>NC_091437.1:9042877-10242877 GCF_964237555.1 Oryctolagus cuniculus
CTGGATGGGAAGAGGAGCAGCCAGGACTTGAACTGGACCTATGGGTGCCGGCACTTCAGGCAGCGGCTTTACCCACTATGCTGGCACAAAATTATTTTTAAGGGAAAATGAAGTTAGAGTTTGTTTTATACCTGGTGCAGGGAATTGGGTGATGTTGATCTTCCATCTGCTGGTTTACTCCTTATATGCCTTCAGCAGCCAGAACTGAGTCAGGGCAAAGCCAGGACCCCAGAGCTCTATCTGGGTCTCCCAGGAGGGTGTCAGGGGGCCCAAGCACTTGAGTTACCTTGGTGCCTCCCAGTATGCATTAGCAGGAAGCTAGATCAGAAGCACAGTTTCTGGGGATTTAAAACCAGGCACTCCAGTATGGGATGCAGGTATCTGAAGTTAGCTGTTTAGCCAACTGAGTCACAGGACTCCCTCTGCACTGCCCAACAACTGCTTTTACATACTATCAATAAGAGTACAATTGATAGCATCTTTCTAGAGAAAAATGTGAAAGTATGGATCAACAGACAATATTTTTCATATCCTTTAGATAGCAGTTCCAAGTTTTAATCAATCAGCAGATATGAGAGTACTTCAAAAGTACATACGGGCTGGCGCCACGGCTCACTAGGCTAATCCTCCACCTGTGGCGCCGACACACTGGGTTCTAGTCCCAGTCGGGGTGCCGGATTCTGTCCTGGTTGCCCCTCTTCCAGGCCAGCTCTCTGCTCTGGCCCGGGAGTGCAGTGGAGGATGGTCCAGGTCCCTGGGCCCTGCACCCGCATGGGAGACCAGGAGGAAGCACCTGGCTCCTGGCTTCGGATTGGCGTGGTGCGCCGGCCGCAAAGGCCATTGGGGTTGAACCAACGGCAAAGGAAGACCTTTCTCTCTCTCTTTCTCTCTCACTGTCCACTCTACCTGTCAAAAAAAAAAAAAAAAAAAAAAAGTACATAGGAAATGGAATTAGGGGATGTTTATTTTGATGCAGAATTTTTTGATACCCATGCATATGAGGGTTCTTGAAGTTCATGAGACTATGGACTGTGTTTTTTGAAAAGACTGTTTGTTTAAAAATTTTTGCACCAAGGTAAACATCTCTTAATTCTATTTCACATGATTTTTTTGAAGGCTCCTCATATTTGTTGAGGCTTAGCATGTTCCACCCAGGTGTGAAAGTGCTTGGAATATTACAGTGAACAGATGGGGGAGACAGACCATAAACCAGTATAACAATCAGTATAACAATATTTAATAAAATTCTTCTTGAATCACTTTTGTATGTAGCAGTAATAGGATAGATATCAAATACCAAAGATGGAGTAAGGCAAACCTCCTATATATAGAATTTACAGAGGAGAGTTCAAAGGAACTAGTTCCATGTATTTTGCACCTGTAAGCCAGGAATGAAAAGGTTGATACATGGAGAGGGAACAAGATTTTATATATTTCTTTAGAAGGAACTTTAGTCTTGCTTTGGAATCCTTCATTATGAGTGGGAGGAAGGGCTTTCACCACAGGTCTTTTGAGGGACTTCCATGAGATGAGCAGAGAACTTGAAATGTATTTTAGGTGGTTGTGAGAGGGGAGGAAGCAATTTTAAATTAACTTCACAGTATATGGTAGTAATTTGGAATAGACACAGTATTTATTAGGAATTGTTTATTGTTTAGCAGAAAAGCTTCGAAACTATGCAGGTTTTAGATTTAATATGAGGTTGAGATACTGGAATCCATTTAAAAGTTGAGTTAGAAGCACATCGTACCTTTTTTTTTCTTTTTTCTTTTTTAAGATTTATTTATTAGGCCAGCACCGTGGCTCAATAGGCTAATCCTCCGCCTTGCGGTGCCGGCACACCGGGTTCTGTCCCGGTTGCCCCTCTTCCAGGCCAGCTCTCTGCTGTGGCCCGGGAGTGCAGTGGAGGATGGTCTAAGTCCTTGGGCCCTGCACCCCATGGGAGACCAGGATAAGTACCTGGCTCCTGCCATCGGATCAGCGCAGTGCGCCGGCTGCGGTGGCCATTGGAGGGTGAACCAACGGCAAAGGAAGACCTTTCTCTCTCTCTCTCTCTCTCTCTCTCACTGTCCACTCTGCCTGTCAAAAAAAAAAAAAAAAAAAAAAAAAGATTTATTTATTTATTTATTTGAAAGGCAGAGTTACAGAGAGAGGAGAGATATACACACAGTTCTTTGGCTTCTAGATCACTCCCCAGATGGTTGCAATGGCTAGGCTTGGGTCAAGCCAAAGCCAGGACCCTAGAACTTCTGGGTCTCCCATGTGGGTGCAGAGGTGCAAGTACTTGGGCCATCCTCTGCTGCCTTCCCAGGTATATTAGCAGGGAGCTGGATCAGAAATGGAGCATCCCCAATGGGATGCCTGCATGGCAGGTGGCAGCTTTACCTGATATACCACAGTATCTCCTCATTCTCCTTTGTGACACCAGTTATACATGCTATGCGAAGATAAGGAGGTACTTTAGAGAAGAAGTAAAAGAAGAAAAATGGATTTGATATTTGAGCTCTTACCTGAAAGAAATTAGGTGGTGGGCCATGGCTGCTTTTCTGAGAAAACACTGTAGGCTCCTGGAACGCAGTTCTCTGGTATCTGCCACATAACCATCTCCCATTGTCTCTAAGTCTCTTTTGGAACACTTTCTCTCTTTAGGCTAGACCTCCATTTGATCCACATTCAAACTAGCAATACATTTGAACTAGCAATGCCTGGTTATTTAGCATTAGCTGGATGGAGACTTTGTCAGTCCCTCTTTAAAGAATCTGGCTTCTGAGCGAGAGACTGGAGCAGCTAGAAAGAAACACGTTTATAACTGAAATTTAGCATCATTTCACATCTTGGCAGCAATTTTGATCTAAACAGCCCGATTGGTTATTATCTTTGCAAGATGAGAGATACATCTTTTGACATCTCCAGGGGCCCTCTGGAGATACCAAAAGTCCAGAGAATTTAGAACTTTGATTTTCATAAAGTCTGTTAAAGGTGCCAAGAGAACTTAGAGTATCTGGTCAAAATAGAATTCCTTAACATCCTGAAATGATAACCATTCATTTAGTCAGGGTGATGTTAATATTTCTAGACTAGATCTAATCTTAATGATATTTAACATAACTTTTTAAGACTTAATGCTTTTCACCAATCTGAACTTAACAGAGACAGTAGCGTACACAATAGATTACTTTGGCAGAACGTGAATTCTCTGTCTCTTGCTGTCGAATAAACCAGAAATAAAAACCTTGAACATAAGAGTTAGCACACGAAATTATGACATAACTCAGAACTATTTAGCAGAGTCAAAAATAACTTATAGGACCTAACTCTAGAAATGGCAGAGTAACCAATTAAGCAGACACTGTTAAAAAGAGACGTTACAGTTTTTTACAAAAGCAAATTCTAAGATTTATTATTTAGACCATTTCCATATATTTACTAACATCAGTACACATTTTTTTAAAAACCCCATTGTTGTAACAGAAGATCAGACTTGAACTTTAGGTCATTGTAACTTTGGCATTAACACTCAACTTACTAAAAAACTGTAAAGAATGTTTTAAAATCATAAACTTTTTAAAACTTTATGTGACTTGCTCGCACCTTCTGAAACTTACACCCATGGTTACTTTTAGATAGTCTTGAATTGTCATGTATGGATAACCGATGAGACTACATGCTGGCAAACTCAGTCTCCCCTACAGCATTTAAGATGTTAAAAGTACACATAATACATTTTCCCATGTTTTACTTAGCGCCGATGCCTAGATG
Source organism: Oryctolagus cuniculus (assembly GCF_964237555.1). Lineage (NCBI taxonomy): Eukaryota > Metazoa > Chordata > Mammalia > Lagomorpha > Leporidae > Oryctolagus > Oryctolagus cuniculus. The sequence continues at coordinate 9,046,637 of NC_091437.1, forward strand.
ATTTAAGACACTGAGTTATTAATGAATAAAGTATATTAAAGACACGTAAAACTGAACAAGCAAGCCAAGCAAACCGAAGGGCGTTTGGATTAACCCAATTTTCTGAACCAGTCTGTATTGGCTTGCTTTAGTTAACAACATAAAGGCTTGTATACACAGAATCTACTCTGATTTTTATAAGACCTCTCTAGCTGGAAAGCAGAAACATTGTTATATATTTCTGTTAGGCCATCACAAAACACACCAAACACTGGAGTAAGAGAAAGAAAGGGTTTATTGGGGAAAACCCAGCAGACTGGAGGTAAGGGGTGAAGAGGGAAAAGAGAGAAGGGGAGTATAAGAGAGAAACAGAGAGGAGAGGGGGAGAGGAGAGTAGAGAGAGAGAAGAGAGAAGCCAAGAGAGAGCCCTGTGTTCAGGAACAGGTCCTTTTGAAACTTTGCCAGAGCTCGGGCAGGGAAGCAGGAGCAGTGAATCCCTTTAGGATGGGGGTGGAGCTTGACCACAGCAGTTGGGCCCTGTGGCCACCTGGCTTCCAGCAATGGTGGTGGGGGCTGGGGCATAGGATGTAAATCAAGGTGCAGATCACGCCATAGATAAAACTGCCATAGATAAAACTCCGCCAGTTTCCTAACAAACATGAATACAACATAGGTCTGACATCATGTACAACATTTTAATACACTTAGCATAATCTGAATTGACTCAAACAGTTGTTACTTTAACAAATTTAGAGTCTCATCCTTTGAGAGTTCCCGGGATCTGACTGGAAGCCTCAAAAGTTGGAAGACTCAGTTTAGAACTGTCAGAGTCAAACTGTTTAGTCAAAAATTAGTACATTTAACCTGAGCGTTTTAACCAAGGCTGTGGGCTAGATCTGATCAGTTAGGTAATCACTCAAACATTAAAAACAGGCAAATAAGGTAAACAACTTCATGTTGCAGTTTTCCCAATCAAGACTCAGTACTGGCAATAGAAAAACGGGAACCTTCAAGACACGTGCAAACTCTCGTCAGATAAGTAAGCTACAGCAGCACAGAAAAGAGCTGATCGTCAGCCTATGAGCCCATTGCTTAGGTTTCCATTAACTGCAAAGAGGAAGACCCATCAGGTTGGAAAGGGTTAATGGATTAAGGTTCTTGCTCCCTTAGGTAAGGCCAGCAGTAGCCAGAGGCATCCCCCTCTCCTCCCTAGTGAGGAGGGGTATTGAATTGGAAATGGAGAGGAAAAAAGCAGTCCTGGGGAGAGCTCTCACCAGAGGTATCTGGCAATGTCGATGCAGGCCACCCTGACTGGAACAGAGTGCAGAGAAAGGTCTTCCATTTACAGGGAAGACTGCACACGCTGGGGCCTAGCAGGACTGTCTGTGGGGTTGGATAGGTGCGCTGTTTCACCAAGAGTTCTGGGGACCTCCTATAGCAAATCCTTTATAACACAACAGAAGTCCGCATTGCCTAGTCTAATTAAAATGGCCACCAAGTTGAGATCTTAATCCATTCAACTTGGATATTTCAACCAAAGCCAGATCCAATCAGGGCTACTGCAGTCACTCAGTCAATTAAAACAGATAGTTATCTTTAGCTCCTTTCCAGATTCAGTCCTCAGGCAATCAAAGCTTGGCAACAGTAATAGTACACAAAAACTTTTCAAGACGCAGAGCTACCATAAGCTGCAAAGACAGAAAACCTTCTACCAAGTTGGAAAGGGTTAACGGGTAATGGCTTTTTCCCTTTCTTAGGTGGAGAGACCTTGGAATTTATCCTCTCCCTTCCCCCTGGTCAGTGGTATAGCAATGGAGATGAGAAACAAAGAGAGGGGGAGGGAGACCAGGAGGAGGAAGAGGGAAAGTGACAGAGGATAAGGCTTGAGCAGCGGCCCTCACCTTCCTTCAGAAATCTCCTGCTGTGCCCATGAGGCATCTCAACTGGAGGAGAGCACAGGGAAGGGTCCTGATGTCTGGGGGCTGAGTGGGTGTTCAAAATCTCCTATCGCTTACGATTGCCCACTACCTAGTTATCTGAGTTTACGGGGAGGGCCAATAGTAGCCTAGACCCAAGCTAAGCCCTGCTGCCTTAGCACTTGGCAGTGCAACCAGCTGCCAGGAAGCCAGAGGAGCTCAGCGGGTCTCCAGGCTCTAAGCCAACTACTCTTCTGATTTCCCTCCCGTTCCTTACAATCCCTCTGGAGTTTCGGCCATAGCTAAGCCAGGGCCGCGGGGACTCTGTGTTCTCGGAGAGCTGTGGGTTGCTGGACACTTGATGATCACTTCCACAGATCTGGTCCCGTTTGTGGGAAGGAATACTGACCTTCAATGTCTTCTTAAAGTCCCTCTCGTGGTCGCCAAAATGTTACCGGTGAATGGCAGGGTTCTTGTCTTCACGCAAGAAAGAATTCAGGTGTGAGACAGTAGTGGAAAGTAAAATAGCAAGGTTTATTAGGGAAGGGACATCCGTAAGAACGGATGGGCACCTCTCCAGACAGAACCTGAGAGAGAGTGTCCAGTCACTCAGTCTGGGGGAGAGCGAGGTTACATGGTTGAGTGGAGAGAGAGTACACCTGACCAGGCCAGGCGGACGGCTCAGAAGCGAGGCAGAGGGCTGAGTGCGCAGTCTGGTTGAGGCCGGGGGTCTTTAAGGGGATGTCTCTTGCCTCCCCACCTCTGCTCCTCTTAGAACAAAGGACTTCTTGGATGTAAATAGAAAAACTCCTATCGGAGTTTTCCCCCTGAAATTTTGAGACAGCTGAAGCTGCCCCGCCTTAGAGGAAGGATGGTTATCTGGTAGAAGGGGCTGGGTGTGTTTGAAGTGCAGATACTGGGCTGCCCCTGGAAGGTTATCGGGATGACTGAGATGCATATGCTGGACCCAAATGTCTCCTTAGGCCTTTGTCACACACACATAAGCTCATATCTGACTTCCTACCTAACGAGGGAATGAAGTCACATTCATAGAGACCAGGTACTTTTAATAATTTGCCATAAGAATGTTCTTAGAATTAACCAGATGCCCTCCACCCCATGGGAGACCAGGAGAAGCACCTGGCTCCTGCCATCGGATCAGCACGGTGCGCCGGCCGCAGCGCGCCGGCCACGGCGGCCATTGGAGGGTGAACCAACGGCAAAGGAAGACCTTTCTGTCCATCTCTCTCTCTCACTGTCCACTCTGCCTGTCAAAAAAAAAAAAAAAAAGAATTAACCAGATGCATGAAAAGCAATGTGCAGGATGTTGAGTGTACTCTTTTCGGTGGGGTGGGGCGTGATAGCAAAGATTAGAAAACAGCAGTGAACATTACATTATTTTGAATCACTGCTTACATATGTGATGGAATACTATAAGCCGATGAATAAGGGTGCAGATCTATACATCTTTACTCATATGTGCAACTTGGCATTTAAGTGCAAAGATATTCCTGAGGTTTTTAAATGAGTGAATGGTATTAAAGAGAAAACTAAGTATGCCTGCAGCTGCCATTCCTTCTTTCTGAAAGTCCTCCTGCGGAACGTAGTTAGGAAAGGAGAAAGGAGAGAAGGCTCTAGAAGTATGAGTGTTAAAATGTTAGTGCTGGTTCTTGTCTGAGCAACTATTGATGCCGTCACTTTCTTCCCTTCATCTAGTGGTCTTAGTTTTTTTTTTCCATTATGTATTTAATACCCTTAAACTCAAAAAGTAGATTTATTTTTAAAATGAAATGTGACGGAGTTCCTCTTTGGTCTGCTTTACAAGGAAGTTTGGTATAGGTTTATCTCAGCATGAATGTGGGCACAGACAAGGAAGCAATGAAAGTAATAGACTGCCTTGAGATTAGTGTATGTTATGTGGGTCGCTAAAAAGGAAGGAAGTGGAAGGGAAATGAGCCAAAGTCCTTTGAGGAAAAAAAGGCAAGTAGTCAGCTGTACCAACTGTAGGTAAAACTGGCAAGCAGAATTGTGATTGCTACAAGTCCCCTCATAATCCACATACAATCTTTAAGTAAATGCTAACCTAAGGCAGAGTTCATTTAAAATACTGATTTATTGTGCATGAAAGGAATATTGAAATGTAGGGATCCATGGATCTGATGTGTAGATTTCCTGATTAAAAATGAAGCTGTTCTCTAACATTCTAAGGAAATGAGAAGTAGAACTCTTATTTTAGGCTTTAAAGATTAGATTTTGACAAGTCATTCCTTTTGGGATTCTTAGGCATGGATTTTTTTTTTTTTTTTTTAATTTGAAAAAGTTAGAGAAGGAGAGAGAGATTTTCAGTCTACTGATTCCCTTGCCAAATGGCCACAAGGAGCCAGGAGCTTCATCTGTGTCTTCCATGGGATACCAGGGCCCTGACATTTGGACCATCCCCTGCTGCTTTTCTCAGGCCATTAGGAGGGACCTGGATCAGAAGTGGAGCAGCTGGGACATGAACTGGCACACATATGGGATGCTGGTGTGGCAGGTGGCAGCGTTACCTGTTATACCACAACACCAGCCTCAGGTTTAGATACTTTTTTTTTTTTTTTTTTTTTTTTGGACCGGCAAAGTGGACAGAGAGAGAGAGACAGAGAGAAAGGTCTTCCTTTGCCGTTGTTCACCCTCCAATGGCCGCAGCGGCCCGCGTGCTGCGGCCAGCACACCGCGTTGATCTGATGGCAGGAGCCAGGTACTTCTCCTGGTCTCCCATGGGGTGCAGGGCCCAAGCACTTGGGCCATCCTCCACTGCACTCCCGGGCCACAGCAGAGAGCTGGCCTGGAAGAGGGGCAACCGGGACAGAATCCGGCGCCCCGACCGGGACTAGAACCCGGTATGCCGGCGCCGCCAGGCGGAGGATTAGCCTAGTGAGCCGCAGCGCCGGCCTAGATACTTTTATATTTAAAATTTATTTTAGTAACTTGTTCAACTTTTTGGTTCCCCTTAAAAGCATGAAATTGTGTTATAATAAAATTTTCTCTTATTTGAAGCAATCAGTGTATAGTTCTGAGTATTTTCCATTTGTTTAATTTTCCTTGCAATTTACTCCTTACCTATTTAATTTGCAGAACGGCTTCCCAAGTTCATTTAATGAAATTTTCACCAGATGGAGAATTTTTTGCCACTGCTGGGAAGGTAAAGTGTGAAACTATACAGTGTGTTTACAGTTGAATTTGAAACTTATTAACATTAACTGGCTTAATTCTTTCATTTGTCTTAAATATTTCTGTTAAGAATATTATATAGCAAAAAATTGGCTAAATATTAATAGTCTTTAAAAAGCACTGTTCTATAACTGAAAGATTGTGGACTTAGTGGTTGAGCCGAATATAAATCTGTCTTTTATCAGTTCTGTTAGCTTAGGTAAGTTGGTTTATCTCTTCCTTATGTGTAAACTGAGGATACCCCCACCTACCTCATAGATCATTAATCTTGGATAAATTCAGACAGTTTATATAAAGTGACTGGCTCAGTATGTTGCATACATTATACAATGAGCAATAAGCTGGAGTTTCTGTTGTGTTACCTCTGAGCTGACATGTGTATTAGGCTGTATTTAAAATGTAAAACATAGTAGGCTCTTGGAAGGAAGTTTCTTGAGTGTATGTGCATTGTTACTACCTGTTGATTTCAAAGCAGTGCATTTTCTTGACCTTATTTTTAGCCGTTAATTCACAGAATGGTTGGTGAACACTAACAATCTGAAGTTACTGTCTTTGGAACTCAGAGCCTTCTGCATTCGCTCTCAGGGTGCAAGATGCTCTGATAGCACAGTGAGATGTCTTTTTAGGAGAGAAGTGGAGCTGTTCCTTCTGGTTTACACAAATGCACGCTGAATATGGTTTAAGAGTAGTTCGTGCTAACTTCTAGCTTCTGCTCTTTTCTAGTTTTCCAAGGTAGGAGGCACAAGTTTAATTGTGCAGGCAATGTTGAAATAGTACTAGTTATGAACTAGTTGTTACTTTTAGTATTTTCTCCTAAAAATCATGTGATAGCTCATGTACAGAGTCCTTTTTTCCCCTCCCCAATTAGCAGCCTTTCTAAGTCTGTTGGTGGGGTTCCTTTCTTTGGCCTAAGGTAAAGGAATCCCTTAATTTCATCTTCTGGTTTTCCCTGAATGACTTAATTTCCCATCATGGATGGAAATTAGCAAGTTTTTGTTGTTGTTGTTATTGTTAGCAAAAGAGTTTTATTGAAAAGAGGAGAGAGATTAAAAGAACAGAGCAAAAGCTCCCAGGAAAGCAGCCAGGCGGGGCTCCTTCAGCAGGAAAAAACCCTGGAAAGGAAGTGACCTGGGTGTTTTATCGCCCATTGCAAAGTTTGTACAATGTCCTTTAAGAAGAGTGTTTTTTGTAGGGTGAGCTCAGCCTTTGTTTTTAACTCCCATTCCTCCCATTTCATTGTGACTTTTATAGGACAGAAAAAAAGTTCTATCTCAGGCCTATTGGGTAGAGCTGTTTGTCTTCACCACACTGAGCACAGACAGCTCCAACCACTTAGCCTTCTGTGTGGCCTTGACAACACAGACTGAGCAAGCATTTTTTTTTAACACAGAATACATAAGGAAAACCTCAAAAAACTCATGAAAGAGGGAATTAAAAGATAGTTTATTTGGTGCAATAAAATTTGAAATCCATGCATAGTTTTTTCATAACATGCATTTTCCATAATTTCTTTCATGATCCATTACATTTATTTTTTTCCACCAAAGTAGATACTTTAAAATTACATTTTCTGCAGAGTTTTTAAGTACCCTTGCACCAATTTACATGCTTGACTTCTCAAAGCACTGTTAAATAATGTGAATAAAAAACTGCTCGGGATTTCTTCTCAAGTCCTCTGTTCCCAGTCTTTCCTCCCATCTCTAGGTTGCTCCCATTGGGAAGAAAAATATTTTGCTATTTGACTTAATCTTTAATTCCTTTCTTTAATTTTTTTTTTTTTTTTTCATTTTATTTCAAAGGCAGAGAGACGGAGATAGTCTCAGAGAAACCTCCCACCCACTTGTTTACTTCCCAAATGCCCACAACAGCCAGGGCTGTTCCAGGCTGAAGCCAGGAGTGTAGAACTCAATCCTGGTACCCATGTGGGTAACAGATACCCAAGTACTTGAGTCATCACCTACTGTGTTCTAGATTGTACAATACCAGGAAGCTTGAATGGGAAGTGGAACCAGGACTCTAACCCAGGCATCCGAAGCCCCATGTTCACCTCTGCAGCAAACACCCACCACACCTTTAATTCTGACATGGATATTTTTCTTTTTCTTAGGATGATTGTCTTTTAAAGGTATGGTACAATGTGGAAACCTGGCGAACATCTGTTACCTCTCCAGATACAAGTTCAGAAAAACAATCCCAAGGAGAAATCGACTTTTCTTTTGTTTATCTGGCACATCCTCGAGCTGTAAATGGGTTTTCCTGGCGTAAAACGAGCAAATACATGCCTAGGTCAGTGAAGGTCATTTTATCTATGTGCTTTTTGTTGTGTTTTTTAACTTTATTAAAGAAGGTCTTATACTAGGGGCAGAAAAAAAATACAGACAGACAGACAGTGACAGGTATTAGCCTTGCTAGGCTGAAGCCAGATCTGCATAGGTGGCAGGGAGCCAACTACCTGAGCCATTGCAGCTGCCTCCCAGGTCTGCACTGGCTGCTCTGCTTACAATCTAGCTCCTTCTTTTTTTTTTTTTTTTTTTTTTTAAGATTTATTTATTGAGTGGCTGGTGCTTTAGCACAACATGTCAACGTCCTGGCCTGAAGTGCTGGCATCCCATATAGGCGCCAGTTCGAGACCCTGCTGCTCCTCTTCTGATCCAGCTCTTTGCTATGGCTTGGGAAAGCAGCAGAAGATGGCCTAAGTCCTTTGGCCCCTGCACCCATATGGGAGACCTGGAAGAAGCTCCTGGCTCCTGGCTTCAGATTGCTGCAGTTCTGGCCGTTGCGACAATTGGGAGTGAACCATCAGATGGAAGACTTCTCTCTCTCTCTGCCTCTCCTCTCTCTGTGTAACTCTGACTTCCAAATAAATAAATAAATCTTTTAAAAAATAAGATTTATGGGCCGGCACCGTGGCTCAGTAGGCTAATCCTCTGCCTGCTGCACCGGCACCCCAGGTTCTAGTCCCGGTCGGGGTGCCGGATTCTGTCCTGGTTGCTCTTCTTCTAGTCCAGCTCTCTGCTGTGGCCCGGGAGTGCAGTGGAGGATGGCCCAAGTGCTTGGGCCCTGCACCCACATGGGAGACCAGGAGAAGCATCTGGCTCCTGGCTTTGGATCAGTGCGGTGCGCCAGCAACAGCGTGCTGGCTGCAGCAGCCATTGGGGGGTGAACCAACGGGAAAGGAAGACCTTTCTCTCTGTCTCTCTCACTGTCCACTCTGCCTGTCCAAAAAAAAAAAAAAAATAGTAAGTAAGATTTATGTATTTATTTAAAAGGCAGAGCTATGCTGAGTCAGAGGCACAGAGAGAGAGAGAGGTCCTCCATCCACCGAGTCACTTCTCAAATGGCTGCAATGGCTGGAGCTGGGCCAGTCCAAAGCCAGAAGCCAGGAGCTTCTTCTGTGCCTCGCACATGAGTGCGGGGGCCCAAGAATTTGGGCCATCTTCCACTGCTTTCCCAGGCCATAGCAGAGAGCTAGATCAGAAGTGGAACAGCTGGGACCCGAACTGGTGCACATGTGGGTTGCCAGCACAGGTGGTGGCTTTACCTGCTATGCCCCAGCACCAGCCCCTATCTAGCTACCTTTTAATGTACCTGGGGAAGTAGAAGATGGCGCAAGTCCTTGGGAACTTGCCACTCACATGGGAGACCTGGATGGAGTTACTGTGTCCTGAGTTCAGCCTGGCCCAGCCCTGGATGTTGTGGCCCAGTGGGGGTTGAACAGTTGATGTATCTAAGATCCTCTCTCTGTCTCTTTCCCTCTCTGTGTCAGTCTCCTTTCAGATAAAATAAATAGATCTTAATTTAAAAAAATAAGTATATAGAATAGTTATTAAACTTGTTAGTAACCAGGGTACAGTTGCCTTTTTAGGAAGTAAAAATAAAGCATAATGAAAGTTTCAGAAATAAATCAGAAGATCTTACTAGAACATATATTTTTGTCTTTTTTTTTCAAAGTTTATTTATCTGAAAGTCAGAATTACACAGAGAGAGGAGAGGCAGGGGTGGGGTCTTCCATCCGATGATTCACTCCCCAGTTGGCCCCAACGGCTGGAGCTGCGCCCATCTGAAGCCAGGAACCAGGAGCTTCTTTGGGTCTCCAGGGGCCCAAGGACTTGGGCCATCTTCCACTGCTTTCCCAGTCCATAGCAGAGAGCTGGATTGGAAGAGGAGCAGCAGGGTCTCGAATTGGTGCCCATATGGGATGCCGGCACTTTAGGCCAGGGCATTAACCCGCTGTCCCACAGTGCTGGCCCCAGTTTTGTTTGTTTGTTTGTTTGTTTGTTTGTTTGTTTTAAGATTTATTTATTTATCTGAAAGTCAGAGTTATACACAGAGGAGAGGAGAGGCAGGGAGAAAGAGAGGTCTTCCATCTACTGCTTCACTCCCCAATTGGCTGCAGTTGGTCGTAATGGCCAGAGCTGCGCCTATCCGAAGCCAGGAGCCAGGAGCTTCTTCCAGGTCTCCCACATGGGTGCAGGGGTCCAAGGAGTTGGGCCATCTTCTAACTGCTTTCCCAAGCCATAGCAAAGAGCTGGATCAGAAGAGAGCAGCTGGGACTAGAACCACCGCCCATATGGGATACCAGTGATTCAGGCCAGGGTGTTAACCTGCTACACCACAGCACCGGCCCGAACATGTAGTTTTTTGGGAAGATTTATTTATTTTACCTGAAAGTCAGAGTTACACAGAGAGGAAAGGCAGAGAGAGAGAGTTTTTCCATCCGATGGTTCACTCCCCAGATGGCTGCCACGGCCAGAGCTGTGCCGATCCGAAGCCAGGATCCAGAACTTTCTCCGGGTCTCCCACGCGGCTGCAGGGGCCCAAGGACTTGGGCCATCTTCTACTGCTTTCCCAGGCCAGAGCAGTGAGCTGGATTGGTAGAGGAGCAGCCGGGACTGGAACTGGCACCCATATAGAATGCCGACGCTTCAGGCCAGGGCGTTTACCTGCTGCGCCACAGCACCAGCCCCCGAACATGTAGTTTGAAAAACAGATTTATTTATTTGAAAAGCACCGTGACAGAGAAAGACAGAGACAGACACAGACACACAGAGAGACACATACTGAGATATCTTGCATTGGTTCACTCCCCAAATGGCAACAACAGCCATGGTAAAGCCATGTGCTAGGAACTTCATCTAGGTCTCACATGTGGGCGACAGGAAACTAAATACTCGGGCCATCATTCTTTGTCTCCTAGGCACACTAGCAGGAAGCTGGGTTGGTAACTTACAGTAGCCTCAACGTGAATCAGGCACTCCAGTATGAAGTGCAGGCATCCCAAGTGGTGGCTTAACCTCCTATACCACAATACCTGCCCTGTGATGTAACTGTTATATTGCTTGTCAGCTGAGAGATTATGGCTTGATCTTCCTTCTTTATATGTTAAAATCTTAACTGAAAAAGGAAGTCTAAGTTCTGGGCAGGAATGAAATAGATTGGCATGCTTTTGCTGTGATGTGGTCTGTGTATATTAATATGTTTTACATTGCTAACTTCATGTGTGCATTTGAATAATTATAGCAACATTATAGAATATCTGATACTGCATGAAGTTTGTATTTTTATTTATAACATCTTTTTATTCTTAGGGCTTCGGTATGTAATGTACTGTTGACCTGCTGCAAAGATAATGTGTGTCGTCTCTGGGTGGAGACATTTTTACCAAATGATTGTTTGCTGTATGGAGGTGACTGCAGCCATTGGACTGAGCCAGTTAATTTAACAAATAACTTCAAGAGGAATGCTTCTAATAAAGAGCGAGTTCAAAATGCTATAGAAGTAAGTGCTTTTTTAAGATGTAATATGCTGTAAGTTCTAAAACTTGGTTATATGTTGCCTTTTTTGGTAACATTAGTAGTAGTATTAAAAAATCTATCAAGAAGAGAGTTCACAGAAATTATTTTAGTTTTATTTGGTTTAAAAACTACATAAAGATTTTAGAGCATAAAACTGCCTATAATTTTGAAGATAATCTTAAGTTAACTGATTATAAGAAAAGGATAATTACAGTTGACTTAGATGAAGAAAAATAAAATCTGAGAATGCAAAGACTGTAATAATATTTATTTTGTCTTCCATGGAACTTGGAATAGAGTAGTTTGTCATATTCTGTGATAACATTTGTTATCTTTAGAATCCCCCTCAACTTGAAGTCTTTGTTTTACTAATTAGTGTTGAAAAGCAATATCATTTTTTTTATTTTTTTATTTTTTTATTTTTTTTTTTTTTTTATTTTTGACAGGCAGAGTGGACAGTGAGAGAGAGAGACAGAGAGAAAGGTCTTCCTTTTTGCCGTTGGTTCACCCTCCAATGGCCGCCGTGGCCGGCGCACCGCGCTGATCCGATGGCAGGAGCCAGGATCCAGGTGCTTTTCCTGGTCTCCCATGGGGTGCAGGGCCCAAGCACCTGGGCCATCCTCCACTGCACTCCCTGGCCATAGCAGAGAGCTGGCCTGGAAGAGGGGCAACCGGGACAGAATCCGGCGCCCCGACCGGGACTAGAACCCGGTGTGCCGGCGCCGCAAGGCGGAGGATTAGCCTAGTGAGCCACGGCGCCGGCCGCAATATCATTTTTTTTAGATTAAAAAAGTATTTGATTTGTTTGAAAAGCAGAATTGGAGAGAGAGATTTCATCTGTTGGTTCACTACCAATTAGCTGCAATGGCTGGGGCTAGGCCAGTTCGAAACTAGGAGCCCAGAGCTCCTGCTGGGTCTCCCATGTGGTTGGCCGAGGCTCAAGCACTTGGGGCATCCCAGGCACATTAGCAGGAAGGTGGATCAGAAATGGAGCAGCTGGGACTTGAACCAGTGCTCTGATGTAGGATGCTGGTGTTGCAAGCAGCAGCTTAACCTGCTGTACCCCAACACTGGCCCTGGAAAAGTTTTTTTGATGTTTGGGCTAACTCAAAACACAATGGTAGTATAGATTTTTCTTATTATTTTCTTAATACTGAAAACAGGAGATGATTTAAAACTGACTTATCTTTGAATGCATTGTATGAATATGGGGAAACTTAAAAACTGAGTAATGTTCTGTAGTTAAATACATAGTGCAAGGTTACTCAACAATGAATAAAATGCTTATATTTAAAAATAGCTGAAAGAAGTCCTTGACCATGGGAACCTGAAGCCTTGTTTTACTTTTAGCTCTGTTTCTTAAAAGCTAGGTGACCTTGGATTCTGTATAAGCTGTTATGTGGTATGAAAGATGAGAATAATAGTACTTAGGCTTTCTGCCTCATGAAATCAAATGAAATGATCCATGTTAAAATTCTTTGTCGATTATGGAATGTCCTGATGCATGATAGTATTCAGTTTTTCATGGTCACAGGGACATCCTTGTTCAAGAAACATTATTGGAAAAACCTTTTTTAGTTTTAAAGAGAACATACCAATCAAAGTGACAAATTATTATGTTAAAGTAGAGAGAGAGCCTAGTGCTTACTCATGATTCAAATTTCTATACAAAAAATATTGAAAGGTATTTTAAAATATAATTATATGAAATAGGATCTGTGTAACTCCTAACAATTATATGTAGCCTACACACATACAACTTTTAACCATGGAGGCTGTAGTTTTACTTTGTTTCTGTTCACACAGGTAAATCTGAGACACTTTCGTAGAGGTCATAGGAAATCACTTGCATTGGTAGCCAATACCGGATATCTGCCCCATCAGCAGGATCCACATCTTGTCCACAGGAACACTCCACTGCATGCCAATGCACTTTGCCACTTTCATATTGCAGCCAGCATCAATCCAGCCACAGGTAACACAACATTGTTCTAAATGTGTCTTTTAAATGGAGTAGGTAGGTTTTAATTATTTATTTAACTTTTAAAGATTTATTTATTTCAAAGGCAGAGTTACAGAGAAGCAGAGGCAGAGAGAGAGAGAGCGAGAAAGAGAGAGAAGACTTCCATCACTGGTTCACTTCCCAGATGGCCTTAACGGCCGGAGCTGCACAGACCCAGTGCTAGGAGCAAGGAGCTTCTTCCGGGCCTCCTATGGAGGGGCCCAAGGACTTGGGCCATCCTCTACTGCTTTCCAAGACCATAGAAGAGAGCTGGATTGGAAGTGGAGCAACCGGGATTTGAACCGGCGCACATATGGAGTGTTAGCATTCCATGTGGTGGCTTTACACGCTATGCCACAGCACCAGCCCCAAGTCGATAGATTTTTATAGTTGATAAATTGTACTCTTCAGTTAACACTACTGATTAGTTTTTGTATTTTATGGAATATTCTTAAGTATAAATTAAGCATAACCTGTTTCTGTGGAGCATACGGGATTTGCAGCAATACATTCTTCAAAGAATGGTCCATGAGCTACTTGAATAGAGTTTTATTCATCCAAGAGAGAAGTGCTGTGATAAGTTGAAGTATAGAGACTTGTGGTAGGAATAAAAATGCTTATTGACCTTCTTAGCTTACATTTGTTGACAGCAGTCTTAAATTTAATAGAATCTATAAAGCAAAATGAAACTAAAATATTATAGACCATCATCTTTATCAAAAACTTAAATCAAGAGTGGTTATAATGCCCAGAGTTAACTCTAAGGTCAGTGGAATAATTTATGTTATGAGAATAAAGAAGGGTTGTATTTTCACTTTAATGTAAAAAGCTAAGGAGTTACTGAAAAATGGACCCTGAGTTCCAAGGTGCCTTTTCCTTTACTAGTTTCTAATAAGGAGAATTCTAAAATCTTTCTTTAGATGGCAGGTCTCTAAGGAAAACGTAGTGCTGATCAAAATAAAATATTCTTAGAAGTTAAGTTGGACTTTAAGGAGAATCCTCTTCCTTAAAACTAGTCTTGGGATGACCTTTGACTGAGTGCCTCGTCTGTCCTGATTGGGAACGAGGGTGATGGTGTGAGCTGCAGACATAGTAGTGATCAGAATGGGTGTGGTCCTCCTGTCAGGAAGTCTATAATCAGGCAGGAGGCATAGTATAATTATTATTAATTATTATAATTGTTAATATTTATTTAAGGAATGTGTAGTGAAAGACTGAAGCTATTGAATTGTGTGTATCTGTCCACGTGGAGAACATGCCTCCAGTGGAGGCAGTGGGGGAACGTGTGTCCTTTCCTTGAGCACTCATCTCCTACAATATCTTTATATTGGTATCTAATGATGGATAAATTATAGGAGTAGATAATTCAGAATCATTATCTTTCCTTTAAATAATTAGGTTTATTTTAGAGAAAATTATTTACATTTCCTGAATCCATTCCAGCCTTTACAGTTCTGCAGATATCAGCATGATGCAGGTTTGACTTAATATAGAATTAATGTTTTTCTTTAGTTTCATTATTAGGGATTGTAATTTGCTACAAGTGACAGGATTTATACTTCTGTATCCTTAATGTAGCCATTATATCTAAAGTAATACCGAGGGACAAGTCTTATTTTTTAGCCAGCATGGTCTGTCTTGAATGCTTTCCTTGAACACGAGAAGGGAACTCCAATCTTAATGCTATTAAATAATCAATATCATTTTTAAATTAGGTGGTTAGGTCATTTTAAAGGAGTTAGGGTACATATGCCACTGTTGGCTAAAAAAAATTAAATTGTTGTTATTCAAATACATCTATCATTAATTCCTTTGGCGTCAACTTTTCTATGTAGATCAGGGTAAAATATGCTCGTTACCAAGATTTCTGATAAATTAAGACATATCCATTAACAGTCCTGCAAATTATAGAAGTGTTTGCTCATGAAAATATTTTTTAATGATGAAAACCAATGTGAATGACTAATGCAGTAATGCTATATGGCCTGGAGTATATAATTTTATCTCCTTTGTAATAGACCTGTTAAAGTAGGCTTTTAAATATGTTACCATTCATAATAATAGTGGCAAGGCAAGAGTTTGGTCTAGTAGTTAAGATGCTGGTTAAAATGCCTGTGTTACATATCAGAGTGCATGGATTTGACAGTTGGCTCCCACTCTTGACTCCAGTTTCTTGCTAATGCAGATGCTAAGAAGCAGTAGTGATGGCTGAAGTGACTGGGTTCCTGCCACCTGTGTGGGAGACTTGGATTGAGTTTGGCCTGGGGTCGTTGTGGACATCTGGGAAATGAACCAGTGGAAAGAAGCTCTCTTTCTCAGTCTCACTCTCTCTCTCAAATAAATAATTTTTAAAAATTTTAAAATAGTGGCAAACATTGCATTAGAAGTTTATTTATTGGTTTAAACAGTTTAAAGATAAATGTAATTTCTTTATAAATTTATTCAAACCTATAGAATGTACAACACCATGAATGAACTCAACAATGGACTCTGGGTGATAGAGCTGTGTCATTGTAGAGTATTCAACTACTACTGGGGTACAACCAGTGGCAGAGGCTGATAATGGGGGAGAGACTGCACATGTAGGGATGGAGAACATACAGTTGTCTCTGTACATTTTTGTGAATATTGCTGTGTACCTCAAACTACTCTAAAAATAGTCGTTTTCAAAAAAACCTCAAAATAGAATAAAGTTAAATAGTGAAAGACTTTGTCAGCCAAAGAAAAGATAAATAACAGTAAGTAATCAAAATATGAGACAAGGGTATTTTGATGTTAGAATGGTAAAACTTTTAATTTTGTGATTTTCTTCTTTTATAGACATTCCACTTCTCCCATCTATTACATCTCTGAGTTTAAGTGAAAATGAAGAGAAGAGGGGACCTTTTGTGGTACACTGGCTAAACAATAAAGAGCTGCATTTTACTTTGTCCATGGAAGTGTTTTTACAGCAACTTAGAAAAAGTTGTGAACAGCCATCTTCTGAGGCCAGTGGAGAGGACTGTAATCAGACAGATGTAAAATCTGATGAAGGTAATGCTTTAAGGAAAAAAAAAATTTAAATTTTGTTCAAAACAATGAAAGGTTTTGCATTAGGGTAAAACTGATGCTGTCAGAAACTCCCAAATTACAGTGCCTAATACAGATATGGACTAACTCATTTAACAGTCTGTACATGGCCTGTTGCGGGAGGTTTTCTTCCACATGGTGATATTAGGACTTGAGGTTCTCCATTTGTGAGATTTTGTCGTTCCTGGGAAGACACTGGAAGGTCCATCTGTGGGTTAGCAGCGTTGCAATATCCGTGAGCTTGTTAGCAATGCATGATCTCGGGCTGCACACACTACAAAACTGGAACTGCAGTTGAATAAAATCTTCAGGTGATTTTTACATACGTGAAGTCTGAGAAGCTTTGTACCTAGAGCCTTAAATTCCTCTACCGGTATTCCAGTAGGGAGAGAGGCAGAAGCTGCCTAGACCCAGAATCAACACACGTCACCTTTCCCTTCATTCCATCTGCAAAACTGGCCAAGAACCCCATACGGTCCTGAACTGGGAAGCCAGGTGCTCTGAAACTGGCAGGCACCTGGTTATGTCTGCCAGATTCTGTAGTTCATGAATGCTCTGTTTTTTAAAATTTTGTTTTAATTATAAGATTTTTACATAATCAAATAGTACATAGTACAGACAAGTTTAAAAGTTTCTACATGGTTAAGTTTGAAGAGTTTCCTTCCAGATTGATTCTTTTCTATGCTCGCACAGGAGTCTTCAAAGAGTTCATGGAAAAAGCATGTTTTGAAAAAAACTGTGCTTGAGGATTTCAGATCTTTTGCACCAAAGTAAACTTATCTTTTAATTTCTTTTTTTATGAACTTCGTGCATTACCCACATATGTATAAAGTTTTTTTTAAGTTATATTATGGGTGTTCATTTTTATACAAAAATAGATGTTATAATATGGGTGTTCATTTTTGTACAAAAATAAATGTTATATAACTTTTTTTTTTTTTTTTTTAATTTATTTGTTTGAAAGGCAGAATTACAGAGAGGCCAAGTGAGAGAGAGAGAGAGAAAAGTCTTCCATCCACTGGCTCACTCCCCAGATGGCCACAATGGCTGGAGCTGTGCCAATCTGAAGCTAGGAACCGGGAGCCTCCTCTGGGTCTCCCACATGGGTAAAGGTGTCCAAGGAGTTGGGCCATCTTCTACTGCTTTCCCATGCCACAGCAGAGAGGTGGATCGGAAGAGGAGTAGCTGGGACTTGAATTGATGCCCATATGGGATGCCGGCACTGCAGGCAGTGGCTTTACCTGCTACACCACAGTGCCACCCCCACAACTTCATTTTAAACATTTTATCTTTAAACTTTTGTTTATTAATTTATTTGAAAGGCAGAGAATTAGAGAGATCTTTATCTGCAAGTTCACTCCCTAAATGCTGGCAGCATCTGGGGCTGTACAAAACTGAAGCCAGTAGCTAGGAACTCAATCCAGGTCTCCCATGTGGGTAGCAGGGCCATCATCTCCTGCCTCCCGGGCGTATTAGCAGGAAGCAGAATTGGACATGGAGGTAGGGCTTGATTCTAGGCACTATGATATGGGATGCAGGCATTCCAAGCAGTGGCTTTACCTGCTGTGCTACAATACCCACCCGGCAACTTGTTTTCATTCGGTAATGAGCATTTTATCATCTCACTTATTTTTAGTATTCGATATCTAAGAGAAAACTTTAAGAACTCCTCTAATGATAGATATTTAAGTTGATTGACATTGTTTTTCACTAGTAATGGTATAATCATATGTCTTTTCTTCTTTGTATCATTTTTTTCTGTGACATAGATTTCTAGATGTGTAATTACCAGGGAGTATACAAATTTTAAGTATCAGTAACTTCTGATAAATTGCCCTCCAAAAATGTTTTTCCAGTTCATACTCATACTTCCACATCTTTGCCAATACTGGATCCTTTTATAATTACATTACTTTTTTTGTCAGTTGATGAGGGAAAAAGGCATCTGTTTTATTTTGCATTTTGTTTTATAAATTGGACAGAATGAGTATCTTTTTTATTTTAACCCTTTTTTGACTTTCCGTTTTGTGCACTTTGCCTAATTTTCTGTTATTTTTTGTTTCATATTTATTAGTGTGTCTGGTCTTTGTTTTAATCCATTAACTAGCCAAAAAATACTCATGCTTTATTTTTTTAAAGATTTGTTTGTATTTATTTGAAAGACAGAATCACAGAGTGAGGGAGAGACGGGGATCTTCCATCCTTTGATTCACTCCCCAAATGGCCGTCATAGCCAGATCTAGGCCAGGCCAAAGCCAGAAGCCTGGAAATTTATCTGGTTCTCCCATGTGGGCAGCAGGGGTCCAATCACTTGAGCCATCTGCTGCTGGTCTCCCAGGGGCATTAGCAGGTAGCCAGATGGGAAGTGGAGCAGCTGGGGCAGAAACTGATGCCCAGATGGGATCCTAGTGTTGCTGGCGGTGGCTTAGCCTGCTGTACCACAGTGCAGACCCCTCATACTTTATTTAGAGAAAGTCTCTGTATTCCTAACCAGGAGTTGGGAGAGGAAGTGGGGACTGGAATTTTTGAAAGAGGTGGAAATATACATATTTATCTATATCAATAAATTAATATTCAGATTTACTTTTACTAATATGTGAAAGGAAATCTGGAAATTGTACACTATAAATGTATTTCTTTATGATGGCTTTTTTAAGATGTTGCATCAGTTTTAAGTGCATGTACCTGGGGATAACTTGGATACTTGGGTTTGGATAAATCTGGTATACAGAACAAAGGACAGATTGCATTCAAATAATAAATTTTGAAAATCCAGTTCCAGAATTATAGACCCTGTTGCAGCTCCCTTGTTTTAGCATGAGTAAAACTGAGGTCCTGACAAGTAGTAGATAGTTTGCTGAGTGGTTGACTGTGGGACATCTGGGTGTAGAAGCCAGTTTACTTATTTTCCACTTGAATGTCAGTCCTTTTACCAGTAATTTGTTGCCTCAGTCCTGTTGTCCTTCCAATGATCCTATATTTCTGGAGTTTTTTTTTTTTTTTTTTTTTTAGAAAGGGTGCCTATTTCTTGTTAATACAAAAAACTTCATTTTTCGACTTGATTGCATGTGTAAAGGTATTTCTTAATTTATAGTCATAGTGTGATGTAAAAGCGTATTTACTTGGTTCATGAACTGTTTTGCTTACAGAAATGGATGATGATGTTGATGATGTGAAAATAAATCATGAAAAGAAGGAATCAGGCAGTGATAAAATGGTACCAAACTTAAGTTTTGCACCATTACCGTCAGCTGCCATTGATCATCAGATCGAAATACTTCTGTCTGAGTGGAGTAAAAATGCTGACATGCTTTTCAGTATACATCCCATGGATGGTTCCTTGCTAGTTTGGCATGTGGATTGGCTGGATGAATACCAGCCTGGAATGTTTCGTCAAGTGCAGGTACTATTAAGATCTCTGAAGAGCTACTTCTTTTTTTTTTTTATGTAGTTACTGTTTATTGATACCTTTTTGTGTAATTTTACATGTTCTAATGATTGCTTTCTTAATTCCAGGTGTCGTTTGTTTCCAGAATACCTGTAGCTTTTCCCACAGGTGATGCAAACTCTCTCTGTAAAAGCATAGTGATGTATGCGTGTACCAAGAATGTTGACTTGGCTATTCAACAAGGGAAGCAGAAACCTTCTGGCCTCACTCGCTCCACATCAATGCTTATCTCTTCTGGTCACAATAAATCATCAACTAGTTTAAAATTAAGTATTTTTACTCCTAATGTTATGATGATTTCAAAACACGATGATGGGTCTCTGAACCAATGGCTGGTTAGTTTTGCTGAAGAATCCGCTTTTTCTACAGTTCTCAGTATTTCCCACAAATCCAGATATTGTGGCCATCGCTTTCATCTGAATGATTTAGCTTGCCATTCAGTATTACCATTATTACTGACAACATCCCATCATAATGCGTTAAGGACGCCAGATGTCGATAACCCAAAGCAACCTTATGCTGTAAATATTGAAGAGTGTTCTTTGACACAACAAAATAAAAGCACTGTTGATATGGCATTCCAGGATCCCAATGCAGTTTATAGTGAACTTATTCTTTGGAGGGTAGATCCAGTTGGGCCATTGTCTTTTTCTGGAGGAGTTTCTGAACTTGCCCGGATAAACTCTCTGCATGTTTCTGCCTTTTCCAATGTGGCATGGCTGCCCACTCTTATACCCAGTTACTGTCTAGGTAAGAAGTCTGATTTTATTTCAGTAATTTAGGCTTTCTGACACTATCACTAATGGGCTCAATTTTAAATGTTTATAAATACTTCATAGGTGCATACTGCAACTCTCCTAGTGCATGCTTTGTAGCAAGTGATGGACAGTATCTGAGATTATATGAAGCAGTCATTGATGCTAAGAAACTTTTATGTGAACTTTCCAACCCTGAAATTTCTGTAAGTAATAACTTATAAATATGGTTTAAAATACTATGTTTTTATAGTACATTTTTAATACTTTATACTTATTGGACATGTTCTAGAATTCTGACACATAATTTGTAATAAACATGTGTATCTTTGTAATTTTATCTGAGTCTCATTTATATTGTGACATTAAGTGATTCTAAGCTCTTTTTAAAATAAATAGTTTCTTTCCTTTATTCATGAATTAGAACCTAGTCTACTACCTCTTTGCTTATAGAAAACTGGGGACTACTAGCAGTATGATGTGGAAATTATGTTGATTGACCTGCATTTTTTTGTCTAGGCAAAGGGAGGTAGGATAACAAGAGTAGAGTTATTATGTTAAGTGTGAAAGGAAAAAGGCCTCAACTTTTTTGCAATCCTGTGAGGAGTCTTTTTTTTTTTTTTTTTAATGGTAGGCATGCTAGCAAAGTTTAATGAAGAGAGTACACGTTACAGAACAGATGGGCAGAGGCCGGCACTGTGGCTCACTTGGTTAATCCTCTGCCTGTGGCTCCAGCATCCCATATGGGTGCCGGGTTCTGGTCCCAGTGGCTCCTCTTACAGTCCAGCTCTCTGCTATGGCCTGGGAAAGCAATGGAGGATGGCCCAAGTGCTTGGGCCCCTGCACCTGCATGGGAGACTGGGGAGAAGCACCTGGCTCCTGGCTTCTGATCAGCTCAGCTCCGGCTGTGGCAGCCATTTGGGGAGTGAACCAATGGAAGGAAGACCTTTCTGTCTCTCTCTGTCTCTCACTGTCTATAACTCTACCTGTAAAAAACAAACAAACAAACAAAAAACAAAAAACAGAACAGGTGGGCATCTCAGTAAAGAACTGAGAGCTCAGTCTGTATTCAGTCTAGAGTTTTTATGGATGTTGGGTATGGCTCTTTTCTCCTCCCCCTATGAAACCCTTTCTGGAATTGGGCTGAGTGGAGGGCTCTTTCAGAAAGGATTGCTTCCCAGAACTTGACAATAGCCCCCTTGGTGAAGGGCAGATGAGATTCTCCTAAGAGAGATTCCCCAGAGAGAAGACTTGGACCCACCCATCCAGGTTATTAAACAGTGGCAACAGGCCGGCGCCGCGGCTCACTGGGCTAATCCTCCGCCTGTGGCACCCGCTTCCCAGGTTCTAGTCCCGGTTGGGGTGCTGGATTCTGTCCCGGTTGCTCCTCTTCCATTCCAGCTCTCTGCTGTGGCCCGGGAAGGCAGTGGAGGATGGCCCAAGTGCTTGGGCCCTGCACCCGCATGGGAGACCAGGAGGAAGCACCTGGCTCCTGGCTTCAGATCAGTGTAGCTCCGGCCATAGCAGCCATTTGGGGGGTGAACCAATGGAAGGAAGACCTTTCTCTCTGTCTCTCTATCTCTCTCTCAAGGTCTAAACTCTGCCTGTCAAAAACAAAACAAAACAAAACAAAAACCAGTGGCAACATTGATATGTAAATGTTGGTTTGCTTCCCAGCTTGCTACTTTGTTCGATTACACAGAAATTCCCATTTCTCTTTGGCCTCTCACATGCACATAGGCTCATGTCTGCCTCACTACCTTCATATCCCCCCCACTCAGGAAGTAACCCGTGATCTTATGAGTGTTCATATGATATGAGTGTTCATATGAGTGAAGGTCCATCTTCTGTATTTTCTTCAGAGCTGACATATGGCCATTGAGCTGGTTATGGGTATACTTCACTTGCCATCTCTTCTGTGGTATCCAGAGGTGGCTTGGGAAATGATTCTGTTGTATGGTCCGGAGGACTGGTCATAACGTCTGAGGGATAGGCTGGAAGCTGTGTCTCATGACCATCTGGAGCTGGATGGAGTATACTCTGTGAAAGACAAAATGAATGACAACATTAAAGATTCATGGCCCAAAGGGAAATAGCCGGAGGATGGAGGCTACAGGGCCAAGGCCGGAGGTGGCGTGGGGGTGGGCAGTAGCCAGGATTTCCATGACCAGATGTTAGGCCAAAAATTTCAGTCTTGTTCATCCTGGTCCTGGAGTTGTCTGGTCTTCCCCAGTGGTTTTGTTCCTGTCCAGTTTGGGTGACCCAGGCAGGAGTCCTTTCAAAACCTTGCTAAGTTTTTGCCTTACAACAGCTACATTTCATCCTGGCCCAACTAATGGCAACCTTCTTTGTTGTCTAAGCACCTCCAGCAAGCAAGCATTTCCATCTTTTTGTTGTCAGTGTTTTTCACTATCCCCAGAGGCAGCCTTCAGCTGTAGTGAGCCATGTATGTAGTCTATTCAGCTGACAACTAAAGTTCCTGTTAATGCCTGGTTATAAAGTTGCACGAATGTTTTAATTTTTCTCATAAGTTATTTTTAATGCCCAATTTTGCATAACAGAAGGGCTTTGTTTTGTTTTTTCCTTTTTTTGAGGGGAGGGAGTTAATGATTTATTTGTTTGTTTGAAAGGCAGAGTTACAGAGAAAGAGAAAAAGAGAGATTCCATCTACTGATTCACTCCCCAAATGGCTACAATGGTCAGAATTGTGCCAGACCAAAGTGAGCAGCCAGGAGCTTCATCAGGGTCTCATGGGGGTGGCAGGGGTCCAAGCATTCAGGCCATCTTCTGCTGCCTTTCTAGGTGCATGAGCAGGGAGCTGGATCAGAAGTGGAGCAGCTGGGACTGAAACTCTTGCTTATATAGGATGCTGGCATTGAGAGTGGCAGCTTAACCTGCTGCACCAGAAGGCTGGTGCTTGAACACAAGGAGTTTCAAAACACACACATAGTGTAGTAGTGCAAGTATGTATGTTTACTGAGGTTCTTTGTATCATGTGTTATGTAAAGTGCTCAGGATTTAGATGTGATACG
Organism: Oryctolagus cuniculus; assembly: GCF_964237555.1. NCBI lineage: Eukaryota > Metazoa > Chordata > Mammalia > Lagomorpha > Leporidae > Oryctolagus > Oryctolagus cuniculus. The sequence goes on from NC_091437.1 coordinate 9,069,843, forward strand.
GACAAGACTATCATAGTAATTATGTTCTAGTGAAGGTAGATACCAGAACACAGAAGTGAAACTTTCCATGAACAAATAACAAATGGTGAGATAGTGTTAGGAAAGAAGTAGGGAGAGCCAGCTAAGGTGCAGCTCCGGAATAAGCTTCACTGAGAAGGTACCACTGAGTAAAGTCCTGAAGCAGGTTAGAGTGGCCACTACTGTGTGGTTAGTAAAAGGTCGGTGGAGTGATGCTGGAAGAGGCATAGCCAGTTCAAAGACCCTGAGGCCAGAGCATGTTCAGAACAGCACAGAGGTCAATGTGATTGCAGCCGAGTAAGTGTGATGGAGAGCAAGTGGGCCTCAGGTCAGAAAGCCTGACCAGATCATACAAGGCCTCATAGGCTGTTGTGCTGACTTTGGCTTTGACTCTAAGTAACTTGGAAACTCTCGAAGAGAGTGATAGTTTGATATGGTCTGATTTGGGTTTTAATGGATTCCTATAATGGCTGTATAGATTAGACATGGAAAAGAGAAGTAGAATCAGAAAGACTTACTTAAGAAGCTATTTCAGAAGCCCAGAAAAGATAAAAAGGGGTTTAGAAAGGTAGCAAGTGGTAATGATAGAGGGGATAAGAATTGGTCACAATTCTGGATGTCTTTTGATTGTTAAATAGTCACTATTAGACTGGCTGTAGGAAGAAAGTGGACGACTCCCAGGGTTTACCCTGTGCCAGGATTAGGATGAGAAGAATTGTCTTGAGATAAGAAGGTAAAAGTAGCAGGTTTTGAGGGGCAGAGGGATTCAAGAGCCTCGCTTTAGACATTTGAATTTTGCAATGCCTATTTGATGTCTAGGGATCCAGTAGAGGGAAAATAAGAAATAGGTGGTTGTCAGCATATAAAGGTGTATGGGGCAGGTGGTGTGGAGCAGCAGGTTAAGTTGCTAGTTGAGACAGGCACATTCCCTATCACAGTGCCTGGAGTCAGATCCCACGTTTGCTTTTGGTCCAGATTGGTGCTAATGCACCTGGGAGTCAGCATATGTCAGCCAAAATGGTTGGGTTCCAGCTACCCATGTGGGAGACCAGGGTGGAGTTCCTGGCTTCTGGCTTCAGCTGGGCCTGGCACTGCCTGTTGGGGGCATTTGAGGAGTAAGCCTGTGGATGGGAAAGCTATATCTCTGTCTCTTCTGTTTGTAACTTTGCTTTTCAAATAAATAAATCTTAAACCTTATGTTTGCAAAAATGATGCATTAAAAATAATTTAGAAGATCTCCTGGAGTTTGATGTCAGTCTTTAACATTTATAAATATTAAATATTTTCTTCACATAACAGTTACCAGCCATTGCTTTTGGTGTTTTCTGTTCCAGTTGAGCTTTAACTCTTCTCCATAATTCCTTTGATGTAGAAATCCTAGACTTTTCTTAGTTGAAAAGGACTTTATTCAACCACGCTTGAACATAGTTATTACTCAGCTGCTATATCTGAAATTTCTTGTTACTTGCTGTTAATTAATTTTGAATTGTTCGGTGAATGAGATGCCGATTTTTTTTTTTTTTTTTTTTTGAACAGAGGTTTGTTGGTGAAGTATTTAACATTGTTAGTCAACAATCAACAGCCAGGCCAGGATGTATCATTGCTTTAGATCCCATAACCAAACTTGTAAGTATCTTTTTTTTTTTTTTTGCTACTTAGTATTAAATATCGTATGTGTCAACTTATGTTGGTATTTATTTACATTCAGCATGGCAGAAAAACCCAGCTGCTTCATGTTTTCCAAGAAGACTTCATTTTGAATAACCTTGAGAAGAAAAGTCTGGGAAAAGATAGCATTTTGTCTGATGCAGGTAAAAAAATATTTTTTTATGTAATGAGAAATATATGAAGTTTATTAGGTTGTTAGTAAATATGAAATGACACAGTTTGCACATTGTCTTTCTGAAGTTAAAATTGTGCTGTGTAGATTGGTGAGATTAGTCATCTTCAAAATATCAGTATCTTCTTCTTAACCAGGAAGTAAACATGAACAAAAATTAGAGGTTTCTCACTGGTGTTTGAGCACTCTTGGCATTCATGGTTTCACGCTATCCATTTGGATAATATGTTCTTTGATTGACATCATTTTTGGCATAATTTTGTACATAATGAAGAATATAAATCTGTATATATGAAATATATGAAATTTGTGTATCTTAAATAAAATAAAAAACCTCATTCTGGAACAATGGTGGTTTTGGACAGTTAGTTATTAAGATGGTCTGGGTTATCTGAGAATCAATAGTTGTTGTATTTATCAATTTATGTCCTAATATTTTACAAATAGTTAAATTTAAAGTCTCAATCCTATTTGCATGCTCATTTTATTCACTTTCATTTTCTTCCCTTTTCCCTCATCAGTAATTTTATTCTAATAAAACAGATACTTTATTTTTTTTAACTTTTATTTAATGAATATAAATTTCCAAAGTACAGCTTATGGATTACAATGGCTTCCCCCCCATAACGTCCCTCCCACCCGCAACCCTCCCCTTTCCCACTCCCTCTCCCCTTCCATTCACCTCAAGATTCATTTCGATTCTATTTATATACAGAAGATCAGTTTAGCATACATTAAGTAAAGATTTCAACAGTTTGCTCCCACACAGAAACATAAATTGAAAAATAATAGATGATTTTTTAAATGATGATGAAATCAGATCAGACCTATTGTCATGTTTAATCCCAGTGAGAGTCAAGTTGGGAATTGATAATTTCTTTTTTTTTTTTTTTTTTTTTTTTTTTTACAGAAGATCAGTTTAGTATACATTAAGTAAAGATTTCAACAGTTTGCACCCCCATAGAAACACAAAGTGAAATATACTGTTTGAGTACTCGTTATAGCATTAAATCTCAATGTACAGCACATTAAGGACAGAGATCCTACATGAGGAGTAAGTGCACAGTGACTCCTGTTGTTGACTTTACAAATTGACACTCCTGTCTATGGCATCAGTAATCTCCCTATGCTCCAGTCATGAGTTTCCAAGGCTATGGAAGCCTTTTGAGTTCTCCGACTCTTACCTTGTTTAGACAAAGTCATAGTCAAAGTGGAGGTTCTCTCCTCCCTTCAGAGAAAGGTACCTCCTTCTTTGAAAACCTTAAAACAGATACTTTAAAAAGTGAGGCAAGTTTAGGTTCAAATATGACATTAAAATACCTATTTTTCAGCCAGTAGTGGACCATTGATTTTATTTATTCATTACTTCGCAGTTTTTTCTGGTACTTTATTTTTTTCATGTTAATACAATATTAATACAGATTCAATGTAGTTTATAGATAAAATTCTAAAAATAAGATGACACTCCCTACCTCCCTCCCTTCTTTCCTTCCTTTTTTCATTCCTCCTTTTTTAGTTTTTTGCAGTAACATAGTAACATTACATTCAAGGGCTTCATGATCTATTACATTAAAAAATCAACAAGTTAAAAGACCTTAGTTCAGCAGAAAGATAGAGGAGGGCTGTAAACAGTAGTCAAATGAAAAGATTATCATTTCACCCATGTACAGTAAATTTTTAAATAATCACAATTAAAGCTATAGTAGTGTAACTTTATTTTTAAATATTTATTTATTTATTTATTTGAAAGGCAGAGTTGCAGAGGCAGAGAGTGAGAGAAAGAGGGGGATCTCCCATCCACTGATTCATTCCCCAAATGGCTGCAATGACTGGAGCTGGACTGATCTGAAGCCCTACAGCAAGAGCTTCTTCTAGGTCTCCCACATGGGTGCAGGGGCCCAAGGACTTGAGCCATCCTCCACTGCCTTCCCAGGCCATAGCAGAGAGCTGAGTTGGAAGTGGAGCAGCTAGGTCCGGCGCTTCAGGCCAGGGTGTTAACTCGCTGTGCTACAGCGCTGGCTGTATAATCCTATTTGTTTAGTTTTGCTTTGCTTATCTGTACTTTGGGGATCTTATCCAAGAATTAGTCACCTATGCCAGTGTCTTAGAGAGTTTCTAGTACATTTTTTCCCAGCAGCTTTGCAGTCTCAGGTCTTAAATTTAGGTCTTCAATCCATCTTGAGTTGATTTTTGTATATGAAGGGGTATGGAAGCTATGAATGTAATTTCATTCTTCTACATATATCCTTCTAGTTTTGCAGCACCATTTATTGAAGAGATTATCCTTACTCCAGTGTATGGTCTGGACATTTTCGTCCAGCTCTCTGCTATGGCATGAGAAAGCAGTAGAAGATGGTCCAAGTCCTTGGGCCCCTGCACCCACGTGGGAGAGCTGGAAGAAGCTCCTAGCTCCTGGCTCCTGGCTTCAGCTTGGCTCAGCTCCAGTTGTTATGGCCATTTGGGGAGTGAACCAGCAGGTGGAAGATGGCTCTGTCTCTCTCTCTCTCTGCCTCTGCCTCTGCCTCTCTGTAACTCTGCCTTTCAAATAATTAAGTGAAAAGCTTTAAAAAATTTTTTAAAGAACAAACACAGAAATCAATAAAGTTAAATAGAGAACCCAGAAATTAATCCATATACATACATCCAAGAACACTGAAAGGCCTTTAATGACATAAAAAAAATGTAAATAAGAAGAAAATACCATCAGAACCTAGACTTAAAAGGAAATGCTGGCCGGCGCCGCGCCTCACTAGGCTAATCCTCCGCCTAGCGGCGCCGGCACACCAGGTTCTAGTCCCGGTTGGGGCGCCGGATTCTGTCCCGGTGTGGGGAGCAAACCGGACTGGACTGAGTTACTGGAATTAAGACTTATTCTATGCATCTGCTCTCCCACAATATGGCGCTGGGAGAGAAGTAAACAGCTTTTACACAGCTGCCTCCAGTTCAACCAATAAACTGTAGGACTTGCTCCTAATTGGAGAGCAGCGTACTCGGCGTGTGGGCAGCCGAGTTGGGATTGGCGGAGGAGGACTATAAAGGAGGAGAGAGACGGCATGCACCAGGAACATCTATGGGGAACATCTAAGGGAAACCGTGCAGCCCCCGAGAGAGCCGGCCGGCGGTGTGCCGCTCCCCTGCGGAAGTGGGGAATGCGGCCAGGGGGAACTGCCCTTCCACGGAGGTGGAAGGGATAGTAGCCAACCCGGGAAGAACCAGCAGCAAACCCGGGGAGGGCCGAGCAGACAAAAGAACAGCGCAGGGTCCTGTGTTGCTCCTCCACGAAGAGGGGGAGCGACATAATGGTGCCGTGACTCGGATTAGGAAACCTAGCTCGAATAGGAAACCTAGGACGGATAGCAAACTTAGGAGGGAAGAAACGGGAAGAAGCAGGAAAATACCAGAGAGAGAGACTAGCAAACAGCCTAGGGAAAAGCCGGACGAAAAGGGTGCCGGAAGAAGCTATTGAAAGCCTAGGCATAGACTCGGATACGGACTACGGGGGGAAGCTGGGAGAAATCTCTAAGGTCGAAAGCGAAAGTGAAAGCTAGAACAAACAGACTCGGACGCGGACTGTGGGGAGAGGCCAGGAGAAATGAGGGAGGAATATCGTTGGAGGAAAGTTTGGGGAAACATACCGGGTAGAGAAAAATGTTAGGGAAATTGAAGCCGTGGGGGGCAGGCCAAGGCGGACACGAAAGCCACTTTGGGATTCTCAAGTTAGCCCGGGAATAGGGGGCGAAAAGTTGAAACCAGAAGCTGAAACGTGAGCCTGGTTGGGATCCGTCTGATTAGCCCGGGGAGCAAAGGACGGGAAGCCAAACCGTGGGGCGGAGACGTATGCTGGGTTGAATTCGCCAGGCTAGCCCGGGGAACTTAGATTGAATGCTAGTGGCGGACACGTAAGCTACGCTGTGTTACTCGCGGAAGCCGCCGCGTGCAGAGAGAGCACGGGGCGTGAATAGATAGGGAACGGGGCTGGCGCGAGGCCGTGGTGCAGACGCGAAGGGCGTGGAGACTGCGGAGCGCGTGAAGCCAAGCCGCGCAAAGCCGAGCCATGCAGATGAGAGAGGCTGAAGCGGCTCAGCTGGGAAGCCGCCGAGAAGCAGCCTCGGGGCGGGCAGCGGGAAGCTGCGGGGATAAGAGAAACAGAAGTTTAGAAGTAAAGTGAGAGAAATAGGAATGTTGGCAGACAGAAGTAAAATGGGAGAAATAGGAATGCCCGGAGATAGAGAAATAGAGAAAAATAAGGCCTCCCCTCAACATGGCAATGAGAAAGCTTGGATTCAGTCTGCCTGATTAAGGAGGCGATGAGTACGATGAGCACCTGCGGCGGCTAGCAGCTTATGCGCCGCAGGTCACCGAAGACAGGCACGAATTAACATCAGTAAGGCCTCCCCACAAAAAGGCAATGAGAAGGCTTGGATTCGGTTTGCCTGATAGAGCTTGTAAGCCCCTGCAGGCAGAGCAGAGCATGCGCTGCAGGGCACCGAACACAGGCATGCATCAGCGCCTAAAAACCTCCTCACAACATGGCGAAGAGAGGGCCCGGATTCGGTTTGCCTGATGGATAGGACTTGTAAGAGCCTGTGGCAACTCTAGCAAGTAGAGCAGAGTGTGTGCCGCGGGACACCGAAGACAGGCGCGTATCAACGCCAAAAAATAAAAAGAAAGGGGGATCTGTGGGGAGCAAACTGGACTGGACTGAGTTACTGGAATTAAGACTTATTCTATGCATCTGCTCTCCCACAATATGGCGCTGGGAGAGAAGTAAACAGCTTTTACACAGCTGCCTCCAGTTCAACCAATAAACTGTAGGACTTGCTCCTGATTGGAGAGCAGCGTACTCGGCGTGTGGGCAGCCGAGTTGGGATTGGCGGAGGAGGACTATAAAGGAGGAGAGAGACGGCATGCACCAGGAACATCTATGGGGAACATCTAAGGGAAACCGTGCAGCCCCCGAGAGAGCCGGCCGGCGGTGTGCCGCTCCCCTGCGGAAGTGGGGAATGCGGCCAGGGGGAACTGCCCTTCCACGGAGGTGGAAGTGATAGTAGCCAACCCGGGAAGAACCAGCAGCAAACCCGGGGAGGGCCGAGCAGACAAAAGAACAGCGCAGGGTCCTGTGTCGTTCCCCCATGAAGACGGGGAGCGACATCCCGGTTGCCCCTCTTCCAGGCCAGCTCTCTGCTGTGGCCAGGGAGTGCAGTGGAGGATGGCCCAGGTGCTTGGGCCCTGCACCCCATGGGAGACCAGGAAAAGCACCTGGCTCCTGGCTCCTGCCATCTGATCAGCGCGGTGCGCCGGCCGCAGCGCGGCGGCCGCGGCGGCCATTGGAGGGTGAACCAACGGCAAAAGGAAGACCTTTCTCTCTGTCTCTCTCTCTCTCACTGTCCACTCTGCCTGTCAAAAAATAAAAAATAAATAAATAAATAAATAAATAAATAAATAAAAAGGAAATGCTGAGAACACGTACTTCAGTTCCTGAATTTTCCAACTGACACCACTGAAGTACCAATGATCATAAGAAACTGCTGTGAAAAGCTCAGTAAAATGAATAAATTCTTGGATTAATACAATCTACCAAGATTAAATCAAGAAGATACAGTCTGAATAAAACCATAACAAGTAGTGAGATTAAAAGTCTTCTGTCAGGGCCAGTGTTTTTGTTCTAGTTAATACTATTGGTTGAACTCTGTAATTAACATACAATTATTCTTAGGTTTTTAAATTTAACTGAAAAGTGATCCCTGTTAAATATAAGCGTGGGAATAAGAGAGGGAGGAGATGTACAGTTTGGGACATACTCAATCATACTTGGTGTTAGAAATGTGCCAGGGGATCCCAATACAATCCCATCAAGGTTGCATGTATCAGTGCCATCTCACTAGTCCACGTGATCAATTTCAGTTCACAATTGATCATACTGATAGGTCTAAGAGTCAAAGGGATCACACAAACAAGACTAGTGTCTGCTAATACTGATAGAATCAAAAAGGGAGAGAACGATCCAACATGGGAAGCGGGATACACAGCAGACTCATAGAATGGCAGATGTCCTAAACAGCACTCTGGCCTCAGAATCAGCCCTTAAGGCATTCGGATATGGCTGAAGAGCCCATGAGAGTATTTTAGGCATGGAAAGCCAAGACACTATGGCAAAAAAAAAAAAAAAAAAAAAAAAAAAAAAACCTAAATGAAAGATCTCTGTGAGTGAGATCCCAGTGGAAAGAATGGGGCCATCAAAGAAGGAGGTACCTTTCTCTGAAGGGAGGAGAGAACTTCCACTTTGACTATGACCCTGTCTGAATAAGATCGAAGTCGGCAAACTCAAAAGGCTTCCATAGCCTTGGCAACTCATGACTAGAGCCTAGGGAGATTACTGACGCCATAAACAAGAGTGTCAAATTGTTAAGTCAACAACAGGAGTCACTGTGTACTTATTCCTCATGTGGGATCTCTGTCCTTAATGTGTTGTCCAATGTGAAGTAATGCTATAACTAGTACTGAAACAGCATTTTACACTTTATGTTCTGTGTGGGTGCAAACTGATGAAATCTTTACTTAATATATACTAAATCGATCTTCTGTATATAAAGATAATTGAAAATGAAAAAAAAAAACTCTGCATTTCAAATAAATAAATTTTTCAAAAAAAGCTCTTACATCAAGGAAGATCTGATAGCTTTACTACTGACTTCTACAAAACATTTGAAGATGAACTACTAGATTTTATGTTACATATTAGAAAATTACACTTATGTATTTATTTTGAGCAACTTGTATACCATTTATACAGTGTGGGATAAGAAAACTTCCCTTACGTTACAGAATGAATACTTCTGTTTTGATCATTAGGTAAACATCATGAATAGGACATTCAATTACAGAACTTACTTTGAAAAAGTTTGGCCACACAGTTTTTATCATATGTTGACTTAAAGTAGGTATCACATAGTTCTACCTCTTTAGAAATTGCCCACTTAATATGGTCTAATGTATGTGAACAACTTGATAGTGAAGACTATAATATATGACTTTTAAACCTATCAATTTGAAAATTAAATTTAAGCCTGACATAAATATAAATAGAATTAAAACTTGGGGGCTGGCATTGTGGCGAGGCAGGCAAAGCTGCTGCCTGGGACACTGTTATCACATGGGTGTCGGTTCATGTCTTGGTTGATCCACTTCCAGTCCAGCTCCCTGCTGGTATCTTGGTAAAAACAGTGGAAGGTGACCCAAGTGCTTCAGCCCCACCACTCAAATGGGCACGCAGATGAAGCTCCTGGTTCATGGCTTCGGCCTGGCTCAGCCATGGCTGTTGGGATCACTTGGGGTGTGAATCAGCAGATGAAATACCTCTCTCTTTCTTTGTGTCTCTCCCTATCTGTAACTCTGACTTTCAAATAAATAAATAAATCTTAAAAAAAAATTGTTAGTACAAACTCATGTGGTAAAAAGTGAAATAATTTCTGTAATGCCACCGTATTTCAAATCCTAGGTAAATATTTTTATGTTTCTTTTTAAAATTCAGTTATTTTAATTTGATATATTTAGTAAGTTATCTCCTTTATTCATGTTAATAGTAAAAAATATCATTAATTCCAACAGGCAGCTCACCTAAAGGATTTTCTGAAAAATTCTACCTAGTTGTAATAGAGTGTACTCAAGAGAACCGTTCACTGTTACACATGTGGAATTTACATTTAAAGTCAGTTCCTGTCTCATTGGGTGAGTTTTTTTTTTAAAACTTCAGGCCTAAATTAACAAATTATACAAGATTAGATAGTTAAAGGAGTATTTCTTAAAACCATTCATATTTCATGGTGATAATTATAACTTATTCAATTAAATAAAGTACCAAAGTTAATTTTTTGCTGTAAAAGATCATATTACTATGTATACTGTTTTATATTGTGTAATACAGTTTAGGATTATAAAATGTAGCAGTTTATAATATTTATAGGGAACCATATCCCCTACTAGTTTTTTGTTCTTATGTTTTATAGATGAAAAAGTAGATAAAAAAAAATCTGAAGCAGTTTGGCAGCCAGAAGATCACTATTCACCTTCTCCAGAGAAGATCCCGTCTCCTTTTTCACAGAAGTATCAGGCTTGCAGAGCAAATCTCCAGAGCACCAGCAAGTTAACTCTGTTTTCAGAGATGGTGTATAGCCAGGAGCTGGATTTGCCAGAAGGAGTTGAGATAATCAGCGTGAAGCCATCAGCAGGTTTGTACGTTTTATGAAAAGATACTACTTTGAAACTCATGAGTGTTAACCAGATGCTTAAAAGCAAGTCTTGGACCTACCTCTTAAATCCACAGAGAAGTAGCAATGGAAATAATATAACATATAACATATATTATAGTTAACATACGTTTAACTATGTTAAATTGAACATGTAAATTTATCATTGCTTTCAGCCTACTGTGACATTTGTCAGACAATTCTAATCTTAAATGTTTGTTTCTAAGACAAATTTTTATTGTGCTTTTGGGATGCCAAAGTGAAAGTTTATGGAATGGAGATTTTAACTAAGTTTAAACCTTATTTGCCAAGTGTTTTAAAAAAGAACTTCTATTTCTTTATTTGAGGTAGGGGTGGGAAAGAAAGAGGGAAAGAGTGAGCTAGAGAACTCCCATACTCTTGTTCACTCCCTAAATGCATGCAAAGGCTGGGACTGGACCAGGCTGAAGCCCGAAGCCCAAAAACCCAATCCAAGCTTCCCAAATGGCTGCCAGAGACCCAGCTACTTGAGCAATCAAGTGCTGCCTCCTAGGATATGCATTAGCAGGAAGCTGGAAAGGGAGCAGAGTTAGGACTGGAACCTATGAAGTGCAATATGGAATGTGGGCATTTTAACTGTGTCTGACCATTATATCAAATAACTGCCTCTTCCCTGTCAATTTAATTATATTGGTAATAGCTGACTGGAATCAGGTATTAAGAACGATTCTGAGTGTGTAGTTGCTGCTATCTATTTGCCATCCTTATTTGTGGCAATAGTTTTCCAAATATTGCCCCCAGACTAGCAGCAATATCTTGGGAACTTTTTAGAAATGAAAAATGTGCCAAACCCCAGAGGTACTTACTCATGGTTTCTGTCTAGGGCAAGACCTGGGGCCTGGTGAGAAGCCTTCCAGGTGACTGTTAAGAATGCACAAGATCAGGAACTAATGTTCTGGGATATCAAGAAACTCCTGTGCAAACTAAAAATCCATTTTTGAAACCACCCAGTTCCTCCCTTCTTTTATTTTTAATAGTCATAGTGTGGGTATTTGTTCTTTTCTTCTTCTCTGCAGACTGATTACTTTGAATGTTTTTTAGTTTCCCATATTACCGAGTATCTAATCTTTTCTGATGTGATATTCACAGGAGTTAGAGATATTAACAGTGTTCTTACTTTTACATTCTCTTTTTTTTTTTTTTTTTTGAAAGATTTATTTACTTGAAAGTCAGAATTACACAGAGAGAGGAGAGGCAGAGAAAGAGAGAGCTCTTCTATCCACTGGTTCACTCTCCATTTGGCTGTAATGGCTGGAGCTGTACCGATCTGAAGCCAGGAGCCTGGAACTTCTTCCGGGTCTCCCACGTGGGCGCAGGGTCCCAAGGACTTGGGCCATCTTCTACTGCCTTCCCAGGTCATAGCAGAGAGCTGGATTGGAAGTGGAGCAGCTGGGTCTCGAACCCGCACCCATATGGGATGCAGGCACTGCAGGTCACAGCTTTACCCACTACACCACAGCACCACCGGGGCCCACTTTTACATTCTTCTTTGTATATTTTAATAAAAAAAAAGACTTCAGTGCAACAAGAGTTAAAATTTGAATAAGAATGACTTGCATTGCTGAAATTTGAAGAGCTGTCATCATTAGCCAGGGCGTAATGATCTTTACTACTAAACTGCAGTTTAGAAAGTACAGCAAATATAGAGAAACTGGAGGTAATTTATTAAGGCAAGTCTCAATAAAAATCCTTTAGAAGAAGAAGTGACTATAATTTTTTATCATTTTTGGTTTGGCAAAAAGAGTAGAATATGGTGAAAGGTTTTTAGTGTTAGTTTTTTTTTAAACCAATAGTATTGGAAAGTATAATATATTTTCTTTGTGTTCAGAACAGCTCAGGGAAACCCATGGATAATACTTTTTGTGTCCTTTTGTAATATTACTGTATTTCTTGAGGACTTTTTAAGAATACCTTACTACAGTTATGGTAAAATATACTTCTAAAATATGGTCAATGTCCTATATACATTTCTATATATAATTGTTTATATTTAATTTATACGTATGTAAGGTTGGTTGAAACACAGCCATATTTATTCTCTTACTATTATATATAGATATTTCTGTCCTATAGTGGCAGAGTTGAATCCTCAGGTGACAACTCCTAAAATAGTCATTATAGTCTGACCCTGTACAAAACGGTTTAGCAGATGCCTGTTTAAAGAAGACACTATATGTGATTCCTTTAGATTTAAGTGTTTGTTAACTTCCCTTTAGGAAACTGCTCCACACCAGTGATGTCAAGTACACCTCACTCAGGAAAGGCCCTTTAATGTGACTGTTTGATAGGTAACCATGAGCTATTCACATTGCACTGAAAAATAGGAAAGGAAAGGAGCCAATAAGTGTTGAAAATTTTTAAAAATGTTTTAATACCTTTAAAATGGAAGTTCTAGTGGTAAAACTGGCAGCTAGTTTTGAAGTGAATGCTGCATTGAGAGTCAGGACTAGAGGTAAGGTTTTTAAATTTTGCCATAGTCCAGTTGATTTTGGCCCAAGAGAGTGTTTGGTAAAGGATCTTTATTTGGAGAATTCAGGAATTGAAGTATGTGTTCTCAGCATTTCCTTGTAAGTCTAGGTTCTGATGGTATTTTCTTCTTATTTACATTTTTTATGTCATTAAAGGCCTTTCAGTGATCTTGTTGATACTTCATAAGGTATCAGGCTCCTAACAGTAGTTAATACAAAAGGACCAAAAACTTTAGTTTACAAAAACAAAATGTTAACCAGATTTGACCTTTTGTTACTGGATTCTTTCCATTTTAGGACATCTGAGTTCTTCTTCCATATATCCTGCATGCAGTGCTCCTTACTTATTGGCAACTTCCTGCTCAGATGAGAAAGTAAGATTTTGGAGATGCAGGGTAACAAAAGGAGAATCTGCCACATCAAAGAATGAAAACCTGGATCTTGTGTATGTTTGGGAAGAATGGCCATTACTAATTGAAGATGGACTTCAGACCAATAGTAGTTTAACTGTACCTGGTAGGCCTGTAGAAGTGAGCTGTGCACACACAAATCGTTTAGCGGTAGCTTACAAGCAGCCTACATCTAGCAGTAGGTCATCTCAGGATTTTGTGATGCATGTAAGTATTTTTGAATGTGAGTCCACAGGAGGTTCATGTTGGGTCCTTGAACAGACAATTCATTTAGATGAGTTAAGCACAGTGTTGGATTCTGGCATTAGTATTGATAGCAATTTAGTAGCCTATAATAAACAAGAGGCATATTTATTCAGTAAAGAGAGTATTGCATTAAACACAAAGCATTTAGTTCACTTAGATTGGATGTCTAGAGAAGATGGGTCTCATATCCTGACTGTAGGAATTGGATCAAAACTTTTTATGTATGGACCCCTGGCTGGCAAGGTCCAAGAACAGAGTGGTAAGGAAAGCCTGGCCTTTCCTCTCTGGGAGAGCACTAGAGTTGTGCCTCTTTCCAAATTTGTGCTTTTACGAAGTGTGGACTTGGTTTCTTCTGTAGAAGGCTCCCCACCTTTTCCTGTTTCCTTATCGTGGGTACGGGACGGCATCCTTGTGGTAGGAATGGATTGTGAAATGCATGTATATTCCCAGTGGCAACCATCTTCCAAGCAAGAACCTGTTGTAACAGATTCATTCAGTGGGAGCACTCCTTCTATAATAAGTTTAATAAAACAGAGTAACTCATCCAGTTCTGGGTTACATCCTCCAAAAAAAACTCTGACTCGATCTATGACCAGTCTTGCCCAGAAGATCTGTGGAAAGAAAACGGCATTCGATCCTTCAGTGGATATGGAAGATTCAGGTCTTTTTGAAGCAGCTCATGTTCTTTCCCCAACTTTACCTCAGTACCACCCTCTGCAGCTTTTGGAACTCATGGACCTTGGCAGAGTTCGGAGAGCAAAGGCCATTTTGTCACACCTTGTCAAGTGCATTGCTGGGGAAGTCGTGGCTCTGAATGAGGCTGAATCCAATCATGAACGCCGCCTCAGGTCTCTCACCATCAGTGCTAGTGGGAGCACCAGCAGAGACCCCCAGGCATTTAACAAGGCTGAAAATACGGACTACACAGAAATAGATTCTGTGCCCCCACTTCCTCTGTATGCCTTACTTGCAGCGGATGATGATAGCTGCCACTCATCTTTGGATAAGTCTAGTAATGAGAATACCTTAAATAAATCCAACCAATTGTCAAAAGAAAGTTATGATGAGCTTTTTCAGACCCCAGCTCTAATGACTGATACTGATGTATTAGAGACAGATGAAGAAAACATGAAGCCCAAAGTCATTGACCTTTCACAATACAGTCCAAATTACTTTGGTCCTGAGCATGCCCGGGTTCTTTCTGGACACTTACTGCACTCTAGTTTGCCAGGACTCACTCGGATGGAACAGATGTCCCTGATGGCCGTAGCAGATACAATTGCAACCACGAGCACTGACATTGGAGAAAGCAGAGACAGAAGCCAAGGTAAAGCTAAGTTCTGTACAGCAATGCAAGAAAAACTGTGGTATTTTTACTGGTTTTCTTAGAAAATAATACTAAATAATTTTTATAAAAATGATGCCAAGATGAGTTTTTGATAGATCGTTACTGCCTTTACAGTGGTTTTAACTTCATTGTGTACTATTTTCCCATGAATCATTGTACCTTTAGGAAATGCATAAAGGAGATTATGCCATTCACTTAATAGTTTTCTGCTAAAGTGTTCAGCAAAAGTTGGCAGATTCTATTAAATAATTGCTTTTAGGTACCTGAAAATAGCAAGTGATTTCTGTTTTTCTCCCCACGATGTAATAATGCACCAGTGAATATAATTTATTTATTTTTAAAAATTTTATATAAGTTATGCAAGTTTCACGTATTTGATATATACAGATTTAGGAACATAGTGATACATCCCACCCTCTCCTCCCTCCTGCCCGTAGTCCAACCCCTCTTCCTCCTCTCTCCCTTTCCCACTCCTATTTTTCACAAAGATCTACTTTCAGTTTGTTTTATGATCATAAGGTTAACCCTACACTAAATAAAAGAGTTCAACAAGTAGTATGAAGAATAAAAACATTGTTCCTCACAGAAGAGACAAGGGCTGTAAATCGAATTGCAAAATGCTCATTTCAATCCTGTGCATTATGTTTTAGGTGCTCTGTTAGTTACCTTGGATCAGGGAAGATACACGGTATCTGTCTTTTTGGGACTGACTTATTTCACTAAGTATAATGGTTTCCAGTTACATCCATTTTGTTGAAAAAGACAGGATTTCTTTCTTTCTTTCTTTCTTTTTTTTTTTTACAGCTGAGTGGTACTCCATAGTGTATAATTTGATTTTTAAAATATGAAGTTTTAAAAATAATTAGTACTAGTGTTTACTCTTACCTAGAATAATAAATATAAGCATGCTGTAAATAGGTCTTTCTTTCACTCAGAGCATTAAAAAAATCTCTTTAAGAAATTTGAATGGAGAATTCCAGTCAAATCTGAAGGTCAAAATTAGCAAGTCCAACCTTGTGGACCAGAACTCAGTGAGTAGGACACACCCACTGAACTAAGCTTGAGAGGAAAACAGGATAAATTTAAGATAGTAATAAAAATTTAAGGAAAAAGTGGTTATGAATCTTGATACTTTTCTTCTGGTAGGTATTACTAGTAGATATTTTTTTTGCTGTGAATATGTTGTAGGTATTTTATGTTCTTAATCATTTAAAGTGAAAATCTGGTCTTCTCACTATAACTATTTCTTCTAGTGTTAATAGCAAATTATTGGGAAGGAGAGATGGTTAGGATCAGTGTGGAAAATGTAACTGTCATACATACTACAGAGAAACTCCAGAGCTAAGCTGTGTACATTTCAGTCAGATCTTAATTTAAATAAGATTCATGTCAGAGGAGCTTAGATTGTAAAGAATGCCACAGACCTTGAGTCAGTTTGTCTTTGTTAGTGATTTTCCAATTATTTATACTACATTTTTTCTGTTTTATAAAATTGTGTAGAAAAAGAAATATTAGAAAATATTTGATACTGATAGCCTTTTTTGTCAGTTTTCCTATATTTGGTGCTGTGATATAAGCGAATTGTCAGAATTTTTAGTACTATTTGTTTTTGCTTACAAGTTTTTTTTTCCCCTGCACATGAAAGTAAGTAACTGCTTTGCTTTTCCTCATTACAGGTGGAGAAACTCTTGATGAATGTGGGTTAAAGTTTCTGTTGGCTGTGCGACTCCATACGTTTCTTACAACTTCCCTTCCAGCATATCGAGCTCAACTCGTTCACCAAGGTGATTTTCATATCAATCTATTAAAACAAAGGAGGGGAATAGCAAAAGAGGCTTTTGAACTTTTAAACTTGTTTTTTGCCCATACATAGTAACAATGGCACGTGGGACGCATTCTTTTTTTTTTTTTTTTTAATGCTTATTTCCTCTTAATTTCTTTTTGCTTAAGATATTGGAATTTTGAGTAGTAAATGAAGAGAATTAATAAAGAAATAGATACTGGGCAATTGGATATTATGTATTGTGGGTTTTTTTTATGATTTATTTATTTGAAAGAGCAACAGAGAGAGGGAGAAAGAGATGTTCTATATGCTGATTTGTTCCCCAGATGCCTACAACAGCAAAGGCTGGGCCAGACTGAGGCCAGGAGCAAAGAACTCCATCCTTATCTCCCACATAGGTGGCAAGGACCTGAGTACTTGGGCGGTATCCATTGTGTATTCTTGGAACCTTTATTGAAAAACAGTTGGATATGAGTGTGTGAATTAATTTCTGGCCTTTCTGTTCTGTTCCATTGCTGTATATGCCTGGTTTTTTGTAAGTACTGTACTGTTTTAATTAGTATAACTTTGTACTCAAATAGGTGTGATTCTTGAAGGTTTATTCTTTTTGCTCCAGGTTACTTTGTGTGTTCAGTGCCTTTTGTGGTATCATATAGAGTTTAAGGTTATTTTTCCCACATTCTGTAAAAAATGTCAATGGAATTTTGATAGGGATTGCATTGAATATGTAGATGACTTTGAGTGGTTTGGACTTTCTTAACAGTATTATTCTAATCCACTAACATGATATAGTTTTTCTTTTTTGTGTCTTCATTTTCATCAGTGTTTTATAGTTTTTAGTGCAGAGATCTTTTACCACCTTGGTTAAACTAATTTCCAAAACTATTTTTGTAGCTATTAAAAGTGGGATTTAGGGCTGGCACCACGGCTCAATAGGCTAATCCTCCGCCTTGTGACGCCGGCACACCAGGTTCTAGTCCTGGTCGGGGCGCCGGATTCTGTCCCGGTTGCCCCTCTTCCAGGCCAGCTCTCTGCTGTGGCCCGGGAGTGCAGTGGAGGATGGCCCAGGTGCTTGGGCCCTGCACCCGCATGGGAGACCAGGAGAAGCACCTGGCTCCTGCCTTCAGATCAGCGCGGTGCGCCGGCCACAGTGCGCCGGCCGCAGCAGCCATTGGAAGGTGAACCAACGGCAAAAGAAGACCTTTCTCTCTGTCTTTCTCTCTCTCACTGTCCACTCTGCCTGTCAAAAAAAAAAAAAAAAAAAATGGGATTTAAAAAAAATTTCCATTTCATATAATTCACTGTTAGTGTTTGGAAATGCTGCTGATTTTTATATATTGATTTTGTATTTTTCATTTTATTGTATTTGTTACTTTAACAGTTTGTAGGTGGAATCTTTAGTGTCTTCTATATAGTATATGAGATCCTGTCCTCAGGGCCAGTGCTGTGCCACAGCAGGTTGGGCTGCCATTTGTAATAGTGCTGCTATCTCATATCGGTGCTAGTTCCAGTCTCAGCTGCTCCACTTCCAGTCCAGCTCCCTGCTAATGGTCCTAGGAGTGTGGTGGATGAAGGCCCAAGTACTTAGCCCCTGCATCCTCTAGGGAGACCCATATGAAGCTCCTGACACCTGGCTTCGTCCTGGCCCAGCCCTGGTTGCAAGAGCCATTTGGAGAATGATTCAGTGGATGGAAGGTGTCTCTCCTCTGACTGTCCCTGTCTCACTGTAACTGTTTCAAAAAGATTCTATCATCAGCCAACAGCAACAGTTTCACTACTTTTCTATTTGTATGCTTTTTTCTTATTTCTCTTGTCCAGTAGCTATGGGTGGCACTTAGCATATTGTGTGGAATAAAAGAGTGACAGTGGACATCATTGTCTTCTTCCCTGAGCTGAGAGGGTTAACTTTAACCTTTCCACTCTTAAGTGTGGTGTTAGCCATGTCCTTATCATATATGGCCTTCACTGTTTTGAAGTATATTCTTTCTGTAATTTGTTGAGAATTTTTATGAAAGAATGTTGAATTCGTTTTTCTACATCTGGTGAGAATCGTATGGTTTTGGTCTTCATTCTGTTAATCTGAACAGAATGACATTTTATTGATTTGTGTTTTGAACCATTCTTACGTCTCTGTGATCAGTCTCAGTTGCTCATGGTGGATGATTGTTTTCATAAACTGTTGGATTTGATTTGCTCGCATTTTGTGGAGTATTTTTGCATTTATGTTTGTCAGGGATATTGGCCTGTAATTTTCCTTATTTACAGTGTCTGTTTTTGGTATGAGGGTAATACTGATGCCACAAAAAGTTTGGAAGAATTCTTCCTCCTTATCTTTGGGAGAGTTTGAGAAGGAATGGTATTAGTTTTCCTTTTAATGTTTGGTACAATTCACTTGTGAAGTTATCAGGTCCTAGACAATTTTTTTATTGATGATGGAGGCTTTAAAAAAAAAAAAAAGTATATTTATTTACTTAGTCGAAAGGCAGAGTGACAGAGAGAGATTAAGATTTTCGGTCATCTGGTTCACTCCCCAAGTGGCTTCTGTGGCAGGATCAGGCCTGGACTGAAGTCAGGAGTCCAGAAATTGATCTGGGTCTTCCAAATAAATGCCTTAGCCTAAGTAATTGGGCCATCTCCCAGTGCCTTCCTAGGTGTACTATCAGGTCGTTGGATCAGAAGCAGAGCAGCCACGATTCGAACTGTTGCTCTCATATGGGATGCTGGTGTAGCAAGTGGTGACTTAACTGCCTGCACCACAATACCATCCCCAATGATGGAGAGTTTTAATGATCTATTCATGGCGCTACTCATTAGTGGTTTTTTTGTTTTGTTTTGTTTTTGTAATTCTCCATCATTCACTCTTGGTAGGTTGTATGCATCTAAGAATTTATCCATTTCTTCTAGTTACCCAATATGTTGACATAGAATTGCTTATCATAATCTCTTAGGATCCTTTTGGACGTAAAAGTGCATTTGATATATTTTTAAGAGATTTTATTTATTTATTTGAGAGGTAGAGTTACAGAGAGTGAGAGAAAGGTCTTCCTTCCTTTGGTTCACTCCCCAAATGGCTGCAAGGGCCAGAGCTGCGCCAATCCAAAGGCAGGAGCCAGGTGCCTCTTCCCGGTCTCCCATGCAAGGTGCTTCTGAGATTAACCTACTGCGCCACGGCGCCGACCCCAGAGGTGCATTTCATTTGAAGTGTAGTTCTGTTCCAGTGTTTCCTTGTTACTTTTCTGTCTGGTATCCTGTCCATTGTTGAGAGTTGGTGTTGAACCCCTTACTACTATTGTGTTGCTATTTAGCTCTTTATTCAGATCCCTTTATAATACAATTTGCTTGATATATTTAAATGCTCTGATTTTGGTACATAAATATTCCAGTTATTCAAGCTTCATGGTGAATGGATACCTTTATCATTATATTATAATCCTTTGTCTTCTCTTGCAGTTTATTTAAGTTTATTTTTTCTTACATAATTACAGCCAATCCTGCTCTGTTGTTTCTGTGTATGTGGGATATCCTTTTTTTTCTTAAGAACTATTTTATTTGAAAGTCACTGTTACTGTGAGACAGGGAGAGACAGAGAGGAGAGTGGTCTTCCATACACTGGTTTACTCAAATGGCCACAACAACCAGGGCTGGACGGACTGAAACCAGGAGCCAGGAGCTTCACCCGGGCTTCCCATGTGGGTACAGTGGCTCCAGCACTTGGGCCATCTTCCACTGCCCTCCCAGGCACATTAGCAAGGAGCTGCATTAGAAGTGGAGCAGCCAGGATTCAAACTGGCACAAATATGGGATGCCATCACTACAGATGGTGACTTAACCTGCTCTGTCATAGTGCCAGCACTGGGATCTCTTTTCTGTCCCGTTACTTTAAGTCTCTATGTGTCCTTAAAAGTGAGGTAAAGTGGGGATGTTGTGATGCAGCAGGTTTGGCTGCTGCTTGTAGTGTTCGAATCCCATATCAGAGCACCAGTTTAAGTCCTTGTAACTCTGCTTTTGATCCAGCTTCCTAGTAATGCATTCTGGGAGGTGACACATGATGGCTTTTAAATAGATGAAAAATGAACTTTTTTTTTTAAACTGATATAAGTTTCTTGTATGTATCTTACAGTGGGGGGTCTTTGTTGTTGTTGTTAGCCATTCAGCCACTCTAGGTAATTTTATTGGAGAATTTAATCCATTTGCATTCAAAGTATGAGGGTACTTTAAAAAGTTCTTGGAAAATGGAATAAAAATAAGTTTATTTCAGTGAAAAAGAAGTTGGAAATCTGTTCTATGTAATGTCTTCAAAAAGTTCATGAAAAATGTGTTTTATGAAAAAACTGTTCATGGATTTCAACATATTTTATACCAAAATCAACTTACTTTTAATTCTGTTTTCCACAAACTTCTTGAAGTACCCTCATAATTACTAAAGTAAGTAATTACTACTGCCATTTGAAAATTGTTTTCTGATTGTTTTCTGGATGTTTTATTTCTTCCTTGCTTGCTTACTTGGTATATGGTTTGAACATTTTCTGTAGTGATGAATTTTTGGGTCCTTTCTATTTCTCTTTTGAGCACGTACTACAGATTTTTCATTTCTGGTCACCATGAGCCTTACCTAATATATCTTACAGTTATAATAAAGTATATGCTAATTGGAGTGATGGAGTTCTTTGGAAAAACAAAACTTTAAAATAGCCCATACTCCCGCTAATCTTAAACAATTAAGTGTACTTGTGACTCTCATATAATATGTTTTCACATTTTTGTTTCAAATAGAAACATATTTCTGATCATCACTGTGTAACCGTGCTTATATTTCTTTTAAATACTGTTCTTGACATTCCTCTAGGCCTGTCTACTTGTCACTTTGCTTGGGCATTTCACTCAGTAGCAGAAGAAGAACTGTTGAACATGTTGCCTGCAATGCAGAGAGATGATCCCACTTGGTCTGAGCTAAGAGCTATGGGTGTGGGGTGGTGGGTCCGCAATACCCGCATCTTACGCAGATGCATAGAAAAAGTAAGTGGTTTTATTTTGGTGTAAAAAATTAAAATATTTGGGATGTTTCTTTAAATGGTATTCCACGTCTCCTCTGCTATTATTTCCTTTTGTTTTTAAAGCAGTAAAATATTTTGGAATAACCTATGTTTAAAAATCTAGTTTTTAAAATTTTTTATTGTGATTTACTGTGATTTCTAATCAAAATATGTATGTTTAGGAGGATATGTCTGATTTTTGTAGACTAACGTGTATTAGAGAGTAATTAGAAAAATAAAAAAGTGCTGTAAAAACTTGTAATGAAAGCAGTGGTAGTCCTGTTGTCTTTTCTGTGTATCCTTTGTGAGAACTACCCTAAAGTAGTACTTTTTGTTATGTGTGTGTGTATCTGTGTGTATATTTCATATACATAATTTAAGGGAATTTTTGAGCATTGAAATAATGTGTTCCAGTCTTAGATATAAGGGAAAATATTCACTTAAAAACTGCTTCTGAAATTTTGATCTATTATTTTCTAATTATAGGTAGCCAAAGCAGCCTTTTATAGAAAGAATGATCCTTTAGATGCTGCTATTTTTTACCTTGCAATGAAAAAGAAAGCTGTGATTTGGGGATTATATAGGTAGGTAAGAAAACTGCTTCAAATTTAAAAATCTCTTCTTAAAAAGTAATTTATGAAGTGACATTTGTTCTTGTTGATGTTGATTCACATCGATTCCTACTTCTGCATTTAAGGACAGATTCCATAGGAAAAAGAAGCCCAGGTATTTTCCATAGTGGAAGAAACTTACTGACACACTGGAGTTTGTTTTCAGAATTACCAGTCCAGAAACATGTCTTTTGCTTATTTTAGTTCTCTTGACTCTTTGGTAGAACAAAGGTGGACTAATGCAGAAAGTTGTATTTAGGTTGGGGAGGAAGATCAGTTAGTGGAGAGCTCCTGGTCCTGGGCAGACTGTCCCTTGAAACTAACTATTTTCTGTGGGTTCAGACCTTGTTCCTGAGCAGACTTTAGTTACAAGTTTTGTTTCTCTCATTTCTCCTCACCAAGACTTGGTGAACACAGCTAACAAATACTTCATCATTTGCTTTGGATTCAGTTCTAGGTGATTTATGTAATTTGTGTTGTTACCTTTGGAGGAAAATCATGGTAACAAACTTTGCTAAGAAACTAGATCTTTTAGGATTGTTTTGAATGAAGGCAGATTCCTTATATTTTCATCACCTAAGTCGCCTTCAGATGGGCAGGATGGAAAGGGTGTTGATGGAATTTAGATAGTGACATAACATGGAAGTTAATTATGTATTTTCCGTGAATTTAGAAGTAATTTCTCATAGTACAGCTGTTACGGTTTGCAGTTTTAAAGAAAATTTTTCACTGATCTCTGGGGCTGATTAGGAAAAGTAAACACATAGTAGTATTCTTTTGTATTAGGAAAATAAGCAGATGCACAGGCATTTACAAACTAGTAAATGTTTCTGTCAATTTATCACTTTTGAGTAAGTCCTATCTTCAGAAGATTGATTCTGATGTAAAAGCATTGTATTCGAAAGTATTCATGCTTTTCTTTCCTTTGTAGATCTCAAAAAGACACCAAGATGACACAGTTTTTTGGACACAATTTTGAGGATGAGAGGTGGCGTAAAGCAGCTTTAAAGAATGCTTTTTCTTTGCTGGGCAAACAACGGTTTGAACATTCTGCAGCGTTTTTTCTTTTAGCTGGTTGCCTCAGAGATGCAGTTGAGGTAATGATTGAAACTTTTTTTTTTTTTAAGATTTATTTATTTATTTGAGAGGTAGAGTTATAGATGGAGAGAGGAGAGAGAGAGAGACAGAGATCTTCCATCTGCCGGTTTACTCCCCAAATGTTTGCAATGGCTGGAGCTGAGCCAATCCAAAGCCGGGAGCCAGGAGCTTCTTCTGGGTCTCCCACTTGTGTGCAAGGGCCTAAGTATTTGGGCCATCTTCTGCTGTACCCATCTGGGATGCCATTGGAAGAGGAGCAGCCAGGTCTCAAACCAGCGCTAATATGGGATGCCAGCGTCACAGGCAGAGGCTTAGCCTGTTCTGCCACAGTGCTGGCCTTGGAACTTTTTTTTTTTTTTAAGATCTATTGATTTATTTGAAAGGCAGAGTTAGACAGGGAGAGAGAGAGAGAATCTTCCATCTACTGGTTTACTCCCCAAATGGCCGCAGTGGCCAGAGCTAGGCCAGACTGAAGCCAGGAGCTTCTTCTGGGTCTCCCAAGTGGGTGCAGCTGCATTTTTCCCTGCTTTCCCAGGCTCATTAGCAGGGAGTTGGATCAGAAGTATAGCAGCTGGGACTCAAACTAGTGCCCATGTGGGATGCCAATGGCCGCAATGGTTGGAGCTGAGCTGATTAAAAACTAGGAGGCAGGAGCTGCTTCTGGGTCTCCCACGTGGGTACAGGGGCCCAAGGACTTGGGCCATCTTCCACTGCTTTACCAGGCACATTAACAGGAAGCTGGATTGCAAGTGGAGTAGCTGGAGCTCAAACCAGTGCCCATGTGAGATGCTGGTGCTGCAGGCCAGGTCTTCAAACTGCTGTACCACAGTGCCAGCCGGCCTCTAACTGAAACTTTTTAAAACTCATTGTCACCCATTTCAGCTTCATCTAGAACCTCAGTTTTTACTTTTCAATTTCAACTTTAGTGGAAATAACAGAAGGCTAAATAATAACTGAAGTGATAGTATTTAGTAGTGACTTTGAAAAATCTGTCACTAGACTTGAGTGATGTTTTTACAGTCTTTTAATTTTATCAGGTTGTATTGATTGATTGATAGAAATAGGTTGTTAATACAGCTTTTAAGAATGTTCATGGAGGCTGGCTTTGTGATGCAGTGGATTAAGCCATTGCTTGTGATGGTGACATCCAATATCAGAGTGTTGCTTGGAGTCCAGCTGCTCTGCTTCTGATGCAGCTTCCTGCTAATGTGCCTGGGAAAATAGCAGAAGGTGGCCCATGTGCTTATGCCCTGCCACTCATGTGGGAGCAATGGATGATCCTCTTGGTTTTGGCCCAGCCCAGCCCTGGCAGGGAGCTGGGTAGGGAGCAGAAGTGGAGCAGCCAGGACACAAACCAGGATCTGTATGGAATGCGCATGTCACAGGCAGTGGGTTTACCCACTATGGCACAACAGCAGCTCCCATACAAGTATTTTAAAGCAGCTTTTTAATTTGGAAACACAGTGTGCTGGGGTGGCTGAAGAACACGTGATTATGACTAAAATAAAATGCAAGGGATCTTCAAAAAGTTTGTTGAATACATGTTAAGAAAAAAATGCCTAGATTTCAAATTTTTTGGCTACAAATCATCTCTTAATTTCATTTTCTACCCTTATATGAAGCTGGAATTATCTAATATTTTCTCATTAGGCTAATTCTTTTTGCAGGTATATATTTAGTATTAACCTAAATATTGTCAACCTTTTTTCTAGGTATGTCTTGAGAAACTGAACGACATTCAGTTAGCTCTTGTGATAGCAAGGCTCTATGAGTCCGAGTTTGATACATCTTCAACATATAAATCCATCTTATGCAAAAAGGTTTTAGGAATTGATTCTTCTGTCACTGAGTTCAGTTCAGTAAACATGAATATGCATTGTGATCCTTTTCTTCGGAGTATGGCTTGTTGGATTTTGGAAGATTATAGTGGTGCTCTGGAAACCTTAATAAGGCAACCTGTTAGAGAGGATGATGGTAAGCTGTGCTTGTCAAGTGCTCTGATTGAGAGTGTGTTTACTGCTCTGTTGGATGCTAAGGATGACACAAAACATGTTAAATTCATTGTCTCTATGACTCTGTGATTCGGTTGGGGACGTAGAGTTATATAGAGAGTTCTTTTTTGTTTCTTTAAAGTTTAATCCATTGAAAACCAAGAACCTTGGATTTCCATTTCTGTGAAGTAAGTTTATTGAACACAAAATATTATCAATACTTTCATGTGACTATTTTGCAAAATGTGATATGAAGCCAGTTTTTTAATCTTAGAAATCTTTTGTGTACTTATATATTAGTTTTGTAATTCTTACAGTAAAACTATTCATTGTAAAGAAAATTGTTTTCAGTGATGTGATTAGAAAATCTTTTTTTTTTTTTCCAAAGATTTATTTTTAATTTATTGGGAAGGCAGAGTTTTGGAGAGAGGTTTTCGATCTGCTGGTTCATTCTGCAGAAGATCACAATGCCCAGGGCTGGGCTGATCTGAGGCCAGGACCCTGGAGCTTCTGACACTTCTCCCATGAGGGTGGAGGGTCCAAGCTTTGAGCCACCTTCCTCTGCTTTCCATGGCACATTAGCAGGGAGCAAGATTGAAAGTGGAGCATACAGGTCTCAAACCAGTGTCCACATGGGATGCTGGCATTGCACATGGTGGCTTAGCCTGTTATACCACAACGCTGGCCTTGTGATCAGAAAAATCTTCATCCAAACTCTTTTTTTTTTTTTTGGGGGGGGGGACAGACAGAGTGGACAGTGAGAGAGAGAGACAGAGAGAAAGGTCTTCCTTTGCCGTTGGTTCACCCTCCAATGGCCGCCGCGGCCAGGGCACTGCGCTGATCCGATGGCAGGAGCCAGGTACTTATCCTGGTCTCCCATGGGGTGCAGGGCCCAAGGACTTGGGCCATCCTCCACTGCACTCCCGGGCCACAGCAGAGAGATGGCCTGGAAGAGGGGCAACCGGAACAGAATCCGGTGCCCTGACCGGGACTAGAACCCGGTGTGCCAGCACCGCAAGGCGGAGGATTAGCCTAGTGAGCCGCAGCGCCGGCCTCATCCAAACTCTTGATTGTATTTTTCAAGAGTGGAGAGTAAGTAGGCAGAAATTTGTTTTAAAATAAGATTTATTTATTTTATTTAAAAGGCATAGTTGGGGGAGGGAGATGCTTTCTTCTGTCTGCTTGTTCACTCCCCACAACGGCAGGTCTCCCACATCATTGCAGGGGCCCAAGCACCTGAGACATGATCTGCTGCTTTCCCAGGCACATTAGCAGAGAGCTGGACTAGAAATGGTGCAGCTGGGACGTGAATCGATGCCTGTATGGGATGTCAGTGTCAAAGGTGGTGGCTTAACCTGTTATGCCACAATGCAGGCCCCAGTAGAAATGTTTTTAATATACCTTTTTGAACTTTACTTCTGCCTTTTAGAACTCCTCCTAACTGAAATGTTCTTAGAGACTAATATAAAATGGAATTTCTTATGAATTCCTGTGAAAATGATGAGATTTGTTTTTCAAATATGTTTCCATAAATAGAATTAAGTCAGATAGCTGGTACAGTGGGTCTCATTTATGGTACTAATAAGAAATCTTCTAGGTCATAGTTTTTTGTGACATCATTTAATCAAGAAATATCATGTGCTTTTCCTTCTGAACTTAACGAGAAAGCTGTGTGACTTGGTCTCCCAACCATGTGAGCAAAGATGTTCAAGCTGGCCTCTCTGTAAGGCTAAGAGAACAAAGGAAGAGAACAAAACAAAACCCCTTTTCTAGCCCTTCTCTTGCACCCATACATATTCTTCTAACAAATGTGTTTTGATTTGGGATAAATATGTGATTGCATACTTTTACAATCAATTAAACTCATCTTTCTAGAAAAAAATGTTAGAGATGATAGTGGCTTAGACTGGGATGATGGGAGTTGAGGCAGAAAGAAATGATTGAATTTGAAATCTGATTTTAAGGTTGGTTAGATCGAACTGATTGGATATAGAGTATGAAGAAATTAGGAGTCAAGGATAACTCCTTGGTTTTTAGCTTGAACAGTAGGTAAATGACAGGGGCAAGTGGTATTTTAGATCCAAAAGGCTACTCTGGAGCCAGCATTGTGGCATAGTGGGTAAAGCCTCCACATGCGATGCCAGCATCCCATATGGCTACCAATTCTAGTCCTGGCTGCTCCACTTCTAATCCCGGTCCCTGCTAATGGCCTGGGAAAAGCAGCAGGAGATGGCCCAACTGCTTGGGCCCCTTCCACTCAAATGCAAGATGCCACACACATGGGAGACTGGGATGAAGCTGTTGACTCCTGGCTTTAGCCTGGCCTAGCACTGCAGCTGCAGCTTTCTGGAGAGTGAACTAGTGGATGGAAGATCTTGTGCACTCGCTCTGTCTCTCCCTTCTCCTCTTTGTAGCTTTGACTTTCAAAATAAATAAATGTTAAAAAAAAAAAAAAAAGAAGAAGAAGAAAAGAGAAGGCTTTGAGGGGGAATTGATTGAAATGAGCAAGTTAATCAATGTAGATGTGTGGAAAAAAGTGGTTTGGGCCAAGAGCACACTAAATAAAAAGGCCCTGAGGCACAAGTATATATATGTTAAGCTGAAATGTAATGTAGGCCTTTTGGTGTAGGAATTTAGGTTTTCATGGTGAAGCTGTGACTAGAGATACAGATGTGCTAGTTATTAGCTTACAGATAATACTTAAAGCCACTAGGTGATGTGAGTTTAACACTGAGTAGATGAAGAACTAAACTATAAGACCCCTTCTGCATTTGAGGGCAGCAAAGATGAGGACTCGCAGCATAACCTTTGTTTTCCTATTGTTACAACACTTGAATTACAAGTGTCTTCTTGTTGGTTAAGTCTATTAATAAGAATTTGTTTTAAAAATCATCTAGATAAGGGTGCAGTACCATAGTAGAAAAATAGGACTATAGTACAGATAGAAGCCTTAGTTTAACTCTTAAACTGTGTCTTGGCTCATAAAATGAATTTTCTTTCAGATCAAGTCATGACATCAGCCTGCAATCCTGCAGTTTTTAATTTTTACAATTATCTAAGAACACATCCTCTTTTGCTGAGACGTCATTTTGGATCATCTGATACGTTTCCCACACACATGAGTTTAACAGGAAAGAGTGGACTGGCAGGAACAATTAGTTTAAGTGAAAGAAGACTATTTTTTACTACTGCCAGTGCTCATTTAAAGGCCGGCTGCCCCATGTTGGCCCTGGAAGTCTTATCGAAGATGCCCAAGGTCATCACGAAGACAAAAGCATTTTATAAAGCATCTAGTTTTCTGGACACGGGTAGAGGTTCTTCTCCACTAAAATTGGATGCAGAGGAAGATAAGTCTTCTGCTGTTGATTGGTCAGAGTCATTGATAAATGGTTTTGGGTCCTCGTCAGAGGGTTCATCAGAGAAACAGTCCAACTCAGCACTTTCTTTTGACTGGAGCCAACCAAGTGTCATATTTCAGGACGACTCTTTAGAGTTAAAATGGGACAGTGATAACGATGAAGAAAATGAAGACCTCCCTCTTTCAATGAAAGAACTAAAACCTTTACAGAGAAAGATAGATAAAAAATTGGAGGAAGTAAGTTCCAGTTACACAGAATCTTTCAGCACAATTAATGAAAATGATATTTTAGATCCATCAGAAGATATAATTGCAGTCCAGTTAAAATTTAGAGCATGTTTAAAGATTCTCACAGTAGAACTTCGTACTTTATCTACTGGTTATGAAATAGATGGTGGAAAATTGCGTTACCAACTATACCACTGGCTTGAAAAAGAAGTGATAGCTCTTCAGAGGACTTGTGACTTTTGCTCAGATGTGGAAGAGCCACCGTCTGCATTAGGCAAAAGTGGAGGTGAATTCGGATTAAATGAGGACACTGAAGATTTGCTTCACCAAGCAAAAGGGAAACAATTGAGAGAAAATTTTCAGGAAAAAAGGCAGTGGCTCTTGAAATATCAGTCTCTCTTGAGGATGTTTCTTAGTTACTGTGTACTTCATGGATCCCATGGTGGGGGTCTTGCGTCTGTGAGAATGGAATTGATTCTTCTTTTACAAGAATCTCAGCAGGTGTGTAAATTACGTGATAGTCAAAAATAGTGCCTCTGTGCAGCAGGCTTCTGTACTGCTCTTTTTGGGTTTTGAGTACTAAAACTTTATTTTCTTCATTGCACTTGCTTTAGCGAATGTTCCCTTTGGTTCAGTTTTTCTTATTATGAGTTTCTTATTATGAGTTCTTATCATGAGTCCTGTGTGTTTTGCTGTTTGAAGACAATTCAGTATCAGGCCTTATGACCTGTTAAGCGCATACTCTGAAGTCTTAAAGGAAAGCTTTGTAAAGTAACAAGCTTTTTAGAAGAGATGATAGTCCATCATCTTGAAAAGATGGTTTTTGTGGTGTTGGCCCCCTCGGCTTCTTTCCCTCTAAGTTCTTATAAGGTATTTAGGTTATACTTGTTTTGAAGCTTTGAAAAGAACTTCCTGAATTAAAGTAATGGCTTGAAATTGTAAATAGTTGATTAACCTCATTTCCGTCTTTGTTTTTAAGGAAACATCAGAACCACTGTTTACTAGCCCTCTGTCAGAGCAAACCTCGGTGCCTCTCCTCTTTGCTTGTACAGCCAGTGCCAAAACAGTAGTTGCCAATCCATTGTTACACCTTAGTAATCTAACTCATGATATCCTGCATGCCATAATAAGCTTTGAATCACCACCCCATCCTGATCTCCAGAGCAATAAAGTAAGTATGCCTGGTCCCAAGGTTTTAAATCACCTGTACACAAGGATAAAACTAAAGAAAACTGTTAAGCCTTTTAAGAACAGTTGTACACATCAGACTAGACGTAGTGGTTATGTTACCTTATTTGTACTGGTTCTGATTAAAGAAAGCATATGGTTCTAAATTTCCTTTCCATCTGTTTGTAGACCAGGCTTATCTTACTTGTGGTATACTAAGTAGGGCACTTAAAAATTCTTTAAATTAAAATTCTAGTTACTTAGTCCTAGGTAACCACTTTATTAAGATTATTAAGATAAGAATAATAGGTGCATCTGAAGGTACATGAGTGATTTCTTTAGTTGTTCATTTAGCTAGAATGCTGATTGTGTGTGTGTGTGTGTGTGTGTGTGTTTTTAAGATGATAGCTTAATTTTTAGTGTAAAAGTACTGACAGATAAGTAAGGGTTTCCCATGTTAGTATTAGGCAGTGCCTAGTGTAAGGATAGTGTAAAGTACTTTGTCCCTATCTTTCTTCCAGATCATACAATACTTTATCAATCAACTTCATCATCATTCCTTGCACTGCTTGTTAAAAATTTGGATTCCTGAGTTCACTTCAGACTTACTGAATCAGTCTATGAGACTGAATTACAGGAATATGTACTTTTTTCTTTTTGTTTAAACACTTATTAGAGAGAGAAATCTTCCTCTGCTGTTTCACTCACCAAAAGGCTGTAATAGCACTGGCTGGGCTAGGCTAAACCAGGAGCCAAGGCTTCCATCTGGGTTTCCCACGTGGGTGGCAGGAGCCCAGGCAGCTGAATCCTCTGCTGCTCTCCCAGGCACATAGGCATGGAGCTGGATTGGAAGTGGAGAAGCCAAGACTTGAACTGGTGCCCATATGGGATGCCAGTGTTGCAGGCCACAGCTTAACGCACTGCACCACAGCACTAGCCCAGTAGCATGTATTATCTAAGATGTTCCTTAGGTGATTTTGATTTTGGTATATAATTAATAATATTACAATTGTCTAATCAACCATAGCATCTTCCTATCCATCATTATTCTCTTATCTATTGTTAATACCACATGTCATATTTCCCCATCTTTTCTCCCCAGACACATTGAAATCTTTTGAAGTATGCCCAAATTTGACTTTTTTTTTTTAGTATCCCCTGGGGGAGTAGGCTGTCTCCTAGGTTATGCTGTCACATATTTGTTTCCTGCTTGCTTGATGGTGGATTCTCCTTGCACAGTTTTGCCCTGTTGGATAACCATAATCCTTGTAATTTAATGTTGCCACTTCTCCTGTACTTTTCTGTAGCATAAGTGCCCATACTTCATTTTAAATTTAAAATTTAATTTCTTTCAAACTTTGCTGTAATTTTAAACAAACTATTCTGTATGTAACTTTATTCATAGCCTGTCTGTGCTGTATCATTTAGCTTTTGCTAGTTAAGAAACACTGAAATATTAGTGGCTTTTAAAAGCCATCATTTATTTTGATCATGATTCTGATGAGACTGGCTCATTAATTTCTTACATTTACACCAGCTGGGCTGACCTGTGGACTCTCTCAGTGATCTAGCATTTGTGTCAGTTAACAAGCTGTTGAACAGGCTGACAGGAGAATGTGAGTCTCACTCTCCAGCAGGCAAGTCCAATGTTTGGTCCAGATTCTCTATAGAGAAATAGGCTAGATAGAAGAGGAGTCTTCAGAAAGTACATGGAAAATGGATCTTAGGAAAAAACTATACTGGACTTTCAAAAAAAAAACTGTTACATCAAAATAAATTTAGCTTTTAATTAATTTTTCTGCCAACTTTTAAAATTACTTTGATGTATTAGAAAGAAAGAGATTTATTATAAGGATTGACTCATGTTACTGTGAAGGCTGGAAAGTCCCAAAACATGTTGTTGGCAAACAGAGCATCCAGGAGAACCATCTTCTTCTTCTTCTTCTTCTTCTTTTTTTTTTTTGCTTATTTGAAAAGCAGAGTTACAGAGAGGCAGAGGCAGAGAGAGAGAAAGAAAGAGAAAGTAAGTCAGTCTTGCATCCAATGGTTCACTCCCCAAATGGCCATAGTGGCCAGAGGTGGGCTGATCCAAAGCCAGGAGTTAGGAACTTCTTCCAGGTCTCCCATGTGGGTGCAGGGGCCCAAGGACTTGGACATTGTTCTACTGCTTTCCCAGGCCATAGCAGAGAGCTGGATTGGAAGTGGAGCAGCTGAGACTTGAACTGGCACCCATATGGGATACCAGTTCTGCAGGCAGTGGCTTTACCTGCTACGCCCCAGCACTGGCCCCGAGCCATCTACTTTATTCATTCATTCATTCGGCAGAGTTACAGAGAGGGAGAGGTAGAGAGAGAGAGAGAGAAAGGGAGAGGGCCAGCGCAGCAGCTCACTAGGCTAATCCTCCACCTGCGGAGCCAGCACCCCAGGTTCTAGTCCCAGTCGGGGCTCCGGATTCTGTCCTGGTTGCTCCTCTTCCAGTCCAGCTCTCTGCTGTGGCCTGGGAAGGCAGTGGAGGATGGCCCAAGCCCTTGGGTCCTGCACCCGTGTGGGAGACCAGGAGGAAGCACCTGGCTCCTGGCTTCGGATTGGCGCAGCATGCCGGCCGTAGCAGCCATTTGGGGGGGTGAATAAAAGGAAGGAAGACCTTTCTCTCTGTCTCTGTCTCTCTCTCGCTAACTCTGCCTATCAAAAAAAAAAAAAAAAAAGAGAGAGACAGAGACAGAGAAAGGGAGAGAAGTCTTCCGTTTGAAGGTTCACTCCCCAAATGGCCACAACAGCTGGAGCTGCGCCTATCCAAAGCTAGGAATGTCTTCTGGGTCCCCCACCGCAGGTGCAGGGGCCCAAGGACTTCCGAGCCACCTGCTTTAATAAATATACTGATTCAAGTCTGTATGTCATTTGGAAACTTTCTCACACAAATACCCAGGATAATATATGACCACATGTCTACAGTCCAGGATGCAGTCCCACCTAGATTTATTTTTTCCTCCACATTTTGTTTGTGGGATTTAAGAGCAACAAGAGCATTTGCAAGGTATGGGTTCAGAACTCACATGTTTACTTCTGTTGGAGCTGTTTGGTCAAAGCAAGTCACAAGGCCAACCCAGATTCAGTGAATAGAGTAATGACTTCAGTTCTGTATTAGAGACATTTCAAAAGTGTTGGCACTATTTTTACCACCTTCCTTGTGCCCACCCCCCCCCACCCCGCCCCGTTGTTTTTCTTTTTTTGAGAGGCAGTGAAAAAACTCCCACACCAAATGCCTGCTGTACTGGTAATGGATAGAGGTGGGGCCAGGCCCAGGAACCCAGTCCAAGTCTCCTAGAAGGTTGGAAGGAACCTGACTGCTTGAGCCATCACTACTGCTGTCCAGGATCGGCATTAGCAAGAAGCTGGAATCAGGAGCTTGAGCCAGGACCCTAAGCCACGAGCTCTGCTATAGGATGTGAATGTCCTAAACTGCATCTTAACTGTCAGGCCAGATATCTGCCCCTATTATGATATAGTTGATTTTAATTCATGTCCCATGTTTATTGACAGTTGGACAAGATAGCAATTATGTTTTCACCTGTCATTATGTTTTTATCTTACTGTACTTCATAATCAGATCACAAAACTGATCTTAAAATATTTCGTCAAGGGGCCGGCGCTGTGGCACAGCATGTTAACACCCTGGCCTGACACGCCAGCATCCCATATGGGCGCTGGTTTTTGTCCCGGCTGCTCCACTTCCGATCCAGCTCTCTGCTATGGCCTGGGAAAGCAGTAAGAACATGGCCCAAGTCCTTGGGCCCCTACACCTGCGTGGAAGACCTGGAGGAGGCTCCTGGTTTCGGAATGGCGCAGCTTTGGCTGTTGCGGCCAATTGGGGAGTGAACCATCAGAGGGAAGACCTCTCTCTCTCTCTCTCTCTCTCTCTTTCTCTCTCTCTCTCTCTCTCTGCCTCTCCTCTTTCTGTGTAACTCTGACTTTCAAATAAATCTTAAAAAAAATATTTAGTCAAGTCTACTTTCTTACCTACCTTAAGCTTCTTTTTTTCATATGGCTGCTACCATGCTATTTAGAATCTTCTATTTCTCAAAATTTGCTTATTCTACTGCCTTCTGATTGCTGTTTTCCACGTTATCCTTTCTCCTTTCTATAAAGCTTCACTCTGCAAGTTGATTTCTATGATAACTAGAATATGTGGTTGCTTGTTCTTCTTCAGTAATCTGTCCATAGGTGAACTCTTGGTTAAGTCTGTGCTTCTTCATGTTTTGATTGAATAAAAAACAGATTGAGTATTGTAGGGCTTGCCTTTAGTTTTTAAAAAGATTTATTTATTTATTTATTTGAAAAGCAGGGTGACAGAGAGGAAAGACAGAGGGAGGGAGATCTTCCATCTGCTAGTTCACTCCCCAAATAAGCACAGTGGCCA
Organism: Oryctolagus cuniculus; assembly: GCF_964237555.1. NCBI lineage: Eukaryota > Metazoa > Chordata > Mammalia > Lagomorpha > Leporidae > Oryctolagus > Oryctolagus cuniculus. Next base: position 9,104,144 of record NC_091437.1, read on the forward strand.
AGTATGTGCCAGGCTGAAGCCAGGAGCCAGGAACTCCATGTGGATCTCCCACGTGAGTGGCACAAGTACTTGGTCCATCACTTGGTGCTTTCTCAGGAACATTAGCAGGGAGCAAGGACTTGAAGCAGAGCAGCTGAGATTCGAGGCTTCACTCTGCTAAGGGATGCTGCTGTTGTGTTGCTTCCCCTGCTGCTCTCGGACTCTAGTCCCAAGGACTTGCTTCTTTTTTTTTTTTTTTTTAAGATTTATTTATTTATTTGAAAGAGTTACACAGAAAAGGAGAGGCAGAGAGCAAAAAGAAAGAGAGAAAATCACTGGTTCACTCCCCAATTGGCCACAATAGCTAGAGCTGGGCTGATACAAAGCCGTGAGCCTGGAGCTTCTTCCAGGTCTCCCATGTGGGTGCAGGGGCCCAAGGACTTGGGCCATTTTCTACTGCTTTCCCAGGCCATAGCAGAGAGCTGGATCAGAAGTGGAGGAGCTGAGACTCGAACCGGTGCCCACGTGGGATGCTGGCACTGCAGGTGGCAGCTTTACCCACTACACAGCACTGGCCCCAGGACTTGCTTGTAAATACATGGTTCATGCTCTGCTGGGTAGCTGACATCTGGTTCTCTTTGCTCCTGAAAATCAAACTGCATAGCAGGTGTGTGTTTTAAAATTTCCACCAAAGGACTCGGTATATTATCTTTAAATTTTCCGTAGTGAGACTTCCTTAGGTAGAAATGTGTGTTAGAGAAAAATAAAAAGTAAGTAATTTTTACAGATAAAATTTTCCCAGCAGTTTAAAAGTGCTGATTATATTTTGAAAGTTATATTTAAAAATGTTTAAGCAATTTTGTTGTTTTTTTTTCTTCCAGGTGTATGTAATGCACACTTTGGCAGCCTCACTTTCTGCTTGTATTTATCAGTGTCTTTGTGGTAGTCATAACTACAGGTAAATGTGGTTTTCTGAAATTTAAGAATGCTTGTGTATCCATTGAGGTTTCATATTTATCTTTTTGCTTTTGAATGATATATAGCAGTCTGCTTTATTTTTTTTTTTTTAAGATGTATTTATTTTACTTGAAAGTCAGAGTTACAGAGGGGGTGGGGTCCTTCATCTGCTGGTTCACTCCCCAATTGACCGCAGTGGCCAGAGCTGTACTAATCCATAGCCAGAAGCCAGGAACTTCTGGGTCTCACATGTGGGTGCAGGGGCCTAAGACCTTGGGCCATCTTCTACTGCTTTACCTGGCCATAGCAGAGAGCTGGATAGGAAGTGGAGCAGCCGGAACAGGAACCGGGGCCCATATGGAATGCCAGCACGCAGGTGGAGAATTAACCTACCATGCCACAGTGCAGGCCCCAGCAGTCTACTTAAGTAATGCAAAAAGCACATGACTGAGATGTTGAGTACTTTTTTTTCATATTTAAAATGTTAGTTTATGCCTTTATGGAAAATGGATCTCAGTAAACCCTTACCAGTATAACTTACTGAACACCATTATTAATCACTGCCTTATGCAGACATTCTGATGGGTACTCAGAATTTTAACATTAATAAGTTCTCTCCTTTAAGAATGATAGATAATGTATGATAGTACTTAAATGATAAGTTCTGCAACATGTTAGATACCAAGAAGCCCAGGGAGCCCAGAGGACAGGGGGACTAACTTGGACTAAATTGAGATAATTTTTATTTAAAGTGTTATTTATTTATGTGAAAGTTAGAATTACATAGAGGCCGGCACCCCGGCTCCCTAGGCTAATCCTCCGCCTTGCGGCGCCGGCACACCAGGTTCTGGTCCCGGTCAGGGCGCCGGATTCTGTCCCAGTTGCCCCTCTTCCAGGCCAGCTCTCTGCTGTGGCCCGGGAGTGCAGTGGAGGATGGCCCGAGTGCTTGGGCCCTGCACCCCATGGGAGACTAGGAGAAGTACCTGGCTCCTGCCATCGGATCAGCGCAGTGCGCCGGCTGCGGCGGCCATTGGAGGGTGAACCAACGGCAAAGGAAGACCTTTCTCTCTCTCTCTCTCTCTCTCTCTCACTGTCCACTCTGCCTGTCAATTAAAAAAAAAAAAAATAATTACATAGAAGGATAGGCAGAGAGATCTTTTATCCACTGTTTCACTCCCTGTATGGCCAAACGGCCAGAGCTGGGCTGATTGGAAGCCAGGAGCTTCCTCTGGTTCTCCCACATGGGTGCAGGGGGCCAAGGACTAGGGCCATCTTCTGCTGCTTTCCCAGGCCATTAGCAGGGAGCTGGATGCGAAGTGGAGCAGCCAGACATGAACAAGCTCCTATGTGGGATGCCAGTGGCACAATGCTGGCCCTGGAAGAGCTGCTATGTAGGGTTTTTCTAGTTCTAAAGTTTGACTACAGTTTATCTAGAATTCACAAAATATTGTTTGGCACTCTATGGGGTCTTTCTGTATTTTTTTAGTTGTTTGAAATTGTGTGACATTGTTTTCTGAATATTGTCTCAAATGTCTTCTATTTCTTTTCCTGTTACACAGATACTATAACTTTTTAGCCTGTTCTCCCTGCCCTCTTTAACTTTCTTTTGGGTTCTCCTTTTCTCTTTCTGTTGCATTTCAGGAAAAATCTTCTATCCATTTTCTAGACATTGATTTATTATTCCGCAGTGTCTTGTCTTTATTTAGCCACAGGTTTTTTTTTTTTTTTTTAGAAATTCCATTTTTAAGCGTTCTTTTTTAAAAAATTATTCTTAATTGACAGGTAATTGTACATATTTATGGGATACAGGGTCATATATTTTTTAAAGACTATTTATTTGAAAGTCAGAGTTACACAGAGAGAGGACAGGCAGAGAGAGGTGTCTTCTATCCGCTGGTTCACTTCCCAATTAGCCACAATGGCCAGAGTTGTGCTGATCAAAAGCCAGGAGCCAGGAGCTTCTTCCAGGTCTCCCACGCAGGTGCAGGGGCCCAAGGACTTGAGCCATCTTCTATTGCTTTCCCAGGCCATAGCAGAGAGCTGGGTTGAAAGAGGAGCAGTCGGGACTCAAACCGGCACCCATATGGGATGCTGGCACTGTAGGCAATGGCTTTACCTGCTGTGCCACAGCGCCGGCCCCACAGAGTCATATTTTGATATATCACCTCATATGTTTATTATTTCTTTGTGGTAAGAACATTAAAAATCCTTTCTCTAACTATTTTGAAATAAGCAGTATGCAGTGGTTAACTGTGGTTGCCATAGAACCCTAAAACTGTTCCTCCTGTCTGACACTTACACAGTGTGTCGGAGTGTCTCAGCAGGTTTCTGACTTGCTCTCAGGTGGGAATGATCCATTGATGTCTGGTGCATATATGGGTGGAAGGAGAATCCAGAGCTCTCTAGTCTGTCATGCTGGTGATGTCACTCTGAATCTCTTGATCATTGTAATAACTGCTTCTATTTTTTATAACTTATTTTTATTTTCAAAACTTTGAGCCTTACGTTCTTTTCTTACTGTTGGGATAAGTCTGCTTCCTCAGGTGAAATTGTAAATGATGACAGCTTGGTGTTGATTTTTGCTTGTCTGTTCATCTTACATGTTTGAATTCTCCATGAATTGCCTCACTTCCTCTCTGGTTACATGTGTATTCCAAACATAGTTGCTTTTGTTGACCTTAGTCCTTTAAGAGTTCATTTTCTTATTTTTGAGTGTGACATTATTTTCAACTTTTTATTTGTTGGTTTCCCAACATTTCTATAGGTTTATGATAGCAAGAGGGAAGGTTTTTGTTGTTACTTTGCTATCTTGAAGCCGAGAAGTAAGGCAAGAGAAACTACCTAGGAACGCATTAAAACGTCAGTGGCCAGTGAGATTTACCAGTCAGAGCAGATTTAAACCAGCAAATTCCTGTGTCTACAGATTATATTCATTTGTTTAGTGTATGATACAGGAATATCTGAAGAATTTGACAAAATTTTTATACCATCTTGTCATGATTATTTTGTAGTTTGTCAAGCTGCAAGTTATTTTGAGCATCTGTTTACTTAGTCTTAAAGAGTCATGTATGGGGGAAGCTCATACTGACTTTCCAGATTACATGAAGTACTCATCCGTATCGCCTTCATAGCATTGGATGCATAACTTCATCTTTAAGGACAATATGATAGAATTATTTCCATGTTATTCCCCCACCAGAGTATGTATTTCATGGGGACAGACACTGTTTTTCTTTATATGCCTAGTTGAGTGCTTGACGTAGAGTAGGCTAATCATTAAAATAAAACTGAATGGTAGGCATTTAGCAATAGAGAGGATGATAACTGGGATGCCCTCATCCCGCGTCAGAGACTTTGTGCTGATGCCCACCTCTGGTTCCTGACTGCAGTTGCTTGATGATGTAGACCTTGAAAGGCAGCCGTGGTGGCTCAGCTTTTGGGATCCTGCCACACATGTGGGAGAGACCGTGATGGGCCCCATCTAGGCATCTGGGGAATGAATCTAGGGTTGGGAGATCTTTCTGTCTGTCTCGGCCTCTCAAATAAGTAAAAAATAAAAATCAGAATGAAATAAAATGGAGTCTAAACAGACTTTGAGTTAAATAACTTTAAAGCCCAATAATAAAGTCCAGTACGTAGGCTTGCTATGTGTAGTCCCTTGTAATTTAAAGTTCTTATTTGTACTTATTCTAGGTCTTTTTTTTTTTTTTCAGATTTATTTATTTATTTGAAAGGCAGAGAGTAGGGGAGGTCTTCCATCCAGTGGTTCACTCTCCAAATGGCCACAAAGGCTAGGTCTGGGCCAGGTAGAAGCCAGAAGCTTCTTCTGGGTCTCCCACATGGGTTCAGGGGTCCAAGCACTTGGGCTATCTGATGCAGCTTTCTCAGGCACATTAGCAGAGTTGGATCAGAAGTGAAGCAATGGGGTCTCTAACCTGTATGTGATGCCAGCTTCCTAGGTAGCAGCTTTACCCTCTGTGCCACAATGGCTCCTCTTCTAGGTCTTTTAATAAATAAGGATTCTTAAAACCTGTCAGATGTGCTTTAATTTAGAAAATGTGTTTATTTACATTTAAAAGCTACTTTTTTTAAATATAGCACTAGACTGTATGCTACTTTAAATTAATGATGTTACCATTAATAAAAATTTATATTTAGCATGGAAATACCAACATATGTAATTCATGATAGATTTCAATGCTGTTTTTTCTCCTTAGTTCATTACAAACAAATCAGTTTACTGGAATGGTGTATCAGACAGTATTGCTTCCTCATCGACATTCTTTGAAAACAGGAAGCTTAGATGAAGCAATAACTCCCAATACATCACCAGCTCAATGGCCAGGTATAAGTAATTTCTAGCTGTATGAGTTTTTCTTAGTCATCTTGAAAATCTTAGTGAGTGAAAATCACATTTGGTTTGGTTTTGCCGTGGGATAATCATTGTTAAACATAGCTGGAGTTGATGCCAGTTCATCACCATTCATTACAAATTATGTAATCACTAAAAATTAGTATTCCCCAGATAATTATACTACAGTAACCTAAAAATGTTGTTATATTATTTAAAAATAATTTTACTCTTATGATAGAAAAACATTTTTGCCAATATAGTTTTAACTGTGAGATTTTAGTAATATTGCATATTTTCAGTATTTAATCTGTAGCTCTCTATGAATCCTTGGAAGAAAATAGTCCTGATTCAATACAGTTTTCTGCAAAATTAGAAAAACTTAAAAACTTTGCAAGAAAGTAGTTAACTTTTAATAATTATTGTTGGTGTAGCTGTGTTTGTTTTTGGTTCCAGGAATAACTTGTCTAATTCGACTTTTGAATTCTTCGGGTGAAGAAGCCCAGTCAGGGCTTACAGTATTACTCTGTGAGATTCTCACAGCCGTGTATCTGAGTCTCTTCATCCATGGCCTGGCAACACATTCCAGTAATGAACTGTTTCGGATTGTGGCCCATCCTCTAAATGAAAAAATGTGGTCTGCTATATTTGGTGGAGGTGCACATGTTCCTAGCAAAGAACAGACAGACTCAAAAACTTTACCTGGTGAGTTTTTAATCTTTTCCTTAATCTTACTTAAGGCTGCCGGTTTATTAGTCATCTGAATTTTTAAATGTAATCACACTTCAATTTAGTCACAGTAATCAGTTTTTGTTACAGATCATTGTATTAAAGCAAGATCAAATAATTTTTTGGTGAAAATGCAGATTCTGGTGCAGTTTTCAATCTTTAAGATGCCCCTGCACTGGTGAATAGAATTTCTAATGTAATTGTATTAAGTCTTTTACTATGGAATTTTTTTTATAGTACACTGTAGTACTGGTTTTTGTTCTATCCCAAATACGGACTCTTTCTTCTTTCTTTGGCAGGAAGGCACTTTGCTATGCCTAGTCCTCACCAGGTAGTGGTATTCTCCATGGAGTGTGTGGGCTTTTCCAAAGCTCTCTCAGCCATCAGTTCTCATAGTCCTACCAGTCCTGCAGGCAAGATACTAGCTTTAGAAATAGGCTTTTACAATTCAGCTTGCTTTGTGTTGTTTTGGGGGGAGTGGGGTAAAGTGGGCCAGTTTTATTTTGTTTGCCATTTAAATAAAATTGAGAAATTTCCTTTAATCAAGCCATATTTTTTGATTTAAAACTGATTAGCATTTTAGAAAACTGTTTTCTAATTCTGCTTTTAAATTCTTTGTTTTTATTATCCTCTTACCCTTATATTTTCATATTTCTAAGTGTATAAAAATAAAAGTATGGGCTGATCATAGTAAATCAGACTATGGCTTGAAATGACTGGAAAAGCACACTCAATGACGCTGCATTATGATTTGCAATTAGGGTTTTTGGATTTCTAAGTGTTAATAATACTATGAAAAGTAAATGTTGTAAATGGTTTTATCTCTTTTCTGAAACTTTCTTACATGAAGACTATATGTACTATATTTATGACGCAGTTGAAACAGCAGACTTTGTCTCTAGAACAACCTCCATGATGCTTTTGCTTCTGTGTTTCTGTGATTAGCCCATGCATGATGATCTTGGTTTTCCAGTTTTGGAGGTTACTGGAAGTACATTTAAGGATTAATGTATAGTACCTGAAAACCTATTTCAATGTATACTAACTATGAAAAAAATTTTTAAATACTTTTCAAAAAACAGCACTATACACACACACATTAAGAATGAGCCCAGCAAGATTACTTATCTCTTTATGAATGTTAGGACACTTTCTCCCTCCCATTTATACTTCACTTATGCATGTTTTTATATATGTTTGTAGGTTTGAATATTTATGTGTTTGGAGATGAGGCAGGATGTAGGAAGGTGTGCGTGTGAAAGGAAAACTAAAATTTGAATTTGACTTCATTATTTGGCAGAAAATTATTGCCAAAATTTATACTGTGATAAATAATATTTTTGGATGAAGCTGTATTATTATTAAGAAAGTTTAAAAAGTTATCTTGTTAAAATAGTAGAAAATTATTAATAGCAGTGTTGTACTTCCCTAAAAACAGTTTCTACTAAGTCATAGTCCTGGATGATTGCACAACAAAAATCGTGATGGCCTACCTACAACTTTTTTCCCTTTATCGAAATGGTTTCTTAAGTTACCTAAGACACTTAATTTCTAATCCATGTCACTTCCCTCTTCCAAAAAGAAATAAACTGGCAGATATTCAGTCTTTTATGTTTAATAGGAACAATAAAGCAAAATCAGTTTACGACTTTGAGCAAAGTTCAATTCACTTTTTCTGTAAAGGGCCACGTATATAATTGAGGCCTTCCAGAGCCTTTGGTGTTTCACAGCCATTGAGTTCTGACCTTGTAGCACACCAGCAGCCGTAGATAATGTGTAGACAAATCGTTGTGACTGTGTTCTCATAAAATGTCATTTACAAAAATAGGTAAGGATATGCCATCCCCTGCTGTAGAAGCAGAAGTGGTTTGTCATTGCTTCTTCTGGAAAAAAACATTTGCCTTCCCGGTGAAAGGAATTGTTTTTTTTTCTCTATTAAGATTGATTTATTTACTTGAGAGGCAGAGTTACAGACACAGAGAGACAGAGAGGTCTTCCATCTGCTGGTTCACTCCCTAAATGGCCGCAATGGCTGGAGCTGGGCTGGTCCGAAGCCAGGAGCCAGAAGGTTCTTCCAGGTCTCCCACACGGGTACGGGGCCCAAGCTTCTACTGCTTTGGCAGGCCGTCAGCAGGGAGCTGGATCAGAAGTGGAGTAGCTGGGAGTTGGACCAGCTTACATATGGGATTCTGGTTATGCAGGGGGTTGCTTAACCTATTGCACCACAACACCGGCTTTGAATTTAAGTTTCAAGAAAAGTAAAATTACTCTTTTCGGACCTAAACTTTACATTGAATCTTTTGCTGGTGTTTGACCTAACCCCACATTAGTGCTTATGAAACAGCCAGGGGCATTGATAGGATAGTTTATGTCTTCCTTGCTAAGGCCCCGGCTGCTTCAGCAAGGCCAGGGGCTAATTCGGTTTTGGGTGCTACAAAGTACTGAGAATTCTCAAGGCTCTTATGGCCTCTTCCGAAACTTTGTGCCATCTTGCCTGGCACTCACCTGCCTGTCACACTTTGCTCACTGTTGTATCTCTCTGGTTCCTGTCCATTGTCTTGAATTTATTTATTTATTTTTTTACCTTTCCTCCTTATGAACTTCAAATTTTAAGTGCAGATTTACTGTATTTACCAAATGCATCTTTGTTTATTAAAATAATAAATATTTTAACTCTTAGAAATTCTTTTCTGATTTTTAACACAGTGCTTTTCTGTTTGATTTATTTATTTTTGCATGGATTTAGAAAAAGACTTCATGTGAAATATATCTTGGACTATATACTTTAGATAACAGAAGTCAAGAAAAAGTTTCAAAGTATAAAGGAAGTAAGAGTCATAGCTCTGTTAAATTTAATATTAAGTAAATAGTTGATATATTAATTTTGGTTCTGTTTGTAATATGTTCTAAGAAAAATCATTTGTTAAGCCTTTAATCTTGTTAATATGAAATGTTTAAAGGGGTAAGTTCTTTCTGAGGACAGATTTTTAAAAAACAAAAAAAGCAAAATATGTTCTTTTTACGAATTTTTTTTTTTATTTTTTATTTTTTTAATTTTTTTGACAGGCAGAGTGGACAGTGAGAGAGAGAGAGACAGAGAGAAAGGTCTTCCTTTTGCCGTTGGTTCACCCTCCAACGGCCACCACGGCCGGCACGTTGCGGCCTGCGCACCGCGCTGATCAGATGGGAGGAGCCAGGTGCTTCTCCTGGTCTCCCATGGGGTGCAGGGCCCAAGCACTTGGGCCATCCTCCACTGCACTCCCTGGCCACAGCAGAGAGCTGGCCTGGAAGAGGGGCAACCGGGACAGAATCCGGCGCCCCGACCAGGACTAGAACCTGGTGTGCCAGCGCTGCAGGCGGAGGATTAGCTTAGTGAGCTTTGGCGCTGGCCTAAAATATGTTCTTAATGATCATCAAGTCTGTTTAACTATTTCTGCTGAGCACATTTGTATAAAGAGCTTTACTCAAAATCCACAGTCATCCTTGTTTAACCACTCAGATTTTTAAGTTGTTGTTCATAGGTAAAAACGCCATCTTATAAATCATTTTCCAATTTTACTATATGTGCTGCCGAAGCGAGCACCATCTTATAAATCATTTTCAAGTACCATTGTAAACTGTATCCTACTATTTGGTGAATCCCAAATAAACAAAAATAAAATGACTAAAAATGATCTCCATCTGTATCTCCCAACCTCTTGAGTTGGGACATGGTAGTTCAATAGCTTAGAATAATTAGCAGCACTTAAAGAACACATGAATGTGTGATTTGTCAGTTTGTTAACTAGAAAAAAGGAATACACTCACTAAATTCTGAAGGCTCAGGGCTACTGGTTCCAAAGCTGAACTACTTTGAAAACAAACAGGGATAAAGTGGGCAAGGGGTAGGAGGAGATAAAGGTAGAGAGAAGACATTAAGTAGCGAAGGCAAATGAAGGAAGTGACGATTAGAAGTAGCAGACATGTGATGCAGATCCACTGAAAACTAGGGAGAAAACATCTGAGAACAGAACATTAGCCAACACAAGGCATAAGCACTCGTGGTTTCAGTGTGAAATAGTTTTGAAATCTCAATTTTTGAAGGCATTACTATGTTGATCTGAAAGCATACCAAGTAAAGCTGCACAACACCCTGAGTGAATTTGCGATAGTGGGGAGCAGCCCGCCAGTTTGGATTACTGTGGAAGATAATCGTGATGCCACAAGAGTCCCACACGTTAAGTACCAGTCAATATATGTTGCAGACTGAGTGAATAGAGTAACGTTTTGTAAAGTAACATTCTGGATTCAGTCGCTTTAAAATTTTCCAAATGAAAACTGGCCAATCTGGTTTTTTTCTGAAAAATCAAAATAGTGTTATAACACTCTATCTTATTAGAAATGATATATGTACTTAGAATCGCTAAATGACATTTTCTAAACAGTATTTACATAAGCTTAGAACTCTGAAAAGAATTTGAAAGTTAGCATTTGTTTTTCTTACTCTGGTATAAAACCAGACTTTAATTTTCTTTGCAGACATAGTCTCATGAACTAAGTTATATTTTTCTCCACATCTGTTATATATTTAATGTATCAGTTATTTTGGTGACATAATACTTAAATATAACTTAACCTTTGTGGTTGAAGAAAAAGGTGAATTTTATTAGACCAACTTGGTAGATCAGAATAGTTAAAATGTTAGTGTATCTAAGTAATTTAACTTTTGATCACATTTAAATTTCTTTATGAATATTACATCATATGTAAATGAAGAACTTGATTTTCTAATTAAGCAAAACTATAGTACATGTGTGTGTTCCTGAATTTTTGCATTGTTTTCTTATGGTTGATTTTTAGAGAATCAGCGAAGCAATTGCAGTTTTCAAAAAATTACTCTTTTGGTAACAGTTAGAAATCCATACTTTTGCTTTTTAATGCATATTGTAAGGCAAAATAAAGTTTTTTTGTAAGAATTTTATTATATTTCTGATAATATTTTCAATTATAAGAACTGTGAATTTTCTATACTTAATTTACATTAATGATTTTTTATGTCTCCAAATTGAGGCATGAAATATAAAATGAATTATTTGTGGTAAGCATGTATGTTTTTTTTTACTACAAGGTTGTTAAGATGTTCTAGATACTTTAAAGTATGCTTTGGATATTTTATTATTTATGTTAAATATAGGTCAGAAAATTAGATATTTTGCTGTTTCCTATGAACTTGTATAAAAATAAAAGTTTTGTTTTCACTATGCAGTGATTATCACATCATTGCTATTATTTCTTTGGCAAAATAGCAAAAATTCTTGACCAGAAAAGGTAAGACTTGAATCATTTTAAAATACAAAGCAAAACTAGCTATTTAAAATGTTAGTGAATATGCCAAGTACTTCTAAAAGGTGATTTATTGTGAAGAACTTCTTCTTTTTTTTTTTTTTTTTTTTTTTTTTGGACAGGCAGAGTGGACAGTGAGAGAGAGAGACAGAGAGAAAGGTCTTCCTTTGCCGTTGGTTCACCCTCCAATGGCCGCCGCGGTTGGCGCACCGCGTTGATCCGATGGCAGGAGCCAGGAGCCAGGTGCTTTTCCTGGTCTCCCATGGGGTTCAGGGCCCAAGCACCTGGGCCATCCTCCACTGCACTCCCGGGCCACAGCAGAGAGCTGGCCTGGAAGAGGGGCAACCGGGACAGAATCCGGCGCCCTGACCGGAACTAGAACCCGGTGTGCCGGCGCCACAAGGCGGAGGATTAGCCTAGTGAGCCGCGGCGCTGGCCTGTGAAGAACTTTTAAAAGGCAATTGAACCTCAAAATAACTAATTTTTTGTGGTAAAGTAGTACCTTTTTTCTTAAAATATAAGTATTTTATTGAGGATCATATAATATAAATTTGAAAGTTTAAAAGGCATTCTCTTCAGGTTTTTTCTCCCTTTTGTTTTTGTTTTTGTAAATAATGATGGAAGACAGGTTCTCATATAGTCAGGGTAGGTGATGCATAGAAAAAAAATAAACCTTCCATGAAATGCACATGTATCATTTTTTACATATAATTACCTTTTTATTTCACTGCTTAAGTCTAATACAAAGGAAGAGGCTAACCTTACAAGAAATGGAACTTCTCTGTCTGGCCTACACTGTCAGTATTTCTACGTCTCTGGCTGAGACTAAGTGTGTGCTCTCTCTCTCTCTATGCAATGCTGTTCTCTAGTATTTATGGCAGTTCAGAGTCCTGAAGCAGAAAGGCTTGAGTGCATTCTCTATTCTAATTTTTTATTAAAAAAAAAAAAGTAACATTTACCATGTTAACCATTTTTAAGTGTACAGTTTGGTAGTGTTAATTATATTCACATTTTTGTGAAACAGACCTCCAGAACTTTTGCATCTTGCAAATCTAAAACATGTCGTTTTCATGAAATGGTCATCCCCTCATCTGATGGTAACTGCCATTCTTTGTTTTTTCAGAAATTTTACTACTTAAGGTACTCCCGTTAAGTGGAATTATATAATATTTACCTTTTTTGTGACTGTCTTATTTCACTTAACGTATCTTCAAGGTTCATCTTTATTGTAGTGTATGGAAGAATTGCCTTCCTTTTTAAGATGAATATTCTACTGTTTATGTGTACTCTATTCAGATTTTCAGTAAATTTGTTGAATTTGAGCTGAAATCTCAATAGACAGAAACATATTATGCCGTTCGGGTAGATTGCTGCTCTTGGGCGGTGATCTCTAGATTTCTGATTACATGACTCCTCCCTCAAAGCATGAATGACTACTAGCTCCCAGTAAGTGTGTGTTCATGTGTGCTGCGGTTCCCGGTCACAAGCACTGATAGTTTTCTTCCTCTTGCACTCTCTCCTTCCCCAGCTTTGCTCCCCCGCTGCCCTCCCCGCGCCCTGTTGTTTCTCCTTCTTTCCCTTTTCCCATTCCCTTTTCTTTTCTTCGCTTTCTCTCAACCCCTTCTTTTCTCCTTCTCCCCTTTTTCTCACTTAGTAATAAAAAGATCTAAATAGCAGTTGGAATATTTTCCTTTCATATTCCAGTGAATTGTTTCGCACACTTCTCTGTAATTTGAAGGCAAATCACTACAGCACTTCAGTTTTATGGATATTTATGGAGTGTGTTCAAGTTCCTGTGTGAGATGATTAATGGTTCTAGAAGGATCTTAAGGGGCAAACAGTCTTTCTAAAAACCAATGGTACCTTGTCAGATTATTTTCTTGTCATCAGTGTCATTCTTTTTGGATTAAGAAATACCTTCAATTAACTGCTTTTTTAATCTTTTCCTTTTTGGACTCTTGGAAGTTTATTTGTGAAATCGTGTTTCACACATATTTGTGAGGGTTTCTTTTATATGTAATTTGTGTCCATGAGCATTTGTACTTCTCACACTTTTTACCTAAAGAATCTGGATGATAAAAGGAAAGTGAATGTGTAACTTTTGGAAGACTGTGAAATTAGACTCCATTGGCTTACTGAAAGCAAGGGATAGATTTAAAATCTTTTTTATCTTTATATGAATATAAATTTATATGAATATAATTTATATTTGTATTTCTTTCAGCGTTGAATACTTTTTTAATGATTTATTTATTTTATTTAATTGAAAGAGTTACACAGAGAGAGGAAGATACAGAGAAAGAGATCTTCCTTCCACTGGCTCACTCCCCTAATGTCCATAGTGGCTGGGGCTGACCTAAGCTGAATCCAGGAGTCAGGAGCTTCTTCTTGATTTCCCACATGGGAGGCAGGGGTCCGAGCACTTGGACCATGTTCTGCTTTTTTTTGCTTTCCCAGGCACATGAGTAGGGAGCTGAATCAGAAGTGGAGCAGCTGGGTCTTGAACCAGTACCAAAAGGGATGCCAGTGTTGCAGGTGGCAGCTTTTACCCACCACACCACAATGCCGGCCCCTCAACATTAAATGTTTCAACCATCAGTCAAGTAAATTAACTTTTTTGTTCTGCCTCGCATTGGGGCTAAACATGAAGGTCCAGCAAAATGGGCCTTTTGAAGCTTCATGTGCCCCTGTACACTCAGGAGTGGCCCTGTGAACAAGGGTGCCAGGTACTGAGAGGTAGAAAATAAGCCGGTTCTGCTGGTTACTTTTAAGTTCAGTTTTAAAAGCCATGATGTTTTATGTACATTCACAAATTAGTTTCAGTATATCTGACTGGAAATTATAAACTGAAAAAGCAAATCTGAACTTGTAATCTTTAGTCCATCAAAAACGTCTTCCTCAACCGCGGCACACCGGGTTCTAGTCCCGGTCAGGGTGCCAGATTCTGTCCCGGCTGCCCCTAATCCAGGCCAGCTCTCTGCTGTGGCCCAGGAGTGCAGTGGAGGATGGCCCAAGTGCTTGGGCCCTGCACCCCATGGGAAACCAGGAGAAGCACCTGGCTCTTGCCATCAGATCAGCGTGGTGCACCGGCCGCGGCGGCCACTGGAGGGTGAACCAACGGCAAAGGAACAAAGGAAGACCTTTCTGTCTCTCTCTCTCACTGTCCACTCTGCCTGTCCAAAAAAAAAAAAAAAAAAACAACCAACGTCTTCCTCTTAGTTTTGATTTTAACCACAATAATAGGTGTATGTGGTAACAAATCCAGTAGTACAGAAGAACTTTAAAGCACTGTTATCTTTTTTATTTATCTGCACCGCACACTCCTTAGAGTCAGCCTCTTAACCATTACTTCATTTCTATTTTGAATTCTTTTGGGTGACTTTGACAATTCTGAGAAAACCACATTGCCCATTTCTCAGAGTGAGGAAGGGATTTTTTAAGAGAAAGAAGTTGTATTTGTCTGCGCATTCTGTTTTGACATGTATACTTCTAAGGAGTGGTTTCTCTGTATCAAAGCAATTAAGAAACTTATTTTTTGAGTGTATATTAGAAGTTGATTCTTGCTTTCCCTTCCCTTGAATGCCTTGGTTTCTCTTCAGCTACTTTTCTAACCTCTCTACGCTCTTTCTAATTCATAAGCTCTGCCTCCAAGTTTTTCAGTTTAGTTTTAGATTGTGTTAATGTGTACAGCAAATATTATTGTAAACTTGAGTTCTGAATATCAAATGTTAATAAGAAAGAAAAAAACCACATTTAGTCTGACAGTTCCTTTTAAAAGCATTTGAAAACGCAATCATAACGCTTTTTGGTCAAATCTTAGAATACTAATATTTTGTCCATCTTTCCTGTTGTCTGGATTATCAGAATCACTTTGTTAAACTCAGCTTGATATAGGCATGTGCATGCTGTGTCTGCATGCTGCGTAGCTTCCAACAATAAAACAAAATTATATTACAGAGCAGATATTTTTATCCCTTTGAAAGGTAAGTAAAATCTCACTGGAATCACTGAAGGAGAATATTGGTATAACTCAGTAGTGTTGTTTGCCCATAAATTAGATCATGCCTATGTCTGAAGAGCCTTGATTGTTTGCTGGTGATTCGCATCTTGTGACCTAGTATTGATTAAACATTTGTATTACTATTTTTATGCTAATGTCTTTCCTCTTCTAAGGACTAATTGGAGAGTGTTCCCAAAATAAAAAAGTGAAGATTATATATTCACTTTCTTCTTTGGTAATTCCATTTACTAGAAAACTTCACTTCTGAGCCACTTCCATACACTTGAATAAGTCTGATTAGGTAGTTATAGTGCTTGAACTTTATCTTTGCTAACGAGAAGTATGGTTTTATAAGGCCAGGTGATTACTGAAGACTTTCAGAAGTGAGTTGTTGCCTTTAATTAACATTGACATCCCATGGTATTATTAAAGAAACTAAAAGGATGTCGGACATCTCCTTCCATGTTCCTAGATGAATTGTTGACTGATTTACAGACAAATATTGCATCCTGTTATCCTGTATGTGTGTGTGTGTGTGTGTGTGTATAGTAGGTAAGTGAATATTCATTGAGTGAGGGACAATTTGAGGTAAAAGCAAAAGTCACTATACAAAGTGTTTTTGGTCTCTTTTCCCCTACCTGTTACTTGCTCTATAGCTTAATAATCATAATCTTATTGTTTCAGATATACTTGCTTGTAGTTAACCTTAGGTTTTATGTAAAAAAAAGTGAAATAAGTGCAGTGAAAATATTTACTTCAATAACATTTTACTCTCTTTTTATTAGTTTCTTCACTAGTTGAAGAAGGAGAAAAACAGAACAAACGTTTCAGGCCATCAAACATGTCTTGCAGAGCATCTGCCCCACTGAACCCTTCCTCGCCGCCAGGAAGCCGGGAGTCGCTGACGGTCAGGGAGAAGTTCATCCCGCCTGAGCTCAGTATCTGGGACTATTTCATAGCCAAGGTAGTGCAGCGCTGTTCAAGTCAGTGTTCACGTGCTCAAATGCACATGAAGGTTTTTTAAATGAGTGCTACTGCTGGTGTTTCCAAATATTTTCTCACTCTGATTTAGAAAATTTTCATTTATGTCAGCTACATTCCAAAAAATGTATCCTAAAATATTTTCACCATGCTTCCGGTCAGTTTTTAAGGCAGTTTTTAATAAATTGTGATTTTTGCATTTTAAACAGACAAAAGTTGTTAAATCAGATAAAAATAGAACTTGGTTAGCACTTAGGGTTAAGGTACTTGGTAAGTTAAGGAATCAAGACCAGCAGATGTCAAACTGCCCTGGTCATCTCTCAGCCTTACTCATCTTTGTGTATATGTGTGTTTATATGTAGTATAGTCAGTCTTGTATTTTTCTGGTATCCACAAATTTTATTTACCAGTGTTTAGTTAAGTAATGCCCTCAACACAGTTCAAATGAAGTTTACCATGGTATAGTAAATGAATAACTACGTAAAGTACCAACTTCCCTAACAGGGAAGCTCATCATTACACAAACCACCATGTCAGTAACAAATGCACCTCGTGATCAGTGACCAATCATGTGAGGTCTTTCCCTTTTGTTGTTGTTTCATTGTTTTATTAATATAAAGGGAACAGATTTCATATGTATGGTTGTTTTGTTTTGTTTTTTTTGTTTTTTTTTTTTGTTTGTTTTTTTTTGTTTTGGCAGGCAGAGTGGACAGTGAGAGAGAGAGACAGAGAGAAAGGTCTTCCTTTGCTGTTGGTTCACCCTCCAGTGGCCGCCGCAGCTGGCGCACCGCGCTGATCCTAAGGCAGGAGCCAGGTACTTATCCTGGTCTCCCATGGGGTGCAGGGCCCAAGCAATTGGGCCATCCTCCACTGCACTCCCTGGCCACAGCAGAGAGCTGGCCTGGAAGAGGGGTAACCGGGACAGAATCCGGTGCCCCAACCGGGACTAGAACCCGGTGTGCCGGCGCCGCAAGGCGGAGGATTAGCCTTGTGAGCCGCGGCGCCGGCCTATATGTATGGTTGTAAGAACATAATGATACTTTCCACCCTGTCCTATCCTACTTTGAAGTCTGCCACTGATTAATCATATAGCGTCTGTCAGTTCACACAGACAGCAAAGCATGTGGTTGTTTTACTTTCTTATCTCCCATGAAAAACTGATGATATTTTTAAATGAGATAATTAGTAAATGGTTTTGGCCAACTAAGATAAAAAAAAGTACAGAATGAAATTCCAGACATAGTGTTGGCAAAAGCTTTGTTAATGGACTTTACAACATTTTAAGTTCAAAGAATAAAATGCTGGAGATGGATGCAGACTTTGATAAAAGTGTGAGAATTTGTTAAGAAAAAATATTTGCTTCATATCCTAAGTTACAGAATTAGAAGAAGGCAAACTGTTCTAACTACTCTAAAAAAATTTTTTTTTATTTGTTTAATAGGCAGAGTTACAGTTACAGAGAAGGAGAGCTGTAGAGAGAGAGAGAGAGAGAGAGAGATGCATCTTCCATCTGCTGATTCACTCCCCAAATGGCCACTGTGGCCAGGGGCCCAGCCCAAATCCAGGAACTTCAGCTGAGTCCCCCACATGGGTGAAGGGGCCCAAACCCTTGGATTAGCTTCTGCTGCTTTCCAGGTGCCTTAGCAAGGAGCTGGATAGAAAGTGGAGCAGCTGGCACTCACTTAGGTATCCTTATGGGATGCCAGCATTGCATGCAGCAGCTTAACCTGTTGTGCCACAATGCAGGCCCAAACTACTCTTGATAGCTTGATAGCTTTTTACAAATAATTCACTTAATTCTTAGTGTTGCTATGATGCTAGTAGTATTAAATAGAAATTCAAAATTTTTTTTCAAAATTTCCCCTACATTTATAGTCAATGGTAGGAGTTTGTAGTGTTTTGACAGATACTCTTCAGGACCACAGAACACTTAAAATTTTTCCCAGTGATTATTAAGATTTGTTTTGTGGTTTCTGTTTACATGGTCATTGTTGTAGTTCTAAACTACTGTGCAGAGCAGGGATTACCTTTGTATGTCTCTTGCCAAATCCTTCAAACTCCACTTCCAGATGTTTTCCTTCCTTCCATTAATTCACAGATAACGATTCTGATGACATCAGTCTCCCCTGTCTATTAAGCTGTGCCTTTTATTATTTTTGTATTGTGCGTGCTTGTAGGTAATAATGGGAGTTTGTGCCTCCTTGCACCTCACTGCCTTTGCAGTCAATATTGTTTATTAAGTGCTTTATCTATCTGGGAATGTCTGTTTCACCCTCATGTTTGAAGAATGATTCTGCCAGATATAGGATTGTTGGTTAGCAAGGCCTTCTTTAACTTTCTTGTTCCTGGTTTCCTTTTTAAATCTCTGGCTAGTCTGCCTTACCCCTGTCAGGTTAGTTGAGATGTTAACTAATTGCTATTGAGGTTTCTTTTAAAATCAGTTTATTTGAGAAGCAATCAATCTCTCTCGCGCGCGCGTGCACTCACTCACTCACTCTCTCTCACTCTCACACACACGCACACACAGAAAGAGAGAGGGAGCTCCCATCTGCAGATTTACTCCCATTCATCAACCACAAAATAGCCAGGACTGGACTGGATTGGGACAAAGGCAGGAGCAGGGGACTCAACCTAGGTCTCCCACATGGGTGACATTGCCCAATTACTTGAACTTTCACTGTCCCTCCCAGGGTCAACACTAGCAGGAAGCTGGTGTCAGAAGTGGGAGTCAGGTGCTCTGATATGAGAGACATGCATCATAACTGGCATCTTAACTAGGCCAAACCTCTCCTGATTGTGTTTCAAAAAAGCTAGTAGATAGGATTTTTTAATGTTCCCAACACAAGGAAATTATAACTATTTAAAGTGATGGTTATCCCAGTTACTTTGATCTGGTCATTACACATTGTATACATATATTGAAATATCACCTTTATTCTAAAGTATGTGAAGCTATTATATATCAATAAAAATTCTTTAAACATAATTTAAGTGTTGGACATTGTCATACAACATATTAAGCTGTGGCTTATGCTGCCTATGTCCCATATCAGAGTGCTGATTTATTGGAAGCAGCTCCTCTGCTTCCAATCCAGCTTCCTGCTAATGCTCCTGGGAAGATAGTGGAAGATGGCCCAAGAACTTGAGTTCCTGCCACTGATGTCAGAGACCCAGATAGAGTTCCTGGCTCCTGGCTTCAGCCTGGCACAGCCCTGAGTATTGTAAGCATTTGGGCATTGAACATCGATGTCTCTGTCTCTCTGTCTCTCCCTCTTTATCTCTGACTCTGAGCCTTTCAAATAAATAAATCTTTTTTTTTTTTTTTTTTTTTTTTTGACAGGCAGAGTGGACAGTGAGAGAGAGAGACAGAGAGAAAGGTCTTCCTTTGCCGTTGGTTCACCCTCCAATGGCCGCTGCGGCCGGCGCACCGCGCTGATCCGATGGCAGGAGCCAGAAGCCAGGTGCTTTTCCTGGTCTCCCATGGGGTGCAGGGCCCAAGCACCTGGGCCATCCTCCACTGCACTCCCTGGCCACAGCAGAGGGCTGGCCTGGAAGAGGGGCCACCGGGACAGAATCCGGCGCCCCGACCGGGACTAGAACCCGGTGTGCCGGCGCCGCTAGGCAGAGGATTAGCCTATTGAGCCGCGGCGCCAGCCCAAATAAATAAATCTTTTTAAAAAATGTTTGGGAGCCAGCACCGTGGCACAGTAGGTTAATCCTCTGCTTGCGGTGCCAGCATCCTATATGGACGCCGGTTCTAGTCTGAACTGCTCCTCTTCCGATCCAGCTCTCTGCTGTGGCCTGGGAGAGCAGTGGAAGATGGCCCAGGTGCTTGGGCCCCTGCACCTACGTGGGAGATTGGGAAAAAGCTCCTGGCTCCTGGCTCCTGGCTTCAGATTGGTGCAGTCCTGATCGTTGCAGCCGTTTGGGGAGTGAACCAAGGGAAGGAAGACCTTTCTCCTTGTCTCTTCCTCTCACTATCTGCAACTCTAACTCTCAAATAAATAAATAGTCTTTTTTAAAAAGTTTTTAAAATTTGAAAGAGAGTAGTTACTGTGATGTTCAGAAAGTACAAATCTCAACACTTGTTGCCTATCAAAAACTCACTTGTGACATTCTACTATATTTTCCAGGGCCTGTTAAGACCCTGTCTGAACTCTAATCTGTTGTTTTCTTCAGCCTTTCTCCTGCACTTACTATATTTCTGTGCAAGCTCATGCCAAACCCTATTTTTTATACTAAGTGGTTTCCCATATTAAAGCCTTTCTACATGCCCTTTCCATTGCCTAAAATGCTTTCTTCCTGCTCTTGCTATATAGATGACTATTCCTTTTGTCATTATGTATTGTCACTTAAATGCTTGTTTTAAAAAAAAGAAATTTATTATTAGAGTTGGCTCCTGTCTATGAGTTGACTCCCCCAGTGCCTGCAACATCTAGGGCTGGGCTAGGGCTGGGCTAGGGCTGAAGCCAGGAGCCAGGAGTGTCATCGGGTTTCTTTCCTATTTGAGTGGCAGAAACTCAGTTGCTTGAGCCATCATCGCTGCCTCCAAGGGTCTTCATTAGCACGAAGCTGGATCCCAGAGCTGGGTATCAAACCCAGGTGCTCCGACGGTGGCGTCTGAACCACTGGTCTGAATGCTTGCTTCTTAGATGCTGCTTTTCAGAGTCCTTCCCTGAGGAGCTTATCTCGGTACTACAAATTTCCATCTCAACATTTTTTTAATATTTACATATTTTCTTGAAAGGCAGAGTTACAGAGAACCAGATGCACAGGCAGGGAGAGAGAGAGAGAGAATTCTTCCATCTGCCGGTTCATTCCCCAAATGGCCACAGCACCTGGAGCTGGGCTGATGCGAAGCCAAGAGCTTATTCTTGGTCTCTCACAAGGATGTAGGAGCCCAAGGACTTGGATCATCTTACGCTGCTTTCCCAGGCACATTAGTAGGGAGCTGGATCAGAAGTGGAGTAGCCAGAACTCGAACTGGCACCCATATGGGATGCTGGCATGGCAGGTGGCGGCTTTACCTGCTATGCCACAGCACCGACCCCAGCTTTTTTTTTTTCTTTATGGCACTTAATACAATTTTTATTTAATTGTCTGTATTCTGCCTGTCCTTACCACTAAAATGTAAGCTCTATGAGGGCAGTGACACTATCTGTGTTAAGAATTCTTTCATTAATAATACTTTTTGGTGCATAATGGACCCTTAATAAGTTTTTTGTTGAATGAATAAATACCAGATTTGTGCTAAGTGATGTTAATGTCAAAGGCATAGAACAGGAAATAATAGTTACCTTCTTTGATGAAGTGTCTATAAGTGGGATGAATTGTTATCTCTAGACTAAATGTATTAAATCAGGTATGTGAATAACAGCTTCTTAACTTTTTGAACTTCTTTATTTTAGCCTTTTCTACCCCCTTCCCAAAGTAGAGCAGAATATGACTCAGAGGAGAGTATGGAAAGTGGTGATGATGATGATGACGATGATATTTCAGCTTCAGATTTTCATCTCCAGGAGCATTCTAATTCAAATTCATATAGGTATGGTATACTTTATTTTATATATTTTTAAAAAATCATCATGGCTTACATGAATAATATTTTTGAAAATACTATGAGAAATTAATAGCTTGATGAATTATATATAACACCTTGTGACTTTGAATTCTTTGAAATTGTTAAATTCCTTTACTTAAAATAAATATTCAATTAACTTTTGGTTATCCATTGGTGAACCATTTCTAATTGGAGTCATTTCTCACAAAACTTGATCTGAGATTATACCTTGCCTTTTGGTCTCTATGATATAGAAAGCACACAATTTGAGGCTAGAAAATCTAGTATCTTTTCAGTAGACTAGTAGAACTATCAGATATGTGTTCATCTGTAGCATGCTTTTGAATACTATAAAAATCATAAATGTACAAAATGCCTAATCCTGCTTCATTGCTGCATCACCCTTATGTTTGTGAGTGGTAGCATATTATCTTGTTTATTCATGTGTTGTTCTTATCTGAAAGGTGTATGCATTAAGACATGGGATATTAATGATGAAATAAATTTTCCAAAAGAAAAAATAAGTGTATTGGAGATAATAAAATATTTCTGTATTGAAAAGTTGTTTTAAGATTGTTTTTTACTGCTATGATAGGGATTTTTCCTATTGAAATAATTTTAGGTTTTTAATATATATAATACAGTTACAAGACTGAATAGTTAAACTAGGTAACTCAATAATGGTAGAACAGATGACTGAGTTTTTAAAATGGATTAGGTAGTTAAATAGACAT
The DNA here is from genome assembly GCF_964237555.1 of Oryctolagus cuniculus. NCBI lineage: Eukaryota > Metazoa > Chordata > Mammalia > Lagomorpha > Leporidae > Oryctolagus > Oryctolagus cuniculus. The sequence goes on from NC_091437.1 coordinate 9,126,757, forward strand.
TTCTGTAAAGAAGGTATACAAATGGCTAATAAGCACATGAAAAGATGCTCTAGTAGTTAGGAAGATTCAAATAAAAACCATGGTGATTGGACACCATCACATTTTCATTAAAACAAAACAGCAGTGCTTACAAGGATGGGACAAAATTGGAAACTCTGTGCACTGCTATTGGGAATATAAAATAGTGCAGTTGCTGTGGAAAACTATATGGCAGTTTCTCAAAACATTAAAGATAGACTTTGTGTGTGATCTAGCAGTTCTACTTCTGAACATATATCCCATTGAATTCAAAGCAGGAACTCGAGCAGACATTTGTACATCCACATTCAAAGCAGTATTACTCGTAGTAACCAAGGCATAAAGCTGTGTGAGTATCTGGAGACAGGTGGACATAGAACCAGAATTCTGTGTCTGTGTAATAGAGCATTCTTGAGACTGAAACAGGAAGACTATTCTTGCACATGCGCAGATGAACCTTGAGCATGTATACCAAATGAAATAAGCCAGTCACCAAAAAGCAGATAGCATAGTGTGTTTTTCTGTTTATGTGAGGTGCCTAGAACAGTAGAATAGAGACTGAAAGTAGAATGGTGGTTCCTACGAGGTTTTGGGGATAGATGAAATGGGGAGTTATGATTGGTTGAATATATTGTTTCATTTTTGCAAGACGAAAATATTCTGCCGGCGCTGCCGTAGCTCAATAGGCCAACCCTCTGCCTGCGGTGCCAGCACACCAGGTTCTAGTCCTGGTCGGGGTACCGGATTCTGTCCCGGTTCCCCTCTTCCAGGCCAGCTCTCTGCTGTGGCCACGGAGTGCAGTGGAGGATGGCCCAAGTGCTTGGGCCCTGCACCCGCATGGGAGACCAGGAGAAGCACCTGGCTCCTGGCTTCGGATCAGTGCAGTGTGCCAGCCGCAGCGGCCATTGGGGGGTGAACCAACGGCAAAGGAAGACTTTCTCTCTGTCTCTCTCTCTCTCTCACTGTCCACTCTGCCTGTCCAAAAAAAAAAAAAAAATATGTTGAAGGAAGATGATAGCAATCTTTGCACAACATTGTGAGTGTCCTTTATGCCATTGAACTGTATATTTAAACATGGTTGTGATGGTAAATTTTACATTGTATTTTACTACAATTAAAAATTGCATACCTTAAGAAAGAATACATTATACCAGAAATGAAGAGAAGCTGAAATACCTTTTTAAAAAAGTATCAGATTTTATAAAAATACCTAATCAGAAGCTTGTTTCCCTTCTAATCTCTTCTTTTCATTTTCTGCTCTACATTTTCTACAGCCAATCTTTTTTTGTTGTTGTTGTTAAAGATGTATTTATTTATTTGAAAGAGTTACACAGAGAGAGGAGAGGCAGAGAGAGAGAGAGAGAGATCTTCTATGCGATGGTTCACTCCCCAGTTGACTGCAACAGCCGGAGCTGTGCCAATCCGAAGCCAGGAGCTAGGAGCTGCCTCCGGGTCTCCCAAATGGGTGCAGGGGCCCAAGGACTTGGGCCATCTTCCACTGCTATCCCTGGCCATAGCAGAGAGCTGGATGGGAAGTGTAGCAGCCGGGACTCGAACCGGCGCCCCTATGGGATGCCTGCGCTTCAGACCAGGCCGTTAACCCGCTGCACCATAGCGCTGGCCCCCAGCCAATCGTTTTTATTACCTTTTAGTTTGTCTTTTTGTAAAATATGCAAGTGTACATACAATCTTCATTTTTTTCCTATTATACCCAAATACCCTGTATAAAGTGCTGCAAATTGGTTGTAGTTAATATATACTGGGATTTACTCATATTAACACTTAGAGATCCTTCTTTTTGGTGATTACCCTAATATTCCATAGTTCTAAATTATTTATTTAGCCATACTCTCCTAAGAGGTTGATTATTGTTCTCTTCTGTCATAAACAATGCTGACATGAGCAAGAGAAAATGCGTGTATATGTTAACTTGTGTGTGTGTGTTGAGTTATATCTTCAGGGTAAATTCCTGGTAGTAGAATTGTTGGGCTGAAGGGTAGAGTACTTTTTAAAAATCCTTATGTAAGTACTTAACAAATCTTTTGTTGCTTTTTTTTTTTCAGCTGGTCACTGATGCGATTGGCCATGGTACAATTGGTGCTGAACAATCTGAAGACTTTTTATCCCTTTGCAGGCCATGATCTTGCAGGTAATGAATGTCTCAATGGAAACAATGCTATTATTTTTCAGTTCCTATTTTGTATTTTTTTAAGTGGAGGAGAAAGTTTCATGACTTCCTGTTGTAGAAGTTAGGTTTCTTTTAATAAACCAACCACTTATAAAAATGTTTCTCATAGTTTAGTTGCTCAAAGAGGCCAGTGTCTAAGAAATCAGGCACTGAACCTGATGTGATGGGCTATATTGCGATTCTGTAGTTCCAGCCCAGTGTTGTGATGATATTTCATACTAGTAGTGAAATAGAAAAGTAATCAAATACAAAAAAGGCAGTTATTAACTCCACAGGAGGAAAAGATTGTACAGGACAGGTAAGAGCATGGTAATGTATCAGATGGCTGAGCTCTGAACTGTATTTTCTAACATATGTGAAGGTAAGCACTAAAATACCAGTTTAACCATAGTTTTACATCACTCTTTTGGAATAATGGAGAGAATAGCTCATATGCGTATTTTGTAGTAGTAAATTAATACATTGTTTCTAAAAATAAAAAGTCAAGAACTATCAGTATAAGCATGTTATGTAGATATAGGAAAGTAAATTGCAGAAATAGCTAAAAATTTAAAGTGGGATCAGGACTCAGGAGCACAATAGGGTAGAATTGGGAAGTGCTGAGTTTTATGGCAAATATTCAGCTTTATGTACTTTGTGTATTTTCATTAAACAAATCAGTTTTCCTCCCATACATATTTTCATAATCTTCATTTATATTTTTTATGGGACATTAAGGTCAGAGGTATAATGTTAAAATATACAATGTTGTGCCATCTTTTTAAATTCATCCTATTTTCATATTTCCATGTGTACCTGTCTTTCCACATCTCCCCTGCCAAGGTATGGGTTAATATTATGATTCTTCAGTTCTTCAAAAAGTTAAGTGAAAAGGTATATTATAAAAAAACTATGCAGGAGGATTCCAAGATGGCGGAATAGGAAGGGAGTTTACTGCTCTAGTCTAGGGTGAGATAGTTTAAATAAAAAGTGGAGAGAATGAAGTCTCGGGAAAAAGTTAGGGTAAAAACTGGAGAGGAAACTCCAGGCATATTAGAGGGACACTGTAGATCTACATGGAGGGTGTGAATGTCCAGAACTCAGGACCCAAGCAGCTGATGGCCCAGCACCAGGTTTGGAGACTGAGGTGAGACCAGACTGCAGCAGTACAAGCCAGTGGCTATAAAGCTGCTGGAAAAGCCTGGTGTGAGTCTGGATTAGAACCACTCGGGGGACAGTGTACCTGCCAACCTAGAGGAAAAGAAGGGGGTACATTTGTCTCCCCAGCCACCTGGCACCAGAATCCTGTAACTAACTCAGTGGGTGGGGCTCCAGTTTGGGCATATGTAATAGCTGTGTCAGCTTGTCTTTGTGTGTCCAGCAACCAGCAGAAAGGAGACAACTGAATCTGGCTGGGAGAATTCATGGGCGGGGGGGAGAGGGAGGGGACTGGGTGCTCGTGACTGTAGGAGCCTTGCATGCTGGGACTGTGAAAACACTGTGGCTGCATGGGAGGACGCAGGGTATGACTGGATCTGTGGGCATTAACTGTGGACAGATCCACGTACTCGAGGATCCCTGATTTCCTGGTGAGGGTTATTGCTGCAGGATCCATTCTCACACTGAGCACTACACGGATCCTTAGAATGATTTTTGTGGCAGCATGGATGAATATTGTAGGAACTGGGGCTAGCGCCCAAGCATTGGTCTCCTCTGAGGAGAGGAGGTGAGCATGAGACTATGCCAACAGAACAGAACAAGCCTCCCCTCTGATTAAAAAAAGAGAGAGAGAGCTTTAACATGCCAAGCCTAGTGTGGGTGTCACCTTGGACACTCCCCTCTAACTAGAGCATTGAACAGAACTCCCTGGTCACAGCCAGCACATGCCTCTGGATAGTCACTAAAAGAGCAGACCCTCCACTAAGCCACAGAGGCATAGTCCAAAGATAAAAGCCATCACAAAGGAAAAACAAAACAATACACAATGTATCTCCACAAATGCCTAAAAATAAATGCAGCAATTCAAGAAGTAAGAGTAAGGAAGACAACCTGATACCCCCAAAGGAACATAACAACGTTTCAGTACTAGAATGTGAAGATGAGATTGAAGAAATGCCAGAAACAGAATTCAAAAAATTAATGGTAGGGTTAATCAAAAGCAGTCAGAAGCAGATCCACGAATTAAAGAAATCTATACATGACATGAATGAAAATTTATCTCATGAAATTGAGATTTTAAAGAGAAATCAAAATGAAATATTCGAGATGAAAAATTCATACATCAAATAAAAATGTGGTGGAGGGGCTGGCACTGTAGCATAGCAGGTAAAGCCTCTGCCTGCAGTGCCAGCATCCCATATGGGTGCTGGTTCGAGTCCCAGCTGCTCCACTTCTGATCCAGCTCCCTCCCATGGTCTGGGTACGCAGTAGAAGATGGCCCAATTCCTTGGGCCCCTGCACCCATGTGGGAGACCCAGAAGAAGCTCCTGGCTTCAGATCAGCACAGCTCTGGCTGTTGCAGCCAATTGGGAAGTGAATCAGTAGATGGAAGAACTTTCTCTCTGCCTCTCCTTCTCTCTCTCTGTAACTCTTTCAAATAAATAAATAAATCTTAAAAAAAAAAAAAATGTGGTGGAAAGCCTTAACAATAGACTTGATGAGGGAGAAGAAAGAATATCTAAGAGGACAAGTCTCTGGAAATTTTACAGTTAGACCTCAAAAAAGTAAGAAGAAATTAGGAAACTAAAAAAAAGTGTTGGAGTGTCGCTCCCCCTCTTCGTGGAGGAACGACACAAGACCCTGCGCTGTTCTTTCGTCTGCTCGGCCCTTCCCGGGTTAGCTGCTGGTTCTTCCCGGGTTGGCTACCGTCCCTTCCACCTCCGTGGAAGGGCGGTTCCCCCTGCCACTTTCCCCACTTCCGCGGGGGAGCGGCACACCGCTGGCCGGCTCTCTCGGGGGCTGCACAGGTGTTCCTTCAGATAGATGTTCCTGGTGCATGTTGTCTCTCTCCTCCTTTATAGTCCTCTTCCACCAATCCCAACTCTGCTACCCACACGCCGAGTACGCTGCTCTCCTCCAATCAGGAGCAGGTCCTGCTGCTTATGCTTATTGGCTGAACTGGAGGCAGCTGTGTAGAAGCTGTTTCCTCCTCTCCCAGCGCCATATTGTGGGAGAGCAGATGTATAGAATAAGTCTTAATTCCAGTAACAGTCTAGTCCGAGTTGCTCCCCACATTGGAGATTTATGGAAATCTATCAAACAACCCAATATACAGTTCTTAGGCATTCCTGAAGGTATGGGAAGAGAAAATTGATTAGAAGGCCTTTGTAGTGAAATAATCACAGAAAACTTCCCTAGTTTAGAGAAAGGACCTCCAAGTACAGGAAGCACATAGAGCTCCTAATAGGCACGACTAGAAAAGATCTTCACCATGACACATTGTAGTCAAACTCTCCACAGTAACACATAAAGAAAAGATTCTAAAATGTACATGAGAGAAACACCAGATTACTTTCAGAGAATCTCCAATTAATCACAGCAGACTTCTCATCAGAAACTCTACAGGCTAGGAGAGAATGGCAAGATATATTCCAAGTCTTAAGAGAAAAAAACTCAACCCAGAATACTATACCCTGCAGAGCTCTCATTTATGAATGAAGGTGAAATAAAGATCTTGCATAACAAATAGAAATTCAAAGAATTTGTCACCACTCATCCATCCTGATAAAAGATGCTAAAGGATATGCTACACACAGAAACATGGTCATCACTATGAAAAAGGTGAAAGCAGAAAATCTCCCAGTAAATGTACAAAGAAAATACAAGGTAAGCAATAGGAATGTTTATGGAAAAATGGCAGGGTCAAGTGGGTACTTATCAGTAGTCACCTTGAATGTAAATGGCATCAACTCCCAGTTAAAAGATAAACCGGCTGGCTGAAAGGATTAAAAAACAGAACCCATCTTTTTGTTGCCTATAAGAAACACATCTCATCAACAGCATTGCATGCAAACTGAAAGTAAAAGGATGGAAAAAGATATTCTATGCTATAGAAACTTAAAAAAAAAGCTGGTGTAGTCATCCTAGTATCAAACAAAATAGACTATAACACAAAAGCTGGTAAAAGAGACAAAGAAGGAATCTCTAGAACATATGCAAGCACATGGAGACCGAACAACATGCTCCTGAATGAACAGTGGGTCACAGAAGAAATCAAAAGAGAAATCAGAATCTTTCTGGAAATAGATGGGGACAACATTACAACATATCAAAACTTATGGGACTCAAACCAGTGCCCGTATGGGATGCTGGTGTCACAGGTGGCTGCTTAACCCTGCACCACAATACTGGCCCCATTATCTTTGGCGATCTTGAAGTTGCATGTAGAATTTTGCTTCAGAAGATGAATGTGAATCAATTCTATTTTGTTTCTTTTAGAACTTCCAGTTAGTTCACCTCTTTGTCACGCGGTTCTAAAAACTCTTCAGTGTTGGGAACAAGTTCTTTTCCGACGCCTTGAAATCTATGGTGGGCCACCTCAAAACTATATTGCAAGTCATACCTCTGAAGAGGGTTTATCTGCAGGTCCTGCAATTCTTCGCCACAAAGCTTTGTTGGAACCTACAAACACTCCTTTCAAGTAGGTATTCCAATGGGTATTGTTTTTAGTTTCTTTTGTTTTGTTTTAGTAGCTAAACCAGGGTGTTGTACAGAATAATTAGAAAAATGTTTAAGGCCTGTGATTAATTTTTTTCTTCTAGGCTCATATCTGTGTCTTTGTGTAATGCACATGGTAGTATAGAGGTTAGGAAACTTTTCTCACAAAGGTAGAGGTTGTGAAATTTTAGACTTTTCAGAATGTTTTATCACAGTGACTGTGCCCCTGCATTCTAGCATGAAAACAACTACAGACAATAGATAAGTGGATAGGCTTGATTCAATCCAGTAAACCTTATTTTTGAAAATGAGAGTCATACTAGATTTGGTTTGTGAGCATAGTTTATGACACTTACTCTATAGCAATGCTGTTGACAAAAGCTGGTTAGGAAGTGTTGACTCTCTAGGAGGAAGGAAGTCTGACTCAAAAGGGAAATCAGTGCCTTGCTACAAAAATGTTAGCTGATTTAATCAATACACTTTAGTGGCTTTGTGGTGTGGATGATTTACATTCTTAAAGAAACTCTGTTCATTGCTGTTTGGTAACGAAGAGTTTGGACTGGTTTGTGTCTGGGGACAATTTGGGTTTTAGATGACTGTCTCTTTGGAGTCAAACTGTTCAGGCCCTCCTCCTGCTTTTGTAAATGAAATTTTATTGGATCACAGCCATATCCATCACTTTCATATTACACAGGGAGCTTTTCTTATGTGAAGTGCTTCGGATCAGAAGGATTTTAGATTTCAGAATTTTTTTGATTCTAGAACATGTCCACAGACTTTACTGATTGAAAATCTGCAATCTGGAGTGCTCCAAAATCTGAAACAATGTGTGTTGTCAACATTCAAAAAGTTTCAAAGGTCAGACAGTGGATGCACAGACTATACCTATGATTTCTCTACAGTAGATGAGTTGAGTGGTTGTGATGGAAGCCATGCATATTTAGACCCACAAGGCCTAAAATATTTATGATCTTTTTTTTTTTTTTTTTTAAGATTTTATTTATTCAGTAGTCAGTTACACAGAGAGAGGAGAGAGAGGTCTTCCATCCAATGGTTCATTCCCCAATTGGCTGCAATGGCCAGAGCTGCGGTGATCCAAAGCCAGGAGCCAGGAGCTAATTCTGGGTCTCCCACATGGGTGCAGGGGCTCAAAGACTTAGCATCTTCTACTGCTTTCCCAGGCCATAGTAGAGAGCTGGATCAGAAGAGGAGCAGCCGGGACTAGAACCAGCATCCATATGGGATGCCAGCGCTTCGGGCCAGGGTGTCAACCCACTGTGCCACAGCTCCAGCCCCTGATCTTTTTCTTGAAGAAAAAGTTTGTTAACTGCTTACCTACATTGTGTGGTCTGATGCTAGTTAACTTACTGCAGTAAGCATTATGTGGGTTAAAGAATCATGATTAAGTTATTCAGAACTCTGAAGTGTATAAATTTCCTGTCTCTCTAGATCCAGACACCACCTGGCACTGTCTGTGAAGAGACTTTGGCAGTATTTGGTGAAGCAGGAAGGAATTCAGGAAACCTTTATCAGAAATATATTCACAAAGAAACGATGTCTGAATGAGGTCTGTATAAGTTAAAGCTTGCTTACTATTTTATTGTTAAAGTTTTTATCACATTACTATTAAATATGTTTTTCACAAATTTTTGAAAACTCATTCTTATGTCACAAACATATAATTAATGCTTAGATAAATAATGCAAAAGGAGAATGGCAGTCTTTTCTTAAATCAGTTTAATTTAGAGTGAATCCAAGTGTAGAAGTATTTGAAATTTTGTTTTTCTTGAAAAGATATTAAGAATCTTTATCTTATATCCTGTGCTTTGTCATGATCCCTAGTTGAAAACAAAGAAATCTCCTGTGATTTTCATGTAACAGTTAGCAGGTTATAGGTAATCTTAGAAGTTCAATTCAGACTAGTTTGTATACTTGAAACATTTTAAATAGGTGCATTTTCTTTGTATTCTGTAGACTATTTTTAAATGAAATTTTACAGACTCATAGTTAGCTGTAAGTGATTGATTATACCATGAAATTATCGTTATAATGGTTATATGGTCATTTTGTTCAGTACTATTAATAATAACAGTTTGATGAAATGGGATATTTGCATCTGAAAGTAAATTAAATTAACATCTTGTTTACTTTTTGGGGAAAATTTTGCTATTAAACCGTAGAAGTGATACAGTGGTTCTTTACCTCTCCATACCAGTAACAAAGAGTTTAAAACTAGCAGCTGGTCTGTGGACCATATCTTGAATAGACTGAACTAGTCAGAAAGCAGATTTTAAACGGTTTTTGAAGTGGGAGGAAAAGTAAAAGATAATTCAGTTGGAATAATAAGGAAAAAGGATGGCTTCACAATAAATAGGTACTAAGCAGAAACCTTCTTGAATAAAAGAAAGCCTACCCACTTGAATAAAAGGAAACTTCCACATATATCTCATTATTTCTCAATTTAAACATCAATTTAAAAGAGGCAGCTGCATATGGTGTTATTTACAGTTTGACTTTATGACCAGCCAGGAAACATAATACTGGTAGGACATTGTTAAACTGAAAATCCTGTGTCCAAAACTTTCTGAACTCTGTTACTTGATATAACACTGACATCTTGGCAAACATTATTACATCATTACAAAACATCGTTACAAAAAATGAAATATACATCATTACAAAACATCATTACAAAAAATGAAATATATGTCTTAAATATTAATATATGAGTTTCCATTAAAACAGATCCAGATAAAATGTAAAATGAATGTGAAATGAGAAGAGTGTAGGACTAATTAGAGTATGTTTACTGGTCAGGTTTCCTACTTTTTTTTCAAATATATAGTTGACTAAAATATTTTTTACAAGTTTTAAAATGTCCTGCTTTCTTCTACATAAAAATTTTGTTTACTTTGCCTGTTTCTTGTTTGTTTTATCTGGAATATTTAAGAATATCAATATGCAGACTTTGTGTAGTTGTTGTAGGCATAGAATCGTTGAGGGAATAGAGCAATTTAACCAAACCAGAATGCATAAGCAAATGATAAATACCACTCCAAATGAAAAAAACTCCTCTGTGATTTGATTTTTAATTTTCTTTGGAGTCCCATAAGATTTTCAGAAAATTTTAAAATTATTTTTATTGTAATTATATTAATCAAAAACATGGACATAGTGTTTGAACTAACAGTTTTGTAATTTTAGTAAACTAAGTATTTTTCCTGAAAATTAATTTCTGTATCTGCAAAATTACTATACTACCTGTTGGCAACTTTTGGATTACTAGATTTAATTTATCTAAACTATATCACTGTTGATGGTAATTATTAGAAATCTGTTGTTACTGCTTAGCTGTTTTATTTTTGATGGTAATACTCTTAACCCTTGATGTTTCATTGTCCTTTATTATAAAGAATTAAATTGAGTGATAAATGTACCACTTACAATAACTTTGAAATACATAGTATGTCATTGAAATATACACAGAACTGAAAACTTGGGGCTTAATGAGTTAAAAGTAAAACATAGATTAGATGGAATTAAATAGAGTTGGTATAAAATTATTTATCTTTACTGGTAGTTTGTCCAGGACATTTTTGGTATTAGCACAGTTACCGTTCCATTTCTTATTTTATACAATGATTGTGCTTGGTCTAAGTCATGTGACTTTTCAGATAGTTAAGAAATAAATATATGATTGGCCATATATTTCAGGTGAGAGATGAGAGAGAGTATTTTGAGACTGCTGCTGTTTGTTTATTGCTTTATGTGTTTGAAAGTGAAATTTTACCATTCCTTCATCTGACCTTCAAATCGTATCCACTAAAAAAGATCTTTTCTTTTCTTTAGTGGTTTAGTAGTACATAGATTTTAAAAATGAAACGTCTTCCCTATTTGTACTTGTTTCAAAATTAAGTAGATGATGGCAAATTAGGTCATTCCCAACCAAAAATTTGGGACTTGACAACTGCCATCTTATCCGCAGTGCTTCTTTCGTTTTTATTTTCTGAAAAGAACTGAAGGTCTTGAATCAATCAACTCCTTAACAAGCGTTTACTTACATCTCCTTCCACGAGGGATATATGCCCCCAAGCAGTTTGTTGACTGGTTCTGGCGAAACAAGTAGAAGAATTTTAGAAAGGTGGAGGTTGAAATTGTCTTGCCTACTTCTGGCTAAGTCAGAGGAACAGTTTTATAAAGTTAGAGACTGAAATTTTCTAACCAGATGTTCTCCTGATGGGTCAGATGCCATGGAGATAAGACATACTAGTTGTGAGAGCACAGTTTGATTTTTTCAGTTGATAACACTATGGCACCAGTAGCTCTGAATTTTGTACTACAGAATGCTTTAGGCTTAATCTTGCTTTAACATCAACATTTCAAAATAAATTGAGTCACAATTTATTAGGAAGTAGAATAAAACTTAAACTGAAGATTATGGAATTCTAAGGATTGATTTTCCCCTCATTCCCTATCCATGTACCCTCTGCATGTCCTTTTAAGGTGTATGAACTTAACAATAAAAACTCAGTCCACTGTTTTCTTCTGGGAAATTTGGTTAAAAACCTAACTTAAAAATCCTTAGTATTTTACATGTTATATCTCGCCTTTACTCTTTGTCATGTGGTTATTCTTTCTTGATGAAGTCATTAGAGGACAGCAGTGAAATCATCAAAAATTCTATGATGGAGGAGCCAAACATCAATAAGGTACAATATAACATTCAACTGAAATTAGAAATTGCATTCTTTAGTAGGAAGAACAAAGCATATGCATTTTAATTGTAGACCAGACTTTGTTTCCAATGAAATTAATGTAGTGTTCCTTAAATTATTGTCCCTTTAACAACTTAAAAATTTAGTCATAAAAGTTGTTGCTATTTTGTTAAGTAAGAGAATGCAATTTTAAAGGGAGTTGAATGTAACCTGTTTTTGGCTACAGATTTTTCTTTGTAAATACAGCTAATGTTGCTGATAAATGTAATTACAATAGTAGCAATTTTAGAAGTACAATAACCATGTTCCATTTCTGCACTTAACACTTTTGATGTTATAGTCTTGACATTAATTCATAAAAGTACAGCAAATACTATTACATAGCACTCACTGTATGGATAGGAATCTGTTTGTGCAGTAAGTACACACAGTACTCAAGAAACAAAGCACAAAGCATGAGAATCTGTACCACCATGAAATACCTTCAGGATGCTCTGGGATTGCACATGTAAACTTATTCGTGTGGTAGTTAACTCACGTTTTTCATTTTCTGTATGATTCACTGACTTTAAGATAATCCTGGGGCCAGCACTGTGGCTCACTTGGTTAATCCTCAGCCTGCGGTGCTGGCATACCGTATGGGCATCAGGTTCTAGTCCCAGTTGCTCCTCTTCCAGTCCAGTTCTCTGCTGTGGCCCGGGAAGGCAGTGGAGGATGGCCCAAGTGCTTGGGCCTTGCACCAGCATGGGAGACCAGGAAGAGGCACCTGGCTCCTGGCTTCGGATTGGCATCGCTCCGGCCATAGCAGCCATTTGGGGGATGAACCAACGGAAGGAAGACCTTTCTCTTTGTCTCTCTCTTTCTCACTAATTCTGTCAAATTAAAAAAAAAAAAAAAGTCCTAGCATGTGGGGAGCAACCCGGACTGGACTGAGTTACTGGAATTAAGACTTATTCTATGCATCTGCTCTCCCACAATATGGCGCTGGGAGAGAAGAAAACAGCTTCTACACAGCTGCCTCCAGTTCAGCCAATAAACTGTAGGACTTGCTCCTGATTGGAGAGCAGCGTACTTGGCGTGTGGGCAACCGAGTTAGGATTGGCGGAGGAGGACTATAAAGGAGGAGAGAGACGGCATGCACCAGGAACATCTAAGGGGAACATCTGAGGGAACACCTGTGCAGCCCCCGAGAGAGCCGGCCGGCGGTGTGCCGCTCCCCGCGGGAGTGGGGAATGTGGCAGGGGGAACCGCCCTTCCACGGAGGTGGAAGGGATAGTAGCCAACCCGGGAAGGACCAGCAGCCAACCCGGGAAGGGATGGTAGCCAACCCGGGAAGAACCAGCAGCAAACCCGGGGAGGGCCGAGCAGACAGAAAGAACAGCGCAGGGTCCTGTGTCGTTCCTCCACGAAGACGGGGAGCGACATAATGGTGCCGTGACTCGGATATGAAGCCTAGGCAGGGTTTGGTGTCGTTCCCCCACGAAGACGGGGAGCGACACTAGCATAGTGATTTTTAGTGGAAAATTTTCAGGGAACAGTTTTTTAAGGCCGCTTATTCCCACCTTTCATCTTTTTTTCCTGAAGGGATATTTTCATAAAATACAAGAAACAGTTCCATATAGTTAATAAAAATGACATTTGATACTGAGCACATATTATAGCTAAAACTTGGGCAGAATAAATATATGTAGTCTACACTTTAAAGTTTTCTTATGACCATTAAGAGTTTTGAGAGGATATGATTTAAACTTTTAATCTCTTGATTTTGCTTACCTGGTAATGATTACTATAATGTACACATTATCAGGAATTCTTACCCCAGGATTTTTCTTTTGATACTGTTTATAAAATATTAATCATAAACGTATTTTTTTAAAAAAATCTTATTTATTTTTTAAGAGTCTCAGAGAGGGAGAGACAGAGAGATCTTCTATCCAGTGATTCACTCCCCAGATGGCAGCAGTATCCCAGGCTGGGCCAGGCCAAAGCCAGAAGCCAGGAGCTTCATCCAGGCCTTCCTACAGGTGACAGGAGTCCAAACACTTGGGCCATCTTCCATTGCTTTTCTCAGGCCAGTAGCAAGGAGCTGGATTGTAAGTGAACCAGCCAGGACAAAAACCAGCACCCATATGGGAAGCTGGTATCACACACAGTGGCTTTACCTGCTGTGCCACAATGCCAGGCCCATAAAGTTCTGTTTCTGTCTTCATCTCCATGCTGCATCAAAGTGTTTGGTTAACATCATCATCATTCTGGCCAGCGTTTTCCAAGCTCTGTGGTACATTTAAAACAACAACATCAACAACTTGGACAGGCATTGTGGCACATTGGGCTAAGCTATCATTTAGGATGCCCACATCCCATAGCACGGTGCCTGATCTGAGTTCCACTGCTCTGCACTTCCGATCCAGTCTCTCGCTGACGCTCCTGGGAGGGAGCAGATGGTGATCCTAGTACTTACATTCCCATACATGTCTCCCAGTACGGACATATGCTTTCATTCCTGTTTTTGTGAATGCCCAGGAGTGGAATGCCTGGATCAAGTGGTAGGTTTGTAACTTTTTAAGTAATTGATCAGTACTTTACTGCGTGGTTGTACTGTTCGACTCGCAGTCTCTGAAATGCCCGTTACTTCACGTTCTCGCTAACACTTGGTGTAGTCAGTTCTTTTATTTTAGTTATTTTATGAGGGGTGTACTGGTTTTAACTTGTGGTTTTAATTTGTACTGAGCAACTCTCATGCTTGTTTGTCATTTGTGTCTTCTTGGGTGAAGTGTTTAAGTCTTTCTCATTTTTATTGGGTTACTTTTTTTCTTGCTTGAATCTTCATAGTTATTTATATACTCTGGATAAAGGCCCTTTTATCAGAGAGTGGTGTGCAATTATTTTTTGTTTCTGGCTTGTCTTTTTGTTGTCTCTATAGTGTAATTTGAAGTGCAGAATTTGTATAGGCCTAATACATCAGTGTGTTCTCTGTATGATTTTATTTTTGCTGTTGAATTCAAGTCTTTGCCTAAACTAAAATAACAAAGATTTCTTTCTGTTTTGTTGCAGATGTTTTTTGATGTTACATTTATGTCTGTAATACATTTTCAATTTTTAAAATAGTGTGAAGTATATGAATCTCAATTCCTTTTTTTAACATTTTTTTATATTTTTTATATCAATTGTGTTCCAGCACTATTTGTTGAGACTATTATCCTTTTTTCCACTACATAATTGCCTTTTCCGCTTTTACAAAAATCTGTTAACAGATTTGTAGGTCTATTTCTGGATTCTCTCTCTTGGTCCATTGATCTGTTTGTCTCTATGTTAATAGCCTACTGCCTAGACTACTGTGGCTTTATCATATATCTTAAAGTCAGGTAATGTAAGTTCTTCAAATATTTCCTTTTGAATTTATTTTTTGTTTTTGCCTTATCACATTGAAAGGAAATTCCAGTCCATTGTTGAGTTGAATTGATAAGAGCAGATATTTTATCATTTCTTATCTTTGGAGAAATCGTATTCAGTCTTTGATTACTAAGTACTGGTGACTTTTATGTTTGTTGTAGATGCCCTTTATAATCTTGAGTAAAAAATTTCTTTGTATTCTTAGCTTGTTCAGAGTTTTCAGTCAAGAATTGGTGGTAAATTTGCTGCTTTTTTTGTGTGTGTGTGGCTAGGATTGAGATCATTGTATGGTTTTTGTAGTCTTTTAATATAGTAATGTAGGTTGGTGGATTTTTTTAGAAAAGATTTATTTACTTATTTGAAAGTCAGAGTTACACAGAGAGAAGAGAGGCAGAGAGAGAGAGGTCTTCCATCCACTGGTTCACTCCCCAATTGGCCGCAGCGACTAGAGCTGTGCAGATCCGAAGCCAGGAGCAAGGAGCTTCCTCCAGGTCTCCCACGTGGGTGCAGGGGCCTAAGGACTTGGGCCATCTTCTACTGCTTTCTCAGGCCACAGCAAAGAGCTGGATCAGAAGAGGAGCAGCCGGGACTAGAACCGGCGCCCATATGGGATGCCGGCGCTTCAGGCCAGGACATTAACCTGCTGTGCCACAGTGCCAGCCCCCAGATTTTTTTTTTTTTTTTATGTCAAGTCAGACTTACATTCCTAGGAAAATTTTCCCAAGTGATGGTGATTTATTGTCCATTTTACATTTTATTAGATTAATTTGTTAAAATTTTAATAATTTTTTCATTTAGCTTTGTAGGGAATATTAGTTTATAGTTTTCGTTTTGCCTTTGTGTTAGATTAATGATGGCCTCTCAACGTAGGTTGGCAAGAATTCTCTGCTCTTTAAATTCGGGAAGAGTTAATATTATTTCTTCTGTGTTTGGTATTATCATGGAGCTTTTTTTTTTTTTAAAGACTTATTTATTTTGGGCCGGCGCCGTGGCTCACTAGGCTAATCCTCCGCCTTGCGGCGCCGGCACACCAGGTTCTAGTCCTGGTCGGGGCACCGGATTCTGTCCCGGTTGCCCCTCTTCCAGGCCAGCTCTCTGCTGTGGCCAGGGAGTGCAGTGGAGGATGGCCCAAGTGCTTGGGCCCTGCACCCCATGGGAGACCAGGATAAGTACCTGGCTCCTGCCATCGGATCAGCGTGGTGCGCCGGCCACAGCGCGCTGGCCGCGGCGGCCATTGGAGGGTGAACCAACGGCAAAGGAAGACCTTTCTCTCTGTCTCTCTCTCTCTCACTGTCCACTCTGCCTGTCAAAAAAAAAAAAAAAAAAAGACTTATTTATTTAAAGTCAGAGTTACAGAGAGAGAGAGAGGTCTTCCATTTGCTGGTTCAGTGCCCAATTGGCCGCAATGGCCAGAGCTGCACCGATCCAAAGTCAGGAGCCAGGAGCTTTTTCCAGGTCTCCCATGCGGGTGTAGGGAGGGCTTGGGCCATCCTCTGCTGCTTTCCCAGGCCATGGCAGAGCTGGATCGGAAGTGGAGCAGCCAGGACGCTAACCGGCACCTGTATGGGATGCTGGCACTGCAGGCGAAAGCTTTACCCACTGTGCCACAGGGCTGGCCCAGAGTTTGTTTGCTTTTTGTTTTTAATCAGAGTTCTATTTGTTTAACAGATATAGAGCAATTCAGATTATTTATTTATTTTGAAGTGAGCTTTGCTAGATCATATATTTCAGGAAATTTGTTTATTCATTTCTGTTATCAGAGTTATTGGTTATACATAATATTCAATATTTTGAGTATTGATATTATTATATGTTTGCTTCCCATTCCCTTCCAGGTGTGCCTTTGATAATCCTTAGTTTTTTTTTAATGTTTTTCATGTTTGTTTTATTGTGTCACTAGAGTTGTATTGAAGTACTCCAGTTACACATGTTTATGTTGTAGAAATTACTGTTAACTGAAAATTACTAATAAGACCTAGGGTCTCAGTTTAGCTTCTCCATAGGTCTGTGTGACCTTGGACTCATTCTATCATTGGAACCTTCTTACTTAGCATGTGAAGTCAGAATTGATCATTTTAAACCCGCTGCTTCTTTAATGGAAATAGTGGTAAAATCTTGGAGTTACCTGTTAGAGCTACAATCTCTCTTCTTCTTGTATGAAACCCAAGCCCTTTTAAGATGAGTATCTGCATAATCTCTTCTTTATAATTGTGAAAAAATTTTAAAAACATGTCAGATTTGTCATTTTAACGATTTTAAATGTACATTTCACTAGCATTAAGTAGGGTGATATTGTTACACAACCAGCACCACCACATGTCTCCAGAATTTTTTCATCCCCTCAGCCCAGAATTCAGACTTCCCAGGTGCAGCAGGCCTGTCCCCACCTCCAGCCAGCTGTTAACCTGCAAATAGTGGACTCTTCTGTTTTTGACTTGCGGATATTTTCTTTCTTTGTGTCAAGTTTCTCCAAAACCTAGTGCTGGACAATTAGTGTTACTTTAGGCACCTGTCAGATAGGTGTGTCGCTCCCCGTCTTCGTGGAGGAACGACACAGGACCCTGCGCTGTTCTTTTGTCTGCTCGGCCCTCCCCGGGTTTGCTGCTGGTTCTTCCCGGGTTGGCTACCGACCCTTCCACCTCCGTGGAAGGGCGGTTCCCACTAGCCACTTTCCCCACTTCCGCGGGGGAGCGGCACACCGCCGGCCGGCTCTCTTGGGGGCTGCACAGGTGTTCCTCTTAGATGTTCCCTCTTAGATGTTCCTGGTGCATGTTGTCTCTCTCCTCCTGTATAGTCCTCTTCCACCAATCCCAACTCTGCTACCCACACGCCGAGTACGCTGCTCTCCTCCAATCAGGAGTAGGTCCTACAGTTTATTGGTTGAACTGGAGGCAGCTGTGTAGAAGCTGTTTCTCCCTTCTCAACGCCATATTGTGGGAGAGCAGATGCATAGAATAAGTCTTAATTCCAGTAACTTAGTCTAGTCCGAGTTGCTCCCCACAAGGTGGATATGTTGGGATTTTATCATAGAATTATGAAAGTTTACTTGTACTTTCTTACTGCATGGTGGGCTGTTGATCAAGTATCAGAGCTAAGACTCTTCTTAGAAGACAGATGGGCCCTCAGGTCATCCAGAATCATCAACAAATACTGAAATTCTTATGTATTTATAAGCAAATTGTGTTTTATTTTATAACATGTTTAATGTGTTTACACTGAGTGATTTTGTTTGTGTAAGAATGGATTTTTTTTTAAATTATCATTATGTTACAAATCTCTTTCAACTCTGCAGTTCAACTGTGTGTTAGTTGCCATTTAAATAAATTCTGCCAAGCCTGGCTATTTCTGTGATCAGCAGCAAACATTGGTGATATTTTTATCTAAATTTTACAGGAAATAAATTTGTTTATGCTTATTTCTATATTTCATGGTGAGTTATAAAATATTTTAATTAATTTGAAGTTTAGAACAGTAACACTATATATTAAGGAATATTTCCAACTCAATAATTGCTGTCCTTTTCAACCTCTTACTGTTTCAGTAAATGTTGACTTTTCATAATATTCTCTTCTGAGTTCAAAACGGTTGTGTACATCCCCTCTGGGGTGCACAGAAGCTCAAATCAGTGTCCCTCTTCTAAAGTACATTGAATTACAGCTTATTCAGCTACTGAAATCTCTACTGACTTGGGCAAGTTACTGTGCCTTTAGGTTTTTAGTTTTCTATTCATTAAGTTATTTTAGATCAAGACTCAATAATCTACCGCCAGCTCTCCAGTTACACTTATTTCTGTATAACCTGGCAGCTAAGATTGGTCTTTTTATAGAGTTATTTGAAAATAGTCAATCAGTTGGTAGCCTTTGTAGTCTGTGAAATATATTTACCATCTGACCTTTTAATATTTAGAAAATATCATTAAGGAATCATAATACTAAGAATTTTGGTAAAAAAAAAAAAAACCTTTAATAACCTTGATCTTTTCGAAAGTTAATTCATTATAGCTTGGGACGGTAACCAATGAATGAAATTGTGTACTGTATCAGTTAACTTTTTATACATGAAAAAGTTTTAAAAATTTTAATTCCTGTTGTCAAATTTGTTTTAGGAATAATTAGTATATACAACAGTACCTTTGGAATCAAAATATCTATAATGTTTTTAAAAATAATTTATGGAAGCACTAAATGATAAATATGCATATATTACTTGGTCTGTTATTGAAATCAGTCTACTTTTTTATTTCCTTCCATTTAGATAGAAGCAGATTTGGGGTATCCTGGAGGTAAAGCAAGAATTATTCATAAGGAATCTGATATCATTACTGCATTTGCTGTTAATAAAGTAAGTACATGTACAGTTCCTTTTCTTTGATTAGTAGATATTATCAGTTGGACAATGCCTGCTGTTTTGTCAGTTTAGTTTTTTTTTTTTTAGATTTTTATTTATTTATTTGAAAGAGTTACACAGAGAGAGAGAGAGAGGTCTTCCATCCACTGATTCACTTCCTAGATGGCTGCAACGGCCAGAGCTGCACCGATCTGAAGCCAGGAGCCAGGAGCTTCCTCCAGGTCTCCCACGCAGGTGCAAGGGCCCAAGGACTTGGACCATCTTCTACTGTTTTCCCAGGCCTCAGCAGAGAGCTGGATCGGAAGTGGAGCAGCCGTGATTCAAACCAGCGCCCATATGGGTTGCTGGCGCTTCAGGCCAGGGTGTTAACCCGCTGCGCCACAGTGCCGGCCCTCTATCAGTCTATTCAATATCAGTATTTCTCTTTTCTAGTCCTGCTCACCACTTTTTTTATTGCAATCTGAATAAATTTTATTTTATGATATTTTTATAAATTACTATATTATTTAATAATGTAATTTTATTATGTGATTTTGGATATATAGCTTGTGAAATAATGTTTTATTAATACACAAAGAAAAATCAAGTGTTTATATATGCATCAGCTCTAAAATTTAAACAACATAGTATAACAATCAACCCAAAGGAGAAATTTTCTATGTTCCTCATATGAGTATGTTGGATATGGTTCTTTTTCTTTTTCTTTTTTTTTTTGACAGGTAGAGTTGTAGACAGTGAAAGACAGAGAGAAAGGTCTTCCTTCCATTGGTTCACTCCCTTAATGGCCGCTACGGCCGGTGCTGCACCAATCCGAAGCTGGGAGCCGGGTGCTTCCTCCCAGTCTCCCATGCGGGTACAGGGCCCAAGCACTTGGGCCATCCTCCACTGCCTTCCCGGGCCACAGCTGAGAGCTGGACTGGAAGAGGAGCAACTGGGATTAGTACCCGGCGCCCCAACCGGGACTAGAACCCGGGGTGCCAGTGCCACAAGCAGAGGATTAGCCAAGTGAACCACGGCGCCGGCCTTGACTGTGGTTCTTAATATTTGATAAAATTTAAGCTCAGATGTAACTCAGACCTTCACCTCCAGTTGCTGCCCAACTGGTTTTTCCTATGTATTCTCTGGCCACCTTCTTAACATCCTCTTTAGAGATGTTTTAGGTAGAATAGTTAAAGGTTAAAATTTGTGAACTCCTCACAGAAGAGATGGTCTTAGGTAGAATAGTTTAAGGTTAAAATTTGTCCATCTCTTCAACCATCTCCCCTCCTTCCCTTACTACATAGTTTCTAGTGGCTTCTAATTACTCTTTGGTTTCCTTTTTCTTCAGTTAATTTAGAAGTACTGTATCTATTGTGTGTGTGTGTGCGTTCCTAAAGGATACTTAAAGGAAATATACTCGTGTGTATATGTATGAGGGGACTTTACAAAGTTCATGAAGGGCAGATGTTGGGCCTGGTGGTGAAGACACCCACATCCCACATTGCAATGTCTGAATTTGATTTGTAGCTTTACTCTTGATCCCATCTTCCTGCTGATGTGCACCCTGGGAGGCAGCAGGTGATGCCTCAACTGGTCGGGTCACCTGTAGGAAATCTGTAGTGTGCTCCCAGCTCCTGGCTTTGGTCTGGCCCAGCTGCAGTGTGTATTGTGGGCATTTGGGGAGTGAGCCAGTAGACCAGACATCTTTCTATCTATCTCCCACTGTGACTTTTTAAAAATTTTCTTAATTTGGGGCCGGTGCTGTGGTGCAGTGGGTTGATGCTCTGGCCTGAGGAGCTGGCATCCCATGTGGGCGCCAGTTCAAGACCCAGCTGCTCTACTTCTGATCCAGCTCTCTGCAATGGCCTGGGAAAGCAGTAGAAGATGGCCCAAGTCCTTGGACCCCTGCACCTGCGTGGGAGACCTGGAATTAGCTCTTGGCTCCTGGCTTCAGATTGGCGCAGCTCTGGCCATTGCAGCCAAATGGGGAGTGAACCATCGGATGGAAGACCTCTCTCTCCCCTTCTCTCCGCCTCTCTTTTTCCTGTGTAACTCTGACTTTCAAATAAATAAATAAATCTTTTTTAAAAAATTGTTTTCTTAATTTTATTAACTTGAAAAACAGCAGGCTCCTGTATGAATCATGTACATGCCTTCTGAAAGTGTTTTAATTCTAATCAGCATATCCCAAACAAAATGGAGGGGAAAAAGTTTATTATTGTTCCGTTGTAGCAAGGAAGTAACTAAAATATTACTCACATGGTAGTTTAATCAAATACTTCCATTGGGAGGTGGATAAGGGTTGTGAGATGCAGGTGTTAATGAGTTTAACAATTTGTATCTATATCTTGCAGAATAACTATAAAATGAAGTCTGTAGTTCCAGTCATTTGAAAGATCCTCAGTGATCCCCTTGGTGCATACTGGACAGAGGCATCTGGAACGTGCCTTGTCTATAGTTATAGTAGTTTAATTTAGGAAACAACAAAAAGATTTTGAAGTCCGCAAATAGTTTTTTCCATTAAAAAGTGCATGGGAAATGTGTATTATGAAAAACTGCATGGATTTCAGAGCTTTTTTTTTCTTTTTAAAGATTTATGAATTTATTTGAAGGGAGGGAGTCGGGGGTCGTGTCTTCCATCTGCTGGTTCACCCCCCAAATGGCTACAAGGGCCAGAGCTGGCCTGAATCTGAAGCCAGGAGCCTGGAGCTTCCTCTGGATCTTCCATGCAGATGCAGGGGCCCAAGCACCTGGGCCATCTTCCACTGCCTTCTCAGGCCTTAGCAGAGAGCTGGATTGGAAGTAGAGCAGCTGGGACTTAAACTGGCACCCAAATCAGATGCCAACACTGCAGGCGATGGCTCTACCTGCTACACCACAGCGCTGGCCCCTCAAAGCTTTTTGCATCAAAAGAAACTTACCTTGGGGCCCCTGCAGTGGCTGACTTGGTTAATCCTTCACCTGCAGTGCTGGCATCCCAGTTGGGCGCTGAGTTCTAGTCTTGATTGCTCCTCTTCCAGGCCAGCTCTCTGCTGTGGCCCGGGAGTGCAGTGGAGGATGGCCCAAGTACTTGACCCCTGCACCCGCATGGGAGACCAGGAGGAAGCACCTGGCTCCTGGCTTTGGGTCAGCGCAGCACTGGCCGTAGCGGCCATTTGGGGAGAGAACCAACGGAAGAGCTTTCTCTCTGTCTCTCTCTCGCTGTCTATAACTCTACCTGTCAAACAAGAAAAGAAAAGAAAAGAAAAGAAAAGAAAAGAAAAGAGAGGAGAGGAGAGGAGAGGAGAGGAGAGGAGAGGAGAGGAGAGGAGAGGAGAGGAGAGGAGAGGAGAGGAGAGGAGAGGAGAGGAGAGGAGAGGAGAGGAGAGGAGAGGAGAGGAGAGGAGAGGAGAGGAGAGGAGAGGAGAGGAGAGGAGAGGAGAGGAGAGGAGAGGAGAGGAGAGGAGAGGAGAGGAGAGGAGAGGAGAGGAGAGGAGAGGAGAGGAGAGGAGAGGAGAGGAGAGGAGAGGAGAGGAGAGAGAGGAGAGGAACTTACCTTGCAGTTCCATTTTCCATGAAACTTTTTGAAGCACCGTCACACATGTGTGTACATGGGGATGTCTTTTATGTTTCCATCTGTTTTTTTTTTTTAAAGAAAAAATTTATTTTTTACTTGAAAGAGATACAGAAAGAGAGAGACTGGAGGAGAGAGAGAGGAATATCTTCCATCAGCTGGTTTATTCTATTCCCCAAATAGCCACAATGGCTGGGGCTGGGCCAAGTGGAAGCTACGACCCAGGAAATTCCTGTAGGTCTCCCATGTGGGTGGCAGGGACCAAAACACTTGTGCCATCTTCTGCTGCCCTCCCAGGCACATAGACAGGGAGCTGGATAAGAAGTGGAGCAATTGGAACTCAAACGTCGCCCATGTGGGATGTCAGCACTGCAGGCAGCAGCTTAACCTTTTATGCTACAACACCGGCCACATTATGTTCCTAATTTAGAAATAATTTTTAAGTTGTTATTTTTTAAAATAATGATTTATGTATATGAAAGGTAGAGTTACAGAGCAAGAGAGAAGGAGAGACAAGACAGGGAGGTCTTCTATCCGCTGGTTCACTCCCCACATGGCCTCAAGGGCCTGGGCTGGAGATTTCCTGTCTACCTTTTCTGCGTCTTCCTGCATCTTCTTCCACATTTCTGAGTTGTGCAGACTTTGGGGAGATCATAGCATTCTAGCAGATGAGAGAGGGAGTGCTCTTAGAGGAGCGAGAGTGGTACATGTATTACAGTTAGAAATTGGCATTCTTGATGTACTTGAATTCCTGGAATGTAACCGTATATCCACACTCAAGCCTATAATTAACTAAAAGCTGATTATTAAAATATTAACTTGTAGGAATGCTATGTTGTAATTGGCATTTTTAAGTCACCGTATCTGTTGTGCTTTTTAACTTAAAATCTGTCATTTATGTTTTAGGCAAATAGAAACTGCATAGCAATTGCTTCTAGTCATGATGTGCAAGAACTGGATGTTTCCGGAATTCTAGCTACGCAGATCTATACTTGGGTAGATGATGATATAGAGATGGAAACCAAAAGGTACCGTTACACTTTGTTTTTATTCCATATGTTGCAATACAATCAAAGATTGTTGAAAGGAATACTCCTAGATTATACATGGAGTTGAAGCTGGTATGTTAAAGGGTAAATGGGTAATGGGGTGTGAGCAGAAGGAAGTGAGTGTTAGGGGAGAATAAGTGAAGATAATGGAAACTACATAAAGGTCCTTGTGAGTTAGTAGTAAGAGCTGGAGAAAATTAATTGCAAAAGGAAATATAAAGTCAGTGTTAGGGCCGTCAGGTGTGAAGAAGAACTGAAGAACTGATGGGCTGTTTTTGTTCCTTGTAGCTCAGAAGAGTTTCTGGTTATCCATGCCCATGATGATTTAGCAGCTGTTCAAGGTACCACCCCTTACACGCATAGCAATCCTGGCACTCCCATCAACATGCCCTGGCTTGGGAGCACCCAGACTGGCAGAGGAGCATCTGTGGTGTGTAAAGTTAAAAAATTCTAGTTTGTGTATGACTGTCTTATTTTTCCCTTCAGGTTAGTAAATAAAGGACCATTTAACAATTTATTTACTTCTTAAATTTTTAATAAAACTTAAATGCTGTAAATTACTATTTTTGATGCTGAAGAATAATGTTTTCATTTGAAAAACTAACAAATATTGTTTTAAAAATACACCTTTTTGAAACAAAAGAGTTGTATTTTAATTAAACATGTTGGTCCAGATCAGTCTTTGGTAAACTGTGGCCCGTAGGTCAATTCTTGCCTTTTGCCTGTTTTTATCAAGCCAGTATGTAGTATATAAAGTATAGTGATTACATTTTCAATGGTTGGAAAAAGTTGTGTTTTTTGTGCCAAATGGAAACTACGTGACATTCTATTTCAGCCTTGTAAGTAGTCTTACAGGAGCACTGTCTGGGCCATTTGCTTGTATTCTGCTGTGGATACCTTCATACTACAGTGGTAATACTGAGTATCTGCGACAGAAACATATGTATAGGAAGGCCAAAACATTTACTGTCTAGTCCTTTATTTTAAATGTGTGCTCACTCCTGGTCTAGATAATATATTCAAATCCATATCAACTGTCAACAATTTGCATATAAATGCCAAAAGTGTTTTTAATTTTAGTTCCAAAAATTATATTAACAAAAGAAATATGATTTTTTTTAATTAAGCAAAATGTAACATACAGAAATTTTTCTTTGGTGATGGAAGATCTGTTTGAGCCCTGATTATCTGAGATGTCATTATTTGATACCTCCAAGAGTTTCCTGTACTGATAAGTTGGGTGTAGGAATTTATATGCATAATCAAAGAAACCCAGCACCATTAAGTCTCTGAATGACTTGTTGGTAGCAGCATTTTTTAAAATTTTGAGTCTTATAGAATGGCTTCAAGGCTCATTTTTAATCATAGATGGTGTTTAACAGAGTTTCCTGATAGGTGATACGACCTACAGCTCTTCGCTGTCTCTGTGGTAGCTGCTGTTTTTCTTTCTTAGAAGCTTCTGATCCAGAAAGCTCAAGTGACTCAGACCTTGGTGTGGAATTTCTGGGAAGTTTGTGACTTCAGATGGCAGTGTTTTTAAGAATTACACTAAATTCAAAAAGCAATCTGGTAACTACTCAAATGAAATAACTGGGTCTTTAGAGGTTAAATTTTTTTCCAGTTGTCAGATATGTTCAAATTTATTAGTAAAATTTGCTGATAAAATATTTTTAAAAAGAAAAGATACAAATACAAATAATGGGCTTTTTTAATTTTGTTTTTTCAACTTCAGCTTCAGAGAAAACTGTACAGGTCTGCCTGTGCAGTTACTCCCTGCCTGCCGTACAGTCTCATTACTCTTCATTCCATATGATTTTCTCTGGGCTAGTTGCACTGGCTTCTTTGTCTCTTGACTTCATCAAGCTGTTGTCATATCAGACCCTTTGCCTTACCTTCTGCTTAAAGTGTTCTCACTACATTCCCCATGCAGAACCGAAACAATTCTAGAAATTTCCCTGGCTTCCCTAGTGCAGGCTTTTGCTCCACCTCTAGTCATTTGATATCTTCTTTTTTTTTTTAAGATTTTATTTTTATTTATTTATTTGAGAGACAGAGTTACAGAGACAGAGTTACAGAGAGAGGGAGAGACAGCGAGAAAGGTCTTCTATCCACTGATTAACTCCCCAAATGGCTGCAATGGCTGGAGCTGGGCCGATCTGAGGCCAGGACCCAGGAGCTACTTCAGGGTTTCCCACGTTCCCACTTGGTTGCCCAAGTTCCTACACATCCTGGACTGCTTTCCCAGGCCATAGCATAGAGCTGGATCAGAAGAGCAGCAGCTGGGACACAAACTGGCCCCCATATGGGATGCTGGCACCGCAGATGGAGTCCTAGCCTGCTATGCCACAGTGCCGACCCCTTGATATCTTCTTATTTCATTGTACCATCCACATACAATTTAACAGTCACTGAAGTCACACATTATTTGTCTTTTTTTTTATATATACCCTCTGGAATGTAACTTTTTGATAGCTCAGATTCTGTCTTCCTTGTAGATGGATGACAATTACCTAGAATGATATTGGGCATTTAGTAGGTGTTCAGAAAAAGACTTGTTTATATTCTAGAGTATTATAATATAGAGCTCCCTTTGACATTTCTTTTAGCTGCGTTTTCTTCCAATCTAGGTCATAGAAGGACAACTCTGGTTGGAATCGTTGTGGCTTGTGAATATATACTTACTAGGATTACCTACTTCCATGCTCAAGTAAAAGATGCTAATAGAATAAGGCTGATATTTTTACATGGATCTTCTCAAATAGTTAACACTTATTTGTCTGTTGTTCTACATGAGCTTCCAGAAATACTTTTAGCCTGTGCTGTGTATTTTTTTACCTTTCACACTCTGGTTAGAAAAACAGAATAGGAATCTTTAGGCTTTTCTTTAAGAACATGGGATTTGAAGATGAAATTTGCTAAGGTACAACAAAGTTTTTTTTTTTTTTTTTTTTTTTTTTTTTTTTTTTTTTCTGGAGAACCGGTAACATTTTTCTTCATCCTGTCATTTCCTTGAATGATAAATACTAATAGCAAAAACAGTGTTTGTTATAACCAAGTTGTGCTATTCTGGAGTAGAACTGCCTCCATATGTACCTTTCATGTTTTCGGTCCCTCACAGTTCTGTTGGCCTAGTCCTTTCCCTCCCTACTATTCCTCCCCTCCATGTATCTAGGCTGATGGGATTGTTTAAAATCCAGCACAGCAACAACAACAAAATCTACCTGGGATCGAACCACAGACGTAGGATAATATCTGACTGTAGTTGTGTTACTGTGTAAATAGGAAATGTTCTGTCAATT
The DNA here is from genome assembly GCF_964237555.1 of Oryctolagus cuniculus. NCBI lineage: Eukaryota > Metazoa > Chordata > Mammalia > Lagomorpha > Leporidae > Oryctolagus > Oryctolagus cuniculus. Next base: position 9,153,933 of record NC_091437.1, read on the forward strand.
AAACATTTCCCTTTTGCTACATACATTTTATTCTTGATAGGCTAGTTAATCATTCAAAGCATGATTTTAAAATGAGTGTATAATCAGTTCCAAACTATCAATTATAATTTAATTTTCTGTTTACCTCTTATTTTCACATGCTTCTGTCTGTCTTTTTAACCTTATACTGTTCAGGATTATTCCAATAAATTTAATGGGATCAGAAAAGAATTGGCAAGAAAGGAGGTAAGGAGGTAAAATTCTTGAGGGGAATTTCTTCTTGTACCCTAGTCAGTGATGCAGAAATGTTTGCATACTTAAATATAAGAGCTGCACTATTAAACTTCTGTTTTTATGTTTCAAATTTTTACATTCATAATAGTCGTTATAAAATCTCAAATAAATGTTACTTGAACTTACTGCCACAATTTGAATTTTTAATTCTAATTTTTATTTAACTTTAAAATCTTCCTTTTTCCAGATGATTAAGAAGGCCATTAATAATGTCAGAAGAATGACTTCTCATCCAACTCTTCCTTACTGTAAGTTAACAATAATTAGCCATTATTCTTTCTTTATTCTTACATCTTTCTGGTAATTTTTATTGTCAAGAATTTATTGGGGGCCAGCACTGTGGCTCACTAGGCTAATCCTCCGCCTTGCAGCACCGGCACACCGGGTTCTAGTCCCGGTCGGGCTGCCGGATTCTGTCCCGGTTGCCCCTCTTCCAGGCCAGCTCTCTGCTGTGGCCCGGGAGTGCAGTGGAGGATGGCCCAAGTGCTTGGGCCCTGCACCCCATGGGAGACCAGGAGAAGCACCTGGCTCCTAGCTTTGGATCAGGGCGGTGCGCCGGCCACAGCATGCCGGCCGCAGAGGCCGTTGGAGGGTGAACCAACGGCAAAGGAAGACCTTTCTCTCTGTCTCTCTCTCTCACTGTCCACTCTGCCTGTCCAAAAAAAAAAAAAAAAAAAAAAAAAGGGAATTTATTGGAAGCTCTTAGTTTTACTTGAAAGACAGCATTTACTTTCCTTTGGCTGTAGATAATTTTTTCAAGTAAATTCTTCATTTCAAAGTTCAATACAAATAGAAAAAGAAAGTTTACCATATTAACAGAGAAGGCTAACTTAAGGCAGTAAATTTTTGCTGTTTAACTGCATATTTCTAAGTCAGCACATTTTATCTTTGAACATTTCTGTATTCATTATATAATGCTAATTTGTCTTTGATTATTCTTCTTTTTAAAGATTTATTTATTTTGGCTGGCGCCGCAGCTCACTAGGCTAATCCTCCGCCTTGCGGCACCGGCACACTGGGTTCTAGTCCCAGTAAGGGCGCAGGATTCTGTCCCGGTTGCCCCTCTTCCAGGCCAGCTCTCTGCTGTGGCCCAGGAGTGCAGTGGAGGATGGCCCAAGTGCTTGGGCCCTGCACCCCATGGGAGACCAGGATAAGCACCTGGCTCCTGCCATCGGATCAGCACAGTGCGCCAGCCACAGCATGCCAGCCGCAGCGGCCATTAGAGGGTGAACCAACGGCAAAAGGAAGACCTTTCTCTCTGTCTTTCTCTCTCACTGTCCACTCTGCCTGTCACAAAAAAAAAAAAAAAAAAAAAAAAAAAAAAAAAAGATTTATATATTTGAAAGGCAGAGTTAGAGAAAGGGCAGGGGGGAGAATCTTCCACCCACTGGTTCATTCTCCAGATGGCCATAATGGCCAGGGCTGGACCAGGCCAGGCCGAACCCAGGAGCCAGGAGCTTCTTCCAGGTCTCCCACATGGGAAAGGGGCTCAAGTACTTAGGCCATCCTCCGCTCCTTTCCCACACCATTGCTATGTGAGTGCTGGATCCGAAGTGGAGCAGCTGGCGGCAGCTTAACCTGCTATGCCACAATGTTGGCCCCACCTAGTACTTAGTATTTTAATCATAGTATCACTGCTGTCTTTTATTACACTGACAGAGTGATGATTTGTTGCCTCCTCATAATCAGTTTGTATTTTATTGATTTTTGAGAGCACACTCATCTTTTATCAGACACATTTATAGTAAGCATAGTAAATGTTATTTGTGATTTTTTTTAAATTTTTTGTACATTGAGGCTTTTATTTGTATGTTCTTATTACAACCCTGGAAAAAGTATCCGGATGTTTTCTCTCTTGTGCGTTTTCGTCTTGCTTCTTCGTGGTCCGTCATGTCAGCTGAGGTTGTCAGTACAGTGAAAACAAGCTGGTGGGATGGAAGCAGAGTATTCTGCCATTTTTCTAGATCTTTCATTTGCACGTCAGATCTGGTACTGATCATTGCATACTTGTTTAAACTGCCTGTGAGGTCACATGAATTTTCCTGGCTCTGTGATCATCAAATTTGCCAACATAACCGTGCTTCATCGTCAGGTAGAAACCTGGTGATGACTTTGGAGCACAGCCTAACAAGAACTTGGCTTTTGCCTCTCTTTTCAGGATTACTGATGCTCTTGAAAGCATCGGCCAGTACATTCATGCACGCTATTATGGCGGCACAGAAGGAATGGCAGAAGGACCAATTTATGAATTCTTATATTCTAAAAGAGCAGAAAGTATTTGTTTTCAATTAGCCTTCATAGGAACCTCAAAAGCTTACCTTCCTTTAAACATGAATTTAATTAATGGAGAATTTATTGGCGGTATTAACTGGTGAGTTGAAATCAGTATTCATACTGGTATGCAAGTACTCCCAAGTTTTTTTTAAATATAATGTTTATTCCATTCATCAGATTGTTCTATCACTTAGTAACATGGACAGTACATGCATAGGAACAAGTGTTCTTACTCCTCCAATTTAATAACTTGTAAAAACATTTTTAACCACCTTTTCTCATATGATGTATTTTAATGAAATACAGCTGACAGAATTAATGCTGTTTACTACTTAATCATCGTAAGTCTGGAAGTATTTGTTATCAAAAGCATATACTTTGTCCACAAAAGGTTCAAAAGAACTATATATTTAAAATAAGAAGAGGGCCGGTGCTGTGGTGTAGTGGGTTAAAGCCCTAGCCTGCAGCGTTGGCATCCTATATGGGGCGCCGGTTTGAGTCCCAGCTGCTCCTCTTCTGATCCAGGTCTCTGTTACAGTCTAGGAAAGCGGTGGAAGATGGCCCAAGTCCTTGGGTTCCTGCACCCACATGGGAGGCCTGGAGGAAGCTCCTGGCTCCTGGCTCCTGTCTTCTGGCTTCAGATCAGCTCAGCTCTGGCCATTGCAGTCATTGGGGAGTGAACTAGCGGAATGGAGGACTTCTCTCTCTCTCTCAACTCTGTCTTTCAAATAAATAATTCTTTAAAAAAAAGGAGAATAACTTCCATTACTTACACTAGAAATAAAATAACAAAAGATTAGTCTGGTTTTCACTATATCAAATTTTTTTTACCACTAGAAGTGTCTGATATTTAAATTTTTTTTATTTTACTTGGATGGCAGAGACCGAGATCTCTCTTTCATAGAAAGAGAGAGAGACAGAGAAATCTCCCATTCATTGGTTTACTTCCCAGATGCCCACAATGGCCCAGGCTGCAGCACTCCAAAGTCAAGATCCAGAGATCCAATCCGGATCTCCCACGTGGGTAGCAGGAAGCTGACTACTTGAGACACCATTGTTGCTTCCCAGGGTGTACTTCAGCAGAGATCTGGAATCAGTAGGGCATGGTAGCCAGCATTCAAGTCCATGCACTTCAATTTAAGATGCTGTCCTCCCAAATTGCATCTTAACTATCACACCCAGTACGGGTTTCTTACCTATAAATTTAATGTGAAGTGATAACTAAAAAAGGTCATGAAGCCTAAAGAGTAAGAAATCAAAATATATTTTATATACAAAGTAAATAATATTGCCCCAATAAGAAATATTAGATCTTCCTTTTCTTTTCTTTTCTTTTCTTTTCTTTTCTTTTCTTTTCTTTTCTTTTCTTTTCTTTTCTTTTCTTTTCTTTTCTTTTCTTTTCTTTTCTTTTCTTTTCTTTTGACAGGCAGAGTGGACAGTGAGAGAGAGAGACAGAGAGAAAGGTCTTCCTTTTTTTGCCGTTGGTTCACCCTACAATGGCCGCTGCGGCTGGCGCACTGTGGCCGGCACATCGTGCTGATCCAAAGCCAGGAGCCAGGTGCTTCTCCTGGTCTCCCATGCGGGTGCAGGACCCAAGGACTTGGGCCATCCTCCACTGCACTCCCGGGCCATAGCAGAGAGCTGGCCTGGAAGAGGGGCAACCGGGACTAGAACGTGGTGTGCCGGCGCCGCAGGTGGAGGATTAGCCTATTGAGCCGTGGCGCCAGCCTAGGTATTTCTTAAAAGTATGCAACAGGGTTTAGAAATTTCCTAAGATAGTAAAGGGACCTCATTTTCCCTTAATTCTTCAGCATGTATCCTAACAAGTGAATGGTTTATAGTGAATATACTCTATCTCAGCCCTTTAAATTTAAATAAAGAACCTCTTCTCTTCCCTTCATTTTAAAGGAGATTAATTGGGTAAAGTCAAATCGCTGCTGGCTTAAGAATTAAATCTTTTCTCTATTGAGGCAACTGTCATAACCTTCAGATAAGAGACTTGGAAAATTAAAAGTTGATTAAAGTAATCACTGAATTTTTTCCAACACATCTTTTCATGTCACAAACAAATCTCCCAGGTAGTACTTTAGTTTAACATTAAGCACTTTTCGTGTAGTGTGTGTATGAGGATATCGTAAAATCTCACTCTGAAGTTCTGATACCTGCAGATAGCTCCTTCCCTTCCTTGGAGAAGATCTGTTAAGAAGTCCTATTCCTTAAAAGTCACAGCTTTTGGACTTTGACTCCAAACAATCTTTTAGAAGTTAGACTGAAGCATTTATAATTTCCTGGATGAGAAAACACTCTGCTCTGACACCAGATGTGCAGTTTTTTTCAGGAGTTATCCAAACCTTTGAATACTAGTTGAATGTCTTAAATCTGCTCAGTACTACCTGGAGTCAGTCAGATGCTACAGGCTAATGTTTAAGTCCCACAAGACTGCCCTTCCACCTACTTCTGATGTCAATCACAAGAAGTGGGTTGGCTTATATATAAAGATATTTCAATATCTTTATAGAAAAAGAGTTAAGAGTATGAGTTTACTATGTGCAAAATGTGTATTATGAAAAAAACATAGATCTGAAAATGAAATTTTTGCAACAGAATAAACTCATACTTTAAACAGTTTTTCCACAAGCTGTTTGAAGTATTCTGGTGCTTCTGACCAACCAGCTATGAATCAGGGTTTCTACTCTCTTCAGGTTTGATTAATTTGCTAGAGTGTCTCATAGAACTCCGGAAACTCTTTACGCAGCATTTGTCAGTTCACTGTAGAGGATAGAGGTGTAGGGGTACTCAGGGCAAGGTGCCTTCCAAAGTGGCCTCCGTCCCCCTACCTTTCCAGCATCTGGACATAGTCACCAACCAGCAAGCGCATCAAGCTTGCTTTGTGAGTGCAGCAAGAATAGGGCTTGATTGTATACAGACTTTTTAAAAGTCTGCTGGCTAGAATATTAATAAGGAGTCTCAGATTCGATTTTAAAAACTTGTCGAGGCTGGGAAGCCAAGCCTAGGACTTGCACCAGAATTCATCTGCAGTCCTATAGGTTTGGGTGAATTCCTCCGTTCTTAGGTTATCAAATATCCTGGGGTTGCTGGTCCTGCCAGGAAGTAGTAGTATGCACTCATATATAACGTAACCATGTAAGGGTTATAGATGTAGGATTGCTTCTCATTTGTTTGTTTTGTTTTTCAAGGTACTTTGTTGGCTCCATAGAATCAAGCTTAGTTCCTTAAAACTGGTAATATGTGATTACATGTATTCACAAATACAATACTCCAGTCAAAGCCTTGATAATATGAGCACTGTTTCCAGTTACATACTTTTATAAGAATAGGTTCTTACTGAAAACTTAGAAATAACTACATTGCTATGAAAATAAGAATACTCCCAGCTCTGGCTTTTACGAGCACTTGGGGAATGAACCACAGGGTGGAAAATCTATCTTTGTCTATGTCTGTGTGTGTATGTTTGTATCTGTGTCTCCCTCTAACACTCTTGCCTTTCAATAAATAATTTTAAATTTAAAAAATATCAGGTCATTCAGTCCCATTTAATTCTTATTTTGCTTGATCTTGGATAGCAGTTAAGTGAATCTGTAACTTTTTTTTTCTTTAGAGTTCTAGAAAGCCTTTTGCCTACTCTAATTGTGTGATCTTAAAGTTAACAAAAACCTGGGCCTTTAAGAGCCTTTTCTTTTTTACATTTCCTTGAAAACAGAATACTTTATAATTGATTAGAAAGGTTTCAGGCAAGCATCAGAGTAAAACAGTTGTCTCTCAATGATGAAAGAATTAATTTGGTTACAGATCTGATGAGAATTCATTATAGTAATGACATATTTGACAAGGATATTTGATTGTTTCTATGACATAAAACATTGTGACATAACTGAAAGTATAACTGGTAGCACTCTACCAGGCCATATTGTATTTCTAGGAATTACATAAAATTTCTGCAACAATTAAAATTGTAACGTATAACCTTAGACATGTAATCCAAGATTTCTGCTTTGATTTACCAGTGCTTCCCATGCAACATAACATATCAAATAAAACCTGATTACTTTAAGAGCAAGAGAGAACAGATTATTTTTTTTTAAGATTTATTTATTTATTTATTTGAAAGTCAAAAGTTACACAGAGAGCGAAGGCGAGAGAGAGAGGTCTTCCATCCACTGGTTCACTCCCCATTTGGCCTCAATGATCAGAGCTGCACCAGTCCAAAGCCAGGAGCTTCCTCCGGTTCTCCTGTGCAGGTGCAGGGGCCCAAAGACTTGTGTCATTCTCCACTGCTTTCCCAGGCCATAGCAGAGAGCTGGATCAGAGGTGGAACAGCAGGGACTTGAACTGGTGCCCACATGGGATGCCAGCACTGCAGGCGGCAGCTTTGCCCACTATACCACAGTGCTGGCCCCAAGAACAGATTCTTTTTTTTTTTTTAATTTATTTATTTTATAGGTAGAGTTTTGCAGACAGTGAGAGAGAGACAGAGGGAAAGGTCTTCCTTCCAAATGGCCATGGTGCTGTCCCCAGATTCTTTTAGGATGTTCCAGTAGCCTTCTCAAAACTTATAAAGTTAGTTTGAGGGGCTGGCTCCAAGGCGCATTAGGTTCATCCTCCGCCTGCGGCACCGGCATCCCATATGGGCTCTGGTTCTAGTCCTGGGTGCCCCTCTTCCAATCCAGCTCTCTGCTATGGCCTAGGAAAGCAGTAGAAGATGGCCCAAGTGCTTGAGCCCCTGCACCCGCGTGGGAGACTAGGAAGAAGCTCCTGGCTCCTGGCTTCAGATCAGCACAGCTCCAGCCGTTGCAGCCATCTGAGGAATGAACCAACGGAAAGAAGACCTTTCTGTCTCTCCCTGTCACTGTCTATAACTCTACCTCTCAAATAAAATCTTTAACAAAAAAAAAAAATTTAATTTGAGGCCAAAAAGATTTAATAAAATTTTGATTTGGGAGGACTGTCGAAAATATCAGTTAAAATGGGATGATAGTTCATATGAAACCCTATTTGTTCGTTTAGCAAAAGTGATAATTAAGAGTACAAAGGCACGTTTCTAACTCGTTTCTAACTCCAACACAAGTTAGAAACGTGCCAGGGGATTCTAATACAATCCCATCAAGGTGGCATGTACCAATGACATCTCACTAGTCCAAGTGTTCAATTTCAGTTCACAATTGATCACACTGATAGGTCTAAGAGTCAAAGGGATCACACAAACAAAACTAGTGTCTGCTAATACTGATAGAATCAAAAAGGGAGAGGACGATCCAACATGGGAAGCGGGATACACAGCAGACTCATAGAATGGCAGATATCCTAAACAGCACTCTGGCCTCAGAATCAGCCCTTAAGGCATTCGGATATGGCTGAAGAGCCCACGAGAGTATTTTAGGCATGGAAAGCCAAGACACTCTGGCAAAAAAAAAAAAAAAAGAAAAGAAAAGAAACAAAAAACAAACAAACAAAAACCACCTAAATGAAAGATCTCTGTGAGTGAGATCCCAGTGGAAAGAATGGGCCATCAAAGAAGGAGGTACCTTTCTCTGAAGGGAGGAGAGAACTTCCACTTTGACTATGACCCTCTCAGAATAAGATCGAAGTCGGCAAACTCAAAAGGCTTCCATAGCATTGGCAACTCATGACTATAGCCTAGGGAGATTACTGACACCATAAACAAGAGTGTCAAATTGTTAAGTCAACAACAGGAGTCACTATGTACTTACTTCTTATGTGGGATCTGTCCTTAATGTGTTGTCCAGTGTGAAGTAATGCTATAACTAGTACTGAAACAGCATTTTACACTCTGTGTTTCTGTGTGGGTGCAAACTGATGAAATGTTTACTTAATATATACTAAATCAATCTTCTGTATATAAAGATAATTGAAAATGAATCTTGATGTGAATGGAATGGGAGAGGGAGCGGGAGATGGGAGGGGTGCAAGTGGGAGGGAATTTATGGGGGGGGGGAGTCATTGTAATCCATAAACTGTACTTTGGAAATTTATATTTACTAAAATAAAAGTTAAAAAAAAGAGTACAAAGGCAAATGCAGAGAGTTATATAGTGATGAAAAATACTTGTTTTTTTTTTATGGTGTTTTTATTTATTTGAAAGGTAGAGTTACAGAGGCAGAGGCAGAGAGAAAGTCTTCCATCTGCTGGTTCACTCCCCAAATGGCTGCAATAGCCAGGGTTGGGGCAGGCCGAAGCCAGGAGCCAGGAGCTTCTTCTGGGTCTCCCATGTGGGTGTAGGGGCTCAAGTACTTGAGCCGTATTCTACTACTTTCCCAGGCCATAGCAGAGAGCTGAATCTGAAGTGGAACAGCGAGAACTCGAACTGGCACCCATATGGGCTGCCAGCACTGCAGGCAGCAGCTTTACCTGCTGTGCCACAGTGCCGGCCCCCTTAGTTTTGCCTTTTTTAATATTAAGAAGATTTCTTAAATAACCAAAGACTTAATAAAGACAACATAAAGCCCAATAGTTTATCTTGCTTTAAAAAAAAAAATACTTGGTTTCCTACTCAGATTTCTTAAAAAGATAAAGGAAACATTTACATAATTTCTTGCTGAGCAAACTAATAGCCTGAGAAAATTTTGTAGCAGCGTGCTTTTGGTCTTAAGCCTCATCATTCTTTTTATAACTACACATAAATCTACTGAAATTTTACCCAGCTTGACTACACATAGAATTCCTTTTCCAAATTTCTCTATCACAACCTTTTTCCAACTTTTTTATGTCTACTCAAGGTTTTGTCCTATATACCCTCGCTCTTCCTGATGTGGAACTCTTACTTTAGGACAAAGATGACTTTCTTCTTAGCAATGACACATCCATCATACCTGATAGCTTCATTTACCAAAAACATTATTTCTCTTAGTGTTTTTTTAACAGTTTCAGTTACATATATTAATTATAATTAACTTGTAGTTACTTTAATTTCTAGTGAAAACCAAGAAATAAACACTTGTGTACATCATACCAGCAATCCATAGGTTGGCAAATCTGTAAATAAACCCTTTCATGATTTACAGAAGTGTGTTCTCTCTCTCACTATAGTCTTCCATGGTGCACAGGACATGTGTACCAACAGACCAGATCATCTTTTGTTCTGCGTAATGAGAAGTCAAAAGTATATAAGCTGTGTTCAGCAACTAATGTTTCAGTGGTTACTTTATTTGTAAATGATGTTTATGTTCAGTGAATAACCATCACTCAGTTTAAGTCAGTGAAACTAACCAGGTAAGTTGCTGAAGAGATTTGGGAAACATCAAATAAAGCTGGCCATCATTAGGTTAATTTTTCTCTGACAACATAGATAACGTGAATTTATTTTACTAGTAAACACAAGTATTAAAAAAATTGTTGCATTCTTTGTAATTCTGACAGCTCTGGAGATATCCCTGTTGTAATTAAGCCAAACAACTTGGGTGACTGCATCCTCTATTGCAGTGCCTGGGTTCAAATGTCAGTTCTGCTCTTGATTAGCATTTGTTATAGAAGGTTATCTCAGGACATGTGTACTTTAAAAAAAAAAAAAACACACTTGGGTCCTATCATTCTGGCAGTTTAATGAGGACTTAATTTACATACCTGTTTATTTTTCCTTTAAGCTTTTTTGCAAGTTCATTTTAGAAATACTGTTTGGAAGTAGAAGGATATCACAAACACATAACAAACATAACATACATATAGACATCTATAAACTTACAGAAGAACATTTAAAGCTTTCATTTTAAAATGTTAGTTATGTACCAAATACAGTAAAACCAAACTCACTGATTTATAATAAGAATAACTGGATGCAAATTGTGTTTTTGGCTCATGGAACAAGGTTACCCATCCCCATTGCTAAAATGTTATATTAATATTTGTGATTCCCCATTTGCCTTTTGTGAGAAGACTTTCAGATAAAGATTTATTTATTTATTATGAAAATCAGTGCTAGAGAGAGAAAGAGAGATTTCCCATCTGCTAGTTCACTCCCCAGATGGGTACAGCAGCCAGCACTGGGCCAAAGCCAGGAACCAGATCTTCTGGATATCACACATGAGTGGCAGGGGCCCAAACACTTGTGCTATCTTCCTGTGCTTTTCCCAGGCCATTACTAGGGAGCTGGATTAGAAGTGGAACAACCTGGACTCCCACTGGCATTTCAGTGCCAGTTCTTAAATAGGCAATTTCTGATTCATTAAGTCTTATAGTTGACTCTGCATATAGAAAAATGAGTCCCTTTGTATATTAGGACATTAGAAATATTCTTTCCCAATATGCCCCCTAGATGGGCAAAAAAATTATTAAAGGCTATTATACTATCAAGATAATTATAAAGGGAAATACATCGATTGCGATCTGAATTAAGTTTTTCTATTGTTTTGTTTGAGGATGTGTTCTCAAAAAAAGTACATCATATAACTATCTGTTTTTGTGTTGAGAAGTAGTGAAGTGAAATTTCATGCAAGAGTAAATTCATATAAATTGAATGTCATTCATTTCTTAGGTTTTTCCTAACTGAAGATTTCCACATCAGATTAGGAAATAAATTTTCCCAAAGATTGTTAAAATAAATTTACCGTTTTTGCTCTCTTATGATGCAGATCTGACAGGAGCTCAAGATGGAAGTGTCAGAATGTTTGAATGGGGCCATTCTCAACAAATAACCTGTTTCCGAGCTGGTGGCAATGCAAGAGTTACAAGAATGAGATTTAATTATCAAGGAAATAAGGTAGTACATAAAATTGCAGAGGTTAAGCATTAATTCTTATTAACATGATTATAACATAAGACTTAATAGTTATCACTTGTTTGGGTTTGTGATGAGAACTGTTCAGTGGGCCAGTAGTGAAGTATTTATATGAGTGCTTTTTTTTCTAATTCCTCTCAAAGCAAACTTAAATTCATTTGGTCTTCCTGCAGGTATGTAACGTACTTATATATGTCAATTAAAATTCATTTAAATGATGCTTAAGGACTAAATGATTAAAGGTGTACCTTATATTACACATTTTTCTTATTTAAAATTTTCTTTAAAAAAATTGAGAGTGACATAAAGATCTCCCATCTATTGGTTCACTCCCTAAGTAGCCAAAATGGTACTGGCCAATGCTAAAGCCAGAGCCAGGAACTGAGTCCATGTCTTATCAAGTGGGTGGCAGGAAGTCTGTTAACTTGAACCATCACCTGCTGTGCCTCCCAGAGTCTGCAGTCAGGAGCTAGAGCCAGCTAATGAATCCAGTATCCTAACTGTGTCTTAACCACTAGGCCAGATGCCTGTCCCTTATTCATTTTTGATTACTGAATTATCTTACTTTCTTTATTCTGTGTGACATACTCAAACTAGTAGTGGGGTGTGAAAATTCTTAGTTGTAAACCCTCCCCCAAATTACTCATGTTAGTCAACTCAAAAATAAAGATTATAAGTAAACAGTCAAGCAGTGTTTGCAGAATTCTGGTAGTTAAGGAATGCAAGCTGAGTTGTTGTTGATACAGACTTTACACACATCTTTTACTGAGAAGCATATTTAGACATGTTATAGAAAATGTAGGATATACTAGGAAAAGGTATAGACTTCGGAAAGCTATCTATCAAATATAAAAACAGTGAATTAATATTCCTAATATTTTGAAAGCACAGGTGACTTGATAGAGAAATAGAAAAAGAATATGATCCATCAGTTACTGTAAAAGTATGCATAGCCAGCAGCCCTAGTTGGTACTGAAGAAAAGTCAATTAAAGTCAGACATTTTTTCCCATATAAAATTGACAAATATTTTAAATTGTAATAATATCCAATGTTGATGTTGACTTGACTAATATATGAGAAGAAAGGGCCTATAAATGTATATTATCTTTTAGAATCTAATTTTATCTCTGACAGTTTTAAATGAGGTTTACTCATAGTTTTTCCATTTCTAGGTTTCTATCCTACATAATTATGAAAACATATATTTACAGAATGTTCAAAGCAGCACTTTTTAGAATGGGAAAAATTGAAAACTCTATAAGGGGAAAATTTTGAATTAACTATAATTATGATACTATACAGCACAAGAATTTGCTAAATTTGTGTTTATGTAGACAGATTATTATAATAATCAGAAATGTGGCCGGCGCCGCGGCTCACTAGGCTAATCCTCCGCCTAGCGGCGCCGGCACACCAGGTTCTAGTCCCGGACGGGGCGCCGGATTCTGTCCCGGTTGCCCCTCTTCCAGGCCAGCTCTCTGCTGTGGCCAGGGAGTGCAGTGGAGGATGGCCCAAGTGCTTGGGCCCTGCATCCCATGGGAGACCAGGAGAAGCACCAGGCTCCTGCCTTTGGATCAGCGCGATGCGCCAGCCGCAACGCACCGGCTGCGGTGGCCATTGGAGGGTGAATCAACGGCAAAGGAAGACCTTTCTGTCTCTCTCTCTCTCTCACTGTCTACTCTGCCTGTCAAAGTTAAAAAAAGAAAAATGTAATAAGACCTGTATATTATCCTAATTCTTTAAAATTTCAAATTCAAAAATGTTTCTTGTATAAATGTTTGAATAGTCATAGAAACTAATCTGAAAGGAAACACCTTAGATTGTTGATTAGTATTAGACCTGGTACAGGGAATGGCAGGAGTCCATAGTAGACATTTATTTTATATACTTTATATAAGCATGCATTAACTTTATAATCTAAAGAAAAAATTTTAGGTCTCTTATTCATCTTTCAAGATCTGTCTCACATATAGATGTTCCCTTACTAGATTATTTTTACATCATTCTAACTGAGTTCTCATAATGGGATTCCTTCTCTGTGATAATGCTCATTTCATTTTACTTTCTAATCTCCATGATGTGTTTCCCTCATTGCAAGTTTTTGGAAGTCGGGACTAGTACCCGGCGCCCCAACTGGGACTAGAACTCAGGGTGCCGGCACCACAGGCAGAGGATTAGCCAAGTGAGCCAGGGCGCCGGCCTGGAAGTTTTTTTAAGTAGTGGCTAAATGTTTCTGAAACTAGATCCATGCACAAGTGAAGTGAATAGTTGAACAATATGTCGGTCAAATGTTTAAAAGTCAAAATGTGCCACAGTGTGTGTAGGGATAATTATGTGCTTTTGCATTTATCTTAAACATCTAAAAATGCTTTTTCTCCAAGTTTGGAATAGTTGATGCCGATGGATATTTAAGTTTGTATCAGACAAACTGGAAATGTTGTCCAGTTACTGGAAGCATGCCCAAACCATACCTGGTAAGCCAAGAATTCCTACCTTTTAAGTGAAGTTTGAATTATTACTTTTAGAAAATCCAAGAATACATATTTGGTACAGGAAATACTGAAGACAGCAAATAGAATCTGTCTAGTCCGACAGACAAAAGCTTCTGTTCTTACATGGGAAAATTACTCTGTGAATCATAAACATCCTTACTCAGTCTCTGGTAATTTGGAAGGTTAACCTGTATAGAACCACGTGGTACCTACAGGGACCTGTGTAACCTGTGGATTTCAGAGGCTGTTCTAATCTCACACAGCGGCGTGTGTTACCTAAACAGAATGATTAAGAAACCAGGGCCCTAGAAGATTTATTTTTCTGCAGCTATCCCTTATGATTGGACAAAGTAGAAAGGGCATCTAGTGGGTGGAACTGTTACTTTCTTGTCCATATCTTTTTAAACAAAATATTGATATATCTGAGTTTAGCACTGTGTACATATGATGAACTTGTACAGGTTTCTAGAACACTGAATTTATGTTTAATACATTCTTCGGTGAAGCCCTTTATAGAACTAAGTAATACCTACCAGGAAGACATTAAAAATGCAAGTTATGATTCTGATAATTGACCCCACTTTAAATGTTAGAATTCAGGCCTTTCTTGCTTTACAAGAAAGCAAGCAAGGTAGGGAGAGGGGTGTGGTTAGAGTACTGTGAATGAATAATAATTTTTTCACATAGTTTCATTAAGCTAACAGATAAATGTGCAACTCTGCCTTCCCTGAGAAACTGCTCTTGTTTTTAACTTTTAAAAAGATAAATTCAAATGTACATATTGACTTTCGCAGATTATGTTTGTTTTAGGAAGTTATTTTCTAGGCCAGCTCCTTCATATTCCTGGTGATAGAGAAGGTGGTTTGAAGGAAAAATCTTTTACCTGGTGGTTTTGTATACTTAAAGATACTTTTTTTAAAAGACAAATATCTAAATATAGCTTATAAGTTTTCATGATTAACTAAATCATAATTGCTTAGTTTTTGTTTGTTATAATATTGAGAAATACTTTAAATTTTTAGATTTTGGTGACTATTAGTATTTTTTATTCACATGTTTAAATAGTTATTCATAATTTAAATTTTCTAAGAAATACGTTATGCCAGTTAATTTACCAAAAATAATTAAGTCTAAAATAATATAAAATCTTTATTTCTGTCTTCCTCTAAGGCAAAAATTTTTAATAAATTTACCAAGGGAAATATTTAAAGTATAACCTCTTCGTGTTTGCCTTTGAACCTTTGATTAACAAAACAAAGGACTAAGTTCAGAGGTAGGGGGGAACATAGCAGATTTAGCTGTAAACTACATGATTGTTTTTTGAATAACCTAGAGCTGCCTTCTTACAGGATTTTTAGTGACAGCAATAACATTTATTTGTATCCTTTCCAGACTTGGCAGTGTCATAACAAAACAGCCAATGATTTTGTCTTTGTGAGTTCCTCTTCCCTGATAGCTACAGCTGGTCTTTCAACCGACAATAGGTAAGAGATGATTGTTGAAACTGAAATCTGCCTATGTAGAGCTGCTTTTTTATTGCTTTATACCCTTGCATCTCAGGAATGTTTTTATAATTTTGCCTTTGAGCATTTTTGTTATAAAGACTTGTTTCTTCCTTGGATCATTTTGGTGTCCTGATTGTAAAGTTAGGGAAATTTTGGTGCCTGTAGCAAAATGAATGTTCTCCCTATTAATCTCTACATATTATTTGCCATGTTATTTTATTAGATAGTTATTTTATTAGATAGATATCATCACTGTTTCACAGGAAGTACAGAATAAACTCAGAAATATGTGTTAGTTGTACTACAGCTAATTAAAAGAGTCAGCCATACCCCCAGCACCTTCCCCTCCCAAAAAAGTGAGGTTGGCAAGGAAGTGTTCTCCTTCCCCCAACTCCTACCACATCTTTTGGCTTTCCTCATCAGAAATGAGTTTTAAGATGAAGGCTCTCTGCGATTGCTGAGCTTTTCTGTGTACCTGTAAGGCCTTCCTTTGTTCTAGAAATGGGATTTTAGGAGTACAGAGCTTCCACAGAAACTCCTTACGGATGTTGGAACCTGCATATAGTAGAAATAAGTTTCCTTTGTGCTCAAGAAAATGAGCTACTCCTCTTATTTGTGTATGCCATAACAACTGTAAGTTAGAAACAATGACAACAAAAGCAGTTTCTGTACTTAGCCTTCATATTGCACTATTTGTAAGCGTATGTTGATCTAAAGTTATTCACTTTTGTAAGCTAGTAGTTTTAAAATTCTATGTAAGTATTGTCACGTAAGTATGTGGGTTACTTGCGTTTTGTGCTTTTGTAAACAGCATTCTCTAAAGCAAGGTTCAAATGTTACGTAACAGCATGAGATGATGTTCTTTTTATTCTGTTGTTAACTTTCAGTAGCACTTAATAACGAATCTTTTTTTTTTTTTCCAGAAATATATGTTTGTGGGATACTCTTGTAGCACCAGCCAATAGCTTAGTCCATGGTAAGTTTTGAAAACGTTTTGTAAGTCAAGAAAGTCATAAACTAAAAATGGTAAATGATATTTAAGTAGATTTCCTTTCATGCCACATTTATTAGCTTGTTAGGTTTACTTTGCCCGTGATGCATATGCCATGAAGCATAATTCAAAGCAACAAGATACAAATATACAAAGTTAACTCTTCCCTATACCTTGATGAAGTACAGTGAGACATAGTACTATAAAAATCATATATAGATTATTTCCACTCAGTCTGCTAGCCACGGATCGTCGTTGTGAACATTGTGAATGTCAGTCATTACCTAGTATTACGGCCACCCTCACTAATCCTAGTCAACATTTTACTGTAGGTACTACCTAACACCAGAAAAGAGGAAAATGCACACAGATTGGCAGGGAAGAAATACATAAAAATGCCTTTATTCACAGATTACATGCTTATCTTTGTGGGAAGTCCCAAAGAATCTATAAAAGAACCTCCTGGAACTTAATGGATGAGAATAGCAAGGTCAGAACACAAGGACAATAGGGGCCAAGCATTGTGGCCCAGTGGGATAAGCCACTACCTGTGATACGGCATTCCATATTGGAGTGCTGGGTCAGTCCCTGCTGCTCAGATTCCAATTGAGCTCCCTGATAATGCACCTGGGAAAGCAGCAGATGATGCCTCAAGTGCTTGGGCACCTGCCACCTAGGCGTCTGGCTTCAGGCTGGCCCAGCTGTAGCTCCTGTGGCATTTGGAGAGTGAACCAGCAAATGGAAGATCATGTGTGTGTGCACACGCGCTGTCTCACTCTGCTTTTCAAATAAGTAAATTAAAAAAATACCAATAATGAACAACAGCAAATTGAAATTTACAAATTGTTACGACTTACAGTAGCATATAAAATAATGGAATAGGCATAAATCTCACAAAATATGTACAGGGTCTGTATATAGAAAATGACAAAAATGATTAAAGAAATAAAAGGTCTGAATAAATGGAGATGTACTTTGCACCCACACATTAGAAGGCTTGATATTATTAAGAAGTGAGTTCCTCCCAACTTCACTGACTCAACACAGTTATAATGAAAATCCAGTAAGCTACTTTGTAGATGGCAACAAACTGATCTCAAGGATAGGCAAGACATAGAGTAGCCATTGAAATACTGAAGCAAAATGATGATTCATACTGCCTGAGTTCAAGACTTACTCTAAAGCTACAGTTGCCCCCTTCTTATTATCTGAATAGAAAATATGGAATTTTCTTGCACAAATGGATTTTTCTTTTGTTTTTGAGATTCTATTTTCCTGCTTTTTTGAACTCCTGGTATTTTTTCCTTAAATATCAGTCATTCTGAATTTTACCTTCTTAAAGGCTGATTACTTTGGTATTCTGTAAATATTCTTGAGCTTAGAGTTAGATTTGGGAGGTTCTTGTTAAATTGGACCAAAGCAGTATCTGGTGTCTACCAAGTGCCTTCTGAATTATAAGGCTTTCCACTCTGACTGATAGGGAACCCAGCGCAACTTGGGTGCTTCCTCCTTGTGCCATGGCAAGAAAAAAATCCTTCTAGGCAATAAGCAGGCTCAGTTGTGTGCACCCAGTTTGTTTCCCATCTCTCAGAGGTCATTCTTCATTGCCTAAAGTCTGACACCTCAAATCATTGTTTCTCTATACTTCATTTGATTTATTTTAAAGATGTATTTTATTTCTTATTTGAGAGGTGGAGGTAGAGAGAGAGTTCTTCCACCTGCTGGTTCAGTCCCCAAATGGCTGCAGTGGCTTGGGCTGAGGCCAGGGCAAAGCCAGGAGGCAAGAGCTCCTTCCAGGTCTCTAACTTGGATGGCATGGGTCCAAGCACTTGGGCCATCTTCTACTGCTTTCTCTGGCACATTAACAGGGAGCTGGATTGGAAGTGGAACAGCTGAGACTCAAACCAGCACCCATGTGATACTGGCACTGCAGGTGATGGCTTAGCCCGTTATGCCACAACACCTGCCACTTCATTTGATTGTTTAGTTGTTTTAGGCAGGAGAGCAAATCTGTTCTGTTATCCATCTTGGCCAAAAACTAGAAGTATTTTTTTCCTACTGTGAAATGGTGTTTACTTTTATTTATTTATTTTTTTAATCTCAGCTTTTACCTGCCATGACAGTGGAGCCACAGTTTTAGCGTATGCTCCAAAACACCAGCTGCTCATATCAGGAGGAAGAAAAGGTTTTACGTGTGTGTTCGACCTTCGCCAGCGACAGCAGAGGCAGCTTTTCCAGAGCCACGATTCTCCTGTGAAGGCCATTGCTGTTGACCCAACTGAAGAATACTTTGTTACAGGATCTGCCGAGGGCAACATCAAGGTACGCACAGCTGACGTCACTGTCTACACCATGAGAAGAAACCTCCAGAACGTGAGCTCTTAGAGTGATGACACCAGCTCATTTAAATAGTAGTAATATCAACTCCTTTGTCATCAGCTGTGCTCACGGTTGTGTAATAGATATGTTGGTGAATGAAATAATATTGAACTTGAAAAATATGCTTAATTTATGCTAGAGAACTAAACTTTATGTGGCTATAAACATATTTCAGACATTAGAATTAGTTTGGACTCTGTTCAGTATCACATAATTTACTGAATTCAGTTTTTAGGTGCAGAGTAATACACTGATACCTTATTTTATCCTACATTGTTCCCCGTTGTTTTTTTTTTTGTTTTTTTTTGTTTTTTGTTTTGTTTTGTTTTTTTTTTTTGACAGGCAGAGTGGACAGTGAGAGAGAGAGAGACAGAGAGAAAGGTCTTCCTTTGCCGTTGGTTCACCCTCCAATGGCCGCCGCGGCCAGTGCGCTGCGGCCGGCGCACCGCGCTGATCCGATGGCAGGAGCCAGGAGCCAGGTGCTTTTCCTGGTCTCCCATGGGGTGCAGGGCCCAAGCACCTCGGCCATCCTCCACTGCACTCCCTGGCCACAGCAGAGAGCTGGCCTGGAAGAGGGGCAACCGGGACAGAATCCGGCGCCCAACCAGGACTAGAACCTGGTATGCCGGCGCGCTAGGCGGAGGATTAGCCTAGTGAGCCGCGGCGCCGGCCTGTTCCCCGTTTTTTTATATATAAAATCAGTACAATCTCTCAGTGTCTGATTCAAGAATTCTGAATGTATCCTTGTAAGCCCTGCAAATAGCAGTCCTTTTCGGATTTGATTGTTTAGAACTTGAGATTGTTTAAAATGTTAAATAACTGCACCTCACTCTGGAAGTACGCAGCTGATAAGAAGCCTTGGGAATCTGCATTTTTCCAACTCGTACCTTGTGACTGATGGCAGGTCATCTGGTTCCATTTCAGCCTGGATAAGTCACTGAAAGCACGAATTGCTGTTTTTCAGTAGTCCAGGATAGGTAGACTTAGGAGTCAGTTTCTTTCTTTATTTATTTTTATTTTTAATTTATGAAAGACAGAGTTACAGAGAGAAGTAGAGACAGAGAGAGAGGTCTTCTATCCGCTGATTCACTTCCCAGATGGCCGCAATGGCCAGAGCTGCGCCGATCCGAAGCCGGGAGCCAGGAGCCTCTTCCAGGTCTCCCACGCAGGCCCGGGGGCCCAAGGACGTGGGCCATCCTCCACTGCTATCCCAGGCCATAGCAGAGAGCCAGATCGGAAGAGGAGCAGCGGGGACCAGAACTGGCTCCCATATGGGTTGCTGGCGCTTCAGGCCAGGGCGTTAACCCGCTGCGCCATAGCACTGGCCTCAGGCGTTTGTTTCTTAGAATTCATTAATTAAAGCACTAATGAACATATTTGCCACAGTACATTGGACTTGTTTGTTAAAACTGACAAACTGTTTTCATAATTCTTATGGTGGGGTGGGTTTACCTAGAATCATGGTGTTTTGAAAAGAATTGTGACACTATAGAGGGTAAAGCCGCTGCCTGAAACTCCAGCATCCCATATGGTTACCTGTTGAGTCCCGCCTGCTCCACTTCTGATCTAGCTCCCTGCTAATACTCCTGGGAAAGCAGCAGAGGATGGCCTCAGTGCTTGGGCTCCTGCACCCACATGGGAGTCCCAGAAGAAGCTCCTGGCTCCTGGTCTTTCCCTGGCCTGACCTTGACCATTACAACCATTTGGGGAGTGAACCAGCAGATGGAAGACCTCTCTGTCTCTCCCTCTCTCTCTGGAGCTCTGCCTTTCAAATAAATAAAACTAATCTTACAAGATTTTTCTTAAAATCAAATACATTTCTCAACAGAAAATTTCTGATTTAAAATGAATTTCTTATTTTTACTGCCTTCAGTTTATAAGAAGTCATAGTTTCAGAATAAATTTATCTCTTCTAAAGTGTAGTACAAGCATCTTCATTTCTGTGAAGGACCTAAAAGTTTTTAGGACATCCTAAAAGGCTGAGTAAAACCAATTTTTCTTCTGTTTTTTATTGATATCACTTTTTCTGTTTTTATTTGGAAAAAAAAAAAAAAAACCTTTCTTCCTGTACTCTAAGAAATGCATTCATACCAACTTGAACCTGCATTTGTTAGATTTTGGTTTCTGAGTACATTGCTTATTTTCAGATTTTTTAATTGATTAAACAGTAAGCCTCAGAGCCATAATACAAACCAGAGAACTAATATGAAACAAACTATGACTTACTCTTACTGGATGGATACTTAAGTATTTACTAATATGCAAGCAGTTGGTAAAGTGTAATAACCTATAGAGAATCCAGGTGTTTGCATCTGTTTTTGGAAATAATTGCACAGGAAGGAAAACTTTATATTTTTGTTTGGATCCTAAGGTAATAATTAACCCTAGTTTTCATTTTGTTTTTCGTTATCTTTCAGATTTGGAGTCTGTCTACCTTTAGTCTTCTCCACACTTTTATCAATGAACATGCCCGGCAGTCCATTTTTAGGAATATTGGAACTGGAGTGATGCAAATTGAAACAGGGCCAGCAAATCACATTTTCTCCTGTGGAGCTGATGGGACAATGAAAATGAGAATACTGCCGGATCAGTTCAGCCCTTTAAATGAAGTGCTGAAAAATGATGTGAAATTGATGCTGTAACATTTTCACAATAAGGTATATAATTATTATTGCCTACTTCGTGGAAGTGGCCAACAGATGTAACATATAGCAGTCACTCTGTGCGCAACAAGCCAGTGCTTTTTTGTTCTTAGAGTTAATTATGGAGCTTTGCCCTTGATGCACTGATGCCTTAAACATTTCACAAGGTCATTGCTGAAGTAGATTGCGTTGCTGAAGTAGAGTTGTGTAAGTAAACTGTAATAATACATACTTACAGTGTGTCATAATGAGTGTCATAGTGTTAAAGTAGTTTCCGTTTTCTTGTTGATAAACTTTTGAGTATCTTTGACAGGAAAGATGCCCTTCATGTAAATGAAGTTGCACACAGTACTCATCACCTACTCCACCACACCTCACTTCCTTTATCAAACTTACACATTTCAAACTCTTACTAATGATAGATTAATATTTGGTTAAGAATTAAATAATGAATATCTCCATTAAAACTGTCACTGGGACTTCAGTGATAAATGAGCCAAGTGGCTCGTCATGTAATTTCATCAGTTTCCCTCTGGATCCCAGGTTGTGTGTATGTATATGTATGTATGTGTATGTATATATGTGTGTATATATATATATATATCTTACACATTTTATTTCAATTTAGTTTGTGTGTATATAAGTGAAACCCTTAAATCTTTTGATGTGTTTTTGTGCCATAGCAGTTACTGCCACCAGAATAGCAACTTTTTTTTGCAAATGCTGTTTTTCATTTTTTAAGTGTTAGAATTTTCATCTTAATTTTCAAGTAAATTTCAAGGAGATTTCTAGGATTATTATTTTGATGATTATATTGATTCAGTGAGTCTTAGTAGGCAATAAAGATTCTGTGTTGGCATATATAAGACACTTAAAAGTAAGTATATGAATTTGTTAAAGGGTTTTTGAGCATCAGATAAACATTTTACTTAAATTTTATTTTTTTCTTATTTTTTAGGTGCTTTTATCTCAAAATTCTGAAAACCTTATAGCAGTGTTTTTAGAAACAAATGTGAAAACAGTCAAATTAAATAGGTAGTATTTACAAATGTAAAATACCCTCCACATCTACCATTAATAGAAAAGTGAATGTTATATTTTATTATTTTTGCCAAAATATATTATTTTGTTATAAAATATGACCAAAATACTTAAAATGCACAATGCTTTTAACTTAAATGTGCTAACCCTATTTCTGTCGATTTTGTGCTATACATTTTCTGATTCAGAATAATAGAAAACTTGATAAATACTTGACTTTAATCAGTGAGAGTAAAGGTAGATGGGAGTGTTTAAGAAACAGTTGTATACTATTTAGCGTAAATATATTTTGTTTAGTAGGAATTATAAGAGCCTTTTTATGTAATGAAATATGGACAACTATTGTCTTGGAAATTAAAGAGTAAATAAAGCAAAGAATGAAGGGCTGGCAACATGAATTTTGTAATATCCTCAGGATACTTTTATTATAAAAGTATATTGTTAAAAGATTTTGTAAACTGTATTTCATAACTTTAAATGTGTGGAGCAAGTTGCAGTGTAAACACCGTCATTATGGAGAGAGTTTATATGCACATAATAACCTGTACCTGTAAATTGTGCAATAATGATATGACTATTTTGCCATGGAGAAATCTGTGACAGCATTGCAAACAATAATATTGTTTGATATAGCTAAGCTTAAGTTATTTTTCATTAATTTCTTCACAAATCAAGATTCAGACAGCTTTAAACACTTTAAATGAGGTAGAAAATTTACTATTATGCTTATTATAACAAAAGGCATTGTGGATGAACAATTAAGCATTTTAACTGAGGGTTTATATGAATTACTATAAATTATGTAAGCCCATATGTATTTACATCCAGAGTCATAATATTTTAAATAAACAATCATGCAATGACTTTTTTGGCATGCTATTATTTTAAGTAATATTTGTGCCAATTTAATTGACTTCCAATATTGTGACATTTCTACGTGGGGAATTTTTGTATTTGTGTTTGGTTAATGTAGAGAGGATTGAATAATTTTCCCACTTCTCTCAACTTCCTTTTCTGCAGTCTTCTTTACTCAATGGGTTAGCAGTATTCAAGAAAAGTGGGAATAAAAATAGTTATATATAGTATATGTATAGTCATGAACATACATGAGAAATTTCATTATCCACATTAATGGAGTAGATACATCAAGATACAGTTTTTTAATTGTGATTTTTCTGATGCTGTGGCTTTGTAGGAAGAATTTATAATGGTGCCAATCTCATGTTCTGAAAGTGAGATTGTTAGTACCTGGAGCTATGGAGTGGTCACCTCCGTCCTCCTTTCCTGCCCCTCTTTTGCCCTTACCCTTCCTTCATTAAAAAAAAAAAAAAAAAAAAAATTCTTTTAAAAAAAGCTGCAGAAGTGCCTCAGTAGTAGAAACACAATATAAAGATGCACTTTAAAAAAAATTATTTATTTGAAAGGCAGAGTTACACAGAGGCAGAGAGAGAGAGAGAGAGAGAGAGAGAGAGAGAGAGGTCTTCCATCTGCTATTTCACTACCCTAACGGCTGCAATGGCCAGAGCTGGGCTGATCCACAGCCAAGAGCCGGAACTTCTTCCTGGTCTCCCACATGGGTGCAGGGCCCAAGCACTTGGGCCATCTTCTACTGCTTTCCCAGGCCACAGCAGAGAGCTGGATGAGTAGAGGAGCAGCCAATACGTCAATGGCGCCTATATGGGATGCCAGCACTGCAGACTGCAGCCTTAACCCACCACACCACAGCACCAGCCCCCATGCTGCATTTTTTTTTAAAGAAGAGCCATATACAACCTTGGGATTGGAGTTGTTTTTATGGTTTGTTTTTATTGTTGTTGTAGGATTTATTTATTTAAAAGAGGGAGAAGAAGGGAGAGAGAGAAAGAGAGAGAGAGAGATCTTCCATCTGCTGGTTCACTCCCCAGATGTCTGCAATGGCTGGGTGTAGGCCAGGCTGAGACCAGGAGCCAGGAGTTTCTTCCAAGTCTCCCACATGGATGGATAGGCCCAAGCACTTGGGCCATCCTCTGCCACATTTCCCAGGCCATGAGCAGGGAGGCTGATGGGAAGTGGAGCAGCTAGGAAATGAACCGGCACCCACATGGGATGCCAGCGCCACAGGCAGAGGCTTGACCCACTATGCCACAATGCCAGCCTCCCGAAGTCATCTTTTAAAAAGAATTGGAAGACAGACCTATGTATTTTACTGAACAAAAAGTTTGAATGTCATATGGCAGGGATACAGAATCAAAACTAAAAGAATAAGTAGACAGAAATTTTTATATAGCAATAAGAAGTATTTTGGTGTCCCTAAATGCAAAGAGAATTTTAAAATAAGTTATTGGAGAAATGATGAAACTGAATGAGCAACTGCCAGAACAGCACTTTGAAAAAGTTAATAAACATAAAATATATTCCATCTCAAAATATATTCCATCTGATTAATGGTTGATGGAGTGCTTTTTAAAAGGCAACAACTTAATACCATTTTTCATGAGACTGGTGTAAGGTCAAAACAGTGCAAAGAAATGGGCACACTGAAACATGCCGGCCCACAGAGTACCTCAGTATTTCCTGGGTATGTATTAAAATTAAACTCACACTCCTTTCAGTGAACAGTCTTACAGTAGAGAAATTATCCTGTAAAAATAAATGTACTCATACACAAAACTCATGTGCACACAGATGTTTATTAGAATCACCTACTGTACTGGTGTAAGAAGAACTGGAAATAATCTAAATGTTGATTTAACAAATTGTAATTCACCCATTAAGTGGATTATTCTTTTTTTTTTTTTAAGATTGATTTATTTATTCGAAAGAGTTACACAGAGGAGAGGAGAGGCAGAGAGAGAGAGAGAGGTCCTCTGATGGTTCACTCCCCAATTGGCCGCACGGCCAGATCTGAGCCGATCTGAAGCCAGGAGCCAGGAGCTTTTTCCAGGTCTCCCATGCGGGTGCAGGGAGGGCTTGGGCCATCCTCTGCAGCTTTCCCAGGCCATAGCAGAGAGCTGGATCGGAAGTGGAGCAGCCAGGTCTCGAACTGGTGCCCATATGGGATGCCGGTGCTTCAGGCCAGGGCGTTAACCCGCTGCGCCACAGCGCTGGCCCCATGGAGTATTCTTTCACCATATAAAAAGAATGTTATATATGTATCTGTTGACTTGAAAAGAGATTGGTGAGAAAAAAATCACAATATAAAGTAAAAGGCATAATCGCATGTTGTTTTTGGGATATTTCACGCTATATTTGTCTATGAACAAAGAAATGTATGTGGGAAAATATAAAACTTTAAACTTGGGAAAGGCAAGAGTTGGGGTGCTATTAAATTCTCCCACTACAAATACAGTATGATGGGTGAGAAAAAGTTTGTGTGATGACACATTTATTTTTACAGTGGAAAAATTGTCCCTAGATAGGTGTTAATTAAGTTTTTGAATCCTTTGGAATCTTCTTGGCCTCATTTCTGGGATTCCAGCAATTTAGCTTTTGATGCCACACCTCCTTTTCAGTTAATTATGAATGTGAGCAAAGACAGTTCTTAAAATAGCATCTAATTGTGTGTGTTAGGTTTTCATGTTTTGTTTTTTCTGTATTTTGCAGTTAATCACCAGGTTACATGAATGTCTGGCTGTTCAGACATCAAGAAAACTAAGCAAACTGTAATACCTCTCATGTGGTTAAGACTTTTGAGGGCTGCTTCTAATGAGAATATTTATGCAGGGGTTATGGGGGGAGAGATTGCCCCATCTGGAGTTCACAGTGGAGAAGCCTCAGTGTGTAGGGGTGGAGTCCCAGACCAGTACCCACCGCTGAGCTTGCAGGTGCACCTCAGAATGAGAGGGCTAGACGTCAGGCCAGCACATCCCCTTGACCAGGTCCGTGGTGCAGGAACTGCACAGCCGTTCACCATGTCCTTCACTTCCTGGTTACAAGTCTGAGATTCTTGTAAAATAATGAACAAATCACTCAGCGGCCACGCCAAAACATGCTCAGTGGCAGAGGATCCACCAAAGTTGTGTGGTTTTCTTTTAAATATTTATTTGAAAGTCAGAGTTACAGAGAAAGAGAGGCAGAGAGAGAGATCTTCCATCTGCTGGTTCACTCCTGAAATGGCCACATGGCAGCATCTGGGCCACGCCAAAGCCAGGAGCTTCATCCACGTGTCCCATGTGAGTACAGGGGCCCATGTACTTGGGCCATCTTCTACTGCTTTCCTACATGCTTTAGCAGGGAGCTGGATTGGAAGTGGAGCAGCCAGGACTCACCTGGCACACACATGGGATTCCAGTGTTGTAGATGGCAGCTTTACCTGCTACCCCACATTGTGGCCCCAGCACCAAACTTTTAATGACACATATAAGTTAGGAAGCAAACATTTAAGACCCCACACCCCAACCCCACATTAGGGCAAAAGACAAATGTTTGGAAAAGGGCACATAGAGTGAAGAAGGGTTCTACTGGTAAGTAACACACCATGAACCCGACTTCCAAAGGACTTCCAAAGGAGCTCTCATTCTGATCTGTGGAGTAGAACAAATCATAACTGGTTGATGAGGAATGGGAAATAACATGTGGCAACTGTACTTAATTAGATGCTGAGAAATTGGTTCTGGGGGACAGGAAGGCATTGTGGGAGAAGGTGATGTCCCCTGAGGCTTACTGGTAAAAGGGAGGAAGGAAGATAAAGGTCTTACTTAGCGGGATGTCAATCCAAAAGGGACAGACACCTCCCAAAAGATACATTTTTTTTTTTTTTTTTTTTTTTTTTGACAGGCAGAGTGGACAGTGAGAGAGACAGAGAGAAAGGTCTTCCTTTGCCGTTGGTTCACCCTCCAATGGCGCTGCAGCCAGCGTGCTGCGATGGCAGGAGCCAGGTGCTTCTCCTGGTCTCCCATGGGGTGCAGGGCCCAAGCACTTGGGCCATCCTCCACTGCCTTCTTGGGCCACAGCAGAGAGCTGGCCTGGAAGAGGGGCAACCGGGACAGAATCCGGCACCCCGACCAGGACTAGAACCCTGTGTGCCGGCGCCACAAGGCGGAGGATTAGCCTAGTGAGCCACGGCG
The DNA here is from genome assembly GCF_964237555.1 of Oryctolagus cuniculus. Classification (NCBI taxonomy): domain Eukaryota; kingdom Metazoa; phylum Chordata; class Mammalia; order Lagomorpha; family Leporidae; genus Oryctolagus; species Oryctolagus cuniculus. Next base: position 9,181,325 of record NC_091437.1, read on the forward strand.
CCGGCCAAGATACATTTTTTAAAAGGGAAGAACTTCACAAATAAAATACTGCTTCTGAACCCCAAACAACACCCTTTCTCCACGGAACTCTACACTGCTGTATTCTCTCCAGCTGGCCCTAGGATTCCTATTGTAACTTCACCTGTCAGGTTTCCACTAACACAGGGGGAAAAACCGATCTCTGTATAAAATCTTACCATAAATATTTTTCTTGAACATACAGAACCACTCCAAAAAGTCAAATCATGAAACAAAAGAAGACAATAATTCAAAACATTACAACTTGAATTAATTGAACTAGCAACTGCATTCATAAAACAACACAGGAATTAGAAACTCAAAAGCTTAGGCCGGCTCCACGCCTCACTAGGCTAATCCTCCGCCTGCGGCGCCGGCACACTGGGTTCTAGTCCTGGTCGGGGTGCCGGATTCTGTCCCGGTTGCCCCTCTTCCAGGCCAGCTCTCTGCTGTGGCCCGGGAAGGCAGTGGAGGATGGCCCAAGTGCTTGGGCCCTGCACCCGCATGGGAGACCAGGAGGAAGCACCTAGCTCCTGGCTTCAGATCGGCGCGGTGCGCTGGCCGAAGCATGCCAGCCGCAGCGGCCACTTTGAGGGTGAACCAACAGCAAAAGGAAGACCTGTCTGTCTGTCTGTCTCACTGTCCACTCTGTCAAAAAAAAAAAAAAAAAAAAAAAAACTCAAAAGCTTAGAGGAGTACATAGTAGGAAGATGTGTAACAGGACTTCTGTGAACTAAGGCATCCAAGACATGGCAGTTGAAGCTGTCCAAGACAAAGTGAGTTAAGAGGTCAGACAGGCTGGCGCTGCTGCTCACTAGGCTAATCCTCCACCTGCGGCGCCAGCACACCAGGTTCTAGTCCTGGTTGGAGTGCCAGATTCTGTCCTGGTTGCTCCTCTTCCAGGCCAGCTCTCTGCTGTGGCCCGGGAGTGCAGTGGAGGATGGCCCAAGTGCTTGGGCCCTGCACCCCATGGGAGACCAGGAGGAAGCCCCTGGCTCCTGGCTTTGGATCAGTGAGGCGTGCCGACCGCAGCACGCTGGCATTAGCAGCCATTGGGGGGGTGAACCAATGGAAGGAAGACCTTTCTCTCTTTCTCTCTCACTGTCTAACTCTGCCTTTCAAAAAAAAAAAAAAATAGAAAAACAATGTGGTGCAGAAAGGAGCCTTGACCAGTTCGTGGTGCTTCAGTATCAAGTTGTATGATCCAGGTACATAGACTCCCAGGAGACTAAAGAGAAGGGGAAGAGAAAATATTTGAAGAATAACAGTTTAAAATTTTCAAAATTTGTTTAAAACTAAACTTTGATATATAAGAAACTCCTAACAGGATGAACACACACCCCATCAAGAGACATAATACATTACTGAAAATCATTAAGACTATCTTGCCAAGAAAAGTGACACATTTTGCAAAAATTTAAACAGGCATCATATTTTTTCTGAGAAGCTAGGAGACAAGGGAGTAAAACCTTTAAAGTGGAAAGAAGAAAAACTCAAAGATAGCAAAAATGAGTAAAAGCCCTTTTTAGATAAAAGCCAAGCCTTGGCCAGCACTGTGGCTCACTTGGCTAATTCTCTGCCAGCAGCGCCAGCATCCCATCTGGGCGCCAGGTTCTAGTCCCGGTTGCTCCTCTTCCAGTCCAGCTCTCTGCTGTGGCCCAGGAAGTTAGTGGAGGATGGCCCAAGTGCTTGGGCCCCGCACCGCATGGGAGACCAGGAGGAAGCACCTGGCTCCTGGCTTCAGATCAGCACAGCACCAGCCATACCAGCCATTTGGGAGGTGAACCAATGGAAGGAGGACCTTTCTCTCTGTCTCTCTCTCTAATTGTGCCTGTCAAAAAAAAAAAAAAAAAAAAAAAAAAAAAAAAAAAAAAAGAGACAAAAGCCAGGACAAGATGTTGCTAGCAGATGGGAACTGAAATAATTACTAAAGGAAGTTCTTCAGGCTGAAAGACACAAGACTACCTGATGTAAAGTTGAGTCTATTCTTTAAAAATGAAGAGCTCCGGGGCCAGTGCTGTGGCGTAGCGGGTAAAGCTACCACCTGTAGTGCAGACATCCCATTTGGGTGCCGGTTCGAGTCCCGACTACTCCACTTCCAAACCAGCTCTCTGCTATGGCCTGGAAAAGCAATAGAAGATGGCCCAAGTCCTTGGGCCCCTGCACCTGCATTTGAGACCCGGAAGAAGCTCCTGGCTCCTGGCTTTGGCTTGGCTCAGCTCTGGCCGTGACAGCCATTTGGGGAGTGAACCAGTGGATACAAGATCTTTCTCTCTGCCTCTCCTTCTCTCTGTGTGTAACTCTTTCAAATAAATAAATAAATCTTACAAAAAAAATTAAGAGCTCCAAACACTAGATTAAGTGGGTTAGTAGTAAAAACTTATTTTCTTCAGCTTTATTATATTCAGGATATTGCTTAACAGCAAAAAATAACTGATTTGTGGAGATTATTCCTAAGTAGAAGTTATACGTTTGGCAACTCTACCCTAAAGGCTATTTGTAATGGCCTTTACGATAGTGATTGCTGTGCATACTCCACATTCATATTTTGAAACCGTGTTACTGTATTTGCAGATAGGCCTCTAAAGAGGTGATTAGGGTTAAATGAAGTCCTCAGTCCAGTATGGCCGGTGTGTATACCTAGGAGAAGGAGCTACACCTTGGGGTGTGCCTGCACAGAGGGGGAGAGGCCTCAGGAGAAACCAGAAGGCTGTCCTCTTGATCTGGGACGTCCTGCCCCCAGGACTTCGAGAAAATAAATCTGTTTAAGCCACCTGGTCTGTGGGATTTGGGTATGGCAGCCCTAGGAAACTAATACACTGATCACGTACTATTTACTGTGCTAAACAGACAAACCAGAAATCCTTCCCCTGGTCACATTTGCAACAATTTGAACGTGGGAATGTGATATGAATTGGATGTGAAACTTTTTCATGTTTTTTAACCAACTACCTTCCCAACATCATAAAATAACATTTTACAGTATAGTGTTTCCTGTTTTATTAGCAATTCAAAGAGGACTTCTCTGGACAGTTTTTCTGCTCCTTGCGGCACTGACTGGAATCATTCTGCCGCAGTGCTCAGCAGGCAGATTCATCACGTGCCTTGGTGGTGGGCGTGACCAGAAGACTGGGCACAGGCAGGCTCTCCCTGTTGGCATGTAAGTTCAAGGCCTTTCCCACAGGGCCCCTTAACAAGTCCAGACTCTGGCATGATGGGTTTGGGCTCTTAAAGTGCGTGTTCTGATAGCTGAAGGTGCCAGCCTATTAAGGGCAGGCCTAGAAACTTGGACAGTGTTATTTCTGTCATAGTCTGTTGGCCAAAAAGCTGAAAGAGCCCATCCAGAATCAAGGGGGTGGGAGGAGGGCAGAGACCTGTAAGGGGAGAAGTATCAAAGAACTCAGTCCATTCACAATCTGCAGCAGTTCAGCCTCTGCCCATTAATTACGTCCCTCCCACATGCAGCAGAGTGCCCTCCCTCGCAGACACTCGAGTCGTTTCATCCCGTTACAGCATCGAGCAGGATCAGGCTCGAGCCCTGGAGCCTCTCATTTAAGCTGGGGCCAGGTGTCAGGCTGTTTAATGGGGATTCTTAAGTATGACGTTGCTCAGTTGGAAGACCTCTGAACTAAGGAGGCAAGTGATGTGCCTCCCACACGCTAGGCACAGTGGTGAGACAGACAGAGCCATCTCATTCGAAAAGCACAAAGGGACTGGCACTGTAAGTCAAGCCTCCTCCTGTGGTGCCAGCATCCCATTTAGGCCCCAGTTCAAGTCCCGGGTGCTCTACTTCCTATCCAGCTCCCTGCTGATGGCCTGGGAAAGCTGTAGAAGATAGCTCAAGGGGTTAACGCCCTGGCCTGTAGTGCCAGCATCCCATATGGGTGTCGGTTCAAGACTCGGCTGCTCCACTTCTGATCCAGCTCTCTGCTGTGGCCTGGGAAAGCAGTAGAAGATGGCCCACGTCCTTGGGCCCCTGCACCTGCGTGGGAGACCCAGAAGAAGCTCCTGGCTCCTGGCTTCGGATCGGCCTAGCTTCAGCCATTGCAGCCATCTGGGGAGTGAACCAGTGGTTGAAAGACCTCTCCCTCTCTCTCTCCCTCCCTCCCCTCACACCTCTCTGTCTGTAACTGTGCTTCCCAAATAAACAAATCTTTAAAAAGAAAAGCATAAAGTAAGCGTAGCAATCCTGGGCCCACAGACCTGAAATTTAGGTAGGCTTATGTCTCCTGCTGCTTGAATAATCCTGAAAGTAGTCCCATACACCTCCTGGCTCCATGAGCAGGCCCCCTCTTACCTCTGAGTCATCCTTTTCCATGAATGTGGCTGTATTTGCAACTGGGTCATGTTCTCTGGGTATTTCTTCACAGGAGACATGTGGAAGCCTCTCTACATTTTGTGCTGTACCAGGCCTCTATGGCTCAATCTAGTAAAACTCTTAAAAACTCTTGGGTTTCTTACATACCCCATTAGAAAGCTCTTGCTGCAGGCTGGATATGTCTTGAGTATGTCCCCCCAAAGTCCCCCTGCAGGAATCTTTTCCCAGGGTGGTAGTGTTGTAGGGGTGGGGCCTAGTGGGAGGTATCTGTTAGGTTATGGGGGCACTGCCCAGAAAACGGAGTAAGCTAGTTCCCATGATTCCCTGGCTAGTTCCTGTGAGAAGGAATTGCTTTGAGAAAGCAAGGCACCTGACTAGCTCTGGCTTCTGTCTTGCCATGTGATTGCTCCCTCTTGCCTACACTCCTGTCATGATGCAGCCACCACGCTGTGATGAAGTGAGAAGGCCTCTCCGGGGCGGAGCAGACTGAGGCACTGTGGTCTTTATAAACTCCCAGACCATAAGCTACATAAACTCCTCTCCTTTACAGATTACATATTTTGTTATGGCAATGGAAAACAGACTAAGACACCACTCCACTAGAGAAAAGCCATAGCCATCTTTCTTCCTAGGACAGTCTGTTCTCTACCTTGGGCTACCTGCAATTTTGCTGTGTTAAATATCACCTTAAGATTCTTAGAGAGGTAGCAAGTAACCTATATGAATGCCTGTTAGAGTCCCTGCCATACTACTTCCTGTATAGCTCTCTGCTAATGCACCTGGGAAAGAAGTGAAAGATGGCCCAAGTGCCTGGGCCTCGTTACCCACATAGGAGACCTAGATGACATTCCAGGCTCCTGGCTTCAGCTTGGCCCAGCCCCTGCCATTGTGGCTATTTGGTGAATGAACCAGGAGCTGGAAGATCCCCATCTCTCCACTCTGTCTGTAACTCTACCTTTCAAATAAATAAACCTTAGAAAAACCAAGAAAATAAAACAAGATTCTTAGAAATCCTGATATCTCTCACAAGGGTTTGTCAAAGTCTTTCTGAGATCCTGGGGCCAGTGTTGTTGTGACGCAGCAGGTTAAGCCACTGCCTACAGCACTGGCATCCTGTATGTGCACCAGTTCAAGTCCTGGCTGCTCCACTTCCCATCCAACTCCCTGCTAGTGCACCTGGGAAGTCAGCAGAAGATGGCCCAAGTGCATCCACGTTGGAGACCCAGAAGAAGCTCCTGGCTCCTGACTTTGGACTAGCCCAGCCCTGGCCATTGCAGCCATTTGGGGAGTGAACCAGCAGATGGAAGACCTCTCTCTCTCTCTCTGCCTTTCAAATAAAATAAATGAGATCTTTCTGAGATTTTAACAAAAGGAATTATGATCATCATGTTGGTTGTATCTTCACTCTCAGATCATTTTTAATCCACAAAAACATTGAGTAAATAAAAAACCATGCCGTTGTCATGGAGAGAACACAGATGTGGAAGTAACTGGTAACTGAACTCTGAAGGTGGGTAACTCCCTTGCAAGAAGCGAGGCTGAGAAGGAGAACAGCGTGAGAGTCGGCCCCTGTGTGAGGAGGAGGCTGTGCTTGGAGCATCAGAGGATGTAGATAGGAGCCTGGCTAGCTTCACCTCGGACAACTTGGACTGGCAGTCCGTAGGTGGGAGGCTATGGGAAAACTCTCAGAGGCCAGAAATGTAGGCCGCGGTTGGAGGAAAAGCTCTGAAAAGGAGTGCAAAGAGCAGAATTGTCTACCCAATAAGATGAAGCCAAACTAGTATTTGGGATCCACTCTTGTTAGATTGGAGATGGTTAAAAGGGGGAAATAGTTCAGATAGAACAGAATCCACATGAAGTCCAGTGATGCAGAGAAAAATAGCAGTTCTAGGAGTAGGAGAGAGAATATAGTTTCTACAGAAGAATGGCTTACGAGGTGGCCATCTGGAAGCAGATAAAGAACTTGGTTTCACGAGGAGGGTGGCTAGCCCAGTGGAATTCTCTTACCGGTCATCTCACCTTTGATGTAGGCAATAGTTCTAGCAAGATTTTGTAGAAACAGGTGTGTTTTAGTGGCTGTGTTATCAGAGGAGGTAACCTCATAGAGACATACTTTGAGGTAGAATGTGTAATATCCACCAGTGGGTATTTAGGCTTATCAATGTAACAGGAAATGGTCACTGATCTTAAATTTTTGATTCTTACTCTATCCCGGAGTTTCTGCTCGATGACATGCAACAGTTCTACCCTACCTGATTAGCACATTGCCTTCTATTAAGAAAAATGCCGCTGGCGCCGCGGCTCACTAGGCTAATCCTCCGCCTTGCGGTGCTGGCACACAGGGTTCTAGTCCCGGTTGGGGCGCCGGATTCTGCCCCGGTTGCCCCTCTTCCAGGCCAGCTCTCTGCTGTGGCCAGGGAGTGCAGTGGAGGATGGCCGAGGTGCTTGGGCCCTGCACCCCATGGGAGACCAGGAAAAGCACCTGGCTCCTGGCTCCTGCCATCGGATCAGCGCGGTGCGCCGGCCGCAGCGCGCCGGCTGCGGCGGCCATTGGAGGGTGAACCAACGGCAAAAGGAAGACCTTTCTCTCTGTCTCTCTCTCTCACTGTCCACTCTGCCTGTCAAAAAAATAAAGAAAGAAAGAAAGAAAAATAAAGAAAAATGCCTGCACTGGGGACCGCACTTCTGTAGTCACTTTTAAGGATGAGATCAGATGTTCTGATAATGCCCCCAAAATAATTAAGACTGGAAGGATACAGTTGAAGCATGCACGTTCATGTAAAACTTTTTGGAAAGTGGTGAAATGATTGCCATGGTTTAAATCAGGCATATTAATCACTGTACTCCCACAAAAAAAAAATAAATAAATAAAAGTGGCTGCAACACAGAGGCCTCAGAGTTTTCTGCGGGCTGTATTTCAGCTGTACACTCTTGCTTTAGTATTTCACGACGGGCCGGAAAATGCACTTGCCTTTCTTCCCTCTGCCTGAAGTGCTTTTCTCTGCTTGGCAAACTCCAGTTCCTCCTCTTTGCCGGGGTTGGATGGTCGCCTCTCTGAAATCTCCCCCGCCCCCCCCCAGAGAATGTGAGTCACTTCCTGTCTCCTCCCCGAGTGTGTGTGCATACATTTTTAGTGCATATGTCACAGTGCCAGGCAGTTCTTTCTTCACGTTCAAACAGAGGAGCCTCTTGTTGAGTAAGTATCGTGAAAGCTTGACGCAAGGCAGGAGTACTCGAGAAAACCGGGCAGACGATTTTAAAAAGCTTTGCAGCGTTGTCTATAGTTAGCTGTTTTACCTTCAGCTAGACAGTAGCAAAACTAGAATGCACAGTGTTATCTGAGGCACGAGCTACAGTAACTGCCGTTTTACTTCACACGTTATGTGATTTGTTTTGGTCTGAGAGGATGCATTCATCCAAACATGACTGCGAATATTTTAAAAGACATTTAGCAGGTGAATAATGAACTGCTTATTAAGAGCTTCCTAAATGCTCAGGCATTTTTAAAGTAAATCATCATTTGAGAGAGTGAAACAGAAAGAGCACCCAACTGCTGGGACTGTACCAAGTTGAAGCTGAAGCCAGGGACTCAGCCCAGGTCTCCCACCTGAGAGAGTGGCAGGAACCTGATTACAGGAGTCCCCGCTGCTCATCCTGGCTTCCCTTTGCATTAGCAAGAAGCGAGGGCCAGAGCCAGGACTCAGAACCACGTACTCTGAATCAGACACAGCAGGCATCAACTGCTAGGCTAAATGCCCTCCCCTTCAATGCATTTTTAGTCTCCAATTGGAAACACGCAAGAGGTAACTTGACCCATGTTTCCATTGGCTCAAGTAGGACAGGAAAGCAAATTTCTGATTTCTAAGCATCACCCCGCTGTGACAGAAGGGAGGGGGGAGTCCCATGTCTTTACTCAAGTTAAAGGGAAGAAAGAATAGTTAATAAATGGTTTTGTTGTATTTATTTGAAAGGCAGAGGGAGGGGAGAGAATCCCCCAGCTGATTCACTCCCCAGATGCCCACAACAGCCAGGAACCCAGTCAAGGTCTCTCCGGGGGATGGCTGGGAACCGACTACTTCAGCCAGCATCTCTGCCTCTCAGGACTGCATTAGCAGGAGGTGAGAATCAGGAGCACAGCCAGGACCCGAAATCTGGCACTCCAGTGTGGGATTCGGGCATCCCAAGAGTTGTCTCAACTGGAGTAGCAGTTCTGTTTGTGACAGTAAGTCGCCTGAGACTGCAGAGGTAACCCCGGGCAAGGCCTCCCTGCCTGGTTCCCGCCATGAGCTCTTGAGGTCAGGATGGTCCCAGGAAAGTGGGCTGTGCTGCACGGGTGGTCAGACCCCTGGAGAGCTCTGAACCGTGTACTTCTTACATTTTGATACTTTTATGCTGGGCAGCTAAAGTCCAGAAATTGGAAAGTTATGGTAAAAGAAAAGGGTTACTGGCCTGAAGCACCGGCATCCCATATGGGCGCCGGTTCTAGCCCTGGCTGCTCCACTTCTGATCCAGCTCACTGCTGTGGCCTGGGAAAGCAGTAGAAGACGGCCCAACTCCTTGGGCCCCTGCACCCTTGTGGGAGACCCAGAAGAAGCTCCTGGCTCCTGGCTTCGGATCAGCCCAGCTCCGGCCATTGTGGCCAATTGGGGAGTGAATCATCAGATAGAAGACTTCTCTCTCTCTCTCTCTCTGCCTCTCCTCTCTGTGTAACTCTGCCTTTCAAATAAATGTCTTAAAAGGGGGGGGGGGGCTAATGCTCAGAATATGACCCGAGAAGATGGAAGGGGGGGCCGGGAGGGGTGCAGGGGTGCAGCTTTTGGTGGCTGGGGCAGGAGGCTGAGAAAAATCTGTACTATTGACCCCTATATATTCTGTGACCTAGGAAGGGTGAGGGGTGGGCAAGGCTAGCCCCACCCCTCCCTCCCATCCATGGTGCAGGAAGACACTCAAGCTGCACAGAGACTCAGCTGATCTCAGAGGTCATGAACCTGCAGACCCATGGGTGTTGAGAATGATTGACAGGTGGGAACAGGGACAGGAGTGGGGGCGGGGCACTCTCGAGGCAGGGGCTGACCTGCTTGCCCTCCGTTTGGGCTGGCAAGAGGGCGGAGGACAAGCCAGATGAGGAAGGGAAGCAGGTGGGGGCCGCGGGCAGAGGCTGCCTGGGGCGTGGGAGGTCAGCCCCGGGAAGGGAGACTGAAAGGAACCGGGGTGGAAGCGCCCGTGGGGTGGGGGTTCCTGACGACCTGCAGCCTGGGTGACCGTGGCGCAGTCGCACGCAGGACGCCTCCTCTCTCTCACAGAGCTTTGTGCTGCCCCACAGCCCTGCCCAGACTGGGACTTGCACTGGTGGTGACCAGTATCACTGCCCGTGGGCATTCGGGGATGGCTCCAGATGACCTGGGTATGAGGGAGGCTGCGAGCGCCCCGACCTCTTTAACCTATTGCAGCTGGGTTACCGCGGACCCCAGAGGTGTTTAGAAAATGCCCGCCTTGTCCCCTGCCTGCATCCCAGCCGCACCATTGAGCCTGCCAATCCACACAGGGGTAAATCGTCCCTGACAACACTTCCCTCACCGCCCCTCCCCTCCCCTCCATCCCATTCCAACCCCTCCCATTCCTCCTCCCACTCCATCTCATTTATCCCATCCCATCCATGCCAACCCCTCCCATCCCTTCCCACCCCATTCATCTCAACCCCTCCCAGTCCACTCCTTTGACCCCTCCCCTCCCATTCCTCCCTCCCATTCCATTTCATCTGTCCCATCCCATCCATCCTACTTCCCACTCCCTACGTCCCCTCCCCTCCATCCTGTGTACACCCTTAATCCCGCTCCGCTCCACCCTCAGCCTGCGCTGGTCTCTAACCGCCCTGGCCACCTGCATCAGTTGGAGTTTTCAGGAACTCACATGGTGCTGTGTTACAGCTCCTTAGTTTCTCAGTCCCTTAGGAGTTTCGGCGCGACGCAATCCAGGTGCCGGCAGACTACGTTGCGTTCTCGGGGCTGCAAGGCAGCAACTGTTTGCTTGCTTACTTGGAGTTTTAGCAAAATTCCCTTTCTGCGGATGCAGGGCGGAGACACCCCCCCATCCTCCCGTGGCTGCTGGCGTCAAGGGAGGTGCGCCCCCAGCTCTGTGCGGCGTGGCGTTGAGGTCTGCCCGGCTGCTGGCTGTGAGGGCTGCGCGGGGCCCTGCACCCCTCGGACTAGGTCTCCCCCGCGCCAGGGCTCTAGCAGAGGGGAGACCCAGCGGCTGCTGCCCCCTGCTGGACAGCGCTCAGCCGGCTGCCCCCAAGGCCTCCAGGCCCGGACGTCGCCCGCCAATGGGAACCAGGAGTCGGGCGCGCGTCACCCGTCGCCGGGCAGACTTCGGGCCAACAGAGAAGAGAGAAAAGGAAAAGTCAAAGGCGACAGCGACGCGGGCGCGGTCACGGACTGTGCTCATCACGACCAGGCACACGGGCTGCAGCCGGGCCCCGCACACGTGCCTGCTCCGCGCCAGGCCCGGGGCGAACGTGCACCAGTCGTCTAACCAGCTCCGCCTGGACAAGGCGGGATGAACCAGGCGGGGCTGGCAGTTCTGCAACTTCAGAAAGTCCGGCGGCCAGAGGGGCGGGCGGCCCCAGCCCCCGGCACCCACAGGTGTGCGCGCCGGGGCCGCTCGGACCCTCGGCGCCCCGCCCGCGCGCTCGGCTCCTCCTCCCCCGCGCGCTCCTCCCCACTCCCCGGGCCGGGCGGGCCACGCCCGGGGACCCCTCCCGGCTCCGCCCCCGGCCCCGGCCCCGGCCCCCGGCTCCTCCCGCGCGCGCCCGCCCGGCCCGCGCTGGCTGAGAGGTCCGTGGACGCCCGCGAGCCACCGATCGCCCCCGAAGCCCTCGCGTCTCCGCGCCTGCTCCAGTAAGTGGGGGAGTGCGGGGAGTGCGCGTGGAGCGGGGCGCCCACCCTCGTGGCCCCTGGGCGCCCGGCCCGGAGTCCCGGGCTGCGCGGCCGGCCGCGTCCCCTCCGCGCCCGGCTTCCGTCGGCGCGGCTGCCGCGGGGGCGTCCCGGCCGCCGCACCAGTGGGCGTCCGCGCTGGCCCACGCTGCGGGCAGCGATGCCCGCCGGGCCCCTGCCCCAGCCCGGCGCTGGGCTGCCGCCGCCGCAGCAGCTTTGCTTTGAGAACTTTTAGGAGACTTCCTGTGAGTTGTGTGCGTGCGTGCACGCGTGTGCCTGCCTGTCCATGGGTATATGGGCGTCTGTGCGCGCGCAGTCCACGTGTGGCGTGGGCCCTTCTACGTGTGTTTACGTGCATGTGTGCACGCGTGTGTCTGTGTGTCCACGTGTGTATGGGCATATGTGCGCGCGCAGTCCACGTGTGGCGTGGGCCCGTCCACGTGTGTTTACGTGTGCACGCGTGTGCATAGATGTTCGTGTGTGTTTTACTTGTGTGCATGCACCTGCCGCCAGGTCACCGGGGACCCAGCCCCGCTGGTAGGCGCCAGGCCCACTCTCAGGCCTGGGCACCTGGAAGATGTTTATGGACGCAGTGACCTCAGACCGAGTTTCTCAGCCTTGTCACGAGACAGCCTGGTCCAGAGCGGAGTCTGGAAGGGATGAAGCGGTGGAGTGCCTGCAGTTGACACCTGAAAGGCGAAAGTCCTCGGGCTGCTTATTCAGTCTCAGCTGGGGGTTAGGGGTCAGTACTCTCCCGGTGCAGGGTGTATTTGCGCCTGTTTTTGTTTTTTTAAATCCGACGATATTTGCACCCTTAAAACGGCAGTTGTTGCTCCCCTGGTTTCTTAACCTGTGAGCTGTTGGCCCGGTGCACAGGTTCCCCTCTGGTCGTGAGGGTCTCTGAGTTCTCATCTCATAAAACCCCCTGCCTCCTCCCACTCCCCAGACAAGAAAGCCTTGTGAGGCAGGCGGGGAGGGAAAGGCAGAGAGGGGCAGTGTTTCACTGAGGTGCGAGGCAGGGAGAGCGGGCTTGGCCCACCCTCGCCTGCGCTGCCATTTCTCTCCTGCTTTGTGTCAAGCAAAGGTGTTTCCACGCTGCTTTAACTACGGGAACGTTAGACTTTGCGCTGTAAACCTAGGACGCCATCTCTCTTTAAGGGAAGAAATAATTACTGAGTTTAATTAAACACCTCGAAACATTGATTGCCACCTTCTAATTAGATCTGCTGTGGGCTGCTAAGTCAGCGCTTTCCTGTTACTATTCCAGCCGGTCACACAGCCCTTTGGCAGACGGCTGTAGAGGTGTCTTCTCCACACGCGTTGCCGCCCCATGGCACACGGGGTTATCTGTAAATTGAGTCAAGTTCAGGGAAGTGCGTGAGCGCCTGCCTCCTCGGGAACCACTGAGTGCCTTCTGTACTGGTTGTCTGGGTTCAGCTCTCTACTCTGCAAGCCAGGACATTCATCTAGATTAGCAGATGATTTAAGAATCACTGAATCATTCATTCAGCGGGGAAGGATCCCACCTCAAGGGTGGCACCCTGCACACATGGGCCTAGGACTGTCTCTTACTGGGACACTTTGGCTCTGCTGTGCCTTTTCTCTCCCTCTCTCTCTCTCTTTTTCTTTCTCTCTTTCTTTCTTTTTTAAGATTTTTTAATTTATTTGAAAGGCAGAGTTACAGATGGGGGGGAGAGAGAGAGAGAGAGAGAGAGAGAGAGAGAGGTCTTCCTTCCACTGGTTCACTCCCAAAATGGCCACAGCAGCCAGAGCTGAGCCAATCTGAAGCCAGGAGCTTCTTCCAGGTCTTCCGTGCAGTGCAGGGGCCCAAGGACTTGGGCCATCGTCTGTTGCTTTCCCAGACCAGAGCATAGAGCTGGCTCGGAAGTGGAGCAACCAGGACTCGAACTGGCACTCACATGGGATGCCGGCACTGCAGGCAGCAGCGTTACCTGCCACACCACAGCTTTGACCCCTCCACGGTGCCTTTTCCTCTGCTGTGTTTGGACTTAGCCACAAAAGGGGTAGTGGCGTGGGGAAATGTTCTCGGTTGTGGTCTTTGTGTTTCCTGCTCAGAGTGTGTCACCGGAGGGTGCTGGGCGTCTGTGCGGGGAGCGTGGTGAGGACCGGCAAGCACTGCGGGGTGGGGAGCACACGCGTGGGCTGGGAGCCCAGCATTTGGAGGCCCGCTCCCTGCAGTTGTTCTGTCGCAATTGGAGGAAAGGGCGTGTGGAGAGGAAGGGTTGCGTCCAGACCAGACGGTGCTCACTGGGAAACGCGGGCTGGGGGAGGAGCAGAGGCCTGGTGGTTTAAGGCTTGGGGAGCGTTGGTCCTCGAAGCGGTGGCTACCGGCTGTGCTCATCCATGCATCATTTCTCTCCCGCTGGCCACGGCCTCGCTCGGAAGCCAGCTGCCTTCATGGTCGCAGACAGCATGGCCACGTTCACAGTCCAGCTTAGCCCCTAGCCGCATCCGGCAGTCCCTTTTCCGTTCCCCCTCCATTGTGTCTGGCACAGGTGAGGGACTGGGTGTTGGGGTTCCTAACCCCCAGAAGCCGATGGGTAAGAGTCACCTGTTTTCTCCAGGGGGTACAGGGCCTCTCTTGGCCCTGAGCACAGGCACAGGGGCCAGTGTGTATGACACGAGCAACGGTTGACCCAGTTGGGCCTCCTCGGGCATCTGGCTCTGATGGGAAGTTGAGGAGAGCACCGTGGCGCCACAGCTGTCCTCGCCTGCCACATCCTGCCTGACATGCCAGACAGAGTGGCGGGGACTCCAGTAACACCCAGCAGTGCCTTGCCCCGCGGCTAAGGGCTCAGCTGAGGTGCTGAGGACCGGCCCCAGGGTCCCAGCTGATGGCTCTGAGGTCTGCCCTTCAGCTGAGAGGCATCAACCCCCAGGAGCAGCAGCAGGGGGCCAGAGCGCCGGCTGCACCTGCAGGCGAGACCATGTGCTCTCTCAGTATGCGCTGGAGAACAGCTCATTTTCATTTTCCACTTTGAAGAGGAAATGAGCCACAAGGTGCAGGGCAGATAATTCTAGAACGTCAGAGGCAAGAGGCGCCTTAGACTGCAGCTGGCCTGTGATCCTAGACCATCATGTTTGCCAGTCCTTGGGCCCGAAGGCATCCAGCCCAGAGGTGAGCACCATTCATGCACACAAGCATTTATTGAGCTCCTGCTGTATGCCAGTGCGGCACAACTCTCTCACATACGCAGGAAGGCCTGAAACACAAGAGGGAAAGGAACTGGGTCCCAGACGCGTGTTGGTGAGAAGGGGTCCCTGAAGCTGAGGCCCTGGGTGGAAGTGGGTTCAGGGTTCCATTGTGTTTCCCAAAGGGAAGCAGAGCCACCTCCTCAGCCAGGCAGTAGAGTGATTTTCTGAACATTGTTTTTCTCAAAAAATGAGACACCAAAAAAAGCACTTTCATTTTCCTGATGTCTTTTTTTTTTTTTTTAACCCAGTGATATGACCACAGGGAACCTGTTTCCCGAGGAATAGTGCGTTCTCGGGCTTAAGTGGAAAGTCACCTGAGGAACTCGGTTGAAAACACCCCAGGTTCAGCGTGAATCGCGTTATCCCTACCCTGTCCTTGCAGACAGCAGTCGCTTTCTCATGGTGGCTGAGGCACAGAACCCCCTGCAGGCGGGGGGCACCAGCCAGGTGGTTTTCGAAGGCTGCCCTTGGCATCTAGAACGAGGCGGGTTAGCGAGCAGGTGGCTGACGGGGCGTGAGAAAGGAAAGAGCGGGGTGAGGGAGGGAGTTGCAAGCAGGCCAGTTGCAAGCGGCATAGACAAATCTGCGCCGGTTTCTTTAGTAGAGGAGAAGGGAATTAAGTTCAGAATTCTGCTTGTTTGGTTTCCATGAGCACTGGGAATAAAGATGGCTTCCGTGGAGAAGTGGTTGGTGCGGATGACTGCTGGAGCCCGCTGCACCCTGTGTCTCCGCCTAAACACTGGGCCAGCATTTACGGCGCATGCTTGCTGTGTGGACTGAACCAGGACGTTCCTCCTTGGCTGTCAGTGTGTGGGAGGCACCCAGCCAGCGGTGGGCCTGGCTGGACTGGCCGCACGGGTCTGCTCTTGAGGGGACGGTGTCAGTTCTGGGCCACAGTGGAGCGGGTCTCTGAGCCATTTGTGATTGTAGTGGGAACCGCCCTCACCACCACCACCAAAGGTGCCAGAGGAGCCCAGAGGAGCGAGGGGTAACTGCAGCCCAGTTCCAGCGTTTCCCAGCTGCGGGGTCACGTGATCCCCCGGGGCCTGCTGCTACGGGGATGTGAGCCACAGCAGGTGATCGTGTGGGATGTGTCTGAGTAGGAGGAGGAGCCACAGGGCCCAGTCCACCTCCCCACATAGAAGGGAAGCCAATGTTTTTATGAAATGTCATTTATCCTTTTCATTTTATTTGAAAGCAGAGAGAGAGAGAGGAAGACATATTCCATTCATTTGTTCATTCCCCGAATGCCCACAGAAAGCAAGGACTGGACCAAACTGAAGCCAGGGGTCTGGGACTCCATCCAGGCCTCCCACGTGCGTCACAGGGATCCAGGACTTGAGCCATCACCTGCTGCTCCACAAGAGGCACGCTGGCAGGAAGCTCTAGTCCAGAGTGGAGCTGGGACCACGGCGCCCCGACAAGGCCGGACGGCGGATGAGCACCTGCAGGTGCCCGTCCGAGCCTGCTCCAGGGTGGGCCCCCTCCTGCTCCTCTCCAGCGTAGCACATGTTCAGAGAGCCCAGGCCCACTGGGAGACTCCGAGTCCCAGGTGGCCTGTTCTCCCTGTCCCCGGCCCGCTCCCCTGGCCTGAGGTCCTGGCGCCTGCAGGGCCCCCCTCGTCCCTTCCCTCAGATGAGGGTCCTTCTCATTTCATAATGGTCAGCAACCGGAAAATGCAGAACTACCCTTTTGTAAATCTTGCTATAACTTCCTTCTCCTTTTCTGTGGGGGTGGGGATGGGGGGTCATGTCTGACTTTGAGACTTTCTTCCCCATTTCTGACTCTGGAGGTTTGTAGGTTTTTGTCCTAATGGGCCTGGGGAATTAGGAATAACAAAGGTGTCCTGCTGTGGGCTGAGAGAAACAGTTTTCTGGAACCACTGCTTTTCCCACTCCGGGTTTGCTATTTGATCAGGGATGTGCGTGTGAAATGAACTGAGACTTCCCTCACCCTTCAGGAAACGAGGTGGAGGGAGGAGGCCGGGCCGTGACTTGCGGAGTCAGATGGCGGGGGCAGGCGACGAGCCGGCCCACTCTCCCTGCTGCACACTTGGCTCTGACGCCCTACAAGCATGCATGTCCACCCCTGGTCTGTCCCAAGTTCTCTTGCGGTTTCCAGTTAGTGTCTGTACAGTCAGGCTCAGAAGTTCTGTCTCTACCAGTGTGTCCATTTGCACAGCACGCGCCACAGCCCAGCAGGCTGAAACCACAGACATTGACTCCTTTGCTCTTGGTTCGAGGAGTCAGCAGGTTTAGTTTCTCCCGGGGTCTCTCCCCTCAGCTTGCAGGTGGGCCTCTCTCTGTGTGGCCCCCCTCTCTTAGGCACCAGTCGTGTTGGAATAAGGCCCCCGCTTTGCGATGTGCTTTAGCCTGATCACCTCTTTAGTGAACGCCTGTCTCCAAGTGTGGTCACACTAGGGGACAGGGCTTCAGGACATGAATGTGCAGTCGAGGGTGGGGGGGCACGGGGACGAGGGGACACAAGTCCTGTCTAACAGTCGCCTTATAAAGGACGTTGCAGATAATGCCCTTGTGTTGTGACTGCGCGTGGTTTGTTTCTGCTCGGGGTGATCCCTGCAGACCCATTACTTTGCTGTGCTCAGTTACCTTTTCAAGCCATTACAGCAGGAGAGGGAAAAGATGAATTTTTGGATAAGATTTATTTATTTATTTGGAAGTCAGAGTTACACAGAGAGAGAAGGAGAGGCAGAGAGAGTCTTCCATCTGCTGGTTCACTCCCCAGATGGGGCAATAGCTGGAGCTGTGCAGATCTAAAGCCAGGAGCCAGGAGCTTCATCTGGTCTCCCACGTGGGTGCAGGAGCCCAAGGACTTGGGCCATCTTCCTCTGCTTTCCCAGGCCATAGCAGAGAGCTGGTTGGGATGTGGAGCAGCTGGGATTTGAGCCAGCGCCCATATGGGATGCCTGTACTTCAGGCTGCAGCCTTACTCACTACGCCACAGCGCTGGCCCCGAAAAAGGTGATTTTTAATTTACCCACTTAGAGATCCTATTTGGGTTCACCGTTTTTAGAACAGGCCTACGTTTGCATCAGTCCCCCTCCCCCGCCCCCGAAGCCTGAAGAATTTCCAGTAATATTTCTTGCAGTTCAGATCTGCAGGAAGTGGGTTCCTTCAGCTTCTCTTGTGTGTACTCCTTGGTGTCTCTGGGTCCTAGCCTCTCCCAGGACACCCGTCACACTGACAGGGCCTGCCCTAGGTTCCTCCTGTTAGCTGAGTCACCTGCTTGGGTCTCCAGAAGCAGTCACATTCCACAGTGCAGGGGTTAGGGCGCCCAGAGTGAACGTGGAGCATCTGAAGTCTGTGTTGCTGTAGTCGGGTCGTCTGTCAGGGGCAGGAGTTTGTTCACAGTACTGGATGCTGGCGAGTCCGAGATGAGGTGCCAGAAGATTCTGGCTCTGGTGGCGTCTGCACACGGCAGAAGGAGGCAGAGGGGAGCGCTGCGGTGTGCTCCCACGTGCACGAGACGGGAGGCAGAAGGGCAGGCGCCGGCAGGGAGTCCGCCCCACGTCTTGCCCAGGGGCGCCCATCTGTTCATCAGGGTGGAGCTTCCCGCAAGGCCCCACCTTGTGATGCCGTCCTCACCGTGGGGTTCGAGTAAATGAATTCTGAGGGACACAGTTCTGTACGCACCCGTCGGACGGCTTCAGGCTGCAGGGAAGGGAATGCCCAGCCCGCGGCGGTTTTCTAGCACGTCTCGTGCAGGGGCGTCCGTGGTCGGGCAGGGCTAAGGTGGGCTCTCACGGGGCCAGAGGCTCCAGGGGCTCCACGTCCTCGCCCTCCTGCCCTTAGCATCCTGCCTTCTGTCTGCATCGTGCTGTCAAGGGGCCAGGAAGTGGCTCCTCCAGCGAGGGGCAGTGCTGGCTTCCACTGACGTCATTCACAGGCAGACGTGTGTGTGAGAGGGTATTTCAGGATGTTTGTGGAAAATGACATTTATTGATAAGCTCATTTTTATATATTTCATTTATTTGAAAGGCAGAATTGCAGAGGCAGAGAGAGAGAGAGAGAGAGAGAGAGAGAGAGAGAGGTCTTCTATCCGCTTTTTTACTCCCCAGATGGCCCCAACGGCCGGAGCTGTGCGGATCCGAAGCCAGGAGCCAGGATCTTTTTCCAGGTCTCCCACACGGGTGCAGAGGTCCAAAGACTTGGGCCATCTTCTGCTGCTTTCCCAGGCCACAGCAGAGAGCTGGATCCGAAGGGGAGAAGCCGGGACTTGAACCAGCACCCATATGGGATGCCTGCACTACAGGCGGCAGCTTTACCTGCTACACCACAGCACCGGCCCCGATAAGTTCATTTTTGAAGCAGTGCCTAGGGTTTTCCTGATAGACATTTTCCGTGGCCTTGTGGAGGCCTCTTGTCTGTGGAGGGCTGGGCCACCCCAAGGTTCCCTTCTAGTGTCTGTCTCTTCACATCAGGGGATAGAGCCTTTCCTGACGCTTGTTGCTTGAATTGTCTTGGCTGGAACCGAGTCACAACACCAAGGGGAGTGTGCAGGTGAGTTTTGGGTGTTGAGGGAGACCCTCGACTGTGGGAACCTTCAGCCTGTGCCAACAGGAAGATGCAGTAGGCATGGTGATTGGTACAGACAGCGCCTGCACTAGCCCCTGACAACCTAACGGCTGTCCCACCAAGGCCACCGCCACTCCTGATAACAGGAATTTCAGATTTTTTTTAGAGTTAAAGCCACTCATGATGGTAGTTAGGAGAAAAAAAAAACAAACAGTGGTATAGAAGGTGTGTGAGGGCCGGCATTGTGGCATAGGGGGTAAGGCTGCCACTTGCTATGCCAGCAGATACTGGTTCAAGTCCCTGCTGTCCTACTTCCGATCCAGCTCTCTGCTCATGGCCTGGGAAAGCTGTGGGAGATGGCCCTAGTGCTTGGCCCCTGCACCCACGTGGGAGACCAGGAAGAAGTTCCTGGCTCCTGGCTTTGACCTGGCGTAGCCCCAGTTGTTGTGGCCATTTGGGTAGTGAACCAGTAGATGGAAGATCTCTCTGCCTCACCCCTTCTCTGTAACTCTGTCTTTCAAATAAATAAATCTTTAAAAAATTGATAAACCCATTTACTAAGTTGCAGGTTACAAAATAAGCATACAAAAAACGGGGGAAAAAGGTGTCAGAAGCACCATGATTGCTTTTTCACGTCGATAATCATAGGTTTATAAAAATAGCAAGTACTGCTGCACTCAAGCCCAGAGATGCCCATCACAAGAGAATTCCTTACGTTTCTGGAAACGTCCCCCGCCCCCGTCATCATGGCAAGCATTTATGGAGTCTTTATGATGAGACAGGCTTTATGTATTGTTGCATTCACCTTCAGCGTGGATCCGTGAGCAAGACCCTACTGCCCAGCCTCCCTAGCAGATGAGGATGGAGGCCCTCGGAGGTGACATCAGCCTGGCCGAGCTGGGAGTCGCCCCTGGCAGCTCTGCTGCCTCCAGGCTCTGGGCAGCCGCAGGGCCTCGCTCCTCGGCTGGGCTGCCGCCAGTGCCCCGGTTTTCTGTGCTGTCTCCCCAGCCCTTGCCTCGGCACCTGTCCTGTCGGACCCCATGGCTTGTCTGTGGGTTTGCATCTTCACGTTTGTTTGTTAGTACCAGAGAGACGAGCCGCGGAGTGCGTGCTGCTGGGGTGCACCTCTCGTGGAGTGAGAGATGTGGATTCTGTGTTGGGGTACCCAGCTTTTTATGATTCCAGGGGACATCCAAGGGGTGGTTTCGAGTTGAGACCCTCCTGAGATGGTTTGGAGCCTGTCATTTGGATGATAAGCTTTAAAGATGTTTTGTTGCCAGGTGAATTTTGAATCAGAGCAGGGTACATTTTACCCGGAGCAGCAGCAGCCCCGAAGCAAGCCCACAGGTTCCTGGCTGAGTTACTCGGGGGTGGGGTGGGAGGGCCCTCGCTTCTCTTCCTCTCGTGCTCCCAACACTGGGTCCTGTTCAGCTGACACGTCTAACTTCTCCTAAAGCTTTTTTGTTTTTACCAGTTTACTGTACAGTAAAAACCAGATACCAGAGAGCCACGTGCGACAATCCCCAGCTTACTGAATTATTGTAAAACAGGCACCGCTGTCACCAGTCCTAGGCCTCGTAGCCCATCCTGGTCGCTTTTCCCTGTGTCCAGCCTTGATTGCCCCTGTTTCCTGCCTCTTCGTGGGGTTATCGTGCAAACCAACAGCCTGACCCACGTACTTTAGCTTTGTCCATTTTTTTAAAAGGTGTGACTTGTGTGTGCCTTTTCATCGATGGGCTCTGTTCGCATGTGCCTCCCCTTACGCTCTCCGTGGATGCCCGAGGACCTGGGCTGGGTAGAGGTGTTTCCCGCAGTCTCAGCAGAGAGGGTGCACGCCTGGCTGTCTGGTTCCCTGGCGTTTGGATCGGACTCAGGTGGCTCCCTTGGCAGGAGGCCGGGAGGTGCTGAAGGTGCTGTGTTAGTCCCCGCAGGCACCTGGCACGGGTTTCTCCACGCTTTTTTGATGTTAGCAGCTGTTGGATCACTGGGGGTTGTAGTATGTGACGTTCTGTCATTTTATTTCATTTGTCAGCTGGAATAACTTTATAGATTCCCCTTCTGTCTGCTGCTTGGTTGTTCAGTGGTACAGTTCACAAGCATTTGATTCACCCAGTTTGCAAAAATTTATTTCCTTTTATTCTCTGGTGACCAATCAGAGTTTTTTAAGAAGATTTATTTTATTTATTTGAAATACAGAGAGAGAGAAAGAGAGAGGGAGAGATGGAGAGAGTTCCATCTGCTGGTCTACTCCCCAGATGGCCTTGACAGTTGGAGCTGAGCTGATCTAAAGCCAGGAGCTTCTTCTGGTTCTCCCACATGGGTGCAGGGGCCCAAGCACTTGGGCCATCCTCTAACTGCCCTCCCAGGAACATTAGCAAGGGGCTGGATCAGAAGTGGAGCAGCCAGGACTTGAACTGGCGACCATATGGGATGTAGGCCGGGGCTTTAACCCGCTGCACCACAGCTACAGCCTCCAATTAGAGTTTTTTTTAATTTACTATTATGACTTCATTGAATTTAAGTGTATAGTTGTACTTCAGAAAGTTCAGGGGAAAAAATGGAATTAAAACATACGTTTATTTAGCTGTAAAATTTTTGAAAGCCATGAGATCTTCACAAAGTTTATTGGAAATGTATTGTGATAACCTTATCTCTTTAAAAATATACTTTTTTTTTTTTTTTCAATTTGAGGGGCACATGGGGAGAGAGACAGAGACAACACTGTATGTGTTTGTGTGTTTTCATCCGCTGGCTAACTCTCCAAACGCCCACAACAGCCAGGGCTGGGCCAGGTTGGGAACAGGGCACTCAACCCCCTTCTCCCACAGGGGAGTGGCCGGAACCCAATCACCTGAGCTGTGATTGCTGCCTCCTGGGGTTCGTGTAACCTGGTCGGTCGTACATTTCATTTCTCTGCCATTTGAATTGGTGAGCTCTGAACCCTGGTGTCCCACGTGAGCATGACCTTGGGCTGCCCAGCACGAGCCGTCTTTGCCTCAGTGCCCCGTCGGGGCCGTGCAGACTTTCTGCTGAGCACACCAGTGACATGTGATGTGTGGACACCCAGCCATCTTCCCAGACAGTGCTGTCACTCACTCCAACCCTGCACGCAGAAGGCTGAGACTCACGGAGAAGCCGTGGGGTCATGGGACTCCCAGCGTGTGTGTGTGTCTCTTTGTCATTTACTGATTCAGCAGAAATCCAACTGAAGATTTTTTTTCCTTTCCTTTTCCCAGCCTGTGGTGTTTTTTTTTTTTTTCTACAGACAGAGTGGACAGTGAGAGAGAGAGACAGAGAGAAAGGTCTTCCTTTGCCGTTGGTTCACCCTCCAATGGATGCCGCGGCTGGCGCTGATCCGAAGCCAGGAGCCAGGTGCTTCTCCTGGTCTCCCATGGGGTGCAGGGCCCAAGCACTTGGGCCATCCTCCACTGCACTCCCTGGCCACAGCAGAGAGCTGGCCTGGAAGAGGGGCAACCGGGACAGAATCCAGCGCCCCGACCGGGACTAGAACCCGGTGTGCCGGCGCCGCAAGGCGGAGGATTAGCCTAGTGAGCCACGGCGCTGGCCCCCAGCCTGTGTTTTTGCCTTCTGCTTCTGACTGGCCCACGTGAGAAGCCACATGGCAGAGAGAGGGTACATACTTAGCATGTGTCAGGCACTGGGTCCTTGTGTACAGCACCAGATGCGTCAGTGGCAGTTTAAAACCTGTTCTGTTGTTGCTGTCCCTACTTTAAAGGCAAGAAAGCTGAGACCGTAAGAGGCCAGTGGCACATCTGGGATTCACGCCGTGTTTCTGTCCTTCCTCTTGCCTGGGCTGTGGCCGTGACGTCACCCAGGCCACTTGCGGGACAGGTGTTTCCTGCAGCCCAGGGTTGGAGGGTGGAGCTGGCTGCTCCGTGACGTCTCAGTCTTGCACAGATGTCTCCTGGAGCTCTGCAGGGTCCCTGGTCTCAACTCCTGCAGCGTGCATGGGAGGAAGGCTCTAGAGCGCCGGGGAACGGGCAGCCACAGGCTTGGGAGTCCGTGGCCAGGGTTGCAGGTGGCCTGAGCGCCGCAGGTCTTGCTGATGACAGTCAGCAGTGTTGCCAGCACCTGCTTGTTAACCCCTCCGCCAGGGACGGGAGGGGGAGGTGAGACTTCAGTGTGTCAGTTTGGGAACTTGCTAGGCATTCTAAAAGTGAATTTTGTGGAGAAAAAACATTAAGTAGATCTAAAATATAAAATATGGTTTTTCTTATTATCTATGCCATATCTACATATATTCTCAGAACCGTTTTTTTTAATTATTTATTATTTGAAAGTCAGATAGAGAAAGAAAGAGAGAGGGAGAGAGATCTTCCATCTGCTGGTTCACTCCCCAGATGGCTGCAATGGCCAGGGCTGGGCCAGACTGAAGCCAGGACCCTGGAGTTTCATCTGACTCTCCCACCTGGGTGGCGGAGGCCCAAGCACTTGGACCATCTTCTGCTGCTTTTTCCAGGCCGTTAGCAGGGAGCCGGTAGGGCACTGGATCCGCTGGGACACAAACTGGTGCCTATATGGGATGCCAGCATTGCAGGTGGCGGCTTTACTCATTATGCCACAACACCAGCCCCAGAAATCTTTTTTAAAAATCATCATTTCTACTCAGGGGAATGTTGTAGACACATTTTGCTCTCATGTGGTGTTGTTGTTTTTTGACAAAAAGGGTCTTTCTAAGCAAATAACGCAGGTGGCATCTGATACTCCGTGGTG
The DNA here is from genome assembly GCF_964237555.1 of Oryctolagus cuniculus. Lineage (NCBI taxonomy): Eukaryota > Metazoa > Chordata > Mammalia > Lagomorpha > Leporidae > Oryctolagus > Oryctolagus cuniculus. The sequence continues at coordinate 9,205,078 of NC_091437.1, forward strand.
GGCCAGCTCTGCAGAGGTATGCAGGGTGTGGGCTGCCCAGCAGTGGGTTTTGTGATTTTGTTGAGATGTTTAACCCCCCTGGGCCATGATTGACACATCTAGAAAAAACGAAGTGTGGATGAAGTGATCACTAATCCCTCCCAGCTCTGGAATTCTATGATGCTGGTAATTATCACCTACATTTTTCATTTTCAAAAATATGTTTGTTTATTTGAAAAGTAAAAATGACGAAAACAGAGACAAGAGAAACAGAGATACTCCGTCTGCAGGTTTACTTCCCACACACCTGTAACAGCTGGAACTGGGCCAGATGGAATCCGGTCTCCGTATGTGGGTCATATCTTGAGCCATCGCCTGCTGGGTTGCAGCACCTAAATGTGGGTCTCTGTGTTCCGCGTGCAGGGTGTTGGTGACAGCTCTGTCTGGTAAGATGGCTGGGTGTCCCAGTATCACCTGTGACTGGTGTACTCCACAGAAAGTCTGCACAACCCCTAGGCCAGGGCCTAACGGGGGCACCAGGAAGCTGGAGTTGGACGCAGGGCTGGGACTGGAAGCCAGCACTCTGGTACACCTGGCCCTGCATTGTCATCCTGAGTGAGGAAACTGGGGGAGGGAGGCCAGTGGTGGAGGCAGAGGGCAGTGTCGGGTTCCTCCGTGGAGGAAAGCTGACCGGTCCCTGTGTGGGGTGAGGAATTCTGCACGAGGGGCATGGGGCGCTGGGGGCCGGGGGCTGCAGTACCAGCCCGAGTCTTCCTGCCAGGCTCAAGGGCTACAAAGTGTGGCCTGAAATACTCTTGTTAGGAAATTGATTTTTTTTTTTTTTTTTTTTTGACAGGCAGAGTGGACAGTGAGAGAGAGACAGAGAGAAAGGTCTTCCTTTGCCGTTGGTTCACCCTCCAATGGCCGTCGCGGCTGGCGCACCGCGCTGATCCGAAGCCAGGAGCCAGGTGCTTCTCCTGGTCTCCCATGGGGTGCAGGGCCCAAGCACTTGGGCCATCCTCCACTGCACTCCCTGGCCACAGCAGAGAGCTGGCCTGGAAGAGGGGCAACCGGGACAGAATCCAGCGCCCCGACCGGGACTAGAACCCGGTGTGCCGGCGCCGCAAGGCGGAGGATTAGCCTAGAGAGCCGCGGCGCCGGCCAGGAAATTGATTTTAAACTTACCTTCATCTTCCCCTTCAGTGCTAAGATACTGATAGGAAACCCTGCTCAACTCTGTCTTACATGAGAGACCTCGTCTGTGAAAGTACCAAGAGGCTAATACCAGTGACCACAAGTCAATTCGTTTTGGCACATGAAGGATTCATGACAGTGTTGTTTTTATTTATCTATTTATTTATTTATTTGAAGGGTGGAATTACAGAGAGGAAGAGGCAGAGAGAGAGAGAGAAAGAGAGATCTTCCATCCACTGGTTCATTCCCCAAGTGGCCACAAGATAAGGGATGTACCATGCCAAAACCAGGAGCCAGGAGCTGCATCCACTTGGGTGCAGGGGCCCAAGCACTTGAGCCAACTTCTGCTTTCCCAGACACATTAACATGGAGCTGGATTGGAAGTGGAGCAGCCAGGACTCGAACCAGCACGCATATGGGATGCTAGCACTGCAGATGGCGATTTAACCCGCTACACCACAGTGCCGGCCCCTACAGTGTGTTTTTTTTTTTTTTTTAAGATTTATTTATTTATTTGAAAGTCAGAGTTACACAGAGAGAGGAGAGGCAGAGAGAGAGAGAGCGAGATCTCCATCCGATGGTTCACTCCCCAATTGGCCGCAATGGCTGGAGCTGTGCCATGCTGAAGCCAGGAGCCAGGAGCTTCTTCCGAGTCTCCCACATGGGTGAAGGGGCCCAAGGACTTGGGCCACCTTCTACTGCTTTCCCAGGCCACAGCAGAGAGCTGGATTGGAAGTGGAGCAGCCAGGACTTGAACTGGCACCCATATGGGATGCCGGTGCTTCAGACCAGGGCGTTAACCCTCTGCGCCACAGTACTGGCCCCTACAGTGCTGTTTTTAAAAATGAACAAGGCAAGTGGTGGGTATTTGATGTAGTGATTAAAATGCCAGTGAGGATACCCATGACCCACATAGGAAACTGCGCTCAACTCCTAGCTCTACCCCGCATTCCAGCTTCCTGCTGTTGTGCGCCTCGGGCGGCAGCGTGTAATAGGTTCCTGCCGTCCACACGGGAGGCTGGGATTGAATCCCAAGCTCACGACCTCAGCCTGGCTCAGCCCCAATTCTGGAGGGCATTTGGGGGTGAACCAGAAGATGGGAGATTTCTCTCTTTTCTTCTGTCTCACAAATAAATAGAATGTACAAGACAAAACCTCAACAATTTAAATATTCATTGGCTGCGTCTATGTATAAAACGCTGCGTCCTTGAGTTGGAGCTCTGTGTGGCTTTAGAACAAGGTTGGTCTCTGTGCGCTGATCTGGAAAGATCTCCAAGATAGATTAAACTGAAAAGCAAAATAATGATCTCATTGTGTTTTTAAAAAGGCATATTATATGTTTATGGGTACATAAGTGTTTTTTTAGAAGAATGAGCCATACTAAGAGTAAGGAAACTGTGGGGTTGGAAGAGGGGAAAGGGTTTGCATTCTATTTATGCCATCTAAAATACTTAAATTCCATAATAAAAATACATTTGGCAAAGGAGGGAAGTAAGATTTCGCTGGAGGTTTTGGGGCATTCTAATACTTACTTAGAAAACGCGGTATAAATATAGCATGCTGGGAAAGTCCACACTCAGGCTCCCGAGGTTGGGCAACCCCCGCCGCACAGGCCTCTTCTGAGAGCCCAGCGCTCTCAGCCGGCACAGCAGCGGCTCCCCGGTGTCTGCCAAAACCATCTTGACGAGCCCCGGGGCAGGCAGGTGTGCGGAGCGTGGGCCGGCCCGCTGGTGGGTGTGGGGAGACCGAGGTGGGGGGACTGCGAGCCTTCCAGAAACTGTGGGCCACAGTCCCCGGCCGCCATCTTCTCCCTGTAGCAGGGAGCTGGATTGGAGAGGTGGGGAATAAATATAGAACAGCAGGTGCAAGGCTCCTTGCTCAGGCCTGGGGACGTGTTTGCTGTCTTGCCCCACCCCTCTCTGCTGTCCGAGGCCGGGCCTCGCCCAGGCTGCTCTGTGCCTTCCCCTGCTTCCCAGCCCGTCTCAGCCCCTGCCGCAGTGCCCATGCTGCTCTCCCCAGGACAGCGTGGCTCTGCAGGAGCAGCTCCGGTGCCGCCGCCTCCTGGAAGCTTTCCTGTTCTGTCCTCCACCAAGGAGAAGCCCAGATTCCTGCCAGGAGTCCACAGAGCCCAGCTGCCGCCCTGCCTCGCTGGGTGTCTCACTGGGTTCTCTGCCTCAGGCTGCTGCTGTCTGTACCCCAATAGAGTGGATCCGGGGTGCAGGGACTAGAGATTTTAGGTTTCCTGCTTGGTTGAGGCATAATGGACAAATAACAATTGGTATAGAAGATGCAGAACATGATGACTCCCAGCACGGGTTACCTCGTGTCGGTGATTACCATGATCAGACCAGCACATAGTTCAGCACGTAGTTGCCATGTGTGTGTGTGGGGTGAGACTCTGAGATATGCTCTCTTAGTAGCACTCAAGCAAACACTACGGCATAGTTAACTGCGGCGGCTGTGCCACACCTTCTATCCTCAGGACCCCCCAGGGTTTATACCCGTGGCCCGACCCTCCCCGTGCAGTTCCTGGCAGCCTCTGTCTACTTTGTGCTTTTGGTAAGTCACGTAAGTTCATCTCAATAACTCATCCTTACACCATGTTCTCAGTAAATATGTGGTAGGAGTGGCTTCGTTTTTACGATTTGCCCAAATATCGTTTTTTTCTTTCATTTGAAAGCTTATTTCAATTTGATACCAAAAGTAAGAATGTGTCCTCTTGCAGGGATTGAGCTTGAAGATTGTGGAATTCACTCTGAAAAATTTTTTAAAAAGATTTATTTATTTACTTGAGAAGCAGAGTTACAGTGAGAGGAAGAGACAGAGAGAGGTCTTCCATCCACTGCTTCACTCCCCAAATGGCCGCAGTGGCCGGAGCTGGGCCAATCAGAAGCCAGGAGCCAGGTGCTTCTTCCTGGTGTGCCAGGTGGGTACAGAGGCCCAAGCACTTGGGCCACCTTCCACTGCTTTCCCAGGCGATTAGCACAGAGCTGGATTGGAAGAGGAGCAGCTGGGACTCGAACCAGCACCCATATGGGATGCAGGCACTGCAAGTGGATGCTTGGGCTGAACCAGAAATCTTTGTGTTTTTTTTTGTTTTTTTTTTTTTGTTTGTTTTGTTTTATTTTGTTTTGTTTTAGAGATTTATTTTTTATGTGGAAGGCAGAGATATGTGGGGGGGGGGGTAGTGGTTTGAGATCTTTCATCCAATGGTTCACTCCCCAGGTGGCCACAATGGCCAGAGCTGGACCTGGGAATTCCATCTGGGTCTCCCACCCACATGGGTGTAGGAGCCCAAGGACTTGCACCATCATCCAAGGTGCATTAGTAGGGAGCTGGCTCAGAAGTGGAATAGCCGGAACTCAAACTGACACCTACATGGGATGCGGGCATTGCAGGTGGAGGCTTAACTCGCACACCACAGTATGGACCCAACTCTGAAGAGTTGGTAGGAGCATTCGGGCACCCACACGGAGAGGTACCCCAGTCTCCGCCCCATGCACAAGGAAGTGGCTGTGAGCTCTAGTCTGGTGGGGTGACGTCTTACACTGACGGTTCAGAAAAGCAAACAAGCTGCACCCACTATTAAGACAACTCCCTGCAAAAGTAAAGGAAATTTAGAAAGGAAAACACAGTGAGGGTGCAGATGTGCAGGCGGAAACATTTTATTTTATTCCTCATATTTCTCTCCTTAATCTGGAGTTATATGTAGCTGTGACCACAGACTTTACACTATGCAGTATTTGCTTTCTCTCACCATTTTTATGGACATTCGATTCTGTTTCTGAATGCAGTGATTAGAGGTTGCCTTTCTTGGCTGTGAAACAAAGATGTAGCCGGAGGAAGTCATGCAGTTTAAAAAGACCAAGCAAAAATGCCAACAGATGATTTGATGGATGTTTGCGGTACAATGAATGGGAGGCCAGTGCGCATGGTTTTCTTTCATTAAACACTCACCCATAGCAGAGTTTTGCCCAAGCCGTGACTCTCTTGTCAGAGGACACTCAGAACAGCTGGAAGGCAGCCCTCCTTCTTGGCAGGTTCCTGTATCAGCCGCAGGCCTCTGCTAAGGAATGTCAGGTCTCTAAAGCCTGTAGAGAATGAGATAATTGACACAGAAGAGTCCATTGTTAGCCTTCTTTTCAGAAGAAAGGAATCTGGGTGGTGCCTGTGGGCAGTGAGGTGTGTTGAACCCATGAACCTTGAACTGATGGGAAGAATTAGGCCAAATACCAGGGTCTCCTTGAGGGCTGTAGATACATAGAAGGGAGCGTGGGCATTGACAGACCATTGGCAGTGAGCACTGTGTACTCCATCTGCTAGTCTTGCTTTGACTGCAGCCTGGCAGACTACGTTGGCCCTCCCCTGTGGACTAGTCATAGTCTCTCCTTCCTACCAGGAGCACCTGCTGTCATCGAGCCAGACTTTGTAGCTTTCCTGTAAAGCTGCGTGAGTCAGAGTCATTCATACAAACGTCATTCCCAGATCTGTCTTCCGGGCCAGCTTACCTGTTAGGCATTAGCACACTTTATAAAGCTCGCACCTGTGTATTCGTTGTGTGTAACTTCCTGTAATGTCACCAAGGAATGGCCTGTGCTTGTGTTTCCCAATGGGGTGATGGTATCTTGGGTGGTATTTATGGCTTTAATTTATGAATGGAGCCACAAAAGATTGGCTCTGGGTTTTATTTATTATTTATTTATTTATTTATTTCCTGTTTCATTTGTGGCTTAAAGAGAGACATGGGGTCTTAGTCACCACACAGGCCGGCTTCTGTGGCCCCAGAGAGTCCATGAGAGGACTGGAACTTAGTCCTGAGTTTCAGAGGGCCTGCGGCAGCCTGGAGCCCTCTTTAAGATATTAAAGGGTTTTGCAGTAACTCCCAAATAGGAACCTACAAGACGCCTCCGATTCCTGGGGCTGGGGCCTGTGTGTCTGAGATACAGGGATCCTGCCAGGTTCCGGCTGCTTGGACGGGGCCCCCCACTCTGAACCTTCTGAATGGCAGCTGTTTATGAGGCCAGGCCCCTGCCCCCAGCCCCATCGCTGCTCCCTGACCACCTGTGACACTCTAAAGCTGCTCTTGCTGATATCGGACTGCTTATGAATAATGTTCAGTATTAGTAAGCCTGTGGGCTCTTGCCATGTATTCAGAGTTGAATACATGGCTCACATAGACCATACAGCATGGTAAGTTTTTAAGGATTTTATTCTGTGAGAAAAATGCACAGGAGAGTGAGAGCTCTGTTAAGGGGAGAAAGAGGAGTCTCGAAGCTAAGCTGGTCCTCACCAAGCAGAGAGCAGGCCAGGAGCAAGCCACGTGGAGCAAGCGTATGGTTAGAGAAGCAAACAGAGAGCAGGCTGATAGGCCACGCACCCGAAGGCGTGGGGCCACAGGGGAGGGCCCATCGTGTGTGGTCCGGGCCTTTTATTTACTCCCAAACAGGGAGTGGTTATGTCTGATTGGCAGGTGGGGGTACAGGTGGGGTCAGGTAGGGGCATGAGATCACACAGGGGGCGTGGTCTTCCAGCTCACAAACCTAATCAATTTTGTCCTCTCTGCCTGCCTACACCATTGGCCTTGGATGTGTTACAAGTGTCAGATACGTGACAAATCCAGAGAGGTGAGTGAGGCGGGGTCTCTCTGTTCCCAGCAGTATTTCCTGCAAGGCAGGGCTGGGATCAGAATCTGCATGCCAGCTGTGATGACTTCCACACTGCCAACTCCTTCAACCAAACACAAACAAAGAAAACAACAAAGTCAACTATGACAAAATCATCCCAACTAAGACTAAGTCAACCCGAGGCTCAGCACCACCACTGTGGTAAGGTTTTCAGCTGTTGGGTCATTCAGTCAATCAACTAATGATTGTGAAATATCTTCCTGAATGTAGCTGAAAAGGTTAGAAAAGGTTCAGGTGGAGGTCTCCGGGATGCTGTGTGGTTATCTGCAGCTGTGTCACAGCTGACCTGGCTCAGCGGCTCACATCAGCAGTAAATGTCCATTAGCACACCCAGCTCTGAGGGTCAGGACCCGGAGGCCAGCGGAGCTCTGTGTTTCGACTTGGGGGTCTGTGGTGAGGCCATAGACAGGGGCTTGGCCCGGGCTGCCAACAACTGCAGGGTGTCCAAGGTGGGTCATGAGCAGTTGGCATCTTGGTCTGGCTGCGAACAGGAGCTGTGTAGCTGTGTCGTAGGTTTACAGGCGTGTCGTCATCGCCTGGTGCGTGGCTGTCCCCAGAGCGAGTGAGCCAAGAGAGCACAAGGTGGAAGCCTTTCAGGATTAAGCCGTGGAAGGAACACTCGAGGGTGTGGGCAGAGACATGGGCACAGCCTGGAGACTGGCTGGCTGCAGAGGCCAGGAGCTGCCTGGAGTTGGAAGAGGATGTGTGTGGCATGTCGAGGGGAGGAGGCGGCCTGTCGTGTGTGGATGTCCAGTTGCTGAGGTCGAGGGCCAGGGCAGTGGGTAGGGAAGGGCACCAGGAACAGTGGGGCTGAGCAGCAGTAGGTGTCAGTGTGCTCCGGTGGCACTGGGGGGCCGTGTGGCTGGAGCACAGTGTGGCACGTGGAAGGGGGCTGGGGCCTGTGAGATCTGAGGGCCGAGCTCGGGGGTCTAGACTGTCTTTGGCTATTAGCGATGAGTCCTGGAGGGTTTGTAAGCAGGTGAGTCACAGGATCGTTGGTGCATTTGAGCCCCGCTTTGTGAGCTGTTGTTTCCTCTTCCCTTTTGTCCCCAGTGTCATCTAGGAGTCAACTCTCGTGTCTACAATTCTGCAGCACCTCTGCCCATGCCTTGACCACAACTGCCTTGAGCTGTTTGATTTTTCATGTATTTGTCTTGTTATCACAAATAGATTACAGGGGCCAGAGGACCAATCTTTATCTGCATCATGTCTGTTTGCCCCACCGTGCCATATCCAGTAAAGAGTTGCTCACTGGGTGGACAAAAGCAGCCAGTGACCACATGTGTGTCCAGCCACTGTTTCTGGCCGGTGGTGCCTAATCTACAGTTCAGCATTTTTTCAAAGGAGAGAGCAAGTACAGTGGATTTGATTTATGTACATGGAAAAAAGTGTTCAGAAGTGATTCTGTGTGCTTGGCATTTGCCAAAATATTTTTAGGAAACATTGAATAATAATCTTATTTTTAAAACCCCAGGGATTATTTTCAGCTTCAAAGAGAGTTCTTATTTTGCCTAAATTAGGCTAGTGGAACAGCAACCAGCCGGAGCATGCAGGGAGGGTCACTTTCATGTCTGAACAGCCATAAGTTCATCCTCTTTGTGCACATGGAAGATGTTTGTGGAGCACAGCTTCTGGTTTGGACTGGAGGCGGAGTTTTGTCCCCTTCCTCCTCCTCCTCGGATTGAATGACATCCTTGTTTATGCATTTTCATTGATCGTGTAAGCATTTGACTCATGAGGTAGCTTCAAAAATGATGGAGACTCATGGTCTCAAGCAAGCAAAGACATTTTTGCTTTGTTTCTTGAAAATCTCCCTCATGCTAAAAAAGTAAAACCCAGGAATGCAAGCTCTGTCCCCATAACCCTTGGAGGCCTCTGTGTCCTTGAGCTGCAGCGGGTGTGAAGAGAGGAGCTCATGGAGGGGTGGCCAAGGAGTTCACAGAGTAAAGGGGCGAAGTGGGGGACCAAGCGCCTGTGGGCGGGGGAGAGTATGGGACGGGGCGGGAAGCAGGGCACCTGCTCGCAGCATTCAAGGAGGCTCGGAAGGAGGGCACTCAGGATCCAGGGCTTGGCGTGGATTTGGGGGTGAAAGTCCCCAAGCAGCAAAGGGGACTGGCCCATGGAGAAGCCAGGCCAAGGGGAGTGAGGGAGGAGGGCTCCAGGAGCTTACAGAAGAGGAAGAAGGGAAGAGTGAGAAGCCCTGGGTTTGGATACCGTGTCTGTCGGCATCTGTGTCTGGACTGCAGGTCCGGGTGCATCAGTCCACGTCTTTGGGTATGTGTTCTTTGGTTTTTTTGAAGATCCATTCAGGCTCGTTTCTGTGATTCTGTTGGGTAGAGAGCCAGCAGTTCTACTTCCAGACATACACCCAGAGAAATGAGGCCCGTGTCCACCCAAGTGCTTAGTTGCAAGTGCACCTAGAAGCATTTCACATACCAACCAAACAGTGGGAACAGCCCCAGGAGCCACCAGTTCGTGAATGGGTAACAGGACATGGCAGCTTCACTCACTGGTGCGATGAAGCAGCAAAGTTTGTACCCAGTACAACCTGGATGAGAACTGTGCCAAGTGAGGAAAATCAGACACAAAGGACGATGTATTCTGTGATTCTGTTTATGTGACGAGTGGGCAAGATGCTGGCTGTTGCTGAGTCTGTAAAGGTAACAAGTCGAGCAGGGCTGCCCACGGCTGTGGTGAGGTGGCCACTGTGGGACCCTGGGATGTTCTTTTCCAGAACCTGGGTTTCTCTGTCTGGCCCAGCACAGTGCCCTCCAGGTCCATCCGTGTTGTCACAATGGCGGGATTCCTTCCTTCTTGCTTTATTTTTGAAATGTGTTTGGGCAAGGCAATATTGTACGTGTTTACTGTATACGTAGTGTGTGTTTATAGATGTGGATATCTGTATCGACTTAGTGTGATGTCTTCCAGGTTTATCCGTGTTATCGTGGGTGACAGGATTTCTTCTTTTCTAAGACTAAACAGTATTCCCTTGTGTACTAGACCTTGTGTGTGTAGATATTTTTAAAATTGTGTAATACTATTTAATTTTGTTTAATTTTTAAGTTTGCTTATTTGAAAGAGAGAGAGGGAGATGAGAGAAAGAGAGAGAGCAATCTTCCATCCTCTGGCTCACTCCCCAAAAAGCCACAATGGCCAGGGCTAGGCCAGGTTGAAGCCAGGAACCTGTAACTCTGTCCAGGTCTCCTGCATGGTCTCCCAGGCATGTGGGCCATCTTCCAGTGCTTTCCCAGGCTCATTAGCAAGGAGCTGGATTGGAAGTGGAGGCGGCACTAACTGGCACTTACATGGAATGCTCGCTTCACGGGCAGTGGCTTAACCCAGTACACTACAGCACTGGCCCATGTGTAGATCTTTTGTGCCTGGGCCTTGCACGTGTGGACCACGTTTTCTTTATCCGATTGGGATGATTAAATGTTCTAAAACTTCAGTTGTGGTGGTGGTTCTGCAACTCTTGCCCTTGCCCCCAGTGAGTTATTGACTTAAAATTATAAATTATTCCTCAATAAAATGTGGGGGATAAAAGGTGACAGACAAGGAGGAGAAGGCAGAAGCTGTAAATGCAGCAGGAATGGCAATAAGTTGATTGATAAAGCAGCTGACGGGTAACGAGAGTTCATTATATTCTGGTTTCTGCTCCAGTGTGTGTTTGAAAATTTGCATAGTAAAAATAACTTGAAGAGGGTGGCAAGCCCGTTATTTTGTGGATGTAACATAACACTCGCAGCATGTGTCTAACACTTTACAGTGGTGAATGTGCTGGCAGTGGGAGGGCATCATTTGACCTTCATTGAAAACAAACACATGGTATAGCAAGTCACTCTATGTGTTACCTTTTGCCAGTATCTCAGCAGGAATGTGAGAGAATCGTGGTAATCATATCATCAGAAAGGAGGTTAAGCAGTTTTTTGAAATTTAAGTTATTTGAAAGATAGAGAGAGGCAGAGTTGCTTAATCTGCTGGGTCACTCCTTAAGTGCCCGCAACAACCAGGCCTGGGCCAGGTCGAAGCTGGGAGTCAGAAACTCAATCCGGGTCTCTTGTGTGGGTGGCAGGCACCCGAGTACGTAAGCCATCGCCTGCTCCCTCCCCTCGTGCACATCAGCAGGAAGCTGGAATCAGGACAGACGCCCAGGCACTCTGATGTGGGATGTCGGTGTCCCAAGTGGTGTCCTAACCATTGCTCCAAACACCTGCCCAGGAATTGCATCCTGTTCAGCGTATTGTGTTCAAGTAAGAGTGATGCATGTTAGAATTAAAATTAAAATGAGGTTTTCTGCAATACGGCGGAACCGTGAGCCTTACAAACGCAGACTGGACAGCGTCATGATGGTACCCTGCATTACTGACTTCTCTGTGATGGACACGCAGAGGTACTGTTGCGTTCATGACGTGGTCTGCTGTCAGCAGGGAGTGTGGGAGTGAGCATTACCCTCTTGCTTGGCTTACCACTCACTTGTCCACGGGTTTGTTTCCCAACTCATCATAACCCACATTCTTTTTTTAATGATTTATTTATTTATTTGAAAGTCAGAGTTACACAGAGAGAGAAGGAGAGGCAGAGAGAGGTCTTCCATCCGCTGGTTCACTCCCTAGTTGGCCACAACGGCCGGAGCTGTGCCAATCCGAAGCCAGGAACCAGGGGCTTCTGCCTGGTCTCCTGTGCTGGTGCAGGGGCCCAAGGACTTGGCCATCTTCTACTGCTTTCCCAGGCCACAGCAGAGAGCTGGATTGGAAGTGGTGCAGCCGGGACTCGAACCGGCACCTGTATGGGATGCTGGCACTGTAGGCTGTGGCTTTAGCCGCTGCGCCACAGCACCAGCCCCATAACCCACATTTTGAAGAAGGAGTTTTATGTCCTCATTTTGCACTGGAGGAAGCAGAGGCACAGCGAGGCCGACTCAGTTCGTGAGCCCAGGAGGCCGGTCAATGTTCACGCTGGGCTGCGTCCCTCCGGGTCTATGCTCATGTCCCTTTACTCCCTGGTTGCACTGGAGCATGGTGTCCGTTGAAGGCTGCAGCCTGACCTCCATGATTCTCTGCCTTCATTGACTCTGTCTCAGTCCATTTTCTGTTGCGGTAACAGAATACTTGAGATGGGGTAATTCGTGAGGAATAGGAGCTGATTTAGCTTGAAGGCCTGGAGCGTGGCACTGGCGTCTCGTGGTGCTCCATCACAGCGCAGCAGGGGGCGGCTCATGGCGAGACAGAGCCGGGGCCAGCTCCAGTCTCATCTCCTCCTCTCAAAAAGCCGCTGATGCCATGGAGGAGCTCACCCTGGGAACCCCGTCTGACCCTCCTTGTCCTCCAAAGATTCCACCAGCACAGACTGTTAACAAGGGAGTTTGGGGATTAGGTTACCAGGACGGGAACCCTGGGAGGACACCTTCAAACCACGGTGGAACCTGCACGGGCAGGAGGTAGGAAAGAGATGGGGGATGTAGCCAGCGCCGCGGCTCACTAGGCTAATCCTCCGCCTGCAGCGCCGGCATCCCGGGTTCTAGTCCCAGTTGCTCCTCTTCCAGTCCAGTTCTCTGCTGTGGCCTGGGAGTGCAGTGAGGATGGCCCAGGTCCTTGGGCCCTGCACCTGCATGGGAGACCAGGAGGAATCACCTGGCTCCTGGCTTCGGATTGGCGCAGTGTGCCGGCCACAACGTGCCAGCCGTAGCGGCCACTTGGGGGGTGAACCGATGGAAAAAGGAAGACCTTTCTCTCTGTCTCTCTCTCTCACTGTCTAACTCTGCCTGTCAAAAAAAAAAAAAAAAAAAAAGTAAAAATTAAAAATAAATAAATAAATAAAAGAGGTGGGGGATGTTTCCTGGAGTAAGAACCCTCGGTGTGGATGCCAGCCAAGGCAGGGAGTGTCCCCCAAGGCACAGTTTTGGGGCCGCCTCGTGCTAAGTCATGACAGATGGGTCCAAGCTTTGATTTGACCATAGTGGAGACAGTTGTTTGGAATTCAGAACTCAGATCCTCATTTATTCTCAGGATTATCTTAGGTCTCCTACCTGGTCTCCCAGCTCCCACTCCGCTCTTGGACTTGCCACCAGCCAGCTGTGTCGCTTCCTCTCCTAGCAGCTGTCGCACACGGCCCTGCACTGCCTACAGACTGAAGTGTGCAGACCGCCTGCGTTTTCCTAGACTCCGGTGTTCCCCACTGAGCGCTGTGTGCTCAGGCTGTCTGGGGTGTCCCTCAGTGCACTGGCTGTAATTCTGTTGTTTCTCTCGCCACTGACCGGCTTCTCTGGAGTCTTCAAAGCCCTAGTAAGACCTCGTCTCCAGGCCTCTCTCGGCAGCGTCTGCTCTGCTTTCTCCGAATTTTCACGACACTTTGCAGACCTGGGTTGTGCATGGTTTTGTTGGTGTCTGCATGCCGCAGCTCCTGCTGTCTGCACACCTTGGAGCCCCACCTTTAAATCCCATCAGCCACGGCTGTGTCTGGCACGTGGTGGGCCCCTGGGAATGTGGCTGGTGCTGTGGTTGGATGCAGTGCAGACTTAAACCCCAAAGTTGTAAGTGGATGGGACTGTGAGCATGGAAGCTTCACCCAATTATTGCACCTAGGAGCTGGGCCTAGTGGGCCATGACCCTGGAAGTAGGCGGTTCTTGAGAGTTGGGTTCTAAGGGCTGAGTCCGGTCAACCTTTCTTTGCTTCCAGCTCACCGCGTGGTTGTTTCTCTACATGTGCGCTACCATCACCATCCACCACCCTCACCACGTGTTTAATGGATGGGGCCACCCAGTCTTGGGCTGTGGACTTCCAAAACCACAAGCCAAAAGAAAACTCCCTCCTGCCTAAGGCGCTCCTGTTGGATGTTTGTTATGGTGATGAAAAGCTAATAAAGGTAGAATGAACTTTTCCGTAGAACATTGGTGTGTGATTTTTGAAGTGAAACATCTTACAAAAATACATCCAGAAAGTCTGTTTTATATGAAAAAAAAAAAAGAAAGGAAACTGACATGGAAATATTGAAGCATATATTCATAATGTTCCCGAAGTGTGGGCCTATTAACTCTCCAAGAGACAACTCCAGTACTGAGTTTATAACAGCCACACCCACTTCTGCACTCCAAGGTCTCATCTCATTTTTTGTGTGCATTTTGGGGGAGGTGTGGGAGAAACAAGGTCTAGGAACTGAAGGGTAAGTCAGGTGTTCCTACACATTTTCTAGTTTATCTTCAGAAAAGAAGGCGCCAGTGAGCTGACGTAATTTCTAAGTTTCCATCAAGCTCTGAAATATCGCTAGTTGTTTCAGTCAATACCTTTTAGCAAATAAGAGAAAAGGAGGGAGGGGTTATTCACTCACTGCATGTGTTGAATCCCAGGATCAAATTTGGTTGACCTGTTTAGGGGTCATGCTGGCCAGTGCATTGAACTCGACCTTCCAACCACCTGCTGTATGCAGGTTCTAAGGCACAGCTTTCCCGTAACTGTTCACTGGCGTTTTAGGAGCTAAAAAGTCCCTATACTCTTGTGACCGTGCCCAAAAGCTTGCAATCCAAAGGAGCTAATCCAGAATTTTGGATCAGAGACAGGGATGAAAGAACACCGCAGTTTCTTTTCTCCTCTGCTTCTGGTGTGTTTCCTGCTAGGCACTGGGGAAATCTTAAAAGCAAAAGCCTGTCTTCCTGTGGGAAGGGTGAGTGGAACAAGACTTGTTTTCCACCTGAGAACCAGGGGGTGCTGAGCACATGGGGTCTTCCTGAGACCACCCCACTCCCACCCCCGGGGGTGTCTCTAAGTGGACTTTGCATGAGCTCATCAGTGGGGCGTGGCTCACCTGACCATCATCTTTGCATTAGTGTTAGCTGGCCCAGCACACTCATTTCCATTCTTAATTAGCACTTAAAGCTATGATCCAGGCTGAATCAGCTGCGAAAGCAAACAACCCTCCCCTCCAGCCCCAAACAGCAGAGCAAAGCAAAGCAGCTCATTCTTGGCAGCGCTGGGCCTGCACTTTCTCCCTGCCGCGTCAGCACTGCAGGAAGCAGCACTGCTTCCTAATGGGGATTCCCCACGCTGGGCAGACACTCTGCTGCGATTGTGACGCTTTCAGCCCCTCAGTCCGTCATCTCCGCCTTCGTCCATTTGATTGTATTACGTTTTGGAGCGTTGTTTGGACAGATTCATCCATCCGCCCCCTCTCTCCTCTGGGAAAGCCCCCTTTGCCGTGCCCTGCTGCCCTGCAGAGCAAAACCACACACCAGGAAATTGAGAAAGTGGAGCCCGGCTTCCCGATGGAGTTCTTTGGGAGAGCAGTGTGCAGCCAGTATAAACATTCTGGCGGGGTTAGAGAGAGCGTCTGGGCTTTCCATTACCCACGCTGGTGAGGTCGTGAACAATTCGCTCACTGCAGAGAGCCTGGTGCTTTGTCTCAGCATGTGCCGCTGTCCACTTGCAGATAACCAGTTTGGAAGCCAGAGGCTTGGGTCCCAGGTCCCCAGGACAACAGGTCTCGCAGACGCTGCTTCCCCCACTCCCCCCCGCACCCTCGCTGCCACAGACAGGGTAGCAACACCGTGAGCTCAGGGTCTCAGAGGCACGGCGCGTCTTTTTGGCCAGCAAAGCTGGTCATCTTGACTCGGAGCTCAGAGCCCCGAGCTTTCTCTCCCGTCACGTGGGCAGCAGGGGTGCAGGAGTAGTCCGGGAGCTCGCCCTAGTGATGGCACAGAACCCAGGGTGGTTCGGTGCTTGCATCAGATCTGTGGAGCTGGGCTCAAGTCTTCTTCCTGCAGCCACGGAGGAGGAGGGCAGGAGGGGCACCTCCCAGCAGTGCCGCAAGGCTCCCCTGCCAGACGACCTTGCCCGTCACATGGTCTAGGTGAGCCCAGCAGTGAGACGCAAGCACGAAACAGCCCCTCGAGTTTCTGGAACCTTGCGCAACCGCTTCCCTCCATTGTTGGAGGGTGAGATATTTCGCCTGAGTAAATGGACCAGATAGGGCGTTCCAAGCTCCGAGTTCCACGGTTTCAGCAGTTGGAGTGGAAATTTCCTCCACCTTTTTGCTCTGTGTCTTCTCAGTTTTAATGGAGAGACCGCCAGCCCATGACTTCCTCCCCAGTGCCCCAGAGAGTCTTTGAAGAGACAAAGGCAGTCACACCGCAGCTGGTTAGTCTCAAAGGCTCTCAGGGTCAAGTTCAAGCTCCTTCACCTGAGTCCAAAGCTGGGTCTTGTCTGGCTTCCCAGCCTCGTCTGCCTTGTCTGCCCGTCCTCTGTGCGCCAGCCATTCTGAGCATCTCTCTCTCTCTTTCTTTTTAAATATTTATTTATTTATTTGAAAGTCAGTTACACTGAGAGAGATGGAGAGGCAGAAAGAGAGAGGTCTTCCATCCGCTGGTTACTCCCCAGTTGGCCGCAATGGCCAGAGCTGTGCCGATCCGGAGTCAGGAGCCAGAAGCTTCTTCCAGGTCTTCCACACAAGTGTAGGGGCCCAAGGACTTGGGCCATCTTATACTGCTATCCCAGGCCACAGCAGAGAGCTGGACTGGAAGTGGAGCAGCCGAGACTAGAACCGGCACTGGAGGCCGACCCCCATCTTTCTTATCCTCTGAACCTGACACGTCATTCTCCTGCCTGGGCTCCTTGCGGCTTCAGCCGCTGCCCCCTGGACTCGGGTTTGAGATGCTCCCGGGCAATCCCTGGTGCCGCCACTGCCAATGCCTCTGCCGAGGACTGGTGTCTTCAGCCGTGGCTGTGGACCTGCCGGCCGCCTCTGCACCTGCAGCTGCCGTGTGTTGAGCAGGTCCCGAATGCAGGGCGGTTTTCTGAGGGTTTTATTTGTGCTGGCTTATTTAATCCTTATTGCTACACTTGGCAGTCGATGCTATTATGTTTTCCACTTGTAAAGCTGGGTAAACTGAGTCACAGGACAGTGTGCAGCTCTTGCCGCTGCCAGCTGGCAGAAATCAGATTTGCTGCTAGGCTCTCTGGCTCCATGGCCTTGACCTCCTACACCCCCTGGTTTGGGCAAACAGCGGACTCCGGGTTTAAGAGACAAGCCGTGAGTACAGTGATTGCTGTGAGCTCCGTGCGGCCTGGGGAGCTGCAGCAGGGCTTGTTGCTTCAGAGTGGCTGTGACAGTCCTCTGACTGCTTGGCGGGCTCCTCAATGTGGGTTATCCGATCCTGATGGAATCCTGACTAATCTCTTGTTGATTGGTAAGAAAAGTCTGTATTGTCTTCCTGTTTGAACACAGGCTGGATTGCTAGAGGCACAGGGCTCATGAGTGTTGGTGGGGTGGGCAGGTGTAGGGGTGTCCGGCACAGGTGGTGGTGATGGCCACAGTGACCGACTGCCTGCTGTCCCGTGGACAGACCCCTCCACCCTGCACCCCGAATCCTGGACTGAATGCAGTGCAGTGCGCATGGTTGCTGTCTTGTTGGAAAGCTGAGCGAAGACCTTACGTAACGACAGGAGCCCACTCCCATCAGATGGAAGCCGTGTGACTCCCTGTTTCTTTCTCGGGATGATTTCCTGTCAAGGGCGCTGTCCTTTTGGAAGTTACTTTCAGTTATCTTCTCCATAAGCGTATCTTGGTTTGTTTTGATATGAATTGATGTGAGTGATAAATTTCCCAATCGCCAGCTGCCTGGGGCCGAATGGAAGAGTCCCGGGGGAGCAGCGATGTGATTGTCATCTCTGGAAAACGACACATAATTGAATCACTTAGACGTGAGTCAGTGCATTCTGCCTTCTGTCGTAATGTAAGAGGAAGATAATGGCACGCCCCTTGGAGGGAGGAGGGCGGTGAGCCGAAGTCGGAACGACGGGCACGTGGTGTTGAGTGTGGGTTCCGGTGCTGTGAGCTCCCAGCTGCAGGTCACTGAGCCGTCTACGCGAGCTCATTTACAAAAGGGCACGGAAGGGTTCAGAAAACACAGAGCAGCTTAAAAAAGTCCCGGTGGTCGTCCTTGTAGGGGTTCCTCTCCTCCAGCGTGAACTGACTTTGCAGACAGCCTGTGTCTTGGTTGAGTGTCTTGGGAAAGGTGCGTATTTTCTAGTTCCCTAAGAGGGGCTAGAATTCTCCAGCTTTTGTTTCTGCTCCTCACAACTATTAAAATATAGGAGATTTTAATTGCCGAAGATCTAGGAGCCGTAGCATCAATTCTAGCATTAAAAGTCACATGGAACAAAATTTGTTCAGCTGATGTGTCCCAGATCTCATTTTTCCGTGTTATAGAGGTTACCATTTCTAGGCCTCACCCTCCGAGTGACAAGTGACAAACAGTGAGATCATGATCGCCCAGGCCACTGTGCGACGTGTGTGGAAGCCGCTTCGCCTTTGGCCTGCCTGGCCCAGGGGAATCTGCATTTTGACCAAGGCTTCTGGTGGCTCCAGCAGGAGGCCCCCAAGTCCCTACCCTCTGCAGGCACTCAGGGCTCCTGCTGACCTGGGCCCAGGACCTGGCTCTTTGCCTCTGACCACCCTGTGGTGCAGGTGCCCTGGGCCATGCTGGGGGCTGTCTCCCTGGCCAGCCCCTAGAGAAGGAGCACACTGGGCTGTGCCTCACGGCCCATTCTCCTCAGGACTGCACTCCCTCTGCCCCAGCGTGGACACCACCTTCTGCCATCCTGCAGACCTTGCCCTAGTGAGCCAGAAACGGGGAACAGAGCTCTGCAGGTGCCCATGGTCTCTTAGCTGACCCCTTCTTTGATCCTTGATTTTCCTATGAAATAAATTTTTTTTTTTGACAGGCAGAGTGGACAGTGAGAGAGAGAGACAGAGAGAAAGGTCTTCCTTTGCCGTTGGTTCACCCTCCAATGGCCACCGCGGCCGGCGTGCCGCGCTGATCCGATGGCAGGAGCCAGGTGCTTTTCCTGGTCTCCCACGGGGTGCAGGGCCCAAGCACTTGGGCCATCCTCCACTGCACTCTCTGGCCACAGCAGAGAGCTGGCCTGGAAGAGGGGCAGCCGGGACAGAATCCGGTGCCCCGACCAGGACTAGAACCCGGTGTGCCGGTGCCGCAAGGTGGAGGATTCGCCTAGTGAGCCACGGCGCCGGCCGAAATAAATTTTTTTTTAAAAGGTATTATTTATTTATTTGAGAAGTGAAGTTAGAGAGGGAGAGACAGAGGGAAAGGTCTTCCATCCTCTGGTCACTTCTCAAATGGCCACAACAGACAGAGCTGAGCCAGTCCGAAGCCAGGAGCTTCTTCCAGGTCCCCCACAGAGTGCAGGGGTCCAAGCACTTGGGCCATCTTCAACTGCTTTCCCAGGCCATAGCAGAGAGCTGGATCAGAAAAGGAGCAGCCGGGACTTGAACTCGTGTCCATATGGGATGCTGGCACCACATGTGGAGGCTTGGCCTGCTGCGCCACAGCACTGGCCCCCAAATAAATGTTTTTATGAACAAAAAATCTCCAGGGAGTAGTTTTCCCAAAAGGCTTGGCCTGCAGTGGGTGCCCCCTTTTAGGGGCCTGGGACAGCTTGTGGGTTGTTTTCCCAGTAGTGGTAAGTGTTCAGGGAAGCACCTCAAACCTGGAGAAAAGATGTGGGGTTAAGTAAAACCGAACAAGATAACTGTTTAGAGTGAACTATTTTCTAAATTTTTATTTGTTTTTTTATTTGCTTGAAGGACAGACACACAGAAACACACACATACATAGGTGTGTGCAAGTGCACAGAGAGAGACCTTCAGTCCACTGGTTCACTCCCTAAATGGCTGCAGGAGCCAGGGCTGAGCCAGGCTGGAGCCAGGAGCCCCATAACTCAATCTGGGTCTCCCACACGTGTGGCAGGGAAGCTTGAGCGTAAGTACGTGGGCCATCCCTGGCTCTCCCCTAGGGAGCAAAACAGCAGGAGCTGGAATGTGGAGGCAGAGCCAGGGCTCAGTGCCGGGGCATCCCAAGCATCTCCAAGAATGTGTCCCTGTTTGAGTGCTGTGTTCACGACTGGGTACCTGTTCACCTGCCGCTCTTTTTCTGTGCCATAGTCATGAACAGCTTCTGGAAATGTCCTTTGCGTGTTCAAGACTGAGTATTTTATACATGTATTTGCAAATAGGGCCCTGTCACTCCATTTAACGTGCTGCCTTTGACTGCATAATGCTCCCCAGTTTCAAATATGTTAAGAAATGAAGAGACATGTATTTTACTGTTGATCACATCCAGAAAGTCACTCTTCTGAGACCCGCTGCTTTTTACATTAAATATTTTAGGCCGGCGCCGTGGCTCACTAGGCTAATCCTCCACCTTGCAGCGCCGGCACACCGGGTTCTAGTCCCGGTCGGGGTGCCGGATTCTGTCCCGGTTGCCCCTCTTCCAGGCCAGCTCTCTGCTGTGGCCCGGGAGTGCAGTGGAGGATGGCCCAAGTGCTTGGGCCCTGCACCCTGTGGGAGACCAGGAAAAGCACCTGGCTCCTGCCATCGGATCAGTGCTGTGCGCCGGCCACGGCGGCCATTGGAGGGTGAACCAACGGCAAAGGAAGACCTTTCTCTCTGTCTCTCTCTCTCTCTGTTCACTCTGCCTGTCAAAAAAAAAAAATTTTTTTTTTGAACATCAGTGAGCCCATAGGAGCCAAGAGAGAGATCCACATTGTTCTTTTTGTCCTGTGGAATTCTGTATTGCGAGTTTGTCAGACATGTATCAGTCCACAAAAATAGCTCGACTTCCAGAATCACTCCTCGTGCCTGTCTGTTGTTCACAGGCTTCCTCTAGGTTATGTTCATACTGCGGTAGAATGACATGTTTCTCTGTCAGTGCATGTGAGCAGTTCTGTCCAAAGGTGCACACACAATACGTTTTGGAACAACTTCTGTAAATCCTTTAGTGGCACCTGTGGTTTTCAGTGTTAGATGGGATCCGAACAGCTTTGGTCCTTTGTAGAGCGAGGTTTCTGCAAGGGTGGCTGGGTACCTGTTCACCGCTCAGTTCTCCAGTTCTGAGACGTGCGTTTTTCATGTCGTAACCGTTGTCCACTGGGGCGGCAGCGTGGAACGGCCGTGTACAGGTGGCGTCCCAGTCCTTGCCCCAAACAGCGTGCTATGAAATGGTGCGTCTCCCCTCCGGTGGCATTCCGGAGTCAGGGTGTGCATACCTGTGTCTGCCAGGATGTGTGTGGAAGTTATTCTAGCTAAGTACTTTCCCACGGGGGCCGGCGTGGCTGCTGCCCCGTATTCGTCAGGAGCCCAGTCCACAGCTAACCACGTCAGCAGCAGCACCTGCAGAAACCGTAGCGTCGGGTTCCTTAGAGCAACAGAAGCCGCTGTTACCCCTACCTCCTTAGGGCTTGGCACGCGTTACGTCGTGCATCTGCCCCATCCGATGGTTGATAACAAAACAAGCCGTTCAGTGAAGATGCAGAGCAGGGAGGGATGCTGGAGTCACTCCGGGATAGCTTTGCACCACACTGCGGCTCCCACCTGCAGACTCCCCAGGGGCCTGCGCCCGCTTCCCAGGGGCGTGGCCTCCGTGGCTTCGCCCTCTTCCCCCATCCTCCCTTTCGGTCTGCCTAGGCTGGAAGCCTGTGTTTGTCTCTCCTCCCTGCCGCCTCCACCCTGTTTCCCCGGCTGCCGGCTGTGTGTGTGTGTCTCTTCCCATCACCTCTGCTCTCTGCCAGGCTATCCCTGCTTCTTAGGAAGGAGGTCTTACTTAAACAGTCGGCACTTAATACGTGTCCTTGGCTGCGGTGTTCTTTGCTTGAGACTCTTCTGACAGTGCCTTGGGAGGGTGTCTGCACAGGCGGGGGCGGGGGGGGGGGTCCTGGGGTGGGGGAGGGGGCCCCTGGGCGTGTACTCAGGCTGTCTGTCACATGCCTTGTGATAAAACTGTTAGCCATCACCTGGTCCAGGAGGAGACAGTTATTGACATTTTCAGTTGCCTTTTGTGAAAGGCAAAGATCAAAGACGTTTGCTGCTGCTTCCTCCCCGGCTCAGACCGCAGCTTCCTTCCTCCCTGTTCGAAGCCCTGCAGTAGCCTTGGTTTGCGACTTTCTCACCCAATGGAGGACGATAATGCTACAGGGCCAGAAGGAAATGCAGCAGATGGAGGCCCCTGGGGTGTGTCTCTGCACCTCTGAACCGACATCCTTTTGGGTGCCCGCTTTGTTCCTGTTTCTTTCTTTTCTTTCTTTTTTTTTTTTTTTTAAGATTTATTTATTTATTAGAAAAGCAGAGTTAGAGAGAGGGAGTGAGGTCTTCCATCCAATGGCTGGGGCTGAGCCAGTCTGAAGCCAGGAGCCAGGAGCCAGGAGCTTCATCCGGGTCTCCCACGTGGGTGCAGGGGCCCAAGCACTTGTGCCGTCTTCCACTGCTCTCCCAGGTGCAGCAGCAGGGAGTTGGATTGGAAGTGCAGCAGCCGGGACTCGAGCCGGCGCCTGTATGGGATGCCAGCACTGCAGGCCGTGGCTTAACCAGCTGCACCACAGCATCGGCCCCTGTTCCTGTTAGAGATGAGGTTCTCCTTGCTAGATTCTACCTTGTCTTTGGTTGTGCACCCTTTGGGGAGTGTGACGAAGGCTGGAGGGGTAAGGCCCAGGACCCAGGGCGGCCATGACACCGTCCAGCACCTTCTCCAAGAATGTGTCCCTGTTTGAGTGCTGTGTTCATGACTGACCTCTCAGGACAGCGGTGCAGGCTAAGAGCAGAGGAAACAGACCAGAGCCGGGGCACCAGTGAGGCCTCAGGACGCCCACCCCAGACGGCTGCCCTGCCCTGCTCGGGGAGCACTGCCTTGGCCTCAGCCGTGGCCTGCAGGCGACTGTCCAGCGGGGAGTTCAGTTCCTGGGAACGAACACAAGAGCCCCCTTCCCCCGGGCCCTCTGTGCAGGGAGGGCTGAAGCGCCCGCAGTCAGAGGCAGACACTGCTCTGAAATTGATTGTGGGCCCCACCCACCCCGTGACCCTCTGTGCCCCTCTCCACCCCTTCTGTGGGAAGCCACAGCGTCACAGTGGACAGCTGCACCACGGCCTCACACCTCAATCAGACAGCAGCCCCTGGGCCTGCCCCTCACCTCTGCCAAGCCCCAGAGCACAATGCCCCAGCCTGGGTCCAGCTTCTGTCTGCTGCTTCACACCCCACACACCCGCAATGGCCAGGACTCCATCTGGCCTTCCCTGTGGGTGGCAGGGACCCACCTACTTGAGCCCCTGCCTGCTGCCTCCCAGGGTCTGCGTCAGCCGGAGGCTGGAATCGGGAGTACAGTCGGGACTCGAACCCAGGCATTCTGGTATGGGATGCAGGCGTCCCAAACATCAGTGTAATGTCCAATGCCCATTCCAGGTGCACCTCTTTCTCTGAACAGTGATTAGCAGGAGCAGAGTGAGATGACCACCAGGGGGTCTGGAAGGTGCTCACTCCCGGGGGAGGCACAGGCTTTGGTTTGTGGCCCTTGGGCAGCAAGCAGAGGAATGCAAGTGCACTCCGACCTGGGGCCCTCCTGGCTGTCTACAGTCTCACTGGTGACCTCTGTGGGGTGACAAAAGACCTTCTCTGTCCTGTTTCTGCCCTGCTCCTGAAGAGCCACGCCCCCCTCTGAATTCTCTTTCTGCCGCCTCCTTTCCACTCCACGTTTTCTCCTGGACTCTTTGCACTGGGCTTTTGCATCACAGGTTTCGCGATGCAGTTTGGACTCCTGAGAACAGCTGATAACCTTGTGATTCTAGCTCAGGATCAGAGTCAACAGCATTCTTATCGGGGACATTTAGGGGGAACCCAGGTGTTGTGCTTGTCAGGGAAGATGTTGGGTAAGAGCAGAACAGGACCAGGTCTGTGTGCTTGGAGATACCGTTTCACACTTATTCAATAGGCAGGGTTTGATAAGGCCCAGGGCTGGAAAGAAAGTAGGCAAACATGCTGATTAGATTCTAAGTGGGTATGGCCTTTCTGGGGAGGTATTACAATATAAAATGCAGGTTCCTTTTGACCCAGCAGTGCTTCTTTCAGGAATTCATTATTAGGGTATAATGGACGCATGCACATATGAGGGTGCTTTGTAAAACTTCATGGAAAATGGAATTAAATTTTGAGGGGTAGACACTGTGATGCAGTGAGTTAGGCTGCTGCTTGGGACACTGCTGTCCCATAGTGGAGAGCCCGGGACGGTGTCCTGCGTCCACTTCCAGTCCAGCTTGCAGCTAATGTGCAGGCTGGGAGGCAGCAGGTGGTGGCTCGAGTGGTCGGGTCCCTGCCACCCATGCGGGAGACCTGGAGGGGGCTTCTGGCTGCTGGATTTGGCCTGGCCCAGCCCTGCTACTGTGGTCATTTGGAAGTGAACCAGTAGACAGAAGATCTCGCTCTCGCTCTCACTCTCTCGCTCTGTGTGTGTCACTCTGTCTTTCAAATAAATAAATATTTATACAAATAAACTTAGTTCAGTGCCTAGCATACAGTAAGTAGTAAGTGTGCAGCATGTTTTAATTTTTATAGAGAACGCGTCTTAAGCGATTTCGGTGGCAAGCCGTGCGTGGTCAGGCTAGGAAGCCTGGTGTCCTTCTCCTGGTCTGAAGTGCTGCTGCCCACGGGGCAGGTCTGTTCCCAAGGCAGAGTGTGAACTTACAGAGTTTGAGAAGTAATGTGGACAATGTAATAATGCATACTGATATGGAAGTGATACAGAGAAATAAGAGAATATCAAAGGGCAGGGCGGCCTTTAGGTCACACAAAGCAGGCGGATGTGGCACTGAAATAGACACTGAGTAGGGTTGGTTTGTTTAACGATTTACTTATTTACTTGAAAGACAGAGAGAGGAAGAGAGAGAGTTTGTTTTTGTTTTTGTTTTTGACAGGCAGCATTAGACAGTGAGAGAGAGACAGAGACAGAGAGAAAGGTCCTCCCTCCGTTGGTTTACCCCCCAAATGGCTGCCACAGCCAGCGCGCTGCACCAATCCGAAGCCAGGAGCCAGGCATTTCCTCCTGGCCTCCCATGTGGGCGCAGGGCCCAAGCACCTGGGCCATCCTGCACTGCCCTCCAGGGCCACAGCAGAGAGCTGGACTGGAAGAGGAGCAACTGGGACAGAATCCGGTGCCCCAACTGGGACTAGAACCCGGGATGCTGGTGCTGCAGGCAGAGGATTAACGAAGTAAGCCGTGGCACCAACCCAGAGATCTTTTATCCACTGTTTCACTCCCCAAGTGGTCTTAAGGGCTAGGGCTGGACCAGGCCCAAGGCACGAGCCAAATCTTCATCCAGGTCTCCTGTGTGGGTATAAGAGCCCCAGGACTTGTGCCATCTTCTACTGCTTTCTCAGGCCATTATCAGAGAGCTGGCTGGGAAGTGGAGCAACCAGGACTTGAACCTGTAGCCATATGGGATGCTGGCATTGAAGGCGGCAGCTTTACCCATGTTGCCACAATGCTGGCCCCCTGGATACACATCTTTAAGAGAAAATGAAAGGCCGGCGCCGCGGCTCACTAGGCTAATCCTCCGCCTAGCGGCGCCAGCACACCGGGTTCTAGTCCCGGTTGGGGCGCCGGATTCTGTCCTGGTTGCCCCTCTTCCAGGCCAGCTCTCTGCTGTGGCCAGGGAGTGCAGTGGAGGATGGTCCAGGTGCTTGGGCCCTGCACCCCATGGGAGACCAGGAAAAGCACCTGGCTCCTGGCTCCTGCCATAGGATCAGCGCGGTGCGCCGGCCACGGCGGCCATTGGAGGGTGAACCAACGGCAAAGGAAGACCTTTCTCTCTGTCTCTCTCTCTCACTGTCCACTCTGCCTGTCAAAAAATAAATAAAATAAAAAATAAAAAAAAATAAATAAACTTAAAAAAAAAGAGAAAATGAAGCTGGTTAGGACCGTTGGCACTAAAAAAGTGATGGCAAATCAGGGCAAACTTTTTCTAATTGTTAGTATAATCCTTACTTTGGCTTCCAGATTAAGAGTGATTAAATTATATTAAGGTGGCTTCTGTGAAAATGCATATCAAACTGTATTGAAGGGTGTTGTAGAGAGCTTTGTGTTTGTCAGTTTGCTGTCGAAAGTGCATTCAAAGCTGATAACTTATATTTGATTTCCAGACTTAAAAGCTCAAAAGGCAGTTATTTTTTGAACAAGCCACAAACTTGAGGGAGCCTTACAGAAATTGTAAAGCAGAGCTGGTTAGGGGCCTGGCGAGGGGGGATGGAGAGTGGGGAGCAAGTGTTGCCTTGGGGCCGCCACTGGCAGAGCTGCCAGGCCCCCAGCCTTCGGCCCCCTAACAGGCCCATGTTTTATCCCATAGCTGTCCTGAAACAGGAACATACGGTGTTTGCTGACATGTAGAACTTTCTAGAATGAGAGCACTTTATTGACACGTGATGTGTATAATAGAATTCTCAGCACCTTTAAGAACTCCATTAAGGTTCAGAAGATCTCTGCTTTTTTGTTAAAAATTTTTACATGATTTGAGACAGACTCAGCTACCCCTGGTAGCCAAGGCTGAAGGGAGCAGCTGGGAAGTTAATCCAGGGCTCCCATGTGGGTGGCAGGACCTCAGTGTGTGTGAGCCATTGCCTCTGCCTCCCAGGATCTGAACTGGCAGGAAACTGGAGTGACGCTCCAGTATGGGAGTGGATCCCAGGCTCTCTGCTGTGGGACGTGCGCATCTTAACCGGGGTCTGAATCGCTGTACTAGATGCCTGCCCCATGCTTCTGTTAGATTCTCTACGTGTGAAGCGGCTGTCAGGTGGAGAGATTTCAGTTGGTGCCTGTAAATAGCGTGTCTCAGGCAGCTACCATTTGCACGTATCAGTTGTGTGCTGAGGCGTGTGGTGTGGAGCCACGCACTGGGGCAGCAAAGAGCTTACTGTGCACGAGGCATTCCTGTGTTGGGTTTCGAGGTTACGGGACTAAGCGCAGTTAAGTTAGTTTTCCACGCTGTCTACAGAGTAGCTTGTCCTGAGTGTGACTAGCACGTGGTGTAGCAGAGGCAGTGCAGTGTAGTATTTACGAACAGCTTGTGTCTCTTGTCCACACACACACGTCTCCCGCCCAGGGGACAGAGAGAGAGAGAACAAAATATGGATGCCGTACATCCTCTCCGAACAGGAAATCTTCTATGCTAGCCCGACCCAAACCAGTGAGACCTTGAGCCTCTCAGAGGTGGCAGAGTTCACATCACTGATTTATAGGTGTTTTTTAAAGTTTTTATTTTTTTGGAGACCTGGAGAGGTGATAGCGCCTGTCAGTTCAGGCATGGGCTTTGGAGCGAGAGAACAGCAGGCCAAGTCCTGGCTTCGCCTGAGCCTCGGTGACTTCACCGTGAGGCTGCCTCCACTTTCCAGCATTGTCAGGAGTCAGAGAGAGAGCTGGGTGCAGGTTACTGCTGGGGAGAGGAGTAACCGTGGCGTTGTGTGTCTGTGTGTATCTGCCTGCTTCTCCCTTAACTGCAGAAAGCGCCGGCTGGCACTCAGCCGACCGGGAGATGGCAGCCGGAGAGTGGCTCTTCGGGGAACTGTGCCTGTGGGGCGTAGCCCTGCCGTTCTCTGCACACGCTGGAAGCAGGCCCTGGGCTGCTGAACACGCCGAGGAAGCCGGCAGAGGACGCTGAGGGTGACAAGTGACAGAAGGAGGGAAGCGGGCGGGCTTTCGTGGCCTTGGGGCCTCCGTGCAGATTAAGCTTTGCTCCCCCCACAAGCAGGTTCCTGGGAGTGACTGTCCCCCAGAGAGGGCTGTTGGGGGGACCTGGCTGTCCCCCAGCCCGCAGACTGCTGGTTGGTTTGTTCGTTTTAATGAACTTGGTCTTCCTCTAAGGCACCCATGGGAGACGGCGGCTCCATGGTGGTCTTCATCGTGGGTGGCGTTTTCACTGTGGCGTCCCTCTGTCTCCAACTCATGAGGCTTGGTTTCCAAATCTCTCAGACTACACAGTATTGTCACATACAATGTTAAGAGTCAGGTACTTGGGGCCCTGTGTTGTAGCATAGACGGTAGCCTGGCATCCCACATAGGCACTGGTTTGGGTCCCGGCTGCTCCATTTCCCATCCAGCTCCCTGCTAAAAGCCTGGGAAAGCTGCAGAGGATAGCCCAAGTGCTTGGGCCCCTGCCGCCCAAGTGGGAGACCTGCATGAAGCTCCTGGCTCCTGGCTTCCATTTGGTTCAGCCCTGGCCATTGTGGCCACTTGGGGAGTGAACCAGCAGTAGATGTCGGGATTCTCTACCTCTCTCCATCTCTCCCTCTCTCTCTGTAACTCTGACTTTCAAATAAATATTTTTTAAAAAGATTCCACTAGCTCTCTGTGCACTAGAGATTTGCACACCTGTCCAACCCTAAGAGAAAAGAGGTTTGCACATCTGAGCTGTGCTTGGGTTTTCTGTCGCCTCTGGTCATGTCCATTCTGATACCAAGATACCAGAGTGGAAAACACGCTTGTTTCCTGTCAAACTGGCTCAGTGGCTTACTTGATGTCGCTGATAGACTCTGTGGTGAGGTTCTCATGTTGGCTGCACGTTAGAATCTCAGACAGAATCTCTGAAGACGAGACGTGGGCATCAGCGTTTTTAAGAACACGGGGAGTGAAGACGCTGGTTCAGAAGATGCCACGTTGGAGAAGTTGGGTCCAAGTCCCAGCCCCTGCTGCTGACTCTAGGTTCCTGCTAAGGTAGACCCCGGGGGGCAGCAGGTGATGGCTCAAGTGGTTGGATCTCTGCCGCCCACGTGGGACACTTGGATGGAGTACCCACTTCCTAGCTTTGATTTGGCTCAGGTGCAGCTGTTGTGGACATGTGGGGAGTGAACCAGCAGATGGGAGTTCTTTCTGTATGTCTCTCTCTACCCCACCCCCCTGTCTTTGTCTCTCTGCCTCTGAAATAAAACAGAAAAAGTACTCCCAGAGTACTTCAATATGTGGCGGGGTTTAAGAGCCAGTGCCTTGGAACGTGGCCCTCGGCCGGGGGGTGATTGTGCCCCCAGGGGACGTGGGGCCCTGTCTGGAAGAACTTGGGCTGTCACAGTTGGGGAAGGGGTGGGTACAAGACAGACCGGCTTCGAAGCAGCCCCCGGTGCACAGGACAGTTCCCATGACAAATCGTGATCTGCCCCCGTATCAGCAGAACCACAACTGAGCAGCAATGCTGAGAAAAAGTTAAGAAGTGCCAGGGCAGTGTGTGTGCCTGCGGTGAGGAAGTCGTAGCACGTAGACGTTTACATTCTGTTCCCTGAATGAAAGGAAGTGGCTTAGCCTCTCCTCTCCGGGCCTCTTCTGCGCCCGCCATCAGCCGGGCCCTCGTGGCTGGTGCAGCTCCCTGCTCTGGTTTCCCGGGCTGGATCCCATCCTGTGGTTCCTTCCTTAAGTACATGGCACTTGAATGGCTTGGGAGAAGGCCAAAGTTAAGAAAATTAAGCCCATCGAAATTAGCCAAGCTAAATAATTTTTGAATAAGCTTTTGAATTGCTTGGCCTGATGGAAAGTTTTCTCAAAGCCGAGAGTGGGCGTCTGAGCGAGATTGTGTGGGATCGTAGGAAATCTGACCTTAATGCGGTGCAGAGCGTTTTCGCTTCTTCCTTCCCACGGATTGGGTAAGAGGAGGCTCGGAAAGGGACTTTTTTGGTTTTGTCACCGTGAGTTGTCTTTAATTTTGATATATCCAGAAATGCCTTCGTAGCAGGTTGGCTGTCGCCACTGGTTATCTTACTGCATAACTGGTGTCTAGGGCTTTATCTCCTTTGAATGGGGCAGTCATCAAAGATCTCGGCCACACATTTGTTGTCTTTTCTCTGCTGTGCAGTCGTCAGGTATAGCGTTGGATGGAGGTGGTGAATTTGGCGGGGAGCCGAGGTTAAACACACTCGGAACACTTTGCTGCCTGACTTCGGCAGGTCTGTTCTTGACTCTGCTCTCAAGCCCCTGGTCTCAGGCAGGTGGTCCAGGCCGGTTCTCCTTTTCTCAGTTTGTTCCTTTGTTGCTGCCCACCGGCCTTTTGTTCTAGAACAGGATCCACGCCTGTGAACCTGGGGTCAGACCTGTGCTCGGTTTTCCCCTCGTTCCCTCTCCTTTTTGGCCATCTGCTGAGCCCCCAGCTCCACCGTAAGCAGTTTATTCCGCAGCCTTTTCGGAGCCTTTGGTGTGAGTTTTGCATTCAGTGCTATGATGGCTGAAAGTTGTTCTCAGCCTAGTTCTGTGTGATTTGAGGCCCTGACCCAACACTCTTGTTTCACACCCGGGGCTGGGATATTTTAAATTAAGACTTGTGAAATGACAGCTCGCGAGTAAGTGCTGGAATGATGCACCTGTTTCTTCACTGAAGTGAGCGATCCCATAACCCACGTACACTTTCACTGTGTTGCAGTTCTGGTTTTCGAAGCTGTGCTTTTATTAGCTAAGTCTATGTCTGCTCTTAAAGATGTTCTCTGTGGGTACATGAAAATTCACATTTTTCTTCAAACTTTGGAGGTTCATATTCTGATGTGAGATTTTGAGAGACTATCTAAAATTAAGAGATGTTTTCCCAAAAACTTGGTTGCCATTGGAACTATGACAAGACGTGCTTAATAACAGGGCAGCTGATGCTGGGTAAATGTTCTCCATCCTGAAAGTTTGAGTGGTGGAGTGTGAGTGTGTGTGTGAGTGGAGTGTGTGTGTGTAAGTGTGTGTGTGAGTGTGAGTGTGTGTGTGAGAGTGGACTGTGTCACTGTACGAGTGTGAGTGTATGAGTGTGTAAGTAGTGTGTGTGAGTGGAGTGTGTGAGTGTATGAGTGTGTGTGTGAGTGTGCATGTCAGTGTATGAGTGTGTGAGTGGACTGTGTCACTGTATGAGTGTGAGCATGTGTGTGAGTGTATGAGTGTGTAAGTAGAGTGTGTGTGTGAGTGGAGTGTGTCAGTGTATGTGTGTGTGAGTGGAGTGTGTATGAGTGGAGTGTGTGTGTCAGTGTATGAGTGTGTGTGTGAGTGGAGTGTGTGTCAGTATATGAGTATGTGTGTCTGAGTGTATGAGTGTGAGTGTATGTGTGAGTGGAGTGTGTGTGAGTATATGGGTGTGTGTATGTGAGTGGAATATGTGTGTATGGAGTGTGTGTGAGTGGAGTGTGTGTGTGTGTGTGGAGTGTGTATGAGTGAATGGACTGTGTGTATGTGTGAGGAATATGTGTGGGTGATGTGTGTAAGTCTGAGTGTGAGGGAGTGGAGTGTGAGTGTGTGTCAGTGTGTGTGAGTTGTATGTATGTGGTGAGAATAGTGTTTGTGCACGTGTGTATGAGTGGAGTGTGTATGAGTATGTGAGAGTTGTGTGTTGTATGTGAATTGTATGTGTATGTGAGAGTTGTGTGTTGGTGTGTGTGTGTGTGAGTTGTGTGTGTGTGAGAGTATGAGTGTGTGTGTTGGGGAGTTCTCTGCTGGTATTGGGGAAAGGGATGGAGAGGAAGAAAATTAAATTAGTGCTTATGGATTGGAAGGCCAAGCTTAAACCTTGGAGTGGAAACAGCCTGACGCCGTCTTGTTGTGGTGGTTGTGGGTGCTTTGTGTTTGCACTGGTGTACCTCTTGTTCCAGTACGTGTGTCCATATGTTCGTCTTGTTAAGGAGCACCAGCATGGCTGCCTCGCCAGCCGGGGGACTGTGTGTCTGGATCTGACAGGGCCTGGTTGGCTTTAGGCAGTGTGGAATTAACAAGGTACAGCAGGAGTAACTAACTAGTCTTCAAAAGTCTGCAAGATAGGCCAGAGGGATTAGACAGGTTCTGTGTGTCCTACAGGTGCAGAAACAAAACTGGCCAATCGAAGTCCAGGAGACAGACTTGTGACTCCTGTGTCACGGTCATGGTCATTGCCTTGCTCCGAGGGCTCCCATGGCCTCTATACCAGCTGGTGAGGTCCCCAGTCCTTAGCACTGTCAGGGGCTCCCGTGCCCAGGTCTCTGCCCAGCCTCGCCCGCCTCCCTTCCCAGCCTGTTCCACCTCTGCACACCTGCACGCACCCTCCCCTCGGCTGCAAGGCCCTGGCCCTAGCTTGCTCCTTGGCTCTTGCCCTCATGTTTGTCAGGGTTCTATGTGGAGGTCACCCTGGAGAAGGCCATCTGCAGTGTGCCCCTCTCCCTGTCGTGCTGTGCCTTGCTGTGGGTTTCGTTTTCCCGCACAGCATTTACCTCTGCTGGGCATCCTGTGTTCCTGGCTGTCTCACTAGGACGTTTGTCGCGGCTCCGTGGACAGCACTCCCATGCGGGGCTGTGACCATTCATCACCATGACTGAATCATGCAGCACCCGCCTTGAGGCCTGCACTCAGAACCCCTCTGCTTAAGATTTATCTATTTATTTGAAAGGCAGAGTTACAGAGGGAGGGAGAGAGAAAGAGTGAGAGAGAGAGAGAGATCGTCCATCTGCTGGTTCATTCCCCAAGTGACTGCAAAGACTGGAGCTGGGCCGATCCGAAGCCAGGAGCCAGGAGCTTCTTCCAGTTCTCCCACACAGGTGCAGGGGCCCAAGGACTTGGCCATCTTCCACTGCCTTCCCAGGCCATAGCAGAGAGCTGGATGAGAAGTAGAGCAGCCAGGACTCAAACTGGCACCCATATGGAATGCCAGCATTGCAGGCGTCCGCTTTACCCACTACACCACAGCGCCAGCCCCTGCGGTCACTTCTGTCTGCAGGCTCTGCGCAGGCCACTCTGGCTGTAGCCAGGATTGACCGCTAGGTCTGTCTCAGAACTCCTCTTTGCTCCTCCTCCCACTTGGCCCCCTGAATGCTTACAGATGATTCCAGAAATATGAGAGGACTTCCAGCAAGTTCACAGAAAAGTAGAATTGAACGTGAGTTGAAATCTATGTACAATCTAAGTACAGTTTTCTCGTAAGATGCATTTGAATCCACTCTTAGCGGATGCTGAGTTTTTGCACTAAGTAAATGTTTCTTCCCGTTCCATTTCCTGCTCACTTTCGCAGCCCGAGGTGGAAGTCGTTGGGACTTGCAGTGACTGGCGGATGCCTTGCATTTCCGCCATGCTCTCCCCACCAAGCAGTGCACCTGCTGTAGGCGCCCAGCCGGCTCCTCCGTCTCCACTCCCTTCTGTGCTTCTCCTCGTGCCCTCGCGGCACCTCCTCCTCCTTTGTCCATCCCCCAAGGCCGGTATTTCCTAGGCTCTGTCTGCATTTCTGTCTGCTGTCTCCCTGATGGTACCGTCTGTTGCCAGGGTTTCCAGTTTTCTACCTGCTACTGACTTCCCCATTCACGTTTCGAGGCCCAGCTCCTGTCTCCATTCTGATTCTAAGTCTGGCTGCAAAATGTCTCCCAGGCATCGCAGATTCAGTGTGGGGAAAGCGGAGTGCCTTCGTCTCTAGTCTTCTTCTCGGTAAAGGTTGCAGACACTGTCCAGAAACCTGGGAGGCGTCTTCTGCAGGAGCCCTGAACCCTTCAGCCAGCAGCACTGCCAGCTCCATGAAATCACCTGGAACCTGGCCACTGCTTGCCACTGGCCACTGCCACCAGCTAAGGCCAAGCCACCTCCACCATCTGCTGCCTGAGGACCGCAGGGCATTTGACTCTCCCTACCCCATCGTTTTCCAGTCGGCTTCCCGTGCTGCTGTCTGATTGTGTCCGCCCTGCCTGAGATGCCTCGTTGGAGTTTTGCTAGAATCTATAACAGGCTCGCACAACCCTGACTAGCCTGTAGCCAAACTCTTCCCAAACTGACTGTACTCCTTGGAGTCGTGGTGAAGTTCTGCCTCTCTCAGTCCACACCCACCAGCTCCGCCTCCAGCCCTGCTTCTCTTTTCCCCCGGAGTCCAGCACCAGGCACAGGGAAGCCTCTGGAATAGTGGTGGAGACTCTGTGGTGGCCCCAGGTGGTCACCGACGGAGTGCTCATGTTCTGATAGAATTGGCCTTGGAAACGCGAAGGCGTCCTGAGCCAGAGGTGTGTGTCTTCCCTCCTAGTCCCATGTGTGTGTGTGTGTGTGTGTGTGTGTGTGTGTTTCTCTTGCTGTGTTGTTTCCATGGGGCTTCCATGTGTGCTGTGTGGAGTGCTCAGCTGAGACCATGGCTGGTGGCGGGGATACAAAGCCAAGTCTCCGTGGAGAGCAGGGGCCGCAGAGCTGAGTGGGGAGCTCCTTCCCCCTGGGCCTGTGTAAGGCGGGCTCAGAATACCTGAGGCTTGCCCAGACGTGTCCAGTCCGCACCTTAACGTCCAAGCCTGTTTGGGAAGGAGGCTGCAGACCGCAGGGCGTTTGTGTTGGGGGTGGGCGGGGTCTGCGGCAAAGGCTTGGTTCTGAGGGATGGACCAGCCTGTGACCGTACTGAGCTATAACAAGAGAGGGGGACACAGGGATGACTCTGAAAAGCGTCGGGGTGAACTGATCCCATGGAAGAGCCAGGTGGACGTTTCAGACTTGAGCCCCGGGGCAGGGAGCTCCTGAATGTGATGTCTGCACCTGCTTCTTCTTGAGCTCTCTCCAACCAGGGCTGGCTAAGTCCCTGCTGAGTCACAGGGCCCAGCAAGGAGGGACACACTTCCTGCCTTGCTTCTAGGGAGTTTCTAGGGCTTGTTATTTTGTATTACTTGGAAGAGTCCCTGGCAATGATAGAAGACCCGCGGCCCAGAGGGCTAAGCTGCTGCTTGCGATGCCAGCATCCCACATGAGCGCTGCTT
The DNA here is from genome assembly GCF_964237555.1 of Oryctolagus cuniculus. Lineage (NCBI taxonomy): Eukaryota > Metazoa > Chordata > Mammalia > Lagomorpha > Leporidae > Oryctolagus > Oryctolagus cuniculus. Next base: position 9,239,435 of record NC_091437.1, read on the forward strand.
CAAGTCCCAGCTGCTCCACTTCCGATCCAGCTCCCTGCTAATGGTCTTGGAAAGCAGCTGAAGATGGCCCAAGTGCTTGGGAGACCCAGATGGAGTGCCAGGCTCCTGGCTTTGGCTAGCCCAGCCCCAGCTTTTGCAGCCATTTGGTGTATGAACCAGCAGATGGAAGGTCTCCGTCTCCCTCTCTCTCTAACTCTGCCTTTCGGATAAATAAATAAAGCATTAAAAAAAAAAAAAAAAAGACAGCAGGTTGCCCAAGCCGTCTGGCTGTCAGCCTCTTGTTTCTGTTGACATCGCGCATGTCCTCCCTGTGTGCCGTCTTTTATAAAACCATTGTATGTTTGTGTCATGTATTAATCAGCTACAATCTGACCCCCCCCAAAATGTTCTTGTTCTCACTCCAGGTTTTCCTCTGTATGCGTATAGTGTCTCTCTACAAAAATATAAGTTCTTTCCTTGCATATATTGTTTTGTGGTTTTTAGGAAGAGTCCCCTGTGGTTAATAACTCTGCAAGATGGCTTTAAAGACGGCGTTCGGTGCCATCGTGTGCTGCGCCCTTGATCGCTCGCCCGTCTCCATTTGCACAGCGCGGCCGTTTCTGGTATTTGGGTTGCTGTGACTTACTTCCTGCATACAGCTGTCCACACCTGTCTTGGTCTCATCAGCTGCATCTCTGGATGTGGTTCAAGGGGCTTCAAGGTCGATGGTCCTTATTGCCACGTTCCCAGATGTGTTCCGTTACACATTCCCACCCTATGAAATAATTCACACTGCTGCTGTGTGGCCTGCAGAATCTGCTGCTCACACCTCTTCCTCTTTCTCCCGGCACTGGGGCTACGCCAGCCCCCTTCCTGTCTCTCCAAGGATGCCCTGTCTCAGAGTGGACCCTCTGCCCTCTCTGCTACCCAGCCTGCTGTGCGCCTGCCAGTGCGGTCCCTCCTGAACCCTCTCCCTCCCCCAGATTCATTTGCACCCTGTGCCTCCCAGTCCACCTCCTGTGTATTTGTGTATGTACTTGTCTGCCACCTTTCTCCCACTGAACGCCAGCTTTATGGCACAGGTGGCGTCTTGTGGCTCCTTCTTCACCGTGGGCCAGCATTCAGGAGATGCTAGACAGGTACAGGTGGATGTAGAACGCCCCCTGCTGTTAGGAATTTGCAGTGCAGGTGGGCAGCTGAGGTGTGCAGACCAGTGGCCACCCCTTGGGGGCAGCACGTGGGGAATGCACATGAGAAAGCTTGCTAGTGGCCCTGCGAAAAGGAAGTGTAAGCTGCGAGCTGTGCAAAAGAGATCCTTTTGCAAATTAAGCCAGGCTGTGCACCCTCGTTGGTCCTGGAGGGCAGCAGTGAGCAGGTGCACCCTGGGTACCAACAGGAAGTCCAGAACTGGTGGCACCTCACAGCCCAACATCAAGTGTTTTCTCATCTGCAGGGGGAAACAGGGAGTCAAAGGAAAGCTTGATCCAGGAGGTGTTGTAGTTTCTGATTTGTCTCTAGATTGAAAAGTTCCTGGAAAATGTTTTTTTTTTTTTTTTTTTTTTTTTAAGATTTTATGTATTTGCGAGGCAGAGTCACAGAGAGGCAGAGGCAGAGAGAGAGAGGTCTTCCATCCACTGACCCACTCCCCAAATGGCCAGAGCTGAGCTGATCTGAAGCCAGGAGCCAGGAGCTTCCTCTGGGCTTCCTAGGCAGGTGCAGGGGCCCAAGCACCTGGGCTATCTTTCACTGCCTTTCCAGGCCACAGCAGAGAGCCAGATCAGAAGTGGAGCAGCCGGGACCTGAACATGGGGTGCCAGCACCACAGGTGGCGGCCCCACCCTCCACGCCACAGCCTCGGCACCAAATGTGTTTTTTTTAAATATAGATTTTGTAGTAGTCATGTGACAGAAGGATGAAGCTGTCTGTTGGCTAGGGAGGGATGGAGAGCAGAACTGCTTGCCTTGCTGGAGTTGTCTGGGCCCTTAGTTAACAAGTCCCCTTCGCTCAGCTTAAAACCGAAGGTGCCAGAGCCTGAGCAGAAGGCATGATGGGAGAAGCACAGGGAAGCCAGCGAGCCGGCGAGTGAGTGACCGGGTAGGCAGGGAGGGCAGGAGTTGGCCCTGAGGGACAGAGGTGACAGGAAGGAGAGAGGTCGGCCGTGCAGGGAGGTGGCAGGGTTCCACTGGAAACAGCAGGTGTCGTCTATGAGCTGGAAATTCTACAAGTTTGTAGAGAAACTTACTCTCGCGTTGGAGGGTTTTCCTTGGCAGGTGGAGAGTTTCGCTGATGCAGGGATTTTTACGGTTGGGGATTGCGTTGTGTGTTTGCAGTGGAAGAAGGCTCTGGAGTGTCAGGCTGCTGTCTGTGCTCCGGCCAGTGGAGGATTAACCGCCCTGCTGCCCCCGAGGGCCCAGAGAGGGAGGCAGACACGCGCTCCTCCTGGCATCCCCAGGCTCGGCCTCTTGAGTTTGACACCTGCCTAGCACCTCCCTGGGCTGCCTTGTGCACCTTGTGCGTGGCGCGAGAGTCCATGGCATCAGAGGAAGTTCCCTGCTTTGGAGACAGAAAGGAGAAGGCAGTTGGTCTCGTTTTGTGCTTCTGAGAGCTGCATTAAAGCAGAGGTGCCAGGCAGGGCAAGCCCTCCCTGGGGTGGGAGATGAGTCCCCCACTCCCCGCCTGTGTCGGTGGCCCTGGGGGCCCACTCAAGCCCTGGTCTCCTCCCACTTCGTGGGCAAGTGAAGGGAGCCCCGTTGGGCCATGGTTTTCAGGGAGGCCATGGGAAGCATTGGCGTGGGTGGGGCCCAGGCACTGAGGGATCCCAAGAGGAGGCTCGGCCAGGGTCTTGCGCACGCTCGGGGCGGGCAGAGGCGGAAGAGCAGAGGGCCAGGGTTCTGTGGTTGGTTCCAGATGATGAGATGGACAAGTGAAGGTATCCTTTTCCTGCAAGCTCACATGCTTGGCTGCGATCATGTTGAATAGGCTGCTGCTGGGCATGTGGGCAGCTGGGCGGGAAACGTTTACGCTGGGGTGTGCGCGAAGCCGGTGGGAGTGTTGAGTGCGCAGCCTGTGCTGTGGCGCAAGGGCCGCGTGGCTGTGTCCCCACCCTGCCCCCTCCTGCACGCGCTGGGACAGGGGCTGCCCAGCCTCCTGCTCTGCTGCCGTATTAGGAAATGGGCCTGCCACCTGCCGCCCTTGGGTGTGGGGAGCACGAATGACCCCCTTCCATCCAGCTCCTGCTAATGAGCCTGGGAAAGCAGCAGAGGATGACCCAAGTGCTTCGGCCCCTGTACCTGCGGGGGAGACCTGGATGGAGGTCCAGGCCCCTGGCTTCAGCCTGGCCCAGCCCCCGCAGTTGAGTTGTGCTCCGGGCCTGCCAGTGACAGGAGCACTCCCCAGGGGCTGCAGAGCCGGGCTCGCCAAGAAAACTCTGAGCTCGGTGTTCTTGAGCACAGGTTGCCCTGATGGAGCCCGGGGTGAATTGCTCAGCCATGGCGCCCAGTCAGGGTGTTGGGCTGGAAGTCCCAGGTCCCTGCCCTCTCTTCCCCGCCCGAGAACACGGGGGACACATCTTCAGTGGGTGACCCTCACACTTGCTGGTCCTTTGATCTGCCCAGAGTGTGGTTGCTCTCACTGTGGGGAACCATGGCTGTGTTCCTGCTGACAGAGGCAGGCGCTGCTGGGCGTGGGGCTCTTCCGTGAGGTGTGGCCCAAGTGTTGAAGACGGGCACCTGATGGTCCCACAGCAGGACTGTGTAAAGAGATGCTCTGTCTAGATCCGAGCGTGCACAGCCTGGGTTTCCACCGACAGCAGGGGAATCAGGAGACAGAGTCCAGCCTGAGGCTTTGCTTTTCACGCCCTCCTTCCTGGAGAACTGGCTCTGAGGTCCAGAATGCCCTGCAGGGGTGGAGGTGCCCTTGACACCGAGGCCGTAGTGCCCGCAGCCTTCTCTGGCCTCCCTCGCGGGGTGTCAGGACCTTCCCGGTGCTGGCCGTCCTGGTCCTGGAGCTGATGAGCAGGCGTTTTACTTGGGGCTGCAGGGTTCTTTCTCTGCACCTCCCCAACTCCCCCACCCCCTCCCCTGCCCTCACCCCGGGCAGTAGTAGACAGGGCAGTTCCTGGTAATGACCACGCTGGGCAGCCATCGCTTTGGCCACATTTTAGGGGCATTCGAGAAAGCCATTCCTCTGGATGTAGCGTTTCTGCTGAGTAACTAAACACTTGGCATTGCCAGTGCGTCAAGATTTAGGAAGCCCTTGACATGTAGAATCCTGTAGTTCCAGGTAGAGATTGCTCTTGACGTCTTCCATGACCCCTTTAGTCCCCAGTGGAATTTGCCGAATGTTCCCGGCTGGTCCCGATTGCCAGGGGTAACACAGAGAAGCACAGAAGATTTCCACGGCCTTAGTGTCACTCTGCCATGATCAGTCAGGCCCGTGATCATATTCGAGGCTGGCGCCCTGTCTCCTGCACCTCACCACGTTAGTGAGAGGCACTGGATTTGAATTCAGGTCAGTGACAAGGCTTGTCGCAGCTTGTGTGCAGGCACAGGCTGGTTATTTGCTTCTCATGGCTCTCTCTTTATCTTGATAGCAGTTGTGTGGCATCAGTGACTTTATTCGCATTTTACACAGTGCAGAATTGCTTAGGACATGACACAACTTGCAGGGCCACAAACCCCAGAAGCAGCATCAATGGAATCTGGACCAAGCCCACCAGCCCCCGGAGAGCTCATCTGTTGCATCCACTTGGTAGCTTTTTTTTGCTGGGGGCCCTGCCGGCTCCCAGAGGGTAAAAATATAAGCAAGATGCTTCCATGTCGTGGGGCCAGCAGGCAGTGCAAGGGCTACTACAGATGTAGCAGGAAGTGTCACCTGGGTTCAGGGAGGCACGCTGGGGGTTCGCAGAAGAGACTGATGCCATGCAGGCCTCAGTGGGGCCCCTTGGGGAGTGGGGACATGGGCCCCACAAGGTCCTCTCACCCAGGGGGGACGCAGGGGTTTGTGGGCAGCAGTGAGACACCCAGCTAGATCAGTAAGTGTCTAGAGAGACTATTTTTAATTCCTTCAAAAGAAAAAAAAGATTTATGATTTATTTGTTTATTCAAAAGGCAGAGTTAGAAAGAGAGACATCTTCTATCTGCAGATGGCCCCTAACGGCCACGGCTGGGCCAGGCTGAGAGCAGGAGCCTAGAACGCCACCCAGGTCTCCCACGTGGGTGGCAGGGGCCCAAGCACTTGGGCCATATTCCTGCAGCTGAAGCTGGATCAGAGTGGAGCAGCCGGAACTTGCGCCCCCAGGGGAAGCCCACATCGTAGGTGGCAGCTTAACCCACTGTGGCAGGATGCTGTACAGCCACACGCATGGACTTAACGTGTGCGCCATGTCCGTGTGTACCGGGTGCATACTGGATGTGCCGCTTGCTTGACTAAAGCCTTTTCTTCATGAAGCAAAAAGGCCGGCGATTTTCAGTAGCAGGGGCACTGGAAGCAGCCCCTCCTCCGGATAGATTCGTGTTGGAGCAGGCCAGGGAGGAACAAGGGGGACTGACTTTAAGACTTTTTTTCCAGGCATCTGTGCATGGGCCATGCCCCACCCTCACCTCCCCCCAACACACACCCTTCTGAAGAATCTAGTTCTTTTCCCTAGCATGTTGAAACGTGGGACTTCCTGCCGCTGCCTGGTTCTGTGGGCCTCTGGCAGGCAGGCCTGTGTTCGCGGGACGCAAGCGCAGGCAGCACCCGGCCCATCCCTGCATGAATGGTCACAACCCCCGATGCGTTCCACCGCAGGCGCCGCCTGTGCGTGGCCGGGGATTTTGGCCCAAGGACCTCACGGAGCAGGGCTGCAGAGGCCCTCCGCCCGCGCGGGGAGAGCATGCTGAAGCTGGGTGAGTGGGGCCGCTCCTTTGCTGGAAACTGAACCCGCGGAGGCTGCATGGGCAGTGTCTCGGCCGGTTGCAGGGCAGCGGGTGGCGGCTTGGCTTCCGCGTGGCTCTGGGCGTTGCCCCCGGGCCAGGCTGGGGAGAACCGGCCTCTGACGTTTGCAGGTGGAGAGTTGCATTTGTGAACTAGCAGAGAATTGCAGCGTTTCGGAAACACTTCTGTGAGCCCGTGTTTCTCCCAGGGCGTCTTCCACGCTCTGGCTCCCAGATGTCGGGTCGCAGGGGCCACACCTGGGCACCTGTGAACCCCCGCGGGTCACGGGATTTTCAGAATTTCGCTCTGGCAGGTTAACAACCCAAGAGCAAGTTGACCTGATGTTCCAGGGAACTGCAGGAATGGGGGGGGGGGGGGCAAGAGAATGACATTTAAAAGATAATTTTGCTGCAAAAGAAGTTGGAAGTCAATGAATAATTTTTTTTATAATGCACATTTTCCATGTACTTTCTGAAGGCCTCTGTATAAAGCTTTTTTTCTGCTTAGAATAACGTCTTGGGTATGTTTTTAGCTATAGTTATGCTGTCTTTAATACTTGTATTAGCTGTATTTAATCAAGGATCGAAACAGAGATAAGGTTTGAAACAGCCCGTAAAGTTTTGTTGGTGTTTACATACTTTTTTTTCAAACCCATGCATGATATCTAAGATTTTTTTTTTCTGCTCAATTCTCTCACCGGAGCTGAAGTCGAGTACTAAGAGAACACTGGAAATTGAAGACACGGGTGGGCGTTGGTTGCTCTAACAGCCAGAACTGGTTGTGTGCAGTCCGGATTCTTGTCTGGGATGGAATGCGGTCCCCGACATTTCTGTCTACGCCGCAGGGTTCTCAGAGCTGTGCCCGCGGGTCCCTGTCGGTTCACCCGTGTGCGCCTTGGTCACGGCGCAGGTGTGGTGGGGGTCCCAGCCGGCGTGGGAGCAGAGTGTGTGGCACTGGGGCGGGAAGAGGTGGACATCAGCCTGACGAGGCTGCCGTGAGGAAGGCACTGGCATGCCTGCGTGCGTGGACTGTCCATAAAAGGCAGGAAATAGCCAGGCCGGAAATGCGGAGGAGGCGAGGGGCTGAGAGCCATGCGGATCCCGGAGGCAGCTTCCTACTCAGGGTCTGTGGCCGTGCCCAGAGGCGCGTGTCTCTGCGTGGTTCCCGCCCGACCCTGCTGCTGGCACAGAGCCCTCTGAGCGTGGACTCTGCTGTCCACAGACCTCAGCTGAAGACGCCCTGCAGTCCACACTCCTGCCAGTCAGTGCGGGTGTCCACCCAGCGAACGCCCGGTGAGTGCCAGGTGCTGGATGGCTGGTAGTCTACCTGAGGGAGACAGCTGGCCGCACCGTAAACAAGATGCTCTGGAGTTGGCCCCGCGAAAGCTGGAGGAGACAGGGACTACTGAGTGGGTGTGCGTGGGTGCACACGGTTAGAGGCATCGCACATGGCGGTGAATCCTCGCCGAGGCTGGCAGACTGCACCCACCTGAGAGGCGCGTGGAAGGCAGACCTGGAGCACTGCAGGCAGGGGGGAGCCAGGCACAGCCCACCAGGTGTGACCAACCTGGGGTGCCCCAGCGATAGCTGGGAGAGTGACGGGAAGGGCAGGAAGAGTGAGAGAGAGGAGCAGAGGGGCCAGGTGAGGTGAGGCCTCGTGGGCAGTGGTCATGAGCTTGACTTGGCCCTGGGCATGGGAGAGGAGCAGCCATCTTTCCAGGGAAAGTGGTCACTTCACAGGTGAAGTTCAGGCAGAAGAGATTGGGTCAGGTGTCCGTGGTCACACGCCCGGCAGTGCCGAAGCTGGGATGGCACCTGCCTCCCTTCTTGCCCCCGGGGTGGGGTGGCGGAGGGCGGAGGGGCAGCCGCTCACAGCTGCAGACGTCCAGGGGTGGTGGTGCAGCATGGTTCCTCTTGGCCGCTCCCCAGTGTGTTCCCAGGTACACACTGTGGAGGCCGCATGGGCACCCGAGCACCACAGGGAACCAGACCTCTTCCCCAATGGCATTCTCTGCCAGACACTGCCTCCTTTGTTTTGGGTGGGGATAAATCCCTTGGGTTTTCCCAGTGGTGCTCTGCTAAACGCAAGAGCCTACAGTCATCTAAAACTTTGCTGTGTTCAGTTACAAGTTGCTTGGTTGTAGTTAACACAAGATGAGGTTTCCAGGGTCCACAGGGTGTGACCCCGGTTCCCCGTACCACACCTTTGTGGTGAAGGTAAGATTGAGTGTTAATTACAGTTTGAAACGAATTTGCGAACAGAACTGCCCACTGAGCATTCACGGCCATCCCGTCCAGTGTAACGGGCTGGCTTTGGCCCGGGGCTTGAATCTTGCTGTACTTTGAAGCAGCTCAAGTCTTTTTGGTTGTTCGTGGTTTATCTTTTTTCTCCCATCTCCTTCAGATCTCAGGACTGCTTTCCTCTGGCCAAGGCCACATCCTCTGCTGTTGCCTTCTGCAGAGGCCAAAGCAGTGCTGAGGAAGGAGGAAAATGACTTTGAGTGTCACGTGCAACCCCTTGATAGCCGTCGAAGGCCCCTGTGAGTGGACAGAGCGACGTGAAGTATCTGCCTCTGCAGAGCAAACTCGTCCCAACCTCTCTTGCCTCTTCTCCTCCCTTCCTCTGAAAGCCAGAACCGCCTTTATAGAGAACGTGAGATGTGTCTCGCTTTGGCGTTTGTTTGAAAAGCGCCAGCGTGATTTCCTGTGTTTAGTTCTGTGTGTTGTCTCTGAATGAGCTCTGAAGTCCCCAGTGTGAGCATTAGGTGGGCACCGGCCTGCGTCCTGTGGATTCAGTTCTCTGAACCTTCCCTGAAGGTCTTTGCCACCCTGGAGGCTGCGGGTGCCGAGCTGTGGTCTTCAGTTTGTATTTTTAGGGGAGTGGTGCAGCTGGGACGTTCTCTGAGCTAGATGTGGTAGGAACCTAGTTTGAGTGCTGGCTGGAGGAAATGGTGTTATAATTAGGGCCAGTGGACCCTAATTAGGGACCCCAGACTCATGCAGAAATGGGGGCGTTGACGGGGGCTGCGGTGAGCAGCGGGCATTGCTGCTCACCGTCCGAGCAGGACCATGACAAGCGTTTGCTGCGTGAGTGAGACTGAGAATGAGAGTGCTTGGCTACAGGCGCCACAGAGGGATCCCAGGGCAAACTCCGGCTCAGTTCCCCAGCGCCAGAGCGCCATTCTGTTGGGACGCAGCTGGATTCCAGCAGTAATTAGTACCATGTCCCTCGCGGAAGGCTGCCTGAGTGGGTCCTGAGCTCATTCAAGGCATTACTGCGGGCTGACCCCAGCAGGCCAGGCCTCCCGTTGTTGATCTGCCCCTCATCCTGCGACTGTCATAGCCGCGTTGCTACCCTTCCCCGCATGTGCACCTGAGCTGCTGGACGCCGAGAGGAAATCCCGGGTGGACCTGACCAGGCTCCTGGCTCTGTACTCCTAGGGAGAACCTGGGGCTTTTACACACATAATAACAGGTGCCAGTGCCTTGTCCCGCCCTGCCCTTTCTGTTCCCTGGGAGACAGGCAGCCGCCCTGGTATGACAGGGGCATTCCCACCCGCTCCGAGTGCAGGAGCTAGGTCAGGGAGCCCGACCCCACTTGCAGGCTCTGCAGGCCATGCATACCATGGAGGTTTCTCAACTGCCCTCTGTCCCGGCCTTGGGCCTCTGCCATCAAACAGGCTGGAGTTGGCCCTGCTGGGGAGGGGGCTCCCAGGCTGCTCGCTGGCCTTTGTGAGACTGTGGGTGGGAGACGGGGTGGGAGGGCCGGTCTACCAGGCATGCCTGGCCTTCTTCAGGTGCCACCCAGGAGTGTCCATCAGCTCTGGCTCTTACTGTCTGGGAGAAACCCCAGAGCAGCCTGGTTCCTACCAGGAGACTTTGGTTTGGTCCAGATGACTAGAGCAGTTCTCATTCCTGTTCAGGTGCTCACAGGGCAGAGCCTTTGAATGTGTCCCAAGATCTTGATCTTGTTCACTCCCCAAATGCTTTTTTTTTTTTGACAGGCAGAGTGGACAGTGAGAGAGAGAGAGACAGAGAGAAAGGTCTTCCTTTGCCGTTGGTTCACCCTCCAATGGCCGCTGCGGCTAGCGCGCTGCAGCTGACGCACCGCGCTGATCCGAAGCCAGGAGCCAGGTGCTTCTCCTGGTCTCCCATGCGGGTGCAGGGCCCAAGCACTTGGGCCATCCTCCACTGCCTTCCTAGGCCACAGCAGAGAGCTGGCCTGGAAGAGGAGCAACTAGGACAGAACCAGCGCCCCGACCGGGACTAGAACACGGTGTGCCAGCGCTGCAGGCGGAGGATTAGCCTAGTGAGCCGCGGCGCTGGCCATCCCCAAATGCTCTTAGCAGCTGGGGCTGGGCCAGGCCAGAGTCAGGGGCCTGAACTGAATGTGGGTCTTTCACAGGCCTGGATTACTTGAGCCATCGGCTGCCACCTTCCAGAGTGTGCATTAGCAGGGAGCTGGAATCAGGAGCAGAGCTGGTACCTTGATAGGGAAAGTGGGCATCCTAAGGGCTGTCTTAACCGCTGTGCCAGACGCTCAGCCCAGCTTTCTGAAGGCTGGGTTCTGTGCAGGGTGTGGCAGGAAGGGTCATGCGGCACTGAGTCGGGGGGAGTAGGGGTGAGGACCGAAGTCTCTGTGGGGACGTATGGATCGACAGGCAGTGGCACAGTTTCAGTAGTGCCCGAGTGAAGCAGGCACCAGGGGGCTGGACTGGCTGAGCACCGGGTGCGCGTTGCCGCCAAGGTGAGAAGTGTCAGATGCCAGAGAGAGTGTGTGTGACCGCACCCCGCTGAACAGGGCCATGTTTTCACAGTGTTCACTTCTGGCTGAGTTCTGGGACATAAATGTCAGAGAGCCCAGGAATAGGGCCCAGGAGGCGCAGAGGAACCAGTACAGGGCGAGCCAGGAAGCAGAGCGAGGACTTATCCATGAGCTGGACTGCTCCAGCCTCTGGCCAGAACCGCCCTCCGAGCACATGCTCCCAGTGACCCCCGCCCCCCAGGCCCGGCCTCTCAGATGCCAGCCGCCTTCGTATCAAGTCTCCTCCCTCAGTCAGTCCGCCATTAACATTAAAACATCAGAGTTCAGACAGCTGCGCGAGTTCTGGGGTGACAAATCCTACTCAGCCCATTACAGTGCTGCATTGAACAGTCACGGGGCCCGTGGCAAACTGCAGAGAGAATGGGTCCCGCTGAAAGGTGACCGGTGTCCAGATGAGAACCAAAAGTTGCCTGAACGAGACCTGTCCTCCCCCTCCCCCACACCAGGTGCTGGACACTGCTCTCAGGCTGTCCATTTGGAATTCTTGGCTCTGTTTGCTTGGGGTCGGAGGGTCCGGGTCTCCTCGGTGGGAACCTTTCACAGTTTCAGTTTTCGGAAGGAATATCCTCCTGGAAGCCACTGTTTGGTGTGTGGCCTTTGGAAGCTGAGTCAGTCTAGAGAAGAAGAGATGGACATCTCAGTCAGAGCAGTGCTGAGTATTTACATCATTGAGGAATTTGCATCCCTGAAACCCGCAAGCCTGCCTCCTTGCTGACTGATTCCCGGGTCTGCTGGATCTCTGTGGGCTTGGGCTTCGTGGCCAGCGTAGAACCCAGAGTGGGGCCGGTGCCGCGGCTCACTAGGCTAATTCTCCACCTGCAGCGCCGGCACACCGGGTTCTAGTCCTGGTTGGGGCGCCGGATTCTGTCCCGGTTGCCCCTCTTCCAGGCCAGCTCTCTGCTGTGGCCCGGGAAGGCAGTGGAGGATGGCCCAGGTGCTTGGGCCCTGCACCCGCATGGGAGACCAGGAGAAGCACCTGGCTCCTGGCTTTGGATCGGTGCGGTGAGCTGGCAATAGCGGCCATTTGTGGGGTGAACCAACGGAAGGTAGACCTTTCTCTCTCTCTCTCTCTCTCTCTAACTCTGCCTGTAAAAAAACAAAAACAAACCCAGAGTGGGTCAAGCTCATGTCCCCAGCCCTTCCCACACTCTTGATTTTGCACCTCGGCTTCCTCCCGAGAAAGCAGTGACTTCTTTGCCCCTTAGATGCTGGTCACCCACGGGCCTTTCCTGCAGGGGACTCTTGGGTTTTTGAAGGACTTGATGGCACAGCAGGAGGTAGGGCAGGGTGTCACTCCATGCTGACCCTCGAATCGGAGTGTTTCCTGCCCTGCTGAGCCGATGGCTCAGGGCTTGGGAGACCTGCAGGCGTCTGCGCCTGTTGTAACAGCTTGTGCTCCCGCTGCAGGTCCAGCCCATCGGTTCGGCACTCGCCGAGGGGCATCGAGCAGAATTTGAGTTTATCCTTTTTTATTTGCATGATTCAAACTTTTGTCAGAGTCCACACAAATGCTTGCAAACTGTGTTTTTCTAAGAGATGGGGGAGGCACCCGGCTTCCTCGTGTCTGGTGTTAGCAGAGTCGTGGGAGCTTTATAAGATCCCTCTGGCAAAGCCCCCATTAATGCCATGGGGACTCACTCAACTTAGTCCTCTCACGGAAGGTCCTCTGTGGAATGGACCCCGATGCCTTCTCTACTTTTTTTTTTTTTTTTTTTTTTTTTTGATAGGCAGAATTAGACAGTGAGAGAGAGAAAGAGAGAGAAAGGTCTGCCTTCGGTTGGTTCACCCCACAATGGCCGCTACGGCTGGCTCACTGCATCGATCCGAAACCAGGAGCCAGGTGCTTCTCCTGGTCTCCCATGCGGGTGCAGGGCCCAAGCACTTGGGCCATCCTCCACTGCCCTCCCGGGCCACAGAAGAGAGCTGGCCTGGAAGAGGAGCAACCGGGACAGAATCCGGAGCCTCGACTGGGACTAGAACCCAGGGTGCTGGCGCCGCAGGCGGAGGATTAGCCTAGTGAGCCATGGCGCTGGCCACCTTCTCTACTTCTGAACACAAGCTGCTTCTGCCATTCCTTGCCATTGGCTTCTCTCTCCAGCCATGCCCCCAAGGCCTCTTTCTCGAAGGATCAGCAGTGGCCACCTGGCTGTCACGTCCATTGGCCTTCTCTTTGGCTTCGTCTCCACCCCGCTCTCCTGTGGTGGACCTTCCTTGTGTGGGGATTCCGCGGGGCCTGCCTTCCAGCTCACGCCCCGTTTGCTAGCCACACTTGCTTGCCGACTCTGCTCCTGTGGGCCTGCCTCTCATGCTATCTGCTGCCACACTTACAGCACTGTGCGTCAGTGAGCGTGTTTGAAGTGCTCTTCCAGGGCAGACACCATGGCCGTCGTAGCCACCCCAGTTGCCTGTACGTGGTAGGTGTGCAGTAAACATTTGCTGAATGAAGCAACGTATACGTGGGAACAGCATCAGCGCAGGAGCACCACAGCTTCCGCCAGGCAGGTAAATGCCCTCTGGTGTCCTCCACGATCGTGAGTTCCCCACAGGGCCCTTGGGTCTCCAGTTGGAAGCTGCAGAGGGAGTGGTTGATGTCCACAAGAAGTGACACCAGTCCTAGGGAGAAGACACTCGCTGGGACCTCCTAGTCATTCCCATTCAAACACCGTGTCCCCGGGTGGTGACTCTGCACCGGTTGTGTTGAACGCATACCAGGAGCTGCCTGTTGGCAGAGCCATAGAATGGGAGGGCTTTAGGGACTCTGACCTCCACCAGAACAAGACTCATTGTTCAGGAGCTTGGGTGAGTGGGCAGGAATGAACGGATTGGCATTATGGAAGAAGAACTTGGGTGGTGGCGTCTGTAGAACAACATAGGAAAGTTAGAGGAACTAGTCCAGGATGGTGTATGTACAGAACCGTGTAGACGGCACCCTACTTCCGGGCCATCTAGGGAATTTCCAAGGAAATCGCCACTATACACGTGTGCAGCTCAGTTTATGGATTCTGGAACTCACGGCTCTGCCTCACCTCCGGACGTGTGACTCGGCTGTCTGAAGGGAGTTACGCCTGCTCTGTAATTTTGAGTACTGGGGATGGGCTTCCTAGAGCGTTTGAAAAGCGGGTGACATCCTGGTCACTGTACTTTCTTGTCTCTTAAACGTAGGTAGGAAAGATTGGGCCTACAGACAGTGGAGAAGCGCAGCTTCACCAGGCGGACCTGGTGGAGCCCTGGGTATCCAGGAATCACTCATGGGGTTGGGCGGGGGCTCATGCTAACACCACAGGGGATGCCAGGCGCAGACCCCAGACTCCCACGCATGACGCGCAGCTCCTGCCTCCCCCTCGGCCACAGCGGCTGCTCCCCGGGGCTTCCCTTCAGCCACGATTGTCCGCCTCCCTCTTCCCCAGGTTGGCCAGGCTCAGAGGCTCCACGTCGGCTGCCCCCTGACCTTCCTTCCTGCTCTCCACCCCTCTCATCCGGGGCGTGAAGCGTAAGCCTCTGTCTCAGTTGGAGACTCCCTCCTGTAGAGGAGAGCTAGCAGGCGCTGAGGGCAGACGACCCCACCTTAGTGTCAGCGCACACACGGCCCTGGCTTGGTGGCCCAGGCAGCCACGGAGGCTCTCTCAGGATCTGCAACCTCCTCTGAAAGAAGCGGTTCGTGCCCTGCTAGGTTGCTGCAAGGACTAGGGACAGTGTGCGCAGGAGAGCTAGAGAGCGCCACCTTGTGTTGAGACAGTGAGAGTGGTTAGGTGCCTGGAATGTGCCTGGCACATAGTGGGTGCTTGAAAATTTATACTCATTGCTGATGAGGTTAAGACACAGTTTAGGGGTCAGCGCCATGGCACAGTAGGTTAATCCTCTGCCTGTGGATCTGGCATCCCTTAAGGGTGCCGGTTCTAGTCCCGGCTGCTCTTCTTCCAATCCAGCTCTCTGCTGTGGCCTGGGAAAGCAGTAGAAGATGGCCCAAGTCCTTGGACCCCTGCACCCATGTGGGAGATGGGGAAGATGCACCTGGCTCCTGGCTTCGGATTGGTGCAGCTCCAGCCGTTGTGGCCATCTGGGGAGTGAACCAACAGAAGGAAGACCTTTCTGTCTCTCCCTCTCACTGTAACTCTACCTCTCAAATAAATAAATAAAATCTAAAAAAAAAAAAAAAAAAAAAAGACAGTTTAACAAAATTACATAGATCACTGGGCTCTAAACGGCTTTACTGGTTCCACATTTGAGGCTGTAGCCAAGTGGGATACTTTTTCCTTCCTTCCCCTGGTCTAGATAATGAGATATTTGAGACAGCTAAGGTGCTGCTTTTTACTCTCACAGATTAATTTCATTCATAAAAAAAAAGATGACAAAATCAATTACACACTGTGCAGGCATGGTGCCAAATTGGCTTTAGAAAACCCGACGTGTTGTCAATGCAAACATCTCTGGAGGGAAGCTCACCTAATGGGATGTTTATCGCCCGAGGGGAAGCCAGGCCTGGAGAAGAGAGGTGGCAGGATTTCCCATCTGGGGTTTATTAGTTTATGTATTCAGGTGGTCCAGGACCGGACATTAGCTCTCGGCTTAATGAAGGAAACAGTCTGAGGATGGCTGCTCTTTTAACCTGGGCAGCTGCTGGCCCTGGGAATCCCATCAGCTGAGCTAGCGTTTTGTTCAGTGTGTCTGATTCATGGCCTCTGGGGCAGTTAGGAGGGTGTGATGGGGGCTGAGGGGAAAGCGTGGTCCGTTGGTGCAAGCCTGGGTCCCCGTGGAATTCTGCCTGTGCACAGTGCTGTGTTTCTGAGGATGGTGAAGGAAGGGTGCTCTCTGTGCCTGCTGTAAGACAGAAGGCTTGTGCTGTCAGAGTTGTTATTATTATTATTATTATTATTATTATTATTGGCTCCTTTTCTGAGCATCTTTGGATAGATCAGGATCCCTGATAGATGTAGGGAAGGCTGCAGAGGAGGGTCTTCGGTTCAGGCTGCACTACCGGTGTGCTCCCCTTGCTTGCTTTGTCCGTGGAGTGCAGGTAATATTGGGTGTGATTCCTTGCAGTCTGCCTTTGGGGAGGGGAAACTGGGCTTTTTTTTCGTGTTGTCGTACTCTGTGTTCCCACGTGGGTAGGTGATGCACTGTGTTCGTTGTGCCATGCCCTCGGCGCATGGTGCCTTCTGAAAGCAGGAGACGGGAGGCATCATCTTGTGTCTTCAGTGGCACGGCTTAGATCTGTGTCAGAGGCAGCTGGCTCTGAGATCCCGCGTGCCACGTACAGTAGGGAAACCTGCTCCTGCAAAGGCCGCTTGGGCGGTTACCACGTCATTCGCAGACCATACACCAGCCTAACAATCAGCCTGCTCTAGGTTCAGTGCATGCTGAGTCTCACCTGCGGTTGCCTTGGCAGGGCCAGCCCCACGGGCCGGACGTTCCCCACCCCTGCTGTAGAAGCACAGGTTCCCCGTCGGCTTCACAGAACTTTCTGGAGGGGCTGGGCTGAGTGGGGCTGTGGAGAGGTGAGAAGCCTGCGCCCTGAGAACAGCCAGGCCGGCAGCCGCCGCGCCCACGCTGCCTCTGCACAGGCTGTTGTGATTCACGGCTAGGTTTTTTTAAGTACTTTCCCATTCATGCGAACAAGTGTCAGAAGTTTCTGAATGACTGCCTGCTCTTCAGAGCACTCCTGTCTGTGTGAGGGGGTGATGGAGGCGCACGCATTCAGGATCTCGCATCCAGAGCGTCTTGCGTGCCGCCTTGCGCTGCCATCACCTTCAGCCGACCTCCCAGGATAGCGCCCCAGCCTCAGCCTTCTCATCTGTGCCCCTCGATGAGGACAGGGACCCCAAAGCATTGCTGGCCTTGGCAGGTGTTTGAACTTCCAACCTGTGGTCTTCGGTAAGGGATCCAGCTTCACGTCCGTCAGGTGATGCAGGAATGGAAGAGAAAGCCCTACAGGAAAAAACATTTTTGATTGTGGGGCTTAGCAGGATTAGAAATAAGGAGAGAAATTGGAATCAAATAGGGTTACTGTAAGGTTCTAGACACCACTGCCTAGCTCAGAAAAAATTAATGTAACAAGAAACTTGGGATGCTGTGTCAGGGCTGGTGTGGGGATGAGGGTCTCCAGGTGCCTTTGGGGGTAAAGATCCCAGCTAGGGCGACCCTAGGAGACCTCCGAGCAGACAGACCTGATGGCAGCAGCGAGTTCACAGGCTGCAGCAGGGGCTCCAGACCTTGACTCAGAGCTGCCTTAGTGTCTCAGTAATTTTTTTTTTTGCTATAATTTTTAGGACCAAAGAAGTACCTAACATTCCCATTTGTTAAGTGCTCAGGTTCAGACAGCTTCGTCACTGTTTATGTACTAAGAACTTTGTAGTCATGTGAGATAGTAATACACCTAAATTGAAAGATAAGAACAACGTTTTTATTTTGTTCTTTATTTACTAATAGAACATGGGCACCTGTTGGGTTTTCCATTTATCCATCAGTCAGGGTCCAGTCAAGGCCAAGCCACAGAATAATTTGGGCAAAATTTTAAAATAAATATTAACTAGGAAAAGAGTATTCTTCCTCAAAATATTAAAAATAGAATGACTATTCCACTTCTGAGTGTCTACCCAAAATCATGGAGAAAGGGTCTCGGAGAGAAAACTTGTACACTTGTGTTCATGGCAGCATTGACCATGACAGCCAAAAGTTGGAGGCAGCCAAGTGTCCGCCTGTGGGCACATGGAAGTCAAAATGTGACACACGCGTGCAGTGGAATAGCATTCAGCCTTGGGAAGGAAGGGAATTCTGACACGTGCTGTGCTGTGCATGGTCCTTGCTGAGTGACAGCCGGAGTTAAGAAGTCCAGAGAGACAGAAAGCAGCTCATTCTGCGGTTTTTGCAGGATGAATAAAAATTCTGGAGATGGAATGGTGAAGGCTGCACAACAATATGAATGTCCTTAGTGCCACACTGAAAAATGACGGAGAAGCAGAGTTTATGCTGTGTGTGTTTATGAAGCATATGAAGGAACTGCAAAAAAGTCCTAGGAAGATGCAATTAATAGAGACGCTTATTTTGATGCAAAAGGTTTTGAAATCTGCGCACTTTTTTCACAATATATATTTTCTCTGAACTTTTTGAAGAACCCTGATATTTTACAACTTCAAAACAATAATAGAAATCCAAACCACTAAAGACAGAAGAAGTAGTAACCATGATGGGAACTGGCTAAAAGGAAGTAGAGAGCCCTGGGAGTAGGGGCAGAGCAGCCCGGGGGAGCAGGCCCCTGCGCCTGGGCTGAGACAGCACGCCCAAGCCCAAGCTGCCCTCCGGCCTGGCTGGCTTTCTGGGGGACCAGGCTGGCTTGTCTTCAGATGTAAAAACACGCATAGCTCAACATAGCTAGAGGAGAGGGTTTTCAATGTTCTCATCACAAAGAAATGGCACATGTTTGACGTGGGGACCCCCTAATGGGTTAATCAATACAGAAGTATATACACAGACTGAGGCATCGCATTGTACCCACATCGAGATGTGCTGTTGTTATCTGTCAGTTAAAAAAACTGCGCACTTTCAGACGAACATGTTCACCCTCGTGTGCAGTGCCCGCAGCGGGAGGGGCCATGCAGAGACCAGAGGGAGGCAGGGACGGTGAGTTTCCAGCTCCGTCTCACATTTACTCTGCTCGCACAGGGATGAGCTGGGTGGGGGCTGGTGTGTGGTTTAGGTTGTTATTCCTCTTTCTTTGCGTCCACTTGGGGCTGATTGCACATGGCTGAAATTGAGGGAGTCCAGGGCACATGGTAAGACTTTGCCAAGTAGCTAAGAACCTGTTGAAAGAGACCACAGATGGAGAAAATGCATGCTTTTAGTTTTCTCTTGCTTCTACTCAGACATTTATGGTCTTGCGCTCCTCTTTGTTCCCAGGTAGGCAGGCACACTGTTCCAGCGAGCAGTCTCTCTGCAAAGGCAATCGTTTGGTGATGCCTACAACCCCGTGAGTCGTAACTGGCACACCTTTCCATAGCCCTTCTTTAAGGAGAGGCTGAGTAACCCAAGTTTTGTAACCTGACCTATTCAAGTGGAAAAACCTCTGACCCATGTCTGCAAAAATAGCCTCCCCTTTCCCTAAGCCCTGTTTGGACAAGTTCTGCTTCGGTTTGCGTTTTCACCACCTGCTGAGTTGGTCTGGTGAGTGTCAGCCGCTGCCTCTCTCACCTGCAAGCCAGTGCCAGCCTTCTCTCTCTCTTAAGGGTGACCAGCTGGCATACTGTGTGCTTCTTAGATTCAGCCCATGTCCGAAACGCAATCTGAAAATCAAGTTACTCCAGCTGGAAGTAGGGTAGACTGTCACACAGATCTCAGGTGGAGAATTTGTGCTCCGGTTCCACACCTGGAGCACGACTTTGGTTTTCTTGGTGGATTTCACATTTTGTTCAGGAACCTACATCGAGCTCCTGCCTGCTCACATGCATCCAGGTAGGGCCCATTACTCAACCTGTCCTGGCTTTGTTTTCCACCTGTACTGCAGAGAGAAGAGCTCATCCATTCTGAGTGCTTCCGGGTCACCAGGAGCTGATGAAAGTCATGTGTATCTC
This sequence comes from Oryctolagus cuniculus, assembly GCF_964237555.1. Classification (NCBI taxonomy): domain Eukaryota; kingdom Metazoa; phylum Chordata; class Mammalia; order Lagomorpha; family Leporidae; genus Oryctolagus; species Oryctolagus cuniculus. Next base: position 9,258,718 of record NC_091437.1, read on the forward strand.
TCTACCAGCAGCCTACCAGTGTGTGAGGGGGACCTCCACGAGGCTTTTGAGAAGGAAGATCAGTTAAAAACCTGTGGTTATCTTTTTTTTTTTTTTTTAATTTGACAGATAGAGTTAGACAGTGAGAGAGAGAAAGACAGAGAGAAAGGTCTTCCTTCCGTTGGTTCGCCCCCCAAATGTCCACTACAGCCGGAACTATGCCGATCCAAAGCCAGGAGCCAGGTGCTTCCTCCTGGTCTCCCATGCGGGTGCAGGGGCCCAAGCACCTGGGCCATCTTCCACTGCCTTCCCGGGCCAGAGCAGAGAGCTGGACTGGAAGAGGGGCAACCGGGACTAGAACCCAGTGTCCATATGGGATGCCGGCACTGCAAGCGGAGGATTAACCAAGTGAGCCATGGCGCTGGCCCCCTGTGGTTATCTTGCCACACAACCGTTTCCATGCTCTGGGGAGTATAGGCGGTGGTTACCAGGGAAATGGTTGGGCTGTACCGCCTTAGCCTTGAATTTCAGTTTGCTGAAATTTCCAGTGGTCTTAGAAAGGAAGAGTGGTGTCTCTGCTCATGGAGGCCTGCAGGGGCCAAGGGGTGAGTGTGTGCCGTGGGCCACGGGTGCAGGAGGTGGCGACTGCACACACTGGGGAGAAGGCTCCACCCAGTGACCGCCGAGGCTGCTTCAGGTGTGAGTTTCTGTGGCTGTGGCCGCCCGTCACTGTTGGGAAACAGATCCAGGGCTGTGCTGGTTGGATGTGACCTTGTGCCATCCTGGTTCCGTATCAGTGCCACCCTTCTTCCTCCTCGGTCCCCTTCTGGTTGACGCCATCAGCCTGAACCCAGTAAGGACGATCAGCCCTTACACGTCCAATGCCACTGCAGCACACGCAGTCCATTGTGAATGGGTATTTATAGGGGCAGGATTGGGGGCTTCCAGGCACCCAGAAACAACCTCAAAAAGCAGTTAGTCACAGAGATGTTGGGAAAGCGATGCGGGGCTGCTCACGTGCGCCGCTCATCTCGCCACTGTCCCTCCCCTGGTCACAGGTCAGTGGCATCACCTCTCTTATAGATGTGCACACAGACATGCAGAAAGGTTGAGGCACTTGCCCATTTTTAGAAGAAAACTGGGGGAAGAACGAGTAGGGAAGAATCCTGCCGATGCCGGCACTGGCTGTGCTCATGGGGGTGTCCGTGAGTGATGGGCCCAGGGCTACCCAGGCCAGGCTGCTGTTCTCCGCCCTGTTCCTTGAGGCCAAGTTAGAGTCCTCAGTGAACGCTTATTTAAAGCATCAGCTGAAAAAGATGTGTAGGGTCACGTAGCTGGACAAACAGAAACGGTTGAGTTTACGGCTCATGTAAAGCCCTGAGTATCAGGCATGGAATGAGTGGAGTTGGAGGCGGTGGTCTAAGCTCCTGAGCAGTGTGTGCTGGAACCATGGGCAGCCCTAAATGTGCTGGGACCCTCCCAATCGAGCAGTCTTTGAGGCGCTCCTCTGTACAACAAAGGACTGAAAAGTTGCATAAACAGTTTAGTAGACTGAGAAGGCCTGGATGTAGGAGCCAGGAGGCCTCATCTGCATTCCATGACATCTTACGGATATTATTACTGAGTTTGTGACCTTGGGCAAATCGCATAACCTCTCTTTCTTTAATGACGTATCTGTAAAATGGGTAGGACGACCCAAGGTGGCTAACTTGAGAGTCTAAATGGAACCTCTGTAAGTGCAGGGCGTTCTTGCTACGTAGAATAAAAAGACTATGCCACGAATTCTTCAGATCTTACATTCAGACCTGGTGTTTTGAGAGTGTGTGTGCCTGTGGTCACCTGCTGAAAGTTTTGAACAAGAAAGTTTTTAAGGAAAGAGAGAAAAACACTGGGGAACAGATGGGTCCAGGTGGATGGCTGTGCCCGCCTGCAGTGTTAGCGCTTCTTCCCCTGATGCCCACACCCAGAGCACCGCCGAGTGCACGGCAGGTCCTGGAGACGTCTTCAGAGACTCCCAGGAACACATTTCCCCATCACCGCGGACTGCCAGGATCTGGGGGCCAGCTCCACACGCATCCTCAGTTGTCCTCGGGTCCAGGCCCATTTTGCCCACCCCCCACCACCCCAAACTCCCATTCTCATCGCAGTCCTCAGCAACTCACACACTCAGGGCCGCTGAGGCACAGAGCTTGACCTCCCAAGCGGGCGCCTCGGAGACCCCCGCTGTCGGGTGAGCATCCTCTGCAGCACTTCTGGTGGAGGAAGTGTTGGAGAGTAGAGGCAGGTGACCTGGGCCCAGCGCAGCTGTGCAGAGGCACAGGGCAGGCCCCGCTGTCTGGGGGAAAGTGTCCAAGGACACTGGGAGGGATGCAGAGCATTCAGCCCCCTGGAGTGAGCCCAGAGCACAGACCTCTCCCCCGTGTGAGGGAGAGCCTGCGAAGAGTTGGTGCACAGAGAGAGAGCTTCCATCTGCTGGTTCACTCCTGCAGTGGCTGCAATGGCCGGAGTTGGGCCAATCTGAAGCTGGGAGCCAGAAGCTTCTTCCAGGTTTCCCTTGTTGGTACAGGGGCCCAACTGCTTGGGCTGTCCTCTGCTGCTTTCCCAGGTACATTACCAGGGAGCTGGATTGGAAGTGGAGCAGCTGGGACTCAAACCAGCACCTATGTGGGATGTTGGCCCCACAGGTGGCAGCTTTTCCCACTGTGCTACAGTGTCAGCCCCTGAAGACTTTTCCAGGGTAGAGACAGATAATACAAGAAAAGTTGAAGAAAGCCTCAAAGTCAAAGAGAAGAAAGCCATTTTTCAAAGAAGATTTATTTTATTTATTTGAAAGGCATAGTGTCAGAGGGGGCAGAGAGAAGGAAGGAGGGAGGGAGAGAGAGCTAGCTTCCATCTGCTGCTTCACTCCCTAGATGCCCACAATGGCTTGGGCCAGGCCAAAGCCAGGAGCTTGGAACTCCATCCAGATCTCATGGCAGGGCCCCAAGCACTTAGGCCAGCATCTGCTACCTTCCCGGGCACATTAGCAGGGAGCTAGTCAGAAGCAGAGCAGCAGGAACTCAAACCTTGTGCCTCTGATATGGGATGCCAGCATTGCAGGTGGCGGCTTAACCTGCTGCGCAACACTGGTCCCAGAAAACCATGCTTTATACTAAGGAAACAACTGGTCTTTTCTTTCTGATCTAAATGTTGGTGTGGGCAGAATGGCCTCAGATCCGCAAGGTGGGAATGAAAACCCTGGTGAATTTTCCGGAGGTCCGTAGGAAGCAGAAACTGCAGGCACACATCCGGTTCAGGGAGGTGCTGAGTACGTCATTGCCGGCAACTCAGAACCATCTTGGATAAGAGAGCCTGTGAGACCTTCTGCTCCCAGTCTGCCTGGGCTGCCCCCATCCATCTCCCCGATCTTCACAGACATCTGGGCCCCTCTGAGCAGAGAGAGGCCCCAAAGCCCAGGCCTGTGGTAGTGGTGGTGGTGCTGTTTTTGTTTTGTTTTTTCTTTTTTTAATAGCTGCAGTACAACTTGGGGAGATTTTTCTGCTACTCTGTGATAAATTTCAGTTGAGAGTTGGTGCCAATAAACCTTTCTTAGAACCAAGGTGACCTGGAAAGTTGAATTCGTTAGGTATGTGGTCAGAATGACCAAAATTATACCAATTTCCAGATAAGCCAGGCCAATTTACATGTGGCATATGTAAATGTCTGCTAATGCTTGAATGTGCGAGTAAACCATTAGCATGTTCACCAGTGTGTTAACTCATGTCCTGACACTCAGGTATGTGTAGGACTTTCTCCTAGTATTTCATTGCAGCTGAGGTAAAGGGTGAGTGTTGCTATTTAGTTGCCATTTTGTATCAGATGGTCTTTAACTGTTGCTGTGAATTCCAAGGGCATTGCCAAGCTAAGGGTGTGAGAGAGTTCGGTAAATGTGCCGGAGTGAACAGTGGGCCAGGGTTGTGACGCAGTGGCTAAGCCTCGCCTGCAACACCGGCATCTCTGTGGGTACCAGTTGGAGTTACAGCTGCTCCTGTCTGACCCAACTCCCTGCTAAGGTGGCTGGGAAAGCAACAGAAGATGGCCCAAGTGTTTGGGAACTGCCATTCACATGGGAGGCCACGATAGAGTGCCAAGCCCTGCCCATTGTGGTCATTTAGAGAGTAAACCAGCAAATGGACCATCTCCCCACCCCCTTCTCCTTAACTCTGCCTTTCAAATAAATAGAGAAGTCTTTGCAAAAAAAAAAAAAAAAAAATTGTGAGCAGGTCCCTCCTATGAGGATGACAAATTCTTTCTTTACTCTCTCTCTTTCTCTCTCTTTCTCTTTCTTTCTTTTTTTTTCTTTAAAAAAAAAAGAGAGAAAGAGAGACAGAGAAACAGAGGGAGAGACAGACATAGGTCTTGCATCTTTCCGTCTACTGATTCACTCCCCCAAAGTCCTCAATAGCCTGGGACTGGGCCAGCTGAAGGCAGGAGTCAAGAACTCCATTTGGGTTCCCCACATGGGTGGCAGGGACCCAAGTCCTTGGGACATCATCTGCTGCCTCCATGTGCACTAATAGGAAGCTGGATCAGAAGTGGGGCAGTATTCTGATACTGGATGCTGGCATGGCAAACAGCAGCTTAACCTGCTGCGCCAGAATGCCTATCCCCCCCAAATCCTGGTGAGATTCTGGAGCATTATTTGTGCACAGGGGCTAAACATAAGTACTGTCATCCTGTTTTGATTAAAAGCAAAGCAAAATCAAGACCACTCGTGTGAAGCAGGAGCAGACCAGTGAGCCTGGAGGGTCAGCTGTCCTTGTCACCGCGTACAGGTTAGAGGCAGGGATGAATCTGCGCAGGCTAACCAGGTGGTGGCTTTGAGGTTATGCAGGAGGATGAGGAGCACCCTGATTTATGCACAGACTTTTTTAAAAAAAGCTGAGCATTCATTCCTTGCTCTGAGCTAGATGAAGACATTCACCCCAAGGTGACTGCTGGATTGTATTTAAATACAAACGAAGTTTCTCCGTGGGCTTCCTGAGGATCCTGGTGCATGTTCAAGGATCAGTGAGCTGCCAGCAGGACCCTAAATTGAATTACAAGGCTGACAAAGTGGTGCCTGAACTGTTCATTCAGCATTTGTTCCCCTTGGCTAAGCTGCACCAGGTGGGGCTGGGGAGAGGCTGGGGCTGAAGGTCAAAGCAACTGGGACATGAAGGAGATGGACTTAACCCACACCTAGACTTGCAAAAGGACGTTTCACAAGTGTTTCTTACAGGGGCTGTTTCTGAAAGAACACAGTGAAAGTAATTCTGGTTGGGACAGACGGGCCTGGAATATGGGTTGTCTTGCTTTGCATAATCGTCACCTTGGAAAGGTGTTGCTTTCCCCGATCACAGATCCACAGATGCAGTCTCACTCGTGTAGCACAGGGCCTTGGGGGGTGGGGGGCCTCAGAGCCCCTGGTGACATCTTGGCTGCAGTGGGGGTGGCAGGGACACATAGGTGGTGTGGGGGCAGGAGAGGGTGCATCTCTTGGGTTCACAAAGATCTCCATCCCAGCTTGTGTCCCCGTACGTCTGGGGTGACCAAGTGTAAGGTGCACACCTTAGCAGGTCCCCGACCCCGGATCCAAGGCGAGGGGACGACCACAAAGCTGGCCATGACTTCCAGAAGGCTGGAGCCTGTGACCCTCTCAGGGGCAGAGTCCGTTTCCGGAGGCTCCACAACACTGATCTTTTCCAGATGTTTCTCCTCCTCTCCCCTCTGCTGGCTGCTGTTGTGTCCTCTAGTCCCCGCCTGCCCTTGTCAGTGACACGGAGACAAAATCCTGCCAGGACCCTAGGCGTGCGAGCCGCACTCAGCTGCAGCCAGCGATTTAGCTCCGGGCCTCGCAGGAGTAGTTCCATCCTGCCCTGCTTGTGAGAGCATCCGCACTCTCGCGGTTCAAACCCAGTGCGGGCATGAAACCCAACGGTGTCTTTCACGAAAGTTTACTTTTAATGGTGTAGCAGTTAGTAATAATCTATGTGGTCCTTTGCTTATTTTACCTCCTAATGCCAAACATCTGTGCAGTAAACAATGCCATTTTTGTCCTCACTTTACAGATGAGGACATGGAGGCTCACAGGGGGTGCGTGATCTGCTCACAGCCATACAAACAGTAAACAGCAGAAGTGATTTAAATTCGGAATCTTAGACCAGGTCTCTCTCTCTCCTTCTCTCTCTGTCTTTTGCCATACACACACACACACACACACACACACACGAAATCTTTACCAAGTTTGCCACAGTGCCTCTGTTCTTGTGTCTAGCCCCATTAAAAAAAAAAAAAAAGAAACGAGAAGAAAGCACTGGAAAACCCATTAAAAGGAGATAGCTTTTGTCACAGTTTCCAAATGGGTCTTTCAGACATGGTCTTTGGCCCAAGACTGGAGATAATGCAGGGCTTCCCACAGTTCCTGTGCCCATTTCTCCGAAGCGAACACCGAGGCTGCGCTGAGCAAAGGCTGAGTTTGCGCTCTCAGCCTTGGCCAGAGCCAGAGGCCGCGCGGGCCGGCCCGGATGCGGTGAGGGGGCTGTGCCCAGCGCGGAGCCATGGGGGTAGAGGCCGCCCCTCTCTGTGCGCAAGGCCCACCTCTGACCCTCGGGAACTTGTGCCTGGTGACCCGGTCCCTCCAGTCCCCCGCTTGTCACCCACGCTGGTTTCCTGCCAAAGTGACGCGCAAACCCGAGCAGCCGTGGAGGAGGAGTGCGCGGCCTGGGGCCGCGTAAGCCCCCGGACAGGGAGAAGGCAAGTGGGCGTCGCCAGCGTCACCCGCAGACGCGGAGGCCGAGTTCGCACCATGCGCCTGGTCTGGGCTGCCGGCCGCGCCCCCTCTCCGCCCAGGCGGCCGCGCCCACCTGCGTGCGCCCTGCCCCAGGTCGCCTCCCTCCCGACGGCCGCGGGGCGGAGACGCGAGTCGTCACTAGGCAGAACTTTCCCCTGGAAATCCCTGCACCGGGCCGTGCCTCCCGCGCCGCCGCCTGCGATTTGGGCGAGTTTCCTGCCCGGTCGTGTGCGGGTCTGGGCTGCGGGGCCAGCTTGGCGCGCTCCCGAGGACAGGTCCGCGGCGGGGTGGCCTGCGGCCGGCGACCCCGACGCGATGCGCTCCGAGGCTGAGGAGGGCAAGGAAGGTAGGGCTGGGCTCCTCGGCGCGCGAGGGCGGAGGGGCCGGACTGGCGCCGACGGGGACCCCCGCGCGCGCCCCTCGGGCGGCTCCCGGCCAGCGGCGCCGGGAGGCCCCCAGCCCAGCGGTCGCTGCGCTCACTCTGGAAGCGCCAGGGGGTCCCCGTTTGACTCCGGGGACGCAGGATGCGCTGGGGTCTCGGCCGCCTGCCTGCGTGGGGACCACGCGGACGGCGACCCTGGAGCAGCCCGGGAGGCTGGGGTTGCGTGGAAAAGGGGACTTAGAGAAGTTGCGGGCGCCGTGCGTTTCCGGCCAGAAGGGGAAGCTGGGCGAGTGGGGAGAAGTGAGAGATCTTTATTTGGGGAATAGTTGGGTGTTTTTTTTTTTCCTTTTTCTGTCTTTGCGGGCCTTTCTGTACGGAGCTGGTTTGGGGGGGCGGGGAGGCTCGAGGGGCTGTGCCGCTGGGAAGCGAAGGGCGGCCGAGTGTTTCTGCGAGAGTTCGGTTTACTCTCAACCTCTCAACGGAGAACGGGTGACAGGGCTGGCCAGGGCCCAACCCAAACACAGTTACGCGTTGGTTTGGGGAGTTTATGCGCGTGCTTTGTTCCCTGGTGCTTTGTGTACACAAAAGTCCCCTTGTAAGTGGCGAGGTTGGGGGATGAGAGGGTAAGAGGGAAAATGCACGGGATCCTGAGGTTCCCGCCTCTGCGCAGGAGCCGCCTCTGCGGGCGCTGGTGCCCCTCTCGCAGCGCGGGAGCTGGGAGCGGGCGCAGAGCCCTGGGACCGTGGCCTCCAGCGGGCAGCGACCCTCCCCGTGAAGGCTGGGGGCTTTGTCTGCGCCCTCGCCCTGGTGAGGTAGCGTCGGGGAAGCGGGCTTGTTGAACGCAGAGGCTGGCGGGGTGCAGAGTGGCAGCCGGAGGCTGATGTGGGGCTGGGGGCTCGCTTCCCTGGCTGCGGCCTGTGTGGCTGTGTAGCAGCGGCTGGCCGAGAACAAGGCGGAGAGCAGCTGGGTTGAGAGAGCCCACTGGTGACCCCTGTCTTGTTTTCCTCCTCTTTCAGTGGGGACCGGGGGGAGCCCTTTCCCAGGTGTGTGTCACACACTTGCCTAGCCGTGCGCCCAGGCTTCCCTGATGACCAGGGGCTCCTGCCCCTTCACCTTCCCTCCCGGGGCCCGTGCCTTCTGCAGCCCTGCTGCCATGATCTGGTCTCTGTGCTTTCCAAAGGGAGACGGGAATGTTTCTTTCAGGATCGTCAGGTGCCAGAGCTTTACAGTGATCTCAGTGAGGGTGAGATACTGGATTCCGCTTTGTTGTTTGTTTTGTTTTAATTTATTTGAGAACCAGAGTTAGAGAGGGAGAGACAGAGGCAGAGAGAGAGGTCTTCCATGACCCCAGATGGTCATAACAGCCAGAATGGGGTCAATCTACAGCCAGGAACCAGGAGCTCCTTCTGGGTCCCCCATGTGGTGCAGGGGCCCAAGGACTTTGGCCATCTTCTGCTGCTTTCCCAGGCCATAGCAGAGAGCTGGATGGGAAGAGAAGCAGCCATGACACAAACAGGCACCCATATTGGATGCCAGCAAGGCAGGCAGATTATTAACCTACTACACCGTGGCGCCATCCCCTACTTTTTTTTAAAAGAAAAAAAAAATATTTTATTTATTTGAAAGGCAGAGTAACACAGAGGGAGATCTTCCATCTGCTGATTCACTCCCCAAATGGCTGCAACAGCCAGGGCTGGGCCAGGCCAAAGCTGGGAGCTGCAAACCCCACCAAGGTGTCCCTTGGATCAGCCAGGAGTCAACCAATGCCCATGTGGGATGCAGGCAGCTTAACCCACTGTGCCACAACACCAGCCCAGCTGTTGAATAACTTGCAGGAGACTGATCAGATACTTTCTCTTCACTGTGTTTCTGGGTGTGTAAGTGTGTCTGCCTGTCTCCTGGGTAGTTCCTGCAAGGCTGGCTACAGGCCTTGACCTAGAACCCACTAGCTACCACCACTGAGCTATCCGTGGAAAGAGCTGTACTATGTAAATAACTCAGTTTTCTTTCTTCTTTCGCCATCCACTTCTGTTCATCCCCCGCCCCCCGGCAGGCTTACACATCCCGTTCTGTGACGTCACCGCAAGCTTTTCCCAATGTCTGTATTGCAAGACACTTGCCTCTGGACGCTTTGTGCCTGATCGGCTCTAATGGGAAATACTCCTAAGTCATTGTGAGCCACAGTAAGCAACTTGTGTGCTTTCCTTGGGGTTGAATCTGAAAAAAATATGAAGTAGGACTCAAGTCTTCGGAGGCCCACATATTTGCGTCTGTGCGTGAATGTGGAAGCAAATGACTGGGGTATTGTTATGCCCGCATAGCTTCGAGTGTGCTTGAATCTGGGCCAGGGGTGCTGGACCTCTGTGCTCAGCCCGTGGCCACCTCCTAGAGAAGTGACTTAATTTCTCCTGCTTACAGATGAATAGGTGATTGTGCTTGGATGTTAGAGGGAGAAAATAATCCAGCCCGTGCGTTATTAAAAGCTGAATGAGCTGAAGATATCCAGACAGAAAATACATAGGAAAGCAAGGGGAAGGCAGTTGAAAAGAGGACCTGCACAGTGTCCACAGTTTCTGGGGGATGGGGCTCCCTGGGAGGTAGCTGCAGGCAGCAGCTTTGCACCCAGTAGCTTCCTATCGAGAAAATCAGCGCCTGATGAATTAACAAGAGTGACTTTGTGGTCGGACAGGTCTCTGAGGATTGTCCCAGTGCCACGCATCAAGGAAAGCAAGGCCCTTAGCCCAGCTGTTGCAGCATTGGGTACCAGGAGTGGTCACTTTGTAAGGACAGCGGAAGTAGAAGCAGGCTCATCCCCCTCCTCCTCTGCCCGCAGCAGCCATTCCCCACCACCACTCGCCAGCTTCCCCCATGCCTCGCCTGGGCTGCTCGTTGGCAGAGCAAACTGTAACCAGCAGACACTTGCTTCCCCTTCCTGCTCGCAGACCGGTTATCTCCCTTCTTCACACCTCCTGGTGCCTGTGCAGCAGGTGTCGCTGCCATGCAGAGTGCCACCCCTTCCAGCCTGGGCTCCTGCACCAGGTGAGCTCAGGCCCCCATTCTGGGGCATCGGCTCCTGCTGGGGTTTCTGCCCCAAATATTCTTCTTCCCTGAACCCGTTTTCTTGGCCATCTCAGGGAGACATTTTCTGAACCCCGACCTAAACTGGGGTCCCCTCCCTCTCCCTTGGAGCACCTACTCCTGTCCCCACTGGCCCCCGTGCAGGTTAACATCTCTCTTCTTCCAGGCCACACGCTGTTGTCAGTTTTACCCCACACTGTGCCTCCAGGACCTGCATAGCCAGAGGTGATCCTTCCACCCTGGGGAATGATTGAATGCATGACCTCCATTCTTTATTTCTTCTATGATCTCCACTTATTTCTTCTTTAGAAGAATCATTTTAGGGGCCGGCGTTGTGGCATAGCAGGTTAAGTTTCTAGCTGCAGTGCCAGCTTCCTATATGGGTACAAGTTCGAGTCCTAGTTGCATTGATTCCCATCCAGCTCCCTGCTAAGTGGCCTAGGAAAGCAAGGGAAGATGGCCCAGTTCCTTGGACCCCTGCACCCACGTGGGAGACCCAGAAGAAGCCTGGCCCAGCCCCAGCCATTGTGGCCATTTGGGGAGTGAACCAGCGAATGGAAGATCTCTTTCTTCTCCCTGTCTATTTCTGCCATTCAAATAATCTTAAAAGAAAAAAACAAACCACCATTTAAAAAAAAATACTTTGTGCTCTTGGACTTTCCTTGTCTGCCTTCATCTCCATGAAGTCTTTTTCTCCACCCATCTAGAAAAATCACATTTGCCAAAGTTACTAGTGCCTTCCCGTCACCACTGAGCCCATATTCATGGTTTTTGTCCTGCACTTACCACTAGGAGCCCAGGTGCTCTCCCATTTTTTTGCATCCTTGTTGACAACTGTGACTGCTTGCTCTCGGTTTTCCTTTCTTTTTCTACCTGCTCGGTTCTGGTCTCCTAATCCTGCAGTCGGGGCTCTTCTAGGAACCGTGCAGCCGGCTCCCTGGGTGACCCCGTGCTGTGAGTATCATGCAGGCTCTGCGCGTCCAGAAGGTCTGCACCGAGCCCATCCTTTCCTGTGTTGTCACAGACTATCACGGGCCTCTCTCTCTGGCTTCCGAACCGTAACCTGGTAGACACTTGGTATGCCCTCTCTGTCTCCTGCTTCCAGCTGGCCACAGAGCCCCAGCCCTCACCCTCCTCACTGCCTGTGGACTGTATCTCATTCTCAGGTCCCCGGCCCTGCCTTGGTTCAGACCTCAGCATTTGCACCGTCATAATTACAGTAACCACCTCTGTCCTCGTCGCCCCTGGCTGCAAAAAGTGTAATTTAATTCTTGCCATCCAAGACAGGGGAGTTTATCCAAAGGACATTGGGTGGTTCACACGTCCCCAGGAAGCCTGGAGAGTGGCCTCTGAAATATGTCAGGAGGTTCAGCCCTGGCGGTGCCCAGGAGTTACCAGAGTGAGGCCTCACTTCTGCCTACAGCACCTCAGCCAGGACCGCAAAGGTGGCTAGCTGTTTGGTCATCCTCAGCCATCAGAATCTGACGCAGAGAGCATCCCACTGGCCAAGGGCTGGTCAGATACCTGCCCCTTGCTGCTTTGCAGGCAGAGGGAACTTCTGGTTCCAGCTTTGGTAGCAGGAGATAGGGTTTGGAGCTGACACTGTGGCATAAAGGGTAAAGCTGCCGCCTGCAGTGCTGGCATCCCATATGGATGCTGGTTAAAGTCCCAGCTGCTCTGCTTCTGATCCAGCTCTCTGCTATGGCCTGGGAAAGCAGTAGAAGATGGCCCAAGTCCTTTAGCCCCTGCACCCTTGTGGGAGACCCGGAAGAAGCTCCTGGCTCCTGGCTTTGGCTTCAGATCGGTGCAGCTCTAGTCGTTGTGGCCAATTGGGGAATGATTCAGCGGATGGAAGACTCTCTCTCTCTTTAAAGATTTATTTATTTACTTGAAAGTCAGAGTTACACAGAGAGAGAAGGAGAGATGGGGAGGGGGGTTGCCTCCTTCTACCACTTGTGCAGTGAGCACCTCTCTAAGTAGGCAGGGAGTCGGTATGTGGGTCTCCAAAACAGTTCAACAATGTGCCTGCCACACCATGGACCAGACCCAGCTGGCTGAGTGTGGCCACGTTTGTTTGCTTCCTCATTCCCCAAACAGTGCCATTTCCTCTGCTGGGGTCCACTCTCTTGTCCTTCCTCACATGGGGGCATCTCCTTCATCACCCAGCACAGTCTGGGGCAGGTGCCCTGCTAGGCTGTTCCCTCACCCTTCTCTGTTGGCAGTTGGACTGTATTGTCACCTTGTGTTGTGGTTCTTAGTGCTGGTTTTTTCCTACTTCACTATGAGCTTTATGACAGCAAAGTTTGTACCTTTTCTTTTCAAGTTGGATTTGTTTATTTGAAAGACAGAGTGATAGAGGAAGAGAGAGAGAGAGAGAGAGAGAGACATCTCTACTGGTCACTCCCCAAATGGCTGCAGTGGCTGAGGCTGGGCCAGGCCCATGTCACGAGCCAGGAGCTTCTTCCGGGTCTCCCGCGTGGGTGGCAGGGGCTCTAGTACTTGCTCCATCATCTGCTGCTTTCCCAGGCTTGGGAACAGGAGCTGCATTGGAAGCCAAGCAGCCAGGACTTGAACCAGTGCTCCAGGATGGGATGCTGGCTCAACCCCAGTGCATCACAACACTGGCCCCGTGTTTTATTCTCTGAATCCTCATTGCCAGACTGAGGGCTTCTCATAGAGGAGGGTGTAATGAAGCCTTATTAAGTCTGTTCATTCATTCATTTACAGTGGGGTTATGTGAGCTGGTGAGACCTTTTTAGAGCACAGCTAGGCGGTTATCTGGCTTCATTTTATAGGCGGAGGGCCTTCCAAACGTAAAGGACACAGCCATTTAAGGGTTCTTAAATTTTCCACTAATATGCTCCTAAAAGCAGAGGCAGAGCAAGCATATGTCTTTGATTACTTGGGCCAACATCTCACATTTCCTCGCGGGCTGGCAGAACAGTGCAGTACTGAAACTAAAAGGCCTCACGCTCTTACGCCAGCTCCGGTGCCGAGCATCTTCTTGCGTAGGTTATCTCCATGCAGACTTGTGCAGGAACCTCTTGTGTTCATTTCCACGAAACAGTGAGAAAACGGAGGTTCAGAGAGGTTACAACTCTACCTGCAGCCACAGAGCTAGAAAAGGTAGAGCCAGGACTTGAACTGAAGCTCACAGAGCCTGTGTCTTTTATCCTTGTGTAGAGTTTCTGTGCCATCCAAAGCTAGCCTCACATGTACCCAAGTGAGTTCAGCACCCCGTGGTCGCCCTTGTGCTCTGCGTCCGTGTATATCCTCATACCCCTGTCTTGAGAAGCAAGCAAGGAGGGGAGAGACAGGCATCCTGGAGGAGGAGCCCAGTGCCCAGGCTCCGACTGCCTCTCTGCCACCCCCTGCCTGCTGGCTGCTGCCCAGGAGCATAGCAGGATTCCCAGATGTGTCTTCTCACCCCGAAGCATGAGATGTGGGAGCTGCCTGGAGCCCTCAAGTGCAAGGGGCCCAAGTGCCTTGGGGACCAGAGAGGGGCCTCAGTTGCTGTGTCAGCCTGAGAAAGGAGACTGTGCACCAGGGTTCAGCTGTGCGCTGTTCTGTTCTAACTGCTGGGCTACTCCACAGCATCTGCTGTGTTTCAGGTTGCATTAAGATCTACAAAATGTGTGCATGTAAGCGAGTGAGTGTCAGCACAGTTGTGTTACACTGGAGTCGCCCATCGTATCCCCTGAACGTGTGCTGGTTTGCTGTGGATTGTGCATAGGCCTTGGCACTTTTGGTTACAGCTTTCCATGGTTTAAATATCATTTGACAGGTGTCCCACCTGTGTGGGTGCAGTGGTTTCTCTGGGCGCTGGTTACCTTGAGTCTCGCTGGCTGCAGCATCCACTCCCCAGTGGGCTAACAGGAAGCTCACTTTGATCAGCCAGCTGCCAGTCGAGTGACTGAGGTCAGACTAGTGCAGGGAAGCAGTGCACTGCAGGCCGTCTTCCAGAACCTTCCTGGGAGCTCGGCATTGCCCCACATCCTGGTGTTTGTAACCCTTCAGGGGAGTGAAGAATGGAGACTTCACTGGATCAAAGGGGCCAGTACTTGAATGAGCATCATTTTTAATAGACACATGATAATTGTACATACTAGTGTTTCTGGAGCACAGTGTGGGGTTTCTGTACAAACACACAAGTGTAATGATCAAATCAGGCTAATTATCATTTGCATCCCCTCAAACATGTATCATTGCTTTGGGCTAGGAACACGCACAATCCCTTTTCTGGCTATTTTGGAATATACCAGTACAATAAGTTAGTGTTAACCATGCTTACCCTGCCCTGTGCTATAGAATGTATGCCTCCCATCTGTGTTTCTGGACCCACCGGCCACCCGTCACTCCCCACTCTCCCCAGGCCTTTCGTAGCCTCTGTGAACCACTACTGTGCTACTTCTGTGAGGTCAAGCTGTTTAGTTTTTCTGTATGTGGGTGAGACATGAGATGTTTGCCTTTCTGTGCAAGGTTCATTTCATGGAACACTATATCCTCCAGGTTCATGCATGTTGTTGCAAATTACCTGTAATTTTCCACCATTTTCATGGCCGAGTGATATTCCATTGTGTACATGTATCACGTTTGTTTTATCCATTTCCAGTGGACACCTCCGTCGGCCTTCTCTTGGCTGTTGTGAATGGTGCAGCAGTAAATGTGGGAGTGCAGAAATCTCTTTCACACACTGATTTCCGTGCCTTTGGGTTATGTTCCCATCATGGAATTGTTGGATCATAGGGTTGTTCTGTCTAGTTATTTGCGGAACCTCCATTCTGTTTCCTGTAGTGACTGTACTAATTTACATTCCCACTGACAGGGCGTAAGAGTTCCTTTTTCCCCACAGCCTCATCAGCATTTATTATTTTTGTCTTTTTGATAATAGGCGTTCTGACTGGCTGAAATGATATTTCACTGATCTGCGTTTCCCTGATGATGAGCGATGTGGACCATGTCTTCATACAGGAATGCTAGCCAGCCATTTATATGTCTTCTTTGGGGAATGCCTGTTGGGATCATTCGTCCTTTTCTGATTGGATTATTTGGGGTTTTGACTTTCCTACTCTGGATATTAATCCAGTGTGCAGATCTTTCCTCCCATTCTGCAGGCTGTCTCTACTTTGCCGATTCAGTCTTGTTTGTCAGTTGAGCTCTTGGAGGGGTCTTACCCCAGGAAGTCTGAAGTCCAGAAGTGTTTCCCAAGCCCCCTGGCCTGGCGGCTGTCACGGAGGAGAGACGGCCGGTTGTGCTGTGTTGGTTTTTTTGTAGGCTTCCTCCTCTGTAACAAGGAATCCCAGTGGTATCACAGCAGCTGCCATACAGTGTAGCATCCTCACCGTTTGGACCTTCTGTACTGTGGTAGCTGATGCAGCATCACTCAGTGCTACGCAGTCTTCAGTAGCTTTGTCCCCTGCTCCCTCCCTTCCCTGCCCTTGCTGTGCAGAGGGAATGAAGAGAAGGGAGGCCAAGTGGTGGTTCAGCTCTGACAAATGTGTGGCACCTAATGTGGCTGCCCTCGGTGCCATCCCTCACGTAGCAGGTGCAACATATGCTCCTAGGCACTGGACCCGGGTGTGGTGACCTGTTCCTGTTTGTGTCGTCATTAGCCTTGGAGAGTGGTGTGCTGACGAGGACTCAAAGTGGAAAGCGCATGGACATGTGTCATGTTCACTCCTGTGCAGTGGACATCACGTGATAAGCTGGTACTGCCTGATACTCCCAACTCTGTAAACCTAAATCCATTTGGGTCTTTTCTTCCTCACCTCTGAAGTTTTTATCAGCTGGGGTATATGTCAGGCCTTTCTTGCCCCTGAATTATACCATTGAACAGTTAGCATAACGTGAGAGATTAAATGTCTGGCTGCTCCCATCTGTTAGTAAGCCAGGAAGTAGCCCGAAAGTGGGTGGCTGAGCAAGAATGCGACAGGGCCAGGAAAATCTCAGAATCCACTGATTTCATCTCAGAACAACATAGTTTCTTTATTGGCCATAAACCCTTTGCATGCCAGCATTTCTATGGGTGTGAGAGGATGCTAACAACCAGGAGATCAGGGAGCTGGGTGTGGTGTGGTTGTAGCCCTCCCTGCTACAAGACTGCTCTTCAAGAGATAGCGTAAGGTGAATTAAAGCAAAGCCAAGGCCTGTGCCCATCTGTAATGTTCCAGAAAGGTCTGCAGGGAGAACTCTTTGGCGATTAAAATTACTGCCCCTGCAGCTACCCATAGAGCTCACCTTGATTTCGCCTTCAAAGCAACTTGGCAGATGGTTTGCAGAACCTCTTCATCTTGGACAGCAAGCACTGAGGCCCAGAAGGGGGTCACCAGGCCCTTTCCACCTGTTCTTCAAGCCGGGATTTTTGCAGTCATAGCCTTAGCACTGTGGAGTTTTGCACGCATGAGTTTAGCATCCAGTGTTTTGCGTGAGATTTCCTATAGGAGGACAGATCTAACCTGTGTGGATGTCACTCGTTACCTTTTGGGGAATTACAGAACCTGAATGGAATGTGAACAAATGCAGATTTCCGCTTTCATCCTCTGTGGGAGCCCCGGTTGTATATGTGGTAGAGCCAAGGCAGGGTGGTTAACCCGTGAGCCCACTTTCATTCACTCTTTTGAGAAGGTCATTCACAAAACTCTTGTGAGGGTGGAGAGAGAGTCTGCGCTCTGACATGGGACAGGCCATGGCAGGTGCAGGTGGGCTCCCACAGCCTCGCCTCCCCACGTGGGCCAAGGCCTGGAGCATTCTGGGAGTCAGAACACCTGCTCTGCAGACGTGAAGCTGCAGCCGCTGCTCCCCCAGGCTCTGAGCAAGCGGCCGCTTATGCTTTGCTCTAAGAAGAATTAGCCAGGGGCTGGAGTGAGTGGGCAGTGACCTGCCGAGGGCTGTGTGTGCCTGGTTGAAGCCTGTGCTGTGAGTCCATTCCCTGGGCGCATTTTCAGGTAGAAAGGTGAGAGAGGGAGGTGTTTGTGCGCCTGGTGCCCCCTGTGGACCTTGTGGGGAGCAACTCGGACTGGACTGAGTTACTGGAATTAAGACTTATTCTATGCATCTGCTCTCCCACAATATGGCGCTGGGAGAGGAGAAAACAGCTTCTACGCAGCTGCCTCTTGCCAACTTGAGTGATGACCTCCAGGAGCTGATCCTGCTCCTGATTGGAGGAGAGCAGCGTACTCGGCGTGTGGGCAGCCGAGTTGGGATTGGCGGAGGAGGACTATAAAGGAGGAGAGAGACGGCATGCACGAGGAACATCTAAGGGGAACATCTATCTGAAGGAACACCTGTGCAGCCCCCGAGAGAGCCAGCCGGCGGTGTGCCGCTCCCCTGCGGAAGTGGGGAAAGTGGCCAGGGGGAACCGCCCTTCCACGGAGGTGGAAGGGACAGTAGCCAACCCGGGAAGAACCAGCAGCAAACCCGGGGAGGGCCGAGCAGACAAAAGAACAACGCAGGGTCCTGTGTCGTTCCTCCACGAAGAGGGGGAGCCACAGACCTCAGTGGGAATTCTTTTCCAGCTTTGTAGTGACAAAAGTGCAAGTGATGAGGAGCCAGGTTTCTCCCCAGAAGGTGGCAGCTGCTACACAGAGTGTCCTAAGTGACCAGCGCAGCCTTGGGCTCCTGGAGCCTCGAGACCTCCTCTGCCCAGGTGACGTCAGGAGGAGGTGGAGCAGTCAGTCTGTGGCTGCTGCGAGCTCACTGCCCCGATAGGTGTTTTCACGTGGTCTGCTCCATGAGGTGCTGTCTTCCGTGGACACTCACTGCACTGACTCCTGCTTCCGGGGTGGCTGCCCTTCCTCACGCAGTGCTGTTTGTCTACGGCCTTGGTACTTGTAGCAACAAAGTTGTCTGAGCCAGTACCTGGGGAAGCAGAGACTGTGTGTGTGTGCACTCATGTGGATGTGTGTGTGTGTGGCTGTGTGTGCACGTATTGTATACACGTGTATGGGGTGTTTGCATGTATATGTGGGGGTAGCGTGTATGCACGTATGTTTGTGTGTGCATGTGTGCACATATGTGGGATGTTTGTGTACATGAGTGTATTGTGTGCGTGTATGTGTGTGTTTATGTGTGGGACTCCTTGTCCTCAAAGGACCACTGGTTTGGAGCATCGTGCACAATGTGTGTACATTCATAAGGCAAAAGCACTGGTACTTGGTGGGGAGCTCAGAGTGAGTGCAGCCAGAGGGCCAGGTGCACCCTGTGAAACTGCAGGAGAGGGAGTTGGCCCTGAAGGCCATGCTGGGCAGCAGTGACTTCGCAGAGGGCCGGCTGTAAGCAGGTGGAGAGGGTAGCCAGGGCCCTGTGTGTGCTCAGAAAGGACGTTTGCAGTAGGTGTGGGGTGGATGGCCTGGGAGTCCATTGGCAAGCAGTGTTTCAGTGCCTCCTGGGCCAGGCTAGAAACCAGGGGCCTCCCAGAGGGACTGTGGCAGCAGAGAAGGCTCTGGGAGTCAGGAGTCTCCCTCGACGCGTGCCTTCGCCCCTGGTTGTCTGTGCAACCTTGGGTAGCGGCTTAACCTCTCTGAACTCATTTCACATCAGAAAAATGCGAACAGTAATGTATGCTGGAGGGACCTTCTGGGCAGGAAACACAGTTATCGTAAGGAAGGGGGTTGTCGAGCTGAGTGGAAGAGGGGTATGTGGACCGCCGTTTGGGGAATCCTGAGCCAGCGAGCACCCTGAGTTTGTGCGGAGGGTGAGACAGAGCTGGGTATGAGAGCCCCAGGGCAGGAGGTGGGAGCTCAGCAGAGGTCTCCCCTCTGTGATCTCAGGAGGAAGGGCCGCAGAGAGAGCAGAGGGTGTGCCGAGCACCTGTCTTTATCTTTGCTGGGGAGAAGGGCGGAGGGGACCGAAAGGGAGCTCAAGCTTTCTGCCAGGACCAGCCCTGTCTGCAGAGAGGGGCTGCTGTGCCCTGGGTCAGAGAGTTCACTGAAGAGTTCAGTTGGCTAAGGAATGGGAGCACCTTGGGGGTGTCCGGTCAGTATTCAGGGGGTGACTGAGGAATGCAGGGAGCGGGGAGTGGGAGACCACTGCCCTGCTGGGAGGAGCTGGCCAGGGTCTCCATTTCCACCTGCTCTCCTGCCCCTCTACTGCAGGGCCCTCTCCTAGTCCCCGTCCGCTCTGGCCATGCCTGAGAGCTTATGCACAGGCTGACCCTGCGGCATCACCCGAGATAAGCACTGCTCTGTGCAGGAACGCGTGAGCATCCGTACGGAACCTAACCCGGCTACCACAGGAAGTGAATACTGCAGGCTGGGGAATCTGTGAAACTTGGAGTTTATTTGGCCGGTGGTCCCCAAGACTGGGAGGGCCAGGAGAGGGCCGTAGGCATAGTCAGCACCTGGCAGGGGTCTTGCCATGGGTTAGCATTGTTTCCAAGGGATCACAAGGCAAGACACCCCCTCCTTGTCACTGGCCAACCATAAACTGGAGGTTCTCACAACCTCCTCCTCAGGTTCAGGCATTTGCTGGATTAGCTCAGAAAATGTAGGGAAATACTTGGTGGTCTATTGCAAGGGGAGCAAGTCAGGAGGAAAAGAAATGGCAGGAGTGCAGAGGTCAAGGTGCCAGGGAAGGGGGGAATGTCCATCCCAGCAGCTTGCTGCCATGGTGACGGAGGGGCAGTGCAGGTACAGCTGCCGGCACATGGTTGGTTCCCAGGTGAGCAGTCCCTTCCGGAACTTTATTTGCATGAGCCCAGGTAAGGTGGGAGGGGTTTACCCTGGGCAAAGGAGGAGGCCCCTCCCACTCCCATCACTCAGGAAATTCCAAGGATTTTTTTTTTTCTTAAAGATTGATTTATTTATGGGAAAGGCAGCATTACAGAGAGGGGGGGAGAGAGAGAGAGAGAGAGAGAGAGAGAGAGAGCGAGCAGATGGTTACAAAGACTAGAGCTGGGCCAATCTGAAGCCAGGAGCTTCTTTGCAGGTCTCCCACCCAGTCACAAGAGCCCCAGGACTTGGCCATCTTCCACTGCTTTCCCAGGCCATAGCAGAGAGCTGGACTGGAAGTGAAGCAGACTCAATCCGCCGCCCGTATGGGATGCAGGCACTGCAGGCGATGGCTTTACCCGCTTCGCCACATGCCAGCCCCCAATTTCTTAGGACCCTGTCCGGCAGCCGGGGACAAAGCCCCCAATTTCTTAGGACCCTGTCCGGCAGCCGGGGACAAAGACAAAGACGAATTTCTTGTTGTATCATAGATCACATGGCTCTCCATACGACGAGGATGCCTCAGCCAAGCTCATAAGAGTTTTCTCTCCTCCCTTTTACCTATTCTTCCTTTGTTCCAAGCACGGCTCTCGGAAAACTGGATGCTTCTGACCGGGGGCAGCCTGGCCTCGGCCTTGGAGCTGGAATGCCTTGGACTTAAGTTGTAGACACATTAGGTAGGGTTTGGGCAGCACTGGTAAACTGAGTCAGCCTGAGCACGTCAGCCGGTGGGGATGTCCTCAGGCCCAGCACTCTGGCGTTCGTGTTGAGCTCAGCGCCCAGACAGCCTCACGCGAGAGTGCTGGTAGGCCAGGAGGCTGCAACCGCACCGCCGACAGAGCCCTGCCCAGACCTGCCCCGTCCGTGCGGAGTCCTTGTTTCTCATTCTGTGAGGAGCAGCCAGGCATCAGCGCACAGCCACACTCATGAGACCCTTGTCACCTCCCTGAGACTAATCTGAGAACTGAGGAAGCGGGTAAATGCACCCTTGCCTGTATCCCTCGTCTAGACCTCGGCCTCCCGTTCTTCAGACAAAGGTGATGAAAGGGAAGTTTCCACGGAGGCAGTGTCCAGGGGCACGTGGCTCCTCCAGCTGAGAGCGGGCAGGGAGCCAAGGCAGCCAAGAGAGCAGGGCTGGTTGGCAGATTACAGAGTTTCCAGGGAGGGGGTGAGTGGGACGAGGAAGCAGGCGGGCCTGGAAGCCCAGGGTGGGCTTCAGG
The DNA here is from genome assembly GCF_964237555.1 of Oryctolagus cuniculus. Lineage (NCBI taxonomy): Eukaryota > Metazoa > Chordata > Mammalia > Lagomorpha > Leporidae > Oryctolagus > Oryctolagus cuniculus. The sequence continues at coordinate 9,279,895 of NC_091437.1, forward strand.
CCTGGTGCAGAAGCTGCCAGGGAAGCCAAGGAGAGTGGAGAGAGGAGGGGAGGAGAGAATAACACGGAGAACAAAGGGCTGTGCACAAGACTAGCCCCAGAGCTCACTGAGGGGAAAGGTGTTTGGCTGGCACTCTGGGTGCCTTTGATTTTTTTTTTTTTTTTTTGACAGGCAGAGTGGACAGTGAGAGAGAGAGACAGAGAGAAAGGTCTTCCTTTGCCGTTGGTTCACCCTCCAATGGCCGCTGCGGCCGGCGCGCCGCAGCCAGTGCACCGCGCCGATCCGATGGCGCTGATCCGATGGCAGGAGCCAGGTGCTTATCCTGGTCTCCCATGGGGTGCAGGGCCCTGTCGCTCCCCCTCTTCACGGAGGAGCGACACTAAGCCCTGCCTAGGCTTCATATCCGAGTCACGGCACCATTATGTCGCTCCCCCTCTTCGTGGAGGAACGACACTAAACCCTGCGCTGTTCCTTCGTCTGCTCGGCCCTCCCCGGGTTTGCTGCTGGTTCTTCCCGGGTTGGCTACTGTCCCTTCCACCTCCGTGGAAGGGCAGTTCCCCCTGGCCACATTCCCCACTTCCGCAGGGGAGCGGCACACCGCCGGCCGGCTCTCTCGGGGGCTGCACAGGTGTTCCCCTTAGGTGTTCCCCTTAGATGTTCCCCTTAGATGTTTCCGGTGCATGCCGTCTCTCTCCTCCTTTATAGTCCTCCTCTGCCAATCCCAACTCGGCTACCCACACGCCGAGTTCGCTGCTCTCCTCCAATCAGGAGCAAGTCCTACAGTTTATTGGCTGAACTGGAGGCAGCTGTGTAGAAGCTGTTTTCTTCTCTCCCAGCACCATATTGTGGGAGAGCAGATGCATAGAATAAGTCTTAATTCCAGTAACAGTCTAGTCCGGGTTGCTCCCCACAGGGCCCAAGCACCTGGGCCATCCTCCACTGCACTCCCTGGCCACAGCAGAGAGCTGGCCTGGAAGAGGAGCAACGGGGACAGAATCCGGCGCCCCGACCAGGACTAGAACCCGGTGTGCCGGCGCCGCAAGGCAGAGGATTAGCCTAGTGAGCCGCGGCGCCGGCCAGGTGCCTTTGATTTTGCAGTTACCGGGAGCTGGGTGCTGGTCTCCAAGTGCAGTGGTGGCCTCGGGGACACAGAGGCTGTGCCATTCTTCCCAGGCAGGGTCACCACGCTCAGGAATGCGGCCGCTCTTCCGGCTGCTAAATCGGGCCGGGCAGAAGCCAGGGCTGTGTTGTCTTGGCTTGCATTTCTAGTAACTTCCTTACAGGGTTGTAAAAATGATTTCCTGCAGGCGGCAGACGGCTGGTGACGGACTAGAGAGGCAGTGGTGCCAGCCTGGGGGCATCACTTGGAAGCTGTCTGCTGCCTCCAGCTCGTGGATGGCTGTTTGAGGAACACGGAGCCCCCACTCCTGCCAGCGAGGGCAGGCCTGGCTTCTGGGGTTTCCCTCGTTAACAAACCTGACGGTGCACAAGCTTCCTGAGCATTCCAGGCTGAGAGTTTTTATGGGTAGCCCTGGTTTCAATTATCTCGTTCACTCAGCCCTGGCTCTGTGGTGATGGTCTCGTTGATAACCCCAGCAGTGTAGGCACGTTCCTGGGAAGGGCATTCCTGTCCCAGCCAGCACTCACGGCATGCTTTGTGCTCCCCCCACCCCCACCCCCGCACAGCTGGTTACTGGGAGGGGAGGCACTCCTGTAGTCCTCAAAGGGGTGCGGTGGCTGGCCTGTTTAGACATGTGCATGGGTTAACCACTGGAGAGGCAGTGGCCCAGCCAAAGCCTCCCCCCCCCCCCCCCCGCAGCCCACAGGGTCGCTGGGAAAAATGCATAACCATATTGCCTTCCCAGATATGGGTTTGGTTTGTTTGTTGTTGTTGTTGTTTGCAAAGTGATAAACCTTTATTGGGGATAGGGTATCGTCAGAATGGCAGGGACAGATAGAGAGCACCCAGTCACGGACTGGGAGCGTGAGATTACATGGTTGAATGGAGAGAATACACCTGGGCAGGCCAGGCAGGCAGCTCAGCCGAAAGGCAGAGAACTGAGTGTGCAGTCTGTTTGGACTCCCTAAGTTTTTAAGGGAGTCTGTTTACCCACCTCCCCCTCTCTTCCAGGACAAAGGATGGGGAGTCCTAGCAGAAGGGTTTGTTGGGTGAAAATTAGCAAAGTCCTCCCCAGATTTGCTGGCAGTGGTCTTCCCTCAGGACTCGGGGAAGGTTTTATTGCCCCATGTTATCAGGTCAGGTGACCCACTTGGTCCTGAGGAGAGAATTCTCCTGGGAGCTTCCCTCAGGGGAAGGGCTGGGACCACCTGGGCGATTACTAGAATCTGGACAGGGCTTTGAAGTGCAGCATGCTGGGCTTCTGGAGCTTCCACAGTAGGTGCTGGTCTGCAGGCCTCTCTCACGTAGAGACTGGATTTCTGACTTCCTACCTGACATTCCCCCCTTAAGAGAGAATTACCCATAATCTTACCAGGATAAAAGGCTGGAGGTCTGTCTTCTGCAGCTACTTTGGAAGCTGACAAATGGGTGCAGAGATGGATATGGGTATTTTTGTCTTTCTATCTGTCCTGTGGTGTTTGAGAGTGGCCTTAGGAAGCATTGTCCTGCTTGGTCCAGAGAGATGGGTTCTTAATGTGACCTTGTGGTCATTAGGCCATCAGTTAACACATCTATCTGGTTTAGACCTCTGCGTTCTATCTCTTTAAAATAACATTCTTAGGTAACCCCTTTTTGAGTGGACCAAATATTGTTTTTAAAAGATTTATTTTATTTATGCATTTCAAAGACAGAAGAACAGAGAGAGGGAGATGCAGAGAAAAGAGATCTCCCATCCATTTCCCCAAATGGCCTCAATGGCCAGGGCTGGGCCAACCCACAGCCAAGAGCCTGAACTCCATCTGGGTCTCCCATGTGGGTGCAGGAGCCCAAGCACTTGGGCCGTCTTCCACTGCCTTCCCAAGCACATTAACCGGGAGCTGGATCAGATGGGAAGCAACCGGGACTCAGACCAGAGCCCATGTGAGATGCTGGCATTGTAGGTGGTGGCTTGACCCCTGCACTATAATACTGGCCCCTGGGTGAAGCAATTTAAAGGAAAAAAGAATACATTGGCTTTTCATTGTTGTTTGGTTCCTGGAGTCATTCCACAGTCTTTGGCGTTTTTGTAAAGGAATGAGTGGGAAGGCAGCTGGACCCAGGGCTGGGCGTGGGAGAGCTGTTGTCCTTGGCAGTGGTACTAGAACGTCACAGAGCCCACCAGCAGTGCTGTCTTAGCCCAGTGCTTGCTGCCTGCAGCTTGGTTTCTCATGGCACCCCCATCCCTGTTTTTGCAGTAGTCAAACCTGTTTTCGTTGTATGTCTTTTAGAGCTTCAGTTAGTTGGATGTGTGTGTGTGTGTGTTTGATGCTCTTTTTTAATTCCATGAATGACTCAATTGAACAAACGTAGGCAGCTCCTAAGGCTGGCAGGAAGTGTTCGTATAGATATGACTAACCAGTTTCCAGGCTGAAAAATGAAGGGGCCATTTCTGGACAGAGTAGGTCTTTGTCACTAGTTTCAGCTTGTCTGACGAGTGTTGCAGTTCAGAGTCAACCACTTTGCTTTCTCGTTTTTGGTCCAGGCCTTCATGTGCCCTCACATTTTCTGTTACACAGGTTGGAACTTACTTCATGCTGTTGGTATTTTGTTGGTTTTTTAAGATGAGCAAGCTGATACATGAATGTCTGTGCAAATCAGAGTCCATGTTCTCTCCTTGTTTCCGCTTCTATTTTTAGCTCTTTTTCAATCATCGCCCTCCTGAGGTGGCTCATGGAGAAATAACCTCTGCCAGCTGTGAAGCCACTGTGCCCAAGAGCAACAAGCCAGTGCCTGGTGCGCTTCGTGCCTGGCAGTGGATCTGAGGCTCTGGAAGCCGTGTTTTCCCGAAAGTCACTGCCCCTGCATCCAGCGCTGCTTGGATTTCTTTAGTCAGGCAGCATCGTAACGACCCAGGAAGAACTGTACTACAGCTATTTTTTTAGGACTTTAAAAGTAACTTCAGGGGCCAGTGCTGTGGCGCAGCAGGTTAAAGCGCCAGCCTGCAGCACTGGCATCCATATGGGCTCTGGTTCAAGTCCTGGTTGCTCCACTTTCTCTGATCCAGCTCTCTGCTATGGCCTGGGAAAACAGTAGAGGATGGCCCAGGTCCTTGGGCCCCTGCACCTGCATGGGAGACCTGGAAGAGGTTTCTGGCTCCTGACTTTGGAACAGCTCAGCTCTGGCCATTGCAGTCACTTGGGGACTGAACCAGCAGATGGAAGACCTCTCTCTGGCTCTACCTCTCTCTGTAACTCAAATAAATAAAATATTTTTTTTAAAAAGTAACTTCATATTTTATTTCCTCTCGCTCTCTTCCTGATGTAATTTCTCTTTCCTTAATTTAAGAGCGATCTGGGCTGGCGCCACAGCTCACTAGGCTAATCCTCCACCTTGCGGCGCAAGCACACCGGGTTCTAGTCCCGGTCGGGGCGCCGGATTCTGTCCCGGTTGCCCCTCTTCCAGGCCAGCTCTCTGCTGTGGCCAGGGAGTGCAGTGGAGTATGGCCCGAGTGCTTGGGTCCTGCACCCCATGGGAGACCAGGAGAAGTACCTGGCTCCTGCCATCGGATCAGCGCGGTGCGCCGGCCGCAGCGCGCCGGCCGTGGCGGCCATTGGAGGGTGAACCAACGGCAAAGGAAGACCTTTCTCTCTGTCTCTCTCTCTCACACTGTCCACTCTGCCTGTCAAAAATTAAAAAAAAATTAAATTAAATTAAACAATTTTAAAAAAAGAGCGATCTGTCTCTTCTTCCTTCCGTCTGCCTGTTCTAAGCAGGGATTTTTAAGAGAAGTAGGTGTTAGAACTTATGAAGTCTGACACCACGTTTATGGAAATGCTAAGTTAGACACAGCATTTATTAGAGTGTCTCCAACATCAGCAGAAAAGTGCCTCTCTCATGTGCAAGTGTTCGTGTCTGGCAGTCTATTTGCTTTTCAAATCAGAACGTGTGCCGTGGGACAATGATTTAAAATACAAAGTGCATGCAAATATTTCTAGTTTGGGTTAGGGCACATCAGTTTTGGAGACATCTTTAAGGACTCAATTAAATCCCACTTGCCACATTTAGAAATAGATCTTCAGTGTACAAAGAGTGAGGTTGCGGCGTTGCCCTCGGGCAGGGCGTGGCTGTGCCTCTGACTCGCTAGGACTCCTGAGCTCACCCCGTTCACTCACGACCAGGGGGACCAAGCAGCCCCTTTTGGGGTACAGGAGTCCTCTGGGCAGAGCAGGCTCTGCCTGTTCTAGTCGGTTGCTTTCAGGGAGCAAAGGGGGCTGTGACCTCGGCTGGGCTGAAGTGGCAGTGTCACGTTGCCCTGAAGTGGCTGTGGCTCTTCTTGGTGATGGGCACGCTGCAGACAGAGAGGAGCTGCTGATGACCCTGGCACATGAGGAGAGGCACTGGCCCCAAGTGCGAGAAATATTTCACGGAGCTGAAACCTCCAGAGCTTTCCTGAGGTTCCTCACTCTCCCGACATTGCAGCTTCCGCGCGGCCTCTGGCCTCTTCCTCTGGTTCTTCTGTCCCCAAGGGTTTAAATGCCTGGGAGGTCCTCGTGCCTTTTCCTGGCCGGTTCCCTTGGAGCCGCCGTGGGTGGTGTTGGGTCTCCCAGCATGCTTTTCGCATGAGCGTTCAGGCCTCAGCTGAGAGCCCACACACCCCATGGAGGGCCCCACGCAGGCGGGCTCTGTCTGGGCTCAGAGACAGAGCAGTGTAACGTCTTTCTCTCTTGAAAAGTGGTAGGAGCTGAGAGAGTTCTTTCTGATTTGGGTCAGATGCACTTTACTATCAAAGAACTGTGGCGGCAGTGATAAAGGGAGTGTCTGAGTCAGTCCTTGCACCTGAAATAATGCTTTCTTCTTTGTAATCTGTCCTCCCCCACCCCGGCCCCCAGTTTGTTTTGCTTCAAAATCATCTGTTTCAAGTCTTTGAAACATCTGGGCAATTCTTCTGGGGCTCTAGCTAGGGGAACCTCCATCAGCTCAGATTAGGGCTAATTTAAAATAGACATCAGTTCCTTGGAGAGAGGAGAAAGACATTCGTGATTGGCGGGCCAAGAAGCAATGGCTGTGTCCAGAGGCAGGGCTGTGGTGAGCTGAGGGAACCCTTTGAACCCCACGGGATGTCCTGCAACTGAAGTAGAAGATGGACCCGGGCTTTGCAAGGTGTTGGCACTAAATCGAAGGCCTCCAAGTGGTCACTCGTGCCTTGAAGCCGGCCAGGGGCCAGGTGAGGGGTGCAAAGGCAAGCACGGGGCCAGCGCCGTGACTCACTTGGTTAATCCTCCATCTGTGGCGCCTGCATCCCATATGGGCACCGGGTTCTAGTCCCGGTTGCCCCTCTTCCAGGCCAGCTCTCTGCTGTGGCCCGGGAGTGCAGTGGAGGATGGCCCAAGTGCTTGGGCCCTGCACCTGCATGAGAGACCCGGAAGAAGCACCTGGCTCCTGGCTTCGGATCGGTGCAGCGCTGGCTGTAGTGGCCATTTGGAGCGTGAACCAATGGAAGGAAGACCTTTCTCTCTGTCTCTCTCTCACTGTCTATAACTCTACCTGTCAAATAAAAAAACATAAAAAGGCAAGCACGGGTCACAAGGCTTGCAGTCCTACACAGGGAGGTCTCGCAAAGCCAGCAGAACCAAAAAAAAAAAAAAAAAAAAAAAAAAAAAAAAAGTCTGGACCCAGGAAGCGAGAGCCAGCTGTTAGCGAAGCCCTCTGCTGAGCCAACGCCAGCCTGCAGCAGCGGTGCTGGCATGCTCTCAGCTACCCCAGTCATTTAAAACACACTTAGCGATGTTCAGATTCTCTCCCTCTGGAAACATGTGATGGGCGGAAGCTCGCCAGGAAAGGGGACCACGTGCCTGACCTGCAAATGCTTTAGGAGGGGTCTTTAAACTCTGCTGTGCCCTAGGGGTGTTAGGTCCTGCACTGGCCTCTCAACCCGGAGGTCTCTGCCTCCCCCCTCCCCCTTTTTTGGCCTGTGTCTTCGATAACTCTGTGATACGCGTTTAGTGGCAGAGAAATACTTGACCTCATGGATGCTGGGTGCTTGCTGTTGAATTAAATTCCCTCCTGATGTTAGCCAGTCTTTACGCATTTGTTTAAACATGGTGTCTAAATTTGGGTGGGGCAATATGATAGGTTGTTTGCTTTAACTTTGTAGGGTGCAGTGAAAAAAAGACTTTGCATTGCTGCATTCACAGGGAAATGGTGGCAGAATTCATGGTGTGAGTTTGCTATAGAAGCTGTCCTGTGTAGGAATATGGAGGGGATTCTGGCATGTGTGCGTTTCTCTGTTTCTAGCAGACAAAGGTACAGAGAAACACTTGTTCCATTGCCTGTATGGAGAAGGACAGTACAGCTGACAGCTTAAACATTCTGTGGGAGACCACATGGCATGTCCAGCCACCGCATCTGTCTCCCTCATTCCAAGATCAACAAAAGGTGAAAAAGACGGATGCCTAAATCATGAGTGGGCAAGCGTTTTCTTTTTGGCGAATCTTCCTACCCCTATCCTTACCAAAGCAGAGGTGGCCTGCATGGCAGGACACCCATTCAAACAGAAACTGTCTGCTAGGATAGATTGCATTTTCAGTTTTCTTAAAGACTGACTCAAATCGTGCATTGGAAAGTCTTGATTCATTTTCTCCTTTAACCATGACGTAGCTCATCTCACGTTGTGGACACGGGCCGGTTGGTGTTTTTCTGAGGTGGTGCTGTGGTTTGGATCTGGTTTTGTGTCTCACAGTTTCAGGTGGAAATGGCAAGCCTGGTCCCCAGTGTCTGGGTGGTGAGGGCCCCACCCGTCAGAAGGGATTAATGCTCATCTCTCGGGAGAGGGTTAGGTCTAGGGGGCAGGCTGTTGCCTTGAGAGCCTGCTGTGACAGAGCGAGGCTGCTACCACGTGCACCTTGGCACCACTGCCCGTGCTCCTGCCGTAGAAGTCATCCCCACATCGTGATGCAACCTCCAGGTCTCTCGTGTGGGTGGCAGGGGTGCAGGCACTTGGGCCCATTAGCAGGGAGCTGAATTGGAAGCAGGGCATCCAGGACTTGAACTGGTGTGTATATGGGATGCTGGCATCACAGGCAGCAGCTTAACCTGCTGCACTACAACACTGGCCCCAGCCTTTGGTATTTTGTTACAGCAAGGCAAAACAGACCAAGACAGGTGTTTTCTGCCCATTGCAACAATGAGACTATTAGAGAATATAGCAAGAAAATTTCAATAAAGTGCAATTGACTTTCACCATAGAAATGTTTTCAGTGGAGGCTCTGTTATTTATCAGGAATTGATTGTCAAATAACAGCTAGATGTAACCAATAGTATTTCCTAAGAAAGAAGACGTAGCCATAAACCTTGCTGAGTATTAGATTCAGTGAAATTAAAGTCATAGTTTTGTAAAATGAGCATCAGAGCACTATGTTTGCAGAGTTTGTAAGGGCTTCTGTCTTCCAGAAAACTGATCCAGATAACTTAAAAATACAATGTGACCATTATATTTCTCAGACGTTGTGGTCATGAACACTGCTTTTTGCTTATGAGATCTCTGTCTAGTGTCTACCATGTTGGCCCTGGCTGTGTGAATGAAACCTCCTTGGGCCTGCATGGCACCTGGAGTCTCAGAGAAGGTGCCCAGTCCCTTTTCCACCCCCAGAAACAAAGGCTGAAAACCAAATCCCCCACCCCACACTCCCAGCCACTAGCCACACTTACTTCCCTTGCAAACAAAGGCTCCCTGAAATAGGACAGCTCCCAACTCCTCACACCAAGAATGACTTCCTGATGGGAGCTCTAATCAGTGTCCTGTAGTTAGGGTAGGGGGTCCATGATTGAGTCTTTCTGGCTCTATGAAAGACACAGACCATGCACTTCATGTCTCTTGTCCCGTGATGTCCTGAGCCACCTCGGGACTCTGCCATAAGAATGTAGAGATGGGACTGATGGGGCCCTTGATCTCACACTGAGAACCTCCAGAACCACGAGCCAATGTAAGCCTCTCTTGTCCATCAAATTAGATGCTTCGGGTTTCCTTACAGTAGCAAAAAGCTGACTAATGCAGTAGCCATAGGCAGTGGAAGGCAGCTAGTGAGCTGGCAACAAAGCTGTGATGGTGGCATTCCAAGGGCAGGGGTGTGGTGTGTTGGCTCAGGTAGATGCAGGATGGCTTTCAGGTAAGAAGTCAGGATGCAAGGCATTGTGAGGGAGAGCAGACTGAAGGGACCCTGTTGGACAGCCAGGGCTGGGGAGCCTCCTCCCCCTGCCTAGTCACCAGCCCTGGCAGCAAAAGGCTGCAAGCACTCGAATCACCCATAGAATTATACACCCAGGCGTCTATGAAGTGATCCATTCTGGTTAGAGCTAACTCATGTGCCCACAGGGCAGTTACCCAAGGGACCAGGATGGCCAGCTGACCAACTGTAGAAGACCTGTTTCTCATCTTCAGTCTTGCCAGAAGCTCAGATTTTGTTTTTTCTGAGAAGCTAGAACTCTGAATTTTCACAAGATCTCTTCATGTGTATACTTTGTAACCAATTGCAAAAACAAAAGTTAAAACGTTGGAACAAGTTTGTAGTGCAGTGGTTAAGCCACCACTGGGATGCCTGCATCCCATATCAGAGTGCCTAGTTTGAGTCTCAGCTCCACTTCCGATCTGGCTTCCTGCTGGTTATGGGGGGCAGCACATGTTGGCTCAGATTCTTGGGTCCCTGCCTCCCATGTGGGAGATGTGGATTGCTTGCTGGCTTCAGCCTGACCTGCCTCTGGCTGTTGTAGCCATTTGAGGAGTGAACAAGAGGATGGAAGGTCTCTCGATATTCCCCTCCCCCTTCTCTCTCTCTCTCTCTCTCGCTCTCTGTTGCCCTGCCTTTCAAAAATAGTAAAAATAAATAAAACTTTTTAAACATTATAGTGATGTTGCACTACACTGAGAATATAATAAAAGCCACTTTGTAGACTTAAAGTGGTGACAGTGGTGAGCTTTGCTGTCTATGAATTTTATCTCAATTTTAAAAAGAACACACCCCAGGGGCCCATGGCAAGATGGCACCAGCAGAAGTGCCTCAGGTCTGTGTTGGCTGGAGGAGGTGCCGTTCGCCTCTTTTGATAACCACAGCATAAAGCAGCCTTCCGCAAAACTGCCAGTGGCCCGTGGTAAGGGGGCCGCCTGGTGACCCTGCATTAACCAGGCCCCGTTTCCCCTGCAGCCTGCATGGCGTCTCCCCTCTGGCAGAGCTGGCTGGTGACAGACAGCCCGAGAGGTGTGGAGGCGAGTGAAATGGCAGTGCCACAAAGGGCGGTCCTACCGGGGTATTTTAGGGAAGACATTTATTTTGCTGTTTGCAACTAGTCGTAAAATTGATTGGCTGTGTTATATTATTTGCCAGTGTTTGCTTCACCCAGGTACCCTGCCATTAGGGAAGTAATCCATCTCCCAGACAGCAAGTTAGTGTATTTAGGGAAAGAAATTCCAGTTCTTGCAAAAGAGCCACTATAATGGTCCTTTCAGTTACTCTCTGTAACTGAAAAGCGAGTTTCATACACCAAGTATGTGCCACCACCATCAAGTGATTATAATTACTTCCACAAAACTGTGTGTCTTGATGGCTTTGCTGGGCTTAATTATTTTAAATTCTGCATGTAATTTAAGATGTTGCATTGTATCCTGCCTCAATCTTCACCTTTTGCTTCCTTAACAAACTAGCAAAGAAAGGTAAAGCGTGTGCCTTTCCAAATTTCTTATGAATTGATCCTAAATAATGTGACTTCATCTTAAAAAAAAAAAAAAAAAAAAAAAAAGGCTGCGCCTAGGTGCCAGCACTGTGGTGTAGTGTGTAAAGCCGCCACTTGCAGTGCCAGCATCCCACCTGGGTACCCATTCGTGTCCTGGATGCTCCACTTCTCATCTAGCTCCCTGCTAATGGCCCAGGAAAAAGCAGCAAAGATGGCCTAAGTGCTTATGCCCCTGCTACCCACCTAGGAGACCTAGAAGAAGCTCCTGGCTTCGGCCTGTCCCAGCCCCGGCTGTTATGGCCATTTGAGGACTGAAGCAGCAGATGGAAGGTCTCTCTATCTCTCCTTTTTTTCCTTCTCTCTCTGCATAACTTTGCCTCTCAAATGAATAAATAAATTTTTGCTTTCTCTGGGAAGTATGAGTTAGCCAGTATTTCTTACCAGTTCCAAATGTTATCAACAGATGAGTTTTGGGATACCTGTCTTTAGTTGTGAACTGACTCACTTAGAATAAACTTTTCCCAAAGAATTGTAGTGAAATGTTCATTACCTACATAAGAATATTTACAATATGATGCCCAATGAGCGGTCATATAATTTATTTTTAGCCTCTTTTGGTTGTGTTTCATAAAACATGGTATTTGTGCCCTACTTCTCCCTGCCTCACCCCCAAACTACATGGCAACCTTTTTAAATCCAGCAGATACGTATTCTGGGTCAACTGAGTGGTTATTACTGCGAGGAGTACACCGTACGTTGTAACCGGTCTCAAGGACTGTGCTTGCACGGGAAATGGAAGCAGGTCAGTGCGATAGAAATGTTTCCTGTGAGAGCTGGAGGTGGCTGCAGCGTTTCTGAAGGGGACCATGCAGGAAGCGTCTTGCAAGGCTGGTGTTTGGGATGGGCCGTGGGGTTTCACCAGGCTCAGGGCGCCCCCGAGTACCCTGGGTGAAGTAACGTCACACACGCACACACTCGTACACACAGACATGCACTGCACGCCCTCATACCCTGAGGTGTGCACGTTTGTTTCTTGTGTCTTAGGTCTTGGGCCTGTGCTTCCTGAGAACCTGCTTTGTGCCTGGCACACAGTAGGTGCTCAATAAAAATGTGTCAATGAATGAATGAATGAATGAGTGAATGAGGGAAGGCTTTCTCGCCAGAAGCCTGCTTGCTGCATGGAGCTCCAGTCTGGTGCGGAGAAGCCAAGTGCCATGTTCTCCTAGGATCTTCACAAATTTGGCAAATTTACCACCTCTCTCCAACCCTTTGACATGATGTGTAGAAATAAAAAGAAGACTTTGGTACCCAAATGTAGCTTCCTGTGACTAAGGAACAAGTGTAGGAAAAACAAATCATCGTCACCCTTAACCTTCTCACCACTTCCTCTTACGCTTCCCACAGCTTCTCTGTCTATCTTCCTTAGAAACTTGCTGGCTGTACAAATCTGTGTTTAAATTTTTTTTCTTTTTTTAAGATTTATTTTTTTGAAAGGCACAGTGGCAGAAGGAGTAGGAAAGAGAGAGAGAGAGAGAGTGGGGCTGACACTGTGGCACAGCAGGTTAACGCCCTGGCCTGAAGTTCCGGCATCCCTTATGGGCATCTGTTTGAGTCCTGGCTGCTCCACTTCTGATCCAGCTCTCTACTGTGTTCTGGGAAGGCAGTAGAAGATGGCCCAAGTCCTTGGGCCCCTGCACCAGTGTGGCAGACCCGGAAGAAGCTCCTCGCTCCTGGCTTGGGATTTTGGCAGCTCCAGCCATTGCAGCCAATTGGGAAGTGAACCAGTGGATGGAAGGCCTCTCTCTCTGCCTCTCCTTCTCTCTTTGTATAGCTCTGACTTTCAAATAAAATAATTAAATCTTTAAAAAAAAGAGAGCGAGAGCTTCCATCTGCTGGTTCATTTCCCCCACGTGGCCACAACAGCTAGGGGCTATTCCAGACTGAAGCCAGGAGCCTGAAGCTCCCACATGGATCAGAGGACCCCAACTACTTGGGCTGTCTTCTGTTGCCTTCCCTGGGCTCATCAGCAGAAAGCTGGATCAGAAGTGGAGCAGCCAGGACTCAAATGTTGCTCATATGGGATGCCCGCCTTGCAAGGAGAGGCTTAACCACAGCTCCAGCCCCTTAAATTATTTCTAGAATCCCTGGGACCAAATCATGTCTCCAGTTTCTGACACGCAAGTGCCCGATGAACAGGGTTTTCCAGGACCTGAGTGTCCGGTAGGAGTTCAGAGATTGGCTCTGGAAGTTCTGCATGCTTGTTTCTGTAAGACAAGGATAATCCTGCGAATGCCTGCAGAGCCCAGGAAGTGAGTGTCAGTGCGTGAGGACCACAGGAGGTGACCTGGGCAGGGGAGTCCCACCTGGATCGGAGACAGCCAACACGGAGCTCAGCGCCCTGGTTGTCCTGTGAGACTGTGCACCTATGTTGTTGCTCAGATCTTAAGAAAATCAGAAACACAGAATTTGAAGTTAAATTTGCTGACTTTCTAACAGGGACCATGAATTCTCAGAACGGTACAACACTCTACAGGCCAAAGAATGGGGTTTGCGGGTTACAGCCTCACCGAGGCATCCTGATGTGCATTAAACAGCGAGGGACAGGAAGGCTGGGGCATCAGGAAGGGAGAGAGATGGTGAGAAAGGGGCAAAAGCCACCGAAGGCATGGGTGCCCTGCTGGAGGCACCTCGGCAGAAACACTGCTCCTGCAGACCGCTGGTGTGTTTCAGGGGTTACCCTGGGATTTCAGCACATCGTGTGTCTTGGTATTTGAATTGCGATACGTTAAGACCCCACAGATGCCGTCTCATTATTTCCTTCCCTTTAGCTGGACGTAGCCTCAGGACGTTGAGATGGCTGTAAAGTACTCGATTAATTCGACATTCTAATGCAGTCCTTGGGGGAAGGATCGTGCCCTAGAATGTTGCGAAGTTGTGCCAAGATGCATATTTGAGAGATGCCCAAGCCGAGGCCAGCAGGTCACTGCTCCTAAAATACCCGAACAGATGGGCTTGGGATAGTGCACGGAAGATTCCGGAACATTTGCTGTAGGGATTGAGTTAACTAAATATGGCCACTTCCCCAAGCAGAAGTAGCTGGTTATTCTGTATATGTTGGCAAAGGGCTGGGAAGAAAAGCCTTAGATGAAAAGGCAAAAAGGAAAATCCTTTCCTTGTATATAGCTTCTTCTCCTTTGAAGCAAAGTGTGTTACATCCCATAAATAGGGTTCTGTTTCTGCCCAAGGGGCACCAGTAAATTCACTTGTTACACTGGAGATGTGAGAAGCTGAACTCTGGCTGTGTCTTCAGGACTTCTGAGCACCCTGTGGTTAGTTCGGTCCCTGCTGGCCGCAGGGCACCTGTGACACAGGTTGAAAAGTGCAGAGGCGACCTGGTCCCTAACTTGTCAAGCATCTGAACAATTAAGAGAGGAATTTAGCTCTCCTGCCCGGCAGAAAAGCAAGTTAGGAAAAGTCTGTCCCAGCCCCTGCATTTGGCGTGGCTTCTTGGAAGAGGTGGTATTTGAGCTGAGCCTGAACTGGTGACCAGCACTTTTTCAGGCATGAGGGAGAGGTGAAGGGAGATCTGTAATTTTCGTTAGTTTCTGTTTTCTGGGGGAACCAGATTCTGTGGCTGGCTCAGCAACATTGTGGCATTTGATAGTCAATTCAGAAACAATGTGCTTGACTTTAATTTCACTTTTCTGGTACAGCAGTTGTGTGCTATTGTAAGAATCAACTTGGCTCAGCTTTTACCGCTCCTGCACCCTTGGCTTGGGAGCCTAGGTTCTCTCATGTGGTTCTCTCAGGGTTGGGTAATAACAGGGCCAAACCAGAAATGCATACGAAGGTGTTATAATGAAAATGTTTTGCAAGCTGTGCAGAGCTGCACTGTAGTTTTGGTGTCTGGTTGTTTTTTCTTGTGTGGCCATGAGCAACCTGATGAGATCAGGAGAGATGAGGTGACTGTTGATGCCAGTTTGGGGGCTAGTTCTGTAACTAAACTTTCCTCTGGTGTGCTGGATTTCAAAATCTGGTCCTGTTTTCTACACATCATGAATATAAATGTTCAGCAGAAGCCAGGGCCCCTGGCAAGATGGGAGAAAATGGGGGTTGAACACTGTAGAAAATCACAGAGCTGTTTAGAAGATTTTTCTCTGCTTCCTGGTAGAAGATGGTGTTGTCCCCACAGTGGAAAAGCCTTCTGTCCTCAAGAAAATATGTAACTAAGTTTAGCTGAATTGAAAATTCAGAAAAATCAGCATTAAAAAATTTAGCCTAGTGAATCAGAGAGGGTTCATGTAATGGATAGAGAGGAAGAGTTCGTTAATGTCAGTTTAGAATAAATGATTGTAAAATATCTGAGTACTGTGCTTAAATGGACATCTGTGTTTTTGTGAGTGGAAACTGGATTCATCCATAGTCTGCTCACGCCTCTTGTCTTCGTGGCTGAAGTATGTCTGTTTCCAAGCAGGGGTCCTCCGACTCTGCTCCACACCTGCGCCCCGCGGGGCACATCTTACAATTGCAGGTGCTCAGGCTGCGGTCCTGCAGACTGCGCTCAGTGGATGCAGCAGTTCCTCAGAAGCCTCCAGGCCCTCCTGATACAGACTCTTCTGCCCTGATGCCTACTCTACCTCTCCTCCCCTGCAAAACACCCTTAAAAACCCAATGCCTTTGTCTTGAGTGTTTCCTGGGCCTTGACAGGTGATACCTAGTTTATGTTTAATGTTTTCAGAAATCCTCTGGACACTCAGATACATCCATGGGGTTCAGAGATAGGCACACTGATGAACAGAACCTTGCACCCCAACTAACTTAACACAGTGGGTTAAGCCACTAGACATCAGTCTCCCATTAGAGCATCGGGTTGAGTTCCGGCTGCACTGCTGCTGATCCAGCTCTGCTAACGCACCTGGGAAAGCAGCAGAGGATGGCCTAAGGACTTGGGCACCTGCCACCCACATGGGAGACCTGGATGGAATTCAAGTTTCTGGATTTGGCCTAATTCAGCCCTGATCATTGCAGCCGTTTGGAGAGTGAGCCAGCAGAAGGCAGATCTCTCTCTCTCTTTCTCTCCCTCTCTCTATAACTGTGCCTTTCAAATAAAGCATAAAGAAAAAGAAGTCTGCCTGTAGGTCAGCTCTGGAGTACAGCAGAATCCTCTCTTCCACTTCACTTCCCTTTTGTGAAACTCTCCCCAAACCCGGCCTCCCACTGTCACCCCATCCTGCAGAACTGACCTCCCCCGCTTTTGCAGCCACTGCGTTTCGACAAGTCCCTGCTGTGGGCTTCCCAGTGCATCTGTATCCTGCCTAGCTGGGTGCTAAGTCCCTGCTGTGGGCTTCCCAGTGCATCTGTATCCTGCCTAGCTGGGTGCTCCCCTCCCCGACTCCACCCAGTGGAAATTGTTGCTCCAAGTGTTTGGGCAGGGGGCCGTGTTTATCCTTAAAACCGCAGTATCTGATACAAACACTCAACTGAAGTTTTTGTTGGATGACTCATGTCTTTGGGTTCGTCTTTTCTCTTCTCCACTCCTGTTTATCAAGACCTGACCATAAGACCAGCAGAGCTTCAGCAGTCTCTACCCGAACGAATAGTGAGGGAAGCAGTCATAATGGCAATAACTGCTTGGGCAAACGGGCCCACTTGTTTTGCATCTGGGGCTGTGCTGGGCACTTTGGATGATTCTCATTTAATTTTCATGAAACCTTTAGGTATCCCATGTCCAGATGAAGACCCGGAGCGAGCTCAGGTCATCTGCTCCAGGGAGGCGGGCACTAAGTACAGACCCCAGAGCCCAGGCTCATAATCACCAGGTGGCCTGCTTCGCTCTCCACCATTTGCGTGAGATAATTCTGAATCCATTCCAGAGGAACACCAAGAATCCCAGTTAGTTTGTTAACCAATAATCTACTGACCTGCAAAAGTCCCCTGTGAAATTATTTTAGGAAGTTAGGGTAAGTGGAGCTACAATGTTTCTTTACTGCACAAGGGTTGTATGTAATGTTCCCGATGCATTTTGTGCGTCTCCAAGGGGACGCCAGGACACTGTTTTCCAGATGTGTTTAACTGGAGAGGATTTTTCTCCCTACTGCTCGTTTTCACTTCTTGAAGAGCTAGTTTGTTTATTTGTTTTGTTTTTGTTTTGAACACAGTTTGGAGAAAAAGCTGATGGGTGCTTTTGTGGGGTTTCCTTTAAATTTCTTAAGTCCTAAATATTTGGGTTAGTCCTTGCTTTGGATCCTTTCTCCTTTCAGGAGGGTGACTTCTTCTCTCCACCTGGGGCAGTCACAGAGCTGCAGCGGTCCCAGTGTGGTCACTAACAATGCCCTTTTCTAAAGGATCCTGTCGGGATGACAGACTGGTCACCCCACTCATGACGCTGAACAAGCCTCATTAAAGAAGCCTCATCTCACAAACTCACTGCCTGCTCATCACTCCCTGTGGACTCTGCCCGCTGCTGTGTGTGTAGAGAACCATCAGTACAGCCCGTGGTCCTCCAGGATGTCACCGTGTTATGTCAGGGTTACGCCTGCACAACTCATGTTCTTTCGTCACTCAAAAACTGCCTCTCCTGAGGCTTGCCCGCCCTTCAGTATCGTTCATACATTTCTACCTGTGAAAGGATGCCGCAGATCTAACAGTTGTTGTCCCTTGGGGGAAAGAGTTGGGTGGCATCTGTGCAGTGAGTGGCAAGGCTACGGAGACTGTCTGCTTTATATATTTGCATTCTGACTTTGAATAATGTAAGTGAATTGTTTGGGTTTTTTTGTTTGTTTTTGTTTTGTTTTTAATGTTTATTTACTTTGAAAGGCAGAGTCACAAAGAGAGAGATCTTCCACCTGCTGATTCACTCCCCACATGACTGCAATGGCCAGCGCTGGGCCTGGCCAAAGCTGGGAGCCAGGAGCTACATCCAGATCTCCCACGTGGGTGGCAGGGCCCCAGACACTTGGACCATCTTCCACTCCTTTTCCCTGGCCATTAGTGGGGAGCTGGATCTGAAGTGGAACAGCTGGGACATGAACCAGTGCCTGTGTGGGATGCTAGTGTCTCAGGCAGCAGCTTTATCAGCTATGTCACAACGCTGGCCCCAGTTTTTTGTTTAGTATGACTTTTATTTATTTGAAAGGTGTAGTGACAGAGAGGGAGAGAGAGAAAGGAAAAATCTTCAATCCAGTGGTGCACTCCCCAGATGCCCAAAATAGCTGGGGCTGGGCCAGACTGAAGCCAGGTGTAAGGACCTCAATCCATCTCCCAAGTGGGTGGCAGGCGCCATCATCTGCTGCCTTCCAGGAAGCAGGTTAGCAAGAAGCTGCATTGGAAACGGAGTTGGGAGTCTCTCCTAGGCGGTGGATACGGGATGCAGGCGTCTGAAGCAGGGGCTCACCATGCTATTCCAGAACACCCGCCGCTGGTTTTGTTTTTGTTTTAGTTTTTGGATTAAATTTTAAAATTCTTTAAAACTGCATCAGCTCTCCCTGGAAGTACAGACCATGTCAAGCCGAGCTGGCTTGATCTACTCTGTGTCTGTTTCCTCCCTGTACGAGATCTGACCTCTGTTTTCTCTTATCTCAGTTCACTTAGTGGAACGTTATTAGATTTCCCCATATCTTCAAGAGGAAGCCTCTAGGTTTCCTTTTAAAAACATTTATTTGTTTTTTACTTGAGAGGCTTGGAGAAGTAGGGGGACAGAGAAAGGGACAGAGAAGGACAGAGAGAGACTTGTCCACTATTTTATTCTCTAAATGCCCAAGAGTCATGAATTCAATCTGGATCTCCCACATGAGTGGCAGAAACCCAACCACTTGAGCCATCACCTCCTGCCTCCCGGTATGCACATGAGCAGAAAGATAGAATCAGGAGCAGCGACAGGACTTGAACCCAGGCACTCCCATATGGGGTGCAGATGTGCAAAGAGGTGGAGTAACTGCTGGGCCAGATGCCCGTCTTGGAGCTCTCTTTTCCAGAGCTCATGTACTGTAATGTAGTTGTTCAGAGAATATCTTGGACTTGAACATATCTGAGTTCAGTTTCATTTTTGCTTCTCTCCAACTATATGGCCTTAAGAAAGTAGCTAAGGGGGTGAGGGGTCGTCACTGTGGCGTAGCAGGTAAAGCCACCACCTGCAGTGCTGGCATCCCACATGGGTGCCAGATCATGTCCCGGTTGCTCCACTTCCAATCCAGCTCTCTGCTATGGCCTGGGAAAGCAGTGGAGGATGGCCCAGGTCCTTGGGCCTCTGTACCCAAGTAGGAGACCCAGAGGAAGCTCCTGGCTCCTGGCTTCAGATCGGCGCAGCTCCAGCTTTTGGGGCCATTTGAGGAGTGAACCAGTGGATGGGGGATCTGTCCTCTCTCTCTCTCACTCTCTCGCTCTCGCTCTCCCTGCCTCTCTGTAACTCTGCTTTTCAAATAAGTAAACAAATAAATCTTAAAAAGGTAGCTTCATGTCTCTGGATCTTCGTTACCTTATCTGTAAAAGGGGTATCATAATAATAGCCTTATTCTAAGGGTTGTTGTGAAGGCACAGGGAAGGCTGTGCGGTGTTTGCTTCGGGACATCCTTTTATCTTGTGCACAGATTTGGCAGATCGGGGATATATGGAGACGTAAGTGGTGAGGGCAGAGTGTGTGCAAACACTGGGTTTGAGTCTACACTCCTGTTTCAGGTGAGATTAGCTAAGGTTGTAAAACAGTGTTCCCTTGCCGTCAGTGAGCCTAGCACACTGCTGGGTTTGCAGCCTTGTGACTCGTCCAATCCCCTTGATGTCCCAGCACCTCCAAGTGAGCCCCCACTTAGCAGATGAGAAAACTGAGCTTCAGAGTCACTCAGCGCACCCAGTGTACGGCCCTGGCTTTGGCCTTGGCTTCCTGCGCTGCTGTTGGGCTCTGCTGCTGCCGGGTGCTGCTCGAACTCCCAGTGAGGTTGCAGCAGCTTTTGGGGGATCTTCAGTGGCGGGTCTTCACTCGTTTATTTCTGGCCCACTTCCTGTGCACCTTGCCCCTCTTACACCACTCCACGTGGATGTCCGCGCTGCTTCCCCTCTCGCCATCTTTTGCAGGCTTTTGTTCTGTTCCCAGCGGGCCAGTCTTCCCAGGCGTAAGGCCCTGGTCTTACTCATCACAGTCTGTTGCTACCAGGAGATCAAATACTTTAAAAAAGAGAAATTCCCTTCTAAAGAGAGTTTTACTGTGTGATATATTTCAAAATGTCGTCATGGAAAAGGAAATTAACTCCTTATACACTAAGCCATGTGAGGTCTTTTTTCACACAGCCATCTGGCGTTTTGGGCTTCTCAGTTCCACGATGTTTGCACAAGGAGCTGATTAACTCTGACCAAGCGTGGTTCAGTTCTAAAGGCAGTGATCTCGAGGGAGGGGTAGTCAGGTCTTCTTTCGTGTGTTGCCTTTTTTTAAGGATTTATTTATTTATTTTAAGATTTATTTATTTTACTTGAAAGGCAGAGGTAGAGAGAGAAAGGAAGAGACAGAGAAATCTTCCTTCTGTTTGTTCATCCCTGACATGGGCCAGGCCAAAGCCAGGAGCCTGGAGTTTCATCCAGGTCTCTGACATGGGTGCAGGAGCCCAAGCACTCCGGCCACCCTCTGCTGCATTCCCAGGTGCGTTAACAAGGAGCTGGATCGAAAATGGAGCAGCCGGGACTTGAACCGGTGACCATATGGGATGCTGATACTGCAGGCAGTGGTTTAACCCCCTGTGCCACAATGCCAGCCCCATGTATTGCCATTTTATATGAATATTTTTCTAGAGTTGGTATGGGACACAGAGGGAATGATGTGGCTTGTCCCGGTGATGGTGCAGATCACTGATCCTTAACAACTTGGAGCCAGGAAAATGTGTGCACAGCAAAAGGTGCATTCTGCGCGTTGTGTGCTCAGCCTGGGGGTTGAGTTACCAGTTAAGAGGCCCACAACCGGGATCGGAATACCTGGGTTTCTGTCCTAGCTGCAGCTCCTGACTCCAGCTTCCTGCTCACGCGGACGCTAGGAGGCAGCAGGTGCTGGATGGGATTCTCGCCACCCACTATGGGACCAGTGGGTTGAGTTCCCAGCTCTTAGCTGCAGCCTGGCCCAGCCCTGGGCATTGTGGACACTGGGGGAGTGAACCAGCAGATGCGAGCGCCACACCCCTCCCCATTGTGTGTGTGTGTGTTTCTCTTTCTGCCTCTCAAATAAATGCATAAGCATTTAAGACAAATACAATGTGGACTCGGTGTCGGGTGTGTTGATCCTCCCCAGAGCACTGCTCATGCTTCTGTCCCTCACTGCCCCCGGCAGGTCCTGCCCCTGCCACAGCCCCTGCCCTCTGCTATGCTCTCTTCCTGTTCCTTGTTTGTTCTCTGTCCTGTTGAATTTACTTCTTGGGGATTTTGAGTTTGCAGGCTAGTGTCACAGATACATCCTGGCTTCCGGATGCTCCTTGCTTTTCTCCTGGAGTGTTGCTAAGTCCCGTGTTTTTGGGGGGTCCCCGTAGCCTGTAGCCTGCCTGTAACAGTGCCTGCGTTGGGCTGCAGCCACTTTGCTATGGAAGCTGCCTTGTCCAGTTGCCGTTAGATGTGGAGTTACTCAGACGCAAGAGAGGCACGGTTTGACGTATCTGCTCTGCACATTTTCTTTCCCTTCCTTCCTGATACCGGGCCCCCTGGCCTCCATGCGTGTAACTGGGCAGGCGTTTGCAGGGATGTGTGCATCTGTAGTAACCGCTTACCAGTTCCAAGTATAACAGATTGGAGTGTGAAAAAATGATGTGTTCGCTGGTGGGAATGTAAATAGAGAGACCTTTATACTTCGCCGTGTTAGCAAACTCTTGGAATAGTTCTGTTACGGAGCATTTTGCTAATCTTCGGAAAACTGTAGATTTTCATTCATTAAGGCGATTAAAAGCTCCCCTCCTCCCCCCGCTTTTTTCCTTCTGAGCACATTCTGAGTTGGTGTATTTTTGCCATCAGCTATATAGTTGTCAATGCTAAAACCAGGATTCCCTAAACATCAGTTTGCTTGACAACAAACGTTGCCAAAAGGGACTATTTGATGAAGCCAATGGAAGAGATACAAAAACAAAGAGGGCGGGGGTAAGAAATTGACACTATTTCTATCGACCAGTCTTCAGTAGATTAACATAGTAGTGATTCTTTGTGTATGTTTGATAGGCGGCATTGTTTTCCATTAGTCAGTAACTTACATGTCTCTTCCAAAACACAAGTGAAATCATCCTCATAGATATAACACTGAATCAGTGCCTTGAGCACTCTCTCTGTCCCCTGTCCTGGGACAGGCCAGGCCTGTGGCCCCTCTCTCTGTCACATATTTCAACCCAGGACCAGCCAGAAGCAGCAGAGGGCTTGTGTGAGTCAGAACTGCTGCACTTTGTGTAGACTCTAACGTTTGTGTTGTATTCCCCAGTGTGCACACACCTCTTTGCTCTTTAAAAGGGGGGGCCGGCACTGTGGCACAGTAGGTTAAGCCTCCACTTGTAGCACTGGCGTTCCAAATGGGCGCTGGTTTGAGTCCCAGCTGCTCCACTTCCTATCCATCTCCCTGCTGATGGCCTGGGAAAGCATGGAAGTGCTTGGGCCCCTACACCCACACGGGAGCCGTGGGAGAAGCTCTGGGCTTCAGATGGGCCCAGCTCTGGCAGTTGTGACCATTTGGGGAGTGAACCAGTGTATGGAAGACCTCTCTGTGTCTCTCCCTCTCCCTCTCTGTAACTCTCAAATAAATAATAAATAAATCTTTTTTAAAGGACTTACAGCTGGCATTAAGGGAGACCACATACTAAAGCATGCTTACAAGGAAGCCACGCATGTGCCAAAGTCAAACGAATACCTCTTTCTCTGGCTTTCAGAACACTCACCTGTGTATTTAGAACTCTGATTTTGTGGGCCAAGATATTTTCATTGAGAAGTGTTTAAGTGTGGGGTGGGGGGTAGCAGCTCACTGCTGCTTCTTTCCAGGGACCTCCAGTCCCAGGGGTGATACAGCGGATGGGAGACAGAAGAGCTTAGATCCTAGTCGGGAGAAGCGGACAACAAAAATGTGGACAGATCAAGTGCTTGGGTCCCTGCCACCCCTGCGGGACACCCAGATGGCGTTCCTGGCTCCTGGATTCAGTCTGGCTCATACCTGACTCTTGCAGCTATTTGGGGAGTGAATCAATGGATGGAAGTTCTCTCTCTCTCCCCATCTCCCCCTCTCCCTCCCTCCCTCCCTCCCTCTAATAAATACATACATAAATCTTTTTAAAATGTTTTATTTATTTTTAAAGATTTGTTTATTTTATTTGAAAGGCAGAGTTATGGAGAGGCAGAAAGAGAGGACTTCCGTCCTCTGGTTCACTCCCCAAATGGCCACAATGGCCGGAGCTGCACCAATCCAAAGCCAGGAACCTGGAGCTTCCTCCAGGTCTCTCAGGGGCCCAAGCACTTAGGCCATCTTCTTCTGCTTTCCTAGGCCATAGTAGAGAGCCAGATTGGAAGTGGAGCAGCCAGGACTCGAACTGGCGTCCATATGGGATGCCTGCACTGCAGGCAGAGGCTTTACCCTCTACACCACAGCACCTGCCCTGCAGTTTTAAAAATTTATTTATTTGAAAAGCAGAATTAGAGAAAGAGAGAGAGATATTCCATCCTCTAGTTCATTCCTCCAATGGCCGCAGTGGTCTGGGACACACTGAAGCCAGGAGCTTAATCCGGGTCTCCCATGTTGGGGTGCAGGGGTCCAAGCACTTGGGCCATCTTCAGCTGCTTTCCCACATGCATTAGCAGGAAGCTGAGTGGGAAGTGCAGCAACCAGGACTCAAACCAGCACCCATATGAGATGCCAGCATCACAGCTTTAACCTGTTATGTCACAATGCCTGCCCCTAAATAAATCTTTTTTTTTTTTAATGTGAGCAAAAAATGAGGATTTCAGGAACAAGGAGAACTTAAATGGGTCATCATTTTCTAGTTTTTAAAGCTCTGGCTTCTGTGCTCACTTTGGCAGCACGTATACTAAAAACTCTGGCTTCTGTGTAGAAATGGATTGGAAAGGGGCTTGGCTTTGATGGAGGGAAGTGTTCAGAATTTAGAGAGCCGGGGAACAGGGAGCATGGGCAGAGCTTGCTCATGGAATGGGCCCAGAGAGGTTGGTATGGGGGTGACCCCAGGCCTCTGACTGGAGCAGAGGATACTATTGTCTGTGAGGACAAGAGAGACTCAGAAAAGGATTCCCATTTGGACCTGCTGCATGTGAGATGCCTGCAAACCAGCCAAGGAGAAGGAACAGCTTGAACGCATTTGAGTGTGAGTCAGGAGCCGAGGTCAAGGCTGCCTTGTTACTGTGGGAGTCCTTGGCACTTGGTACCTGGGCAGTACCTGAGGCCCTGGGA
Organism: Oryctolagus cuniculus; assembly: GCF_964237555.1. NCBI lineage: Eukaryota > Metazoa > Chordata > Mammalia > Lagomorpha > Leporidae > Oryctolagus > Oryctolagus cuniculus. The sequence continues at coordinate 9,304,110 of NC_091437.1, forward strand.
GTGCATGAGATCACACTGAAGGGAAAACCTTGGTCCAGGACTAACCCTGAGATATACCAGGCCTTTCAGGGACCCGGGAGAGGCTGAGGAACTCACAGACGAGCCTGAGCAGGAGAGGAGCGAGCCGGTTAATTTGTAAGGAAAAAAAATCACATTTCATGATCACAGACGGCGCATTGCTGGCCAGTGAGCCTGCGCCACAGCCCCCAGCTGGCCCCGACAGAGCCTTCTTTATCCCTGGAAAGTAAGTCTGCTGCGTGCGTGTCTCCCAGTGCACTGTCCTGGGTTTCCCAGAACCCAGGTGGGAGCTTCTCTGGGACTAGTATGCAGGCCCCGAGCCCAGAGTCGCTGTCCGGGCCCAGGCTGGGTGGCAGCGCCCGGGGAATGAGCTTGCCTGGTTGGTGGGAGGTTTCACCTTTCGTGCCCCTCCCTGTGCTGTACCTGGAGTTCCTGTGTTCCCTTTCTGTTTGAAATGAAGCAGGACCTGGAGGTTTAATAAGGAGCTGGGAAGAGGTGCCAACATGCAAGTCCGGCCTTGATAGAGGAGCACAGGGGGTCTTAGGAACCAGCCCCTGCCCGGTGAAATCTAGTTAGGGGCTGTGTGTGAGGAGACCAGGGACCCGCCCCTCCGTCAGTCAGGGCTCTGTGTTGTGCTGCGTTCTCGGCAGTTCTGAGATGAAGGGTGGCCTGGTCCGTACTGTGGTGTGAACGCCGCGTGTGCCACTTCTGCGGTGTGAACGCCGCGTGTGCCGCTTCTGCGGTGTGAACGCCACGTGTGCCACTTGTGTGCTGTGAACGCCGCGTGTGCCGCTTCTGTGGTGTGAATGCCACGTGTGCTGCTTCTGTGGCACATGCTTTCGTGGGAATCAGTCTTTGCTCTCTTTGGCAGATCATTGAAGAGTAGCCATAGAAAGACAACTGCTCAAGCGATGAAAACGTAAGGTGGCTTGGAAACCCTCCCCCTCGAGTTGGCCGCTCTCAGGCTTTCTCACTTTCCTTTTCGTTCTCAAAGTGGATTCCAGTTCTTCTTCTGCAGTTTCAGTTCGTGTTTCAGGTTGAAATACTGACATGTGTGAGGGCACCGTTGCTAGGTAGGTCGAGAATGTCTTTCAGCGGATGGACAGATGCTGGTTCTAAGCTAGGAGCACTGCTTACGGTCCGTTAATATGTCTGTCTCACACATCTGTCAAATGCAAAGTTGGCCGGCACCGCAGCTCACTAGGCTAATCCTCTGCCTGCGGCGCCAGCACCCCGGGTTCTAGTCCCGGTCGGGGTGCCGGATTCTGTCCCGGTTGCCCCTCTTCCAAGCCAGCTCTCTGCTGTGGCCCGGGAGTGCAGTGGAGGATGGCCCAAGTGCTTGGGCCCTGCACCCGCATGGGAGACCAAGAGGAAGCACCTGGCTCCTAGTTTCGGATCAGCTCAGCGCGCTGGCCATAGCAGCCATTTGGGGGGAGAACCAACGGAAGGAAGACCTTTCTCTCTCTTTCTGTCTCTCTCACTGTCTAACTCTGCCTGTCAGAAAAAAAAATGCAAAGTTACAGGAATTGCAAAAATGAACTCTAAGCAGCGGCGGTTTCAGAGTTCAGGTTCTTTGTGTACCACATTTCATTCGCTCGTGAGGAGTGGTTATTTCCTCAAAATGTATAAAATCTTGAGGGGAGGGGCTGTGCATCAGAAACAGCAGGTGACAGTGAGATCTCCGAGTGGTATTTCTTTCAAAACCTTCTGAGTGTTGAAATCCGAAGTGGTCAGGGCAGCACAGCTGGAGTGTGCTGGCCAGCGTCTTGGGAAATCTGCCTTTTTATAACTGGGTTGTGAAACAGGGCTCCCCTTTGATTTGCTTCCATGAATTTGCCATTTTTACTCATTGCCATTGCTTTGCCACTTCTCCTTCTTGATTTAGGTGGGGTTCTTTCTGTTGCTTCCCTTGCTGTTCATTGCCCAGTGGACCAGTATAGACTTGATCTTCTCAATGCATTTTTTTTTTTTAATAAAGTTGACTAGGGAAAATGGCGTAAAATCTTAGTGTCTGATGAGACATACTGTTTTATAAAGGTGAAAATTGTTTTTTAAAGACATTATAACCTTGAACTTCTAAAGAAGGTATTAACTGTATAACAGAAGGTAATTGAATTGCCAAAGACCTTAAAGATCGTTCACCTGAACGATTCCACAGTGCCTGGAAATGTGGAAAGTAGTGGGAGACAAGCCACAAATAATGGGGAAATGAGAGGGGAAAAGTACTCCCTGATAATAACTGTTTTAAAATTTGCTTCTCTTGCGATATGTAATGGTCTCCCCCCCCACTCCTTTTTTTTCTCTTTTGCAGTGGCCACAGATGTCTTCAACTCCAAAAACCTGGCCGTTCAGGCGCAAAAGAAGATCTTGGGGAAGATGGTGTCCAAGTCCATCGCCACCACCTTGATAGATGACACAAGCAGCGAGGTGCTGGACGAGCTGTACAGGGTGACCCGGGAGTACACCCAGAGCAAGAAGGAGGCCGAGAAGATCATCAAGGACCTCATCAAGACTGTCATCAAGCTGGCCATTCTCTACAGGAACAACCAGTTTAACCAGGACGAGCTGGCCCTCATGGAGAAGTTCAAGAAGAAGGTCCACCAGCTGGCCATGACGGTGGTCAGCTTCCACCAGGTGGACTACACCTTCGACCGGAACGTGCTGTCCAGGCTGCTGAACGAGTGCAGAGAGCTGCTGCACCAGATCATTCAGCGTCACCTCACCGCCAAGTCGCACGGACGCGTTAATAATGTCTTTGACCATTTCTCAGATTGTGATTTCTTGGCTGCCTTGTATAATCCTTTCGGAAATTTCAAACCCCACTTACAGAAACTTTGTGATGGCATCAACAAGATGTTGGACGAAGAGAACATTTGAACGTGTGAGTGAAGATTGTACCGGGTCGTGATTTGTTTAAAGATGGAGCACTGCTGATTTATGAAGGAAAAGGCAATTCTTTGAAGATGACACATATTTCAGAAAGACTCCCAATTCAGTTTTCCGACGTCAATGATAATGCTTTTATGAGGCTTGTTTTATTTAATAAGAAGCTTATTGCCAAAAATTCTGGTTAAAAGTTTCGTAATGAATAGCAGATATGGGAAAGATGTGTGGTTAGTAGCAAAGGTAGCTACACAGACAGGGGAGACTGTGTACATGGATCCAAACCTTCAGACATTTTTTTGAAAATTGTGTTGGTGGCACATTGGCTATTTCCAGCATGTACAAAGTTACGTGATTTGATTCGTTTTTATTCCTTACAACGTTTTCCTTTTTAGAAGCCAAGAATTTTCTCTTGCTGGCATTGCTCCACTTTCTAGTCTACCCTGGCTCTTTGATTAAAGATGGTGTCATTGACTTTCAGGAATTAAGGCTGAGGCAGTCCAAGTGAACCTTCAGAAGAACAGAACACTGCTTGTGTGAAGTCATTACTGTGGAAATGAACTATGTTAGACTTCATGATAAAGCCCAGGATAAGAATTTGCTTCTGGAACTGAATCCTGCTTTTTTGGTGCAACACGGTGATTCTTAAATTCCCAGAAATACAATGGCACGTCTCGGCCTTGAAACGCTTACTTAGGGCTTAACTTTCGATTTGTTTTGAAAATGTGCTGATGAAATCTCCACATGGGACATCTAAGTTTAATATGTAAGAGACAAAGAAAAAAATCTGGATTGGTCAATTTAAAAAATGGCATTAAGGAAGATTTTTTTAAATCTTCATTTTGGAGATGAGCCCATCAACGTAATTGAGGGGGTGGGAGGGCAGAAGGGAACAAAGGATCTTCCTGAAGAACATGACCATGCAGACGAATGCAATGTAATGTCTAAGGAGGTCTGATAAAATAAAGAATGTCACTTTTTTATTTAACTGATGAGGGTTTTTGTTACTTGCTGTTTTTGATGAGTAAACCGAAAGTTTATTTTCCTTCCAAGAAGTCTGGGTGCTGTGTGTGTGCACTTCTGCATGTGTGAACGATAAAGTAGGCATTCGCTTGTTTTGTGAAAGATGAATGGGAACCTCCTGGGAAGTGACAGATCCAGTCACCAGCAGGGAGTCTTTGATGGTCACTGCCTCCGTGACTTAGTGTGCTCTCCTAGAATCTGACGTTCAAGTAACAGTTCACCTGGAAAGGTCTTGCGATGAGAACTCTGCAGGTGGAGGTCTGCCTCAACCCCACGGTGGCCTGGAAGAAGCCCTCTGTTTCCCTGAGACCCTCGCTTGCTTTGGCAAAAACTAGCTGCACAGGCAAAGGTTGTCTCCCTGGTTGATACCAAATCCTGCCACTAGAGGCACCATTCTCATTTCCCAGATCCTGTAGGTGGTCACTAGATATTTAACGATAGCACAGTGACCACAGAAATGACCGCTGTTGCATCATAACCAAGTATAACCAAGTGGCTTATTAATGCAGCTCAGCCTGGTGTGGCAAAGCTGAGCGTGTGAGGGGCTGTCAGGTGTAGATTTAATGCCTGCTGTGGAAGACCTCACTCAGCAGAGGTGTGAACAGTGGACTGCTTGGGTAGTCGGTGAGTGCTTCCTGCTCATTTCAGCTTGGGCAGGACCAATCAGAGAGAGAGGGAGAAGACCTGGGGAGAAATTTACATGTGGCTCATACAGTTATACCAGCAGATCAGCAGTCAACTGGACGTGGTGGTGGGAGGTGGCCCACGAAGCCCTGCATTCACTCAGCGGGAACGCACAAGGAGGACAGTCGTCTTGTTTTCTGCAAGGGTTGGACCCAGAATGTCCTTGGTTATAAAACTCCAAGGATGCTTATTAAGTTCCTTATATAAAAGCAGAGTATTTGCATGTAATCTACATATATCCTTCTGTATAATTTAAACCATCTCGTGTCTAGTAATACCTGATACAATGCAACTTGGTGTAGCACTTGAAACACCACATGGGGCACCCTCATCCCGTATCAGGATGCCTGGTTTGAGTCCTGGCTCCCCTGCTTCCAGTTCAGCCCCGAGCCCCGAGCCCAGAGCCCCGAGCCCCATCCCAATCTCCCGTGGCGTAGCAGGGAGTCGAGGGCTTGCACCACCATTGGTGCTTCCAAGGAGCATGAGTAGGGGTCTGGATTGGAAGCAGCATAGCCAGTACTCTGTGCAGCATGCCAGTGTGAGGTGCTGGTGTTGCAAGTGGTGGCTTAACCCACTGCCCCGGAACCCCTGCCCCAGTGCCAGGCACACTAACACCACATCTCTGCCGCAGCCTTCAACGTGTTGTAGATGAGGAAACCAAGACAAGAGAAGTCAGGAATTTGCCTGAAGTCCCATGGCTATTGAGGATCACAGCCACAACATGGATGCCCCTGATTTCCATGCAAAGATGGCGTGGCCAAAGGCAACTCTAAAACCCCAGTGGCTCAGAGGAGAGTGCGCCGGGCGCTTCCGCAATGACAGTGATATTAGAGGCAGCATTTGAGTCACTACAGGTCTGATCTGAAGAATGGCGTGAGTTTCATAAAATATGGTTTTCTACAGGGCTGCTAAGTCGGGGGCATCCGGGGGCCTGGAGTTCTTTTTTTTTTTTCTTTTTTGACAGGCAGAGTGGTTCACCCTCCAATGGCCGCCGCGGCCGGCGCGCTGCGGCTGGCGCACCGCACTGATCCAATGGCAGGAGCCAGGTGCTTCTCCTGGTCTCCCATGGGGTGCAGGGCCCAAGTACTTGGGCCATCCTCCACTGCACTCCCTGGCCACAGCAGAGAGCTGGCCTGGAAGAGGGGCAACCGGGACAGAATCCGGTGCCCCGACTGGGACTAGAACCCGGTGTGCTGGCGCCGCAAGGCGGAGGATTAGCCTAGTGAGCCACGGCGCCGGCTGATTTCTATCCCTTAGGGAGCCTCAATTCAGGATGCTCGCAGTGGACACTGACACATGGGTGCAGCCTGGCGGGCACCCACTCAGCGTGGTGAAGCTCGCCATGCACTCCTGGGTAGCTGTGGTGTCAGTTCACTGCGTCAGCATTGTTGTACAGGCTTGGAGACCGAAAACACTGGAGCAAGGAAGTTAGAAATACTTTTGTGTTTTTCTGATTATTGGACCTTGCAGACACCATGAATGTTTGGTTTAAAAGAAAAGCATGTGTTAGAAACATTAATGGTACAGAAATAGTGCTCTTTTTTGTCTTATATAACAGTATCTCATTCATGATTATTGGGAAACTTCTTTTTCTCTATTCATACAAATACACTTTAAAAAAATATACGAAGCTTAACCTTTCTGATGGATTCCCACTCCCTCCCAGAGGCTCAAAACGGTCCCTTGTTCCTTTCATCAGCTGGGTTTTTACTGACAGTTTTGATGGCTCCTTGGGCTACTTAATGAGAGAATGTCGGTTAAGGTAGAATTCAACATTCCAACCCTGACAGTAAATGAAAGTTGGATGTGTTGATTTCATTTGCTGAAATATGTATCGTTTTTAAAAAATTAAGTGCTATTCAATTGCTGGGAAATTAAAATATCAGAAAATGAACTGAAATTAGCATTTTAATAGGAATGGAATGTTTTAAAAATCTTAGTCAATCTTGCATTTCCACACTAAATGAACTGAACTTCACTAAATTAGCTGAAGTTCAATATATTGCATTCCTGGCCATAAAACTTCCAAGTGATTTGTGAAGTCCACGACAGCTTTCATTCCTCAGGTCTGTTTATGACAGAAAAAGCCTTATCTTAGATCTGAAATTTGATTTTGTGTGATTCCAGTGGAGATTTAATAGAAACCCCCTAGTGAAAACACTGAGGCCTTAACCCGAAAAGTGAGTCAGCTTTCTGTTTGCGGAATGAGAACAACCGGAAAATCCCTAGGGGTTTACTGTCACATATCACCATCATCACAAAGAGTTCAAAATATGTTTTTTACAAAAGGGTCTCGGGGACAGTTAGGAATGCTCAGAGCCAGAAAGACATCTTTATCTCGGGAACATTGCCAAAACGGAAACATTTTTGCGTAGTACTGAATCATTTCTGTCCAGCTGAAGATCTGTTTTCCCCGTAGCAGTGAGCACCAGCCCCAAGTTACGGGGTTCAAGCCGCTCCAAGCTCGGGCTGTGCTGAGCGCTGAAAACGGGCGTGGACAAGTCAGCCAGCGTTCACAGTTAGGAAAACATCTGTGCTTTGGAAAAGGTTCCCTGAGTGTAGAGAATTGTGCTCTGTGTCTGCCCGACTTCCATGAGATCTAAGATGAACCAGCCCGTGCATACGGCCCCTTTATCTCCCTTCATGGGTGGCTGAGGCCCTCTGGCTTCCTGAGTAACAGCTGCAGAACTGCCTTTCTGTCTCAGGGAAATAAAGCGGTTGATCAGGCCCTTGGGGTTTGTTCTTAGCACAAGGGAGATTTGACTTTTAAAAAATGTGTTTTGATTCTTAGAGTGATGTCAGACAGTAGGCTCTTCTGGCTTTTCCATTTAGAAGCTAACAGATTAATTAAGTCAGTTAAGATTGCCTGATGTAAGGTAGGTACACAAAGCCTGGAAGTGAAAACTCGGGAGTATAAATATCTATACTGTCACCATTCTCTGAGATGAGTGATGTGTTCTAAGAAGCCCCAGTTCCATTTTCCTAGAAATGGGCTTTTATGAGCTCAGTGGGAGCTGCTGCTAACTCCTGCCAAATGATTGGTCAGCATCTTCGGCTGCTCTTCCTAAGACCTCTTGTTTTCACCAAAGGATAAATACTGGCTCAGCTTATTATGAAATTGTATGAGACAGTTAATGTCCCAGAGGAGCACTTACTGGTATTTGATAAAAGTGCCAGCGTTCTTGCTTGGTGGGCTTGGTGTTCTCGCAAGCAAGGACTGGCATGTTCAGCTGAGATGCTCCCTAGGGAGCATCCATGGGCATCACAAATCATTCAGCTGTGTGTCAGGAGGTTGGCAACTTCCTGCCACACTCACCATCGAGAGACCTGGTGAACCCAGGAGGGCACAGGCGTGTGCTGGAGCCATCAGGTAACTGGAGTGTCCTCGCCCGCCAGGGGCCTCTCTCACCTTGTCTCTGAAATTTGCAAGAAAACAACCACCTCGCAGTTTTATTTTAAGGATATAATGAAAGAAAACACGGAGGGCTTTGAAACCTGAAGGCTGATCCCATGTGAGGCGTTGTTTACTGGTGGGCTTCACCATTTCCCATTAAACGGAAATCAGGCTAAGTCTAAAATACACCAAGCAACAGAACATTTTGGTAGATTCCAATCTCGTTTGAAAATTGGCTTTTGCTTTCAACTTAGAAAAATCATTTTGGATGGAGTTGTTGAAAGTAATGATTTCTGGCAATTCCTGATGTGTGGTCTCTTAACCGATTAAATGTTGAACCTCTTAAATTATCTGATTGTTCTGTCTGGTTTTAGTCGTCTGTTGCTGCATAATGAGCCAACCCAAAACTGGATGACCTAGCACAGCAACCTTCTTGTTCTCTCCCATGCCCTTGCTTGAGCAGGTTCAGATGGGCACTGGTTGCCATCAGCTGGTGGCTAGGACACGAGCCTTCCCACCTTCTCCCTGGTCAATCTTTTCGAGGGAGTGCGGGCTGTTTTTAGAGAGAGCTGTGGTGCTGGGGAAGCTGATGCTGTCAAGAATACTTCCCTGAGATGTGATGACCCATTCCACATCAGCTTCTTGATAAATGGAGAAGAGGCATTTCCGGAGCCAGCAGTTAAGACAATGACGTCAGGCATTAGAGTACTTGGGTTAGAGTCCCAGCCCTGGCTCCTGACTCTAGCTTTCTGCTAATGTGTATCCTCGGTGGGTCACTGCCACTCACCTAGATGTGGATTGAGTTCCTGGCCCGCAGCTTTGACCTGACCAAGCCCTGGCTGTAGTGGGCATTTGAGGAGTGAAAAAAAGAAGACACAGTTTTGAGATCATGTGGGTGAGGGCATCGGTAAATCACCTGACCTGTCCCAGCTCACCTGTGCTCACTGGTGGCAGGCTGCTGCTGGTTGAGATCTGAAAACATCTCTTCAAGTGAGAGGGGATCAACAGCAACTTTGTGAGTTGTGAGTTCTCATAGATGATAAAATTATTCTGTTCCAGAAAAGAGGAAGTGGCACATTTGGGGTAGTCGAGATTAGTTCTTGCAGAGATAAAGTGGGTATCTCTGAACTGCACGTTTCCTGTTGTCTCCTGTTGATTGTGCCGTGGTGCAGTCATCCTGGGATTCTGACACACGTCAGTGTGCTGCTATCATTGGGCAGCACTTGCCCACGCTAACGTGCAATGGTGGATGTTTTGTATCGCTCTCCCTCAATGCAAGCTGCAGGATGCCGTTCCCGTCTACAGAAGTGACGCTTACCCTGAGAAGATAATGAATGTCCCAGGAATTACCCAAAAAATGACCCAAAAAACTGGCTAAGTGGCAGAGCCAGAGCCTGGCACAGGATGCATGCACCCTTGCACTCCCAGCATCAGTGGGCAGCAGAAGTGAATCTTTGCCGTTCTCTCGCTCCACCTGTTCACAAATGCTCTGTGGGGATCTAAGGAAGTTACTGTCACATGGTTATTTCCATCACCCTAGTCCTGTCTTTACCTAGTTCTGTCTTGACCTGCATGTGGCTTGCTCGTGCATAGCCACATGAGAATGCTGACGATGCTTCGATGGACAGCTGGCTTATTGCTGACGGTGAGAAAATGGAGCTGCTTCCTGTCATGTCCACAGACCCCACGGCTGATAAGCATGGGCATGAGGGAGCCACTTGGTGGCTGTGGCCTTGTGCAGATTGCATATTTCCTCTATCCCTTATTATTTTCCTCTGTTAAGTAGATATAATTGGGGTCTTAAACATAAGCCACACGAAGCACTTGCGTGAAGAAGTACGTCAGGTGCAGGAAGGGTTCAGTGTCTGTAGCCACTGCCACCACCACCGTCATCACTGTCGTCACCCAGAGAACATGGACGGCCACGTGGTGCTAATGTGGGCGGAGGTGAGTGTGGGCTGAAGTCAGGTTTCTGGGCCGAGATGACACTGTGGTTAACAGCTGCCTTTCCTAAGAAAATTCTAGTTGTTATGTTTTGGATTTGAAATGCACTTTAGCCGTCATCCAGGCTGTTTTCTGAATAAAGAGTTGAATGCCAAGAGAATTTGTTTAGGAGACTTGCTTAACCCATGGACATGTGCAGGAGATTCTGATTGAGAGTGGACTGTTGATCTGCACTTCGAAAACATTCCCTAGCCATCGTTTTGCATCTCTTCCTCGTCACTTTTGGACTATAATAGCACATTCAACTAACAGTACAAGAGCTGTGCTCACAGTTTCACCCAACCAAAACCAGATTCTGCCTTGAGCCGTGCTGCTGGCTCCCTCTGACAATGACCTCTCTCATTCCTCAGCACCTGGTGGAGGTCATATCCTCAGCGGGTTCCAGTCTCAGAAAGGCGATTGGTTGGTTCCTTCCACATCACCCGTGCCCCTGGCTGCAGATTTCACATAAATTCCAGGGATGCAGTGTGTAAACCATATGGGCACCATGTGAGGAGAGCCTTTATCCTCCGCTCGCTCTTTAGAGTATGCTGGAAACTTGAGTCTGCTTGCCTCTGCCGCCTTTAGTGTCTTTGATGGCTCCTCTGTTCCAAATCTTGGAATATGCAAGGTCACGATCAAGTGGGTGCAGGGAAAGATGGATGATTGACACTGGTTCCATTACTCTGGAGGCACAGGTATGGGCCCTGGCATACTGAGTAAGAGCTGCTTTGTGTTAACTGATTAAATCCATACTTGGCTGGAATGTAGGGCTAGAATCTGGCCTGGATTTTAGGGACCGTCTTGATTTCTAATATTACGTCTTGTCACTCCATACGCCTGGGGTCTACTTAGGAATCTATTGAAAGCCGGCGCCACGGCTTACTAGGCTAAACCTCCGCTTTGCGGCGCCAGCACACCGGGTTCTAGTCCTGGTTGGGGCGCTGGATTCTGTCCCAGTTGCCCCTCTTCCAGGCCAGCTCTCTGCTGAGGCCAGGGAGTGCAGTGGAGGATGGCCCAAGTGCTTGGGCCCTGCACCCCATGGGAGACCAGGAGAAGTACCTGGCTCCTGCCATCGGATCAGCGCAGTGCACCGGCCGCAGTGTACCGGCCACGGCGGCCATTGGAGGGTGAACCAACGGCAAAGGGAAGACCTTTCTCTCTCTCTCACTGTCCACTCTGCCTGTCAAAAAAAAAAAAAGGAATCTATTGGGCTGAGTCCCGCTGCTAAGCATCCACTCCTCATTCTGCTGTTGACAATATCCAAGTTTCTCTTAAGGGGTACCCTCTGTCCCCAACTCTCTAGTCATGTGCTGACGTCACCTCTGACAACAGTGGGTCCCATGACCTAGTCTGGCCGATCAGCGCATTTCCCATTTCCTCCCTTTGGCCACAGTGATTGAATCACAGATGAACACGTGAGGCAGCCAGGCAGTCAGGGTCAGCTGTCGATCATCCTGACGTTGGCACTGGAAACGGGGGGCTCTGCTCCTGGCGTTTCTGGCAGCCAGTGTGCATCCAAGAGGAGAGGGCGCCAGCCTGAGGAAGGACCAGATCTGGAAAGCAGAGCCACGAGATGCAGAGGTGTCAGGGAGAGAGGGAGCCAGCCATTGCTGACGCCACAGGCTTCCCCTGGGCTGCTTCGGTTTCCAAGGCTAACACTTTTTGGGTTTTTGGTAAAGCCAGTCTGAAGGCTTCTTAACTTGTAATAGAAAGCGTTCTGATGGACACAGATGCTTGTTGGGTGGGTCTTGCCTTCCTTGCCGAAAGTTCTGGCTTTTGCAGAGAAAGGAGAGAGATCCCAAGAGACCTCTAGTCCCTGAGCATCGCCTGGAAACAGACCAGCGAGAACCTGGAACGGTCAGAGATACATCAGCCTGAACTCACAGGTAATCTGTCCTCAAGTATCACGAGAATGCACTGATTCAAATAGAAAGTTTTTTAAAAAGTTTTAGATGTTAGTGATAATTTGTTTCAAGTATTTTGGGGGTGGGCATTTGGCAGAGCAGTGTCGGCACCACTTGGCACGTCCACATCCCATCCCGTCCCAATGCCCGGGCTTGCTCTCCGGCTCCGCTCCTAATTCCAGCCTCCTGCTAATGTGCACTCTGGAAGGCGGCAGGTGAGGGCTTCCGAGCCTGGGGCCCTGCCACCCACGTGGGAGAAACAAACTGAGCACCTGGCTCTGGCCTGAGCCTGAGCCTCACCCAGCCCTGCTCTGTTGGGGGCATTTCGGCAGTGAACCAGCAGATGGAAGATTCTCTCCGCCTTTGAAGTTAAATAAAAAAATGGAAAAAATATTTTGGAGGCTGCCAAGTTTAAGGAAACAAGCTTTGTGGTTGAAGCTTAGGAAGGTGACCCTGTGTCCTTGAGCCTCCATTTCCCCGTCTGTAAAATGAGCACAGAGAACTGTTAACACAGATGATTTGAATAAAGCAGGCAGAACAGGTGCCCAGTGCAGCCTCCATAAGTAGGAGCTGTCCCTGTTAACAATGCTCTGGATTTTTCCTTTCTGGGTTATGTGAAGATCGTTGTTATTGCGTCCATGAGCCAGATTTAGAAAAACAAAATCATCTAAATCAGAAGCACAAATGCTCTACGATGAGGATGTTGAATTTGCTCGCTGGCTGCTCCGTGCTGGCAGGCAAAGGAGACCGAAATGCTAGTTGTTTTCCTCATTCCAGTGCAGCCCGAGTTATCCAACAGCATGCCCCTGGCTCCCTTGAAGGCTGTGGCATCACCATCTGTGCCCCAAAGGCTCCTCTGAAGTCTTTACTATGACTCATTTCTATGTCAAGACCCTAAAAGTACTTGATGTTCTCCGAAGTTGTCTTTCAGGTTTCCAGTCACATTCCGGGGAGAGATGTAATCGCCAGCCGCCCTGGACCAGTCCATCCCTAGTGCGAGAGCTCTGCCTGCACATACGGGTTGGAGAGTACCCAGAGGTCACTCTGCAGCATCCTAACACTAAGCTCTCCACCCCAGGAGAGCTTAAGCCTTGTCACCCTAACACACACCCATGCTGACACATGTTTCTGCACTTATAGCCACGCTTACATGTGATGACAAGGCCCTCTCCTCTCACAGATCCATTTCCCCCTAAAATAAGATGGCTAGTGGAGTCACAGCTTTGGAAATTGCTCCCCCTCGCCTCCTTATTTGCTGCAAGTAAATAACTTGATGTGGCACCTGCTTCTGGTGCATTTCCTGGATTTCTCCAGGAAGCTGGTCCACAGTTTCAGGTAGGTAACAATATGTTGTCAATGCCAGCCTTTCTCCTGGCAGAAGCAAGTTCACACCAAACTTTACCTCCTGGGCACTTAAAAAAGCAACGACGACAGCAACAAAAGCACAACACAAGTCAAAAAGCCCAATCCAGACGTGGATGGTCCTGTTTCTAACACAGTTCTAGAAGGTAGGAGCTTTTAATCATCATTTTACAGATGAAAACACTCAGCTTAACAAGAGAGGGCAGCCAGCTGATGATCAGGGCTGGGATTATAGCCCGAGCTGCCGAAACCCACAGCCTGCTCTTTCTTCCCCTGTCCCCGCTGACCGCTGGCTTGCAGCACCTTCTATGCCAGCGGGACTTGAGTCCTTGGCCCGTGCACTCAGGCTCCTGTGCCCACCTTTGTCCGCTGTCGGTTCCAGCTCATCAGGAGACCCGGTTCCCAGGCGGGAGTCCTCCTAGGATCCCACAGAGGCTGGCTGTGGGACTTTCCAGTGGTGAGTTAGACAGGAGCAGAACTGAGTCACTTTGAGGAAGAAGGTTGTCTTTCCTGGGAAGTTGTGAAGGTCTCACTGTGTCTTCTTACTGCTCTGTCAACTTCAGGATTTCTCATTGCGGAAGGACAAGCATTTCTTCCTAATGAACCGCTCGTTATGATTTGACTGGATCATGTGTTTAACAGGAGAACCAGGTGGGAATCACGGGGGATTACTTTATTCAGTTTATTGCTTTGCACAAAGGGGAGGGGAATGCAAGTGTTCACTTGAAACAAATGACATTTTGTATGGAAAACAGGCCTTGTTCTACAATGGATTAACAAAGTGGTGGCCGGCGCTGCGGCTCACTAGGCTAATCCTCTGCCTTGCGGCGCCGGCACACTGGGTTCTAGTCCCAGTCGGTGCGCCGGATTCTGTCCCGGTTGGCCCTCTTCCAGGCCAGCTCTCTGCTGTGGCCAGGGAGGGCAGTGGAGGATGGCCCAAGTCCTTGGGCCCTGCACCCCATGGGAGACCAGGAGAAGTACCTGGCTCCTGCCATCGGATCAGCGCGGTGCCAGCCGCAGCGGCCATTGGAGGGTGAACCAACGGCAAAGGGAAGACCTTTCTCTCTGTCTCTCTCTCACTGTTCACTCTGCCTGTCCAAAAAAAAAAAAAAAAAAAAAAAAAGGTGGTAATTAACACCTTCTACCACCTAGGGTCCTTGCTAGGTTCCCTGTCCCCTTGTCGGGCACCCTCTGAGACCTGTGTTGCTGTAAGAGGTAGTCATGGACATTGCTTGCCTCCTTGACTTGTGTTTGTGTGATCTGGTGACCACAGAAATTAATGAGTGATTTGGCAGAGACTGAAACAGCCCTCGGCAATCAGCTACTTATGTTTCTCCCCACAGAGCAATCCCCAGCCTGGGAGTGCCCATCATCGGGACCAGCACACTGCACGACAGCAGGGCCTCTGTGTGTGTTCTGTCCTAACGCTCAAGGTTCCTAATGGCTGTGCTAGGTGATGATGGAGAGGCAAGGGCCGGTGCTGGTTGAGGTGTGTGGTGAGTCTGTGCTGCCTCGGGCTCCACTTGGTCTATGCATAGTGGCCCTCAGTATTCCCTGGGAATCTGTATCTGCTCACTCTGGATGCAGGTGGCTCCAATGGAGCTGACTACAGCCTGAGGGTGGCATCAATCGAAGCCTCAATCCCCTGCCTACAGTGATTCATTCAGTCTAACGCTCTCCCAACTGAGCTATTTCGGCAGCCTACAGTGATTCATTCAAAGACGGATAGTAACCAGCCTCCAGGACGCCAGTGTCTTCTGAGAGGGACCTTGGCGCGGTGACTCCTGGGCCAGGCGGAAGTCGCTGAGCTTCAGGCCCACGTGTTCAAGCGGTGCTGACTCGACCAGGTTCAAAGCTAGGAAACAGCACTGATGAGATGGCAGGGCGAGCAGCTGGTGAGTTGGAAGCACACATCCCTGCATAGTAAGTGTTGGATTGCTAGGAGGAGAGGTGTGCGTCCCAGGGCGTTCGGGAGCTGAAATCTGCAGGAGGATTCCGGGCGCAGGGAGCTCCCTGAACCCTGGTGGTCTCAGCAGCACAGGGCCTTGGCTGTCTTCTCCTTCAGCCTGCAGGTGCCTTCTCACGGGGAGAAGTGGCCAGTGTGCTTTCTCCTGCCCTGCTCCGCTAAGGCGCCGTGGCTTTCCTCTGCCCTCCCCCACCTTGACCACGAGATGCATTGTCTCCAGCAGTCTGTGACAGTTCACGTTGCCGCTGTGCGGGAAATGTTGCCCTATTTGGAGAAGTAGAAATAGAAACGTAAGAAAAGAATGAAATCTTGCGGTAGACGTCTGGTAACTTATTTTCAGTTATTTTTTTCCTTGCTGTCGTAGTTTGCAAAGCTGTTCCGTTGAATGTGCGTGTGCACTGGCGCCAGCTGGATTTGCATTTCTGTTACCACTGTCAGAGCTGACTTCTTGCTGTGCTGACTCCTCCCTGGGGCTCTGCCTGCAGCATTTGACTAACTGCTGAGAGGAGGGTCTCAGCCAGCTGCGGTCATCATTTTCCAGGCTGCACTAACAACGAGGGAAGCACACTGCAGACACCGTGCGTGGCGATCAGGTGCGGCGTGCCACCTTTTAGGGGTCCCGTGCTACTGCTGCCCCAGGTGCAGAGGACTCAGAATCATGGGGATTAGGACTGGGGATTTCATTCCAACAAAGCTGGACCTGACCGCTACTGATTCAGTGCTTACTGTGGGCTTCTGAAAGTTTCTTGTTGGTCTCTATATCACCTTGTTGCTTTAGTGTCATAATAAATCCATTCAAGGGTGCCCTGGCTCAGCGGCTTAGGCCTCCCCTGCAGACACGGGTGTCCCATATGAGTGCAGGTTCATGCCCTTGCTGCTCCACTTCCAATCCAGCTTCCCGCCAATGCGCCTGGGAAAGCAGCAGAGGATGGTCTGAGTGCTTGGGCCCCTGCACCCACATAGTAGACCCAAATGGAGCTCCAGGTTCCTGGCTTCTGTCTGACCTGGGCTTTTGCAGCCATTTGGAGAGTAAACAGATGGAAAATCTCTCTCTTTCTCTCTCTGTTTCTCTGTCATTCTGCATTATAAGTAAATACATTTTTTTACAAATAAGTCAGTCAATTCTTGATTCGCTGAATATTTCGAGAACGTTTTCCCATCACCCAGAATTTCTAGCTCTGGAAGCAAACCCAGGAGTGAACCCAGTTGAGCAGTGTGAGGAGTGCTCCTTGGGGGTGGCAGCCGGACAGTGGCGCTGAAGTCCGCTGCTCCCCCGGCCTCTGCCCCAGCTTTACAGTGTGGTCTGCAGACACTGGCCCTGCCGCTGGCGGGAAGCAAGCTGGAAAATTAGAAAGAGAACAGGTGGGCAATGGACACAAAGTTCTCTTTCCCAGGTGGTCCTGCCTAGCCTTAGAAACACGGAGTGAGAGGTTTCCGCGGCTCTTCACTCCCTCTGGTGGCAGTGCGGTGCCACTACTTCCCAGCTGTGGTGGCCGGAAGCGCCTGCCCAAGTCGCCTGGTTGTTGGACAGGAGAGTAGAAACAGCAGTCCTTGGAGGCAGAGAGCAGGGCGCCTTGGCTGCACTGGACTCGCCTCGCAGAGCGGTTAGGAACTCGGTGTGACAGGTTGTGGCTAAGCGTTGCAGACCTGCTGGTCACACCAAATGTCGCTTCCCAAACACATTTTCCACCAAATGTTGGGCTAGTATGGTGATTTTAGGATTTGGGGAGTAAAGAAATCACCAGATTGTCCCTGGTCCCTCTTCCATTCCAGCTGAAGGCAAATTGTACAGATTTACCCTTCAAAAAAATTAAAATGTAGATTTGGGTTCAGATGCAGTTCAGTAATGCATCTGCAATACTACTGGAGTTATTTATTGCACATTACTGTATGTCTCCTCTGTTGTATGTTTCATACTGCAGCACAGAGAGAAATGGAATGAAAGACTCAGTTTAATTGAGGGGTCCTTTTTTGAAAACCTGTGTGGGATGAGCTGTTCTTGAAGAAATTGTCGGAAGTAGATACTAGTTTTCGACAAAAATGAGCTGGCCATAAGTTTTCAGGTGCTACGTTTTGCGTAAAGATCATTCTTAATACACAGTGGCAAGTGCTTCCAGTGTGTTTCTTGTACTTTGGTAAATGATGTGACATCAAAACGAGAGTGGACTCCCCACTGACACAGACTGTATGATGGGCACCTAAATAACTGGCTGGACCTGGCCTGAGCTCTTGGTCAAGGTGACGGTAAACCTCTATCTCCCTTGCTGTGATGGCGTCCTCTGGGTCATCCCTCATTGCCTCTTGGTATTCCTGCCTTTTTAAGATTTATTTATTTATTTGGAAGGCAGAGTTACAGAAAGGCAGAGGCAGAGAGAGAGAGAGAGAGACTAGAGGTCTTCCATCTGCTGGTTCACTCCCAAATGGCTGCAAAGGCTGGAGCTGAGCCCATCCAAAGCCAGGAGCCTGGAGCTTTTTCCAGGTCTCCCACATGGAAGCAAGGGCCCAAGCACTTGGGCTATCTTCCACTGTTTTCCCGGGCCATAGCAGAGAGCTGGATTGGATGTGGAGCAGCTGGGACTTGAACTGGCATCCATATGGGATGCTAGCATTGCAGACCGGGCTTCAACTGCTATGCCATAGCATCGGCTCTGATATTTCTGCCCTTTTGCCGTCTCATCTCTTGGAGCGTGGGCTGGACATACTAACTTGCTTCTGATAAATAGAATATTGAAAAATAACGAGACATAATTTCTAAGATTAGGTTACAAAAAGACTATGTCTTGTCAAGACTTGGAAGCAAGCAAGTTGTCTTACTGGTGTGGTCCATTTAGACAATGGAATAATACTCAGTGTGCATGCATACACAGTTGTCAAGTCATGAAAAGACATGGGGAAAGTTGAAATGAGTATTACTAACTAAAAGAAGTTCCTATGAAAAGGCTATATACCGTATGATTCTAACTATATGGTATTTTGGAAAAAGCAAAACTACAGTAAAAAAAGAGCAGTGATTGTTGAGGGTAGAGAGATGGAGAGAATAACAGGCAGAGCAGAGAAGAATTCCAGGACAGTGAAAGCTATGGAAAGGTACTGGAATGATGGATGTGTGTCATTATACACTGGTGAAACCCAGAGCTAGCACAGCACTGCTGTGGCCTGGATATGGTTTGAGTGTGTCCCGAAGGGTTGCAGGTGTTCATATTTAATCCCATTGTGTGGAATTAAGAGGGTGGGGACTTAATCCAATCACAGTGTGTGGAGGTGGGGCTGTCGGGAGTGACTAGGATTGGAGAAGATCACCAGGGAGAGGCTGCAGGCTTGAATCCTGGGGGTGTTCTAAGAGGAGGGAGAGAGGCCTGAAGACGTCCACACACACGTGTGCTGCCTCTTGCCCTGTGATGCCCTGTGCTGCCGTGGGACACGGCCAGCAAGGAGGCCAGTGCCAGAGGCAGCTCCTCGATGCTGCACCTCCAGGACTGTGAGCCAAACTAAACCTCTTTTCATTAAAATGTACCCCGTCTGTACCCCATAGTATTGTGTTGTTGGTCATGAGATGAACTAATACAAACAAGGATGGACCGTGCCGTGAACTGTGGACGGTGGGTGGTCATGATGTGTCAGCGTGGACTGCTCAGTCGTCAGACCTGTAGCACCCCAGTGGGCAATGCTGACAGTATGTGTGTATGTGCACTCCGTGCCTCTCGCTGAGCTTGGCTGCGAACTGAAGTCTGCTCTAGAAAATAATGTCCATATGTTAAAATAACAAAAAAGACTGAAAACAACAATAAGAACAGACTGTGGCTTCTTTCTTGGGTGCATTGTCTTGTTCTGTCCTTGGCTCACACGGAGTGAAACTAGCTTCCGTGCTATGGAATAATCAGTGTGGCAGGGAATGTCTCCAGCCAGTAGACCTGACATCAGCTATGACTGCAGGTGTGAGCTCCAAGCGGGTCCTTCTCCAGGTGGATCTTAAAACGCTGCCCTGTGAGAAACCCTAAGCTTTAGGCACCCAGCTAAGCTGTGCCCAGATTTCTGACTCGCAGAAACTAAGAAGACACATACATGTGACTTTGAGCTGTCTGGTCTCTGGGGTTAAATTTTTAGGCAGCAATAGATACCTACCTGTTAAGCCACTTATATCCAAGTGTTGCAATTGAAACTTAGATGCAAAATACTAAACTCATTATTATACCATGAGTTCTGTGTTGACTTCAGCACAGATGCACCTAACAGTCTATGAATATCAGGTCACAGTGGTGGTCCAGATTATACCACTAGTCCCTCCTCATGAAGAAAACTAACTTGCTGAGCGCTGTTAAGTATCTGTTCACTAGGCACCCATTTCCTTTAGAAAGGGGTTAGGGTAGTTATTCATTCAAGTTACATAGACAACAAGGGAAGGAGATGAGATTCCAGCAGAGCTGTGGCTTGTAACTAAAAGTAACTCAAATTACCCTTTCTGGAACTTTCCCTCACTCTTTGGCACTGTCTTCTCCACCACCTGTGTTAGTGAGCTGCCCTCCACAGTCCGTGTTGGACCAGCCCCTTCCGTGGATACAAGCCATGACGCTAGTTTCAGAGGGCTCCCAGGCTCACTCTCGCTCTTCCCTTGTCAAAATCTTCGTTGTGGTGGAAGGGTGCTGTATTGCCTTGCAGAACAGTAGCCATGCTTTCTGGGGAGTTTATCCCACAGTTTTTCTAGAGGCTGCCAGTCTGAGGTCTAGCCCTAAATAATGGGATTATGACTCATCATAGGTGTGTCAAGTGTTCATTAGTGATTGTTTTCAGTGAAACACCACTTAGAGAATTACTCCAAGATTTATAAATGGAAGCCCTGTTAAGGGTCCCTCATGTTCTACAGTATGCAGGAGATCACAGGACAGTGTAACTTCAAAATTTATAAAGCAAAAATGTGGGGGGGGGGTAGTGTTGTGGCGTAGCAGGTAGAGCTACTGCCTGCTACACTGGCATCCCATGTGGGTCCTGGTTCAAGTCCTAGCTGTTCCACTACTGATCCAGCTCCTTGCTGGTGTGCCTGGGGAAGCAGAGGATGGGCCAGGTGCTTGGGGCCCTGTAACTACATGGGAGACCTGGAGCAAGCTCCTGGCTCCTGGCTTCAGATTGGCCCAGCTCCGGCTATTGAAGCCATCTGGGGATTGAATCAGTAGATGGAAGATCTCCCTTTCTCTCCCTCTCTCTCCCTCTCTCTCCCTCTCTCTCCCTCTCTCTCCCTCTCTCTCCCTCTCTCTCCCTCTCTCTCCCTCTCTCTCCCTCTCTCTCCCTCTCTCTGTCTGTCTCTAACTTTGCTTTGCTTTTCAAATAAATACATCTTTTTTTAAAAAAAGCAAAAAATGGAAACAGGTCATCTAGAAAAATCTACAGTCATAGTGAGATATTTTAGACAAATTTTTCTCAATCACTCATAGTAGAAACAGGCAAATTATCAGTAAGAATATGGAACACTTAATAATATGGTCTGTACATGTGGGGAGCAGCCGGACTAGACTGAGTTACTGGAATTAAGACTTATTCTATGCATCTGCTCTCCCACAATATGGCGCTAGGAGAGAAGTAAACAGCTTCCGCACAGCTGCCTCCAGTTCAACCAATAAACTGTAGGACTTGCTCCTGATTGGAGAGCAGCGTACTCGGCGTGTGGGCAGCCGAGTTAGGATTGGCGGAGGAGGACTATAAAGGAGGAGAGAGACGGCATGCACCAGGAACATCTATGGGGAACATCTAAGGGAACCCGTGCAGCCCCCGAGAAGAGCCGGCCGGCGGTGTGCCGCTCCCCTGCGGAAGTGGGGAATGTGGCTAGGGGGAACTGCCCTTCCACGGAGGTGGAAGGGATAGTAGCCAACCCGGGAAGAACCAGCAGCAAACCCGGGGAGGGCCGAGCAGACGAAAGAACAGCGCAGGGTCCTGTGTCATTCCTCCACGAAGAGGGGGAGCGACATAATGGTGCCGTGACTCGGATTAGGAAACCTAGGACGGATAGCAAACTTAGGAGGGAAGAAACGGGAAGAACTGGGAAAATACCGGAGAGAGAGACTAGTAAATAGCCTAGGGAAAAGCCGGACGAAAAGGGTGCCGGAAGAAGCTATTGAAAGCCTAGGCATAGATTCGGATACGGACTACGGGGGGAAGCTGGGAGAAATCTCTAAGGTCGAAAGCGAAAGTGAAAGCTAGAACAAACAGACTCGGACGTGGACTGTGGGGAGAGGCCAGGAGAAATGAGGGAGGAATATCGTTGGAAGAAAGTTTGGGGAAACATACCGGGTAGAGAAAAATGTTAGGGAAATTGAAGCCGTGGGGGGCAGGCCAAGGCGGACACGAAAGCCACTTTGGGATTCTCAAGTTAGCCCAGGAATAGGGGGCGAAAAGTTGAAACCAGAAGCTGAAACGTGAGCCTGGTTGGGATCCGTCTGATTAGCCCGGGGAGCAAAGGACGGGAAGCCAAACCGTGGGGCGGAGACGTATGCTGGGTTGAATTCGCCAGGCTAGCCCGGGGAACTTAGATTGAATGCTAGTGGCGGACACGTAAGCTACGCTGTGTTACTCGCGGAAGCCGCCGCGTGCAGAGAGAGCACGGGGCGTGAATAGATAGGGAACGGGGCTGGCGCGAGGCCGTGGTGCAGACGCGAAGGGCGTGGAGACCGCGGAGCGCGCGAAGCCAAGCCGCGCAGAGCCGGGAAGCAGCCTCGGGGCGGGCACCGGAAAGCTGCGCAGATGAAAGAGGCGCGGGCTGAAGCGGCTCAGCCGGGAAGCCGCCGAGAAGTAGCCTCGGGGCGGGCAGCGGGAAGCTGCGGGGATAAGAGAAACAGAAGTTTGGAAGTGGAGTGAGAGAAATGGGAATGTTGGCAGACAGAAGTAAAATGGGAGAAATAGGAATGCCCGGAGATAGAGAAATAGAGAAATAGAAAGGCCTCCCTACAACACTGCACTGTGAGAGCTTGGATTCGGTCTGCCTGATTAAGTGAGGCGATGAGCACGATGAGCACCTGCGGCGGCTAGCAGCTTATGCGCCGCAGGTCACCGAAGACAGGCACGAATTAACATCAGTAAGGCTTCCCCACAATACAACAATGAGAAAGCTTGGATTCGGTCTGCCTAATTAAGGCGGTAAGCACCAGCAAGCAGCTCGACCAGAGTATGAGCTGCAGGTCACCGAAGATAGGCACAAACCAACACTAATAAGTCTCCCCCACAATACGGCAATGAGAAGGCTTGGATTCGGTTTGCCTGATAGGTTTTGTAAGCACCTGCGGGCAGTTCTAGCAGAGTAGAGCATGCGCTGCAGGGCACCGAACACAGGCACGCATCAGCGCCTAAAAACCTCCTCACAACATGGCGAAGAGAGGACCCGGATTCGGTTTGCCTGATAGGACTTGTAAGAACCTGTGGCAACTCTAGCAAGTAGAGCAGAGTGTGTGCCGCGGGACACCGAAGACAGGCGCGTATCAACGCCAAAAAATAAAAAGAAAGGGGGATCTGTGGGGAGCAGCCGGACTAGACTGAGTTACTGGAATTAAGACTTATTCTATGCATCTGCTCTCCCACAATATGGCGCTAGGAGAGAAGTAAACAGCTTCCGCACAGCTGCCTCCAGTTCAACCAATAAACTGTAGGACTTGCTCCTGATTGGAGAGCAGCGTACTCGGCGTGTGGGCAGCCGAGTTAGGATTGGCGGAGGAGGACTATAAAGGAGGAGAGAGACGGCATGCACCAGGAACATCTATGGGGAACATCTAAGGGAACCCGTGCAGCCCCCGAGAAGAGCCGGCCGGCGGTGTGCCGCTCCCCTGCGGAAGTGGGGAATGTGGCTAGGGGGAACTGCCCTTCCACGGAGGTGGAAGGGATAGTAGCCAACCCGGGAAGAACCAGCAGCAAACCCGGGGAGGGCCGAGCAGACGAAAGAACAGCGCAGGGTCCTGTGTCGTTCCTCCACGAAGAGGGGGAGCGACATGTACATACAACCTAATGACCACATACAGAACTGTAAACACCTAAAATGCTAATTGCGTATTCTTCTCAAGTATACATGGAATCAAGCATGTGCCTTATGATGGGTCATAAAACCAAACTCAATACGTTTAAAGGATTGAAATCAGAATGTGTTTTTGGGCAATAACATGTTGGGCTGAACAGTGATAACAAAAGATTATTAGGACATCTACCTGTTTGAAATGAAGAAATAAGCCTGCAAATTATTAATATCTTAAGAAAGAAATGACGAGGCCGGCGCCACGGCTCAATAGGCTAATCCTCTGCCTTCGGTGCCTGCACACCAGGTTCTAGTCACGGTCAGGGCAATGGATTCTGTCCCGGTTGCTCCTCTTCCTGTCCAGCTCTTTGCTGTGGCCCAGGAGGGCAGTGGAGGATGGCCCAAGTGCTTGGGCCCTGCACCTCATGGGAGACCAGGAGAAGCACCTGGCTTCTGGCTTCAGATCAGCGTGGTGCACCGGCTGCAGTGGCCATTGGAGGGTGAACCAATGGTAAAGGAAGACCTTTCTCTCTCTCTCTGTCCACTCTGCCTGTCACAAAAAAAAAAAAGAAATGATGAAAGTTAAACCATTTAAAAATGGACAAGCTGTGCATATTCTAAGAGTATGAAAAGCAACAAAGAAAAGCAAGGTTGCAGCCTACTGATGAGTTAGGGAGTCTAAGCAGGAAAAGGGGAGACAGAAAAGGCTCTGGGTGTTCAGGAGCCATTGGCGTCAGCGCGTTGGAGGTCATGGTGACTAGGGAGAATCCTGCGAGAGGAGCACTTGCGCAATGCAGAGAGGGAATCTGGACATGAGATTTCCGACGTGGTAAGGTTTCTGGTGATGAACAAACACAGGGCATGACATGGGAGAAAATGGCAAAAGATGATTGAATACAAATAATCACTGGAAGTGAGAGCGTGAATTCAGAAGCAGAACACTGGGTGCATCCAACTCCATGGGTCCACTGCACACAGATTCTTAAGTCTCCAAGCAGAAGAAAAATGTCGAGGTGGACAGATGGAAAACAGCTGGAAGGAGATGTGAAGAATGAAGAGTTGTGAGCAGGAAGCTGGAAAATATGGGAAAGTGGGTGCTAAGTCCTACATGGCTCAGCATAAAGGGAGCAGGTGAGGCAAGCCAGGTCTCCCCTGAAGCACAGGTCATCAGCAGTATTCTGAACAGGGAGATAAAAGCTGGCAGTAGCTCATCTTTGCACTGTCAAGTGGTTTGTGCAATGCACAGGATTATCAGTTGCTTCAAACTGAGAGAAACCAGCCAACTTCTACTCACAAATTGGATTTTGTCAACCTTACAATATGGCTTTACTTAGCATACCCTATTGTGGTGTTCCCAACTTCTCTGCGCCCTAAGCTGATTTGCTCACTGAGCAATGCACCTAGCTGCTTGTGGGGGTTTTCCAAGGGAGAGACCCATCCTGTAATGTAGGCATCACGCACTGCACAATCTAATGTGTGCTTTACCACAAGGCATCTGCTTGTAGTTGAGGAGGTATTAAACTACATGATACAGGAACCTTTATGGAGTTAAATTGCTTTGAAACTTTTTTCATTTGTACACTTATGCAGGTACATTTCCTTGTAAAAAAAAAAAAAAGAGAGAAAGAGAAAGAAAGAGAGATAGAGAGAGAGAAAGAGAGAAAGAAAAAAAGAAAAAGAGATATAAAGAGAAAGAAAGAAAAGAGAGAAAGAAAAAGAGAAAGAAAGAGAAAGAGAGAGAGAGAGGAAGAGAGAGAAAGAGAAAGAGAAAGAAAGAAAAGAAAGGAAGGAAAGAAAGGAAGGAAACGTGTGGAACCGGCATTGTGGTGTAGCAGGTAAAGCCACCACCTACAGTGCTAGCATCCCATATCGGTGCCAGTTCAAGTCCTGGCTACACCACTTCTGATCCAGATTGCTGCTGATGTCCCTGGGAAAGCAGTGGAGGATGTCCAAGTGCTTGGAACCCTGCACCCTCATGGGAGACCCAGATGAAGCTCCTGGCTCCTGACTTCAGCCTGGCCCAGACCTGGTTGTTGAAGCCATCTGGGGAGTAAATCAGTGGATGGAAGATCCTGGCTTTGTCTCTCCCTCTCTCTCTGTAATTCTGTCTTTCACATAAATAAATCTTTAAAAAGAGAGAGAGAGAGAGAGCAAATGTGGAAATGCCTTTGGTCACTGTCATTATTTCTTTCTTTCTTTTTTTTTTTTTTTAATTTTTATTTGACAGAGTTAGACAGTGAGAGAGAGAAAGGTCTTCCCTCCATTGGCTCATCCCCCAAAATGGCCGCCATGGCAGGCGCTACACCAATCCGAAGCCAGGAGCCAGGTGCCTTCTTCTGGTCTCCCACATGGGTGCAGGGGTCCAAGCACCCAGGCCATCCTCCACTGCCTTCCTGGGCCACAGCAGAGAGCCAGACTGGAAGAGGAGCAACCGGGACTAGAACCTGGCACCCACATGCGATGCCGGCTCCGCAGGCGGAGGATTAACCAAGTGAGCCATGGCACTGGCCCCCATTATTTCTATCTCATCTTTAGAACCAACTGCTGGTATCAGTCGCTATGCTTCCCCAGGCTTTTCTGTAAGCATTTATACTCTTTTTAAAAAATTTTTTAAAGGTTTATTTATTTATTTGAAAGGCAGAGTTAGAGTGAATGAGAGATCTTCTATTCCTTGGTTCATTCCTCCAAAAGGCTGCAACCACTACGCCTGGGCCAGGCTGGTGCCAG
This sequence comes from Oryctolagus cuniculus, assembly GCF_964237555.1. Taxonomy (NCBI): domain Eukaryota; kingdom Metazoa; phylum Chordata; class Mammalia; order Lagomorpha; family Leporidae; genus Oryctolagus; species Oryctolagus cuniculus. The sequence continues at coordinate 9,330,041 of NC_091437.1, forward strand.
GAGCCTGGAACTCCATCCAGGTCCGCCACATGGGTGCAGGGGCCCAAGCACTTGGGTCATCTTCTGCTGTCCCAGGTGCATTAGTGGGAGCTGGATTAGAAGCAGAGCAGCTGGGGCTTGAACCGGTACTCATATGGGATGTAGGAGGTGGCCCAACCCCCTGAGCCACAGTGCTGGCCCTAGCATTTAGAAATATATATAGGGAAATGTACAATTTTATATATCAGATCATTTTACTCCCCCGATTTCCATTGTAATCAGAGCAAATTCCACGCTCTTAACCAGTCCGTAGGACTCTGTGCAATCTGGTCCTTGTTTGATCTCTTCAGGCAACAAGCAAGGACAAGGTGTTCTTCCCAACTCTGTGCTGTCCATTCTGCTTAGAAGGCTGTCCCAATTCTTGTTTGACTGGTTCCTTCTCAATATTAAGTTCTCAGCCAAAGTCCACCTCTGTCTAAGCCTTTCCCAATAACCATCTCTAAATTAGTACCCCGCTTCCCAATCTCTGCTTTCAATCTCTCTTGAATCCCATTACCTTGTTTTAAGCAAGAGAGCGACACCACTGATGTTTGATTCCTTACTTCTCCATGATAGCTAAGTTACTTAACCTTTTGGTGCTGCAGGTCGCTCACCTGAAAATGGGGATAGTTATAGCATCACCTTTATAGGTTGCTAGGAATTGAGATGTGCTAATATTCATTCAACACAAAGAAAGTGCCTAGAACATAAAGAACTCTGTCTGTTAAATGGGTATTTTCCCTTAGCACTTGCGATTATATAGAATAACTTATTTGTGTGTTGGCCCTTAACTGCAGGGACCTTATCTCATTTGTTCTCAGTACCAAGACACTGCCTGACTTGAGCAGCTCATAATAAAGATTGAAATATGAATGCTTAAATCTTACCCCATGCATGGGGATCTGTGTGTCCAAGAGATAAGTTTACAACAGAAAACACAGTCCTGAGTTCATTGAAAAGCTTTGAACTTTTATACAGCAGTTACAACTGGGTGTTGTGCTGCTGTACTAGATGGATGTAAGCCCTCCTAGTACCTTGAAAGTAGGATTGACCCAACTGTAATTCTCTCACATGTCTTCTTTTCCGCAGAGCACAGGGTCTGTAAGACTAATGTGGGAGCAGCAGCCACCACACACCCATCATATTTAGATAATACCAGCAGCAGTTATCCCAGCCAAAGGCATTCCCAGATCCCTGTACAATCCAGACCTATTCTGCAATCACCAGTCAAGTGGCTTAAGATTAGCTGGCAGAGAAGAGAGAAACAGTCTTGTTTGAGCTCGTCAGGTTGGCAGTCATACTGTGTCTGTTGGCCAAGGTCTGTGAACCTAAACTCAGTTGGGGAATCTCTTTTGTAGAGGGTTCATTATGCTTCTCTGTGCCACTCCTGGTATCTTGCATGAATCCAAGGCTGGCACCTTCATAAACCCAAATAGCAGCTGTGTTGCAACTATTAACACATCCATGACCAGGACTCTGAGGCCCAGGGAAGATGGGAACCTAAACTCGCTCTTCCAAAGGAATTATCTTGCCCTAGCAGGTAAGGTCCAGCATGGACCACCTATCTAAGGCTTAAAAAAAAAAGGTAAAGGCCGGCGCCGCGGCTCACTAGGCTAATCCTCCGCCTAGCGGCGCCGGCACACCGGGTTCTAGTCCCGGTCGGGGCGCCGGATTCTGTCCCGGTTGCCCCTCTTCCAGGCCAGCCCTCTGCTGTGGCCAGGGAGTGCAGTGGAGGATGGCCCAAGTGCTTGGGCCCTGCACCCCATGGGAGACCAGGAAAAGCACCTGGCTCCTGGCTCCTGCCATCGGATCAGCGCGGTGCGCCGGCCGCAGCGCGCCGGCCGCGGCGGCCATTGGAGGGTGAACCAACGGCAAAGGAAGACCTTTCTCTCTGTCTCTCTCTCTCACTGTCCACTCTGCCTGTCAAAAGGTAAAGGATAAGAAAATTAGGGGAAAAAAATCCACTGGAAATCCACCTGTTAGGCTGAGCTTGAGAAAGAGCCAGTCTGTCTGCAGTTCCCCATGACTGGCCCTAGCAATGATCCTGAAGTTGTGCAAAGTACAGCTGTTGCATCTGCTCCCCCTAGAGAATGTTTTATCACCCTGAGAAAGAAATACCCCTCTCCATTTAAGACTCGATCCTGACTTGTACAGTATAAATTCCTGGGAGGCCTGCATTGATTCCCAAATGAACCCATTTTTTTTCTTATCTAACTCATCTACTGTGCTCTGAAAGTTCTAAACCAGGCTGCACAACTGCAATCTAAAACTAGTTACAGCTCAGTGACAGCTCAAACAGCCATGGCAAGACAACATTTCTCATCTCTCCCTGTCATCTCTGGGTCCCAGAGAATAGCTTTCACCTCTTGCCACACTGGGCACCAATATGCTCTGGGTACAGCGTGGACTTCTCCCTGTTGCACCACCACAAGCTCTTAAGCTGCGCAAACAGGGAAGCTATGCCAACAGGAACCACGAGAAAACAAATAAGACAGATTATGGGGGCTGGCGCTGTGGCACAGTAGGTTAAGCCTCTGCCTGCAGCACCAGCATCCCATAGGAGCACTGGTTTGAGTCCTGGCTGCTCCACTTTCGATCCAGCTCTCTGCTAGTGGCCTGGGAAAGCATGGAAGATGGTCCAAGTGCTTGGGCCCCTGCACCTATGGGAGAGACCCGGAAGAAGCTCCCGGGACTCAAACCAGCCCAGCTCCGGGCACTGCGGCCATCTGGGGAGTAAAGCAGCAGAAGGAAGACCTCTTTTTCCTCTCTGTCTTTCCCTTTCTTTGTAACTCTTGCTCTCAAATAAATAAAATAAATCTTAAAAAAAAGGATTTTGAAGACATTTATAAAAAAATTAAAAAGATTATGAAAACAGGTTTGATTTTCCCGGTGCCCAGTGCCAGGCAGGATGAGGCTGGCTACTCCATGACTCAAGTGATCATCTGAATCTGGCTGTCATTTTGGGAATGCAAGGACAGAAAGGGGGTGGCTAGGCCTCTCAACAGCTGAGAAGCAGTCTTGTCTGGCTTGTTGATCCACGTGATAGAAGGAGGAGGAAGAAAGCACACGGTGTGGGCACAGGTAGTGTAAGAGGAATGGTGGAGGATATTTTTGGTCTACAGATCTGTTACCTGACGCTGTTAGTCTATAATGGGTAGTGATTACTATAAATCCCTCAATCATCATTATGAATAGCAGCTGATTGGTTCTTGGTTATTTTTAGCCAGATACAAAAGCCAGCATGAAAAGTCTTTGTAAGATGGGAAATGATGTGGAAGACCCTGAAGGAACATTCCTGGGCCCATCTTGTGTGCAATTAAACATGACCTGAAGTACATGGGTATTGTTTACTTTGGGAAGGAATGACAATATTTAGGCTGGCAATGTGGGCAATGCCAAGCTCTACATCTGCAGATACTTGTCTGTCTGTTGCGAGCCACTCATCTTGTGGTCATCCAGTAGTTTTAGTCATACTTGCCAGCAAATGCATCTCTACAGCGTCAGCCAGATTTCTTGGAGACTTTGGCACTTCCCCATTACATAGTATGAAAACCTTTTTCTCCTTTGGCTAGTGTGCTGCAAAAATCTAATCTGGGAATATGTTTATCCCAATGCTCTAATTCACTTAGATTACAGTAGACCTTCAAATGTTCATCATTCACGTTATTGTGTTTTCTTTTGCCAGTTGCATTCATTACTGAAAACTCATTCACTTATATTCTATCTTCAAAAGGATCTTAATTTGGCTTTTTAGGGTCTGTGATAAAGACCAAAAAGTAAGAAGTAAAAGTAAAGAAAAATTGGATTTGGAAAAATAATGATTGAAAAGTGAGTTTAGCCTCCAAAAGGCCCATCATGAAGCTTTATACCATTGTCAGAGGTGGGCCACGATTTGAGTCTTAAATCTTTGAGCAGCTGACGACAAAGAGGGGGAAGTATGACCTAAACACCCTTCATAGCACCAAACCAATGAAGTGGAACAAGTTACTTCTCAGACTGAGCAGAAGCACCACCCCTCCCAAACTCTGCTTGTGTCCTCATAGGACACTGGGAAATGTGATAAAAGGCAACTGAGATAATGTTGTTCCTATCCGACTACTGATTGCTTAAGTACCTTGTTTTCCACAAGGTTCGAGTTCTCATAATTCCCCCCCCCCCCCAAAAAAAAAAAAAAAGAGAGAGAGAGAGAAATGGTGGGGCCCAGCTCTTGTGGCCATCTCTCACACATCAACAAATAAGCTTCCGTGGATTTCTCCGACTCTTCAATCCGACTGGCCCTGTCTCCTCCTCTTGGGAAAAAGTGGGTTTGTATGAAAGACGGATAAGATAGGCCCTCTGCCCACTGTGGCCAAGGTGCAGACATGTCCCCTTCTCCCCAGGTGGTGACTGACTGCAGATAATCCCGTCCACACAATGCTCCACCCAATCACGCTTCTGCTTCAACCTCTGCGCTCCCTCCTCACCCTCGGGTCATTGTCACAGCTCACAATCCCTCTTCCTCAGTCTTTACTGTTGCCTTTTTGGGACCTGAGACTGAAGTGTGAACTCCGCCCCTTATCCCTATCCCTTCCCCTCCACATTCTGGCAAATTAATTTCATTTACTTACAAAACTTCAACTCCATCTTCATGTTGGTCTTCTGTATATTAATCTCTCATCTCTCTCTTAATTTCAAAGCCTGATTTTTCCAACTGTGTCCTGGATCGTCCTCAAAAAGTCCTCGCTTGCATCTTCATATATTTGCATCAAACTGAATTTATCAACCTCACTCCTGTTTTTTGAAATTTTCTTTTTAAAAATTTTTAACAGTTTATTTTATTTATTTGAAAGGCAGAGTTAGAGAGAGAGACAGAGAAAGAGACAGAGAGAGGGAGGTATCTTGTATCCTCTGGTTTACTCCCAAATGGCCGCAACAGCTATAGTTGGGCCTGGATGAAGCCAGAATCAGGAGCTTCTTTCTGGTCTCCCACATGGATGCAGGGGACCAAAAACTTGGTCCATCTTCCAGTTTTCCCAGGCACATTGGCAGAGAGCTGGATTAGAAGTGAGGCAGCTGGAACAGAAACTGGCACCTATATGGGATGCCGGCATCACAGGAGGCAGCTTTACCTGCTACACCACAGCGCCAGCCCAATTTTTCCATCTGCTGCTGTCAAGAGCCTCCCTCTTCCTCTGGGGCTCCCTATTTCAGTTAATGGCAATGCCTACCGAAATCCTGCAACACCAGATGTCTGCTCCTCCTATGCCACGTTGGTTAGAATTACAACCTTTTTCTTTCCACAACAAGTTACTACTTTTTCTTTTTAACATGGATTTGTGAGGGATCTGAGATTGAACCTTGGCCGGTGCCGAGGCTCACTAGGCTAATCCTCCGCCTGCGGTGCCGGCACACTGGGTTCTAGTCCCGGTTGGGGCTCCGGATTCTGTCCCGGTTGTTCCTCTTCCTGTCCAGCTCTCTGCTGTGGCCCGGGAGTGCAGTGGAGGATGGCCCAGGTGCTTGGGCCCTGCACCCATGTGGGAGACCAGGAGAAGCACCTGGCTTCTGGATTCAGTTAGCGCTATGCGCTGGCCGCAGTGGCCATTTGGGGGTGAACCAATGGAAAAAAAGAAGATCTTTCTCTCTGTCTCTCTTTCTCACTGTCCACTCTGTCAAAGAAAAAAAAAAAAAAAAAAAAGAGAGAGAGAGATTGAACCTTACTTGCATTAGCCTCACATAGATCAATGGATTCTGAAATAAGATATAAGATTCCAGAGTCAAAGGCAAATGATATAATTGCTCACAGCACAGCCGGCTCCATGAACTTTATGTTTGCCTGGGTTTTCTTTTCCCTGCCATGTTCCATGACAAAGAGGCAGAGGGACCTAGGTGGACACTGGTTAGCCAGTGATTTTGTGCTGTATCTGAAGACACCATAGCTTAGGACACTTTTATAAGAACTTGCCTGGGGCAGTTATTTGGTACACGGGTTAAGATGCATGCATCTCATATCAGTGTAACTGGGTTTGAGTGCCAGTTCTATTCCAGCTTCCTGACAATGCTCACCCTGGGAGGCAGCAGATAATGGCTCAGGGACTTGGGTTCCTGCCACCCACTTGGGAGACCAGATTGAGTTCCCAGCTCTCAGCTTCACTCTGTAGACATTCGAGGAGTAAATCAACAAGTGGAAGATCTCTGTCGCTATCTTTCAAATAGAATAAAAATAAATAAATAAAACTTTATAAAAAGGGACCTGCCTGACCTTAGTTCTAGAGGGAGAGGTTACATTTATTGTCCAAACATGAACTTTGCACTGTGAGAAAACATTGTCTCTATCTCTTAATGCATTATCTATTTATTTATGTAACCATTCTTGGACAGATAGTCTGGGATAAAAGGGCAGTTGGTGGCTCTTGTCACCTGATGAGCAGAAGCATCAGAGGTGTGTGGAGAATTCTCTGAACAGGATTCATCCAGTCATGTATGAACTATTCACATGATTTTTTCTGTATGTTCCAGATATAATTTCCTTTATGTCAGAAACTGGTTAATTCAGGAGGATTTTAAAAATTCAGATTTGTTTGAGAGGCAGAAAGGATGAGAGGGAGGGAGGAAGAAAGGCAGAAGGGGATTCCATCTACCAACCACTGGTTCACTCCCCAGAATGTCCACCACTGGCCCCTTGTTGGGGTCAAAGTTGGGAGCCAGAAATCCCGCCCAGATCTCCCTTGTGAGTGGCAGGAACTCAATTGCTTGAGCTATCGGCACTGCCCCCCAGAGTGTGCATTAGCAGGAAGCTGGAGTCTTGAGTGTAGCCAGGTGCTCTGATATGGGACCCAGGTATCCCAACTGGTGTCTTAACTGCCAGATCAGATACCTGCCCCATCTTAGGAACACTTTTGATGAAAACAATCAACCAGATTCCTCTGTGCCCAGATGAAAGCTGTTAATAGCACAAGGTGTCATTGGCAGATGCTAGGTCACTGGGACAAGGCTGGAGGAAGTGTAAAGCTTAGCATCTATTTAAAACCAAAACCATGGCTGCAGCCTGGATGAACATAAGGTAATGCTTTGGAAATGCTGCGTCACTCAGATTTCTTATTTACAGTAAAGAAAAACTGACTCTGGCTGATTCAAGTAGGGTAGGATATAGGGAAGCTGATGCTATGAGTAGGTGGAATCAAGAGTGAGGTTTACAGCTCTGTAGCCAGGAACTATGCCAAATCACGCCATGGAGCTGGTCTGATGAGAGACCACTATGCTTGCAGCAGGATCTGAGTGCTGCCACTGGCACCTCTGGGAAGACGGACTCTGAAGCCTGCCCACCCCTCCCAGAGCAGACGCCATCGTCACTCCCACAACCTCTCACCAACGTGGATTCCTGTCATCCTCGCCTTCACTAACCTGTTCCCAGCTCAAAGCCTGGGGCAGAAGTGTCGGATAGGCAGGACTTCAGTCCTGTGACGCCAGGTGGCAGCCGAGGCTGGGAAGATGACTACCTGCGTTTTCAGGTTTTTAGGTGACAAACAGGCAGCAGATTGTCTAATAAGAGGAAGTTGGCTTAATGACTGGCAGCAAGAAAGACTGTGGTTTCACTGTAACACTCCTTCATGCTCTCCCAGGTTTTCATATGCCATTTAGACTAAGCCAAACACTGTTACAGCAGGTTAAGCTGCTGCGTGCAGGGCTGGCATCCCATATGGGCACCTGTTCAGTCCTGGCTCCTCCACTTCTGATCCAGCTCCTTGCTAGTGCACCTGGGAAAGAAGCGGAAGATGGCCCAAGTGCTTGGAGCCCTATACCCAAATGGAAGACCTGGAAGAAACTCCTGGCTCCTGGCTTTGCCCTGGCCCAGTCCTGATTCTGTGGCCATCTGGGGAGTAAACCAGCAGATGCAAGATTTCTTTCTGTTTCTAGCTCTCTCTCTCTAATTCTGCCTTTCAAATAAATTAATCCTTAAAAACAACAGACTAAGCCATAAAGCCTAGTGTCTCCCTTAGAAGAAGCAACCCCTTAGAAGAAAAGTTGGAGTGGACAGAACACATTTAGGGGGAGTTCTACAGGAAAGATAAATAGAATCCTTACTGGGCAAAGGGTGGAGAACGAGGGAGGATGGACAACAGGGGGCGTGATCTGCCGCCTCAAAACCCAGCAAGGCGGCTGCTCACCCCTTACCTCAGAGGCGTCTTTTCCTTCGTCCCCTCCCTCATTCCTCCTTTCTTTTCAATCCGGGCTCTTAACTGGCTTTATCTTTCATTTCTAGTTTCAGGCAACACTGCATTCCCTGCAACAGAGCCAGTGTTCTGATGGTCAGAGCCATGGAGGCCAAGGAGGCCTTTTGCAGATCTTTTACAGGTTGTTCCCCATACTGGGGCAGAGTGGGCTTCTCCATGGTGCGCCTGTGCTCCGAGCACATAAAATGCAAAGCTCTGAGCAGCTGGCTGCGCCTGCTTCCTTCTGGGGCTTCACCCTCTCGCTCCTCCACCCGGCCTGGGACGGAGGCCCCCATCCTCAGGTCCCTCTGCTGCGCCGCCTTCTCCGCAGGGAGAGGGTTCTCTTCCGGCACCGTTTCTCTCTCTCTCTCTCTCTCTCTCTCTCTCTCTCTCCCTCCCTCTCCCTCTCTCTCTCTCTCTCTCTCTCTCTCTCACACACACACACACACACTCGCCCAAGTGCTCTCTTGCGGCTCGGTGACTGAAACCTGACCACCTTACTTTGGATAGCTCTGGAAGACCTTCCGGAAAACTTGTGCCTCAAACCCAGGAAATGCTCCGAGATTCGTAATGAACGAACGAATGAATGAATGCTGCTCCGAAATTCGTAATGAATTCGTAATGAACGAATGAATGAATGCATGAATGCTGCCCTCAGCGCACACGTGCACAACTCGTTCCCGAGCAACACTGAAATGTTTCTGTCCCTGGAGTTTCTACTCCGGCAGGTCAGAGGTGGGGGTTCAGGACTTAGCATTTTGACATTTCCTGGGTGACTTTAATGCACAGAACCCAGGAACTGCATCCTGGGGACGCGACACCGTCTCTCGGGGTCACTTTCCTGGCTTAGAGGCTGTATCTGAACGCTTTTTCTCTAGGCCAGTGCCTAAAGCCAGAAAGCGTTTGTTGAGTGAATGACCGCTCGACAGATGAATGGTGCACACAGGGTGCCAAGGCAGCCATCTTGGCACGCAGGTCCCAGCCGCTCTCCAGAAATGGCCTCTTCCAGTTAAACCAGGTTCTCCCCGCGCGTGGAGGCCGCTGGACTACGTTTCCCAGGAGCCACGGGGCGCCCCGCGCAGGCGCACTGCGAAACCACGGCGCCGGTCTTCCCCGGAACTGGCCGGCCCCGCCCCCTCTCCCGCCCCCGCCACGCCCCCTGTCCCGCAGTCCGAGCCCGGACGCGGTTCCTGGCTGTGTGTCGGTGCCAGGCCGGACTCATGGCTTCGCAGCTGAGGTTCGACGGCCGGGTGGTGCTGGTCACCGGCGCCGGGGGAGGTGAGCACGCGAAGGCCGGGGGGCGGCGAGCCTCGCTCGGGCGCGGCGGCCGCGGGGGCGCGGGCCTGGGGTGGGCGCGCAGCCGCGGCTGCGGTCCAGCGCTGCGTGGGGGCCGGCGCGGCGAGCCGGGGGCTGCACCGGGCGGTGGCGGGGCAACGGCTGTTCCTGGGGCTCTGAGGAGGCGGCCGAGGGCCTGCCCGGCCTAGCGTGGGGACAGAACCCCCCGGCCGGGCGGGCAGGTGCAGCGTCCCCGCGACCCGGTGCAGCCTGAGCGGGGAGGCAGGGGCAGGGGCAGGTTGGTGCTGACGGCGCTTGCCGGTAAACTCCGCGGGTTCCCGGGGCTGGGGCTCAGGGGGTCCCCGAGCAGGCAGGCCTTGGTGTCTGTTTCGTGAAGTGACCCAGAGACCGCCCGCCCGCCCTCGTCGGAGTTTGTGCAAAGTCCACGGGCGTCTTGGCGGAGCCGGGAGCTCTGCTGCGGCCAGGGGTCAGGCCGGCCGGTGCGCGGGGCCGAGGTGGGCGAGGGGTGGGGGCCGTGACGAGCCGTGGAGAGTTTCTGACGCCGGCCAGCGGGCGGGGATACACCTCCCCGCGTTTCAGGAGAGGCGCTGTGCAGGGCCGATGTGTGCAGTAACCCCGTTTTTGAAGGGCAGAGTGAAAGCCAGGGGTCATCCGCAGGTGGCGGCTCTGCGGCGAGGGTTTCACTCGGCCATGCACCAGCGACCTCTGTGCGGGGGCCTTGTCACCCTCTCTGGGCCCTTCACGGGTCGCGCCCCATGACAGCGACGTCTGCACGGATGAAATGGATGTCTGCCCTGCCTCTCACAGAATGCTTTTAGGATCACTGGGTGGCCAAGGATTTTATTCCCACGGCCGGCTTCACTCAGAACTGGTGCATTTTTGGGAAGTGTAAGCATTTGGTTGACTTTTGATGGGAGTATCTGATGCGCGTGGTGTTTTAAACTTCTGTCATCGACTCACAGATGCAGTCCGTGTGCATCCTGCAACGTGAGCGAGTACTCACACGTCGTTTATATTTGAAGCAAGTTCATGACACGGTGCATAGTACACGCAGTGCACTCCGAAATTTTCTGTATTCCATTGTTTTATATGGAAACTGCTGATGGCATCCCCCCAGGTTGATTTTCCGGGGTGTTCATGTGTTATGACTAGGCAGTTATGAAAATTAGCACCTCCTGTTCATCAACTGGCTATCTCCATTTAGAGTGGATCAATTTCTTTTTTTTTTTTTTTTTTTTTATTTTTTTTTTATTTTTTGACAGGCAGAGGGGACAGGGAGAGAGAGACAGAGAGAGAAAGGTCTTCCTTTGCCGTTGGATCACCCTCCAATGGCCGCCGCTGCAGCCGGCGCACCGCGCTGATCCGATGGCAGGAGCCAGGATCCAGGTGCTTTTCCTGGTCTCCCATGGGGTGCAGGGCCCAAGCACCTGGGCCATCCTCCACTGCACTCCCTGGCCACAGCAGAGAGCTGGCCTGGAAGAGGGGCAACCGGGACAGAATCCGGCGCCCCAACCGGGACTAGAACCCGGTGTGCCGGCGCCGCAAGGTGGAGGATTAGCCTATTGAGCCACGGCGCCGGCTAATTTCTAAAGTAAATTATTTGTGATACCTTCCAGTTTTGGAACACTTTCTATTTTAGTTTCTTTTTGGAAGAGTATAATAACATGCATTTCAGTTTATTTGTGTGCTTATGTATCAGCTAGCTTATATCTGTTTACCAATTAAGTTTATCAATTGATTAATGAACTTACTAGAAATGTGCTTGTTACAGAAATTTAAACCTTGTGAAAATAAGCCTCTACCCCTGATTCTAGCCACACAGGTGTTTTCCCCAATGTTATATATATATATTCTGTCTGTCTGAGATTATCTATGCTTATAAAACTTCCATATTTAGAGGGCTTTTTTGGGATATATATAAATGCACACCTTGCTGCTTTGAGCTGGAATCAATTTTTTTTTCTGTTTCATGATTGTATACTGAAGGTTTATTGCAGGGTACAGGAATCACCTAGATACTATAAGCAGGAAAGGATTCAACACAGCCAGTGAGGTTTTAGGCAGGTCCTCTTGGAATGACTTCCAGAGCAATGCAGCACGGTCCCTTAGAAGAGACCTGAGGCGGCCAGTGCCCGAGTAGGCGGAGGACGCCAGGGCCTGAAGTGGAGAAGCTGCGGCCAGGGATTAGGGAGCTGCATCACGAAGCCGCCTCTCCAGCCGCCGTCTCTCTGCGTTGAAACCTAGGAAGTGTCAAGAAAATCAGTTTCTTACCAGTGGCATCAGCCAGAGCCACAGAAAGGTGGTGTCTGCCTTATCCACCTTTAAAATTTCGCGCAGATGCATCTGTGGTAGAACCCGATTCACGTAAGGCATCGGCAGTGGGTAGAATGGCAGGAAGTGGTGGGCCAGCAGACAGGGAAATGCAGTTTGCAGCTTTCTCTCTGCAGGCGGAAGAGGCCAGGAGGAGGTTGAGAGTACCACCGGGGACTCTGCGGCTGTAATGTCATTGGCTGCCTTTTGTTTAAAATCAGGGTTGAGTTGAGTGGACCAAAAATATTATGCTGACATTTTCTCAGCTTTCCTATTTTGTTTTTGATTAGGACTGGGCCGAGCCTATGCCCTGGCTTTTGCCGAAAGAGGAGCGTCAGTTGTTGGTAAGTTGGTGTTTAATCAGTAGCTGATAATTATATTATGGTCTTCACAAGCCACGTTGGTCTTTCCGCCCCAGTTGAGCCTCACTGAGAATGTTTACTTCTGCCAACAGATCCCCTCCCTCTTCCCCAAGCCTGACTTTTTAGCTTTTTGGATTCAATTGGTTTCACAGAATTTCTAACTTGACAATTAATAAAGAGGGATAAACATACATTATAATAAAGGAAATTCTTGACTACAGAGTTGTGGACTGTAACACTGTGAGGTAGAAGGCCCTTCTTGGGGCTGGCGTTTTAGTGTAGCAGGTTAAGTCTCTGCCTGTATGAGACCTGGCTGCTCTACTTTCTAGCCAGCTAATGCTAATGGCCTGGGAGAGCATTGAGAGATGGCCTGAGTACTTGGGCCCCTGCACCCATGTCGGAGACCCGAATGAAGTTCCAGGCTCCTGGCTTCAGCCTAGCACAGCCCCGGCCGTTGCAGCCATTTGGGAAGTGAACCAGCAGATGGAAGATCAATCTCTTTCTCTCTCTCTCCCCCACCTCGCTTCCTCCCTCCCTACCCCCCACTTCCTTCTGTAATTCTGCCTTTCATAGAAATAAAAAGTAAGTATTGCAAAAAAGAAAGAAGGCTTATCTACTAGTGTAAGTTTGAAGAAGAAACCTGTAAGTTTATTGATACATGTAAGAAACAACTGAATTTTGAAAACGGGAAATTTAGAGTCTTTAATCAAAAATTTTAAATAGCAAGTTTATTTATTTATTTTTTAAAGATTTTGTTGACTTGAATGAGGTAGAGTTAGAGAGAAGGAGAGAGAGAGGTCTTCCATCCTCTGGTTCACTCCCCCAACGGCCGTAATGGCTGGAGCTGGGCCGATCCAAAGCCAGGAGCCAGGAACTTCCTCCAGGTTTCCCATGCAGGTGCAGGGGCCCAAGCTTTTGGGCCATCCTCCACTGCTTTTCCATCCCATAAGCAGAGAGCTGGAGGGGAAGAGGAGCAGCTGAGGCACGAACCGGCGCCCATATGTGATGCCGGCACTGTGGGCAGAAGCTGAGCCTACTACACCACAGCAGCGGCCCCTGGAAGTTTTTTTAAAAACCAAAAATATGTTAGTTGAGGCAGCTGTGAGTTTGAGTGTTTTTTTTTTTTTTATGATGGAAGATACTGTATTGGAGGCTCTCAAAGGTAGGAGTTTGAGTGCTCTGAATGGCCTGGACTGGCCTGATGTACTTGACAGTGGTGTGGACCCTGGAGCCAGTGTGTCCACAGCTGAGTCTTTGTGGGCAGTCACTGAATGAGTGCTAAGCGCAGGGCATATATGTAGGGCAGAAGTCGATCCAGTATTTACTGGTATCTTTCCTTCCCCGTGATGACGTTCTAATCCCAGATTTCCTATGTTATACAGGGGAACATAGAGAGGCAAATTTCCCTTAGAGACATGTGTCAGCTAAGAGTGGTAAGCAGTCAGGTTTTTTTTTTTTTTTTTTTTTTTTTTTTTTTTTTTTTAATTTGACAGAGTTAAGGAGGGAGACAGAGAGAAAGGTCTTCCTTCCGTTGGTTCACCCCCCAAATGACCGCCACAGCCGGCGCTGTGCCAATCTGAAGCCAGGAGCCAGGTGCCTCCTCCTGGTCTCCCATATGGGTGCAGGGGCCAAGCACTTGGGCCATCCTCCACTGCCCTCTGGGGCCACAGCAGAGAGCTGGACTGGAAGAGGAGCAACCGGGACAGAATCTGGCGCCCATATGGGATGCCAGCGCCTCAGGCAGAGGATTAACCAAGTGAGCCTAGGCGCTGGCCTCCAGCAGCCAAGTTTTCTAAACAAGGAAGGGGTAAACAGGACATTGAACTTGCTCTTTGGCAGTGCGGGGGCAGGTGGGAGTTGTGGCTTACATGGAAGAAGGAGCACAGAGACTTGGGATGTTCCTTGATCAGGGTCGTGGCCACTGCTGCTTTTGGCAGGGACGAATTCTGATGCGGTAGTGTTTGCACAGGGGCTGTGTATCTCAGGCCCTCTTGGCCAGATTTTCCCAAGAATCTTTCCCGTTGGGACCTGAAGACACGTGCTGCTACTGGTTTCTCTTTCGTATGTTACTCTTTAGTTCTTCATATTTTTATCTTCAGGTTTTTTTGTTTGTGACATCTTTGCAGTTTCCCAAGTGCAGTGGTCTTGCTTCGTCTCTTGTGTCTTCTAGAAGTCTTACAGTGTTGTCCTGCACTTAGGAGATGTTTTGCTTTTTGCTTTGTTTTACTGTTGACATGGTGTCTTTTGGGGGAGGGGCTGGTATGTTTGTGATTGTTATGTTTTCCTCTATTTCCCTCTTCCCTTGGGATGTGTTAAATTCAGATGAGGAGTGAACAGGGAAGGCTTGTTGTTTTTCTAGTTGTCTTGTTAGAAAGATGGTGTTAACAGCGAGCCCTGGTTAAAGTCCAACAATGCAGATAAAAATGCTTGCAAAACTTGGTGAAAGAGCCAGATGTAGTTTGGCCTGCAAGGGGAGAATTCACGCTCGGTGGACCTGCGGAGCGGTTGGTCGATGTCTTCTGCCCTTTGTGTCCTGCCTGTGATCTTTGATCTGTGTGATCTTCCCTGCCCACCTCCTCTCCTGGCCTTTGGCTTTCTCACCTGCACACAGGACACCTTGCCGCTGGTTGTGTCACGTGCACTGCTGTGTCTGCTCTGTTAGTTTTGCTCTGCTGAGCCTAATTTTCACCTGAGTATGTAAAAAAAAAAAAAAAAAAGTAGGAGTAAGAAAACCTAGGATGTAATGATGGTATCTGAATGATTTGATTTTGGGAAATTGGTCAGTCACATGCTCTGACAAGGTCAGCGGCCAGTGAGAAGTAAGACTTTAAAGTTGTGGGGCTGGCGTTGTGGTGAAGCTTGTTACGCCAGCATCCCACAGTGGAGTGCTCGTTCCTTCCTGGCTGCCCTGCTTCCAGTCCAGCTTCCTGCTAATGCTCCTGGGAAGGCAGTGGATGAAGGCCAAGTGCTTGAGCCCTCTGTTACCCATGTAGGAGACCCAGATGGAGTTCCTGTTTCCTGGATTCAGCAATACCCAGTCCTGGCTGCTGGGATCGTGTGGGGAGTGACCCAGCAAGTGGAAGATTTCTCTCACCCCATCTAACACTCCCTCTCCCCCTTCCCCTTTTTCCCCTCTCCCCTTCTCTCTCTCTCCCTCTCCCCCTCCTCCTGCTCTTCCCCTCTCCTCTCCTCTCCCCCCCCCCCCCCCCCCCGTCATTCTGCCTTTCAAATAAGTAAGCAAATCTTCAGAAAGGTCGCATGTTTCTCACATAAGCCGTTTTTTGCCAGGTTATGCAAGGTTAACGTCCTGTAAATCGCAGTGGCTTGCAGTTCTGAGGGAGTGCTGCATTGCTCCTGTGGACTTGCGATTCTGGTCGGCCGTGGGTCTGCTCTGCGTGTCTTCCTGATTGCAGGATCCCAGCTGTAGGAGTAGGTCCTGTCTGGGACATTGCTGTTAGGGGACAGAGGGAAAATGAAGAATCTACTTAGCGCCTCTATAAGCTTCACTGGGAAGTGGCAGGCCATTCCCACTCTTGTTTCATTGGTCAAAACCTTGAGTCCCAAGTTACTGGCCTCCATTGAGATACTGTCTAACTGTGTGTTAGTATGAGTGCTGTGTTTTATATTCTATAACATACGTGAAGTGGCACAAATTCTGTTCGTCTGTGTCAGATGTAAAGAAGGAGCGATTGGTTTCTGGATCCAGCCCTTGTGCTCTGGACTCAATCTCCCTCTTCATACTGTGAATTGAAAAGTTACTCACTGTTACTTTGAGGAAAGTACTTACTTTATCTGAGAGCCACATCTACTGGTTCACTCCACCAAATGCCCACAACAGCCCCTGACTAGGACCAAAGCTAACGACTGGGAACTTAGTCCATGTCTCCTACATGCGTAGCAGGGATCCAGCTCCTTGGGTCACTACTTGCTGTCTTATCTCCCTCGGTGTGTGTGAGCAGGGAGTTGGAGTTAGGAGTGGAGCTGGGACTCAAAGCCAGGTGCTCCGGTATGGGATGTGCGTCCTTATCTTTATGCCAAATGCCTGCCCACGTTGATACTTGTAAAACATGATTAGGCAGACTTTCTTTGTTTATTATTCTTTGTCTTGTTTTTCTAGAACTGTTGAGACAGGTTTAGGGACCACGGCACTGTGATTCTGCAGTGAGAGATCAGGCTCACCTTGAGTGTAGTGTGGCCTGGTGGGGCCGTCAGTGGATAGCGGATTACTAGGATATGTGAAGGGTAAGGGCAGGTTCTGGCTAGCCTGCCCTTATATGGTTTTTGCTACAGATGGCTGGGGTGATCAGACATCACCTGTGAGTTGGTGGTGGCTGAGGAATCCCAGCGGGTGTCAGAAATGATCAGAGATCAAGGTTTGGAGGGTTCCTGCCAAACTCAATTATCAGGCTTCTTGCTAATTCAAAAGGAAGTACCCAGTGGGCCTAGGAAAAATCTGGAGCTTAACAGCAGTTTGGGGAAGCCAGGAGTGTTTTATGGACTGCGGTCCTCACCTTGTTGAAGGAAGAGCAGCTGTCTCCCTCTCTGGTGATGTTGCCTGTTGTTCCTTAAGGACCAGCTGAGCCGTCTGCGGGGAATTATTAGTAGCCGCTCCTTTGGTGAATGCTGCAAGCATCGGCCTTTAACAAGGGGGTTCCTGGGGAAATAAACCCAGGTTGATTGGAATCCCAGTGTCAGAGTCCGGAGGGCAGCGGGTGAGGTGTTTAGGCTTGAGCATAAAGCCTCATTAGATGGTGGGTGAGAGTGGCACTGGTTGCTGTCCGGAATCCTCTGATGATGCCATCAGGTGTTCCAGGAAACTAAGTGGTCCACGGAGCAGCAGGCAAAAAGATCGTTTCTTTGAAGCCTGTAAAGAGTAGTCCAGCTTCAGTTTGCATGGCGTTAAGAGGGGCATAGGTTTAGTTAGAGCTGCCAGCTCAGGAAGGTGTGCACTGTATGTGGTCTTTGGAGAAGATCCTTACAGGAGGCTGGGCTGAACCACAAGAGGAGAGACAAGAAAAGCACCTTCTGAGCATACATAGCCTGTGTTCCTCCTCGGATAGAACTGACGCTCAGATGTGATGTTATTTCTCTCCACTTTTCAGTAATTTACGACTTGCAACATATAAAGAATTGGAAGCAGCTAAGATTCAGCATTACCAGTTACTGTGTGGCGGCAGAATGAGAGTCCTGTGGATCTTACGTCACAGAACTGTACTTTCCTTTTCCGAAGGAGTTACCCGAGCTCCTGTGGGCTGACGCCTGTCGGGGTTAGCTGCTGTGCAGTCCAGCAGCTGGAAGGTGAACTTCACGGGGAAAATGCATTGCCCTTGAGGTCAGGTCGGGGGTCAGATCCTGGCTTTCCTGACTAACTCATCACCTCCCTGTGTGTAGCTTCCTTATCTTCCGGGAGAAGGGTGAGGTCGAAGGACAAAAAATGACAGACTTTTGTAAGAGGTGAATATGAAGGTAGCAGTATTGGCGGCTGCTTACTGTGTACCAGAGGCTGTGCGTGAAAACCATGTGTATCAGCCTGAGCCTGAGGTGTGGTTCTCTGAGGGCGCGTCCTAGCCCCCG
This sequence comes from Oryctolagus cuniculus, assembly GCF_964237555.1. Classification (NCBI taxonomy): domain Eukaryota; kingdom Metazoa; phylum Chordata; class Mammalia; order Lagomorpha; family Leporidae; genus Oryctolagus; species Oryctolagus cuniculus. Next base: position 9,347,790 of record NC_091437.1, read on the forward strand.
ATAGGACATGTGCCTCCCCTGTAGATGGTGCAACCAAAAGGCTGCTTCATATTTATGTAGCTTATGTTTATGATGTGTGGTGTCTTATCTGCGTGTGTAAAAGCAGTGCTTTGCTTAGTAATCAAGAATGTGTTTTGATTCACTGAATAAGTTCGACAGTGTAAGACACAGAAAGATCGTGAGAGGAGGCATTTGAGGATTCCAGCTTAGAATGAGCAAGCACACATCTCCTCTAGATGTCTCTGTGGTTATCCCCACTGTAGGTTATGGCGGGGGGGGGGGGGGACTTCTGAATATCTCTTAGCTACTCCTCATTTTTAAAGCCCAATTTACAGTAGAGTTAAAGCTAATAGACTTAATATCAGTTGGATTTCTGAATTCAGTCCAGTATTTCTTTAATGAGTGCCTGTTAATGTAGCAAGTGCTGTTTGGGAGCTGGGAGATGATAGTGGGTAAATAATTATTGAGCATAAGCTTTTATTGAGCTTACATTCTAGTGGGGGGAGTGGAGAGACAGACACTAAACCAATACACTTGTTGAAATATAATAGATAATGGTAGGTACTAAGTAGGAAAAAAAGAATGATTGGGACAGGAAATGCTGGAACCTGCAGGAGGTGAAGGAGTGTGCCTTGAGATCTGGGGCAGAGGGAAACAGCGAGTGCCAAGGTCCTGGGGCAGGTGTAGGCTTGGTGTGCTACAGTGTTAGCAGGGCCTGTGGCTGGAATGAGTGAGGTCTTCAAGGGGAGCGAAAGGCAGACATAAGGGTAGAGAGGCCTCAGGAGGCTGTGTTAGACAGGACTTAGTTCAGAATAAGGGCTGGCTTGTGTTGGCCATTGGAGATGTGCATGGAGGAGCAACATAACATGATTTATGTATTAAATGGATCATTCTGGTTCCCATTGGAAACTGAATGGTTGAGAAGCAAGAGTGGAAGTAGGGAAGGAGGCGGATGTGTTGGAGGTTATTGCACTGCTGATTATTTTGTATATGCTGTTTGAAGCCTGGTGAGTGATTGTAGCATTCACACACACCCCCCGCACCCTTGGTCTCTGATCACCCTTGACACCTGCTGTGGATGGTGGGTGCTCGGGCTCCAGCATCCCACGGGCGATGTCTCATCCCAGGTGTCTGCAGCAAGCATCGCTGAGTCGGTCTAGTCAGGATCTCCTCTTAGCTCCGATGTATTCCTGCATATATAATTGCATCTTTTTTTTTCCTCCTTATACCCATGAACTGCTTTGTGTCTGTTCCTCAGGGATTTAATCTGTTTACTCTACATTCAAGGTTATTGATAGTTCTCTCACTGTACTAATTATTTCGGATTGTTCTGTGTATTTTTTGTTCCTTACCTCTCCTATTTATTTTTTAAAAAGATTATTTATTTATTTGAAAGTTACACAGAGAGAGAAGGAGAGGGAGAGAGAGGTCTTCCATCCACTGGTTTACTCTTCAGATGGCCACAATGGCTGGAGCTGCCCTGATCCTGCCAGGTGCCAGGAGCTTCCTCCGGGTCTCCCACCTGGGTGCAGGGGCCCAAGGACTTGCTTTCCCAGGCCATAGTAGAGAGCTGGATCAGAAGTGGAGCAGCTGGGTCTCCAACAGGTGCCCATGTGGGATGCTGGCACTGCAGGCGGCAGCTTTACCCGCTATGCCACAGCGCCGACCCCATCTTCTCTTGCTCAGTTTTTATGCTTTGGTGTTTTCTGTGGTGATGAGGTTGCTTGTTTTCTCTCTTTTGTTTATATGTCTGCTTTATCACTGAGTTTTCTTCTTTTGTGTGTTTGATGATTGTAGTTCTGATCTTTTTGCTTTCAAATGTAGGAATCCTTTTTTTTTTTTTTTTGAGATTTATTTATTTATTTGAGACAGAGTGGCACAGAGAAAAGGAGCGTCGTGATTCTTCTGTTTTCTGGTTCACTCCCCCACGTCTGCAACAACCGAGCTAGGTCAGGCTGAGTTCAGGAACCAGGAACTCCATGTGGGTGGCAGGAACTTGAGTCCTGGGGCCTTCATCTGGTACCTTCCATGCATGTTAGCAGGAAGCAGAACTGGAAGGATAGAACAGCACAGGGCAAGAGTCTCAGGTGACCACTGAGGTCATAAATAAGAGTGTTAATTGTTAAATGAACAACAGGAGTCACTGTGTACTTACTCCCCATGGAGGACCTCTGTCCTTAATGAGTTGTACTATGAGCATTAACTGCAAAACTTGGTCTCAAACTACTTTATATATATATAGTGTGTGTGTGTGTGCAAACTGTTGAAATCTGTACTTAGCATAGAGTTGATCCTCTGTATATAAAGTTACTAAAAATGAACCATAATGAAGAATGGGATGGGAGAGGGAGTAGGACATGGGACCCGAGTTGGGGTGGGAGGGCAGGTATCGGGGAAAGAACCACTATGTTCCTAAAGTTGTACCTATGAAAAATGCATTCATTAAATAAAAGCTTAAAAAAAAGAAGAAAGTATAGAGCAACCTGAACTCAAACCAAGAGCTCTGATATTTCGAAGCGTGGGTGTCCCAAATGGTGGCTTAACCTGCTGCGCCAGACCCCACATGCAGTACTCCTGTAATCGTTTCTTGTATGGCCAGACTGGTGACGATGAATTCCTGTGTCTTTCATTTGTCTTGAAAAGTTTAATTTCTCCCTTGTTTCTGCGGGATTAACATTCCTGAATGTGATATTCTTGGTTGGCAGTCTTTTTCTTTGAGAACTTTGAGTAGTCTTGTAAGGTTTGTGCTGAGAAATCTGCTGTTAGTCTAATAGGAATTCCCTTAAAAAATGACTTGGCACTTTTCTGTTAATGAGTTCAGAAATCTCTCTTTATCTTGGACTTTTGACTGTTTGACTATGATGTGCAACGGTCAGGATTTTTTTTTTTTTATTAGATCTGTTTCTGGTTCTTAGAGTTTTCTAGACCTGGATGTCCATACCTTTCTTTTTATTATTATTATTATTTTTTTTTTGACAGGCAGAGTGGACAGTGAGAGAGAGACAGAGAGAAAGGTCTTCCTTTTGCTGTTGGTTCACCCTCCAATGGCCACCGCGGCCGGCGCACTGCACTGATCCGATGGCAGGAGCCAGGTGCTTCTCCTGGTCTCCCATGGGGTGCAGGGCCCAAGCACTTGGGCCATCCTCCACTGCACTCCCTGGCCACAGCAGAGAGCTGGCCTGGAAGAGGGGCAACCGGGACAGAATCCGGCGCCCCGACCGGGACTAGAACCCGGTGTGCTGGCGCCGCTAGGCGGAGGATTAGCCTAGTGAGCCGCGGCGCCGGCCCCATACCTTTCTTAAGGGCAAATCTCCAGCTACTGTTTTATTAACTAGGATTTGTCTCCCTTCTCTTCATCTGTTGGAACTTGCACAATCTGCGTACTTTTTAATTTAATGGTGTCTCCTAAGGCTTGGAGGATTTCTTCATCTTTTTTGTTTGTCGTTTCTTGTTCTGGGATATTTCAGAAGACGTGTCTTCAAGTTCAGAAATTCTTCTGCTTGCTCTGTTATGTTGAGGCCCTTAGAAGTGTTTGGTATTTGTCTTTCCGAGATCTTCTGCTTTAAGATTTCTGATTGGTTCTTTTTCCTGATCTCTATCCTTTTGCTGAATTTATTTTGCATATTGTGAATTGTTTTGCTAAGTTCAATGAATTCTCTGCATTCTCTTGTACCTCACTAATTTTTTAAGAATCATTCTTTGGATTTTTTTATGGTGCTCTTATTCAGTATCCTTTTCCTTGGGATCTGTTGCTAAGGAGTTGTGTTGTCGTGGAGGTGTCCTGGCAGCTTGCTGTGTTGATGTTTGTGCCTCTGGAGGTTCAGTTCTGTTTGCCAGCATGTGGCTCTGGAAGTCCACGCCTTTCTGTTGCAGGTGTGTCTTAGCTCTGGTTCCATCTGGGTCAGGTAGATGTGGTCTCCCTCTAGTCAGGAGACAGGCATTCTCAACTACACGGGGCCACGTTCAGGCTTCTCGGTGCTTTTTGTTTACAGAGTCTGGCATTTTGTGTTTAGACATAGTTTTCCTACTTGCAGAATAGTTCTAATGTTTTAGAATTCTCTGGATCCCTACATTCTCAGTATAGGTATTATTTGGCGGAGTTTTGGGGATGGATTTTTTTTTTTAAAAGATTTATTTATTTGAAAGAGTCAGAGAAAAGCAGAGGCAGAGGGGCAGAGAGAGAATCTTCCATGTGCTGGTTTACTTCCCAAATGGCTGTAATGGCTGGAGCTGGGCTGTTCCAAAGCCAGGAGCCAAGAGCTTCTTCCAGGTCTCCCATGTGGGGTGCAGGGGCTGAAGGACTTGGGGCCACCTTCTGTTGCTTTCCCAGACACGTTAGCAGAGAGCTGGGGACTCGGACTGGTGCCCATTTGGGATGCTGGTGCTGCAGGCTGTGGCTTTACCTGCTATGCCAGTGTATCGCCCCCTGAGGATGGATTTTAAGGGAAAACCTTTCTGCGGTATTTAAAAGACTAAGTAATTGGCTTTTTTTTTATTTTAAATTTTAATTTATTTGAGAGATGGAGGAAGGACGAGAGAGGGAGAGACAGAGAGAAAGTTACCATCTGTTTGTTCACTTCCCAAGTGCCCACAATGGCCTTAAGCTGGGATCTGGGAACTCACTCCAGGTCTCCTTTGTGGGTGATGGGAACACAAGAACTCCGAGGGTCCATGTTAGCAGGAATCTGGAACCGGGAGCCGGAGTCAGAATTCTAACTCAGGTACTCCGAAAAGAATGGGAGTGTCCTCACCAGTGCCAGCCACTTAGCCAGATGCCCCCTCTAATGTATTTTAAATGAGAGAAATGGGAAAAAGATTTGTGTCTTAAAAAAATTTTCAGGGTTATGTGCTGGATTTTTTATGGTTAATTTACACAGGTACAACACCTTGGATATTTTGATGGTTTCAGTTGAAAGACTCTATCCTTAACTTTTTAAAGCTGTTTGAGTAGGGTTGCTGCTTTATCTTTTCCTATATGCCTTCCCCAAGAAAATTTTTTTTCTTAGTGGAAATTCTTACATTCTTTTTGGGATAAAGTAAACGTATACAGGTGCAAAAATCTCCTTGATACTGTTGATATCCAAGTATGTAACCAGTGCTTTTCTAGTTAAGACTGTAATTCCTGTAGTTTTGCTCTGGTGGTAGTGGGATGACTCCTGGGTCAGTGTTCATCTAGTGCTCTCTAGTGGAGAGACAGTTTTCAGTCAGTCTGTTTTGATTAAGTTGCCTTTGTCTCATTTGTTTTTCCAGACTTCAGGGTTTACCTCTGGTTGCATTTCACAAAATGTCCACTTGGGGGTAGTGTTTCATTGCACAATGGAACATGTCCTTAAAAAGTATTTGCCAATTTGCTTTTGAACTTCTCTGTATGTACTTAAAAAAGAGTCATAAAAACTATTAGGTGCCTGTCTGAAAACACTGATTTAAAAAAACTGGCTGTTTCCTGTCATTTGAATAATCTTATGGAAGTGAACAATTGGTAGGAATTCAGCTTTTGAGAATCTAATCCCTTTGTTGCATCTCTGTGGGAGAATGTAAGCCTGTTTTCATTATCTTGTGTCTTTGTAGCATTTTTTGTTTGTAGTAAGACTGATAATATTATCAAGAAAAAAATCCTAGGTCACATTATGAAAAAGTCATTTCCTTAAAAACAAAGAAGTGAAGTGAAAATACGTTTGCCCCAGCTGGTGAGGTGGCTTTGGTTTTGTGTCAGTGCCATCCCTCTGCTCCTTAGCCGCTGGGTCCACTGTCAGTCTTCTGCAGTCCGGAAAAGGGATTGTTCTTGGATGTTGATTGCTAGAGGCCGAGAGAGGGGAGGGAGACGGGGAGTCTGGCTTAAAAAAAAGGCAGGGGGATGGGGTGTGGTTCTTCGTGGCATATACTAATCCAAGCTGTTAATAACCAGGGAAGCTCGGGTTAGGGACATGGGCACTTTCTGTACTGTTTCACAACAGTTTTATAAATGTAAAACTGTTCTGAAATAAAATTTTTTTTTAAAAAGGGACTGTTCTAAAGAAAATCCTATATTTTTCCAGTTTCGATGATCAGCAATATTAAAAGACATTAAACTTATTAATTAGTAGTCTTTTGATAGTCTTCAAAATCTGTGATAGTAATGCTACAAAAATGATTATTTCACTGTGTAAATTGATTGTCCTGAGTGTTTTTCCTAAATTCTTTCTTTTCCCAGTTACTTGGTATTGATCGGTGTATCTTTTTATTAGTCTCTACAACTTACTTTGTTGGTTTTGCCTTAAATTATTGTGTTAATTAACTTTGTTACTTTTCCTTATTTAATTTTGTGGGCCTTCATATATACTTGGTGCTAATAGGACCTGTGTATTTCAGCACAAAGTGGTTAAGTTAAAGTATTATCACATAGCTTTCAGTAGATGATAAACTCTTTGGGGACAAGTGTCATTCTTGTGCATTTGTGTGTTTCTCTGTAGATGTTCTTGCAAATAGTGAATCATCAGTTAATGTTTGTGGCTGTAATTGGATAAGGCGAGTTGTTGTAAATGTGGTCAGTTAAGCATATGAAGATGGAATCCTGGTATAACTTAGTGACTAGACATATACTAGCTTCGTAGGTAGCTTTTGAGCTGTTTAAATGTTAAATGAGTAGTTTTTATTTCTTTAATTGTAGAGTGTGACACAGTATGTCCTATGAAAATATGAAAGTATGCTTCTCTGCCTATTAGTTTAAAATCATGCTTTTTTTTTTTTTTTTTTAAATCACTGTTCCTGTAACAAAAAGTTTTGTTGACAAGCAGAATACATGTCACGGTATGTCTTTAATCTGTACTGTTCGTTTTTTTGTGCTAAGAACGCTCAGTGTGAGATCTGCCATCCTAACAAGCTGTTAGAGACACTGCGGTGCCCTCAGGGGCACAGGTCTGTGCACCAGATCTCTAGGGTGGTTTGTTGTGCAGAGTTGAAGTGTAGGCCCACTTCCAGCCTCTCCCCAGCCCCTGGCAAGCCCCGTACGTCTCTGATTCCGAGCGTGACTGTCTGGATATCTCATGTGAGTGGAACCTTGCGGCGCTTGTCCTTTGGGGACTGATGCGTCTCACGTAGCATCTTCAGGCTCACACACCTTGTCCTGTGTGGGAGGGTTTCCTTTTTAACTTGGCTAGTGCTCCATTGCTGTTTACACCACGATTTCTGTATCTGTTCATCGGAGGGTGGGTGTTTCAGCGAGCATTGGTGTGCTACTGTGTTTTGTTGTTTGAAGAGAATTTCAGTTCTTCTTCCTTCTGATTTCAATTCTTTTGGATAAATAGTGAAAAGTGGAGTTTCTGGATAGCGTGGTAGTTTTTGCGTTTGACTTTTTGAGAAATGTCTATACCATACTTCTGTATATGTAATCCTAAAGGGGTTTTCACTTTTTTTTCTTCTTGCTAAAAAATGAGTTGAATCATGTTCTTTTTCTTCGGAAAAGAAAAAACGCATTGAAAAGTTTAAAATTCTGTGATGTGAACTTGCATTTAAGCATTTTTGCTGTTTGTTTAAATCCATATTGAAAAACAAATGTGTGTTTTCAAAAAATCTATAATCTGTGTATTTAGTGAGATGGGAAAAGGGCAGGAAGAAGCCGAGTCGATTGAAGACACACTCTACTAAGTAGAATTATGCTTCTAACTTGTGTTTCGAGGGAAAAAATTAATTGTTGTTTGCTTAATTTTGCATTGCAGTGAATGATTTAGGTGGAGACTTCAAGGGAGTTGGTAAAGGCTCTCAAGCTGCTGACAGAGTTGTTGAAGAAATAAGGAGGAGAGGTGGAAAAGCAGTGGCCAACTATGGTACGGTATTTGAGAGAACAATGCTATTTACTCTCTTTCAACTAATGCAGTTGCTCGTGCTAGTAATCTTTGAGCAGATATCTCATTGTTCCAGCATAATTTCGAAATTAGATTTTATGTAAGCCGGCTAGAGATCTTTGGTTACGTATTTTAAACCATTGATATAGATTGTTTCATAAGATCCTAACCATTTTTGTTCCTGTTTATTAATGAGCACATGATGTAACTATAGTAGATATGAATATACTCTTTCTCTTAAAACACTTGCTTTAGTTAAAAGAGCTTTTAACTAATGGTGTTAAATTTAGAGGAGTCTTAATCTTACATTTAAGAGTCAAGTAAGTGTAAGAAGTGAGATGTCCGCTTCGGTACTCAGGCTCCGTATTCCATCCTGCACAAGTGGTTCCCTGCTGTATGTAACTTTGTTTTCTTTGTAAAAACTTAAGGCTCAGAGGCATTAAATAAAACCACAGGAAGAAAACAGCAACCACTACCTTTCCGTTTGAAGTGCTGATCATAATAGTAAAATGAGTGTTTGTTTAATTCTTTTTTTGCAAACTAGGTGTTTTTGTTTGTTTGTTTGTTTTTTTTTTTTTGACAGGCAGAGTGGACAGTGAGAGAGAGACAGAGAGAAAGGTCTTCCTTTGCCATTGGTTCACCCCCCAATGGCCGCTGTGGCCGGCGCACCACACTGATCCGAAGCCAGGAGCCAGGTGCTTTTCCTGGTCTCCCATGCAGGTGCAGGGCCCAAGGACTTGGGCCATCCTCCACTGCACTCCCCGGCCACAGCGGAGAGCTGGACTGGAGGAGGAGCAACCGGGACAGAATCTGGCACCCTGACCGGGACTAGAACCCAGGGTGCTGGCGTCGTAGGTGGAGGATTAGCCTAGTGAGCCGCAAACTAGGTTGTTTTATGGACCAGGAATAAAATAGGTTGATTTCATTTTGAAACTTCAGAGGACAGGAAATAAGATATGGGTTGAGTGTTCGATGGAATAATGAGACATTTTAGGAACTTTCAGTTAGACTTTGGAAATCTAACAAAAATGTTTTCAACTTAGAAATCTCTGGAATTTGAAAAGCCTGTTTGACAGATGAAAATTCCAGGCTTCCCCCACCCCAGTGTTTTTTTTTTTAAAGATTTTATTTATTTATTTGAGAGGTAGAGTTACAGACAGTGAGAGGGAGATAGAACTAGAAAGGTCTTTCATCTGCTGGTTCTCTCCCCAAACAACCCCAATGGCCGGAGCTGAGCTGGTCTGAAGGCAGGAACTACTTCTGGGTCTCACACGTGGGTGCAGGGGTCCAAGTGCTTGGGCCATCTTCTGCTTTCCCAGGCCATAGCAGAGAGCTGGATCAGAAGTGGAACAGCTGGGACTAGAACTGGCCCTCATATGGGATGCTGGCACTGCAGGCGGAGGATTAACCCACTGGGCCACAGCACCAGCCTGGGGCATTTTCTACTGCTTTCCCGGGCTATAGCAGAGAGCTGGATTGGAAGAGGGGCAGCTGGGACTCGCCCACGTTGGAAGCCAGCGCCACAGGCTGTGGGCGTGGAGGCCTTTGCACAGCCTGACCAGCTGCTGATAACAGAGCCATGAGATTTTGTGGAACTTTACTTTTTGTGGTTAGTGGTGCCGAAACAGTAGTCATGCCTCACCGTATGTACCTATTCTGCCTTGAACATGCTTTTTCTCTTTAAAGGAATACCTCCCTTTGTCCCAAATTCTCATTTGCATCCTTGAGGGGAGGTGCCCGTGTTGTTATTTAAAAATAAACATAAATTATGTGAAATTAAATATTCAGTTTGTCTGTCATACTTAGCCATATTTTAAACATTCAAAGGCCACATGTGGTTAGTTGGTGGCTGTTGTGTGTATGGTACAGAAATAAGACGTTTCTGTCTGTCTATAGAGAAAGTCGTATTGGGCAATGCTTTTTTCCATAGTGTTTGTCAAGTACTTTTTCCCTCCCCTCTTCCTTTCCCCTCTTTTCTTTATATGCTAAGAATTGCCTAGGATTTAAATGTTTTTTTTTTTTTTATCTTTTATTTAATGAATATAAATTTCCAAAGTACGACTCATGTGTTACAATGGCTTCCCCCCCCATACCGTCCCTCCCACCCACAACCCTCCCCTTTCCCACTCCCTCTCCCCTTCCATTCACATCAAGATTCATTTTCGATTATCTTAATATACAGAAGATCAGCTTAGTATACCTTAAGTAAGTATTTCAACAGTTTGCTCCCACACAGAAACATAAAGTGAAAAATAATAGATGATTTTTTTTAAATGATGATGAAATCAGATCAGACCTATTGTCATGTTTAATCCCAGTGAGAGTCAAGTTGGGAATGGATTTAAATGTTTTGTAACATTAGATTATTTGTATTTTGATTAGTTATATGCCTGTTATGTGAATGTATTTTTCCTGGAAATGAATTTTATTGCGTGAACAGTAAAATGGAAAATGCATATTGAGAAAAAGTGTGCAAAGATCTTAAACATTTTTTACACCAAAATAAACTTGCTGTTTGATTCCCTTTTTCCTCACACTTTCTGTATGAGGAAGTGGTGTTGAGGAGGACTGACCTGGTGTCGTACTCTTCCCTCCCCAGATTCCGTGGAGGAAGGGGAGAAGCTTGTGAAGGCCGCCCTGGACGCTTTTGGAAGAATAGGTGATGTTTCTTTATGGTCCGAACAGAACACCTGCTTCACTTTTGTCCAGCAAATGTCGCTGGATAAAGGACTTTTAGATTTGTTTTGTAAATTGATTCATTATTTTGCTTATCCTGTCTTATTCCCTAAAGGACTTAGGGTTAGAGTTTTGTGGATTTGTGTGTTGAGCTTGTTTTTTTATTGCTTTGTGCACTCCAAGTTCTTTAAAAAGCTCACCCATATTTGCCAGTGCCCTTTTTACGGTAATTCAGCTGAGCCTCAGAGATGTGTATGAGATAAAATTAGTATTTAGGCAGTAGAAAGCCCTGTGTATTCTTTTGGATAATTGTAGCAACCTGCATTAGATGATCCACCATCATGCAAGTTAATTAAGATGAATTGCATACAGTAAAACATCTTCCTTTTCAAGAAGCATTTCAGATACATTGCAGAGTCCTTGTCTGTCTCATCTTCTGACTTTCCCAGTTTAGTTTTGTACACTCTTCGTACAAGGTTGTGGAGTTACTAGAGGTAAAGATTTTTGCAGATAGCTCAGCATGCATACAATCTGAAACACATGATTTTTGGTGAGTTGAATGTGCACCCTCCTTTTCTTGTCTGGTTGAGTAGTTTTGTTTTTCTGATTTTGTTTGGTTGGCTTCATCAGAGCCAGCTTCACATACTGTCTGGTAGAGGGGTAGAGTCCATGAGGCTGTGAAGTCACAGGGTGGAAGTAGCCACAAGATGGTGACTGAACCTTAAACAATAAGAATTTTTGTGATATCCAAGTATCAGGATAGGGCATTAGTTTCGAATGTGTCAAGGTAGACTATTAGTTTCTAACTTTAATGTTTCTTTTTGGGATTTTAAATGGCAAACCTTTGGGAAAGTACTTTCACCATGCAGCTTTCCAAATGAATATTGGGTTAAGGTAAAGGATGGCTTCTATTTCCAGTCTTCAGAAGCTGAGAGCTGTGCAGCGGCCCGTCTTCTGGTGGAAGGTGGAGGTGGGAGCACTTAGCGAGAGAGGAAGGTGCTGGCGGAATGCAGTACTTGTGCATTTGTGAGCTGGGTTTTCCTGCTGTAGATACTTGGTTTGGTTTTGACAGGCCTCCCTACCTCTGACATTTAGTTTTCTATGGAGAGCAGGGACCGGTTTTTAAAGAATGGTGAGTTTTAAGCAAATGCAGATTAATGTACTTGCTTTGATCTTTGTGACGTGTGTCTTCTTGTGTTGTAGATGTTGTGGTCAACAATGCTGGGTGAGTTTTTCTTTATTCCTTTTTATTAAAGTAATGTGCATGCAGCTGTCTTTTCAATTATGTAGCTTCCATCCCTTTGTAACCCCATATAATATCAATTTTTCAGAATTCTGAGAGACCGTTCCTTTGCTAGGATAAGTGATGAAGACTGGGGTAAGTTATTTTTAACGAGTCTCTGTAGAACAGACTTATCCATTTAGCCTTTTTAAATATTTGATATGTTTATACATTTGAGGAAAAGTTACCTTACTATCCTACTTGTGCTGCTGCTACTATAAGAGGTGAATAAGCTGTGTACGGAAAACAATGAATACTTGGAAGTAACCTTTTTTTCTGGCATTCGATAATTAAAAACAAAATTAATCGTTCGGCAGTCTGTCTCTACAAGGATTTTGTTTGTTTCCATTCAGGAGAAATAAATAAATGCTGGCACTGCCCAGCAGTGTTCACTTCCTTCTCCGAGCCTTTCGCTTGCTTCCCCGGCTGTGCGGCTCTTTGTTCAGAGCAAAAGCAGGAAGTGGAAGGCAGTGCAGGGCAGTAAAGATGATGGAGATCTGAGAACACGCTGGACAAAACCTAGCTTCTAGTAAGGAGGACAAGAGTCCCTCTTCCCCTGGCACATCATAGAGACTGAGTTTGGAAAGTGAACACATCACTGTTAAATTTTTTTTATTTGCTCTTTTTTCTCTTTACACTCATTGACCGTCAGAATTAAAACAAGTGCACGGAGGTGCCCGTGGCACTGGCCGGCCTGGCACCAGAGGTGCGACGCTGGCATCACTGTTTGTAGTTGTGCCTCTGGGGAGCGCCTTCAGAAGTTCTTGTGGAAGAAGCGAAGCATCTTTGTGACTTAGAATCAGACGAAGGAGAGCTCTTAGTTTCCACTTCGTTTGTAATGACTTGAATAAATAAAGAAGCAAGGAAAGATGCTGGCAAAGGCGGCCTGTGTCGCTATTTCCTGGAGCTGTGGTGGGACCGGGGGGTTTCTTTCTTGACTTTGTCCTGCTGAGTCAACCACTCCTGAGTGCCCTGTTCTGTTTTCAGTGTTTGTTTTCATTGCTACTTTCTTCTTCTATGATAAACATAAAAATATTTGTTAGAACTCCAGAGTGAAACAGAAATAAGTAAGAATGGTTAGAACAACAATAAAAACCTTGACAGTTAAATAAAAATAGATCCTGAGATGTCTGTCTGAACAGGGTTCCCTCGTGGTCTGTATTGAAACCCTGAAAGCAGGTGCTCTTCTACCTCCCAAACTCATTTGCAAACCTTAGTAAAAATAGGAATGGAGTATTTTATAAATATTTGTTGGTGACGAGCGGTGTCACTTATGATTATGCTTTGGCTGATGTTAGATTTGAGTGCCAATTATATATGTGACATTCTTGGATATTGTTGGTACCAAGTTTTTATGTAAAATAAGCATAAATCAGACATGGTATTGTACTGAGATGTAAATAAGGATCACCATAATTTTATAAATTACAGGGAAACTTGTGTTAAGTATGGATATGAACTGTTGACTGGTAACGCCTAATTGTAACAAAAGCGAAAATAGTTACTCAGAAAGGAATGAGACAATCGGCGATTTTGAATGCTGGGTATGAAATGAGCATGTTTATATTAGGAAAGCATGGGTTAAGTTGATTTTTAGACACGTGTAACTTTTGACAAGACGTGTATTAAGGCTCACTTCTCGCTTCAGATATAATCCATCGAGTTCATCTGCGGGGCTCCTTCCAGGTGACTCGGGCCGCGTGGGACCACATGAAGAAGCAGCGCTACGGAAGGTGCGGTTGCATGTTGCGTCGGGCGCTGTGGAGGATGGTGTGTGTGCTCGCTGCAGCGAGGGGTTGTACAAAGTGAGGGAGGGATTGCTTGCATTGAGGAGAACATGAGATATTTACAGGCTTTTAAAATGTTGTTTTGGTATGTGTGCTTTTCAGTAAGTTGGTGCCATTTAGTCACAGATGAGCTCAGTAGCCTTGTATTTCTTCTCATCCCCTACTTTTCATTCTTAATGATTTCCTGCTGTTCTCTAGCATTTAGAAGGTCGTGCATGGCCGGCGCCGCGGCTCACTAGGCTAATCCTCCGCCTAGCGGCGCCGGCACACCGGGTTCTAGTCCCGGTTGGGGCGCCGGATTCTGTCCCGGTTGCCCCTCTTCCAGGCCAGCCCTCTGCTGTGGCCAGGGAGTGCAGTGGAGGATGGCCCAGGTGCTTGGGCCCTGCACCCCATGGGAGACCAGGAAAAGCACCTGGCTCCTGGCTCCTGCCATCGGATCAGCGCGGTGTGCCGGCCGCAGTGCGCTGGCCGCGGCGGCCATTGGAGGGTGAACCAACGGCAAGGGAAGACCTTTCTCTCTCTGTCTCTCTCTCTCTCACTGTCTACTCTGCCTGTCAAAAAATAAAAAAAAATAAAAAAAAAAAATAAATAAAAAAATAAAAAATAAAAATAAAAAAAATAAAAAAAGAAGGTCGTGCAGCCACTGAGGATTCAGCTGTGGGTGATTCTGTAACCAAAATGTCCTTTTGTGTGTCTAGTGATCAGTTGGGAGTGGCTGTTTCTTGCTGGTTGGTAATGGCCAGGCAGGAGTTAGTCTTTGTCAACAGCCACAGAGCTGTAGGGCTTCTCGCGAGTGCTCCTGTCAGTAACTCAGGTGTGGCTGTGCTAGGGCACTTACTCCATGCGGTCTGTTGCATGGGGGTGCCGGTCATCCCTGTTAATTGAGGGTTCACATACCCGCTCTAGAATCACATTGTTTGTGCTGCTGTTCTCAGTAGAGATTTAGAGCTTGTCCTCACTCCGGCACTTCTTGAGAATAAGTGAGATGATTTATTTTCCTTGGTCTGAGTCGAGTGAGCGAGGTTGGGTCAGGCTGAGCTGGCATTGTTTTGATGAGTCACTCAGTATGATTCAGACAGAGTGGGGTGGAAGGGCGAAGCGTGAAGAGCTGGGAACGCCTGCTCTCATGTTTCATGCAGAAAGTTCAACTTACATATTGCTGGTTCGTTTTGTGTCTTTAAATGTTGCTGTTGTTGATAGATAATGAATATACCTTATTATACTTAAATTCATTTGGTTCTGATGGAAGATTCTTTTCAAAACCGTTGAATCTTGTTGAATTTGCAGAGATTACTTTTATATTCATCATGACCATGAGAAGCTAGTGACAGTACCCAGAGTTGATTTTGAGGATCTCATACTGCGGACTGGGGCGAGAGTTGCAGCGTTGTCAGAGAGTGGGAAAGTTGACCTCGAGAGACTGATTTTCATTTCAGGATCATTATGACTTCATCCGCCTCAGGAATTTACGGCAACTTTGGCCAGGCAAATTACAGCGCTGCCAAGCTGGGCACTCTGGGCCTGGCAAATACGCTTGCCATCGAAGGCAGGAAGAGCAACATTCACTGTAACACGATCGCCCCGAACGCCGGATCGCGGATGACCCAGACGGTCATGCCTGAAGGTAGGCAAGCGTACGCGTTTCTACGCGGTGACCCACGTGGCTGCAGGGGGTGGCCTTTGCAAAAGCAGTGGGTTTTCTGAGTACGTACAAAGAAAAGAAATTATTTGGTTTGTTACTTCAAGAACATTCTGTGTAACCTGTGTTATTGTGGTAAATTACAAAAAGCACAAATGAGAAAAAGACCCATTTTACCACACTGAAGTAAGCTCTTGTTTTTTCGTCTACATACAAACATGCACACGCGCGCACACACACACACATTTGAAAGTATAGAATAATAACAGTATTATTGTTTATAATGATTACCATTTTGGCCAGCGCCACGGCTCACTTAGCTAAACCTCTGCCTGTGGCACCAGCATACCGGGTTCTAGTCCCAGTTGGGGCGCCGGATTCTGTCCTGGTTGCTCCTCTTCCAGTCCAGCTCTCTGCTGTGGCCCGGGAAGGCAGTGGAGGATGGCCCAAGTGCTTGGGCCCTGCATCCGCATGGGAGACCAGGAGAAGCACCTGGCTCCTAGTTTTGGAACGGCGCAGCGCACCGGCTGTAGTGGCCATTTTGGGGGTTAACCAATGGAAGGAAGACCTTTCTGTCTGTCTCTCTCCCTCTCACTGTCTAACTCTGCCTGTCCAAAAAAAAAAATTACCATTTTGAAAATAGACTCTGTAGAGTAGTTAGATGTACAGAAAAACTGGGCAGATAATGCAGAGTTCCCATACACCGCCACCCTCCACTCAGTTTCCGCTGTTCTTTTTTTTTTTTTTTTTTTTTTTGACAGGCAGAGTGGAGGACAGTGAGAGAGACAGAGACAAAGGTCTTCCTTTGCCGTTGGTTCACCCTCCAATGGCCGCTGCGGCTGGCGCATTGCGCTGATCCGAAGGCAGGAGCCAGGTGCTTCTCCTGGTCTCCCATGGGGTGCAGGGCCCAAGCACTTGGGCCATCCTCCACTGCCCTCCTGGGCCACAGCAGAGGGCTGGCCTGGAAGAGGGGCAACCGGGACAGAATCCGGCGCCCCGACTGGGACTAGAACCCGGTGTGCCGGCGCTGCAAGGCGGAGGATTAGCCTAGTGAGACACGGCGCCGGCCAGTTTCCGCTGTTCTTAACATCTTGCTGGGGTTTGGTGTATTTCTTTTTTTTTTTTGACAGGCAGAGTGGACAGTGAGAGAGAGAGACAGAGAGAAAGGTCTTCCTTTGCCATTGGTTCACCCTCCAATGGCCGCCGCGGCCGGCGCGCTGCGGCCGGCGCACCGCACTGATCCGATGGCAGGAGCCAGGTACTTTTCCTGGTCTCCCATGGGTGCAGGGCCCAAGCACCTGGGCCATCCTCCACTGCACTCCCTGGCCACAGCAGAGAGCTGGCCTGGAAGAGGGGCAACCGGGACAGAATCCGGTGCCCCGACCGGGACTAGAACCTGGTGTGCCGGCGCCGCTAGGCGGAGGATTAGCCTAGTGAGCCGCGGCGTTGGCGGTGTATTTCTTAGACTGATGAACTGGTGTTGATCCATTCTTGTTAGCCGAAGTTTGTAGTTCATGCTTGGATTCACATTTGTATTGTGCAGTTGTGTGGCCTTTCACAAATGCACAGAAATTTCTGTTTGTGGAGAGCTTCATTATCCTCTGGGTCTCACTTGTTTCTCTCCCCTGTTCCTCTGGAGTGCCTGGGGAGGTTGGAGCGGTTTCTTGTGGTGTTCAGGAAGTCCTATGGTATGGATGTGCCACAGTTTGTTTATTGAGGAGAATCTTGATAGCTTCCAGTTTTGGGCAGTTCTGAATGAAGCTACTGTAGACGTTCATGTGCAGGCTTTCGTGTGAACATTAGGTTTTCAACTCGTTTGAGAAGGGGTTGCTGGATGGTGTGCTAAGACTTGGTGTAGCTTTCTAAGAAACTGCCAGACTCTTCCAAAGTTGGCTGCACCATTTTGCATTCCCTTGAGCGAAGCACGCGGATTCCTGTTGCGCCTCGGCTTTGGCTGCATTTGTCGTCAATGTTTGGGCGTCATTCTGGTCGGTGTGTAGTGATACCTCTTGGTTGCTTTAGTTTGCAGTTCCCGAATGATGTGGTATTAAGCATTTCCCCATGTTTGTTTGCCTTTTATCTTTGGCAAAAATGTCTCTTTAGATCTTGGGGCTGTTTTTGGCTGGTTTTTTTTTATTGTCTAGAGTTCTTTGTGTATTTCTTAAGCTAGTCTTTTATCAGGTGCTTGTTTTGCAAGTACTTTTCGCCCAGCCTGTGGCTTGCCTTCCTGTTCTCTTCATGGCCTTTGCTTTAGAAGGATAAAATCACTGGGTACAGAATTCTAGGGCGGTGGCTTTTCTCCCTGACCCTTTGCAGAGATGGGTTCGCTTCCCTGTCCTCTGTTACGCGGCTCTGAAGTGGAGTCTGGTGCAGCTCCTGTGCTTGCTCCTCTGTAGCTGAGGTTTTTATCCCTCCGCTTCTCCCGAGATTGTCTCCTTGTCGCAGCTTTTTCTGCACCTTGGATATGGCACACATAGGTGGAGATGATTGCTTGGTGACCTCTGAGTTTCCTACATCTGTGGTCTTGTTAATTTTGGATAACTCTCAGCCATCATCACTTTAGATATTGCTTCTGCTTTTCTTCTCTGGAATTCCCATTGTACACCTGTTAGGTCGTTTATTATAGCCCACAGGTCCTGGACACTCTGTTCATTTTCCTCCCTGCATTTCAGTTCAGGGATTTTGCTTTCAACGTGTCTTCAGACTGTCTTTGATCATGTTTCTTATTGCGGTTTTGATTTCTAGTGTTGGTTTTTGATTCTTTCTCTTTCCGTCTCTCTTCTCAGAGTGCCCATTCTGTTCTTATGTGTGGTCCAGTTTTTCCATCGTAGTTATTCAGGTTCTCTGTCTGCTGATTGGCAGATTTCTGCCATGTTTGGATCTGGTTCTGAGGGTTCCTTTGTCTCTCTAACCTTTTAGCATGTCTTTTAGCATGCCTTGTGTTTCTTTGTGGAAAGCTGAACGTTATATAATGTGTTGTAGGAAATGAGATAAATAGACTTTTAATATGAAGTTTTATGCTTATAGTGCTGGTTCTGTTATTTTTTAATCCTCATAGCATTGTTATGTACTGTGTTTTTGTTTGGGGAATTGCTTTTTTTTTTTCCTATGCAATCTCATGTCTACTGTGTTGCCATAATTCATTTTCACTGCCGTAAAATAGCCTGTTTGTGAATTTACTTAATCCTTGCTAATGAATGTCTGGATTTGTTTTTAGCTTACTTTTCTGAAAAGTGTTACCATTCTATTCTAGACACGACTGATCTTAAACCCACTGGTTCACTCCCCAGATGCCCACAACAGCTGGGGCTGAACCAGGCCAAAGCCAGGGGCCTGGAACGGATCGTTTTCCTGGAGCTGTGGTAGTGATGGAGAGGGAGCACCATGCTTGAGCAGTACTTCCTTTCCCTCAGGATGTGCGTTAGCAGGAAGCTGGAATGGCGAGCAGAGCTGGGGCTGGAACTCAAGCGCTCCTTTATGGGGTGTGGGCATTCCAAGCAGCATCTGGACGGCCACACCAAATGCCTGCCCCCAGTGTTGCCTTTCTGGTAATGTGTCCTGGGTCACGGGAACAGGGTTTTTTCTAGAATGTGTGCTTAGAAGTAAAACTGCTGGAGCTGGCACTGTGGCATAGCGGGTAAAACTGGTTCCTGCAGTGCCGGCATCCCATATGTGTGCCAGTTTGAGTCCTTGCTGCTCCACTTCCGATCCAGCGCTCTGCTATGGCCTAGAAAAGCAGCAGGGGAGGGCCCAAGTCCTTTGGCCCCTGCACCCATGTTGGAGAGCCAGAAGAAGCTCCTGGCTTCCGGCTTCATATCAGTCTAGCTCCTGCCATTGCAGCCATCTTGGGAGTGAACCAGTGGATGGAAGACCTCTCTTCCTGTCTATCTGCCTCTGCCTCTCTCTAACCCTGCCTGTTAAATTAAAAAAAAAAAAATTAAATTGCTGAGTCACACAGCATGAAATAGTAGGCTTAAGATAATGCTAAATTATTTTCAATTTAGTTAAACCAAGTTAACATCCAGCAGTGATTACACAGTTTTCACTCCTCAAAATTCCTTAGTACCAGTCCTTATATATTCTCTTTTATTTATCTTGAAATGTATAGAAATGTATATATTTCACCTTGGTTCTTTTATTTTTTTTAAAGATTTATTTATTTATTTGAAAGTCAGAGTTACACAGAAAGAGAGAGGCAGAGAAAAAGAGAGAGAGGTCTTCCATCCGCTGGTTCACTCTCCACATGGCCGCAATGGCCGGGGCCACACCGATCGGAAGCCAGGAGCCAGGAGCTTCTTCATCCAGTGCAGGGGCCCAAGGACTTTGGCCCTCCCCTGCTGCTTTCCCAGGCCATAGCAGAGAGCTGGATCTGAAGTGGAGCAGCCGGGACTCAAACCGGCGGCCGTATGGGATGCCAGTGCTTCAGGCCAGGGCGTTAACCTGCTGCGTTGGCCCCTGCCTTGGTTCTCGAATGCCATGACCACAGTTCCAAGGTGACAGTTATTTTTCTCAACGCTCGGTTGAAACCATTCGACTCTCACCTGGTGTCTTTGTTGAATTGTCATTTCTTTGAAGGCACTTTGTCCTCTCTGGTGCTTTATTATTTCTTTTGTGTGTGTGTGTGTGTGTGTGTGTGTATGTGTGTGTGTGTTTTCTTCTTTCATTGATTTTCTTTGGAGTATGTTTCCAGTGTGAGTGGCTCACATCGTGGTTTTTTGATGTGTGGACTCAGGGTTTGTGTTTGTAATTTTGTAAGTTTTCTAGTTTTTTACCATTCATCATGAAGTGTTACTGCGCCATTCCCTTCTTTCTTCCTCAGTGTCAGTTAGCTGCATCTTAAACTTAATTCTGCCTTCTGTTCTCTTGACTTTGCTTCTGTATTCCTGTGTCCTTGTCTCCTGTGTGCGTTCTGGGTAACTTCATCAAATACATCTTCCATTTCACTAAAGCACCGTTCAGCTGTGTCTGTCTGTATTTAATTTAACACTGATTTTTTGCTTTCAGCACCTCTTCCCTTCCTACTTTGCCAAATGTACTCTGCCTACCTGCCTGCCCCTTACAGTTCCTTGTTGTTGGCTTGCCATTGTGATTGTATTCTTTCTTAATCAATAGCTAGCTTTTCCATATTTTTAAAATTTCAAGAGAGCTGTTCCATTGTAGTTTGTTGTTTCTTTTGAATTTTATTCACACTGGCTTTCCTTCCTATGTGCTTGGGGACTTTTAATCAAGAGCCCTTTACCTGATTTTAATCTGTGTTCATTTCATTCTGTGTTTTAATTGGTGATGTTTTCAGAGATGATTTATCTGTGCTACTGCTGATAATCTGGAGTCATAACCAATCTTGGTCTACTCCAGTCTTCCATGAAAGTTGAGTTTCGTGCAACAGAATTTTAGGCTCTGTTCTTGAGACAACACTGCACTCCCTGCAGTGTGATGCTAAGTACTCTTTTTTTTTTTTTAAAGATTTATTTATTTACTTGAAAGAGTTGCACAGAGAGAGAAGGAGATGCAAAGAGAGAGAGGTCTTCCATCCGCTGGTTCACTCCCCAGATGGCTGCAACGGCCAGAGCTGTGCCGATCCGAAGCCAGGAGCCAGGAGCCTCCTCCGGGTCTCCCACACAGGTGCAGGGGTCCAAGGACTTGGACCATCTTCTACTGCTTTCCCAGGCCATAGCAGAGAGGTGGATCGGAAGTGGAGCAGCCAGGACACAAACCAGCGCCTGTATGGGATGCTGGCGCTGCAGGCTGTGGCTTTACAGGCTATGCCACGGTGCTGGCCCCTAAGTACTCTTTTTTATCACTTTTTCTTAGGGACTATCTGTTTTATCTCAGCAGTGTTTTTAAAGAATCTCATTTCTGGTAGCCATTTTGTTGCTCAGGGTACTTCGCTTACTCTAATGCTAGCTCTCCTAACATTGGATATTGTGGAAGAACTTCATTGAATGAATCAAAGTTCTAATTTTGATTTCATGTAGCTTTATGTCCTACTGGCTCTGGGACTTCTCAGACATTTTATTTATCTTTATGTATCCTCTTGAGCCTTTTTATTTATTTGTTTATAAAACTGAATTTAATAGGTGCTGGATAACATAGGAATTTGAGAATGAACTGGAAAGAAAGAACATTTGCTTATAAAATTCGTGGTAATATATGAAGCATTTTTATATGTGGCTTTTGTTCTTCAGCCTCTCCTGAGATAAATGATGCTCAGCTGGATTTTGTAGATGTATTTATTTTGCACTTATTATGATGTTGGTCATCTCAAATACTTGAATATAAATATCCTTTTACTTTCACTTTTGCCAAGTGTTATGGGAAGTGAGAAGAATGTTATATATTGAGGTGAATGGCATATAGGTTAAGGATTTGTTTTGTTGTGTAATTTGGAGTCTACCATTTGTTTCTCCTCATGTTTTTTTTTGTATTTTTGTATTTTTATTTTTTGACAGGCAGAGTGGACAGTGAGAGAGAGAGACAGAGAGAAAGGTCTTCCTTTTCCATTGGTTCACCCCCCAAATGACCGCTACGGCTGGCACACCACACTGATCCGAAGCCAGGAGCCAGGTGCTTCTCCTGGTCTCCCACGGGGTGCAGGGCCCAAGCACTTGGGCCATCCTCCACTGCACTCCCGGGCCACAGCAGAGAGCTGGACTGGAAGAGGGGCAACCGGGACAGAATCCGGCATCCCGACCAGGACTAGAACCCGGTGTGCTGGCGCCGCAATGTGGAGGATTAGCCTGTTGAGCCGCGGCGCCGGCTCTCCTCATGTTTTTAATGGAGAAGGAACAGTGTGCCTTTGGATTGCTTGCATACCTGAGAGCTTGTAGGAGCTATAAAGTGAGAAGTTTTTGAAGCTGCTGTTTAATTTCCAGGGACTGTAAAGGCATCTTTATTACTTTAGCTTCAGAATATAAAATTATATTTTGTCATTTTACAATTAAATTTTTGCATATGCTTGATGCTTTAGGTAGGATTATAAGGTATTTGAGGTATTGTAAGCTATAATTGTATGTCATCTGAGCCCTGGAACAACTTGATAGAATAGACATGGAGAGCATTTTAATTACCAGTGTCCTGATGAGGAAGACAGCAGGGGCCCAGGGGAGGTGACTTACGTGCTCAGGTTCCTGAGTTGCCTGCATGTAGGTCCAGCACTAAAACCATGTCTTCTTTCTTTGTGTGTTCTAAGCTGCTTACAGAAAGTACGCAATGAATAACTAGTTCTGGCACTTGTTCTTAAACTTGTTATTCATCAGTGAGAGTTGCAAGGTCTGTCAGTCATTGTCTGCCTTCAGGATTGTCAAGCCCGTGTTGTTAAGTAGCTGGGAGCGTGTGATAGCCCTGGGGTTGAGTGGTAGTTCAGTCTTTCCTCTTGAATGGTTTTGCTCACCAGTCTTTGCCCAGGCAGCTGTTCTTCTCCTGAATAGTATGATACCCACCTTGGCAAAGGATGTCTGATGCCTATGATTGCATTTACTTTTAAAGATTTATTTATTTGTTTGAAAAGAAGGATGACAGAAAGGTAGAGACAGAGATGGAGAGAGTTCTTCCATCTGCTGGTTCACTTCCCAAATGGCTGCCAACAGCTGGGTGTTGGCCATTCCAAAGCCAGGAGCCGGAAACTCTAGCCTGCTCTCTCTCACGGGTGACAGGTGCCCAGGTACTTGGGCCGTCATCTGCCGCTTTTCCAGTGCATGGGCAGGAAGCTGGATCAGAATTGGAGTAGCCAGGACTGGTGCTGGCACTCTTAGCTGGGGTGCGGGCAGCTCAGCCCGCTGCACTGCAGTGTCCACCTCCGTGCCAACAGTGTCAGAGCCTGGGAATGCTTCCGGATTCCTTCACTGGGGTGGAAATGTTAGAGTAGTCATACATATCTAACGCTATTCTTACAGTTAAGAATTCGGTGAACTACCTGTGTAAAAAATTTTCAGAATGTAAAGTGATTGATTAAATGTGTGTATGTTCTTCCCTTTTCTTTTTGCCTTCCTTCCAGACCTTGTTGAAGCCCTGAAGCCCGAGTATGTGGCTCCCCTGGTCCTTTGGCTTTGCCATGAGAGCTGTGAGGAGAACGGCAGCTTGTTTGAGGTATTCTACAGCTTCCTGTTTTCTTCTGAAGCAGTATTTGTATCATTAAATATAAAGACTGATTTTAAAATTAGTATTTATTTTCCAGTTACTTATATTTGTAAATGGACTCAGCAGTTGACATGACTTATATTTTGATACTCTGTGTATGTCACTGAGGAATAAGTGTTGACTAGTGTCCTTTTTGAAAATGTAGCAGCAGCTTTTTAAATTTTATTTTTCCTTAGTTTTCTAACATTCTTATCAAATAAATTCTTATCAAATAATTCTTATCAAATAAATAATCAAATAAAAAATTCTTATCAAATAAATGTGGCTGGCTTGATGTAGTCACATATAGAAAGTAAAAAAATTCATGGAAAAATATGTATTATGAATAACTGTGCATGGATTTCCATTACTTTTTTGCACCCAGATAAGCTTGTCTTTTAATTCCGTGTACCCTGTGAAGTTTTTACAGCCCCGTCTTAGGAAGTGAAGGGCGGTAGAAGGACAGAGCTGGGGCTTTCAAGTCATCTGGGCCAGATGTGAGTTCTTACTGTGACAACTGCTGGGTTGCTGCATTAGTAAATAAAGTAACCCTGAGTTTTGTTTTCCTGGGGTGCGTGGCCAAGTGTGTAGCAGTCACCCCCTCACTATGACTGATTATAACAGGAATTCAGCCCATGTGTGATAGATCGATAAATCTAACTTACTGTTTGTTTTAATTTTAAAAGTAAATTTTTCTGTTTTTCCCTATGCAAAGTTTAGATGTTGGAAAATAAAAACCACACAGTTCCACCATCCAGTGAGATTATTTGTTTATTTGAAAAAGGCAGCATTAGAGAGTAAGAGAGTAAGCAGGAGGGAGAGACAATGAGAGAGAGAGATCTTCCATTCATGGGTTCACGCCCCAGATGGCCACAATGACTAGGATTGTGCCAGCTCAAAGCCAAGAGCCAAAAACTTCTTCCTGGTCTCCGTTGTGGGCGACGGGCCCAAGCACTTGGGCCATCTTCCACTGCCTTTCCAGGCTGTTACCAGGGGGCTGGATTGAACGTGTTGCAGCTGGGACTCAAACTGGCACCCATATAGGATGCCAGCCTCACAGGTGGCGTCTTCACCGGCTATGCCACATTACTGGCCCCGAGATCGATTTTTTTTTTTAAATTTTCTCTCATCAGTTATCTTTAATCAAGCTAAATTGTTCTATCTGAAAAAAATCAGTCAAAATCAATCTTTTCATTTGTTCAATTAAACAGTATTTAGGCTCTAAATCATTTCTTTCTTTTTTTTTTTTTTAAGAAAGCTTTTATTTAATGAATACAAATTTCATAGGTATAGCTTTAGGAATATAGTGGTTCTTCCCCCCCCATACCCGCTCTCCCACCCCCACTCCCATCCCACCTCCTGCTCCCTCTACCATCCCATTCTTCATTAAGATTCATTTTTAATTAACTTTATATACAGAAGACCAACTCCATACTAAGTAAAGACTTCCACAATCTGTACTCACACACACACACGAAGTATAAAGTACTGTTTGAACACAAGTTTTACAGTTAATTCTCATAGTAGAACTCATTAAGGACACAGGTCCAACAGGGGGAGTAAGTGCACAGTGACTCCTGTTGATTTAACAGTTAAACTCTTATTTTTTTTTAAAGATTTATTTATTTATTTGGAAGGGTTACACAGAGAGAGGAGAGGCAGAGAGAGAGAGAGAGAGAGAGAGAGAGAGAGGTCTTCCACCCGATGGTTCACTCCCCAATAGGCCACAGTGCCCAGAGCTGTGCCGACCTGAAGCCAGGAGCCAGGAGCTTCCTTTGGGTCTCACATGCAGGTGCAGGGGCCCAAGGCCTTGGGCCATCTTCTACTGATTTCCCAGGCCATAGCAGAGAGCTGGATTGGAAGTGGAGTAGCCAGGGCTCTTACTGGTGCCCATATAGGATCTGGTGCTTCAGTCTAGGGCGTGAATGCGCTGTGCCACAGTGATCACCTGACTCTTGACATGAGCTGCCAAGGCTATGGAAGTCTTGAGTCCACACACTCTGTCCGTATTTAGACAGGGCCATAAGTAAAGTGGAAATTCTCTCCTCCCTTCAGAGAAAAGTACCTCCTCCTCCTCCTCCTTCTTCTTCTTCTTCTTCTTTTTTTTTTTTTACAGGCAGAGTGGACAGTGAGAGAGAGAGACAGAGAGAAAGGTCTTCCTTTGCTGTTGGTTCACCCTCCAATGGCCGCCGCAGCCAGTGCGCTGCAGCCAGCACACCGCGCTGATCCGAAGCCAGGAGCCAGGTGCTTCTCCTGGTCTCCCATGGGGTGCAGGGCCCAAGCACTTGGGCCATCCTCCACTGCACTCCCTGGCCACAGCAGAGGGCTGGCCTGGAAGAGGGGCAACCGGGACAGAATCCGGTGTTCCGACCGGGACTAGAACCTGGTGTGCCGGCGCCGCTAGGCGGAGGATTAGCCTATTGAGCCGCAGCGCCGGCCAAAGTACCTCCTTCTTTGATGGCCCCTGCTTTCCACTGTGGTCTCACTCACAGAGATCTTCATGTAGATCATTTTTTGCCAGAGTGTCTTGGCTTTCTGTGCCTGAAATGCCTGAGATCCATTGTTTACTCCAAGGGTGAAAGTTCTTTTAGACCTTTTGAAGCCTGTATGTGTGTATGTGTATGTATACATTTTTTAAATTTAAGTTTGGCCTCATCTAGCCTGAACTGTTGTATATTAGAACCCCCTCTCCCCATCTGACTCTGTGATAGTAATGAACCTGTTATATGCAAAATACTGACATGTGAAATACTACTTGACAGCTAGTGAATGTGGCTCAGTCTGAAATGAATGCCACCTTGGCCTGTTTTGTTTGAATAAAAGGCAGACGAGTAAGTTAAAGAAAAAAGTCTCCATACATTTAGCAGAAGTGCTTCCACCCTTTTGATGAAACCTTTTGAAAGTGAGTTGTGAAATTTTAGAGATGGAGAGAACTTCACAACTGTAATTTTACAGAGTAGGAAAATTCAATATGAGCAAGCCATCTAGAATTCAAACTTTTTAAACTATTAATCATCTATAATTATATTATTAATTCTGTAGACAAAATATTATATGTTGTTTTTGAAAATTTTAAGTTCATAGGAATATAAAGAGAAAAATAAAATCACCCATGTTGGCATTGTCCAGAGAGAACTACTATTAATATTTTTACGTATTTCCTTCCAGTATCTTAGAAGATAGACATATTACACAAATAGTCTTTTTTTTTTTTTAAATAGGCGTTTTATTTATGCACCCAGACACACAATTAGGACTGTGCTGGTGATGGAGTTTTATATGTTTCTTTTTCTTTCTTTGTACTGTATTGTGAACATTTTTTAGTGAGAAATACTGTGCTTGCATGATAGGTAAAATGTAACATGATATGTGTGTCGTGTCCCATCTTGAGCCTTGGAAACAAATGGTGCTTGATTCTTAAGCTCTCTTGGACGTCGAGGGGGCGGGGCAGAGTGTGTGGCTCAGCTCATACATTTGTTTCTCTCAGATGTGGGGAAAGCTGATGGCTCTGTTGCTGGTCATCAGAACTGCTTGGGTTTATGTAAACCAACAATGCCAAGGCTAACTGGATGCATCCTAAAAGGTGTGGGCTTATCATCAAAGAAGGAGGTACCTATCTCTGAAGGGAGGAGAGAACTTGAACTTGGATTATGGCCTTGTCTAACTAATGTCAGAGTTTGTGGACTTAAGAGGCTTCCATAGCCTTGGCAGCTCATGATAAGAGTCTCGGGTGATCACTGACGTCATAAATAAGAGTGTCAGTTGTTAAATCAACAACAGGAGTCACTGTGTACTTGCTCCCCATGTAGGACCTCTGTCCTTAATGTGTTGTACTATGAGAATTAATGGTAAAACTAGTCTTCAAACAGTACTTTCTACTTTGTGTATCTGTGTGGGTGCAAACTGTTGAACTCTTTACTTAGTATAGAGTTGATCTTTTGTATATAACGATAATTAAAAATGAATCTTAATGAAGAATGGGGTGGGAGAGGAAGTAGGAGGTGGGGCAGTTTGAGGGGTGGGAAGGTAAGTATGGGGGGAAGAACCACTGTAATCCAAAAGTTGTGCTTATGAAATTTATATTTATTAAATAAAATCTTTCTATTAAAGGTGTTGGCACATCAATATAGAGGAGAAAGGTGATGAAAATCCTACTGTAAGCCTAGACCCACTAGATCTGCCTTCCACTGGTTCGTTTTCTCTGTCACATATGGGTGAAATTCTGGTAAATTCCGTCACACTGAGTGTGGTGTTTGAGCACATGACAGGCAGCTTTTCTTTATATCTGACATTTTTTTCCCCTGAAGATTATCTTAAATGACCTCTAGGTAAAAACTGTAGAAATGAAAACTTTATCTTTCTGGGTAGCTGCTAGTATTTGGTCAGTTGCCTGATCTCTGTATAAAGATGTTTCATTAGTGAATATTTGTAGTTCCCTAAATCATACGCTCTTTATTTGGCTTTGATCTTTTTAAAAATTCGATAGATCTTTCTAGAGCCCGTGGTATGTGAGGCAGTGTACTATTTATATTTTTTAAACTCCCTGGTAGGCCCTTGAAGTATAAATCATGACCCTTTTATTACATCAGAGGCAGTGTGGGTTTAGGGAAGAGAAATGCTTTTGGCTGGGGTCTCACGGCCGGTCGGTAGAACTGGTCAGATCCTGGTCTCTGACCTCTGTATGTTTCTGCTCTGGTAGCATGGAGCAGTGCAAGGCTGTGCCGGCCAGTGGGCTTGCGGGAGCTGTGTCACTGTCCTCCACTGTTGTCTAGCATGCTGACACTCTCAGTAAGACAACTTTCTTTAGTTTAAAAAATGGTTGGTGATTTCAAACTGATGATACAATGTTTTTCCCCTCTTTGCTGCAGGTTGGAGCAGGATGGATTGGAAAACGTAAGTGCCTCTCTGTGGTTTGCTGTAGATTGTTTTCTTTCTTTAAACCTGCATGTCCTAGCGGAACTGGCTTAGGATGTTGCCAGAGGCCCAGGCATTGGCTGCGGCGTGTGTGTGTTCAGTCTCAACCCTTGTTAGAGCCACAGTCCATTTTATTTATTTATTTATTTTTAAGATTTTATACATTTATTTGAGAGGCAGAGTTACAGGTAGAGAGAAACAGAAAGGTCTTCTATCCACTGGTTTACTCCCCAGATGGCTGCAATGGCTGGAGCTGGGCCCATATGAAGCCAGGAGCTTCCAGCAGGTCTCTCACCTGGACCATCTTCTGTTGCTTTCCCCGGCCATAGCAGAGAGCTGGATCGAAAGGAGAAGCCGGAACACGAACGGCGCGCACAGGGGATGCTAGCACTGCAGGCGGAGGCTTAGCCCACTGTGCCACAGTGCCGGCCTGCCACAAGCACTTCACCTGCAAGAACCCGTCTCTGCTTCAGAGCTGTGGCAGCTCTTCCTGAGGACTTGCTCTGTTTTCTTCAGGACTGGCTGTGCCTTTAGACAGCACAGTCTCTGTTGACGTTTTGTCGTCCCGTGTGTCTGGAAGCCCCCCACCCCATCCCGTGTGTCTGGAAGCCCCCCGCTCGTCCATGCCAACTGAGCAGAGCAGTGAGTGGCCGGGAAACATG
This sequence comes from Oryctolagus cuniculus, assembly GCF_964237555.1. Taxonomy (NCBI): domain Eukaryota; kingdom Metazoa; phylum Chordata; class Mammalia; order Lagomorpha; family Leporidae; genus Oryctolagus; species Oryctolagus cuniculus. Next base: position 9,376,685 of record NC_091437.1, read on the forward strand.
GGAGATCGTGGTCTAGACAGCACAGCAGGCACGTTCTCTAGTGCTCTCATGTCCCTTATTCCTTGGAGCATGAGACATCAGGGAGCAGAATCAGACTGACAGCTTTCCAGGGTAGAAATTCCAAGTGAGCTGTGGGGCTGGGTCCCCTTTAGACTAACAGTGAGCAGTGGCATCAGCCCTCACCTACCTCATTTCTCAAATGTGAGCCCCAAGTTTGATAATGGATTTATGACGTTAGAAAAAAACTGTGAAAGTTTGACTATTTCAATTTGTTTCAGTTGGCTGCAACTATCAAAATTAATTACACAATTAATTGAATTATTTAAAAGGTTGCCATCACTGGAGGGCATTTTTACACAGTAGCAGTATTTTTGGCGTTAATGGCTGTTCTGTCCAGTTGTTAAAGGGACTTACATTCCTCAAACATTTCTGGGTATCTTTTGCTATCTGTTATATATGAGAACATCGAGGGTTGCAAGCTAGGGCTGTGTCTGCCACTTTACTGCTGGATTCTCCATGGGAGCAGGCATTTCTGTAGTTCCTCAAGACAAATCTTCATTTTAACAGTTACCACAGTCTGGGCCTTACATTTAAATCAGGCTACTAGTGGTTGTTCTTCTGAATTTTTATAAAGAAAACAGTTTAAAAATTCCCCTGGTAGTGTTAGACCCTCGGAGTGAAGATGCTAACACGTCGAGAGGCACACCCCAAAGACTCAGAGTCCAGACCAGCTGATGCAAAAGCAAGAGGATTTATTCGGTGTCAGCGCAGACGGGCCTCCTGAACTCGGGAGTCCAGAGAGCCCCCAGCACAAAGCCACACGGTTTATATACCCGCAGCGACCAATCAAAAACACTATAGTGTCCATGCACACAGCAGTCCAATCCGTGAGCTGATCATGTGAAGGGCATGCGTCTTCTATCCAATCAGCTACGGGATCACATGGGAGGCATGCACCTCGTCGCCATTTTGTTGTTTACTTCTTTAGTAGTTCCTTTCCCTGCCATGGCCATCTTGTTCACCCTGAGGGGTATGACGTCTCGCTTCCTTTGTTCCCCTGGTGGGAGAGCGGCGTCCCGCTTCCCACACCATTATTTGAGTATTAGGAGGCATACAAACTGGGTTAGGTCTTAGCACAGCCAGGCACAAGTGTCGCAGCTAGCTAAGCATAGGGTCCCTTATTTTTATAGCTGCACCTGATTTTAGCTTTGGGGGAAAAAGTTTAGGGCTGTAATTTTTAAACTTTAAAAAGATAACTTCTTGTTTTTAATGGTATTGGCTTAGGTCACTCCATCTTGGTTTGATTTTTAAGGTTCTTCAGTAGAACCTGTGCAGCAGTAATGATGTGTGTGAGCAGTGTATCAGTTGATTTCTTATGCAAGTAGGAAATTAGAAAAAGAATTATTTGTGGAGACCTGATTGGTACACTTTTCGTTAACTGGAACCTTTTTTTTAAAAATTTTTATTTAAAAGGCAGAGTTACAGAGAGAGAGGGACAAATAGAGAGCAGGGTATCTTCCACCTGCTGATTCACTCCCCAAATGGCCTAAATGGCCAGGACTTGCCCAGGCCAAAACCAGGAACCTGGACCTCTATCTTGCTCTCCCACGTGGGTGTTGGGGACCCAAGCACTTGGGTTGTCATCCTTTGCTTTCCCAGGCACATGAGCAGGGAGCTGGATGGGAAACAGAGCAGGCGGGGCTTACACCCATGCTCATAGGGGATGCCAGCATCGTAGGCAGGGGATTAACCCATTGTGCCACAGTGGTGGCCACTGTCTGGAGTCTTCAACCTGTTACCACCATCAGTCCTCAGTTTGCTACCCAACAGAGCTCTTTTTCATTATCTTCATTTGGTAAATGAGGAGAGGGAACTGTATTACCTAATTCAGATTCCGCTTAACATTCTGCCTTATGTAGTGCCTGTCGTGGTCCAAAGAGAAATTTCCCCTTCAGATTCAGATACCGTTTTCCTGACGGGTTTGGTGGGAAGATGCACATTACAGCTTGCAGTACAACTCTTTAGAAGCTAGAACTGTTTTCCTGAGTTTCCTTTTTCTTGAAGTTAAAGAAAATCAATTAAAGGGCTCTGAGGCATCGTATTTTCTGTTCTCCTTAAATGAGGTGCTGAGTGTCTTGGTTTTCCGTATGTCACCAGTTCGCTGGGAGCGCAGCCTGGGAGCCATTGTGAGGAAGAGGAATCAGCCGATGACGCCGGAGGCAGTGAAGGCCCACTGGGAGAAGATCTGTGACTTCGATAATGCCAGCAAGCCTCAGAGCATCCAAGGTGAATGGGTCGCCAGTCAGGTAGCCCTGGCTGGGGTGCTGGAGCCCGCGGCTCTTCTTCTTGTTGGGAACTGTCTTCTGCCTTGCCTGTCGCCATCTGCGGCATATCTTCTGCTCTGTGAGGTGTCAGATCTCCTCACAGTTAGAGTATTTATGTTATTCCATGGTGGTTTTTTTTTTTTTTTTTTTTGCCTTTCTTTCTTTTTTTTTTTTTTTGGCTTATGTGTGGGTGGAGGACAGATGTCATTTGTACTAAATTCCCTCCCCAGATGATGGTTGAGTTTTTAAGTTTTCTATTTTCTGGCCATGTGCTGCAAGTCAGACCCAAGTATACTCTAATTTTCTTAGGGTTTCCTTAAGCCTACATTATTCATGCTTAGCTTTGTCCTGCTCAGTGCCTGGATGTGGCCTTGTTTGAAGCACTTTGTCTTCACTACACACCCTGACTTTCTCCTTTCACGTCACTGTTCTTCTTAGGTCTACTGACTGTTAGTGTGTCTTTAGAGAAACTCAAGGCCCAGGTGCTCAGTAAACCCCCCACCCCAACCCCCACGTTCTGGGGCACCTGACCATCTAATTGTAACTGCTGTCCGCAGCTTTTGTCTCATGAACACGCGGCTTCCTAACTGCGTGGTCAGTTCCTCTGGGGTAGAGACTGTCTGCTGTAACTTCCTTTGTGTTTGGTGTTAGGTTCTTGATGAACTTATACACAGGACCGCTGCTTGCTAACTTGAATTGTTAGATCGCTTGTGATATGCCGCAGGAGTAGGTAACCAACTAATCCACACTGTTTTTCTAGTGTAACTCACATGTGTGTATAATACATTCAACTTAGAATACTCTTCTGGAAAAGATCATGAGTCACAGTTATTTTACAGAAAAACTTTTTTCTTTCTTAGTAAATTTGTTTTCAAAGTTTGGCAGAATATATTTGAATAATGACTATTTTGTTTTCTTCTCCTTAATGATGTTTTTCTGTTTGTACACTCATTGTCATGTCATAAATGGTAGTGTTTTTGCTTTCTGTATTTTGATATTTGAAATAAATTTAGTGTATAGTAGTTACCTATTAATGAAAATGAGTGAAAAAAAGGAAAAAAATATATTAAAAACTTTTCTCTATCTGTTTCAAAGTACTGCTACTCCTGAAATATTAGACTGTTACTTTCAAACAGCTAACTGAGTCATATAATTGTAAGTGAAAAGATACTGTAATATTTAAAGTACAGTCAAAACAAAGGCTACCTTTTCTATGAGTTGAGCTTCCAGAATCCTTACTCCATTGTTTTCATTTCACAGATGGCAAATCCCAGCAAAACCAAACTAGCCTATGTTTGAGCCAGGAGTGTGCTTGTCCTATTCCAGAGAGCCTTCCAGTTAAATAGCCTCTCCTCTGGGTAGAGTCTGAACGGACCGCAGGGTGAGGACTCCAGGCATGAAGTCATTCTTGGAGTCCCCGGGACTGGGAGATGTCCCAGGTTGTCTCAGACGGTGGTTGTGGTCTTTGTGTGAGTGTGGGAGAAGCCCGTGTCTCTCAGGTGTGTTAGAAGGGTCTCAGAGCTTCCAGGATCTCTTCTTGTGTCCGTGGCTGCCCCATGAACCTCCTTCAGGTACCTTTTGAACACCAGAACAGCAGCTTTCAATGCCAGTCTGGAGTCACTGGTCATGGTGGTGGCCTTATCTTTGTTCCCAATCACTTGTGCAGTGCTGGGGGTGATCTTGGCAGTCTTCCATCCCGCAGGAGAGAAGGGAAATCAGCTGTCTGTCCACCCGACAGAGCCGACAAACGTCGGTGTTATAGACAAGTGTCCTGCGTTACAGGGTCATAACGTAGCTCTAGGACATTGAAATGCTCACAGCCCAGATGACCTGGAAGGGGTTATGTTATACGAGGCCTTGTGCTCTGCTGAAGGTGTCCAGTTATCTTTGGTCTGTTTTAAAATCTCCCACAGTTTTTCCTGCAGTAACCTGACACTGTACAATGAGTTCATGATGATGATGGAGACCGCTGTAGTAGGTTTGATGAATGTTAGAGGAGTTACTATCTAGCGTGTTTTAGTCTTTTCTTAGCCACTTCTTCAACAAAGCTTTGCTTTTAAATATTTGTATTATTTTTCTTAATTTCAGATTCCACTGGCAGTATACTTGAAGTTCTGAGTAAAGTAGATTCAGAAGGAGGGGTGGCAGCAAATCACACGAGTCACGCAGCCTCTGCAGCCACAGCAGGATTTGTAAGTTAACTTCCCTTCCCTCCTTCTTTAACTCTCCCTCTCTTTCCCACATCCATCCATCCATCCTCCTTCTCTCCCTCCCTCCCCCTCTCCTCTCTCTCTCTCTCTTCCCCACATCCTCTCTCCCTGTCTCTCTCTGCCCCACCTCTCTCTCCCCCTCCACCCTCTTTTTCCTCTCCTTTCCTCTGCAGTGCAGTCACTGTCTTTCAGACAGGAATAAAGGGAGAGAAGCAGTGCCACGGACAGCTGAAGACGGAGGATTTACTCAGACATGGTTGTGGCTGTAGGACAGGGAGCTCCCGACAGCTGAACGGCAGGAGGAGGCTGGGGAGAGTTCTGAAGCAGTCCAGGCTACGTTATGACTTTTCTCTACTTCTCCTTCGCTCATTGTTGGGTTTCTCCGTGCTGTACCATGCTTTTCTTTTCCCTGAGGAAGAGTGTCTGGAAGGAGATCAGGGGAACCGAGTGTCAGTGTCTAAAGCTTTTCCTAGTGTCTGAGAGGGGCCCGAGAATGGAGAGGACGTCCCTGAGTTTCTTCCCTTGGTGTCTCTTGGGGCTTGGAAACAGGTTCTGGAATCCTGTGTGTCAGTCTCAGTCTCCTTTTGGGGGGTGATGAGTCAAGTTAGTTGCTTCATTAGTTTGGCCACCTCATTTTCTTTCTGTTTCCCCTGCTCCATTGTTACTTGAGAAGAGCTCAGGGATAGAGGGAAAACAATGGGTTAATTCAACTGACAAGAAAAAGGACTTGAGGCTGAACTGATACCTACTCTTGCTGTCTCTGCTTGCCCACAGTTTCTGTTCCACATGCGGTCCTCACTCTGCCTGTGAATATCTGTGTTGTCTGTTCAAGGCCAGCTTTTCATTGCCTTGAAGTATATTTGAATTAAGCTGCAGTGGGGCGGGGAGGTTGGGTGCTGTGGCAGTGTGACTCGGGGAGGTGACCCTGCAGCTGCTTCCTCTTCCCCTTGCACACACGGGGCTTTATGCGTCCTTATGGAAAATGCGCGTTCTCGGCAAAACTTTGGATTCTGAATGATTCTGAACAGTTTTTTCACTTGCAAAAATATTTTTCATCTTAAGCTAGTAATTGGTTGTCAACTAAGTGAACACAAAACATTTTGTAAAAATGTACCAAATGTTGATAGAATTTGAATGAACATAAGCTAAAATGTTAAATGTAGCCTTTGCTTTCTCTTTTTTTCAGTAGTTAGACAAAGGTCTTTTTTTCCCTTGACTTTCATTGCTAATCCTACTGTAGTCACTATTTTTCTAACTTTCTAGAAAAGGATATTTATTTAAGCATCTCTTCTGGGTCATTTCTTTGGAGGGAAAGCATCAAGAAGTTGTGTTTTGGGAGTATTTCAACATGACTGCAAGTAAAAAGTTTCCATTATGTCAGAAATCCTAATAAAATCCTGACTGTAGCTCTGTGAAATTTGCTTATTTACTTTCTTCTGTACATATCCTGTTTTGAAAAGAAAATTATGTTGGGTAAATGGCAAGAAATAAGTAATTTGTAACCTTAGAGTCTGCTGTGTTGTGACCCGGCATAGGCATAGGGAAAAGGAAACCTGGAAATCTAATTTGAAGCTTGATAATATGACCAGGGTATAAATGTGATTTTGCTGTGGAATAGCAATAGGGGTCAGCATACTTTTTGGTAAAGGACCACAGAGTAAGTATTTTCAGCTTTGTGGGCTCCTTCTGTTGGAGATTCTTCATGTTTCTGTGTTTTAACTGTCCTTTGAAAATGTAAAAATCTCCTTAGCCCTTAGCCTGTGTCTGCTGAGTTCTGCTTTAGGATTGAAAAGTGATTTTAAACCTGGATATTGTTCTTTTATAACCTAACACACACTCTGCACACGAGAAAGGTATATCATCACTAAATAGAAGAATGCAGCAGCCAGTTAGACGAAGGAAATTCAGGTTAAATCTCATTTTAACTGAAACCATGATGAGGGAATTCACAGGCATCAGGCATTGTTTCGCGTATCATGCTGCAGTGAATTTTAGACCTTAGCAAGCAATCCATTATCTCCAATCATAACAAATTCTTCCTTTTTTCTGTCTGTGGGTGAGTGAATGGTTGCTGGATCAGTAGAGCTTTCCACCCTCCGAGACAGGAGCATTGAAAATGCGACACACTCTCTGTTAGCAAGAAGCAAGACGTTTCCATAGGTTATTTAATTGGTTTCTATTTTAAAAACCACATATACTGACAGAATTATGCCCTGAAGTTCTCTAACATCCTTTCCCCACCCCTTCAAAAGAAAGCCTATGTATATAAGCAGCTGCTATTTTTGAGGAATTAAAATTTGAAAGATTTGATGAAAATATTAATGAAAAAATCATTTTTTGCAACCATCTTATAGGCTGGAGCTGTTGGCTATAAGCTGTCTTCATTTTCTTCTACTTACACACAACTGGAAACTATTATGTACGCCCTTGGAGTGGGAGCTTCAGTCAAGGATCCGAAAGATTTGAAATTTGTTTATGAAGGAAGTTCTGACTTCTCCTGTCTGCCTACCTTTGGAGTTATCATAGCTCAGAAGTCGATGATGAATGGAGGATTAGCAGAGATCCCTGGGCTCTCAATCAACTTTGCAAAGGTAGGTCTAGTATTCGTGTGTACACATGTGTGTATATGTGTGCCTATCTTTATATACAAGAATATTCACAAAGTTCATTGAAAATACAGTTTATTTTGGTGTGAAGTTGTTTTTGAAATGCAGGCCTAGAAAGATCTTCACTAAGTTCATGAAAAACATATATTATGAGCCAACTATGTATAGAATTCGAATTATTTTACATCAGAATAAACATTTTAATTCCATATTTTTTTCAAAATTTTTGAAGTCCTGTGTGTGTGTGTGTGTGTGTGTGTGTGTGTATGTGTCTACATCTACTTATTTTAAGTTGGGGGTGATCAGGACTTGGTCTTGGGTACGTTTGAGGTTGTGCATCTCCCATTCAAGTGCATTTATGAAATGGGCAGTTGGATGTATGAGTGTAGAGTTCAGGGCAGGGATCTGACCGGATTCCTTAGCATTTAGCTAATGTGTAAAGACCTGACTGGATGGAATCACCTAGTGTGTGAGGATAAGTGGGGAAGAGGCCCAAGTTTCCCTGCCCTGCGGTGTTCGGAGGTTGAAGAGCCACAGAGGAGGTAGCGAGCAGATGGGGCAAGAATGGCCCGTGAAGAATGAGGAGCGTCAGGAGGATGTGGTATTTGAGAGGTCAAATGAAGAAGATGTTTCAAGAATATAGGGAGATGAGCGAAACTGACAGTTTGAGCGTTCATTGTTGTTTGTAGCCCTTGTCTATACTATTGAGGAACAGTGGTTTTTCTACTTACCGCTTGTTGAATTCATTCTTTAGTGGAGGGGTAAGCTTGTAATTATAAAAAAATTGAAAGCATGTCATTGTAAAAATTAAAAATATGAAGTAGGAAGGAGAGAGACAGGGAAGGAGGCGCTGGTGGAAAGTATTATGCTGTTAAAACTGTACTTAGGAAATACAAAAAAAGTTATTGCAAAAATTAAAGGAAAAAGGAAAGAAGGAGAGGGGTTTGAGGTAGGGAGGTAAGGAGGAAGCATGGTTGTCTTAGAACTGTATCTGTGGGCCAGCGCCATGGCTCACTAGGCTAATCCTCCATCTGCGGCACTGGTACCCCGGGTTCTAGTCCCGGTTGAGGCACCGGATTCTGTCCCAGTTGCTGCTCCTCTTCCAGGCCATCTCTCTGCTGTGGCCCAGAGGGCAGTGGAGGATGGGCCAAGTGCTTGGGCCCTGTACCTGCATGGGAGACCAGGAGGAAGCACCTGGCTCCTGGCTTAGGATTGGCACAGCGCCAGCTGTGGGGGCCATTTGGGGGGTGAACCAATGGAAGGAAGACCTTTCTCTCTCTTTCTCTCTGTCTCTCACTCTCTCTCACTGTCTAACTCTGCCTTGCAAAAAAACAAAAAACAAAAAACTGTATCTGTGAAATACATGAAGTCTGTTCAATTAATCAAAAGTAAAATAAACTCCATCTTTTTTATTTTTTATTTTTTATTTTTTATTTTTTTGACAGGCAGAGTGGACAGAGAGAGAGACAGAGAGAAAGGTCTTCCTTTGCTGTTGGTTCACCCTCCAATGGCCACTGCGGCCGGCGCGCTGCGGCCAGCACACTGCGCTGATCCGATGGCAGGAGCCAGGTACTTCTCCTGGTCTCCCATGGGGTGCAGGGCCCAAGTACTTGGGCCATCCTCCACTGCACTCCCTGACCACAGCAGAGAGCTGGCCTGGAAGAGGGGCAACTGGGACAGAATCCGGTGCAGGGACCGGGACTAGAACCCAGTGTGCTGGTGCTGCAAGGCGGATGATTAGCCTAGTGAGCCATGGCGCCAGCCATAAACTCCATCTTTAATGCAAAAAAAAAAAAAAAAAAAAAAAAAAAAAAACAAGAACAAGATAGGGTGAACATCTGTGAGTGATTTTGAAGTGGGTTATATTTTAATTCTTGGCATAACAATAAAGTTATAAAGCATGGCAGTAGCTGTCCAGTCTTAGAACTGTGTTTCTGTGACTGACTGGATTGAATAACCTGTGGCTGCCCTGGGTCAAAGGAAGCATATTAGAGTATTTGATTCAGTTTTCTTGATGAACTTGGGAGGAAGATGAGAATTCTGGGCTGGGCATTTTGCTATTTCAGTCACTTTCTCATGTTTTTTTCTGGATATTGTTATTTTTCTATTTGGATAACATGGGAGTGAAAATATTAGAGCGTCAGAGTTTCAGAACTTTCCGTCAGCATTGGAGATCAAAGTGGTGGTCATGGTCTGGGGCCAGGAATGGCAGAGGTTTTGGAATCTGAGTCTGTCTTTGCTACATTGAGGACAGAGTAGGGTGGCCCTCCATGATTCTTCCGATCAGTTCCTGTCCCCTCTGTGCCCCCTGGGTATCGAGGAAGACTGGGTGCTGTCCTGTTGCTGTGGAGTGTGTGTTTGGGTGTGAGGGTTACATTTTAGTTTTCCTACTTACTTCGTGTATTCTTCTTTGATATCTTGAGTTTAAATGGCTATTAAATTATACTGTGTCCTTGGTATTTACTCAGTGGATAACTTATAAGATATTATACCAAGTGAATGTTGACATCAACAGCGCTTTTCTTTGAACATGTTTGTCTTTGTGTTTTATTTGTCACTTCTATTTGATGTGTGTGACCTGAAATGACTAGCAGTGGCCTGTTTGTTCATTTTTATTCAGCGAATATTCATGGGATGCCCAGTATGTTGCAGCACTGTTATAAGCACTGGGAAGACAGCCTAGTTTAGAATCTCTATTGGCAAATAATCCGTAATTACCAGTCAACAAGGATGTATGAATGCCAAGAAAGAACACAAATGTATCTTTGCTCCAAAGGAGATGCCTTTAGACTGCAGTACAGATAGAAGTAGAAGCCAAACTAACAGATAATTTGGGGGGAGTAGTGATGTATGTGCACTGTAAAATATCACTTGCGGTTTGCAATACCTACATGGAACAAAAAGTTTACTAATAAAATTTTGCTTACACCAACATAGGTTCTTCATGGGGAGCAATACTTGGAGTTATATAAGCCACTTCCAACATCAGGTGAGTACTTGCTATACCGATTTCCAAAGAACAAAGTTTTATTTTCTGATCCACCTTCCAGAGTGTATCAATATATTAAGCTCACGTAGAGTGACATAATAATACGTATTACAAGTTGTTACGTGCCTGCAAACTATTAGAGTAGATTAATGTTATTTGGAACCTGTTTTGGAAACCCTGAACTTTTGTCCCTTAATGTCATGTAAGAAGTTATTTCACAGTAGTACCAATTTATTTCTGTTGATGTCTAGGTTATTAACAAAATAATGTGTGTGCTGTAAACTTAGTGTGTGTCTATCAGTTATGATTCCTATGATTATAGTTCTCCATTTTCTCAGCTGTTTATCTTGACACTGATCTTCATAAAACAATTACTTTTTTCTTCCTCTTTTAGAGAAAATGAAACCAAATCTGCGTTAATACTCATTTAGACTTTTATGTAATCTCTTGTTCAGTAAAGCTCCTATTCTCAGTCTTTCACTATCATTTGATGTATTATTGTTTTGCCTCTGTCCTTTGAGGTCAGAATGTTGTCTAATTCTGTACTTACTGATCAGGTGATAAAATGCAAAAAGGAGCATTTGTCCTCTCATGTTATAAAATGTAGTGGTCAGCAAGTAGCTGGAATCTTTTTTTTTCCTTAAGCCTTTAATTTTATTAAAAAAAATATGACATGTTTATTGCTTGAAGCTGAGTAGCTTTTTCCCAGTGAGTGCCATAGCATGAGTTTCCCGGCAGCTGGTTTTATGTGAGATGGTAGTAATTGGGTATTCATCCCTTATCTACTGGCTTTCTGCCATTTGCCAGGCGCAGTACTGGGTATCAGAGAATTTTCTTACCTGACTAGAATTGTTACATCTGACTGCATTACCTGTTTTGTTAGTAAAATACGGTTTCCAGACCCAACCTTGGAGAATCTGTGTGGGATTGTGTGTGCGTGGGTGTGGGGTGTGGCGATGGCTGTGGCATAATGGCTTCCTTTGGAAACCATTGTTGCGAGGGAAGCAGAACTTTTTAGAGAGGTTTTTGCTTTTAGGGATTTTAAAATATGAATAAAGAGGGAGATCAGACATATATTCTAAAACGATTACAAGTAATATAAACAGGAAAGCACGTAGAATACTTAATTTCCCTTACAGTTAGGTTTCTCATGAATGACTTCAGTAGTGTCTCTGCATTTTCTTAATGTGGTTTTCAAGTTTATGTTCCCATAAATGTGAATATTAAAAATTCAAGATTCTCGTGATTTGGAGCCTTTCTAAGCTACAGAAAACCAAGGGCGTGGCTTTGTTGATAATCTTTGCATCACACACACCATTGATGAGACATGGTCTCCAGCATCAGGAGGCTGAAGTCAGCATTTCCTGGAGGCTTATGTGCTATCTATGGTGGCACTGTCCGGGGCCGGCTTTCCCCTTGCCCTGGTTAGAAATGACCATTAGGTGGAGGGGGAGAAGCCGTCAGCAGCACTGTGTTTTCCTCCACGAGACAGAACATGGTCCAGTCCAGGATGTGCTGGTCTCTGGATTTTCTCAGTGTGAGAGTTTGATCTTGATTGTGTTTCTATTTGATGTCTTCCTTTATTAGATTTATTTATTTTTTCAAGATAATTTCTATTCTTAGTGCAACACAATACTTTATTTCATCAGGAAGCGATTGATAATGCTGTCTTGATTCTCTCACAGGGAATAAGTGATCATCACATATTTTTTTTAAAGACCATCAAATATTAGTATATGTAAAAGTGCTTGGTATCAGTTAAGCATTATGGAAATGTAATTATGCAAGATTTACAAACAAACTATCGAGCTATGTTTTTTTTTAATGTTTTTGAGATTACAAACAAACTATCGAGCTATGTTTTTTTTAATGTTTTTGAGATAACTTTTTTTTAAAATATCTTTATTTATTGGAAAGGCAGAGTTACAGAGAGGCAGAGGCAGAGAGAGAGGTCTTCCTTCTGATGGTTCACTCCCTAGATGGCCACAACGGCTCCAGCTGCACCGATCCAAAGCCAGGAACCAGGAGTGTCCTCTGGGTCTTCCATGTGGGTGCAGGGGCCCAAGGACTTGAACTTGGGGCAGGGCCCAAGGACTTTTCCTCCACTGCTTTCCCAGTCCATAACAGAGAGCTGGATTGGAAGTGGAGCAGGAATGGACCTGAACCAGTGCCAATATGGGATGCTGGCACTGCAGGCAGTGGCTTTACCTGGAATGCCACAGCGCCGGCCCCGAGTAATGTTTTTTTAATTTATATGGTAAAGGCTTAATGGCTCAAGTAAATAAAGAGTTCAACAAGTAAAAAGACCATAATGCATTAGGAAAATATGTAGGAGCTATAACCAGTCAAATGGAAAGATGTTCAACTTCTCTTATGAAGCAGTTTTTAAAATAGTCAAAAGTCATTAATACTATAGTAGTATATAATTCCTGTCGGTTAGTTTGATGATGGTATGTTTTTGATTGTCAGCATAGATTTCAGTTTTTTTTTCTCTCATGGGTGTATATCTGGTAGATTTCCACAAAATTATAAAATAGGATGTGCTCATTATAGAAAACTTGGGAATTGGAAAAGTAGCACAAGGAAATGGGAGTCTGCAATATTTTTTTTTACCTACTGAATATTTACAAGTACCTCTAATATGCCAGGCATTCTGCTATGGATTGATAATATAACCATGAAAAATATTATCCGTGCTTATACAGAGCTGTTTGTCTAAGATACAGTGGACAGTGATAAAGATTAGATAGTGCAGTGTAATGGGAGAAGCATAGGTGTGGCACAGGAGCATATAGGAAGGTCTCTAACCTGAAATTGCACTGGGAGTTGGGGAAAACTGTGGAAGTGAACCCTTAGCTTAGACCTGAAGGATAAATCAGGGATTAACTAGGTGAAGAGGAAAGGTATTTCAGGCAAAGAAAACAAGTACATGCAGCGGTTTGGAAGTAAACAGGAGCATGGTTGTTGGGGGATAAAACACCATGGAAGCTTCCTGAAGGGTGGGTTGCTGGGGTGCCATGAAGTAGGAGTAGGGAAGTAAGAAGGTCTAGGAAGGCCTTGAGAGTCAGGGCAGAAGCTTGGCTCCAGTTCATGCTAAAGGCAGTGGATAGCCACGCGAGGACTCTGAGCGGGAGAGCTGGTGAATGCATTTGGCCTTTGTCATACTTGGCTTCTCTTCCACCATCTCAGATCCGGACAGTTCCCAGGTGCTTTGCTTCTCTTCCTTAAGTAGATGTGCAATTCTGTTTCCGTCGCCTCCGTTTCCACATCTCTGCTCCTTACTTTGTCTCTTGCCTTCTTTCTCTGCCTCCATTTTGCTCCGGTGAGGCCCGTGTAACAGACTGAAACCTGCCTGTTATTTCAGCATTCTCATGTGTTTGCCACTTCCCTACATAAAGCCCCAAAATAGCTAGCCATAGACTTGGGAGGAGTTTAAAAGTTTTTGGTATGATTTAGCTTCTGTAAGTGTCTACATATGCAAGTCTTGCCATGTGCTTCCTTTCTGTTTTATGCAACAGAGATATGCTAGAGATTGTGCCTGGTGGCGGGGGAAGGGTGCCGTCCACACCTCTAGAGGACAGAAGGGAGAGGCAGATCTTGAGAGAAAGATGCTGAGTTTCTCCCATACACTGGTACTGTGTCCCCAGATCAGCAGTTAAGTCATGGGAAGAACAACCCGTCACAGAACAGGGGAATTAGAAACAGCGTCTCATGGAAACCAGGAGAGCACAGATTTGAAAAGGAGAGAGGATGTGGTGTCGTTAAGGATGTTCAACAAACTTGGTTAAGTACAAGAGTTAAAAGAGGCCAAGAGGAGTCCCTCTGAATGAAAGTGTTATTTTTAAAAATTCTAGCAAAAGTACTAGTTTTTCAAATTTAAGTGACTCTGTTATTCTGGTTGTTTTTATGTTGAATTATTTTTTCTAGTGAGTTTAGGAAAACTACTTCATAGCATAATTTTTTAGTTTTGTTGAGCTTACTGTGGAAATTACATTTAACTCTCTTCTGTCCCAATTTAGCAACTTAGAGTCTTGGAAACTGTTTATTTATGTACTTTACTTTTCATTTTAGGAACCCTGAGATGTGAAGCAGTTGTTGCTGATGTCCTAGATAAAGGATCTGGTGTCGTCATCCTTATGGATGGTAACTCACTCACAGTTCTTAGAATTCATTTTGCATGTCTCTTCCAGGTCATAAGGAAGCAAGATAAGTATTCTAAAAAGTTTGGAAATAAAGAACAGCGGGAAATTCAGTGCTGCTTGACATTAGCAATACAAGTTTATCATTTTTGTTGTAATACAGAGGTGATTATACAGATGCTCTTCACTCTGCACTAGGGTTGTGTCCCCATCAACTTACTGTATGTTGAAAATGTCTCAAGTCAGAAGTGCATGTAAGGCACTGAGCCTGGAGTGTCCGTTGAGCACTTGGCTGACCGGCAACTCTGACTCAGTGACATCGGCCACAGAGCGTCTCACTGTATGTCACCACTTGGGGGAGAGATCAAAATTCACAGTGTGGTCTCTGTTGACAGCATATTGTTTCTGCCTCATGGTAAAGCCAAATAATCCTAAATTGAACCTGTGTTCATCTGTACTCTGCATGCTGTTTTGGATACCTACCTTGTTTTCATTTAATGTACTGGGACTGTTTTAGATGTTTTTAAATATTTTTTTTTAATATATTTTTTTGACAGGCAGAGTTAGACAAGTGAGAAAGAGACAGAGAGAAAGGTCTTCCTTTTTCCGTTGGTTCACCCCCTCCAAGTGGCTGCTATGGCCGGTGTGTTGCGCCAATCCGAGCCAGGAGCCGGGTGCTTCCTCCTGGTCTCCCATGCAGGTGTAGGGCCCAAGGACTTGGGCCATCCTCCACTGCACTCCTGGGCCACAGAAGAGAGCTGGCCTGGAAGAGGAGCAACCGGGACAGAATCTGGTGCCCCGACCGGGACTAGAACCTGGTGTGCCAGCGCCACAGGCAGAGGATTAGCCTAGTGAGCTGTGGCGCTGGCCCTGGATGTTCTTAAATATTATGTGTATTCTGTCTTGTTTTTCTCCCTCTCTCTACCTCCTCCTTGTCCCTCTTCTGTTTTTAATGTTTCCTACCTCTCATCCCAAGTGCTGGCTCACGTTGGCTACGTTTCTGGCTCTCTGCTAATCTCAGCATTGTGCCAAATATAACATAGCATGAAACAAAAGTACTATAGTAACTTTGCTTTAATTCTTATTATCTCTTGATCTGTGTTATTCAGTCAACTCAAACTTGGTAATGGGTCATAGTGTATTGCATTTTATATAGGTAACGATATAAATGAGATGAGGTGTAGATGAAATGACCTAGAGATGAAATGAGGTATCCAATATCTTAGGTAGTAAAGGTAAAAATCTTATTTTAAATACAAATTTCCATGACTTTTCTTTTTTGTTCTAATTACAGTTTTCTTTAGCATGCAATTCAAAACCGTGTTCCTAGTTTTTAGAGCTATATATACAACAGATGATGCCCAAACTCTGATTAGTACATCAGGCAGTTAATTCAGTACTTGCTTACTTACTTCTTAGCTAACTTACGTATCCATGTATTATTCACCGATTCCTTAGTTAATTTGGTAACCATTTATCCGGTGTCTTTTTTGTACCAAGTACTGTTCTCATAGCTGTGACTACATTGGTCAGCAGAGCAGCCGTGATCCTGCCCCCAGCTGGCTAATCCCTTCTGTCCCACGTATTTCCTTGTTTACATCCCACACTCTTCCCGAATGCTTTGGCAGAGTGAAAGTTTGAGTATCGCTACCTAACTTTCCACTGGGATTGTTTGAAATGCTTGAGATGGAAAGATTTGGAATTTGAGTGGCAGTGTAGGAAGTTTAAGAAGAAATGAGAGGCTGCCGTTCTGTAGTTAAGGCGGGATTAGGGATGCCTCTCTTCTCTCTGGTGAATGCATTAAAATGAATTTGCTTTGTAATCCAGGTTTGGCCATCTGTAAATTATAGAACACTTGCAGTAATTGGATTTTTGCTTTTGAAGCTTTTAAAGGAGTTACTGAACATACTTTGGTTAATTCTTTGTATCTTTGGTTAATAACTCCTATTATTTTTCTTTGTGTTTCAGTCTATTCTTATTCTGGAAAGGAGCTTATTTGCTATAATCAGTTCTCTATCTTCCTTGTTGGCTCTGGAGGCTTTGGGGGGAAACGGACATCAGACAAAGTCAAGGTAGGCCACTGCCTTACAGCTGAAACTTCTGTGTGAAGGATTCAGTCTTATCATACTATCATACATGTAATTTCATAGAGACTCAGTAATCCACACCCATTTGAGTTACAGTGTTGTCTTGGATTTGAAATGTTGCTTATGTTTACATATTACTAATATTTTTATGTGTGTATATATATACACACACATATATATATAGAAAAGTCTTGTGTGGTTTAATGTATTTGAGATAATTTTGAGAACATTTGTTATTTTCTTTTGTACAATTTTTGTGGTACCCAAAAGTTTTCAGAAAAACTTGTGATCTTTTTATACATTTAAATCTTCATTCATTAAATGTCCTAAGCATTTCTCATATGTAAGGTAACTGTGGTTATTCTGTAGTTATAAAGATCTAAAAATACTTACATTTTTCTTAAAAATTTTATTTGGATTTACTCCCAATTTTTATGTGTAAGCTAAAAATAAATTTTTTTTCAAATGGATTAATTTCAGGGAAATCAATACATTTGAAGCTAGGAGTTAGGAAATTTTAAATGTCATTATGTTTCAAGCATAAAATTTTTTTTGCAAAGTTGATTATATTGAAACGTGGTTTATCAAATGTCAGAGTAAAGAGAGTAACAGTACTTTATATTTGACTCACCATAATGTCTTTTGAATGCAGGAAGCTGTAGCCTTACCTAATAGGCCTCCTGATAATGTACTTACAGATACCACCTCACTTAATCAGGTAAGATTTTGTTTTTGAAAAGTGTTTTGTTTTTTTTTTTAAAGATTTTATTTATTTATTTGAGAAGTAAAGTTACAGACAGTGGGAGGGAGAGACAGACAGAAAGGTCTTCCTTCCGTTGGTTCACTCCGCAAATAGCCACAATGGCTGGAACTGTGCTGATCTGAAGCCAGGAACCAGGTGCTTCTTCCTGGTTTCCCATGTGGGTGAGGGGCCCAAGGACTTGGGCCATCTTCTACTGCTTTCCCAGGCCACAGCAGAGAGCTGGATTGGAAGAGGAGCAGCTGGACTAGAACCAGTGCCCATATGGGATGCCAGTGCCGCAGGGGGAGGATTAACCTACTGCACCGTGGTGCCAGCCCCTGAAAAGTGATTAATCCACCTGGCTGTTGATACCTTTATAATTCTGATACCCTGTAATCTTGTGCATCCAAAAGTAGTCCCTGTGTCTTCAATATAATGAAGACATGTCTCCTGTGTTTGGAATTTATTCCTCTTAAAAGTTTAGTTGCCAATTTTTGCCCCTCTACTAGATACGAAAAGAATACTCAGGTTTTCATTAGTTTAGAAGGTGTGGTGCTTTGTTGGAACTGCAGTGCTTGTGTTGAGGGTACTGCCTACTCAGATAGCGAAGAATTCCATGGGAGCCTTAGAGAACAGGATACGAAAGCAGTTAAAAGGCAAGTGTTAGTCCTTCCTTCCTTTTCAGGAAAGAGAGCTGTGCCACATTACTTGGGAATAGACTGTCTTATGCTGACTTGAAAGTGTTGTGGGGCACACAGATTAAAGACACAGTGAGACCTTTGAGATCAAATTAGGAGTCTTTATCAGCCAGCTGGCGACTGCCCTCTCACAGAGCAAGTCCGGAGAGTTGCAGTGGTGGGGGCTTTTTAAAGGCAGAGACTACATCTTGGTGGCCGTGGCCATTGTCAAGCAAGCAAGCAAAAGTACAGAAGCCAGAGATGTGCCAGTTACAGCCGGAGGAGCAGACTGGTATCTATAACTTGTTTCTCTCAGAGGAACAGTCCCTGCTCTGAAGCAGCCAAGTAAGATAACCTATAACCACCCGGGTAGGCTGTGTCCTGTGAGAAAACCTTAAACTTAAAAGTCACCCTGTCACAAAAGAACAGGCACGATAAAGCATCTTAGTAACAAGAGGTGACTTGATTTTTGTTCATATGGCACAAAAAAATGCTTTATGATCGAGGAGGTAAATATGCCGTCAGTTCACATGACACGAGCATGCTAAAATGCATTTAAGAAACCGAAGCCATCATAAAGATGAGAAAGGCAGGTTTCTTTATGAAAGTCCTCAAGGTTCTTTTGAGGTGGCCAGAAGAGAAACCATGCAGGTTGGACCCTGAGTCCTTCACCTTCCTGTGCGACCACAGGTTGCAGCTCAAGCTCATTTGCCTTTTCGTGGTAATTTTGGTATGTTTGATGTGAGAATTCCTGCAGGATTTGTTTCCTCCCAAATAGAAGTTTCATTTTATGAGCTAGAGAAAAGTCATGTTGGTTTGTATGCATTTTGTTTTTTGTGCACTGAATGGTTGGGATGGGAAGAACACTTTATTCCTCAGGTGAGTTTCTGCCTTTAAATGTTTTCCAGTCTCTTACTGTGTCTTAGCAGTTTGATCTGAGAGGGACAGATTTCCAGTTCTGTAAAACTTAACAGGTCAGTTGATTTTGTTAGGGTTCTAAAGAAGAGAAGAAAACCCAGCAAAAGCTTCTTTATTACTCTTAGCTTACAGTGAAATAATAAAATGTATCTGTGGTAGACAGGAAAAGTGGGATAATTTCCAAGGCTTGAATTTCTGCACAGACTAAGTAGAGGAGTTTTCTTTCTCTCACTCTTTTCACATGATGAGCACTCACAGTTAGCTTTTAGCAGAGGTTAGTGTTTTGCTGTGTGACAAAGGGTGCTTTTTAAGCCAACAAATATCTTTTGTGTAAATAATGGGCACTCATCATTTGGCAGAGGTTCTTGACCGTTTTGTAACATTTGATCATTTCATAATGTGATGAGAAGTAGGTAGCAGGTTTTCAAAAACACAGTATCCCTGAGAGTTTGTGTAAATTTCACGGGGCTGTGCCATTTGAAACTAGATAAGTTCTGTAGGAAATAGCGTCAGTAACAGAAATGTCTTCCATCTTCAGAAATGGAAAAGAACACTTGGATACTCAAGAGGTAGAAAATAGGGCAAGTGTTGGAATCGTCAGTGACTAAATACAAGACTTGGGTTTTTATGTAGTGCCCTGGATGGCCAGAGAAGGGCTCCTCATTAGGGAAGGGTGTTGGGAAGGTCTGGCAGTAAAGGTGCGTAGCTAAAGTGGCCTGGGGACTTTCTCTCCTGAGCCCAGGAGGCTAGCAGGAGGCAGGGTGGGCTTGGGACGGGGTGCAGCAGGGTGCAAGAGAGGAGGAGAGGGGCATGGCATGTGTAGAGGAGTGGTGGAAGTCCATTACTGCTTAATCCTCTGATGTCTTATACAGAAACGTGCCAAGTCACTGTTACTCAGTAGTTACTGATTTGATTTCATTATGTTTAGAAGACATTTAAAGGAAAAAATTCTGAGTCATTGAAAAGTAAATAATTATAGACTATATGGAGTAATGGGAAAGGGGGAAAGAGCTTTTTAGAATTATGCAAAAACATTAAAAAAGAATTCAAGATTTCTTATGAATTATAGAAAATGTTATTCTAGAAATCAAACTTGTTATAAATGATTAATGAGTAGTTTAAAAATAATTTTAAAAATGAGTGATTAAAAAGCCAGATAAGCTGACATGGCTAATCTCAATGACATTATAATAATCTTGAAAAACAAAATTCAGCAATGGATGAGAAAGGGAGGAGGTCTTCAGACAGACAGAAAGGGTCAAGGTAATGTAACATGTACATTACGTACAAACAGTTTCTCTCCTGCAGTACTGAAAAGTACTCTCTGGCCAGTTGAACAACACACAATTTAAATGTCAGGAGGTATGGTGACGTTTCCACTCTTGTTACGCTAATCCTACCTGAACTAGGTACACTGCACTGTGGGGAGCTGAACCAAGCAGAAAAGACATCATGACACCAGGCTGTTGGTCTGCTTTCTTGCAGGGTGACCTCATGGTCACGATTTAGTGTGCCAAGGAGTGCTTCTAGGTCTAGTGTTATGTTACAGGCTTCAGTTTAAAAGACCCCATTCAGAAAGCTGGTGTAAGGTTGCATGTTTAGAAGAGGCTGTAAACACTTGCCTTCTCTTCATTGTGTGTTAATGACCAGATTGATGGATTTTTTCTTGTGAATGTCTCTGGGGCATTGGAGACACTCTGAACCACCAGATGGAATTCTTGGCTCTTTACTTTCCTTGATAGTCCCCACTGCCAGACGTGCTAATTTCACTTGCAGGTGTTAAAAAAACATTTAATTTATAGGTAATCTTTTTTGTTAGAAGTTTATTTTTTTTTTAAAATTGGAGCCTGAATTAGGTACATTGTGACACATTTCTTATACAATAACCAGCCCTATTTCCTGATTTTCATTTAATGTTTCCTCAGAAAACACTGAGTACCAGTTACAGCTGTAATTCTTTCCGTACAGGCTGCTTTGTACCGCCTCAGTGGAGACTGGAACCCCTTACACATTGATCCTAACTTTGCTAACCTTGCGGGTGAGTTGCTAATAACATGAATTAATGGAAAATATCAGCTCAGCTATCTAAATGATGTTCTTCAAGAGACGGTTAGTGGGGACTGGTACTCTGTAACTAAGAAATAGCCCTCTCCGTATGGCATCGATGCCGAAGTTATGGGGGGGCAGGAACCCGTGTCCCAGAACTGGTGAACTTGATCTCAGGTGATGGCAGAGGGAAGCTCCTGCTCCTTCAGGGGCGGGGCTTGAGGAGCGGCCTGAGGATGGGAGGCTGAGGCCTGAGACACGGAGGTACTGGAGGAGCCTGGAACAAGGAACTCAAAGGGTGGGGAGGGTCCCCTTGCTTCCTGGATATTGGAATCACCTGGATGATTTTATCACTGCAGCTAAAAGCAAACCAAAGAATTCTTTGTGTTTCTAGGTCTCTCAAGTCTCCCCTTTTTTTTTTTTTTTAAACTTTTATTTAATGCATATAATTTTCCAAAGTACGACTTATGGATTACAATGGCTTCCCCCCCATACCGTCCCTCCCACCCACAACCCTCCCCTTTCCCACTCCCTCTCCCCTTCCATTCACATCATGATTCATTTTCGATTATCTTAATATACAGAAGATCAGCTTAGCATACATTAAGTATGGATTTCAACAGTTTGCTCCCACACAGAAACATAAAGTGAAAAATAATAGATGATTTTTTTAAATGATGATGAAATCAGAGCAGACCTATTGTCATGTTTAATCCCAGTGAGAGTCAAGTTGGGAATTGATAATTTAAAGAAAAGAAAAAAAAGAAATTATCAATTCCTTTTTTTTTTTTTTTTAACTTCCTTCACTTACTTAGGTCATACTTTTCTTCCAGGAAATGTTACTTATAAAATGTTTTGCATGCTTCTTAAAGTAGGTGGTACAATTCTTGCTAATGCAGTTGAAAGACTTACTGTTGAAGCCTTGAATTAACTATTCTTTGTGTACTAGTTATGTTTGGTGCTATAACATCATAGCTGAGGCTGAATACTTATTAAAAAGAGGTTTATTCAGCTCCCACTTTTGGAGGCTGCCCTTCTGAATGGCAAAGCACAAGTTCAGCTTAGCACCTGCTGGCTGCATCACTCCTGGCAGATGGCATCATGGTGGGAGTGGGTGTGAGAGACAGATCTCTGCTGAAGACTGGAAGCTATGGCATGGGAGGGGCCGGTAAGGACCCCACTCCTGGCCCCATTATTTAACGTTCCCACTACCTCTGACATGGCCACACTGGGGACCAAGCTCCCAGCATGTGAGCCCTTGGTGGACAAACCACATGTAACCCATTGGATTCTCCTGCTCAGGCCCCCAAGGTTCCTGTTTGCCTCTCAATAAAAAGGACATTCATTCCATCCCCAGTAGTCCCAACATCTTAACTTGTTCAAGCATCACTCATAGTTTCTTTTTCTTTTTTAAATTTATTTGACAGGGTTATAGACAGTGAGAGAGAGAGAGGCAGAGAGAAAGGTCTTCCGTCCGCTGGTTCACTCCCCAAATGGCCGCTACAGCTGGTGCTGCACCGATCTGAAGCCAGGAGCCAGGTGCTTCTTCCTGGTCTCCCATGCAGGTGTAGGGGCCCAAGCACTTGGGCCATCCTCCACTGCCCTCCCGGGCCACAGCAGAGAGCTGGCCAGGAAGAGGAGCAGCTGGGACTAGAACCCGGCGCCCATTTGGGATGCCAGCGCCGCAGGTAGAGGATTAACCAAGTGAGCCACGGTGCCAGCCCCATCACTCTTTGTTTCATTTGAGACTCATGGCAGACTCTTTATTATCTGGGAGCCCTGGTAGAAATACAGGTTACATAACTGTACCAAGTTACATGCTTGAGAGAGATAATGGTGGGATGCACACAAGGAAAAAATCCCTATTGCAAAAGAGAGAGATAGGGAAGTAGGAATAATCACCCTAAAGCGAGGCCTGAGCTCAGCAGGGCAGATGCTAAATCTTAGAGCTCCAAGTCTAGTTTTCCGTGTGCAGTGTGGAGGGTGGTGGGACTTCAAGGTCTCAGGCAGCCCCATGCCATGTGGCCCATACGATTGCTCTGTGGCTGGGGCCTGGAAAAAATGGTGTTGCTGGTCGCTGTATCTTTCTGGGGTCTCCTCTGCTGCCTGATGGCATGGCTGCACCCAGACTCGTTCTGCTGGGTACAGCACACTTCCGACTGACTTCCCAGGCTTTCCTTTGAAGGCTTTGTGGATGCCCCCATGGCTCCTAACTCTTGAATTCTGCCAGACTGCAGAGTCAACACCACGTGGATGCCAAGGTCTGCTACCAGCACAGGTGATGCCTGGGCCTGCTTGAACCAAGGCTGCAGCAGCCACAGAGTTCTTAACCATAAATCCAGAATCTGGATGGCCCCGGGCAGGGAACACTTGGTTTTTAAACATGAAAGGGGCCTGTTTACAACTAAATTCTCTCTTTCTTCAGGCTTTGACAAGCCCATTCTGCATGGATTATGTACCTTTGGATTTTCTGCCAGGCACGTTCTTCGACAGTTTTCTGATAATGATGTTTCCAGATTCAAGGCAATTAAGGTATATGTATGTTACCACATAATTTGAATTTAGTTCCTTTTTCCAGCATTAGAAAAGGAGTTTTATTGACTCAATTTAAAATTGATACCATACGATAACAATACACATTTTTATTATTGGGAGTTGGTAATTAGCAGATTTTCCTTTTGTAGCTATAAATAGTTTTATTACATATATACCATTAAGGATATCATGTACAGTTCTGATTGTAACAGATTGGATGGTTTTCTAAATTAATTAGTTGTACACATATATCAGCATATATACCTTAAAAACTCAAGATTTACTTTTTTCTTTTACTGTTTTGTAATTTGCATCAATGTACCTGAAAACATTGTCTTTGAACTCTAGTAAACATGGTAACAAAGGAACAAGTTAAAAAAAGTTATTAAAATAAAGAGAACAGATTGTATGCATTCCATAGGTACATTTCCAAGAAGACAAGCACACTTCCCTCACTCTTCTGTTCCCCTTCGAACCCCTCCTCCTTCCGCTTTCTTCATCAGTTTTTGCAAAGTCATAATTTTAGTCCACTGTGTATTCACAGGGTTAATTTGACATTAATCATAATATTTAACAAAAGTAGGAATATATTTCTGTAGGAGTATATATAATTGCTAAAAATAGCAATCGTATTCCAAAGTGACCATTTAATTCCTTTACATTTTGTTGTATTCTGTATTAGCTGCCACATATCAGAGAAAATATATATTTGTGTTTTTGAGACTGGCTTATTTCCTAAGCAAAATGGTTTCTACAAAATGTATCCATTTTGTTGCAAGAGACAGGATTTCATTCATTTTATGGCTGAGTAGTGTTCCATAGTGTATATCCTATATTTTCTTTATCCATTCATCATTTGATAGACATCTGGGTTGATTGCATATATTAGCTGTTGTGAATTGAGCTGCAATAAATATGGGGTACAAATAACTCTTATGATGATTTAATTTCCTGGTAAGTTCCCAGGAATCAGATGGCCGGGTCATCTGATAGGTCTATTTTCAGACCTCTTAGGAATCTCCATGCTGTCTAAATAACAGTCATACCAGTTGACATTCCCACCAGCAGTGGGTTAGCGTACCATTTCCCCCACGTCCTTGCCAGCATGTATTGTTTTATGATTTTTGGATGATAGCCATTCTAAAAGGGGTGAAGTAAAAGCTCATTGTGTGTGCGTGTGTGTGTGTGTGTGTGTTTTAGAGATTTATTTATTTGAAAGGAAGAATTATAAAGAGGTAGAGAGAGAGAGAGAGAGAGAGAGCTTCCATCCACTGGTTTACTCCCTAAATGGCCACAATGGCTGGAGCTGGGCCAATCCAAAGCCAGGAGCCAGGAGATTTTTCTCAATCTCCCATTCTGGTTCAGGGGCCCAAGAACTTGGGCCATCTTCTACTGCTTTCCCAGGCCATAGCAGAGATCTGGATTGGAAGTAGAGCAGCCAACCAGCGCCCACATGGGATGCTGGCACTACAGGCAGCAGCTTTACCCACTATGCCACAGTGCCAGCCCCCTCATTGTGGTTCTTACTTGCATTTCCCTGATGGCTAGTGATCCTGAGCATTTCTTCATCTGTCTGTTGGCCTTTTGTATTTCATCCTTTGAAAAATGCGTGTTCACATTCTTTGCCTGTTTCTTAACTGGATTGTTTGTTTTGCTGTTGATTTTCATAAGCTGTATAGATTCTGGATATTAATCCTTTATCAGCTGTATGGTTTGCAAATATTTTCTCACATTCTGTTGGTTGCCTCTTCACTTTGTTGAGTGTTTCCTTCGCAGTGCAGAAGCTTCTTAGCTTGATATAATCCCATTTGTCTATTTTTGCTTTAGTTGCCTGTGCTTCTGGTTTTTTTTTCTGGGAAGTCTTTGCTTATGCCAATGTTTTTCAGAGTTTCCCCCATGTTTTCCTTTAGTAATTTATTGCTATCAGGTTGCAGATTTAGATGATTGATCCATTTTATGTTGATTTTGGTATAAGGTGTAAGGTTATGGGTCTAGTTTCATACTTCTGCACACATAGATCCAATTTTCCCTGCACCATTTGTTTAAGAGACTAACTTTTCTCCTAGGAATTGAGTTAAGCTTGTTTGTCAAAGATTAGTTGGTTGTAGATGCCTAGATTAATTTCTGGGGTTTCTGTTTGGTTCCATTGGTCTGCGTCTCTAGGTTTTTGACAGTACCAGGTTGTTTTAATTATAACTGTCCTGTAGTATGCCTTGAAGTCTGGTATTGTGATGGCTCCAGCTTTGTTTTTGTTATTTAAGATTGCCTTAGCTACTCAGGGTCTTCTGTGTTTCCATATGGATTTTAGCTTCATTTTTCCTCCATCTGAGAAGAAAGTTGTTAGTGCTTTGATTTGGATTGCATTGATTCTGGAAATTGCTTTCAGTAGTATGTACATTTTGATGATACTAATTTCCAGTCCACAAACATAGAAGATTTTTCCATTTTTATGTGTCTTCTATTTCTTTAATATTTTATAATTTTCACTGTGGATATCTTTCACTTCCTTGGTTAAATTTATTCCAAAATATTTAATTTTTTTCTGTAGCTATTGTGAATGGGACTGATTCACAAGTTTTTTCTCAACCATGGCATTGTGTGTATATACAAAGGCTATTGATTTTTGTGTGTTGATTTTATATTCTGCAACTTCACCAAACTTTTAAAAATTCCATTAGTCTTTCTCTATTTTATTTTTAAGATTTTATTTATTTGAGAGGTAGAGTTGCAGACAGTGAGAGGGAGAGACAGAGAGAAAGGTCTTACATTCACTGGTTCACTCCTCAAATGGCCACAATGGCTGGAGCTGGGCCAATCCAAAGGCAGTAACCCGGAGTTTCTTCTGGGTCTTCCACACAGGCACAGGGGCCAAAGGACTTGGGCCATCATCTACTGCTTTCTCAGGACTTAGCAGAAAACTGGATCCTGAGAGGAGCAGCTGGGACTAGACCTGGTGCCCATATGGGATGCTGGAGGAGTGTTAACCTATTTCACCACAGTGCTGGCCCCCTAATAGTCTTTTTTTAGACTTTTATTTAATAAATATAAATTTCCAAAGTACAGCTTTTGGATTACAGTGGCTTTCCACCTACCCATAGCTTCCCTCCCACCCGCAACCCTCCCATCTCCTGCTCCCTCTCCCATTCCATTCACATCAAGATTCATTTTCAATTATCTTTATATACAGAAGATCAATTTAGTGTATATTAAGTAAAGATTTTAACAATTTGCACCTACACAGAAACACAAAGTGTAAAGTACTGTTTGAGTACTAGTTATAGCATTAATTCACATTGTACAACACATTAAGGACAGAGATCCCACATGGGATCCCACAGGAACTCCTGTTGTTGACTTAAGAATTGACACTCTTGTTTATGATATCAGTAATCACCCGAGGCTCTTGTCATGAGCTGCCAAGGCTATGGAAGCCTTTTGAGTTCGCCAACTTCGATCTTTAGACAAGGTTATAGTCAAAGTGGAAATTCTCTCCTCCTTTCAGAGAAAGGTACCTCCTGCTTTGATCTCACTCATAGAGATCTTTCATTTAGTTTTTTTTTTTTTTCAGAGTGTCTTGGCTTTCCATGCATAAAATACCCAATAGTCTCTTATTGAAATCTTTTGCTTCCCCTAAATATAAAGCATCATATTATTTGCAAACAGTTATAATTTGACTTCCTCCTTTTCAATTTGTATCCTTTGATTTCTTTCTTTTCTTTTTTTTTTTTTTCCTAAAGGCGGTGGCTAATACTCCAGAACTATATTAAATAGCATTGGTGAAAGTGGGCACCCTTCTCTGGTTCTGGATCTTAGAGGAAATCCTTCTAAGTTTCCTACTTAATATGATGCTGGCTGTGGTGTTGTCATACATTGCCTTGATTACGTTGAAGATTGTTCCTTCTATACCCAGTTTGTTTTAGGTTTTTATAATGAAGGATGTTGTATTTTATCAAATGCTTTCTCTGCATCTGTTGAGATAATGTGCTTTTGTTGTTCAGTTTGTTAATGTGATGTATCACATTTATTGATTTGTGAATACTGAACCATCCCTGCAGATCAAGGATAAATCCCACTTGGTGTGGCTGAATGATTTTTCTCATGTGTTGTTGGATTTAAATAGTTATTGTTTTGTTGAGGATTTTTGCATCTATTTTCATCAGGGATATTGATCTATAGTTCTCTTTCTTTGTTGTACCTTCTTCTGGTTTTGAAATTGAGGTAATGCTGGCCTCACTGAAGGAGTTTGGGTGGATTCCCTCTTTTTCAAATGTTTTGAATAGTTCAAGAAGAACTCAGCCAGTTCTATCTTTTAATTGGAGAATTTAGGCCATTTACATTCAAGGTTATTATTGATACGTAATGATGTATTTTTCCATAAATATTCCTGTTGTTTGCTTTGGATTTCCTTTGTACTTTTACTAGGTTTTCTGCCTTCACATTCTTTCATAATGATTTTTTCTCTGTTTCTGTGTGTAGCACATCCTTAAGAATCATTTATAAGGCTGAACAAGTGGTGACAAATTTTTACAATTTCTGTTTGGTAGGGTCTTTATGTCACCTTCATTTATAAATGAGAGCTTTGGTGGGTACAGTGTTCTGCGTTTACAGTTTTCTTTGTTTTAGGACTGAACTGTGGGTCACCATTCTCCCTAGCCTGTAGGGTTTCTGATGAGAAATCAGGAGTGAGTGTGATTGTGGATCCTGCAGTCGTCACCTGGTGTTCTACTCGTGCGCATTTTAGAATCTCTTTATGTTTTACTGTGGGAAGTCTGACTCTCAGGTGTGGTGAAGATCTTTTACGATCCTGTCTGTTAGGAGTTCTCTGTTTCCTGTACTTGGACTCTTTCTCCCAGTTAGGGAAGTTTCTGCTGTTACTTTACTGAACAGGCCTTCTAACGCATTCTCTCTTTGCCCTCCTTCAGGAGCCCTAAGGCCTGTATGTGTGGTCGTGTGATGTTATCCCATAAATCTCTAACACTGTTTTCAGTTTTTCTTTTTTTTCGTCCTCCTTTTTGGTTGACCGTTTCCAAGGGTTTGTCTTGAGGCTGGGATATATTCTTTTCTGCCTCACCTAGTGGACTGTTGAGGCTTTCCACTGTATTTTCTGTTTGAATATTTGATTCTTCAATTCTAATATTTCAGTTTTGTTTCGCTTCAATATTTTACTCAATCTGTTGGTGAAGTTTTTTAATCCATATCATGTATGGATTTCTTTATATCATGAATTTGTTTGTGTTTCTGACAGTTTCATGATTGTGCTTGGGAATTCATTTTCAGGCCTTTCATCTGTCTCTGTGTCTTCACGTCATTCTAATATTGAAGTGTTGTTGTGTTCCTTTTGGGGTATCACATTGTGCTTCTTGTTTCTTGTATTTCTGCGTTTATTTGAGGCATTTCTGCAAACACTTGTTGGTTTTCTCCTCTGATGGGATTTTTCTTTGGATTATTCCTCAGTGGCTTAGTGGAGTGTCTGCTCCTTCGGTGGCTCTCCAGAGGTGTGAGCAGCACGGGGCCAGGGAGCTCTTGTCAGTGCTCAGGGTGGGGTGAGAATCCAGGGCGACACCCAGGTTGGGCGTGGTAGAGCTCCTGTATTGTCAGCAGAGGGAAGCTATGGTCATGCCTGTTAGCATAATCACAGTCTTACCTCCTCTCTTCCAAATTGATCAGTGCCGGGGGTTAGCCCACAGTGGGTACAGGCCCTGTCCACGCAGGAGCATGAGCTGCACAAAGGATCTGTGCAGTCCTCTGTGTGAGGCCGGAACCCCAGGCAGTCAGGGAGCGCTGAGCCTCTGCAGCCAGACACAGTGATTGCCCAGTGACCCTGCCTCATCCTGTACCCTGCTGTGCAGTCAGAGAATTCCCACAGTCGCAGCACGCAGGGCTGTACAGTCACGCGTTACCGAGGATCCACTCAGCTGCGAGCCTGCCATGTCCATAGGGAGAGCAGAGACATTCCCAGAGCCAGCCGCCTGTGGGTGCTCTGCCTTGGCGGTTTGGAGCCTATGATAGGCCTGTGAGATGCTCCCATCCCCTGTCTAAGTGGGTGCCCAGCCCCCTGCCAACCCTCCTGGCCGGACTCAGTGTCAGTGGGGAACGTGGATTTTTCCCTCTGCTAAAATCCCCTGGCCACGTGTGAGAGCCGCCACAGCCCCTGCTGGTGTTAAGATGGCCCTTTCTCACTGCTGGTTGCCTGGTGCCCTTGTCAGGGGATGGGGACAAAGAAATATGCTTTTCTGTGCTTTTTCCTTCACTGGATTAGGTAGGTACCCTGCCACCCACTAGGGCTCCAGGCCTGCCTCAAAGTCCGTGTGGTGTGCAAGGTTCTCCCTTAGGCAGTAGCACCAGTGTTGCCCTCGCCTTGCTTTCAGAGCTGTCTTCAGTGTCCCCCTGCGGGAGCTGTGGATGGTGTCCCCACTCCCCGCTGCGTGTCTGCACTTTCCATGCTGCTCCATGGTATCTGTCTGCTTTCTGTGGACTTTCCACTGCAGGCTTCTCCTCCACTGTCCCCTGGGAATGCACTGCCGCAGCATTTCTTCTGTTATCCTGTCTCCTCCCTTGGTCAAAATCAGCACGTCTTAACGCTTCTTGGCCTTTTGGCTAAGATCAAGTGTGTAAAATCAGCATGTCTTTTCCCTATTCAGCCATCTTAGAATCCCCCCATTTTTTTTTTTAATTAATTTGAAAGGCAGAGAGACAGGTGTTTGGCAGAGCAGTTAACATGGCACCTGGGACACCCCTATCCCATGTCAGCGTTCCTGAGTTTGAGTTCCGGTTCTGTTTCTGATTCTAGCTTCCTGCTTGTCTGTGTCTGCATTTCAAGTAAATGAAACACAAATAAATACATAAGGAGACAGACAGAAATCCCCTTTCTCTGGTTCACTTCCCAAATGCCTGTAGCACTTGGGTGGGAGGAACCCAGCCATTTGAGTCATTTCTGCTGCCTCCTCCCAAGGCGCACCTTAGCAGGGAGCTGGAATTGGGAGTGGAGGAAGCACTTGAACCCGGGTGCTTGTCTGATGCCCACCTTTTAGTTTTTTTTACTTTTAAGTTGATTCAAGTTTTTAACCATTATAAATTACAGGGAAAAATGTGTTTCTACAATATTTTTGCTTAATTGTAAGTCAAATGATGTACAGTTAAAAAGAAAAAAGTTTAAAGAAATTGTCAAAGAGCTTCAGAAACTTTTATTAGTGTACGTTCCGTGCTCTGCCCTTGATAATGTTGATTGTTCTCATGCCTTTCTTTTTATTGCAACTATTTTTATTGTCAAATAATATGTGCACAGAGTAAATAAAATGTGGAAAATTCTACAAAGTAGGATTATTTTTCCCTACATGTCCACCTCAGGCCTCTTTTTTCCAGATGTGATTAGGATCACTTTTTACAGTTTCTGCATTGTTTTATGGTTAGCTGTGCAACGCTGCCTAATGAGTATGGTTT
Organism: Oryctolagus cuniculus; assembly: GCF_964237555.1. NCBI lineage: Eukaryota > Metazoa > Chordata > Mammalia > Lagomorpha > Leporidae > Oryctolagus > Oryctolagus cuniculus. The sequence goes on from NC_091437.1 coordinate 9,407,398, forward strand.
TGTTTCTTGTCAAGATAAAATGTGATGTACTTATTCATTTCTTTGAAAAATGAAGAATTATCTACACGTTGTTGTATCCTTTCTCTACTGCTTTTATAATATTTTTTGATGTTTTATGAATTTAAATATATTAAGCCTCTGTTTTCTTCCTTTTATACTCTTTGAATGCCCATCTAAATTGTTTCTCCATAAGAGAGGTTTTGCTTCAAAACATTTTAAGCTCTGAAATCTTTTTTTTTTTTTTAAGGCTCGTTTTGCAAAACCAGTGTACCCAGGACAAACTCTGCAAACTGAGATGTGGAAAGAAGGAGACAGAATCCATTTTCAGACCAAGGTATGGATAACAGAGTCAGAGGCATGGCTTTGTGACCCCCTTTCCCTAAACTCTGTAATTTTGTCCCTATTAGCACAGTTTTTGGGTTAGTACTAGATGAAGTTTTACCTAGAAAACTTTTCCTTTCACCAGGGGGAACTTTTAGTTGAAAATATGTGTTGTGCACCTTACTTTTTATTTTCTGTCTTACTTTGAACTAAAATGGTTGCCTGTCTACCTAGCTATTAGGCAAGCTGCTCTGAGATTCCAGCCAACCATGTATTTTTGGCTGAACTTGTCAGCCAAGTTGTTGTCAATGTGTGATCTTCCAAAAATTAAAGATATGACTCAGATGCACAAGGAAACCATGACAGAAATTTATTTAGTGAAGGATCTTGCAACATCATAAAAGTGCTGCAAAAGAGAATACAGAAAACAGCATTCTAAAATAATTTTGTTGAGTTGGAGACAAAACTAAATACTCAACAGAACAATAAAATCATATCCATTATAGTTATCTTCTCTCTGAAGCAAAACCTTGTGCATTTGATTACACAGAAATCCACAAGTTACTGTTGTACAGCACAGAGCTTGGGCTTAATAGTAAGATACAAGTCGAAAGTATATTTCCCCATAGAATCCAGCAGGTTTTGGATGCGAGAGTCAGCATTGTCCTAGTAAAATACTAAAGAGACAGGCAGTCACTGTTGTGTTGGCAAGTCTTTCAAAGATAATGTTTATTGATACACTTGGCCACATACAGTTTCGGCCTGATCATTTTGTATTTACATAGGATAGGTTAGAGAACCTTAACAATAATAGTAACAGCTTCCTTTTATTAAAAAACTACAAGCAAGCTTTAGTTTATACTGCCCATCTTTAATAGGAACAACAACTCTGTATTTACATACAGGACAGGGAATCTGTGTATTGGAATTAATTTCTCATGGTCATGTAGCAGGTGGTTGAGTTGGAATAGAAGTCCAGGTAGCCACGTTCCAAAGCTTAAATCTCAGGGCCCTCCCTCTTTTTGCTGTATCATGTTTTGTTTCGTTTTTCTTACACATAGAGAGCTACACAATTCGTCTTAGTGGTTACCCTATTCTTGAGTCCTGCTTGCTGTTTGAAATACATTGTCCTGCTTAATCTGTGCACACTTTTTATTTTAGTTTTTAGAAAGCTTATTTAAGAGGCAGAGAGAGACCCACACAGAGACAGACAGACACATGGAGGGAGGGAGGGAGAGGGGGGTGAGGAGAGATTGCTCCATCAGCTGGTTCACTCTCCAAGTGCCTGCAGTGACAGGAACTGTGCCAAGACTGAAAGCTGGAAGTTGGAAGCTCAGTCTGGTTCTCCCACGTACGTGAGCTGTCATCTCTGCCTTCCGGGGTCTGCGTCAGAAGGAAACGGGTGTCAGGAGTCAGAGCTGGGTTGTGAATGCAGATACTGCTTGTGGGGTGCGGGCATCTTAACCCCTAGGTTATTAAATTTATTTTTTATTTTTTGACAGGCAGAGTGGACAGTGAGAGAGAGAGACAGAGAGAAAGGTCTTCCTTTTGCCGTTGGGTCACCCTCCAATGGCCGCCGCGGCTGGTGCGCTGCAGCCGGCGCACCGCGCTGATCCGATGGCAGGAGCCAGGTACTTATCCTGGTCTCCCATGGGGTGCAGGGCCCAAGTACTTGGGCCATCCTCCATTGCACTCCCTGGCCACAGCAGAGAGGTGGCCTGGAAGAGGGGCAACCGGGACAGAATCCGGTGCCTCAACCGGGACTAGAACCCCGTGTGCCGGCACCACAAGGCAGAGGATTAGCCTAGTGAGCCGCGGCGCCGGCCAACCCCTAGGTTAAACACAACCTTATTTTCCTTTGTCGGTTCCTCCTGTCTGTTAGGCTTCAGTTGAAGCTCTTCCTTGTTCTTACCGCTCCCCTCTTTCTCAACCTTGCATGTGCCTAGCACTGGCTTTCTCTGAAACACTCCTACAGTTAAGATCTGTACTGCATGTCTGTGGCCGCCTTATTTTCTAATTTGATTTTTTAAAATAAGATTAAGAACTCAAAAAGTATTGCAGACCACAGTTATACTACAGGTTTCTACTCTCCTACAATTCTAGTCATGAACAGTGCATACATAATGTCCATGGATGTAAACTAAGTGGTTGGGAAATAGTCTCTAAATACTGGTACATTCCTGTCAGTCTGATAAATTCTAAGCACACCTTCTTACCCTTTCAGTTTATTTGCTGCTTTTCTCCAGTTATTAGAGGTGTTCTTTTTAAATTACTTATAATAAAGGTACTTCAGAATATTCATGGATAGTGAAAACAAAAGATAAATTTAGTTTGTTAAAAAAATTTTGAAATCCGTGCAGGTAGTCTTCAGAAAGTTTAGGAAAAATGTGTGTGATGAAAAAACTGCATGGATATCAGAGTTCTTTTGTCCCCACATAAATTCCACTTTTCATAAACCTTTCAAAAGTGCATGAGGGCACTCCTTTCTTCTGTATGTTAAGAGACACTTAAAACCAGTCTTTCAAAATTATGTTCTTGACTTGATTAGAAGAAAGTAATTAACTAGAGAACTAGAGTGTATTTTGTTCATTAATTATCTCTTTCCATATTTTCCACCATATATAAAGTAAAATGAACAAATTGATCAAAAGAATGGTCTTGATGATTGCAAATCATAATTGTACTAATCTTCAGAGACAGTGTATTTATGGGTAGCAATACCATAATTTTTAGGAAAGAATAGCAGTTGGAATAACTTGATATGAAAGATCAGGAATAGGAATTTGTGTTCTTTAATAACTGTTAGGTATTTATGTTAAATGGACTGAATTTGAGTTCCATCTCTGTTCCTAATTCTGGTTTCCTGCGAATGTCCACCCTGGTAGGCAGCATTTGGGTCCCAGTGAGTTTCCAGCTTTGGTCTGGCCTAGCCCTGGCTGTTCCTTTTGGAAGTGAACCAATGATTGGAAAATACTGCTCTCAGTCTCTCTATCTCCTTCTCTCTCTGCCCTTCAAAAAAATGAAAAACACCATCATGGTCTGCTCCTATCGTTTTATTCTGTATTGATGAAACAAATAATTTGAATGTAATTAACTCAGATATTGTGCCATATCTTTTTTTTTTTTAAAGATTTAATTATTTATTGAAAGCCTGAATTACAGAGAGGGTAAGGCAGAGAGAGAGAGAGAGAGGTCTTAAATCCGTGGTTCACTCCCCAAGTGGCAGCAATGGCCAGAGCTGGGTCCCTTTGAAGCCAAGAACCAGGAGCTTCCTCTGGGTCTCCCAAGTAGTTGCAGGGGCCCAAGGATTTGGGTCATTTTCTGCTACTTTCTCAGGCCACAGTCGAGAGCTGGATCAGAAGTGGAGCAGCCAGTACCTGAACTGGCACTGCAGGTGGTGGCTTTACCTGCCATGCCACAGCGCCGGCCCCACCATAACTTTTATTATTTGGAATAGTTCATTACTTCTCACCCTGGTTTCCCACTAGAGATACTCTCATGTTTTTTGGGAAAAAAGTCTTCAAAGTATCATTGCCTAGGCTCCATCCCAGACTGCTAAAATTGGAATTTTGAGGGATGAGACCTGGTCAAAGATTTTTTTTTTTTAATAAGGTCTCTAGTTGATTCTACAGCCAGGGTTAATAATAATTGTATTAATTCAGAAACCCTTTGTGTTTGTTTATCTTGACACTTATTTTTTTCATTTTTATTTTATTTGGGTTATTTTCTTTTTCACACGAGACAGAATCATAGCTTTCTGGGGACAGGGCTGTGGCTTAGGAGGTTAGGCTTTGGCCTGCAGTGTCATCCCATATGGGCACCAGTTCTAGTCCTGGCTGCTCCACTTCCAATGCTGCTCCCTACCTAATGTGCCTGGGAATCAGTGGACGATGGCCCAAGTGCTTGGCCTCTTGTACCCACATGGAGACCTGGAGGAAGCTCTCAGCTCCTGGTTTCAGCCTGGTCCAGCCCTGGCTGTTGTGGCCATTTGGGGAATGAAGTAGTGACGGAAGGCCTCTCCTTCCTCTTTGCCCTTCTCTCTGTCTGCCTTTCAAATACATCTTTTTTTAAAAAAAAAAAATCAGATTTCTTTTGCTTCACAATGAGATCATGTCTCCATTGGAGTTGTTAAAGTGAGCTTTATTTATTTATTTATTTATTTTTGCTTCTGCTGTTTACAAGGTCCAAGAAACTGGTGATGTTGTTATTTCAAATGCGTATGTTGACCTTTTGCCAGCATCTGCTACCTTAGCCAAGACGCCCTCTGTGGTAAGTTAAGAAAACGGTAATCTGGGTCACTTCCTTTTTTATGAATTTCAGTGAAGATCACTTTAAGAAAGTTCAGGCTTCTTGAGAAAATTAAGAGCTATGAAAGATTCACAGTTCTTGAAGTGAAGGACATTAATTCAGATCCACTTGGCATAACAGGAATACTTTCACAACTTAGGAATTTTTAGAAAACTTTTTGCAGGAAATGGGAACATCTTCAAAGAGAAAATAATTTTCTTGCTTTACAATAACTAAATCTGTTGTTGACAGAGAAATTTTTTTTTTTTTTTTTTTTAGAAAACTTTCACTTAATAAATACAAATTTCGAAAGTACAGCTTTTGGATTATAGTGGTTTTTCCTCCCATAAACACCCTCCCACCTGCAAACCATCCCATCTCCCACTCCCTCTCCCATCCCATTCTTAAGATTCATTTTTAATTATCTTTATATACAGAAGAATAACTCTACTAAGTAAAGATTTCAACAGTTTGCACCCACACAGACACACAAGGTATAAAGTACTCTTTGGAGACTATTTTTACCATTAATTCTCATAGTACAACACATTAAAGACGGAGACCCTACATGGGGAGTAAGTGCACAGTGACTCCTGTTGTTGATTTAACAATTGACACTCTTATTTATGACGTCAGTAATCACCCGAGGCTCTTGTCATGAGCTGCCAAGGCTGTGGAAGCCTCTTGAGTTCACAAACTCCGACCTTATTTAGACAGGGCCGTAATCGAAGTGGAAGTTCTCTCTTCCCTTCAGGGAAAGGTACCTCCTTCTTGTTTACAGAGAAATTGTAAGAAAATGTTGTGGAGAAAAATAGATTAAAAGGTTAAATATCCTGTACCTTTGACTTGATCTAAAGATTTATATAAAGCTTTGTATAGAAATATAAAAACAGCATATCATCTTTATTAACACATTTATATGGTTCTCTTACTACACTGAGAATTTGATAAAAATGTTCCTATTCTCTGAAACACCGACTTTAATGTGTGTTTCATTATCCATCATAAACTGTATTACAACTGGTTAAAAATTAAAAAGCCGTAAGAATAATTTAAGATAAAAAACTTAGGAAGGTTTAGATGTAGGAGGAAATGCAGGCTTCCTGGCATTTACAGATGAGAGCACAGAAATTGATTTATTTGCCCAGTACCATCCTAAAGTCAGCAAGGGCATGCTTATGAATTTCTTAACTTACTGTAAAAATATCAATTTTGATTTCTGCTGAGAATAAAGCCCTGCTGTTGGGAGGACTGAGGTTCTGGACGGCACGCACATAAGCAAAGTGGAGAGACTAGTATGAAGTAAGAAAACTGGGATAACTGCCCTATTTATGTACAGGTTTAAAAACAATCGCTTTTCCTGCATGTCTTTTCCAATCGTTGTTCCCGAGTCCTTTCTGTAGGACTTCTCAAGTGAGCCCTGTCTCTCTAGGGTGCGGAGCTTCAGAGCGCCCTTGTGTTTGAGGAGATAGGCCGTCGCCTGAAGGATGTGGGGCGTGAGGTGGTCAAGAAGGTCAATGCTGTGTTTGAGTGGCATATCACGAAAGGCGGAGCTCCTGCAGCCAAGTGGAGTAAGTCACAGCCCCGACTTTCTAATCCTGAGGTAATGCTTACTCAGTGGAGCTGAAATAGCCTTGTAATGGAAAACTCTCTCTCTGAAGGTGGGTAGGTTTTTTTTTTCATGGGAGCCAACAAGTTTTTTTTTTTTTTTTTTTTTTCAGGGCACCCAAAGAGATGTATGTTATTTAAGACTTATTTATGTATTTGAAAGGTAGAGTTAGAGGAAGATATTTCTTATACCTGCTGGTCCACTCCACAAATGGCCACAACAGCTAGAGCTGTGCCAAGAGGAATCCAGGAGCCTGGAACTTCATCCAGGTCTCCCCCATGGGTGGCAGGGGCCCAAACACTAGGGCCGTTGTCACTGCTGCCCCAGGTACATTAGCAGGGAGCCAGATGGGAAGCAGAGTAGCCGGGCTTGACTTGACACTCATATTCAGGTGGTGGCTTAACCCAGTGCATCACAAGGTTGGCCCCGACGTGCATTCAATTTTCAAGAGATTTGAGGAATAAATTTCACTGGAGTACTTCAAATCAGTGTAGTCAGTCTCCCTTAGTGACGGGCTTGCCTCTGTAGAGTCACCAGCTGTGAATGCAAATGGAATTAGGCCTCCTGTTTTTGCATCTGTACTGAAAGTCTACAGAGGTTTTCTTTGTCATCATTTACATAGCATTTATGTTGTATTAGGTATTGTAGGTAATTCAGATACTTAAAGTATATGGGAGGGTTATGCAGGTCATATGTGAATATTATGCAGGTTTTTTATAAGACACTTCAGCACTGGTGAAATTTGGGTCCAAAGGAAGGTCCTGGCACTGCTCTGCATGCTGAAGGACTGTTGTATTTTCATTCTGTATTTTTATTTTGTAGGATCATTTGGGAGGCAGAGAGACAGATAGTACTGTCTTCTGGTCCACTCCTCAAATCCCTACAATGGGCAGGGTTGGGCCAGGCTGCAGCTGAGATTGCAGTTCAGGTCACCCACGTGGATGGCAGGTACCTAACTAGGAGAGCTAAAACCTGCTACCTCCCAGGTCCATAGTAGCAGCAAACTTGAATGGGCAGTGGGGCCAGGATTTGAATCCAAGTACTTGGACAAGGGACCCAGTCATCGTATCCACTAGGCCAAATACTGCCCACACTGTACTTGTAAACAGTCTTGTTAGCTGCATGCTGCTTTATGTTCCACTGCCTCTTAAATGTAACACAGGTTTATCCGGTTAGATGAATTATTTTTAAGTCATTATATTTGACAATTAAAAACTTTTTCTTTCAAATGATTTGGACATGATCTTAATATCAGTTTAAGATCCTAATTATTTTCCTGACATGGAGATTGCAATCAAAGATGCTTATATATCGAGTCCAGGGATCAAATGTTCTGTTAGATGGCCGTCTAGCAAGCTGACCAGGCACTGATAGGCAGCAGCTTGCTGCAGGAAGAAAGTAGTCATGTTTCCTCGCACTGATAGTCCAGAATGACCAGAGCGGCATTTCAAGAAGAAAAAGCCTGTCTGAACGTTGTGTGTGTCTGGCATAACTTGCCTCCCTAATCATGGCACAGACTTAATTGCAGCACATGCTGACTTTGTATTTTGGAGTCTTCACACCTCTAGAGTTCTTGGAGAAGTATGGGGTACAGGTGAACGTTCACTGAAACTTGAATTTTTTGTTCTTTTCTACCTGGAAGTTCCAAGGAACAGGTCCTACCTGCTGATAGGAGCAAAACTGCGTCCTGGGTAGTGGCTGGCTCCGAGAGCTTCCCCTTGCTTCGTGACTCTGAGGCACGGTGGGATACCCTGGAGCTTAGGTTGGCTGAGTGCCCTGGAGAGCTGGGAGCCTCCTGGAGCAGCCTGCGGCTGGTTCGTACTCTAGGACCACCTACGGTTTTCAGCATGGCCAAAGCCCCTGTAGTCCTCCTCTGGAGCAGCGAGCTCGTGCAGCAGATGCAGCACACGGGGTGGTGCCTCTGAAGGCCCTGCCTCGGACGGAAGGAGCCGTCGTTCCCTCGGTGCTTGTATTCCGTGACCTACCATGCGAGTAGTGTGCACACATGTTGGGCTTTCCTTGCACAGCAAGGTGCTCATTATTTTTATTCTAGAGTGCCTGTTTAAGGAACAGGCATTTAGCCTGGCAGCTGAGACTCCTGCATCCCATGTCAGGGTTCCTGGCCCAGGCTCCTGACTCCAGCCTCGTGCCAGTACAGAATCAAGCGACAGTGTTCCTGCCACCTGCCTGGGAGACATGGCTTCAGCCCAGCCCTGGCTGCTGTTGGTCCCTTTTGTTTTTTTAAAAGAGTACCTGTTTAAATGCCTTAAAAATTAGATTGCCTTATTATTATAACCAGAGAGTAACTATGAATGTTCACTTAGACCAAAAAATTAAAATATCTGAATCAATTAATTTCTTGATATAATTATCTATTACATATTCCTAGAAGACATTTTAAAGTTCTGTTCATTTGGTTTTGGTTCAGTATTAACAATTTTTAATGTAACATGTGCCATTGCTGGAGGTACTACATGCTCATTATGTGAAATTTGATCTATAGAGATGCGAAGAAGAAAATGATATATATAATTCCATACACACACACACACACACACACACACACACTGATCCTGAAAGAATCCAGATAAGGAATTGTGTACCCATTCATGTATTCAAATTTTTTTTTTTTTTTGACAGGCATAGTTAGAGAAAGGTCTTCCTTTTCTGTTGGTTCACCCCCCAAGTGGCTGCTACGGCCGGTGCGTTGTGGCCGGCGCGCTGCACCAATCTGAAGCCAGCAGCCAGGTGCTTCCTCCTAGTCTCCCATGCGGGCGCAGGGCCCAAGCACCTGGGCCATCCTCCACTGCCTTCCCGGGCCACAGCAGAGAGCTGGCCTGGAAGAACAACCGGGACAGAATCCGGCGGCGACTAGGACTAGAATCCTGTGGGCTGGTGCCACAGGTGGAGGATTAGCCTAGTGAGCTGTGGCACTGGCCTGGAGTTTTTAACTAATATAAATTTGTCTCTAATTTGTTTTTCTGGAAGACATTTTTGCTTTTGGAAGTTAATTCAGAATGGGGATCAAGGAAAGCAAAAATGTGCTAAGTATGTATTCCCCCAAACTTCAAAGGGTCTATTTTTTTTTTTTTTAAACTTCATGGATTGACAGTGTGTATATAGGGTTCATTATTGTCCTCTCTCTTTGTACTTTCCTTCCTTCTCTCCATTCATTCTGGAATTCAGCTTTTTCCTGTGGATGAAAGTATGTTAGCAGTCAAGTTTTGAAGCACAGGGCTTTTGAAGGCACTGATAAGGGAAGGAGTTGAGCTGCAAGCATGAGAAAGGGCTGGCCAGTACGCCTCTGGTGGGGATCTTAGGGTGAACGTGCCACTCACTCTGGACAAACCCCATAATTTCCTCCAGTCGTGTCAGTCACCAGCCGAGATCCTCCTGTGTCGTTCCTGATACATTTTCTAATATTATCGGCATGGAAGGTATTTACATTTGAAACTTACCTTTAGTTGCCTGGCAGAAGGTTTTTATTCTCTTGTTTCTACTTGAAAAATGAGAATATTGGGATCCTGTTCATGGCTACTTGTTACTGCTGCCTTGTGGCCTTTGTTTGTTTTCTGCTCTCTGCATCTCCTTACGTATCAAAGTAATGATCAACTGAATTAGTGTGGGTGTAGAGAGGAGAGCACTAGGAGAGTTCTGGAGTCGGTTCTGGAGGGGGAGGGGTCATGGCTGTGTACTTTCAGGTTCGTCTTCTCTGTGCTGTGTGGTTACCCAGGAGCAGGAGGGCAGCCCGGCGGGGCTGAGGTGACCTGAGAGGTGTAGGTCCCTACCTGCCAGAAAGTCAGGAGGGCCTCAGCAAGGTGTCTGTGAGAAGGTGGCCACGTCCTGCCATGCTCACCTGCACCTTCCTGGCCCTCCTTCAGAGAGGAAAGTCATTTTACAGCTGATGAATAGAAGCTTTATTATCCACAGACAGAGCTTCTTCAAGTAGTCAGAGGACAGGATTAAGCCTGCCTTCCTTATTTCACTATTAATATGTTGTAATAGCAAGAACACAGTGCATTTGTTGTCTCTATTACTCCACAATGGAGTTGAATGATGGGACATATTTGAACACTTTTGTTTTTCTGATATCATTGCCTTTAAGTATTGTACCCTTTTGGGTGAAACGCCTGTGGGTTAAGAAGGTGAAAATGGACAGCAGTTGGAGAAATAAGTCTGAATTCCCTTTGAACAGTTCACTGCTTGTCACAGTCACCTTACTGCACTGTGGTCTTTGTAACCGTTGTCTCCTCTCACTTGACCTTGGTGTAATCCTGAGAAAGGGCAGCAGTTAATTCTTCTATGAGCCTCTGGTATTACCTGCAGCACCTATTAGCCTGACTCTGTGCATGCTGAGAAAAAACAAAGCATAATTTTGGATGGAATAGAGTAACTGCTCTTTTTTTGTTAAAAAATACTGAAATTGAGCTATTACTTTCTGTTAAAATAGATTTTCTGTGTGGATAATCACATTTATTTTCTGTTACCATTAATTTCTAAAGCTAGCCAGAGGTTGGTATTGTGAGCTGCAGTACAGTTCAGGGGAAATGAGAGATGACAGGGTGAGAGGGCAAAGAATGCGCTCCTGGAAGTTAAAATGGACCTACTCCTTCCTGAAATTCCACAGCCCATAAAGCTCTAAAATTGCAAAGTTTTTTTTTTCTCCTAACTCACTGGTGGCAAAACATAATCTAAACTTACATGATGCTTTTGTTAATTGTCTCACCTAGTGTGAAATTAGTCGAGTATAGAAATAACCTGTCAGATTTTTCTGCCATTGGAGGTTTTTTCTAATACACAACGTGTGACGACTTCAAAAGTTCATGGACTAATGAAATTAAAAGCCAGGTTTTTCTTTTGGTGCAGAAAATTTTTGAAACCCACGAAGTTTTTCATAATACCCGTTTCTCATGAACTTGCGCATGTTTCATATATGAGTTCCTTCTTAAAACCTGAAAAACTTAATTGCAGTATACACACTGAGCCTGACAGAATCCAGATAAGGACTTGTGTACCCATTCAAGTATTCAAATTCTTCTTACAGAACACCGAGACACAGAAAAGCACTCTGGGCTTTCAGAAGATTGGGGGAGTGGTGCATCCCACAAATATGGAGTTTTTAACTGTGTGCCAAGTTCTCGGCTAGGATGGGGGCTACAAATATGAGAAGGCAGAGGAGGTGTGTCAGGGAAGCTGGGGAAAGAAAGGTTGCACAGTAAAGGGAAGGAAGACCTACGTAAATGGTGACAATGGAGAGGAGGAGGCATGTGTAGGATGAGTAGTGAGACGGTTGAACTCCATGGCCTGAAACTCAAGAGGCATGAGAGGGTCAGAAGTAGTGCCGCGGTCTGAGCCTGTCTGCTTGAGGATGCCGATTCTGTCTCCTCCTGCTGTCCATTATTGTCCAGTGACTGTCTCTCTTCTCCTAAAGAAATGGGAGAGGAGTGAGGTTTGCGAGAGAAGAGGAAGAGCTGTGGTGACAAAACTGTACCCAACCAAGATCTGGACTAGATTAACCAGGGGCTGGGGGCGGGGGAGGGTGGATTCTCAGCTGGCAGTCTGGAGTTGGAAACCTTGTCCAAGGAATTAGTAGTTGAGCCTGAGAACGTGAGCTTTGCCACTTGGCCTCAGGGCATCCAGGAAGATGTAAGAACACCTCTTGGTCCTGGCAGATTATCTGCTGTTCCTGTGTGTAGAACAGCTCTAGTATTTCCTCTTGTCTGTAAACGATGTGAGTGTCTTACAATTTAGCTCACACTTTAAATACGCAGTTCATTGTAACTCCAGGCACAAAGAGCCATGCAGCTCAGTGAGAATCTGTGTCCAATAGCTGTACAGCAGCCACACTACTGAACTTTGCAGATTATTTCCACGTTAAGCATACAGTGTTGCTGAGCAAGAAAGCCTGTCCGTTTTTTTTAGGATGATACTTAGCTTTCAGCTGGTGGGCATGGAGCACTTCGGTTGTTTTTCTCCTAAATTTAAATTTGCCTTCCTTTCCCACATTTGTAATTTCTACATTATGGGAGCCTAAGTGTTATGCACATTTAGATAGCAACATTCTACAAATACTATACATCAACCACGTAAAGTCTGCATATCAGGACTCAATCCAGGCAACTGTTGAGCACGAAACGGCAATGACTGGATGAGGAGGTTCTGTGACTATACAAGTTATGTATTTGAATCTCAGAAATTCGCCCTACAGAGGAAGGATGTGCCCTCCTGGCAGTGAGACCAGATAACTCTCGAGTGGTAGCATTAGATCAAGTACTGTTAAGCATATTGGTTCCACTTGCGGCGCCGGCACAACGAGTTCTAGTCCTGGTTGGGGCGCCAGATTCTGTCCCAGTTGCCCCTCTTCCAGGCCAGCTCTCTGCTGTGGCCAGGGAGTGCAGTGGAGGATGGCCCAAGTGCTTGGGCCCTGCACCCCATGGGAGACCAGGAGAAGCACCTGGCTCCTGCCTTCGGATCAGCGTGGTACGCCGGCCGCGGCGGCCATTGGAGGGTGAACCAACGGCAAAAAGGAAGACCTTTCTCTCTGTCTCTGTCTCTCACTGTCCACTCTGCCTGTCAAAAAAAAAAAAAGGATATTGGTTCCAGGTTTGGCGTTGCAATCCAACTGAGTGTCTCCTGCATTTATCAGAAGTCTTGAAAGATGGCCTTTGCAAAGAAGTGTGCTTTCCGGGGAGGGATGAGGCCCGTTTGTTGGGAGGAGCCTCCTGCAGGTTCACTTAGCGACACTGACTGCTTCCTCATCACTGTTACTCATCAGGACACACAGAAACTCACTTCATAAACAACACACAGCATTTACGGCTTTCAGTCCCCTTGTGTGTGCTTCATATAACATCTTTTTTGATTCTTTGAAATAATTTCAGACGTACAGAAAAGTTATGTAGAATGGAGAACTTAAATCTGTCTTTAGTCCAGTTTCTGCAAATTCTTAAATGTCTATTTCATTTTTATTTGTTTTCATGTTATTTTTCTGTATTATTACTTGAGAGTAACTTGCAGACATGATATGCTTTTATCCTTAAAGGAAAAAACTGTCTAGTTTCATTTCCTAAGAACAAAGACATTCTCTTACCTATTCACGGAACAGTTATCTAAATCAATGGAGAGTAACACTGACTTAGTATTAAGGTCTACAGATCATGATACTATTTCACCAGTTGTCTCCGTACATCCCTTATGGCAAAAGAGCAAAAGGAACCTTAATAGTGATAACAATAGAAATGAAACAAAAGGAAAGGACTGGCCGGTACAGCCTGGACATGCATGGTGTTTATTTCTCTGTTGTCTGCTTTCACCTGGATGATCTTCTCATGACCTTGACACATTTTTAAGAGTGGAGGACAGTTATTTTATATAATACTCCTCAGTTTGTGCTATTCCTGCCAAAAGTTCATAAACTAAGTATATGTCCTTGGTTTGATTATGTTTAAAATTTTAATTTTCAATCTAAAATTTTCATTTTTGGGTAGAAATCATTTTTTCATTTTTTTAAAAGATTTATTCTATTTGAAAGTCAGAGTTACACAGAGAGAGGAGAGGCAGAGAGAGGGAGAAGAAGAGGGAGGGAGAGGGAGAGGGAGTCCTCCATCCACTGGTTCACTCCTCAATGGCCAGGGCTGGGCCAGAATGAAGCCCAGGAGCTTCATCTGGTTCTCCCATGTGGGTGCAAGGGCCGAAGCACTTGGGTCATCTTCTGCTGTGTTTCTGAGGTCATCAGCAAGAAGTTGGATTGGAAGTGGAGCAGCTGCAATGGGAACTGGTGCCCAGCCTACCATGTCACAGCACCAGCCTCAGAAATCATTTTTTAAAGATTTATTTATTAATATGAAAGAACTACGGAGAGAGAGGTCTTCCATCCACTGGATCACTCCGCAGATGTCCACAACAGCTGGGACTGGGCCAAACCAAAGCCAAGAGCTTCTTCCTGTTGTTCATGTGGGTGGCAGGGGTCAAAGCCCTTGGGCCATCTTCCACTGCTTTTTCCAGGATTTTTTTTTTTTTTTTTGACAGTCAGAGTGGACAGTGAGAGACAGAGACAGAGAGAAAGGTCTTCCTTTGCCGTTGGTTCACCCTCCAATGGCCGCCGCAGCCGGTGCGCTGCGTCCGGTGCACCGCGCTGATCTGATGGCAGGAGCCAGGAGCCAGGTGCTTCTCCTGGTCTCCCATGGGGTGCAGGGCCCAAGCACCTGGGCCATCCTCCACTGCACTCCCTGGCCACAGCAGAGAGCTGGCCTGGAAGAGGGGCAACCGGGACAGAATCTGGCGCCCCGACCGGGACTAGAACCCGGTGTGCTGGCGCCGCTAGGCGGAGGATTAGCCTAGTGAGCCGTGGCGCCGGCCTTTTTCCAGGATATTAGCAGGGAGCTGGACTGGAAGTGAGCAGCTGTGATGGGAACTGGTGGCCACATGGGACGCTGCTGTCACAGGGAGTGGCTTCACCTGCTACAGCACAGTGCTGGCCCCGGTAGAAATCGTTCTTTTATGTGCTTTTCTAATCACCCATTTAGTGAGTAGTTTGTGTATTTTCCCTGCATTAATGGACATTGGGTATACAGATACGGCTGCGCTGAAATGCCTTTACCAAATTAAGGGAAGGAAGCACAAGCAAAAGTAGCTCCTTGTGATTAGTCATGTATGTAACCCAAGATTTCATAGATCCCCAGTCCAGATGCCACAATCTCGCTCCCTGCTAATACTCCTGGCAGGCAGCAGATGATGGCCTGGCTACCAGGGCCGCTGCCAGCCATGGGGGAGACCTGGATGGAGTTTCGGCTCCTGGCTTTGGCCTGGCCCGAACCTGGCCGTTCCAGCCTTCTGGGGAGCAGACTAATAGATTGAGAGACCTGCAAGCAGCTCCTGGTTTCCGACCTCCCCAGCTCCGGACATTATGGCCATTTGGGGAGTCAACCAGCAGATGGAAGACCTCTCTGCCTCCAACTCGGCCTTTCCAATAAATGAGTCTTTAAAAAGAAAGACTTGAAAAGCTTAATTTCTTTATAATATCTTAATTCTGCATTAATTCATGTTTAAAGTGCTTTGTCATATAAAATTGATCCAGGAGAAAACATTGTTTATAAAAAGAGCATTCAGAAAGTAAAAGGTGTTCTAACTTTTTCTTTTTTTTTTTTTTCTTTTTTTTTTTTTTTTGACAGGCAGAGTGGACAGTGAGAGAGAGAGACAGAGAGAGAAAGGTCTTCCTTTGCCGTTGGTTCACCCTCCAATGGCCGCCGCTGCAGCCGGCGCACCGCGCTGATCCTGGCAGGAGCCAGGAGCCAGGTGCTTTTCCTGGTCTCCCATGGGGTGCAGGGCCCAAGCACCTGGGCCATCCTCCACTGCACTCCCTGGCCATAGCAGAGAGCTGGCCTGGAAGAGGGGCAACCGGGACAGAATCCGGCGCCCCAACCGGGACTAGAACCCGGTGTGCCGGCGCCGCAAGGTGGAGGATTAGCCTATTGAGCCACGGCGCCGGCTTCTAACTTTTTCTAAGTGACAGATTATACATTATCTGTAGATCAAAGGGGACTCATCAGCTAGGAAACGATGAAGATGCTGCATTTTGGTTGGTTTATCTTGTGAAGAGAAATGATGCACATTGCTGTCTATTTTCCCAGCTATTGACTTGAAGAACGGCTCTGGGAAAGTATACCAAGGCCCTGCCAAAGGCTCCGCGGATACCACCATCATCATCTCCGACGAGGACTTCATGGAAGTGGTCCTGGGCAAGCTGGACCCTCAGAAGGTAACACTCAGGAGGGTCACTGAGCCAGCCTTCCTGCTGGACAAGCATAGTTTCTGAGTTGACTCCCAAGTTCTGATAGAGAAGAATCCTTACAACTCTGAAGAAGTCCCTGTTGGACCAGAATTCTGGTTGGTTGACAGATCATCCCTTTTTTTTTTTTTTTTAAAAAAAAAAAAAAAAAAAAAAACACCAGAATTTCAGCTGACACTTTCAGAAACTGAACTTGGGTGAAATTCTTTATAGTCAAATGACATAGAATTCACATTTGTACTTTGAATACATTAATTCAGAAGTGAAAGGCTACAAGCTGTTAGTATTGTGTAAAACTAGGCAGTCCTTCCTGATACACTGAGGCCCCTCAGACTTTGTGGAATGATTGGACATGCATTTTCTGAGAACTTTATGGACATTTTGCTTAGACTTGACAGGCTGAGCATCCCAAGATGTCCAGCATCGGAAACGCAGGTGTAATCTCAGTGCGCGCCATGTTGCAGATTTTGGAGTATTTCGAGTTAGGGATGCTTGCCTGTTCGGGATTAGGAATTCACTGAAATTGGGAAGTAGAAGGAGATTTTAACCTAACATTCAGTGTCTTAAAAATACATTAGAGGCATGTCAGAGGAAAATCATGATTAAGATAGGGTGTCTTTTCTGATGATTATCCGTTAATAGTAAACTGCAGCTTGTGACCTGTCCACCAGCACATACAGTAGCTGATGTAGTTTAATGGAGCAGAAATTTCTAATTTTCAGTTCGTATCATACAGCCTGAAATTCCAGGAAATCAACTGATTGATTTATAGAATGAAGGAGTTCAGATAGGTAGTAGAATACACAATTATATTTGTAAACAACTTTGACCTACCAAACTAGCCGGAAGATACATTGAAGAGGCTTTGTTTTAATTACAACCCAGTGCACCAGATTCCACCGTCTTCCCTAAGGAGAAGAGCACAGTGCTTATTTGAAGAAAATGATACAAGTTTACAAAGGATGGTATAATTTCAGTAAACAAGGAAACATTTTCTTGCAAAGACTAATTTTAAAATATTTGTAGAGTAAAAAATAGTCCGTCATCAGATAATCTAAGTTTGAGTATTGGCTCTGCCATAATCTCAAAGCCTGTTTTCTCATCAGTACAATGAATATGGTAATTATAATGATCAAAAAGGGATTATGGAGAACTAAATCCAGTCATGAATCTGTAAGGGGCTTAGTATAGAGCTTGGCCTTCATTACTTCCCAGGAATTTATGTCGTACCTATTCTGATCCCGGTTCTGGCTGTCAGCCTACACGACAGTGCCCTTGCTGGGTGGAGCTTAGTTCTAGAGTGCTCACGGGAAAGAAATACAACTTCAAGTATGAAGTAGAACGAGGTAGAGTAGCGGAAAGGGTCGCACAATGAGAACTCCAGACTCGGAGGGCAGGATGGTTTCTGCTGCAGCTGTGGGGCCCTGCCAGTGTCGTCTTAAAGTCGTCAGAGGTAATATGTCAACAGCGGGGTGTGACTGAGTTCCAGGAATCTGTAAAAGCAGGTAGCAGACTGGATCTGACTTCCAGGCCTCAGTTAGCCAGCCTGGGGTTAGAGTGTGGCAAGGTCTAGGACTGTTTTAGGAAGGGTTGTTGGAAAAGGCTTGGTAGAGACTTAAAGAGGATGAGAGAGCGAGCCATGAGCCTGAGCCGGCCAGTAAGGCTGGGAGGATGCACCGCAGGGAGAAGTGTGAGGAGGGGGGGCGCCGCAGGGGCTCGACCACCCAGGACCTGGAGGTGTGGGCAGGAGGTTAGGTCTTGCTGCATGCAGGCGGAAGCCACTGAGCAACCTGATGTGTAAAGCCTTTCTGTCCAGCGAGTGGGTTTTCACTTTAGGGCAGAGTGGGTAGTCGAGACTGCTTTCTGCATTTGTTATGATCGACATGCGTGTACTTTTAGGATTAGGGGAAAATGTGTATGATTGCTAGGAATACCATAGCTTCAAGGGTAAATGGATTATTCAGTGAGTGGTAGTGAGGCATTTGTGTAACTGTTTAGGAAAGGGTGATTTATGTCATCTGTATTCCTAGTCAGTAGTACCGCAGGGGATGGACTTAGAAAAATTCTAGTTAATATCAGGATTTTTCTGAACCTATTTGGCTCTGATACTTCATCCCCCCCTACTCCATTATCAAAAGCCACGCTGCCTGGTGTGCAATTTTTCTCTCCCAACTGTTTCCAACCTTGGTGGCTTCCTTCAAGATTCCTAAAAGTGAGCTTGCCAACAAAATGGGCTCTGTTACTTTTACTCCTTTCTGTAAAGGATGAGTCTTTATTAGGAACATAAAATGCACAGCTTCTGCTTTTCCAACACCGTCACCTGCATTTCTGTTCTTCAGCCCGGTCCGCCTTTTCACCTCCTTTGTCCTGTCCTCCTGTCTCCCTTGAAAACCCCTCACCCACCTTTCTCTCTCACACTTCACGTGCCTGGAAAACACCGCCCTGTTTCAATCCCATCCTGCGGCCTTGGTGTCTGTGCACATGGCTGGAGAAGATCCACACAACCGGACTGGCTTTCCTCTCACTTTGGGTCCCAAGGCTCACAGTCTCTGAGCCATGGCTTACGATGGCTTCCAGACAGCGTCCATTCCTGTTGATTCCTGCAGTGCCACACCCCCGCCTCTCCATTTCAGCTGAGCACATCATGCCCCGCTGGGGAAACAGCTATGAGATTCAGATGAGAATCTCCCCTTCCCATCTGCAGACCTTTCTGTCAGCAACAGCAGCCATCTGGGCTTCTTGCTGCATATTCTTCATGGAAGGAAGTCTCCCTCCTCCCTTCAAGACGGTCCCTCAATGTCCTGCTGCTTCCCTTCTTTCCCGGTTCTGCGTTCCCTCATTACACTGCCAACTCCCTGCAGCATGAGGCGAGCTAATGGCTTGCCTTTTTTTTTTTTTTTTTTTTTTTTGACATGCAGAGTGGACAGAGAGAGAGAGAGAAAGGTCTTCCTTTTTCGTTGGTTCACCACTAAATGGCTGCTACTGCCGGCGCTCTGCACTGATCCGAAGCCAGGAGCCAGGTGCTTCCTCCTGGTCTCCCTTGCGTGTGCAGGGCCCAAGCACTTGGGCCATCCTCCACTGCACTCCCGGGCCACAGCAGAGAGCTGGACTGGAAGAGGAGCAACTGGGACAGAACTGGTGCCCCAACCCGGAGTAGAACCCGGAGTACCGGCGCCGCAGGCAGAGGATTAGCCTAGTGAGCCATGGCGCCAGCCAGTGCCTTGCTTTATAGCACCCTCCCCTGATGCCAGATCCCCATCCAGCTTGCCACACCGTTTCTTGCTCCTTTTCACAGAAATAGTCTAGACCAGTACTGTCCCCAAGACCTGTGATGGGAGCCGCATGTAATTGGAACTTTTCTAGTAGTCACATTAAAAAAGTGAAGAAACTGGTGAAAATTTAAAAATGTATCTTTAACCTAATGCATTCAAGTAGTAGGATTTCAATAAGCAGTCAGTTTAATGAGATTATTTTATATGTGCTTAAAGTGCCAAGTTTTTGAACTTCCTGGGTATGTTTTACAGGGACAGCACATCTCAGCCTGGACTAACCACAGCCCAGCACTCAGCACCACATGTGTGAGCGGCTACTCTCCTGGCCCACATGTGTCTGAACACTGTCTTGACTTTGATCCTCTTCTCCCTTATCTTGATTCCACAGTTATCACTGTGGTGGTACCGTTCTTGTAAGGGTCCCTGGTAACTGTTATTGTGCCAAATCCAAGGAGCATTCAGTCCTTCAGTAGCACTCGATACAGTTAGCTGCTAACCTTTTTTTTTTCCACCCTCCCAAAGATTTATTTTACCTGATTGGGCTGTCGCTGTGGCATAGCAGGTGAAGCTGCCACTACAGCGCATGCATCCCATCTGGGCACAGGGTCGACTCCCAGCTGCTCCACTTCCAGTCTAGCTCCCTGCTAACAGCCTGGGACAGTAGTGAAAGATGGCCACGTGGGAGACCTGAATGAAGCTCCTGGGCTTGGCTTCAGCCTAGCCCAGTTCTCGCGGATGTGGCCATTTGTCGGATGAAGCAGCAAATGGAAGATTTCTTTCTCTCTGCCTCTTCCTTTCCCTCTCTGTAACTTTGCCTTTCAAATAAATGAATCTTTCAAGTAAAATAAGACAGAGTTAGAGAGGGAGAGAGAGAGAAAGATCTCCCATGTGCTGGTTCAATCCCTAAGTGGCCACAGCAGCTAGGGCTGGGCAGGGAAAATCCAGGAGCTTCATCTTGGTCCCCCTCAGGGGTGGCAGAGCCCCAAGTACTTGGCCCACTTTCCCAGGCCACACTAGCAGGGAGCGGGATCAGAAATTGAGCAACCGGAACACCAGCTGGTGCCTATATGGGATACTGATGTTGCAGGCAGCGGCTTAACCCGCTTCGCCATGTCCGCCCCAGCTGCAAACCTCTTGATGTATTTTCATCCCTTGGCTTCTGGGCATCATATTCTCCTGTTTCACTTTTCCCACCTCTGGCCACCCTTCGTCATCTCTGCCCCAGCCCTTACAGCGAGGTGTTCTGCAGGGCTTCTTCCTGTACCCTGCTCCTTCCTTATATGTGTTCTTCCATCCTGTGGCATTGGAAGTCACCTGTGTGCTAACATCTCACGGATTTAAATGTTTGACTTCATTCCTCTGCGCTCCACAGTGATACAGCACCACTCTCTGCTGACTTCTCTGATGGAAAACCTAACTGTGGTCTCAAACTAACTTGGTGCAGGATAGAACTTGGGACTTGAGTTTTCTTACCATATTTTTCTTCTCAGTAAGGGGCACCAGTTAATAAGCCCAGGAATGTAAGAGTCTGTCTAGGATGTGTCCTGAACCCATCCTCTCCTGCAGGTGGTCACCGCCATCCAGGCTCTGTGGCCTTTCACCTCAGTCTCCAGGGCAGCTCCTTCACTGGTCCTCTGGTCTTGTCTGTCCCATCCAGTCAGTTTTGCATACAGGAGCCAGGGTAATCCTTAATAATATAAGTCAGAGTATAGGTCATTCCACCTGAGAAAACATCCCAGATTTCCTCTACACTTGGATAAAATCCCTACCACCTATCACCACATCATTTCTGGCTCCATCCCGCTCACCACGTCACTTGTGATAATGCTGGTTCTCAGTACTTTGCCCTCCCTCCCTCTCAGTATCTTCCCATCAACTGTGTGGAAATTAGAAACTTCAATTCCTATCACACTGCTTAAAGTAGTCCCATAAACCTGGAGAGTGAGAGTGGAGGTTGTAATAAAGAAATGCGGCTACACAGTATGTTGTTATCACTAATTCACAGAGTAACTTTGAAAACCTCTTAAACCCTCAGTTGAGAAAGTAGACAAAAGGCAATGAATGAATCAGTAATTAAGGAAGGAAAAAGGAATGCAAAGAAATGCATATCTCGGAAAAACTATTTTCCCAGGTATCCAAATACGCTAGTCAAATCATGTCATTATGTCATTTTTGCTTCACATGTTAAGGCTGGGGTAACAGAATACAGACAGGCGCACCTGTGGGTGACAAAGTTGATTTGGTCTTTCTGGAAAGCATGATGATCCACCTGCCTAGATTCTTCCTTTCCGGCAGCTTCTTAAAGTCGTAGTACTTCTTGCTCAGCATTCCTAGGCCAAAGAGGTACCTAAGAGGTCCACAGATGAAGCAGGTAGCTCCAGACACGATGAGGGTCTGTGTCGTGTTCATCAGTCTGTTTCCCTTGAAAATGCACATTCCACACTCTGCTGTGCCTTGACTTTGGGTGCTGCAGTGTGTGTAAATGGCTTCAGGCTGCTGATACAGAACTGTGGTCAAGAGCCTTTTGTAGGAAATGTGATTTGGCAGTTCTAGTAGTCCAGCCGAGAAAGGCAGTCAGACTGGGAGAGTCCGTCTGCACCCTCCGAGGTTGGTGTGCTTACTTCCTGTCGTTAGTAGGCGCTCTTGCCCAGGTCCAGGCTGGTGTAAAAGCCGACTCCTTCCCGGCCGAGTCAGCAGCCTGTGGGTTCTGCAGGTGCATCGTGAAAGCAGTCGAAGACTGGAATTGGAAAACTATTCGGATGCTTAGCATTCAATCCTGATCGAATGAGTTCTGTTAATTCTGGGATAAAAAGTATTTGCTTTTCCTCCAGTTGATGAAGCTTTGCTTCTGAGGTTAAGATGTTAGCAACTGACAGGCAGGAGGCACGGCCAAGCAGGGAACACTTGAGTTCAAGTCCTAGCCCCGTGGCCTTGGCGGTTATTGAAGCTTTGCGAACCGCAGTTCCCTGTCAGCTGAGGTGAGACTTGCTCAGAGCCTACTTCCTGTTGATGGTGTGATTCTTAAGTGAGATTATGCAGAGAGTCTTCAAAAAGCTTGTGAAATGCATATTGTGAAAAACTATGCATAGATTTCAAAGTTCTTTGCTGCAAAGT
This sequence comes from Oryctolagus cuniculus, assembly GCF_964237555.1. NCBI lineage: Eukaryota > Metazoa > Chordata > Mammalia > Lagomorpha > Leporidae > Oryctolagus > Oryctolagus cuniculus. The sequence goes on from NC_091437.1 coordinate 9,429,788, forward strand.
GAGTTTATGTTTTAATTCCGTTTTCCATGAACTTTTTGAAGTCTCCTTGTGTTTCTGGAGCTGCTTTTAAATGTTAAGTGTATATGGATATTATTCTTGTTTTCCTGCCAGCTAAAAAGCTAGAGATTTCTTTCACTTCGTGTTTCCTGTGTTACTTACTCAGTGATTTATAAAAACTATATTATGTTTATTTTAGCTGTTGGGAGTTTGCACAGAAGGGGACTTGAATTTGTACCGGTGTCTGTACCAGGTCAGATGTGAGGCTGGTGCAGAAACTCCCCCTCTTCTAACAGGCCATTGCTTAACACACTCTGACCAGTGTCAAACACTAAGCCCAACACTGCACATATTATTTCATTTACCTCCCACATAGTTCAGTACTATCGCCATGCCTGTTTATAGATCAGGCACATAGGTCTTAGGAGCCCAGAGATTTTCGGTGTTTTGCTCAGGTTCACCGGATTTTAACCCAGGATTCTGATGGCTACAGCTGTGATCTACTGACCACTGCACCACACCATCCTATCTGGCCATCAGATGGCTTTCTATTTCATGAAGTTCTAGTAAATACTTTTAATCTGTTGTGAATCAAATATTTTTATGGTTACCAATACGTTAGTGCCTGGTATTCAGTCATTTCAAATTAGCAGGGAAGAATAAAGCCAGGGGCTTAGGGTGGAACAGCTCCCAGATCTGTCAGTTCAGATAAATTATTCTAAGATTTTCTAACAAACGGAGTCTCCTCTTTGCCTTTTCTTAGATATCTAAAAACATGGGTGCTATCTATAATCATTATCATTGCTACATAAAAGTTGCTTTACTGTCCAGAGTTATTAACTCAGTTGTGTTCACTCTGAACAACGGGTCTTAAAAAAACAACAACAATAAAATGCAGCATGGTTAAGGCTGGCACTCTCCCCCCCTCGCCAGGCGTTCTTCAGCGGCAGACTGAAGGCCCGAGGGAACATCATGCTGAGCCAGAAGCTCGAGATGATTCTGAAAGACTACGCCAAGCTCTGAGGGGCTTGCCGCGCTGACAACAAAACAGAATGAGTCAGCACTGTCTCCGCCCAACACGCTGGATTGTTCTGCAGAAATAATCAAAACCGAGATACAGGGAAATTGCTTAACATTTTCAGAGTCCAGGTAACTTTTCAGATTTTCATTTTTTACTAATTGTTCACATATCATTATTTTTGCAAGGAACTGTAAGCTGGCTCGTAAGACCCCTCTGTTCTTATTAGATCTTTATCTTCATTTAGAAATTGTACCCTAATCCAGTTTCCTTCTAATATCTGATGGCGTTTATAAATTACAAGGAGAATTAAATGAATAAAAGCCACTTTGATACCTTTCACACTTTGCTTCTGTTGTTTTCTGTTCTCTGGTTTTTGAAATCCCAGTGCAACGTCAATGTCCGAGTGTGTGTACACTTCCCACACTTGGCTGTAATCGCATTCTGCCTTAAGGCACGAGGACAGTGTGCTCCCAGCTAGTTTGCTTTCGTCTCCCCTCCTCTGCTAGGAATGCTTTACTTTCAAACAATGTATGCACATTGCTACAGCTCAGCCTTCTTGCGGATCAGTCATCTGACGTCATTAAGGTGCTGTCTCACCACTGCCGTCCCCACCGTGTGCTCAGGTGACACGTCGGAGGAAGCGTTTTATTGAGAGATGGGCTGCGCAGGAGGCCAAGGTCAGGGACAGAGTAAGCCTCAGGTGGGACGCTGAGGTAGGTACGGGTCCCTGGGAGACAGACTGGGAGCTGGGAGCTGATTTGGGAGCACACTCAGGGTCCACAGCTAATCTTTTCCCAAACTCTGAAGCTAGACTGGCTCTCCAGCACCGTCCTGAGGCAGCTGGTTGTTAGTGGTGGGCCCTGCAGAGCGGCCATGGCCACGGGCAATGCCACAGAACAGTTCCTGGAGTGGATTCAGGAGTGGGTCAGCTGGTGGTCTTTCCAGCGGCTGGAGGAACATGTCCTCCAGTCAGTTTCAGGGAACAAGAACGTAGATTGAGGGAACTCAGTTTAGGGATCACAGAACAAGGACTAGGAAATTGGAAATCATGATGCTTTGAACTGAAGGACCTCAAATCCTATTTTTAAAATCATTTATTCATTTTTACTTACTTGAAAGGCAGAGATACACCTTCCATACCTTGGTCCACACCCCAGGTGCCCACACTAGCCAGGGAGGAGCCCAGCCAAAGCCAGCAGCCCAGAACTCCACGTGAGTCTCTTATGTAGGTGGCAGGGACCCACGTGTCGGAACTGTTAGCTGCTGCCTTCCAGGACTGCGTTAGCAGCATGCTGCAGATAGAAGCAGCACAGTGGCCTGAACCGAAGCATTCCGGAATGGGATGCCAGCAACCCAAGCAACTTCTTAACCAGATCCCTGCCCCAATATCTTGTGGATCTAATGAATGAGTAGAAGGCAAACAAGAAAAGTTTCATGTTTTGCAATTATGCTATGGAGAGTTCATGAGACCCAACAAAATAAAATTAATTTTAATTCACAGTGAGCATTATTCTGTCAATCAAGTTTTTTTTTTTTTTAACTTTTATTTAATGAATATAAATTTCCAAAGTACGGCTTATGGATTACAATGGCTTCCCCCCCATAACATCTCTCCCACCCGCATCCCTCCCCTTTCCCACTCCCTCTCCCCTTCCATTCACATGAGGATTCATTTTCGATTTTCTTTATATACAGAAGATCAGTTTAGCATACATTAAGTAAAGATTTCAACAGTTAGCTCCCACACAAACATAAAGTGAAAAATAATAGATGATTTTTTAAATGATGATGAATGTCAATCAAGTTTTAAAAATCCAGTGGCAGGTCTTGTAGGGCTGTTCCTGTATTATACCAAACAGCTGCTCTTGCTAAGTTGAGAAAAAATTGGTGTCCAAATAAGAATATCACACTAAGATAAACCAAATGCTACCACACTTTAAATGCTGATGATCTACCTCAGGTGCTCAAAACCATGAGGAAGGACCTGATGTTTTAGTGGTCTAACCATCTTGGCCATCTCAAAGGTCAGAGAGCTACTCATGCTCAGATTGGCAACTTCCGGTCAGTCGTCATGCTCCTTAACCTTTTGGTAATCTTTAATGTCTCTGGATGCACCATCCTCTTTCCCTCCAGTGCTTGATGATGCTCTTACTCACCCTGACGTCTGCGGCTCTCTGTTAATTTCCTTTGTCCACCCGTTAAGTCTGGTGGGGACTCAGTACCCGAGTTTCTGCTGTAAGGTTGTTCACATCGGCATCCTCTTCCTGAGCACATACCCAAATCCTAGATGTCCAGAGCAAAGTAGGTGTTGCACAAACAGTTAGGACACAGGAGCTGCCCACTAAGGCAGGGGTGGGGAACGTCCAGCTCTCCAGCTGTGTAAAACCTGTGTAAGCATTTGGTCTGGCCCTGCCAAGGCAGTCTCAAGCAGTACAAAAATTTCAATAAATCTATAGCAGGCCAATTTTTAGGTTGATAATTTTATATGGTCCATGAGTGATGTTGTAACTTCCAAATGCCTGTGGCAGAAAAAAATGTTCCCAACCCCTGCAGGGAATGGCCCAAAATCTGACTTCCAAGGTGCCCACCCAGGGCAAGCCTCGGAAGTGCACCTTTCTCAGGATAAGTAGTGTTGAGGCTGGCTAGAGTCACCTTTTCTGCATATTAGGATCTGCCCTTCCCAAATCCCTGGCTTGGGAGCAGACCAGCACTGGGAAGCCAATCACAGATGTCCAACCAGATGCTCTTCAGTGCTTCTAAACGGCTCTGTTGCTTTTCACTTGGTCAACTCCCATATTTGTGTATCCTTCAGCCTTCCCAGGGACACCTGTGTGAAGCTGTTCTCAGCCACCAGTGGAGAATAATAATAATCTTGGACATCTCAGAATTTGTGTGCGTTATAGGAAAGCAAACAATCTCAGAAAGCTGATTTTTATATCGGAGAGAAGCAGATTAGAATAACACCACACAAATATTTTAACTTTGTCCTTTAGGTCAACAGACAAAGCAGCAAAAGTTAATAGTTTAGTTCCACTGAGAAATTTTGAGCTTCAGAAACCTCAAAAGCTGACAGTTACAGAAAATTATTTTCTGAAGAGTGGGACATTTTACACCAATGTGGATGTGCACTAAGTTGTTTAAAAGGAGAGGTGAAAGAAAAAACCTATTTTAAAACTAAAAAGTAGACAACACAGACTAATAACAAACTCCTAAAAATGAATCCAGGTTATATTATATGCATGTGTAATATATCGGCTTTGTGATATCCAGATATCAGGGTTAGCAGAGCTTAAGGTATGTGAGCTGCTGAAGTGACTGAGGCACTAAAATTAAAAATTTAACTCATCTAAGAACTATCTGTAACTTCATCTAGAATCTGTCTTCTACAAAGCTGGCTTATTTAACTTTTGAACCCATAGTGTCAGCATGAAAAAAGACATAAAATTAAACCGGAAAACATATGAAAAGTATCCCTGGTGTCACCTTGAGTGAGGTGGAACAGCTCCATACTCCTTTATCTCTTGAGAAGTTACAAGGTGTCTGCAAAAACGATGATGGGTTGGGTCTGAGTGGGCAAACATTCTCTCTACAAAGGCCAACAGTAAATATTTTAGGCTTTATGAGCTGCATGTGACCTCTAGCATTTCTTTTGTTTTTAAAGATATATTTATTTATTTGAGAGGCAGAGTTATAGATAGAGAGAGGTCTCCCTTCCCCTGGTTCACTCCCCAAATGGCTGCAATGGTGGGAGCTGGGCTGGTCCAGAGCCAGGAGCTTCTTCGAGGTCTCCCACATGGGTGCAGGGACCCAAGCACCTGGTGCATCTTCCAATGCCTTCCCAGGCTATTAACAGGGAGCTTGGTTAGAAATGGAGTAGCTGGGACTTGAACAAGTGCCCATATGGGATGCCAGTGCCTCAAGTGGAGACTTAACCTACTACGCCACAGCCCTGGCCCCTATAGCATTTCTTTTTAAAAAAGAAGCTCCGAAACTGCAAAATCCATTCTCAGTTTGTTAGCTGAACAAAACCTAAGCTTTATATGTGTGTATTTAGGATGTATGTAGGATTTGGCTAACAGAGTGGGACCTGACATGGGTGTTGAGAGCCACTGCTATGGAAAACAAAATTTAACATCCATTATGGATGTATGGGTACCTTTCAAGAAAATGTTCATCAATAATGATGGCAGTCAACAGAAGTAACATCAAGAAACAAGAAAAAATACTTGAAAAGTTGCTTGTTCAAAGCTTTTCATGGACCTTTACGTTGCCCTCCATTTAAATACGCACATGTGACATCATGTTAGAGGAGAACTATTTTTAAGTCATCTTGGCCATTTGTGTGTGAATAGATAGATAGATAGATAGATTTATATGGAAGTCAGTTACACAAAGAGAGAGAGGTCTTCCATCTTCTGGTTCACTCCCCAATTGGCCACAACAGCCGGAGCTGCGCCAATCCGGAGCCAGGAGCTTCTTCTGGGTCTCCTACATGGGTGCAGTGCCCCCAGAGACTTGGGCCATCTACTACTGCTTTCCCAGGCCCTAGCAGAGAGCTGAATCGAAGTGGATCAGCCAGGTCTTGAACTGGTGCCCATATGGGATGCTGGCACTTCAGGCCAGGGCGTTAACCCGCTGTGCCACAGCACTAGCCCCAATCATTTACTTTTTCTACTGTAAGGTTGCTGGCGCTGGCGCATGATGCAAGGGGTTAAGAGGCCACTTGTGATATTGGCGTCCCATATTGGAGTGGCAGTTCAAGTCCTGTCCGCTCTGCTTCTGAACCAGTTTCCTGCTAATGTACCTGGGAAGGTAGCAGGTGATGGCCCAAGTACATGGGTTCTTACCACCCATGTGGGAGACCAGGATGGAGATCCTGGCTCCTGGCTTCAGATTGGCCAAGCCCTGGTTGCTGAGTCCATCTGGGGACTGAAGCAGCAGATGGAAGATGTCTCTCTTTTTCCCTTTTTCTCCCTCTGTCTGTCTTCCAAATAAATAAATAACCCAGCGCTGTAGCGTAGTGGGTAAAGCCATCACCTGCAGTGCCAGCATCCCATATGTGTGCCGGTTTGATTCCCGGCTGCTCCACTTCTGATCCAGCTCTCTGTTATGGCCTGGGAAAGCAGAAGAAGATGGCCCAAGTCCTTGGACCCTGCAGCCATGCCGGAGACCCGGAAGAAGAAGCTCCTGGCTTCAGATCTGCGCAGCTCTGGTCATTGGAAGACCTCTCTTGCTCTCTCTGCCTCTGTGTCCCTGTAACTCTGCCTTTTAAATAAATAAATAAATTTTTTTAATAAAAGATTTCTGTCTTAAAATCTTTCTGTTAAAATCTTTAAAAAAAATAAAACTATTAGCCTGTAAACCAAATAAATGTATATAATGAAACATGAGTGGCATATAACCTTTAGCATTTTCTGTTAAGATTTTGAATTTATCATGAACATAATTAATGCCCCCTCCACGAAAACACCTGTTTTTAATATTAAAAATGGAAAATTTCTCCATTAGTATGAAGACCAACAGCCCAGTTTTTGAGATGGGCGAAAGATTTGAACAGACACTTCACAGGTGTAGATATACATAACAGCCAATAAGCATGTGGAACAACATTCAACATCATTGGTAGTAAGTAAGATGGCATTACATAGGGAGCAGAATGGCTAATGTTAAAAAACACTGACAGTAGCAAGTCTTGGTAAGCATATATACCAGTTGTAACTTAAAAACTGAGAGAGAGAATCACTTTAGAAAAGCTTACAGCAGGTTCTTAGAAAGCCAGTGCATCCCTAACCTGTGAATCTTCAGTCCAGCCTATAGCTGTTTACTCAGTAGAAATGAAAACACATTACCTAAAGGTACTTACAGTGATTTTCATGGCATATTATGATAGCCAAATGTCTATCAGTTCCAGTCTGGATAAACAGATTGTAATATATAATACAGTGTAATTCCCTTAGGAATTTTACAAATGCACTGCTTTCATACTAGATAACGTGGATAAGTCCCCAGATACTATGGGTAAGTCAAAGAAGAGTGTGTGGCATTAGAACAGGAAAACCACGTGATACCAGCCACCCCTGCATCTGACAAAACCAGCTCCAGGCTGAGAAACTCCCTCTTGCAAGATAAGGTAGGAAGACAGTGTCAAGGCCCCTGCCAACGGCATCTTTAAAAATTCCACAGTCCCCACTGACTGGGGGATGCCTGCAACCTGGGAGCTGACAGGAGTCTAAGAAATCACTTTACTCTCAAAAAGGAAGCCACATTGCCTCCCTCCCACCCCCACCAAAGTGCCAGTCTTAGTTTGCTATGGAAGAGTCACTACTGAACACTTTTGACACAGGATGCAGCAAGCAATCCTGCTATGAGAAGCCACCAGTGCCCGGGACGGCAATTTATAGCTTAGAGAGCAGAGCCCCTGTGCCCTGTGACTGTAGTAGTTCTGGGTTTAAGACCTGGAACTGAGGAAACCACAGATTGACTCTAGAAAGTAGGCAGACACTCTGAGAGTGAACAACACACTGCTGAATGAACTGTGGGTTATAAAAGAAACCAAAAGGCAAACAAAAGACATCATTGGAAACCAGTGAGGAAGATGACAATGCAATGTATCAAAACTTACAGGATACAACAAAAGCAGTGTTAGGAGAGAAGGTTAAAGCAATTAGTGCCTACATCCAGAAATGGTAAAGGTATCAAATAAATAATCAGTGCATCTCCAGGACCACAAAAACAAACCAAATTAGGAGGAGGCAATAAATAAGATTAGAGAAGAAAGAAAGTTGGAACAAAAAAATACAAAATTGCTGAAAGCTGTTTTTTTGAAAAAATGAAATTGATACACCACTGGCCCAACCAAAAACAAACAAAAAAGGGGGGGGGGTGAGAAGACTCAAATCAATAAAATCAAAGAAGAGAAAGCAGATTTAACAACAGATACCACAAAAAAGAATCATCAGGAACACTGCAAAGAAATATATGCCAACCAACTGGAATATCTAGAAGAAATGGACAGATTACTGGACAATACAGTCTACCAAAATGGAATCATAAAGACGTAGAAAACCTAAACAGACCAATTACTGAATCAGAAATAAAGGCCCTCCCAAAAAAGCAAAGCCCAGGACTGGATGGTTTCACTGCTGAGTTCTGCCAGACTTTTAAAGAAGAACTGATTCCATTTGCAAACTGTTCAAAACATTTAGAAGAGAGGGAATTGTAAACTCCTTTTATGAGACCAGCATCAACCTTAATTCTAAAACTCAGATACAACAAAAGAGAACTACAGATCAATATTCCTGATAAACATAGATAAAAAAATCTTCCAACAAAATACTGATTGAATCCAACAATACATCAGAAAGACTATTCACATGGACCAAGTGGGACATATCTGTGGTATGCAAAGACTGTTCAACCTATGGAAATCAATGAATGCAATACATTGCATTAACAAACTAAAGAGCAAAAACATGATTATCTCAGTAGTTGCAGAGAAAGCCTTTGATAAAATACAGAGCTTTGGAGAGTCAGATGAAAGCAGACTGCAGCTGCTTAAGCCGCTGGCAATAAAGCTGCACGAAGAGGCTGGTGTGAGTCTGGTTTGGAGCCATGTGGGGGACAGTGCACCTGCCAGCCTAGAGGGAAAAAAAAAGGCACAAGTTTCTCTTTCCCCAACCACCCAGCACCAGCACCCTGTAACTAGCTGAGGGGGCAGGTACCATTTTGGACATTTGTAATGGCTGCACCAGCTCATGTCCGTGCACCCAGCAACCAGCTGAGCAGAAACACCTGTCTCTGGCTGGGAGAACTGACGGGGCTGCGTGCTGTGACTGTGGGAGCCTTGTGGGCAGGGACTGTGAGTGCGGTACAGGGTGTGGCTGGGACACTGAGCAGTCACTGTGGGAGGCTCCACATGCTCAGGGCTCCCTGATTCCCTGGTGAGGGACACTGCTGCAGGATGCAAGCACAAAGATTCTTTGTGTGGTTTTCATGGCAGTGGGAATGAATATTATACCTTCTCGGGCTAGCGATCAGGCACTGGTCTCCTTGGAGGAAAGGAGAGGAGCATGAGATGACATCAACAGAGCAGATTAATCTTCCCCTCTGATTAAAAAAAAAAATACCACGCCCAATTTGGGTGTCAGCTTGGACCTCCCCTCACCCTGGAGCACTGAACAGAGCTCCTTGGCCACACCCAGCACACACCTCAGGGTATTCACTGATAGAGCAGACACTCCACTAAGCCACAGAGGCATAGTCCAAAGATAAAAGCCATCACACAGGAAAAAAACAAAAACAAAAAACCAACAAGTATCTCCACAAATGCCCAAAAATAGACACAGCAACTCAAGAAACAAGAGTAAGAAAGACAACATGACAAAGTAACACAACAACACTTCAATACTCCAGTGTGAAAATGTAGAGACTGAAGAAAAGGCAGAAACAGAATTCAAAAAATAGATCACAGGATTACTTAGAAGTAATCAGAAGCCAGCGCCTCAGCTCAATAGGCTAATCCTCTGCCTGCGGTGCTGGCACACCAGGTTCTAGTCCTGGTCCGGGTGCCGGATTCTGTCCCGGTTGCTCCTCTTCCTGTCCAGCTCTCTGTTGTGGCGCGGGAGTGCAGAGGAGGATGGCCCACACCCCTGGGCCCTGCACCTGCATGGGAGACCAGGAGAAGCAGCTGACTCCTGGCTTCGGATCTGCGCAGTGCACTGGCCGCAGTGGCCATTGGGGGGTGAACCAATGGAAAAAGGAAGACCTTTCTCTCTGTCTCTCTCACTGTCCACTCTGCCTGTCAAAAAAATAAATAAATGAAAAAGAAGTAATCAGAAGCAAATCTAGGAATTAAATCCATACATGACACAAACGTTTTCCCCATGAAATTGAGATATTAAAGAGAAATCAAAATGAAATATTAGAAATGAAGAATTCAATAGATCAATTAAAAAATGTTGTGTAAAGCCTTAAGAACAGACTTGGTGAGGCAGAAGAAAGAAATCCAAGTTAGAAGACAAATCTCTGGGAATTTTACAGTCAGATAAAAAAAGTTAGAAAACTAAAAAAAAACATTGCAGATTTATGGGATACAATCAAATAACCCAATATACATGTCGTAAGAGTTCCTGAAGGTGTGGAAAGACAGAATGGATTAGAAGGCCTTTTTAGTGAAATAATTACAGAAAACTTCCCTAATTTGGAGAAAGAAAGGGATGTCCAAGTACAGGAAGCACACAGAACAACTAATAGACATGACCAGAAGAAATCCTCATGACGACATATTGTTGTGAAATTCTCCACAGTAAAACATAAAGAAAAGATTCTAAACTGTGAACCGGAGAAACACCAGATTACTTTCAGAGGATCTCCAGTTAGACGCATAGCTGACTTCTCATCAGAAATCCTACATGCTAGGAGAGAATGGTGAGATATATTCCAAATCTTAGGGAAAAAAACCTGTCAACCAAGAATACTGTACCCTGCAAAGCTCTCATTTATGAGTGAAGGTGAAATAATGACATTCCATAACAAACAGAAATTCAAAGAATTTGTCACCACTCGTCCAGCCTGACAAAAGATGTTTATGGATGTGCTACACACTGAAACACACAAATGTGGTCGTCACCCTGAAAGAAGGTGAAGCAGAAAATCTCCTAGTAAAGGTACAAAGGAAATCCAAAGTAAACCATAGGAGCATTTATGGGAAAATGGCAGAGAAATTGAACTTTGGTTTTTCTTCTGAAGTTCTTCAGATTTCAGAATATATTGTTACTGGGAATCTAGCCACATATTAAGGCAATGTGACTGAGTCATTTTAAAAGGAAGACACTGGTTATATTGGACCATCTTTTTTTTCCTTCTCTTTTTACATACCACTTGTGTGATTATAGTATTAAGTGTTAGTTCTTATGTCTTTGGGCAGAAGAATGTATCAGTTATTTTAGATGAAATTTTCCCTGTCTTTGAAGCTCAGTCCGTAAGTGTGTTGTCACAACAGGAAACACTTGGGTTTTCAATACTTGAAAGCTGAAACTGATAAGATACATTACGTAATGAATTAGGTTTTTATTTCTGGATCAAATTAGAAATAGATTTGAACTACTTAAAGGATGAAAATAATGATAGGCCGGTGCCGTGGCTCAATAGGCTAATCCTCCGCGCCAGCACACCTGGTTCTAGTCCTGGTTGGGGTGCTGGATTCTGTCCTGGTTGCCCCTCTTCCAGGCAAGCTCTCTGCTGTGGCCCAGGAGTGCAGCGGAGGATGGCCCAAGTGCTTGGGCCCTGCACCCCATGGGAGACCAGGAGAAGCACCTGGCTCCTGGCTTCGGATCAGCGCGGTGCACCGCCGCAGCATGCTGGCCGCGGCGGCCATTGGAGGGTGAACCAACGGAAAAGGAAGACCTTTCTCTCTCTCCACTCTGTCTGTAAAAAAAAAAAAAAAAAAAAAAAAAAGAATGATAGTGCTTATAAGCAGCTTTTTATGTTTGAGGCTTCCAAAATTCAGGTGTTTCCTAGATTTTTCTTCAAAAATCCTGCTCTTCTTTTATGCTTCATGCATTTACTCCTACTATTAATGTTGTAAAACAGCAGGGTTAAAGAGTCATTATGTCTGTGTTCATTATGAATCCCATAGCTTTTCTAGTTAGGAAAAAATACTCTCAAAAATACTCTTAGTGCCATTTTTTTTGGTTACTATTTTACCCACTAATGCTATTTTAGATACCCTTAATCATTTTAATAAGGTATCTATAAAAATTTAAACATTACATATTGTATTTGAACTAGTTAGTGAAAAAAAAACTAGCTTATTGAGACTAGCTGTCCCATTAAATTTCAAAATTTTTAATAAAGAACTTTCAGAGATTGGTTGAGACCAACAGTATCCATTAAACTGGCTCCTGTGATGTGGAATGGAACGCTGGGAGGCAGGGGAGGACGTGGGAGGGCAGTTACTGGCCATGGTTGTGGTTGTGGTGTGCTTGTACTTAAATACAGGTAATGACACACTGACATTTTTGTAGCCCAGTATTCTGGAGTAGTAGCCTGCATTCATCTATACTAAAATAACCATAAATTAATAGAATCTACATGATGATTGTACTATATTTGAGAGCCTTTGTACAGCTAGGTAAAGTTTCCATGATAAAAACTATTTGGATTTTAAAATTTATTATAAGGTAGAGGAATGGCATTATTCCATATGTGTAAATGATAACGTGGTTATTGATTTTAGAACAAATATTAAATGAGTCATCATCACTGCGTTAGCTATAATATTAAATTGGCAAGTTGTAGCATAAAGCTGAAACGTCTTTCCTCAAATGTGAACCATAGTAGACTAATGCTGCTTTGCATATACTGTAAGTACTACAAATAGTCTCAGCACTGAACATGTACTGATGCTTCTTGAGTGAATGCAGCCTTTGAAGTAGGTGTTTTGATATACCTCAGAAGGTATCTGAGTATGATTTTGTTAAACTGTTTGCTACTGAAGATACTTTCTGTTCTTTTTGTTGTTCTATATTTTCTTTTTTTTTTATTTATTTATTTTTTTTTTTTTTGACAGGCAGAGTGGACAGTGAGAGAGAGAGACAGAGAGAAAGGTCTTCCTTTTGCCGTTGGTTCACCCTCCAATGGCCGCTGCAGCCAGCACGCTGCGGCCGGCGTACCGCACTGATCCGATGGCAGGAGCCAGGAGCCAGGTGCTTTTCCTGGTCTCCCATGGGGTGCAGGGCCCAAGCACTTGGGCCATCCTCCACTGCACTCCCTGGCCACAGCAGAGAGCTGGCCTGGAAGAGGGGCAACTGGGACAGAATCCGGCGCCCCCACCGGGACTAGAACCTGGTGTGCTGGCGCCGCAAGGCGGAGGATTAGCCTAGTGAGCTGCGGCGCCGGCCCATAAGCCTTTAATGATCTGAATTTCTATTTAAATATAAATGATGATGTTTAGGCTTTGTTCATGTTTAACAAGGTTTTTTACCATTGACTTACAAAATTTTAGAAAGTCATGGTCATGTGTAGCAGAGTATCATAAACAACTCAAACTCCCTTTCATTCTGGTAAAAAAATTCCTTTTACCTCTACATATCCATATACTGTACCACACAAAAATAAAATAAAATGCAACATCCTTCATGATAAAAATCTTAAGCAAATTGGGTACAGAAGGAACATTCCTCAGCACATTCAAGGCAATGTATGACAAACCCACTCAGCATCTAACTGAATGGCAAAAAGTTAGAGGGATTTCCATTAAGATATGGAATGAGACAAGGATGTCCACTTTCACCACTGCTGTTCAATCCAGTTCTTGAAGTTTTACCCAGAGCCATTAGGCAAGAAAACGAAATAAAAGACATACAAACTGGAAAGGAGGAATTCAAATTATCTCTATTTGCAAATGACATGGTCTATATATAGGGGAACCTAAAAACTCCACTGAGAGACTACTGGAGCTCATAGAAGAGTTCGGTAAAGTTGCAGGATATGAAATCAACACAAAAATCAACAGTCTGACTACACAAGAAATGCCATGCCTGAGAAGGAACTTGTAAGATCAATCTGTCACAATAGCCACAAAAATTTAACTATCTTGAGATAAATTTAACCAAGGATGTGAAGATGACACAAAAAAATGGAAAAATCTTCCTCGTTTGTTTGTAGATTGGAAGAATCAATATCATCAAAATGTCCATGAGCAATAAACAAAATCAGTGTGATTCTAATCCAAATACTATTGACATTCTTCTGTCTAGGAAAAACTATGCTAAAATTTATATGCAAGGAGTCAGCACTGTGGTGTAGCGGGTAAAGCTGCTGCCTGAAATGCTGGCACCCCATAAGGGTGCCAGTTCAAGTCATGGCTGCCCCACTTCTGATCCAGTTCCCTGCTCATGTGCCTGGGAAAGCAGTAGAGAATGGCCCAAGTGCTTGGGCCCCTACACCCAAGCAGGAGACCTGGAAGAAGCTTCTGACTTTGGCCTGACCCTGCCCTGGTCATTGAGGCCATTTGGGGTGTGAACCAGCAAATTGAAGATTTCTGTCTCCCTTTTTCTCTATATAACATTTTCAGTTTACAGTAAAACTTAAAAAAAAAAACTATATACAAACACAAGAGACCCAAAATAGCCAAAGCAACCATAAAAAGAAAACTGGAGTCATCACAATACCAAATATCAAGACATTACAGAGCAGTTACAATCAAAACAGCCTGGTACTGGCACAAAAATAGACATGTAGTGTGGGGAGCAACTCGGACTGGACTGAGTTACTGGAATTAAGACTTATTCTATGCATCTGCTCTCCCACAATATGGCGCTGGGAGAGGAGAAAACAGCTTCTACGCAGCTGCCTCTTGCCAACTTGAGTGATGACCTCCAGGAGCTGATCCTGCTCCTGATTGGAGGAGAGCAGCGTGCTCGGTGTGTGGGTAGCAGAGTTGGGATTGGTGGAAGAGGACTATAAAGGAGGAGAGAGACGGCATGCACGAGGAACATCTAAGGGGAACATCTAAGGGGAACACCTGTGCAGCCCCCTAGAGAGCCGGCCGGCGGTGTGCCGCTCCCCCGCGGAAGTGGGGAATGTGGCAGGGGGAACCGCCCTTCCACGGAGGTGGAAGGGACGGTAGCCAACCCGGGAAGAACCAGCAGCAAACCCGGGGAGGGCCGAGCAGATGAAAGAACAGCGCAGGGTCCTGTGTCGTTCCTCCACGAAGACGGGGAGCGACAATGTAGCCCATATGGGACGCCGGCACTGCAGATGGCAGCTTTACCTGCTATGCCACAGTGCTGGCCCATGGTGATATCTCTGGAGGGAGAGCCTGGCAGTCTACACTGTTTGGGTCTGGCCTGGTGCCCTAAACAGGACAGGGTACCTGCCTAACCCAGAGAAAAAAGGACATATTTCTCTCTCACAACCCCACAACTGCACAGAGCAACCAGCTAGGAGAAGATGCCATCTTGACACCAGTAGCAGCTGTGGAGGTTCTGGTGTGTGCACCCAGGAACTGGCGCCATACTGATACTAGTGGTGGCGAGAATGTGCTACACAAAAAAAACCACAGAGTCATCATTATGAAAGACTGTAAAGGCAGAAAATCTCCCAGTAAAATACCAAGGAAATCCAAAGGATACAATAGGAATATTTGTAGAAACATGGCAGGGCAAGCCATCATTTATCAGTAGTAATCTTGAATGTAAATGGCCTAAATTCTCCAATTGAAAGATACATACTGGTTGAATGGACTGAAACTCAAGACCCATTCATTTCTTGTCTATAAGAAACACACCTCACCAACAAAGATACATACAGACTGAAAGTGACAGGATAGAAATAGATATTCCATGGTAATGGAAGCCAAAAAGGAGCAGCAGGTGAAGTCATCCTAATGTCAGACAAAATAGACTAACACAAAAACTGTTAAAAGAGACATAGAAGGGCACTATGTTACTGATAACAGGATCAATTCAACAGGAACATGTGACTATATAATTAATGTACATGTACCCAATGTCAGGGTAGCTAGTCATTAAGTACAGATTAACTAGACCAAAAATCAACAAAGAAACAGCAGAGCTAATCAAGACTGTGGACAAATTGGAACCTACTGATATCTATAGAACCTTTCATTCCAGAGTTAAGGATTATACATTCTATCTGTTTGTACATGGAACTTTTTCTAGGACAGACCATATGCTAGGCCATAAAGAAAGTCTCAGCCAATTAAAAAACCCTGAAATCATACCATGCATATTTCTGGACCACAATGGAAAGAAGCTGGAAATTAACAAGTAAAGAATCTCTAGATCATATGTAAACACAAGGATACTGGACAATAAGCTCATGCATGAAAAATGGGTCATACAAGGAAATAAAAATTCCTGGAAATCAAGATGACAACTCAACGTATCAAAACTTTTGAGATATAGCAAAAGCAGTGTGAAGAGGGAAGATTATACCAATTGATGCCTCTATCAAGAAATTGGAAAGGTATCAAATAAATGAACAACGCATCTTAAGGAAATAGAAACACAACAAACCTAAAATTAGTAAGAAGAGAGAAAAAATTAGAGAATAAACAAAACGGAAACAAAAAAGAACATTCAGTGAAATGAAGAGCTGATTCTCAAATAAATAAACATTGATACACCATTGGCCCACATAACCAAAAAAAAAGAGGGAGAAGACCCAAATTAATACAATCATATATGAAAAAGGAAATGAAACAATGGACACCATAGGAAAAAAGAATCATCAGGAACACTGCAAAGAAATATAAGCCAACCAACTGGAAAATCTAGAAGAAATGGACAGATTGCCAGACAACACAGTCTACCAAAATGGAGTCATAAAGACATAGAAAAACTACACGGACCAACAACCAAGACAGAGACTGATTCAGTAATAACGACTCTCCCAATAAAGAAAAGCCCAGGACTGGAAGGCTTCATTGCTGAATTCTACCAGACTTTTAAGATGAATAATTCTAATTCTCTTCAAGCTATTTTAAAAAAAAACCGAGAGGGAGGGAATCCTCCAAAACTCCTTTTATGAGGTCAGCATCACCTTAATTTCTAAACCAGAAAAAGGTATAATAAAAGAGAGTGACAGACCAATATCCCTGATGAACACAGAGAAAATATCCTCAAAAAATACTAGCTAATTGAATCCAACAACACATCAGAAAGGTCATTCACCCAAACCAAGTGAGGTCTATCCCCAGTGTGCATGGATGGTTCAGCATTCACAAATAAATGTGATTGATACAACACATTAACAAAGTGAAAAATCAAAACCATATGATTATCTCAAAAGATGAAGAGAAAAATCATTTGATAAAATACAGCACCCTTTCATGATGAAAATTTTAGATTGCGGTATAGCAACAGGACATTCTGAGTCATGTGGGGGAAAATAGATGGTTAATAAGCAGAGGGGATATAAGCTGGTGATAGAATCGCAAGAAGTTCGTGCAGAGTAGCCCAGGAGTCCACCAGAGACTGCTCAGATCCATGCTAAGGGAGCAAAGAGGAAGGAGGAGTGGTGGAGGCGCAGGCAGCAGAGCAGCCGAATGAGGAGACTGGCATCCCCTGCCCCACCCCAGAGAACCAGGTGAGAGGTGGCGAGTCCACGGAGCTGCGGATAGCTGCGGGTGGGGAAGCTTAGTGAACTGCGTTTGAAGCTGCAAGCGGGAAGGAGGAGAAATTGTAGTGGAGAGGTTGGGCACACCATGGTCCACCTATGTCTCTCCCCTCTCCCTTCAACCGGATCTTCAGCCTGCAGGGAGAAGCCATACTGAGTGTTTACCTTTTCAAGGATAAGCAGGGGACTACCATTTTGCCTCCCATGCACATGCCCATCAACTGGGGTGGGGGACACCTCACAAGACCCCCCACCTGGGAATGAAGATCACAACATTTCAGAGTGATGTCCTCCCCAACACGCAAGCTGTACAACAAGGAGAAGTCCTAAACAGGGAAAACCCGAGCTTAGGTCATGCACCAGTGAGAGGTGTGCCTGGCCCCAGTAGGAGGGGCTTAGTGCACCAAGGCCATGGTTCCTACCTTAATCATGATCTACACATAAACAGGGCTCCAGGAGGCGGGGCTGTGTGCTTCCACTTGCAACACACAGACACACAGCAGCTCAGAGCAGAGGGAAATTGTACCACAGGGCACAAAGTCTCATTTTAAGATAAAATCAACCAGAAATGCTGGAGAACAAAGGAAAATTTTCTGAATAAGAATAAGGAAGACTATGAACTCTCCAAAGGAACAATACAACTCTTCCATAATGGAGGCTGAAGAAGAAGAGATCCAGGATATGCCAGAAAAGGAATTCAGAAAATTAATTGTCAGAGTACTTAGAAGCAATCAGAAACAAATATACAATCTAAATGAAAAGCACTCGCAAGAAACAGATTTTAAAGAGAAGCCAGAATGAAATACTGGAAATGAAGAATTCAGCAGATCAAAAAAAAATGCAGTGGAAAGTCTCAGCAATAGAATATATGAGACAGAAGAAAGAATATCAGAATTAGAAGACAAATATCCAGAAATAATACAGTCAGACCAAATACAACAAAAAGAAATTAGAAAATTAAAAATCACAGTTGGAGATTTGTAAGATTCTTTCAACAGACCCAATTTACGGATCCTAGGAATTCCAGAAAGTGTGCAACAATGGTAAGGATTAGAAGGCCTTCTTAATGAAATATTTACAGAGAACTTCTCCAGTCTGGAGAAAGAAAGAGACATCCAAGTACAAGAAGTACACAGATCTCCCAATAGACATGACCAGAAAAGAATGTCACACAACAGAACACATTTTAGCAAAACTCACCTCAGTGAAACACAAAGAACAGATCTTAAAATGTGCTCCAGAGAAACAACAAAACCCAATTAGACTCACCCTAGACTTCTCATAGCAAACTCTACAGGCAAGGAGACAATGGTGAGACATATTCCAAGTCCTAAGAGAAAAAAAAAAAAAACCTGCCAACCCAGAATACTGTACCCTGCAAAACTCTCATTTATGAATGAAGGAGAAATAAGGATCTTCCACAACAAACAGAAATTGAAAGAATTTGTGACTACTCACCCAGCCCTATAAAAGATGCTCAAGGATTTGCTACACACAGAAATAGGTAGGAACATCACTACCAAAGAAGATGAACCAGAAATAACCCAGCAAAAATACAAATGAAATCCAAAATACATAAACAGGACTGTTTAAGCAAATGTGGCCAGGCAAAGACAGTATTTAACAATAATCACACTGAATGTAAGTGGTCTCAACTCTCCAGTTAAAAGACACAGACTGGCTAAATGGATTGAAAAACCCTTCTATTTGCTGCCTACAAGAAACACATCTCACCAACAAAGACACATGCAGACTGAAAGTGAAAGAATGGAAAAAGTTAATCCATGCTAACAGAAATCCACAAAGAGCTGGTGTGGCCATCCTAATATCAGACAAGACAGACTTTAACACAAAAACTATTAAAAGAGACAAAGAAGGACACTATATAATGATTAAAGGGTCAATTCAACAGGAAGATGGGTCTATTATAAATGTATGTACACCTAATTACAGGGCACCACACTATTTAAAAGAATTGTTAAGGCATTTAAAGGGAGATACAGACTCAAAATAGTAATGGGGGACTTCAATACCCCACTTTCAGCAATGGACAGATCGAGACAGAATATCAACAAGGAAACAACAGAGTTAACATCATAGACCAAAAAGACCTAGCAGGTATCTACAGAGCCTTCCATTCTACAGCCAAGAGTGCACATGTTTCTTTCCAGTGCATGGAATTAACGATATGCTAGGCCATAGATGAATCTCAGCAAATTCAAAAAAATCAGAATCATACCATGCATCTTCTCAGACCACAATGCAATGAAGGTAGAAATCACCAACTTAAGAATCTCTACATCATTACATCATGTGCAAACACATGGCGAATGAACAACATGTTTCTGAATGAACAATGGGTCATAGGAGAAATAAAAAAATTCTGGAAACAAATGAAGAAGACAATACAACATACCAAAATTTGTGACATGCAGCAAAAGCAGTGTTAAGAGGAAAGATTATAGCAGTTGGTGCCTACATCAAGAAACTGGAACGGCACCAAATAAATGAACTATCTATGCACTGCAAGGATCTAGAAAAGCAACAGCAAACCAAACCCAAAACTAGTAGAAGAAAAGAAATAATTAAAATTATAGAAGAAATCAACAAAATTGAAAGCAAAAAATACAAAAAATCAGCAAAATGAAAACCTGCTTTTTTGAAAAAACAGAATTGACACACCATTTGCCCAACTAAACAAAAAAAGGAGAGAGAAGACCCAAATGAATAAAATTAGAGATGAAAAAGGAAATGTAACAACAGACACCACAGAAATAAAAAGAATCATCAGAAATTACTACAAAGAGCTATATACCAACACACTGGGAAGCCGAGAAGAAATGGATTGATTCCTGGACACATAAAACTGACAGTGAAACTGACACTATGAGAAGCAATGACTTGATCAGCCCTTGTCTTGACTGTTAAGAAACAGGTTACCATTTTATTCTTTTTAGTATTTTCTTTTTCTACTTTACTTAAAACAGAATTATTCTTAGGGGTTTAAACCCAAATTAAAAATTGATCCCTATTAAAAATAATAGTGGGACTAACAGAGGGAGGAGATGTTCAGTTCGGCACACATTCCCTCAGACTTACTCCTAAGGGTAAAGCTAAAAACTTGCCATGGGACTCCAAATCCTATTAAGTTGGCAGGTACCAATGCCATCCTACTAGTTAAAGTGATCAGTTTAAGTTCATACCTGATCATAAAGATAGGATTAAGAGTCAAAGGGATCACATAAATAAGACAAAGTGTTTGCTAATAATACTTGATAGAATTAAAAAGGAGACAATGATCCAACATGGGATATGGGATACACAGCAGATTCGTAGAATGACAAATGCCCTAACTAGCACTCTGGCATCAGAATCAGCCCATAAGGCATTTGGATCTGGCTAAAAAGTCCATGATAGCATTTCAGGCATGGAAAACCAAAACACTGTGGCAAAAAATGACCTCCATGAAAGATCTCCGTGAGTGAGATCCCGGTGGAAAGAAGGGGCCATCAAAGGAGGAGGTACCTTTCTCTGAAGGGAGGAGAGAACTTCCCCTTTGCTTATGGCCCTGTCTAAATAATGTCGGAGTTTTGCACTCGAAAGTCTTCCATAGCCTTGGCGACTCATGACAAGAGCTTCGCATGATCACTGACATCATAAATAAGAGTGTCAGTTGTTAAATCAACAACTGGTGTCACTGTGCACTTGCTCCTCATGCAGGACTTCTGTCCTTAAAGTTGTACTATGAGAATTAATGGTAAAACTAGTCTTCAAACACTACTTTATACTTTGTGTGTCGGTATGTGTGCAAGCTGTTGAAATCTTTACTTAGTATAGAGTTGATCTTCTGTATATAATTTAAAATGAAACTTAATGAAGAATGAGTTGGGAGAGGGAGTAGGAGGTGGGACAGGAGTGGGGATGGGAGGGCAGCTATGGCGGGGGGAGAGAACCACTATATTCCAAAAAGCTATACCTATGAAATTAATATTTATTTAATAAAAGCTTTAAAAAAAGTAACATACATGTACTGTAACAAATTCAGACAATGCAGAAATGAGTAAATAAAAAGGTAGACATCTCCCATATAGATATGGGATACATCTGTATATGATTTTTAAATGTGTTTGGTAACTTGCTTTTTTTCAGTTAATAGCTCATGGACATCTTTCTATATCAGTGAATATATACTCACCTCATTATTGTTAAAGAAAAAAAAGGATGGCGCTGAAACAGATATCAACAGACAATAAATGCTGTCAAGAATATGGGGAAAAATGTACTGTTGATGGGAATATAAACTAATAGTCATTTTGGAATACAGTATGGAGGTATCTCAGAAAGCTTAAAGTAGATATAGCATATGATACAGCAATCCCATTCTTGGGAATTTACCCAAGGGAAATGAAATCAGCATATCAAAGAGTTATCTGTACCCCCATGTTTATTGCAGTTCAATTCACAATAGCTAAGAGATACTCAATCCAGATGTCCATCAATTGATCACTGGATAAACAAGGTACCATATATACACCCTATGGGATACTACTCAGCCATAAAAAGAATGAAATCCTATCTTTTACAACAAAATGTATGAAACTAGAAACAATTATATATAATGAAATAAGCCATCCACAAAAAGACAAATACCGTATGTTTTCTCTGATCTGTGGTAACTAGTACAGTATCAAAACTGTAATGTACAGGAGTGAAATTGATATTTTCAGATTTAATGACTATTACAGCCCTTGTGTATACTGTTTAGAAACATTTTTTTTCTTCTTACTATTTGTTGAGCTCTTTACTTAGTGAAGGGTTAATCTTATGAGTATAAAGTGAACCAAGTAGATCATTACAATAATTAAAAGATGGAATAAGAAAGGAAGGAGGAGGAAGTGTGGAAGTGTGGGTGGGAAGGAGGGTAGGAAGGCAAGTATCACTATATTTCTAAATCTGTATATATGAAATACATTAAAATTGTGTATTTCAAATAAAATTTGAAAATGTTTTAAAAAAGAATGACTATCATCTAAAAATCAAAAAAAGAATAAATGCTGATGAGGATGTAGGAAAAAGGTACCCTAATCCACTCTTGCTGGGAATGTAAACTAGTCCAACCATTGTGGAAGACAGGGTGCAGATGCCTCAGAGACCTGAATGTAGATCTACCACAGACTCAGCCATCCCACTCCTGGGAACTGACCCACGTGAAATGAAATCAGCATGTGAAAGATTAATTTGTACCCCCATGTGTACTGAAGGTTTATTTACAATAGCTAAGAGAAGGAATCAACCCAGATGTCTTTCAACTGATGATGGATAAATAAAATGTGGTATACATACAGTATGGAATCCTACTCATCCATAAAAAAGAATGAACTCCTGTCTTTCACAACAAAATGGATACAAGTGGAAACCATTAGGCTTAGTGAAATAAGCCAGTCTCAAAAACACAAATATCGGGGCTGGCTCTATGGTTAGTGGGCTGGGCCTCTGTCTGCAGCACCAGCATCCCATGTGTCTACTCTGATCCAGCGCTCTGCATGTGTCCTGGGAAATCAACAGAGGATGGCCTAGGTGCTTGGGCCCCTGCACCTGCATGGGGGACACAGAAGAACCTCCTGGCTTCAGGTTAGCCCAGCTCCAGCCATTGTGGCCATTTGGGGAGTGAGCCAGCAAATGGAAAACCTCTCTATCTCTGTGATTCTGCCTCTCAAATAAATAAAAAAATCTTTATAAAAAAGATAAATATATTAATATACTTTCTCTCATATGTGGCAGCTAACCTAGAATACAAAAAAATCTATAGGAACTAAATGGTCATTTTGGGATATAACTGTCATTTTTAGCCCTTGTTTACACTCTCGTGCAACTGTGGTCTTCCTGCTTTTACTTGTTCAATGTTATGATCAGTGTTGAATTAAGCATGTGAATTAAGCATGTGAAATTACGTCTGCAAAAGCTGATGGAGATGGGGAGAGAGGGAGGGGATTTTCAGAGGGAGCAGGGAACTGAGGGAGGCATTATTGTCTTCTCAGAATTGTACCTATGGAATGCATAAAATCTGTTCTCTTTATAGTAATTTAAAAAAGCAAAGATGGAGGCATTACACCATCTGACTTCAAAACATACTACACAGATATACTGACCAAAACAGCATGACACTGGGATAAAAATGTAGAACAATGAAAAAAATACAGAACTTAAAAAAATAAATTCACATACTTATAGGCACCTAATTTTTGAAAAAGGAAGAACCGACATTGGAGAAGGAGAAGTATCATCGAGATAATGCTCCTGGGAACACTTCCATAGGCAGAAGAAAGGAATTAGACCCAGACCCCTGTCTCCCAATATATACAAAATTAGCTCAAAATGGATGAAAGACGTAAATTAAAAATCTAAAACTGTGAAACTTCTGAAGAAAATCTAGGGAAACACCTCAGGACACTGTTCTGGGCAATGATTTCTTTTGGATATGGCTGCAAAAGCACAGTCAACTAAAGCAAAAAGTGACAAAGGAGATGATATAAAACCAAGAAACTTCTGCAGAGCAAAGGAAACAATCAAGAACGAGGAGGCAGCCTTCATAATGGAAGAAAATATTCATAAACTAGTCATGTGTCAAGGGATTAATTACAGACTAAAAGGAACTCAAACAGCTCACGTCAGAAAAATAATCCAATTAAAAAATTGGCAATTGACCTGAACAGACATCTCTTGAAGGAAGATTTACAAAGGGACAAGTGCATTAAAAATTCAGTAGTACTAATCATCAGGGAAATGTAAATCAAACCCATACCTCATTGCAGTTACAAAGTCCATAACCGAAAAAGAAAGTAACACTCAGGATGTGAGCTATGGAGAGTTCTCATCACTGCTGGCAGGAACGTTAGTGAAGTCATTATAAAAAGAGAGAGGCTGTTCCTCAAACACCTAAAAACAGAACTGCTTTTATTTATTTATTTATTTTTGACAGGCGGAGTTAGTGAGAAAGAGACAGAGAGAAAGGTCTTCCTTCTGCTGGTTCACCCCCCAAATGGCCACCACGGCCAGCGTGCTGCACCGACCCGAAGCCAGGAGCCAGGTGCCTCCTCCTGGTCTCCCATGCGGGTGCAGTGCCCAAGCACTTGGGCCATCCTCCACTGCACTCCCGGGCCGCAGCAGAGAGCTGGACTGGAAGAGGAGCAGCCAGGACAGAATCCGGCGCCCTGACCGGGACTAGAACCTGGTGTGCCGGTGCCGCAGGCAGAGCATTAGCCAAGTGAGCTGTGTCACTGGCCCAGAACTGTTTTATGACCCAGCAATCTGAAGACTGAATATACATGTCAAGTAAATGAAATCAGTCAAAGAAACAGCCGCACTCCCAAGTTTACTGCAGCACTCTTCATAACAGCCAAGAAGTGCAATCAACTTAGGTATCTATCAATGGATCCATGGATAAAGACAATGTGGCATGTACACAGGAAGGAATGCTATTCAGTCATAAGAAGAATGAAGTTCTCTTATTTGCCACATCATGGGTGGCACTGGAAGACATTAACTAGGTGACGTAAGTCAGTCACAGAAAGACAAACCTCAAGTTCTCATCTGTGAAATCTACAAAATTGCTCTCTTACAAAGTTACTTCAAAAAGACGCTGAAAAGAAAAATTAAAAGGAAGTTATTTTGGTACAAAAAAACTAAAATTACTTAGAATTTTTTTTTTTTTACTTGAGAGTTGGAGTTACACAGAAAGAGGAGAGGCAGAGAGAGTAAGGTCTTCCATCTGGGGGTTCACTCCACAGATAGCTGCAATAGCCATAGTTGTGCTGATCATAAGCCAGGAGCCAGGAGCTTCTTCCGGGTGTCCCACGCAGGTGCAGGGGCCCGAGGACTTGGGCCATCCTCCGCTGCTTTCCCAGGCCATGGCAGAGAGCGAGATGGAAAGTGGAGCAGCCAGGACTAGAACCGGAGCCCATATGGGATGCCGGCGCTTCAGGCCAGGACATTAACCTGCTGCGCCACAGCGCCGGCCCCAGAAAAATGTTTCATTGTACACACTATCCTACTCTACTTTTTGTAGGGCCCCTTGTATGAATGGATTTCAAAACTTTTGGCACCAAAAGAAACTCACTTTTAGATTCCATTTTCCATCAACATATTACCTCAAATGAATAGAGACTAGAAAGGCAGTTACAAGAGCACGGGACAGGGTGGGGAGGGAGAGGGAGAGAGGATGGTTCGTGTGAATAGGGATGCATGGGTAGGAGCAGTAACTTCTTATTTTTAAGGCAGAACGGGATAGCTATGGTTCACAGCAAGTAAGTGATTATTTTGAAACAGCTAAAAGAATAGATTTTTAAAAGTTCTCACCACAAAAGAAATGATAAATGTCTGAAGTGACAGATTTGCCAATTACTCTGGTATGATTATTTTACACTTCAGCCTGTATCGCAAAGTCGCAATGTACTCAATAAATATGTACAAGTACTATCAAATTAAAGTAAAAAATAAAATATATTGAGTCAAATAATATTGAACAAGGTCACAAGAAGTCCCAAGATGTTAAGAACTGACATAGAATCTCAAAATATAATCAAAATACAAAATTAAAAATCACATAAAAATTTGTTTGTATTCCAAACCCAAACGCTTGGCAACCAAACATCTCTCAGCTAAATACTCATAATTTCAAGAGCAAATCACATGGATATACATGATTTACATATTGTGTGTGTGTGTATCTGGAGATGTAGATGTTCATACAAGCATATTCACATGTATGTATGTACAAATGATATGCCTTTAGTGATAAAAATAAAACTAGAAATACAATGACAGTCATGAAAACACAATGAATTAATTATGGCACATCTGCATCATGAAATATTAGTGAGATCTTGAGCAGAATCCACTCCCAAGGTTTATGATCAGCCATTGTCCAATGAGAAGCACAAGGTGCATTTAAATATTCATGCTTGCATTCTACTTTGAGTAAACCAATGATATTTAAATATGTGCATGGATCTTTCTCTACAGGAAAAATATATTACAACACACTATTTTGTTAGTAAAGATTACTGTCATATTTGGGATGGTGGTAACTGAGGTGGGGAGAGGGATGGGGAGAGATCCAAAACAAGAAGAAGAAAAAAGATATATCAATGAAGTTTAGATATTCCCACATTTATTTTATGAAATTATGTCTTACAGAACATACGGAAATCATGTAACACTGCAGAATGCAGCTAAAGCAATACTGAAAGAAGATTCCGTAGTTTAAAACTCTTTAACTGTAAGAAATAACAAATGAATGAATGAAGCATTAATCTCAAGAAGTTAGAAAAAATAAACCTAAGGAAATCAAGAGTCATTTGTAAATATAAAAAGAGCATAAATAACTAGATGAACCAACAGATCAATGGGATGACTCTTTATAAAATCTAAGAAACAGCTATGTCATTGTCTTCATTAATAAGAAGCATGCCAATGAATTTGAAAAGCTCTATGAAATAAATGACTTCATCACTGACCCAAAATAGAAATACAACCTACAGACATAATCTGACATAGAATTTGAGAAAATTCTGAGAACTATTCTTCCCAAATCACCAGGATCCACATGTAAAATCAGTCAAACCCTGAATGAATGGATAAAGACACGTCAATGAAGGAGAGCTGTCATGTTTGTTCACCAAGTTAATGTCGATACCAAAACTTCACAGCCGTGGTGGGATCAAAGGGAACTATGGATTGATAGCCTCTATGTCTATAAACATCTGAAGTAAAAACAAGATAGTTTCTGATAGCAAATTAAAAGTTACTACTCATGGTTCAGTATTTGAAACTCAATTAGGACGGCTGGTATTATTAATAGGTCAAAGGAGAAACATTTATATCAGCTCCAAAGGATCAGAAAATGCATTTGATGACATTAAACCACATTTCCTGAAGACATTTAATGTGATAGGAATAAATAGGTTCCCCTCTAAGCAAAGTTGAATGATTTTTCTGTCTTCTTGTTCCTTAATGGTGAAACCCAAGGAGCTTCCCACTAGAGACAGGAAGATAATTCCACCATCTCCATAACTGGTGAACATGGTCCTGGTAGCACAGCAGGTGCAGTATAAAAGAGAGAAAATGAGATATGTATTAGTGGTAGTGTCCCACAGTTAGTCAGGGGCTGGACTGAGTGAAAAGACCATGCTGGAAAGCCCGGGTGAGACAGCGTTCAGGGACTCTAAGGCTTTGACGGAGGTCTTTGCACCTCCATGAGGTTGGGTCCTTACTGACAGAATTTTAGAAGCTAGGAGGCCCGAGTTTGTACACTTTCCTATGGTGTTACAAAGAGGGTATAAAAGGGCAACAGTATGGCAAGAATATAGCGGTTTTCCTCAGTGTTTCAAGACCTCCAATCGGACCTAACTGCATTATGCATCAACTTAACAGTCCGCAGAGAGCATGCCCAAAGGCGAGTCAATTTGTGAAGAAGTTACACATCCAAGGAAAGTTGGATTCTTCTTTTGTTCTATTCCAACTACTCCCCTTAGTCGTTCCAAATATACCTATACCTTTTGTATTTGACTGGAAACAAACTACATGGACTGAAGAGACAGCAGACAGTTCCTTGCATGTCCTGTGTGTTTCAATTCTAAGATGCCCATTTTTTCACACTCTAACAGCTCTGAAATTAGTGTGTATCTTACAACTGACAGGTCTTAGATGCAGTGCCCTGAGCAACAGCCTAGGCCTGGCCGTCCCTGTATCCTGATGAACACCCATGTTTAGTGTCAGCCAAACCTTTCTCCTGATCACTGCTCCCTGCCCTACAGTTGACCTGTGTGTCCCAGGTACCTCGGAGAGAACACATTCACAGCTGCATGCACACTCACGCTCTTCCAGCTGAAGCTCCCGAGTGGGAATGGATACATGACCAGAATACGCACTGCAGCTCACAGACATTCCTAGGAGGTGGGCAGTGCTACGTGTTTAAATGATTTACATCTCAGGTTCTTGTAAGCGACTAGCTGAAATTGGAGCCCAGTGGCGAATGAACCACAGTCAAAAGTGAGTCCCCTACTTGTTCATGTCCCAAGGGAGAACAACTAGATAGTAAGTGTTTCGTCCTGGAGGTCAACTCGGAAGAACAGAGAGAAAGGAGATTGGTACCACCACCTTCTGGCCCACTGCACTCCCTAAAATAAGGCTTTCTTCTTTTTCCCGGGTCTGCTTAAGAATATATAATTTGGGCGCTGGCACTGTGGCACAGGCGGTTAGACCACTTGTTCAAGTCCCAGCTGGTCTATTTCCAATCCAGCTCCCTAATGTGCCTGAGAAAGCAGCAGATGATGGCCCATGTACTTGGGCCCATGCCACCCAGTTGGGAGACCCAGATGGAGTTCCAGACTCCTGGCTTTCAGCATAACCCAGCCCTGGCCATTGTGGTCATTTAGGGAATGAACAGTAATGGAAGGTCTCTTTCATGCTCTCTCCTCTTTCTGTAACTCTGCCTTTCAAAAAATTAGAATATTAAAGAATATAGTTTGATAGGCCCATGTGGGTAGTTCGAACAGATTGGAACTAACCATTTCCCTTGATGCTCCATCTTTCAGCTGAATTTACAGGCTATTCCAGGAAAAAAAAAAAGCCTTTTATTTCATATGATTGTACTGATTTCCGCATTGCAGGGTTCGAGACCACCAATGGTTGGTACTTAATGACTGAGTACTTTTTGAACTAATGCATGCTGGACCCTGGAGACCTGGATGTCAATGAGGAAGACAGACTCTGGCTCTAAGCACTGGATTGCATTTGATGAGTGAATTCAATTTCATTGCTACTTCCTAAGGATTATTATCATCTACACAAACTCTTATTCTTGAGCAGATGTTTGGCGGTTTCTCAGGTTTACATTGCATTTCAAACATTCAAGAATAAACATTTTCCTATGAATTAAGAAGTCTTATTTCTCCACAGGTGAGTTTCCAGTTTCTATTCTTAAGGATTTATAATTTAAAATCCCATTTGGCAAATCAAAGTCAAACTGAGAAGTGACGTGAATTGTTCCTGGTCACCCTGGGAGAGGTATCAGAACCAGACCTGGCCACAGGGTCCCCGACTCCACACTCTGTTCTACGGGGCACGGCAGGCCATACCTCCAAACATGTCTTTCCATCCCTGCCTTTCAAAGATCACTGGACTTGCCACTGAGTTGATTCCTTAGTTACAATGAATGGGGCTCTGCAGAGTGCTGTTTCTACAAAGTTAACCACACTGCACAACTTTGCACTTAGAGGGAATTCTCCCCCTACAGGTGAAATCAGACAGGACTGGGCATTGTGTGACTACTTGGACCAGAGAAGCCCCTTTATGTTTGACACTTTTAACCTCTAACTTTCCTTGCAGAGTGAGAAATGTGCCCTTTGTTTATACTTCTGTGGATCCTTTCTTTATGTATTAAGGATCCATTCTGTAAGTGCCTTTAGACAACACACTAGGGACTCATCTTTCCCAGGGTTCCACCCTCCTCCCTCATCCTTACATGTGCAAACCAATGTAACTTGTAGTTTTACAGATAAAATTTTGTAATTGACAAAGACAAATTCTCTCTTGAATTTAATAAGGCATATAACTATAGCTATAATGACAGAATCATACTTGGAGGGACATAGTCTATTAACTCTAATTTCTAAGCAATAACTCATCTTTTTTTTTTTTTTGCACATCTTTAAAGTGAAATTATGGGCCAGCATGGTGGTATAGTAGGCTAAGCCACCACCTACTATGCCAGCACCCTACATGAGCACTGGTTCGAGTCCTAGCTGCTTCACTTCTGATCCAACTCCCTGCTCAAGTGCCTGGGAAAGCAGCGGAGGACAGCCCAAGGGTATAGGCCTGTGCACCCATGTGGGAGGCCCAGATGAAGCTCCTGGATTTTGCTTTGACCTGGCCTAGTCTGGCCAATGGCCATCTGGGGACTGAGCCAGCAGATGAAAGACCTCTCTCTGTCTCTCCCTCTGTCTTTCAAATAAAAAAGTCTTTAAAAAATAAATTAAAATTATTGCAATTATAAAGACTGAGTTGCTATAGAACTATAACTTTATAATTCATCTACTTTTTATAAATTGCAAGTCCAAAATTTACAAATTAAATGTTTAATTAATTTTCATTTCATAAATTCTATCAGGATTAGTATAATCAGTCATTCAATAATTAGGCTACAATAAAAGTAAATTATTCAAAGCCTCATTCTTAATAAAGGTATTACAGTTTAAAAATTATCTATATTTATCTAGCAGAGAGAGAGAGAGAAAGAGAAAGAAAGAGACAGAGAGACAGAGAAGTATCAGCTATCCACTGGTTTACTCCCAAAATGTGAACAATAGCCAGGGCTGGAACAGCTGAGGCCAGGAGCTTGATTGAGCTCACCCTCATTAAGAGTGGCGAGAATTCAAGTATGTGGGGCATCATCCACTACCTCCCATGCACATTAGCAGGAAGCTGAGTTGGAAGTGCAGAGTAGCCAGGACTTGAACTGGCACTCCATTAGGGGATACAGGAGCCCCAAACAGCAGCTCAACCCACTGCACCACAATCCCTGCCCTGTAAATTTTTAAACTCATATCAACACAACCCACCAGAAAATCAGCTCAAGACACAGGAAAGCAAATAACATTAAACATTTTGATCATAAAAGGGAACCTATTTTTTTTTTTTTTTACAGGCAGAGTGGACAGTGAGAGAGAGAGAGAGAGAGAAAGGTCTTCCTTTGCCGTTGGTTCACCCTCCAATGGCCGCCGCAGCCGGCGCGCTGCGGCCGGCGCCCCGCACTGATCCGATGGCAGGAGCCAGGTACTTTTCCTGGTCTCCCATGGGGTGCAGGGCCCAAGCACCTGGGCCATCCTCCACTGCACTCCCTGGCCACAGCAGAGAGCTGGCCTGGAAGAGGGGCAACCAGGACAGAATCCGGTGCCCCGACTGGGACTAGAACCCGGTGTGCTGGCGCCGTGAGGCGGAGGATTAGCCTGTTGAGCCGCGGCGCCGGCCTGGGAACCTATTTTCATTTCTGTATGGCAAAGAATGAATTTCATTCTATTTTATTCTAAGGAGATTATGATTGTCATTAAAAGGTATCTGCTATAATGTACTGACATAGCTTATTGGCACAGTATAAACAGATTTTCCATTGCTGAAATACATTGCCTCAACTCAGAGACACAACTGGCAACTAGTAATAGCTCCCTAATTTTGTGAGCACTTTACCTATTCAGGTTTATATTTATTTCATTTGTCACTTCCCCCAAAATGGCCCAATGATAAACGAAGGACTGGTCTTCCGTTGGGTGAAAATTCAAGTCCATTCACTGCCTGTGCCTGGCACTGGGAACTGGGCTCTCTAGGCTTGCTTCCCATCTATTAATTTAAGACAACAGGCTAGGTCACCCCCCGAAGGTCTGTAGTTCCAAGATTTGAGGAGTCTCTGAGCATAAAAGTTCCAGCTTTGCTTTGAAATCAAGAACTCCACTTTTCCAAGTAAGAATCACACTGAGCATGTGTGCCGGATGAAAAGGGAGAACACAGTCTTAGCAGGACGCGAGCAGTGCTGGTGGGGTAAAGATGCTGGCAGCCAAGCTTTCCAGATCCATCGGTCATACCTTATTTAACATTTACATCTAGAGCTCAAGGCCCGAGTACCCAGTCCACAGTGAGAAATCCAGTGTTCTAAGATGTCCAAGTAGTCCTGGAGGTACGCAGGTGTTTACTGGCCTTCATAATGATGTCCTGAGTTCACTCAGTCTCTCATCCTACTTCATCCAGCTCGTGTCATCGCTTCACCATTGCAATGACTAAATGTGGAATAATAAAAAAGATTTCTCTTTGATGCAGTCCCCCAAGCCACATGCACTGGAGGTAATTTCATGCTAGACCCTTGCTGAAGCACTGGGGTATCAGACAGCTGTGTCCCTCAGGCTGCCTGCTGAACACACCAGAAACTCTGCTCCTCTAAACACGCAGGACACTCCCGCTGCTGAGAAATTCCCAACAGACTGACTGCTCTCCCAGCCTCACCTCCCTACTTCCTAACAGGACAGTTTGGCTGTTTCTCAGCCAGGTCACTGGGTGTTTCTTCCCACAGCTGCTGGGGGCTTCAGTGTCTATGCTTAAAAAAAAAAAAAAAAGATAGGTTTTCCCTTGAAGGAACTCTGCTTCTGGGTTACAGGTGTTTTTTGCTTTTGGACAAACAGGATGACACAGTAGGGAGGAAGGAGCAGGGGGCCGGGAAGTTGCCTGGGAAGGTGGCAGCCAGCAAACAGTGCCCACCGCCAGCAGTACCCTGTGCCAAGGACTTCACAAGCCTTACCCCAGTTAATCACTGCCACAAACCTGTGAGGCTGATACTGGAATCACCTCCATTATAAAAATTGGGACAGGGAGTTGGGGAGGTGGAGTAACTTGAAGACCAGGGATCTGAAACGAGGCAACCACTTTGCTTAATCAGCAGAGAACATTGACCTGTCATATCACTCTGGGACCCCACATTCATTCCTGTGTTTCACTCGTTCAGTTATATACCATTTTCAGCACTTTTTTCCAAAGAGGAAACTTTCCCAAAGTCACAGAGTTAGGATGTAATGGAACCAGAAGTAAAACTCAGCTCACTCGACTTCAGAGTCTATGAGAGGACTTCAAAAGGCTCATGGGAAATGTGAATTATGAAAACTCTGTGTGCATTTCAAATTTTTTGTGCCAAAGCAAACATATCTTAATTTGTTTTTCCATGAATTTTTTGAAGTACTCTCATATGTGATATCTTGTCTTGATAGATAAATATTTTAAGTGAAAAGGCTATCTATACTTTTACTTGAGTTAAACAAAAAGAATCTATAATGAGTCTATTAAAAATTTGCAAGGTTTTGTAAATATCAGAGTTGATGCCTAAGGACATTTATTTTAAAAGTTTACAATGTGAGTAACAGAACAAAAAGGAGCCGGTAGCTTCAAAGATGATTAAAGAGCCCTGACTGTTAATGAACAACTTAATACATTATCCCTCTTAGTAGTTTTTTTTTTATCTGTTCTACTTAATATGACTGGTTTAGATCTGTAATTGATGCACAGTTATTCTTAAGTGTTGAAAATTAACTGAAATGTGATCCCTGTTGAACATGGTGGTGGGAATGGGAGAGGGAAGAGATGTATAATTTGGGACATGCTCAGGCTGACTTGCCCCAAGTGGTGGAGTTGGAAGCATACCAGGGGATTCCAATTCAATCCCATCGAGGTGGCATGTACCAATGCCATCTCACTGTTCCAGGTGATCAGTTTCAGTTCACAGTTGGTCATGGTGAAGGGACTGGGAGTCAAAGGGAACACATAGACAAGTCTAGTACCTGCTAACGCTAACCGATGGAGTAAATAAAGGGGAGAGTGATCCAACATGGGAAGTGAGATACTCAGCAGACTCATAGAATGGCAGATGTCCTAAATAGCACTCTGGCCTCAGAATCAGCCCTAAAGGCATTCGGAGCTGGCTGAAAAGCTCATGAGAGTATTTCAGGCATGGAAAGCCAAGACACTCTGGCAAAAGATCTCTGTGAGTGAGATCCCAGTGGAAAGAACAGGTCATCAAAGAAGGAGGTACCTTTCTCTGAAGGGAGGAGAGAACCTCCACTTTGACTATGACCTTGTCTAAACAAGATAAGAGTCGGAGAACTCAGAGGGCTTCCATAGCCTTGGAAACTCATGACTGGAGCATAGGGAGATTACTGATGCCATAGACAGGAGTGTCAATTGGTAAAGTCAACAACGGGAGTCACTGTGCACTTACTCCTCATGTAGGATCTCTATCCTTAATGTGCTGTACATTGAGATTTAATGCTATAACGAGTACTCAAACAATATATTTCACTTTGTGTTTCTATGGGGGTGCAAACTGTTGAAATCCTTACTTAATGCATACTAAACTGATCCTCTGTAAAAAAAAAAAAAAGAAAAAAAAAAAAAAAAAAAAGAAATTATCAATTCCCAACTTGACTCTCATTGGGATTAAACATGACAATAGGTCTGCTCTGATTTCATCATCATTTAAAAAAATCATCTATTATTTTTCACTTTATGTTTCTGTGTGGGAGCAAACTGTTGAAATCCATACTTAATGTATACTAAGCTGATCTTCTGTATATTAAGATAATCGAAAATGAATCATGATGTGAATGGAAGGGGAGAGGGAGTGGGAAAGGGGAGGGTTGTGGGTGGGAGGGACGGTATGGGGGGGAAGCCATTGTAATCCATAAGTCGTACTTTGGAAAATTATATGCATTAAATAAAAGTTAAAAAAAAAAAATAAAAAAAAAAAAAGATTTAAAAAAAAAAAAAAAAAAAAAAAAAAAAGAAAACATTTCCGGATAGGAAAGATACCACTAAGCAAATAACGCACTGGTTGGGAATGTGATGTCCTTAGTAGTGTTCTAGTCACAGGAATCTATGCCCAGGGATTCTGGCACGAAATACACCTCTGTGTGCTTTAACATGTTGCAAATTGACTGGCAAGTATGAAAACCTCATTGTTTCTGTTTAATGTCGCAATTCAGGCACTGATTTACAAGGTCCGTTAAAATCACAGTGCCCACAGAGGCTTTTTACACATGAAAATTACAAAAGGGGCAGGCATTTGGAACAGCATCTGGACTCAGTTTAGGATACCCACAGCCCATATCCCAGTGCCTGGCTTCAACCTCTGATCCCAGCTCCCTGCTCATGTGCACCCTGGGAGCCAACAGGGCCCGGCTCAAGTAGTTGAGTTCTTACCACGCACAAGGGAGGTTCTGGTTGGATTCCCAGGTTCTGGCTTGGCGTGGCCTATTGGAGCTGCACTGTTGTAGTCATCTGGGGAATGAGCCAGTGAATGAGAGCTATCACTCTGTCTTTGAAACAAGCACACAAACTTAGAAATCACAGAAAACCGCAATAGGGATGTTGAGCCTGATGTTAATGAGAAATGAGAAAAATTTAGAACCAAGAGAATAAAATGTGTCAGGCCCATCCCAGTGAACGCCCGATTCCCATTTTCTGAAGTTCCTGGCGAGAGGTTGTGCTGTCTTTGCTTGATTACCTCTAGTGATGCGGAACTACCTTAGGGGAGGGCTGTGGTAGAACATTTGGTGGAATGATGTAATATTCCCTAATAAAATCCACCCCTTTTTTTTTTCCCTAATGAGGCACAGGAAATAAATTCTCTTGCTCTTGTAGAGTGGGTTCCAATCTTTTGAAAAAGTGAAGGAGGATGAGGGCCAAGATGGTGGTGTAACAACAGGACAGTCCAAGTCATGCGGGGCGAAATAGATAGTTAATAAGAAAAGAGGATACAAGCCGTTGACAGAGCTGTGAGAATTTCTTGCAGAGAAGCCCAGGAGTCCAACAGAGCCTGGACAGGTCCACGCTGAGGGAGCAAAAAAGTACGGGAAGTGGCGGAGAAGCAGAGAGAGATGCCAGGCTGTGAGTCCATGGAGCTGTGGATAGCAGTGGGCAGGGGAACCCAGTGAACGGCATTTGAAGTTTCAAGTAGCAAGAACAGGGGAACAGAGAGGTCGGGCACACCTCTGTCCATCTATGTCTCCCCCTCCCCCAAACTGGACTTGCAGCTGGCTGAGAAGTCATACTGTTTGTTTGCATCTTCGAATGTAAGCAGGGGGCTACCGCATTTGCCCCCTGTGCACATACCCATCCATTGTGGGGACTACTTCACAACATCCCCCACCCAGGAAGGAGGATCACATTTCAGAGTAATCTCCCCCACCATGCAAGCTGTACGACAAGGCAAAGTCCTAAATATCGAAATCTTGAGCTCGTTTCGCTCACCAGTGAGAAACAAGCC
Organism: Oryctolagus cuniculus; assembly: GCF_964237555.1. Lineage (NCBI taxonomy): Eukaryota > Metazoa > Chordata > Mammalia > Lagomorpha > Leporidae > Oryctolagus > Oryctolagus cuniculus. The sequence continues at coordinate 9,465,805 of NC_091437.1, forward strand.
AGGCCCTCGCAGGCGGGGCTTAGTGCACCAGAGCTCTCCTACCTGCCCCCATCAGGATCAAGAACTGAGTGGGAATCCCAGAGGTGGGCTGTGTGCTTCTACTTACAATGCAGGGACACACAGCAGCCCATGCAGAGGGAAATCTCACAAGCAAACACATGGAGAATGAACATGTTCCTGCATGAACAGTGGGTCATAGAAGAAATCAAAAGAGAAATCACAAACTTTCTGGAAACAAATGAGGATGACAATACAACACACCAAAATTTGTGCGATACAGCAAAAGCAGTGTTAAGAGGAAAGTTTATAGCAATTCATGCCTAGATCAAGAAACTGGAAAGGCACCAAAAGGGTCTAGAAAAACTACAGCAAACCAAACCCAAACAGATGGAGAAAAGTAATAATTAACAAATGAGACTCCCCGGGGCCGTCTCCATACCCACCCACTCTGTTTCTCGCTCCTGTCTCAGGTTCTGCTCGCGCTGAACTGACGCATTCGGCCCCCGGGGTTGCGTTGACTCACCCTCGGAGTCCTCCCCAGCAGCGCGCTGGTGCCAGCCTCTTGGATGAGCCCTCCAGGTCCCCGACTTTGAGAGGCGCCTCTCCCCAGCCAACCGTCCAGATGCAGTTTCACCTCTTCTCCTTTGTGCTCATCATTCTGAACTGTATGGATTACAGCCACTGTCAAGGCAACCGATGGAGACACAATAAGCGAGCTAGTTATGTATCAAACCCTATTTGCAAAGGTTGCTTGTCTTTTTCAAAGGACAATGGGTGCAGCTGATGTCAACAGAAACTGTTCTTCCTTCGAAGAGAAGGGATGCGCCAATATGGAGAGTGCCTGCATTCCTGCCCGTCAGGGTACTATGGACACCGAGCCCCAGATATGAACAGAAGTGCAAGATGCAGAATAGAAAACTGTGATTCTTGCTTTAGCAAAGACCTTTGTACCAAGTGCAAAGTAGGCTTCTACCTGCATAGAGGCCTCTGCTTTGATGAACGTCCAGATGGTTTTGCACCATTAGATGAAACCATGGAGTGCGTGCAAGGATGTGAAGTTGGTCATTGGAGTGAATGGGGAACTTGTAGCAGAAATAATTGCACATGTGGATTTAAATGGGGCCTGGAAACCAGAATACGGCAAATTGTTAAAAAGCCTGCAAAAGAAAATACCCTGTCCAACCATTGCTGAACCTAGGAGATGTAAGATGGCCATGAGGCACTGTCCAGGAGGGAAGAGAACACCCAAAGCAAAGAAGAGGAACAAGGAGAGGAGGAAGCTGACAGAAAGGGCCCAGGAGCAACAGTGTCTTCCTCGCCACAGACAGAGCTAGTCGGTAAGGGACAAGGCACAGATGGTGGATTTGGGTTTCTGTGTTTTTTTTTTTTTTTTTTTTCCAAAAGTGCACAAAGCTACTCTCCACTCCTACATACTGGTACACAGCCTCTGTGTTGCTGTGACTGGTGCCTGTTCCTAGTAACACTGTGAAAGGAAGAGCCACAGGTGTGGTGTCTGAGTTATTTATGCTTTGACTTGAACCTGGAGATTGTGAGGAGGGAGCTTGTTAGCCTGACTCAGTGGAAGCAGGCACTTGATGGGCTCGCTGTGTGCTGAGAGACTCCCCCTGGCTCCACGGGTGCTTGCGAGGTGTGAGGCTGCCAGCCACCACCGGAGAAGGGACTCATACCTATTTATGTAACAGATGCTCGGCAGGTGAAGCATGGTTCCCCTTGACCTTTGCTTCTCCCATCATGCATTTTCAAGGATAAGTATATGTGGCTATCTGCTTAGTGTTACCCCACAGTGTCCTAGTGTCTGTGACCTTGACTGTTGAGTGATGAAACTTAGCTGGGGATGTGCTACGGAAATGCCTGCTCGGTTTCACAGCGGCTCTAATATGTACATATTCTGCTGGGGCTACAGACAAAGCTCTTATTTACTGTATACTTATGCTTCCCTAATGTAACAAGTCAGACCTGATTAATGTGATGTCACTTTGCTTCTAGTGGTTCCTAACCATTGCCTGGTAAATAACTGTTCTAGGTTTGCAAATGGAAAAGTGTTTTGTTGCCTCTTGCAACTTTTTTTGAGGGGAGGGTGGGGTGGGCTTATTTCTAAGACTAGGATAAGCTAGTTTGTACATAGTCAGTGCCCAGTGTCAAAGCTTATGGACAGACCTTCCCCACTCCATGTGTCACCCACCCAAATAAAGCAGCATGTGGCAACTGGCGCTCAGAAGCTGCAGTTTGTTTGTTTGTTTCTTTCTTTCTCTCTTTCTCTCTTTTTTGACAGGCAGAGTGGACAGTGAGAGAGAGACAGAGAGAGAGAGAAAGGTCTTCCTTTTGCCGTTGGTTCACCCTCCAATGGCCGCTGCTGCTGGCACACCGCGCTGATCCCATGGCAGGAGCCAGGTACTTACCCTGGTCTCCCATGGGGTGCAGGGCCCAAGCACTTGGGCCATCCTCCACTGCATTCCCAGGCCACAGCAGAGAGCTGGCCTGGAAGAGGGGCAACCGGGACAGAATCTGGCGCCCCGACTGGGACTAGAACCCGGTGTGCTGGCGCCACAAGGTGGAGGATTAGCCTAGTGAGCCGCGGCGACGGCTACAGTTTCCTTTGAGGTGAAGATGTGATGAGTCTACGAAACACGACTGAACCTGGAGGAATTGCATGCAGTTACTTGAAGGTACTCATGATGCCCTTTCATGGGCCATCCTGAAAATTTTTCAAATTTTTATTTGACTTTAAAAAATGTATAACATTCCCCAAGTTTCAGTGATAGGACATCTACCAGTATTCTTGAGTCCCTGAAGTGAGCTTCATTAAACTATGCATGGAATTTGGCCACAAACCAGGATGAATTCCTAAAACTGCTGGTCAATTCTTAACAGGTCTGCATCGAGTGACCTGCCCAGGTGACTTTCAGAACAACAGTTTCAAAAACAGCTGCTTGGGGCAACTGGTTCTTAGAGTGTCATGGATTGGCTTCTTCAAAAGGTATCTTTATCTTCCTGACTGATCGAGGGAAAAGTTAGAAAAAAGAAAAGTTTGCTGATTTTTGAGAAAATAACCAAAGCAAGGTAAAGCCTTTCTCTCACCTTGCATTGGCAAAGCTACCTCTTTAGCGTTTTTGTTAGACGTTTGAGTCAAAAGCATCTTTCCAATAAATATAGCTGTCATATACATCACTATGGAAATACTGTTCCTAGGAGATAAGAAGCCATATATGAATGTTGTACACAACTTTAGGGTTGGCATTTAGTCCTGAAGTGTTCACCTCTTTCATGCCTACTTACGGTATATTCCTATTGACTAAGTGGGAAGGCTCTGCTTGGTAGAGTGCTTCACTGTTAAGTCAGCACCTGTTCTGTTTCTGGGATGTTCCTTTTGTGCATTAAAAGATTTCAAAATTAAAAACAAAAACAAAAACAAAAACAAATGAGATTACATCAAATGGAAAAGCTTCCACACAGTAAAACAAACAGTCAGGAAAGTAAAAAGGTGCAACCAATAATAGATTGGGAAAAATTATTTGCAAACTATGCAACTGATAAAGCATTAATAACCAGAATATAATATAAAGTGATCAAAAAACTCAACAACAAGAAATCAAACAACTGAGTCAATAAATGGGCAATGGTCTTAAACAGACATTCCTCAAAAAGAAGAAATCCAAATGGCCAACAGACACATGAATAAATTCTCAGGACCACTAACCATCAGGGAAATGAAAATCAAAACCTCATTGAGGTTTTGCCTCACCCCAGTTAGAATGGACTTCAAACAGAAATCAACAAACAGCAAATGCTGGTGAGGATGTGGGCAAAAGGTACCCTTGGGGCCGGTGCTGTGGCGTGGTGGGTAAAATTGCTGCCTGCAGTGCTGGCATCCCATATGGGCGCCAGTTCAAGGCCTGGCTACTCCACTTCTGATCCAGCTCTCTGCTATGGCCTGGGAAAGCAGCAGCAGATCGCTCAAGCCCTTAGTCCCCTGCACCTGCGTGGGAGACCTGGAAGAAGCTCCTGGCTCCTGCCTCCTGATCAGCACGTCTCCAGCCACTGCAGCAAACTGGGGAGTAAACCAGCAGATCGAAGACCTCTCTCCCTCTCTGCCTCTCCTTCTCTCTGTGTAACTCTGACTTTCAAACAAATAAATATATCTTAAAAAAAAAGAAAAAAAAAAGACAAAGGTACCCTAATCCACTGTTGGTGGGAATGCAAACTGGTACAACTACTATGGAAGACAGTTGGGAGATACCTCAGAAATCTGAATATAATCCTACCATACGACCCAACCATCCCACTCCTAAGAATTTACCCAAAGGAAATGAAATAAGCAAAGAGTTATAGGTACCTCCATGTTTACTGCAGCTCAATTCACAATAGCTAAGACATGGAATCAACAGAAAACTGCGTAAAGAAATTATGGGATATGTACTCTATGGAAAACTATACAGTGGTAAAAAATGAACTCTAGTGATTTGCAACAAAATGGATGAATCTGAAAACATCATACTTAGTGAAGTCAGTCAGTCTCAAAGGGACAAATATTGTGTGTTCTCCCTGATCTGTGATAACTAACAGAACACCTAAAAGGGAACCTATGGAAGTGAAATCGACACTATGAGAAGCAATGACTTGCACAGCCCTTGTCTTAACTGTCGAGGAACAGTGTATTTTTTTTTAATTATTTTTTTCTACCTAATACCATTGGTTAAGATCTTTATTTAATGTAGAACTAATCATAGGTGTATTAAGTCAATTTAAAATGGATTCCAGTAAAAAAGAGTGGGAATGAGAGAGGGAGGAGCTGTACAGTTTGGTGCACATTCCCACGGACTTACAGCTAAGGGTCAAGCTAAAATCCTGCCCTGGGACTCCAAATTCCATTAAGCTGGGTGCTGTTCTGCAGAAGGCTGAGGCTGGTGTCAACTTAGCCTGATTAGACTTAAAACCTAACAAATGAATTAAGGCCAGCATTTCTGAGGCTGGCTTTCCCAGAGGGATTTGGAGCTGGTCTGGTTGACCAATAAGGTGGGTAAATATGGCAGGTGCCTTTGAGTTCAGTAGATTCTACGCCCATAGAACCAAGGAGCCAACAAGACCTGGAACAGTCGAGAAGTGTGTGGCTTGTTCATAGGCATGGAGATGCGAGTCTCAGGGCATGGAGCGGACCAAAGCCTTCTGTTTAATCCTTTTCCTCTCAGGCAAGAATCCTGCTTGTTTCCAGTTTTTAGGAGTATGAGCAAATCAGCTGTGAAGTTACTCCCAATAACACTGCACAAAGCCTTCAGACGTATCCACTGGTGTTTCCCAAGTGACAAACCAAGTCACAAGAAGCACCTTGTTCAAGGTCACACGGAATACACAGCCAGTTTTCTGAAGCTCCGCCTCCGTGAGTCTGCAAAGTGAGGTCAGCTTAGGGAGTGGGGGCAGAGGCTGGCCCACAAAGCTCGTCCTTCGGGCACTGCTGTGTTTGTGTGGAGAGTCCTTCCTCAGCCCAGAACACCTGCATTCTCTATAATTGTGCCCAAGTTTTCTACAAGCGTTTTTCTCATCTAAGAGTGTAATTGATCACTGTCAAGGTGATGAGAGAAGGCTGTCAGGAGTTTGATCGAGTCCACCTATTTTTTATTCTCCTGATATCAACTACACTTCCTGAGTCTGAACACAGATTATGTGGGTCAATTCAATTTCTTTGGCAGTGAATAATTTTATATTTAACTTGCAAGCAGATTCTTGCATTACTTACGCATTTTGATTGTAACCAAAATCTAATGCACATTTAACGACAAGCATAATTGTTGTTGTGATGTGTGGTCATTAGGGATAAATGCCAGGCCATTGAATAAATTGGTTTAATTAGTGTTATTTTACCCAGCTAAACAAATAAAGTGTTCATGGATTTTGTTTCTCTTTGATAGCTTTTCAGTATCTATAATCTGCATTAGTATAATCAATTTTTCATTAATTTTCATGCTATCCATACACAATAACATTTCTTTCCAATTCCACATAGAATACACTCTGGGTGTTAAGTGATACCACAGAATCTTATCAGCTGTGGTAATGGTATCCTATTTATATAAGAAATCATTCTTTGTTATAGAAATGCATTCTGAATTATACATTCTGATAGTTGATTATACCATTCTCTCGATTTCTGTGCATATGTGAACTTTTGTAAGGAAAATTTAGTCCCCTCATTCATGTGTAAGCTATAACACAAAGCTACTGGATCTGAGCCACCCGGACATCAGATTCCAGCTATGGATTTTTTTTTTTGATTTTTTTCTTTTATTTAATGAATATAGATTTCCAAAGTACAGCTTATGGACTACATTGGCTTCCCCCACCCCCCGATGACTTCCCTCCCACCCGCAACCCTCCCCTTTCCCGCTCTCTCTCCCCTTCCATTCATATCAAGATTCATTTTCAATTTTCTATATATATAGAAGATCAGTTTAGTATACATTAAGTAAAGATTTCAACAGTTTGCACCCACATAGAAACACAAAGTGAAATATACTGTTTGAGTACTCGTTATAGCATTAAATCACAATGTACAGCACATTAAGGACAGAGATCCTACATGAGGAGTAAGTGCACAGTGACTCCTGTTGTTGACTTTACAAATTGACACTCCTGTTTATGGCATCAGTAATCTCCCTATGCTCCAGTCATGAGTTTCCAAGGCTATGGAAGCCTTTTGAGTTCTCCGACTCTTATCTTGTTTAGACAAGGTCATAGTCAAAGTGGAGGTTCTCTCCTCCCTTCAGAGAAAGGTACCTCCTTCTTTGAAGACCTGTTCTTTCCACTGGGATCTCACTCACAGAGATCTTTCATTTAGGTTTGTTGTTGTTTTTTTTTTTGCCAGAGTGTCTTGGCTTTCCATGCCTGAAATACTCTCATGGGCTTTTTAGCCGGATCCGAATGCCTTTAGGGCTGATTCTGAGGCCAGAGTGCTGTTTAGGACATCTGTCATTCTATGAGTCTGCTGTGTATCTCGCTTCCCATGTTGGATCGCTCTCCCCTTTATTTATTCTATCGGTTAGTAATACCAGGTACTAGACTTGTTTATGTGATCCCTTTGACTCAGTCCTTTCATTATGATCAATTGTGAACTGAAATTGATCACTTCAGCATGGATTCTGTACTTAGGACAGTAACACCTGCTGATGCACTCACAGCACCTTCTCTGGAATCTGTTTTGCCCAGAGCCCCTGTTATACCTAATTTTTTTAAAAACATTTAATAAACATAAATTTCCAAAGTACAGCTTTTGGATTACAGTGGCTTCCCCCCCCCCCCCATAGCTTCCCTCCCATCCGCAACTCTCCCATCTCCCACTCCCTCTCCCATCCCATTCACATCAAGATTCATTTTCAATTATCTTTATATACAGAAGATCAATTCAGTATATATTAAGATTTCAAAAGTTTTCACCCACACCAAAACACAAAGTGTAAAGTACTGCTTGAGTACTAGTTATAGCATTAATTCACATTGTACAACACATTAAGGACAGAGATCCTACATGAGGAGTAAGTGCACAATGACTCCTGTTATTGACTTAACAATTGACACTCTTGTTTATGGCGTCAGTAATCACCCTAGGCTCTTGTCATGAGCTGCCAAGGCTACAGAAGCCTTTTGAGTTCTCCGACTCTTATCTTATTTAGACAAGGTCGTAGTCAAAGTGGAAGTTCTCTCCTCCCTTCAGAGAAAGGTACCTCCTTCTTTGATGGCCCATTCTTTCTATTGGCATCTCACAGAGATCTTTCATTTAGGTAATTTTTTTTTGCCAGAGTTTCTTGGCTTTCCATGCCTGAAATACTCTCATGGGCTTTTTAGCCAGATCTGAATGCCTTAAGGGCTGATTCTGAGGCCAGAGTGCTGTTTAGGACATCTGCCATTCTATGAGTCTGCTGTGTATCCTGCTTCCCATGTTGGATCATTTTCTCCTTTTTTTTTCTATCAGTTAGTATTAGCAGACACTAGTCTTGTTTATGTGATCCCTTTGACTCTTAATCCTATCATTCTATTCAATTATGAACTGAAACTGATCACTTTGACTAGTGAGATGGCATTGGTACATGCCTCCTTGATGGGACTGAATTAAAATCCCCTGGCGTGTTTCTAACTCTACTGTTTGAGGCAAGTCAGCTTGAGCATGTCCCAAATTGTACATCTCCTCCCTCTCTTATTCCCACTCTTATATTTAACAGGGATTACTTTTCAGTTAAATTTATACACCTAAGAATAATTGTGTGTTAATTAAAGAGTTCAACCAATAGTATTTTTTTTTTTTTGACAGGCAGAGTGGACAGTGAGAGAGAGAGAGAGAGACAGAGAGAAAGGTCTTCCTTTTGCCATTGGTTCACCCTCCAATGGCTGCCGCGGCTGGTGTGCTGCGGCCGCGCACCGCGCTGATCCGATGACAGGAGCCAGGTACTTATCCTGGTCTCCCATGGGGTGCAGGACCCAAGGACCTGGGCCATCCTCCACTGCACTCCCTGGCCACAGCAGAGAGCTGGCCTGGAAGAGGGGCAACCAGGACAGAATCCGGCACCCCGACCGGGACTAGAACCTGGTGTGCCGGTGCCGCAAGGCGGAGGATTAGCCTAGTGAGCCACGGCACCAGCCCAACCAATAGTATTAAGTAGAAGAAAAAAAAATACTAAAAGGGATAAAGTATTAAGTTATTCTTCGACAGTAAGGACAAGGGCTGATCAAGTCATTGTATCTCATAGTGTCCATTTCACTTCAACAGGTTTCCTTTTTGGTGATCTTCCATGCTCATGGATTGGAAGAATCAATATCATCAAAATGTCCATTCTCCCAAAAGCAATTTATAGATTCAATGCGATACCCATCAAAATACCAAAGACATTCTTCTCAGATCTGGAAAAAACTATGCTGAAATTCAAATGGAGGCACAGAAGACCTTGAATAGCTAAAGCAATCTTATACAACAAAAACAAAGCTGGAGGCATCACAATACCAGATTTCAGGACATACTACAGGGCAGTTATAATCAAAACAGCATGGTTCTGGTACAGAAACAGATGGATAGACCAATGGAACAGAATAGAAACACCAGAAATCAATCCACACACCTACAGCCAACTTATATTTGATCAAGGATACAAAACCAATTCCTGGAGTAAGGACAGTCTATTCAATAAATGGTGCTGGGAAAACTGGATTTCCATGTGCAGAAGCATGAAGCAAGACCCCTACCTTACACCTTACACAAAAATCCACTCAACATGGATTAAAGACCTTAATCTATGACCCGACACCATCAAATTATTAAAGAACATTTGAGAAACCCTGCAAGATATCGGCACCGGCAAAGACTTCTTGGAAAAGACCCTGGAGGTGCAGGCAGTCAAAGCCAAAATCAACTATTGGGATTGCATCAAATTGAGAAGTTTCTCTACTGCAAAAGAAACAGTCAGGAAAGTGAAGAGGCAACTGACAGAATGGGAAAAAATATTTGCAAATTATGCAACAGATAAAGGATTGATAACCAGAATCTACAAAGAGATCAAGAAACTCCACAACAACAAAACAAACAACCCACTTAAGAGATGGGCCAAGGACCTCAATAGATATTTTTCAAAAGAGGAAATCCAAATGGCCAACAGACATATGAAAAAATGTTCAGGATTACTAGCAATCAGGGAAATGCAAATCAAAACCACAATGAGGTTCCACCTCACCCCAGTTAGAATGGCTCACATGCAGAAATCTACCATTACCAGATGCTGGCGAGGATGTGGGGGAAAAGGGACACTAACCCACTGTTGGTGGGAATGCAAACTGGTAAAGCCACTATGGAAGTCAGTCTGGAGATTCCTCAGAAACCTGAATATAACTCTACCATACAACCCAGCCATCCCACTCCTTGGAATTTACCCAAAGGAAATTTAATTGGCAATTAAAAGCACTGTCTGCACCTTAATGTTTATTGCAGCTCAATTCACAATAGCTAAGACCTGGAACCAACCTAAATGCCCATTAACAGTAGACTGGATAAAGAAATTATGGGACATGTACTCTATAGAATACTATGCAGCAGTAAAAAACAATGAAATCCGGTCATTTGCAACAAAATGGAAGAATCTGGGAAACATCATGCTGAGTGGAATAAGCCAATCCCAAAGGGACAAATATCATATTTCTCCCTGATCGGTGACAATTAACAGAGCACCAAAAAGGAAACCTGTTATACCTAATTTAAAGTCACAATCTCTTTCAAAACACCCTGCCTTCTGGAACACAGGTGGGAGAATTTAGCTGCAAGATTTAGCTCCGGTCTGTACCATGGCCTCAGACCTAAGCTGTGTTTTTATATCTCTTTATCTGAAGCTCTTCACTTAGGGAAACCAGCGGATATTCGTGTGACTCCACGCAGGCCGTTCACAGAGCGTCCTGCTGTGTTCCCCCATGCTGACAAAGATGAGCAGCGAACCCAGGGACATCCTGGGGCTAGTGCCCCACCCTTGGGATGACAGCCCTTCATCTGCCTATGGGCGGCAGCGGCGGGGGTTGGGGGGAAGGTGCCAGCTGGGTGTTGCTGGGCAGGAGGGGGTGTCACTGGCTCCTCAGAGCTAAAAAGCCTCTCACATCTGTAGCCCCCATGAACAAGGAGAGGAGACCCGAGTGCAGCCTGAGGTGTTTGCAAGCTGGTCACATCTGCAGATGCAGGTCTGCTTCTCATCGTCCTGAGAAAGAGGGAGTAGCCCTGGCATGTGCCAGGCTTCCTTGCTCATCCTTGCCAGTGAGGTGGGCAGCAGTAGGCCGCACAAACATCCCATCACAGCTGGCCTGTCCCAATCAATTTCACAGCTTCACAGCACGAGGTGTTCCTGTCTCCAAAGCTGAAAGGGGAAGACTCCTAGCTTCGGAGAATGCAAGGGTAGATTCGGACGTCTGGACGCCCGAGAATGGCCCAGATGGCCCAGGGTGTTCTCCCCAAACCTAGGGCTAGGAGGGATGCCTCACTGTGGATATTCAAACCACTTAGCTTATCTTTCTGTTACGCAGACTGAGCCTGCACAAATGGAACAAGGCAAACTTCAGGTCCTAAAGCAGAGGGCTCTGCTTGTTATTTTAACCCCTGCTCTTGGCCACAAGCTAGCTGTCATTGCTAATACACTTTGGACTTGTCTTAAAAAGCTGTGAGTCCGGAGAACGTAATCCAGAAGAGAATTTTTGTGTTTAATAAGAATTAAGCATGACTGCTCCCTACGCTAACACATACAATACTAGGTACAAGGTATGTAATTTTGCTCCATGACCAGTCTAACAATGCCTTGTGCCAGGGGCTCTAATACAACCACGGCTATGTTTTAGTTGCACTTTTTAAGTGGCTTGCAAGAGGAGGACTCAATTAAGGTGACTATAAAGTGGCCTGCGTTCCAGCCACATTATCCCCTCTCTGGCCCTTACACACTGTCTATTGTAGCCATTACCTTCTCCCAGGCACCATTCTCTACGTGCTGGTGCCCCGGAGGTTCACAATGCGTTCAAACATTTACAATGGTGGAAGCACATGTCCCAGACTTCCTCCTTCCCTAGAGCGTGCAACTCTTCAAAGGGCTTGTGCTTTACAGGGACCATGACCTGGAGAGCAGTTTCATTTGCCCTTAGAAAATGGGTAATTTCTTCCTCATCGGGCTTTTCTCCAAGTCAGAAGCTCATCAGTAGTGCTGTGACACTGAGACAGCGCAGCAATGGTCTGGAGGTGAAGCAGCGGCCATGTGGAGAACCCTCGAAGCCTAGGCATCGAAGCAGGATGCAGAGACCAGGGCGCCGGAGAATGCGCACGAGTGACCCTGGCAACTGCGGTTATGCAATGCATGATCTTTAGACTGGGTGCATGGTCCCAAATAGATTCTTGGAGAGTGCATCCATTTAGAAGGTCTCCTTACGTCTTGAAGCTGGCCTGTGTTGAGAGAAGTTAGTGTTATCCTAGATTTAGAGATTAATACATGGGAATTTATGCCAGGGTTTTGCAGTCCGGGTGATTGAGCCAACAGTGTCAGCACAGTCCAGGCATGTTGGAAATGAGAGGTCCTGGGCCAAGACCAGAGCCAGAGATCAGTAGCCTCCAAGTCCCAGGTGATTCTGATGCATGCTCACTGGTGTAGTACCTTCAATGCACCACAGCAATAGGAACTCGGCTCAATGTTCCCCCACCTTTGGTAAGATCAGAACAACAAAGTTATTTTGTTTCTGCAATATTTTTCCTGTTCAGTATAAAACCAACCTAAAAAGAACTTCTGAACTTAAGAACAACGGACTTCTAAAGAAAAAAGGAAAAAAGCTGATTCTAGGAAAACTCAAGACATAGACCTAATGGTTATCAAGCTGATGATATGAAAAATATCGGGCCGGCGCCCATGGCTCACTTGGTTATTCCTCTGCCTGTGGCGCCCGCATCTCATATGGGCACCGGTTTCTAGTCCCAGTTGCTCCTCTTCCAGTCCAGCTCTCTGCTGTGGCCCGGGAGTGCAGTGGAGGATGGCCCAAGTGCTTGGGCCCTGCACCTGCATGGGAGACCAGGAAGAAGCACCTGACTCCTGGCTTTGGATCGGTGCAGCTCTGGCCATAGCAGCCATTTGGGGAGTGAACCAGCGGAAGGAAGACCCTTCTCTCTGTCTCCCTCTCACTGTCTATAACTCTATCTGTCAAATAAAAAAAAAAAAAGCCTCACAGGGAAGTTGATGATATCAAATGAATTTTGTCCACATGAAAGCATATGAAAACTAATATGGTTGATATTATCAGTAAATGGTTGGATTTCAGTAGAGGCAATTTTCACTTGTGTAAGTAACATTTTTAACTCTGTTCCAGCCCAGCGACAACACCAGCAGTGGAAAGAGTAATGAGATTTTTTGTCACTTAGCCTTGGGTCAGTTATGTTATGGATCCAGGGCTGGAAATGAAATGGCTCAAGGAGTAAATACGATACATCTCTTGCAAATTTCACATATTTAAAGTTGTCCTGCAAGTGAAGGCTGCTTCCTCACGCTTGATGCCAGCAATTCCCACTGGACTTCGGATCTTTATGAAGGTTTTCCTCCGTCAGTGTAACCAGCATTTACTGTGCGCCACTACGTGGGCAGCAGGGTAGACTACTCACTTTCCTTCCCCAAGTTAGAGCAGTAAGCTTCAGCCACATCCATGTGAAGGCTAAGTTACATCACAAAGAAAAGGACACAACCGTCAAAAAAATCAATTCACCTCCCCCACCCCCAAAAAGCCATCTCGAACTCAAGTCAAAATCCAGGCGTCTGAAAGTGAGATTTGTGTGTGTGTGTAAAGGAGAGACCATGTAAAATGCTGTAATATCACTCAAAAGATGCTTTTCTTTTTGGACATGGACACTTAACATTTCTAAAATTACCCATTCCCTGTATGTACGTTTAGTATTGAGCTAATTATTCCTCACGGAGCATTATTTTTGGCTGCATAGCTTCCCCCTCATGGCTGTCCTGAAATGGCAAATACTCAAATTGCCTTTGAGAGCACTGGATGGGGTTTCAGACAACAGAGCATACAGGGCTCCTCTGGTCCCCAGATGTCCACCCTATGACTTATGCTTCCCTTCACTGTATTCTAGAAATAAATCATGAAACAGAGTCCCACGTCATCTCAACTTCTCAATCTTTGTAATGCAATCAGCATTCTCTCCCACTAGATGTCTAGAGAAATTGGAGTAATACATCTTTCTTGCTCTGGTGAGGATTCTTTTATGTTAATGTTATCTTTAACAATGAAACTTCAGGGCAAAAATCCGTTCAGTGATACCTAAGGGAAATAAATGGTAAGCAACAAGCCATAACCAGAAATGCAGACAGAAAGTAAGGCTGCTTCTTAAGTGAACTCAGAGCTGGGTTTTAATCTCTTAAAGCATAAATCCCCCCCCCCATTTCTCATGTATATGAGTGAAGTTCAAAAATTTAGTGGAAAAGAGAATTAATAGTCTTATCTCAGTACAAAACAATTTTGAAATGAACACAGTTTTTTCATAGTATAAATTTTTCATGAGCTTTTTGGAGATCCTGTGTTTGTATACTTACTCAGATGTATAGAGATGACTGTGAATATAAAAAATATTTATGTACATTGCTGTTCACCCAGGTGCAGGCACATTTTCCCACAGCAGGCTAGCCAACGCCATTATGATTTCACTGTAGTCACAGCAAACCTTCATTTTATTTAATCAGTGAGAACACAAGAAGTTCTTAAGTTGTGTGTATGTGGGGGGGCCCAGACAAAACTTCAACAAGTAGTTCCATGCGTTGTACCACACAATCCTCCCAGCACTGCTCCAAGGATAATACCTCCACTTTACTGATGAGGTACAGAGCCATCAAAACTGGGAAGATCATGGACGGAGAGTAAGGATTTACTGCCGCAACCTGTAGCACGGCAAGTCTGTGGAACTGGAACCATGGAGTCCAGGCACCTGCGAAGTTGACGGAAATACATAGAAGATGACTTGTGCCCTTCCTTGTTCACTGCTCCAACTTCCACCCTCCCTACTGTCAGGGCTGACTGCCCGAGACTGACAGCTCTCAGTGTGTTCCTCCCACGACTTTCTGGGTAAATCTTGTCTGGAGTTTTTGCTCAACAGGTGCCTATGGAGTCTGGGGTTGTCTTCTCTGGACTACACCACCACCACTGTTATTCAAATATGAAGTTCTGGTATGAGCTGGCCTTATGGCATAGTGGGTAAAGCCAATACCTGTGACACCTGTATCCCATATGGGTACTGTTTGAGTCCCGGCTGCTCCACTTCTGATCCAGCTCCCTGCTAGTGTGCATGGGGAAGCAGTGGAAGATGGCTCAAGTGCTTAGGCCCCTGCACTCACACGGGAGACCTGGCTGAAGCTCCTGGCTCCTGGCTTCAGCCTGGCCTAGGGCTGGCTGTTGTGCCATTTGGGGGAGTGAACCAATGAATAGAAGACCTCTTTCCTTCTGTTTCTCTAACTCCGCCTTTCAAATCTTCAAATTTTTTTGTTTTTGTTTTTGAAAAGCAAAGTCTGATAAAGGCTTCTAAGGCCTCAGATGGTTTGGCATTATGGATACATAGGAATGAAACCATTTTTGAGGTGATGACTCAGTTAAGAAAAATACATTCAGAAGATGTGAGAAATACAGAAGTAATAAAATATCTTGATAAAATTTATATGGTCTTACAAACAATGTGTACAAAAGGAAACCTGGATTAAAATCCTGGCCGATATCGACATCATAAATGTTGGATACTGAAATAAAGATGTGTCCTTCTACTGTGAAGAAGATACAGCTCCTGATAAGTTTAAGACATTACTAGGTTTAAATAATGTGTGAATTCAAGTCTTAGATTAAGTGTCTGCATTACAGGAATAGACATAGATATTTAATTTTGCATTAGCAGGAAAACACATGTCCAAAGAAAAGTTCAAAGGAGAAATAAAGGTATGATAAGTAGTAATACATTAGATGGGAGAAATAACTCCTAGTATAAAAATCGGAATAATCGTTAATAATCTAGGGTAACAACCTAAAAAACATACAGATTTGAATTTTAAATAATCCTCCAAAGTTATCACCTACACCAAAGCTTTGAAGTATTTCCTCTACATTTTTTTCCACCAGCTTCATAATCTCAGGTCTTAAAGGTCTATTTTATTTATTTCAAAGACAGAGTTACAGAGAGGTAGAGTCAGATTTTCCATTTGCTGGCTCACTCCTCAAATGGCCATGATGGCTGGAGCTGAGCTCCTGTGAGTCTCCCATGTGAGTACAGGACTAAAGGACTTGGCAATCCTCCGCTGCTTTCCCAGGCACATTAGCAGGAAGCTGGACCAGAAGTAGAACAGCTGGGACTCAAACAGGTACCCATATGGGATGCTGGCACCACAGGTAGAGGCTTTAACTCAGTGAAACACAGTGCTGGCCCCTCAAATGCTCTTTTAAATCTTTGTCAAATTCTTCTTCAGTATTTAAGTTTTTAAAATTCATTTATTTGAGAGGTACAGTTCAAGAGAGATGAAGAGACAGACAGAAAGATCTCCCATGTGGGAGACGCTCAAGAAGCTCCCGGCTCCTGGCTTCAGACTGGCCCAGCTCTGGATGTTGTGGTCATTTGGGGAATAAATCAGTGGATGGAAGACCTCTGTTTCTCCCCCTCTATCTGTAACTATCTTCTGATAAATTTTTTAAAAAAGAATGATGTAGTATGGTTTTAATGGTCTGTTACTATTTTAATATTTACTCTATTAGTGAAATTGACATTTTTTCCACTTGATTACTATTTACAGCCCTCACCCATGTACCTGTTGAACTATGGTCTTTTAACCATATTTAATTTTTTTTATTTGTTGAACTCTTTACTTACTGGAGCACTAAACCTTTGGTTATAAGGGAAATTAAAAATGTTGTCTCAAAATAGAAACAGGAAAAAAACCATGTAAAACTTCATTGCTTAAAAGAAATACAAAATTTGGCCGGCGCCGCGGCTCAATAGGCTAATCCTCCCCCTGCGGCGCCAGCACACTGGGTCCTAGTCCTGGTCAGGGCGCCGGATTCTGCCTGGTTGCTCCTCTTCCAGGCCAGCTCTCTGCTGTGGCCCGGGAGTGCAGTGGAGGATGGCCCAAGTGCTTGGGCCCTGCACCCCATGGGAGACCAGGAGAAGCACCTGGCTCCTGCCTTCAGATCAGCACGGTGCGCCGGCCGCAGCATGCCAGCTCCAGTGGCCACTAGGGGGTGAACCAACGGAAAAGGAAGACGACCTTTCTCTAACTCTGCCTGTCCAAAAAACAAAAACAAAAACAAAAAAAACAAAAAAACCAAAAAGTTTATATGTCCTTTTCTGTCCTTTTGTTTTCAAAGACAGTCACAATGTTTGCTTATGACACAATAAAACTAAGAGGCAAAAAGGGTATACTCTGGCAAAAACAAAAAAAAACAGAACTGAACTATCACCAATATATGCACCTAAGAATAAGCCTTTCAAATCACAATTTTGACTGAACTTTAGGCAGAGGTAATAAATCAAGACTTGTAGCTGGACACTTTATCAAACTTCCCAGCAATACACACCTTACAAAGACAAAAAACAAGAATATTAAGGACCTGAAAAAGCAATTATGTGCTCAAAGTTTTAGGTATTTATTGAGATCCATACTCAAAGGACATTCATTCCTTTCAAGGCCTCACAAACATTTACAAACTAAGGCTATAGAAGACCATAAGCAAACCCTTGATAACATTCAGAGGATCAATAACATATAGACCATACCCACAAAATATAGTGAGAAATTGAACAAGCATGGCCGATACAATTCTAGATGTATGAAAACTTAGTAACTCAGCATTAAATAACATGAGTGAAAAAAGGAAATTTTAAGAAATGAGAAACTCTTAGGACTCAGAAGCAGCAAAACCCTCATGGGGGATGTAGCTAAGTAATATTCAAAAGGAATTTTTTGGGCCTTTAAAATGTCTTACAGGAAGAAAGTCAAGTTATTTAAAAAGCTAAGCATTCAATTTCAGAATCTGGAGAAGAAGCAAATAACAAACCCTCCACAAGTAAGTAGAAAGAAAATAATCTAGAGAGAAGCCAACTGAGTAGAAACGGACACACACACACCAGACCACAGTGTGACAGAACATGGGTGACCAGAGGTGCCCAGTGTGCTTCCCTCCAAGAAGAGAGACACACACAAAGCAGAAATGAAGCCTACCCCACCGCAATGTTCCACAGCAGAAATGCTATGGAACACAGACACCCAGGATGACCTCAAAAAAACAGGGAGCCAAGGTAACAGCACTTCTTCTCCATCCTCCACCCCAAACCAAGAACTCTGCCCAGCGGGGAGCAGGTGATCAGGAGCCCCCTACTGGTCACCATCAATGCCATGGTCAACCCACAGGCATCCTTGATGTTGATCACAACTGAACAAAAGATACAGAGGTTACATATTCTATGCACTCGCAACCAAAGCCCATGCAGTTTATTTAGTCAACACCAGGAGGAATTTTTTTTTTTTAACAAAGCCACTCTATACAACTGGTAAAAGCATGATTTTCCAGTTGTGTAAGTATTAAGATAGAGGCACAAGAAATATGAAAAGGCAAAGTAACAAAACACTTCCAAAGAGACATAATCTCTCCAGCAGAAGTCATAATAGAAAATTGACAAACTGAAAAACATTCAAATTAATGATTTATAAGACAAAATGACAGGGCCGGCACTATGGCGCAGTGCAATAATGCCCTGGCCTGAAGCGCTGGCATCCCATTGGCCTCCGGTTTGAGACGTGGCTGCTCCACTTCCTATCCAGCTCTCTGCAATGGCCTGGGAAAGCAGAAGAAGGCCTAAGTCCTTGGTCCCCTATACCCACGTGGGAGACCTGGAAGAAGCTCCTGGCTCCTGGCTTTGGATCGGTGCAGCTACGGCCATTGAGGCCAATTGGGGAGTGAACCACCAGATGGAAGACCACTCTCTCTTTTTCTCTCTGTGTAACTCTGACTTTCAAATAAATCAATCTTTTTTTTATTTAAAAAGACTAAATGAAATACAAGAAAATACAAAGAATCAGATAAAATCTGGAAAAGATTATCTGGAGGAGAAATTTAGCACAGAGAAATAAAAAGAACCAAACAACACATTTAGAGCTAATCTCAGTAAATATACAGTTCAAGAACCTCAACAATAGATTAAATGAAAGAAAAATATTTCCGAGCTAGAAGACAGTTATCTTCTAAGTAAAAGATAGAAGAAAAGAAAAATAATACAGAATGAAGAACGCCTGGAAGACTTATGAGAAATTACCAAGTGAGCAAATGTTTGCATTATGGGTTTCCCAGAAGAGAGAGAAAAATCTTATAGGTCAGAGAGGCTATTATACCCAAAACACAGATAAGGGAAAAAACCTAAAAGCTTTCAACCAAGCAAATCGTGATGGCATTTCAAAAGTACGTAGAAAATGCTGATTATAAAAACCATCCATGAGTTTCAAACATTTGACAACAAACACATGTATTCTTTAATTCCATTTTCAATGCACTATTTGAAGCCCCTGTCTTGTACACTAAACAAAGCTATGCTACAGAAATGAAGGAGAAATAAACACTTTCCAAGGCAAGAAAAAACTTAGGTCATTCATCACCACATCTCCCTAGAAGAAATGCTTGAAGGAGTCAGATATCTAGAATTCAAGGGACAACTACTCCCCTAAGAACACACAAAAGGGGGGCTGGCACTTCGGTGTAGCGGGTAAGGTCGCTGCCTGCAGTGCCGGCACCCTGTATGTGCGTCAGTTTGACTCCAGGCTGCTCCATTTCCCATTCAGCTCTCTGCTACGGCCTGGGAAAGCAGTGGAAGATGGCCCAAATCCTTGGGCCCCTGCACCTGCGTGGGAGACCAGGAGGAAGCTCTTGGCTTCAGATCGATAGAGCTCCAGCCGCTGCAGCCATCTGGGGAGTGAACCAGCAGATGGAAGACCCCTCTCTGCCTCTGCCCTCTGACTAACAATAGGAGATACATGAAAGCGAAGAGACTTACAGCTTATCAATACATAAAACCACCAAAGACAGAGGAAGAAAGGAACAAAGACATAAAAACAGAAAATTTAATAAAATGAGTAAATCCTTATCAAAAACCTTGAATGTAAATGGATTAGGTTCTCCAATGAAAAGATTTAGACTTGGGGCCAGTACTGTGGCGTACTATGTAAACCATCTGCCTGTGGTACTGGCATTCCATATGGGTGCTGGTTCGGGTCCTGGCTGCTCCACTCCCTGCTTATGGTCTGGGAAATCTGCAGAAGATGGCCTAACTGCTTGGGTCCCTGCACCCAGATGGGAGACCCAGAAGAAGCTCCTGACTTCAGATCTGCCCAGCTTCTGCTGTTGCAGCCATTTGGGGAGTGAATTAGGGAGTGAAAACTTGGGTGAAGACCTCTGTCTCTCACTCTTTCTGTGACTATGCCTCTCACATAAATAAATCTGTAAAAAAATGATGTGGACATTAAACAATGTATAAAAACCTGACTCAAAGGTAACTGCCCACAAAGGTACTCCACTGGTAAAGATACACACAAAGTGAAGGAAGAGAAAAAGATTCCATATAAATAGAATTCCAAAGTCAGCAGGAGTAGCTATACTCAGATAAAGGAGGATTTATTTTCTTAATTTTTAATTAATTTTTAACAGACTTAAAATGATTTGTAGATACAATTCGAAGAACATAATTATATTCATGTCCACTCTCCTCCCAGCTTCCCTCCCTTTCCCTCTCTAAATCCAAAAACAGTAAAAATAGATAAATAAATAAAAAAGGTCACTATGATGAGAATGACTTCAAGAAGAAGAAATGATTGTAAATGTATGTACACCCAGCATTAGATAATTCAAATACAGGGAGCAAGTATTAGATCTAAAGGGAGAGACAGACTCCAATACAAAATAGTTGAAAACTTCACTCCAGTTTCATCAATGGGAGGATCCTCTTGACCAAAGGCAGGAAGCCCTAATAAAGAAACGTGGGAGTTGAACTGTCCAGTAGGGGGCAGCGCTGTGGCTCACTTGGTTAATCCTCTGCCTGCAGTGCTGGCATCCCATATAGGTGCCAGGTTCTAGTCCTGGTTGCTCCTCTTCCAGTTCAGCTGTGGCTTGGGAAGGCAGTGGAGGATGGCCCAAGTGCTTGGGCCCCTGCACCCACATGGGAGACCAGGAGGAGGCACTTGGCTCCTGGCTTCGGATCAGCACAGCGCCGGCCGTTGTGGCCATTTGGGGAGTGAACCAACGGAGGGAAGACCTTTCTCTCTCTCACTGTCTGTAACTCTCCCTGTCAAACAAATAAAAATCTTTTAAAAAAACTGTCTAGTAGATGAAGTACACCTAATATAGACATTTTCTTAAAGATTTATTTATTTGAAAGGCAGAGTTACAGAGAGGCAGAGGTAGAGAGAGAGGTCTTCCATCTGCTTGTTCACTCCCCAGGTGGCTGCAATGGCCAGAGCTGAGCCAATCTGAAGCTAGGAGCTTCCTCCAGGTCTCCCACACTGGTGCAGTGGCCCAAGGACTTGGGCCATCTTCCACTGCCTTCCTAGGCCACAGCAGAGAGCTGGATCAGAAGTAGAGCAGCCGGGACTCAAATCGGTGCCTACATGGGATGTGGGCCCTGCAGGCAGCGGCTTTACCCACTACGCCACAGTACCGTCCCCATAATACGCATTTACAGAGCAACTCCAAACATCCAACAGCTGCAACATTCATATTCCTCTCATTTGTATATGGAGCATTCTCCAGGACAGATCCTATGTTACACCACAAATCTCAACAAATTAAAAAAAACCCTAAATTATATCAGGTATTATCTCTGACACACTACAATAAACCTTGAAATTATCAAGAACCACCTTAGAAATTATGACCCTGAATGAGCAATGTGTCAATGATGAAATCCAAAAGGAAATTTAAAGCATCTCTTCTAACATGAAAATGGAAATATAATGTGTACCAAAATCTGTGGCATACTGAACAGTATTAAGATGGAATTGTGTAGCACCATCTACATAAGTAGAATGCTGTCAAATCAAAGACTGAAAAACGCAATTAAATCTAGAAAAGAAAAAAAAATCAAACCACAAATTAGTACAAGAAGAGCAGCGCATAGAGAAATGAACGACAAAGTAAAATAAAACAGCCAACAAACCAACCAATCGACCAAGCACAACAGCCAAAAAAAAAAAAAAAAAAAAAAAAAATCCCAGCTGGGCAAACAAAGTCTTTGCTCAGACGGAGCTGAAGTTTGCTTCCCAGGCTGAGGGAAGGGGGTGTTTCCTGAGAACATGATCAGCGTGAGGCGCTCAACTGTAAAGGTGAGTCTGAGTGGCTGGTAGAAACAGGGAGGGCTCTGGGTCTTAGAACTTGTCACTCATCTAAGCACCTGAGCGCGTTCCCGCTGTACCCAACAGGCACTGGAAGAGGTGGAGGATGGACCATAGAGTAAAGGGTCTTGACCAGAGGGGTGAACGGGCAGCCGCTTAGCTTCTGTGCACAGAATTTGCTGTGGCTGGGTAGTACATGCTATTCACGTGCTGGGGAAAACTGTACAGGTTTCTTATCATACTCATAATTGCTCTGTTAGTCCAAAAAGTGAAGCCTACGTTACAGATTGACTGTAGGCATTAATTTATTGTAAAATATACATGCTGTCCATGGAGAAAAGCTTTATGTAAATAAATGGCATAGCAGATGATCTGAATGCTATCATCTGATCTGAATGATCAGAGATATTCCATGTTCTAGGATGAGATGACTTGATAGTGATTCTTCCTAAATGTACTCTAAAATGTATACAGAATATTGCAATCTCACAAATAATAAACTAATCTCATGGCAAACACAAGAAATCAACCCTTATCAAGTTATTACAGATTAACTGTAAGCACAGCATTGCCCAGCAGCTAAAAATTTTTCCATAGCAAGTCAGTCTTGCAAAAAATTCAGATAACTTTCCCTAGCAGATACTAAGACCCACCACAAAGTCCTAGTGATGAATCTGTGATATTGGTGCAAGAAAACCCAACCTGAGTAGATCAATGAAACAGAACAGAGTCCAACAACAGATTTACATACCCATCGGAAATTAACACAGTAAGAGGTTGGTACCTTAAGTCAATGGAGAGGGGAAGGGTTGTGAAGCAGATACGATTGGAAAAATAGGCTCATTACCTCGAGAAAACCAGGATTGATCTTGTGGGAACCTTTCAAGATCATAAAGGTGGACTCTAGATGAATTCAAGACCTAAGTGTGAAAGTTAGAACTACACAGTTAATCAGAACACAATGTAAGAGACTACCTTGGTGACTTTCTGGTAGGGAAGGATTTCTTAAAAACTCCTAAGAAAAAGAAGTTGATTTTAATTACATCTGGGCAATGTTATTACAACCATTAGAATGTCAGTCGATAGAAAATATAACTTCTAATGCCAACAACAGACTAATATGTAGAACACATACCTACTATATTAACAAGAAAAAACACCAGTGTCCAAAGTTCACTGCACGTGCGCTGTATTTTCCAAGAACACACACAAATGAGCATACATGATCACCTCTGAGGAGCAATGGACGTGCAGGTCGAGTCTGGGGATTTCAAACACATACACACGAGAACAACTCAATTAATAAATGAGAAAGGTTCTGTGTGGATAAATGAGCCAAGTCCCATCAGTGGAGGAGTGTCCTAAGCCTTCTCCAAAGGAGACCCAAACCATACAAGGACAAAGACAAAGACGAAGCCATCTGTCTTTGGTAAGCTTCCATCCTACCCTTCTCTCTCTTCCTGGCTTGATCTATGCATACACCCTCCGTTGAGATAATTAGGCAACCTCAGAGGCTATCATGATTGCCTGAAATAATGTATACAGGCCATCTGGTGTAGAATACAGACTTAAATGCCAGTTCCTCTTCCTACATTTTAATGTTTTTTATTCTGCCTGCTTTCCGCCAACAGTTCTTAATTCGAGACATTTAAAAATCCTCCACCACTGGGCTCCTCTTCCTTTTGTCTGTGTCTCTTTGGAGGTGTATCCGCTTCTGGAGACGAAGGTCTTGAACGTGGCCTAGCTGCCCCTGCAAGCTTCCTCCCTACTGGGATTCTATCAGCAGCGCACGTTGCTAAAGCCCTTTCTCTCCCATCTGCAGGTGCAGCAGTTTCTTATCCGTAAGGGAAAGGATATGGACACCTGCTGGATTTCATTAAATTTGGCTGCAACATTTGCCCTCAGCCTGTCAATTGTGCTATCTATCTCAAGAGACCCACATTCCAAAATTTGATACATGTGTTGTGTAGATCGCTTGGGCATACCTAGGTGGAAAAAAAAAAGTATAGACAGACAGGTTTAACCTGAAGTCTGAGAGCCCCCAGTGAAACTAGCAACCGTTCCCTAAAGGGAAACCACGGGGAGCTGGGGTGTGCGTGCATTTAGTGTGTGCTTCTCCCCAGGAGGCCTGACCCTGGCCACAGCCCTATTCCTGGTTTTCCAACCTGTGACCAGAGGATCCCTCCCACAGGATCCTGGAGGGTGGCGTTGTGGCTCTGTGTCTGCCTGCCGCTGCCGCCTGACCCCCCTCTGGAGCTGACACTTCGACCTTGTGGCCCCAGGAAAAGCTCAACTTGGGGCAGGCCCTGGTTTTTCAACAGAAGACGCAAATTCGCACGCAGTACCGTGGTGAAGAAGCCCAAAGCTGGTCACTTACAGGTCGTGGCCGCCATGACTCAGGAGCTGAGGTGACCGGGACCAGGTGGCCGGGGCAGGCGAGGCGGGGTACAGTCCAGCAGAGACGGAGGGCTGGTGACTTGAGCTCTGTGTAGGGTTCCAGGGCATGGGCCCCTCGAAGCTCTCCAGCAGGGCCTCGCGGGGGTTCGGAGGAAGCCCCGGGGAAGATGATGCCCAGCCCGCCGAGCCTCTCACTTCGTCTCTGGCCGGGGCTCGAACCATTCGCCGGTGGTGAGGATCGTTGAAACCGCCTGATGCCCGCTCTGTTTCTTGCCCTTAGATGTTTTATTTAATCCATCTGAGTGTCTTGGTAGCGCTCCCCAGGTGAGTCCAATGTGACCCCATCACGGAGAACGCCTATTGTAAAATAAATAAATAAATAATTAAGCTCAGGTGGGGAAAGTTGTCCTCCACTGAGACAGTTTTCTATGGAATTGGCTGCTTAAATAGCATGAGAGTGAAGACAACACACTTAACTGTCACAAGGCCATCAACAGGAGTCATGTATAAGGTTTTTGGTGGGTCCATATGCTGAGCTGGGCTAAAAAACTCTGGATTCTTGTAAACTTCGGCAATTAGCAAAGGCATGAAGGGCTGATTCTAAGAGCACCCGTCTCTGGGCACTTGGTAATTATCTGTGGCCTGCAGGGAAGTGAATGAAGTTGGGGGGAGAAGGGAAAAAGGACTGAGAGAAGGGGGCGAGAGAGATGAGGGATCAGCCGCAGAGCCCCAGCCTGTCCTGGGACGGGGCCACTGGCGTCCCCTCAGCAGAGTCCACTTTCTGTCTTCCTGCAAAGAGAACTTCCTGTGCAGTTCATGCCTCCCTGTCTGCCGGTTCGGCTCTCCCAAGGACGGTGTGCAGGCCAGCTGTCCATGACACTGGGCAGTGTCAGCTTGTCCTCTCTTGGGTCTCTTGCCTCCTTCCAGAACAAAGATCAGGGCTTGACGTTAAAATCAGGGCTTCAGCACCTGGGAGAGGACTCCGCCGCTGGAACCCTATCAGCAGCTTCTAGATGAATGGCCACTCTCGCTCCCAAACTTTAAACCCCAGCACTAACATGTCAAATGGAGACAAGAAGCATTATGTGGCCCCAAACGTAACAGCTTCCTTTGAAAATTTTCCTTCTCAGATGCATTTTCCCAGGTAGGTTTGGAGGTTTCTCTCCTTAACCTGACCATTGGCCATGGTCGCTCCATGCTAAGCTCTTGTGCTGGGGGCAGTGGGATGCAGGGGAGTATCTTTTTTAAGGTGCAAGTGAAGTTGTGCTCACCTTGTACCTGACGGTGAGGGCTCACCGCTCTCTGGAGCCACGGTTAGCACTCACGTCCCCTTGAGGCTGGAACTCTGGATGAAAAGGGCATTACTTGGGGGCAGAATCTGCAGGATGGTACAGCAGCTTTTGATTCACAGAATGCTACAATTTTCTTGAATTAGGAAAGACACAAGTTCAAGTTTATGTGTGTCATTTTAACTCACGTGCTTTCTGGGGGGACATAGCCAATGACGGACACGCAAACAGAAGTGCTACTCTGCACCCACACGCTTTCCCACAGCTTGGCTGTGGAATGTCAAGCAAGCCTCTCGACAAAGAAGTGCTACCACAGTGCCGGAGTCAGCAGGGAATCTCCATGTTGGCCTAGTTCTGACTGACACCCAAAGACTTCAGTTTAGAAGTCCAGTCCGGCCGGCGCTGTGGCTCACTAAGCTAATCCTCCACCTGCGGCGCCTGCACCCTGGGTTCTAGTCCCGGTTGGGGTGCCGGTTCTGTCGCGGTTGCCCCTCTTCCAGGCCAGCTCTCTGCTGTGGCCCGGGAGTGCAGTGGAGGATGGCCCAAGTGCTTGGGCCCTGCACCCCCATGGGAGACCAGGAGAAGCACTTGGCTCTTGGCTTCGGATCGGCGCAGAGCGCTGGCCATAGCAGCCACTTGGGGAGTGAGCCAACAGAAGGAAGACCTTTCTCTCTCTCTCTCTCTCTCACTGTCTAACTCTGCCTGTCAAAAAGAAAGAAGAAGATGTCCAGTCCCCAAAGATAGGAGCTGGATGTGTTTATTGCCCCAGGACAGTTCTGGGATCTTTTAGGAATTGTTTCCCTCATTGTAAGAGGATCCCAACCAAGATTAACCACCCAGGCCTGCTGGAGGTCGACAGTGCTGGCACGGCCAGGACGGTGGGTACACCACTTCCTCTGAGCCTTCCAGAAGCCTTTCTGAAATACATCGTCCAGTTCCCATCACCCTGGAGAAACAGGGACTATTTTCACCTCAGGGCACCCTGGTGTCCTGGCGGGATCCAGGAAGGGGCTCCTGGACCAGTACAGCTGCCTGACCTTGAGGTTCCAGCTGTCTAGATCTTCTGGTCACACTGCAAAGTGATGGCACAGGAGTGTGCATGTAAACCAGCTCCTCTGGTACGGGTGGCTGCCACCAGGAATTAAACTAGCAGATGGAAATTTGTTGTGTTGGTTATATAACTTCAGCTAAAATTACACCAGACCCATTTGATGAATACATGGATGTGAGTAGGAACAATGCCTTGGTGTGTATTTGCCTCACATCTCAATGAAATTCCACTTGTATATGCTAATTGTCAGTCTCCTCGTGCTGTGATTTTTCATGAGTTCAAGCAGTCTTACAACTAGTGATTTTTTTATATTTTAAAATTTTATTTATTTATTTGAGAGAGAATGAGAACTCCCATACACTCCTCAAAGGCCCACAGTGACTGGGCTAGGCCAGGCCAAAGCTGGGAGCTGGGTACTGAATCCAGGTCTCCCTCGTGGGTGGCAGGGACCAGGCACTTGAGTCATCACCACTCTCTCCCAGAGTCTGCGCCGACATGGAGCTGGATCTGGAGCCAGTCCAGGTGCTCTGATGTAGGCTTCCTGACAGGTGTGTTAATCCCTAGAGTCAACAGCTGCCCCCACCCCGCCCCACTTGTGTTCACTTTTGTATGATCTGTTACTGAAGAACCCGTGGTGCCTTAGATCTAGACCATGGTGGTCAAGGAGCTGCTTGGCCTCAGATCCTGTTCTTGTCTTCTCTGTGCTGTGTTGCTGTTTTTCCAAGGAGGGCCTGGAATTGAAGGCTCCTTTGGAGGGCCTCTCTCTGAGCTTAGGGAGAAGCACTGCTTAGACAGTGGGCTGGAGAGAAGAGGAGAACCCAGGGCATTTCTCCTCCTCCCTCTGTGCCTTGGGCTGACTGTCTGGCAGCAGCTCAATTTATCCCGTTGCCACAGCTCCACTGTACAGGCCCTCCTGAGTCCAGCACTGTGGGAGGATCCAGTGCCCCGAGCTCGGGCAAGGCCACCTCCTCTTAGTCTCCATCCTACATGTGGTCTCGGCTTCCTG
Organism: Oryctolagus cuniculus; assembly: GCF_964237555.1. Lineage (NCBI taxonomy): Eukaryota > Metazoa > Chordata > Mammalia > Lagomorpha > Leporidae > Oryctolagus > Oryctolagus cuniculus. Next base: position 9,493,450 of record NC_091437.1, read on the forward strand.
TGGTGGCAATGTCTGGGTTACTGCAACAAGCTGTCTGGCTCTGTTTTTCTATGCCATGTGGTGGGTTCCATGCAGGAAGCACACCTGGCAGTGGTGTGCCATCCCACCTTCTCCTTTGGTAAAGGAGGAATTTTCAGTCCAGAGAGAGTAACGTGTGCTTCCCGAGTCTCTCTGGAAGTCAGACTTCTAGCAGTTCAATCGCTGACGATGCAGTTAAGAATCCAGAAGGAAGATAGCTATAATGTGTTTAATGTGAGTAGCTGTTTAAAAAATCCTTGTACTCACGCCTCTGCATCAGCCCCTCTAAGCCAGCTCTGCTTTGGCCACGACTGTGCGAGTGATTATTCAAGTCGCTGTCATGACCAGATTCTCCTGGGAGGTGGTGCCTGAATCTGCCTGATGACAGCACTGCTCCCAGGCCTTATTTCTCTGAACACAGCTCTCATGGCCTAGAGTGACGGATGCATGTCCCTGATGCCCAGTTTACTATCAACTAAGGACTCACCTATTATAAAGAATCTGGATCCATAATTCATAGAGGCGTAAATAGCCAGTGCAGAAGGATGAAGTGAATTAGGAGTATTTTTTTTAAATGTTTATTTTCACACACACACACACAGAGCACAATCTTTCCATCCACCGTTCACTCCCCAAATGCCCAGAACATACAGGCCTGAGCGAGGCCAAAGCCAGCGGCCTGGAGCTCCATCCGGGTCTCCTGCAAGGGTAGCAGAGATACAACTACTTGAGCTGTTGCTGATGCTTCCCAGCATGCACATGGGAAGGCAGCTGGAACAGAAGCAGAGTAGCCAGGACCACGTGGGCACACCAATGTGTGATGCAGGGGTCTCAGGCTGCCACGTAACCTAACAACCACCCGTGGTGTGTCTGCTCTGGGGGACACCGGGACATTCTGAGCCCAGCTTAGCTTTAAGCATCTGATGGACCTTCAGTGCGAATGACAGCTTGATAACACCTCTGGCTACCTCCCTTCCCCCAACCTGGGATTTTATTCATCTCCTGTGAATTTTATTCTTCATATTCATTTAGAGATATTTACCTTTGCTAATGAGGCTGCCATTTATAAAAACAGCTGGGGAGTCCCTCCTATCCCACAGATTTCAAGCCATCTTTTAAGTCTTGAAAGAAATTTGGTGCCTTTATTTATAGAGACCTTAATCGATCATCAAGGTGCCTTTTCTTGCAAGGATCATTTGCCTTACTTGCCAGATATATCTCTGCAAGTCTTTGTCTATTTTCAAAATCAGATCTACCCATTAGGGGACAGGTGCTTAGCCTAGCAGTCCACACGCTCACATCCCACATTGGAGTACCTGAGTTCAACTTGTGGCTGCTATGCTGACCCAGGGAGGCGGCAGCAATGGCTCCAGTAATCAGTCCATGACACCCACATGGAAACCCTGGCTCCTAGATTAGATCCTGGCCCAACCTGGACCACTGTGGGCATTTGGGTGGTGAATCAGTGGATGGGGGTTCTGTTTGTCTCTCTGCCTTTCAGATAAAAAAAAAATCCACCTATAAATGAGAACTTCCACCACTGAGGAGATTTAAAAGTCTGTGTCACAGCTAAAGGTGATTTTAAGAAACGTGGTCAGGCCGGCACTGCGGCTCACTAGGCTAATCCTCTGCCTAGCGGTGCTGGCACACCGGGTTCTAGTCCCAGTCAGGGCACCGGATTCTGTCCTGGTTGCCCCTCTTCCAGGCCGCTCTCTGCTGTGGCCCGGGAGTGCAGTGGAGGATGGCCCAAGTGCTTGGGCCCTGCACCCCATGGGATACCAGGAGAAACACCTGGCTCCTGCCTTCAGATCAGCGCGGTGTGCTGGCCGCAGTGTGCTGGCTGTGGCAGCCATTGGAGGGTGAACCAATGGCAAAGGAAAGGAAGACCTTTCTCTCTGTCTCTCTCTCTCACTGTCCACTCTGCCTGTCAAAAAATAAAAAATAAAAAAAAAGAAAGAAACGTGGTCAAAGCCATTTTGAATGATGTTGGCATTGTGGCACCAGACTTCCCAGGATGTCTGTTTTGAAAAGGCATGGATTCGTCTGTATTCAGTTGTTCTAACTTGAGGCCAGGTGCTTTATAAAGAAGAGGGGGTTGATTTGTGTGTGGTTTTGGAAGCTGAAAGTCCAAGGCCAGGCAGCCTCATCTTTTTGGCTTCTGGTGAGGCACCTTGGCTATCACAATACGGTGGAGGAGCAGAAATGGAAAGAGCTCCCTGCAGAAGGGGGCACACGTGGCCTCCTTTTATAGCAGCTCTCTTGGGAGGACCATTGGGGGTTCCCTGAGAATTACATTAATCCCTCCTAAGGGGAGCACCTCCAATGACCCAATGACCTTCCACTAGGTCCCAACCCTTAAAGACTCCACCACCTCTCAGCATCTCCCCACTGGTGACCAAGCTTCCAGCACACAAATTCTAGGGCACAAACCACAGCACGGTATTATCCTTTGTTTTGCAGGCATCAAAGCACCTCTTCCATGACTAGTCCAAATACATATTTTATCAAAATTGAATCAAGTATTTTGCATATTAAATTTTTGGATGGTTATAGCCCATATCTCATTTTTTTTGTTTTAATGGGGAAAATTGCAAAGCATTCCCATTCAATCTAAAAAAACAGAAAACAATTTTCCCTCGTAGCTCTTCCATACCTACAAAACACACTGAAGCTTTCAGGAACCAGCTAGTGTTTCAAATATCTTACAATATTTCACACTTAGAAAGTCACAGACTTGGCAGATGAGCAACAAGCGCGCTGCCAAGCTTATGCTTTCCCAAGTTTACTTGCCATGTGCTTTGCTGTTTATCCCTTTTCTTTTAATGATGGGCTTTTTCTCTCCTTGTAGACTTACATACTTTCTTCATGGAACCTTCTACCTGTCTACTACTACAGCAGAATTTTCCTCCTAGTGATGTAGTGGGGGGGGAGCAAGCAGCACAACACCTCTCATCAAAAAGTGTGGTAAGGCCCAGACGTGTGTGAGCAGCTCAGAGTGGAGCTTTGCACTTCGCAGTAAGGCTTTGCAAGCTGCCTGAATGTGCAAATGCAGATCACAGAAGGGATTTGGGATGTGGACAGTGAACTTGAAGTGTACACTTTCATAGTAGATATTTTGATGGCAAGGGTCCAACAAGTGAGGAAATGTGGGTAATGTGGCTGTAGTTCTCTGAAATTAATGATTCAAGGTTCTGTTTAGGCATCTTGAAAGCATTATCTTGAATTGCATTGGCCACGTAATTCGTATTATTGTTTTTGGTGACAGCCCTTATATATTTTGGCTGTGAGTGCTCCTTGTTGGGAGAAGGGAAACATTGCTATGGCGGTCACCTACACTCCCGAAGCTGACTTGGGAAGCTGTCTTTTGCTGTAGTGATGAATGAGGCAAGCGTTTCTCAGGATGGTATTTCCTAGAACAACATTCTGGGAATTATTAGGTGTGGCTAAAAAGTGTTTCCTTGTAAAATAAGTATGGAGAATTATGTCCTTTCTTTGGAGAGTCATAACTTACAAGAACATACTTAAGGCTCTGAGAAGTCTTGCAGATAAAAGAACACAAATACTTGTTTGTTAACTTTGATCTATTAACATTTCCTTTTTTTCCCCCTATGAAACGCGTATTAATATCCTGCAGAATGCCAGCTTGGTGCGGGCTCATCCCGCGTGCTGTCAGCATGAGTGGGGTGATGGTGCTCTTTGGCAAGAAGTACCCAAGACGAGCTTCGGTGAACATGGCTATTTATTAATGATCAAGCCAAAGATTTTAAAGGGCAGGCGGAGGGGGCGTAGCTAATTCAGGGCAACACTAATTTTATAGGATAGAGCCGATATTGGCGCCACTATGCTTCTCCAATCAGCTTGAAGCTCACGTAGGCCACGGTAGTCCCATGGGTCTGGGACACACCCTGGAGCTGTTTACCTGATTGGTGAGACTGGGGGAATGTGCTCTGGGCTCCTGCCGCTAGCAGTCAGGCTGTGGGGTCCTTTCCAGGAGGCGTGGTGCGCCATGCCCTCTCAATCCCCTGCATGGGCTAGGCAGGCAGGCTCATGGGATCACCCACAGTTTGGGAGACATCTGACAAACCAGTCCTTTATTTTTATCACAGATTGAGAGACTGCTCTAGGATTTGCTGGAGTCAAGAAATATTATAGAGTTATACATCTCCATTTCCCAGCCTTAAAACATGTTTCAGGGAAGTTAGTTTTAAGTCTAGATATCAGAATTTGGCAAGCATAAAGTGATATAGAAGTTGGCAAGATGCTATGCTATACAAATTAGATAAATTTTCCAAAATAGGAGAGGAAAAATCATTTTCCTTCTGTCCTTTTAAATTCTCAACTGTTATCCTTGAGAGAATAACAGATTAACAAGAGAAAAATAAGCAGAAACTTATTAACATGTTTACCTGATGTATGCATGGGAAAAAAACTCAGGATAATTCTTGGCTCTGACCATGTAACATGTTCAACAAAAAACAATAAATTTTTGTTATTTATCTATTTAGAAATTTTATTTGTACTTTTCATCTTACTTCACACACACACAGACTTACACACACGTGGAGGCGGAGTGGGGAGAAGAGGTGGGGGAGAAATCTTGTCTCTGTTGTTTCAATCCCCAATGGCTCACAACATGTGGGGTTGGGCCAGGCCAAAGGCAGGAGTCTGGAACATCATCCAGGGCTCCTGTGTGGGCCACAGGGACTCAGGTACGTGAGCCACCATCTGCTGCTGCCTGGGATGGCGTTGGCAGGAAGCTGGAGTGGAGAACACGGAGCGAGACTGGAACCCAGCACTCCGCCATGGCATGTGTGTATGTCCAGTGGTGACTTCACTGCCGTGTCCAATTTTTGCCCCAGAACAATCAATTTTGAGAGAACTGACAAGATAAAGGAAAAGACCTTGGGTCTCTAGAGGAAGTACATTAAGGGAAGGCGAATAGGTGGGAAACCCGTGGGAGAAGGCTCGGTGGAGTTTGTCGTGTGGATTCCTCTGGTGCTGCCCCCAGGCAGACGTGGCCTGAAGTCCTCAGTGGCATTCAGGCTTTGTTCTCCCTGATGCAGGAGTGGGTGACAGCTTTTGTAGATGTGCAGCTTTTGTACTTGTTTCAGGTAAATTAAGTGGAGAGTAGAGAGTCTCTCTTGTATCCATTTCTCAGTTGCCTTCAGCTCAAAATAGCCCTCATGCCCAAGTGGTTTATTCTGGGTGGCCCATCCTGCTGCCCTTCACCACCTTACGTGCCAATCATTTCTGGAAAAGACCGAGAGGTATTTGTTTTCAATTCTCATAAAAGTTGAAAATATAATTACAGTTCATCCAAAAGGTGTTTCACATTCTGAATAATTTCTCAGGCTTATTATATAAATGTGGTATGTGATTTATTCCCTCAAAATAAGGCACAGCATTGCTGTTAAAAGGGAGATTTATACTCTCTGTGTTATGTTACATCCAATGCAAGCAATCTCAAATTACCAGAGCCAAGCTACTATTCCAGGATAGATGGGCTGGAAAGTTCTGGAATGAAGACCAAAGACAGCCACGGGAGTCGGTGGTCCCTTCTGGACTTGCCAGGCAGAACCCACTCTCCCCTCCAGGCCTCGCGTGCTGCCCTCCCCCTCTGTGGGGATGCATTTCCCAAAGCTTTTGTCACAGAAACCACCGCCTCCAAGCAGTCCTTTCTGGTTTTCTGGGACTACTGTGATCCCACCTGGGGGTGGCATCTTTGTCCTAGGGTGTTTATAGTCTAAGTGTGTGTTCTGGTCAAGGCTCCCCTGCAATCCACACTCCCAGTTCAGTCCTTGTTTTTCCTGATGTCTGGTATTTATGGCCTTGACCCGAACAATGCAGAAAAACAACCGCAAACCCTGCTCCTCCCTTTAAGTACTCTCATGCAGACAGGACGATAAAAACAAAACAGGCATCAGAGGGCCCCAAGTGTTTTGTGTTAGCCTTCACGGTCTCCCCAGACACCATCTTGTACCCAAGCAAGAACTTTAAAGTCCTTCTTTCAGCATTGTTTTTCTAGGAGGCCTCACTAATTTAATGAGCAAGATATTTTTCAATATTTTGATTGCATGTGTTGCTTTTATAGTGCTATTTTAGGGTGTGTAAATTCTTGGCAGCTGTCAGGATTAAACAAACAAACAAAAAGCAGCGGATGCTATGAAATAAGATCCTTTAGGGGGTCCATTACCTTTGGACTCTGAGCCGTTGCCTGATTACCTTCGGTTTCACAGCTAATTCATGGAATCCCACGAAGTAACACCTTAGCATTCGCCCAGGGTTAGGTTTACAAGGTGTTTTTGTCTGCCGCATTCCTTCCATCAGTCAACTGCCCAATTAGCTAGTTAGGCCTTTAATAAAAATTGCTCTAAAACCAATACATAACAGACAATACATAAAACAAATAAGGCAAAGCATTGACTCCAAAGGCTTTCAGTCTGGTGACAAGAGGGAGACATACAGCCCAGTAAGGGGACTAGAACTTTGTGGTGCGAATCTGTATGGACCACTGTGGGGGCGCCACAGGAGAGGAGGGGTGGACAGGAAGGGAGATACAGACCAGGACCCCTGCAGTGAAGTCTTCCTGAAGCCTGACCTGTGCTACTCTGTCCTTGGTTGACCGGTGAGGGACCCTCTTCTCATGGGTAAAGCAACTTGAGATTTCAGAAGCACATTGTCCCATTGCACAGCAACTCCCTTGCACCTGCCCGGTTCCCAGACTGTGCACCCTCACGTTCTAGCTGAGATGGGAAAGAGAAAGAAAAGCCAGGGAGCATGAAATGGAAGAAAAGGTTTACTCAGACTTAGCCTGGTTCCCAGAGTAGCCAGAACAACAACTTGATTGAAAATGTTATTCATCCGTAAAAACAAGAACGGAAGCCAAACCCAAAGGCAGGTTTTGAGCAGGAAACAATGGCTTTGCTAGGATTTACAGGCCTGCGGGGTTTCTCGGTGGCATAGGGTATTAAGGAAAGTTATTGCAAAAATATTCAAAGTACTTGGACGTTCTATCCCCCAGGCAATAGGAGACTCACATTTTGGAGTTTGCGCTTCTGTTCGCCGGAAACTTTGAAGGAAATGAGGTTTGGAAGAATGATCCGCTTCTGCATTCGCCACCCACAACCCCAGGTTCGATTTCTTTCTTACTGTGTACACTAAAAGCCACTGGATTTGTCGGAGAAGAACGCGTCCTCTTGGTCGCACTTGCTGTGTGTGGCCACGTGTCGGTAATTTGTGCCATAATGACCTGCAAAATGCCTTAACAAGAGCATATACACGTTTAAGACAACAGGGGCAAGAGCAACTTAATACTGGTACCTGTTGTCTTTATTCTCTAAAATAACGCTTAATGTTAGATATTAGGAGGCAGTGCCCTTCAAAGAATTCTGGCATAAGCTGATATGATGGGGGAAAACTATGATGGGGGATGCTCTTCATTCTCTTTCCCTCTGTATTTCATATATTCACGTGAGAGTTATGAGCTGGAGTGGCACATGTTATACGTCATCCAGTTCTAAGGATTCTACTAGAAAGCTGGCGGGTTATCTGAAAACAGTTCCTATGCCTCCAACAAGTAGGCAGCCCCTTACCTTTTTTTAAATGTATTTTTTAAAGATATATTTATTTGTTTGAAAGGCAGAGTTACAGAGAGGCAGAGGCAGAGAGAGAGAGAGAGAGAGAGAGAGGTCTTCCTTCCACTGGTTCACTCCCCAGGTGGCCTCAATGGCCAGAACTATGCTGATCCAAAGCCAGGAGCCAGGAGCTTCTTCAGGGTCTCCCACGTGGGTGCAGGGGCCCAAGGACATGGGCCACCTTCTACTGCTCTCCCAGGCCGTAGCAGAGAGCTGGATTGGAAATGAAGCAGCGGGAACACGAACCAGCATCCACATGGGATGCCGGCACTGCAGATGGCGGCTTTACCCACTGTGCCACAGCGCTGACCCCAGCCCTTTACCTTTTATGATCACTTAGAAATTAAAAGAGTTTTCAAAAGACCTTTTCAGACCTTCATAAAAACCCTGAGGGGGAGGCACAGGGAACAGAATCTTCAGGATTTGTTTATAACCCATGAATAAACTGCAGGCCAGAGAGGTGAAGGCGAGACTCTGGCTGATAATAAGGAGGACTGTTGTCCTCCGGGCCAGGGCTCTCTGTTATACTGCTGCTTTGCAGAGACACAGGCTGTACCCCTGTTGTGCCCCACGATTTCTCAGACGTGTGGTGTGAACAGTTGCAAAGGAAGGCAAATGAGTACCACCACGTCGTACCCATGAGAAAGGATGAGAAATTATACACCCTAGTGGTACCTGGGCCTGAATTATTTGCATATGTGAGCAGCAGAGCCTAATTAAACTGTGAGCATAAAGAAGCATGTATCTCTTCCTGGGAGTACCTGCCTCCAAAAAGAGTTAGTCTGGATGAACGCAGCCCCTAGGGACCCTCATTATAACACGGTGTGCAGTTTAAATTACAGAGAAGGGAAGAAGGGGATGATAACACTAATGTAAGCCCATTTTCTCAAGCCACACGAGCCCGGAGTTGTAAAAGGGGTCACACAACTGGTAATAGCGCGTATTTTTAGCTTTGATCCCTCTGGCTAGTACAAACCTTCCTGCCCTCTCTGCCCACCCCTGGCACAATCCCCAGGGGCTGTCTCACGTGCTTGCTAGTTTTAGCAGCCACCTGGGGGCTCATCATGTAGCTGTTCCTCCCCTGCCTGAGCCCCCAGGTTAGCGGGCTGGCTGCCCTCCACAGGGACATAGCCTTTGGTTTCCATAGGTGGCCTCCCCTGGCACCGTTCTTGCCTCTGCCTCTGATTTCTTTCTTGGACTTGTGGATGTCAGCTGGGCAGAAGTGGGTTAGTGCCTTTTTCTCTATTTGAGGATATGCATGAATCTCAAAGCAGGACAAGGTCTTTGGTAGATTTTTTTCCCTTTATTTTTAAATGTAGAACCTTTTCTCTTTTTTAGTGCTGATAGCCTTGTCTACGAGGGTAGGTGAAGCCTAGACAAGGCTGGGAAAAGGACTAAGTGCTTTATCAAGACCATCAGCTAGTCATTCCTTTGGTTCTTCATGCAAGTAGACTCTAGCCTTCCTTGTTCTTTAATCTGCCTAAGGGGCCCAGAATCTCTCCACTCAACAGAACCCAGACTTTAGCCTGGGGAGCCAAAAATATCAATACTCTGCGCTCAACCCAGGACTGATTTTTTCCCCTCCTATTTTTTGTTCTCTCTTTCTTGTATTTTTGACCTCTGCTTCTTTAGTTAATTGAATTCCTTTTATGCTTAGCTCATAAACAGAAAACCGCTTTGCAAGGCAAAACTCCTGAGGTCAGATCCATCTCACGCAGAGAAAGGAAGGGAACAAAGCAAACGCACGAAAGCGAGAGGTGCTTTTCAGTGAGAAGAGGGGCTTCCCACACGCCCTGTCATTCCCAGAGCTGAGCAAGAAGGAGTCTGGAACTCATTGATGTTCTACACCCACGGCAGAATAAATCTCAGCTGGGATATAAAAGTAGGGTTTAAAATTAACCAAGGGAGGCAGAGCTCACTGGTTTGCGTTTGTGGGCGGCAAGTGTCTAGGAGCTGCTGCTGGGTTCGTGTCCTGGGGGAGGCGAATGTTGCTCTAGGGGGCATCACTGGGCAGCCGCCCTCTCCCATTCTATTCCCAGCGACTCCTCAAACCACCGGAGTCCACAACACCCACACAGAGGATCAAATGCCACCTGCCGGTTCGCAATCTGTTAGCAGGAGGGTGTCCCTCTACCAGGTAACTCTTCTAGAAATGAGAATAATGTGGGGGGAAATGCAGCAGTCCGGGTGGCAGGAGACCTGGAACTCTTCTCTACTGTTCTCTGTGCCATCTTTTCAGGGTTACTCCAGTCTCTCCCTCCCTCCCTCTGCTCCTTTATAAATAGGCTTTTTCGACACAATTGTCTCTTTAAAATCCTGAGTCTATGACTGTGGACAGGTGGACTATGCCCCCCCCCCTTTTTTTTTTGACAGGCAGAGTGGACAGTGAGAGAGAGAGACAGAGAGAAAGGTCTTCCTTTACCGTTGGTTCACCCTCCAATGGCCACCGTGGCTGGCGCGCTGTGGCCGGGGCACCGTGCTGATCCGATGGCAGGAGCCAGGAGCCAGGTGCTTTTCCTGGTCTCCCATGGGGTGCAGGGCCCAAGCACTTGGGCCATCCTCCACTGCACTCCCGGGCCACAGCAGAGAGCTGGCCTGGAAGAGGGGCAACCGGGACAGAATCCGGTGCCCCGACCGGGACTAGAACCTGGTGTGCGGGCGCCGCAAGGCGGAGGATTAGCCTAGTGAGCCGCGGCGCCGTCCGACTATGCCCTTCTAAACCCAATGAGTTTCTTCTGACTCCAGTAGAAAGTTTCTAGTTGTGAGGGAAGATGCTTCCCCTTGCATTTATTTACTGAGGACCTCCTGTGTACCAGATACTATGCAAGGCACCCTTTACATGTGCCATTGAATCTTTAATGATGACAATGACAAATCCATAGCATTTGCTCTGTCATTCTGTTAGCAGAGATGGGTGGGGTGGGCTCTTATCTTTGGGTAAGAAAGAATTCATACGTGAGACAGAGAACAGTGGTTAGCAAGGTTTACTGGGATAGGGCATCCGTCAGAACCGATGGGATGGAATCTGAGAGTGCCCAGTCCCCCAGACTGGGGAGAGCAAGGTTACACAGTTAAATGGAGACACTACACCTGGCAGTCCGGGGAGGAGGGGTGCGGCCCAGCAGAGAGCTGAGTGCTGGGTACGCGGTCTGTATTCAGACTGGGGCTTATAAGGGAAAGGGGTCTGCGAGTGTGGTTTAGGAACAGTTCCTCCCAAGGCAATCAGCCTGGGGAGCCCTCCTGGCACCGGGCAGAGCAGCCTCCCTAGGAGGGGGGCCTTGCAGGGAGGGGGTGGTGGTTTAACTTGAGATTCTCCTGGGGAACTGTCGCTGAGACCACCTCTAAAGTTATCAGGGTCTGGGCAGGGTGTTGACGCGTCCACCACTGGGCTGCTTCCAGGGTGAGCTTCTGCAGGTGCTTTGTTCATCGCAGGCCCCCGTGGCACACACATAGGCTGATTTCTAGCTTCTTACCTAACAATTTAATCCGTTTACACACACTGCCTCCCTTAAATCCTCATCCCAAACCCTAGAAATTGGTACCACGACAGCGTCCACTTTGCAGATGACCATCTGCACTGCACGCTGCTGGAACCAACCAGGCAGTGAGCTCCCAAGGTCGCAGGGCTGACTTCCATATCTACAAGCTGTGGCAGACAGTGGTCTTCTACTGAGAGCAGGAAACGGGGTCCTCACGGAGTGTGGGTGACTGGCCGTGGCCCCAGGGCAGTAAGCAGCTCACCTGGACATCAGAGGTGGCCCGGCTCCTTCTGCAGCCCACGGTCTTTCCACTGGGCTTCCTGGCCTTCCTGGAGGCATGTTTACTTTACCCTGCACTGCACAGCATAGCACTCTGAATGAAAGAAAAGTTTGCCAAGTGAAAAGCAAATTAATAAGATATTTGGGGTACTTTGCAGTAAATAACTCTTTCCCAATCCTCATCTCCTCCCACTCCTGTTGCTGAAGCCATTACAGTAACAATTTCCTTGGCCCAGCTGAGGCTGTGTGGGAGTGAAGCTTCTTAATTTCACAGCTCTGGGCAGACAGTGGAGACCAACAGAATTTCCCTTTAGCTTGCGAGCCGCAGGTCAGAAATTGGATATATCAGATGGTGGCTTTCCCCAGCAGCCTGCTCTTGGCCTTCCTGTGTTAGCCACCACCTCGAACAACATTATGTTATGAGAGAAATAGAGCTGAAAATTAGGTCAACACGAAAAACCGAAGACATGTCAATGCCAAGCTGTTTCCTGAATAGATTAGACCTAGACGTCCATCCAACATGTCTGCCTGGGGCTTGAGGAGGGCAATATTTTTGCTCTTTTCTTTTATAATAAAGAATCCCTGGGAATGTTCAGACATCCCCCGTGAAATGGAGAGGCCAGAACAGAAATGTGATCATTGCTAGATGACACACAACTAAATTGGAAGCCAGATGCCCACGTTTATAGGCAGGAAGAGAGTGGGTAGGTGTTGAGAGACTATGAGCAATATGAAGACAAGTCTCAGGCCCGTTCTCTGAGAGCTAGGGATGTATTAAGAGAAATGAGTTATCAGGTGCAGCGATCCATGCTGTGAGGAAGCTCACTGCTGTTTACTTACTGCCTGCTCAAGGCTCCCGGCTGAGCCTTCCCCCAAGCATCTGACAAGGTAGAGGGTGTTATTCCCCACACTAGGGTAGGAAACCAAGATGTCCCAGGGCAACAGCTGTATCTTAGCACAGTTGATATTCAAACCTAGGTGGTTCTAATGGCATTCATGTGCTCCTCCCCTACAGTTTGCCATGCACTGAGCAGGGTCCCATCTGACAATTAACGGTTTAATCCATCAGGTATGCTTTCAGAGGAGTTAAAGGTATGCATAATTACCTCAACAAGTCACAGGTTGATCATTTTCCAGTGGTGATAGTTTGAAGAATCTTGAACAAATCAAATGATTTTTGGCTTTTTGAAAGAAATATGCAAAACAGAAAACTTCCCCAATTTCTTGTGCCTTTATGTTTTGGGGGTGGATCTCCAGGATGGCCTTTGGGTGGAGGACAAAAGAGGTGTGGGTCTCACTTGGCTATGTTACTCAGTAGTAACCAAAGACTTTCATTTCTGACTTGGTTACTTCAAAATGACTATGTCAGCTCAGCAGGTGTTATGCTATGATGTGAATGCAAAAAAACAGATCAAATCAATAATGGAGGGAGTGAAAACCCTACTCTGTGAGCTCTTTAAAAAGATTTTGGGAAATGTGTATGCTGAGAAAATATGCATGAATTTCAAAATTGATTTGCATCAAAATAAATGTATCATTTAATCCCATATTTTACATGAACTTCTTACAGTATGCTCACCTTTGGCCCTGGTTGGGTCTTACTGGTAATTCTGTGTTTACTTCTGGGGTACATACATTAAGACAAATATAAAGCACCTAGGACACATTGGAGAACTCTGGATGGCAACCAGAAAATGAAATCTGGACCATTGCAGGGTAGGGCTGTGGAGGTGATGAGAAGTCTTGTAGAGAGCTGGGATAACAGCCTTCAAAGAGTAGAGTGCCTTCATGGGATGAGACCAGACACAACGGGCCTTGGAGAAATGAATTTTTCCTTTTCAGGAAAAAAAAAATTGTTACACCTGCTCAGTGATGTGGTTTTCTTTTGGAAGTGGTGGATTCCCATCCCTGAGATATGTGAGCCTGAGCCGAGGGACTACGTGGTGCAGCAATGGTAGAGGGAACCCAGGGCTAAGCGTGCAGATTGCATTTCACAAATATGCCGATTTTTCTCACCCCTGAGCATCTTGACAGCTGCTGGATTGGCCTTCCAGGCTTTGCATCCGTCTTTGTCACCAGGGTTGAGCTGTGTTTTGGGGGGAATGAAGACAGATGAAAGGGAATGAGAAGAATGTTGTGGCTGAGGTAGGGGTCTAAATTTCTATTGCAGGTCCTTGCCTTTTATCTAGAGAAGCATTCTAAGTACAGGTACAAATATGGTGCACAACATGATAAAGTATATGTAAAAGGGGAGCAAGACACACAGACACATGGGCATTGTTCAGGAATAGAATGGGCCAGGCAGGGAAAGCATGGAGGAATGAGGTATAGGGACAGTGCTTAAACAGCCCGTCTGGTCTTCATCTGCAGACAGAAAGAGAGAGAGAGAGAGAGAGAGAGAGAGAGAGAGAGAGAGAGGGAAAGGGAGGGAGAGGGAGGGAGAAAGGAAGGGAGGGAGGGAGGGGAGAGGTAGATTGAAGAGCAAGGCTCTCTCAGTTGCTGGCCTCTTATGTGGATGGAAGAGGAGTGGCTGTGGTACCTCTACCAATTCCCAGGTAGAGGGAGATAAATTCTGAGAAAATGGTTATTTGACTGATGGGCAGGCAGATAGGATTACATAGGGTGAGGGAGGTGTGGTTTCCAGCTCATTGCCCTAATCTAGCTCTCTGTCTTATCTCAAATCAAATCCACAAGGGAAGAGCAGTTACTTCATCCATTCTAATATTGGTCTGCCATTTATATTTTGCCTTTTCTCTGTGCTGCACCTGCCTGCCTTAGGCTGTGGGTCCCCAGAAACCTGAGATTGCAACTGCTTTGTGATCTTCCACTTAGCACTCTATCTCATCCAGTTGCCTTCTTATAAATGTTATCTGACAATGATTTTTTATCAGGTATCAAATATTGTCAGACTGCAACAATAAGTTACTCTAACTTGGCTGCATATATCGACTCTAATTTTAGGTCTTCGAAACTTGTGATTGCTTCCTTTCTCTGGGGGAAGACAGAACTTGAGTTATTTTGCAGATCTTACTAAGTTGGAAACCTCAGGTCATCCAAGAGGCAAAGGACTGAAGGGCTCCTAGCACACTTAAAAGTAGTGTTAAAAATGACCCATGTGTTAGCTGCTCTGCTCCCAGCTGCAGACCTGGTAGGATATTCGATATTCTTGAGCCTGGGACCCTTCTTTAAAAACCTCCTAAGGGACTGAATGTGAATGACAGAAGGCTTTCGCTCAGAGCCTACAACTGACTCCTGTGGTGAATCCAGTAAATATTGCAGCAGGAGGGGTGGACGCCGACTATTTTATTCCTTTCCTCAAGGCAGGCACTGTGTGCCCATGGCAGCATCTAATCTCCAGTGGCCTCTATTGTCACACCTAGAAGCAAGTTTCTTTTTAATTCTGGGTGGAACTATAAACAGAGGAAGGCGTGATTCATGGACAAGAGCCGCTTTGAACACAGGGTCATGTGTTTATGAGTTCTGCTCTTTTTGATCCTCTGCCCATGTCTTGGAAGGGAAACTGAGACCTTGGCCAGAGCATGCCAATTCCATTTACTTCCATGGATTAGTGGTAAAGGATCAGGTCCATGGTGGAAGACTGCAAAGCCCTACAACATGAGGTTCAAGCAAGATGTGGCTCAATCCAGATTTGCCCTTTGGTCCAGGGTTTTTTTTCCTGAGCTCCAGGAATCATTAGAGCCAGCTTTGAGAGGCGTGCTTCTCTTCCTTCTGGTGTACACACAGCAGCCAAGTACCTGGTGGGACAGTTTCCTTACAGTTGGTTTTATTCGAATCTCCGGGCTCTTTTATAATTGGGTTTTAATTATTGTGTAGTTATTTGAAATCCCACGAGTCTCAACTCATCACTGTTACTAATTTGGCTGTGTGTGCGTGTGTGTGTGTGTGTGTGTGTGTGAAACATTCTTAATACATCGCTTCTCACAAGGGTGGATCAGGAAGATCTAGTGCATTGAATCTTTATTTTTTGGTCTTTCCTCGCCCTCATCCTCAAAGTCTATCTCTTTAAGAGCTGCCATTCCCTTTCTCCCTGCCTCCACATCTCCCATTCTGTTGAAACATGGCCCAATCCCCAGCCTGGTTTCCCCAGTCCTTGCTAAAACACTGACTTATAATGGTTTAAATTAAGGTATCCCTTATCACAAAGACATTTGTATTTTAATAAAAATCTTTGAAGAATAAATATTCAAGGTACTGAATCTCCATGGTTAAATTTAAAAATTAATTATTTTAATTTTATTTGAAAGATAGAGGCAGATAGGAGGAGGGTGGAGAGACAGAGAATCTCCCAGCCTGGCTGGGCCAGGCAGGAGCCAGGAGCCTGGGATTCATTCCAGGTCTCCTATGTGGGTGTCAGGGACCCGATTTCTTGAGCCATCACCTGCTGCCTCCCAGGGTACCCATTAATTGGAAGCTGGAATTAGAAGTAGATGCTGGACTTGAGCTGCCACTGTATGGTTAAATTTTAAGCACTGAGATAAAGCACTCTCTGATGGAGATCCAGGGAGTTGCATTGGTCACACAACAGGATTAGGGCTCATTGTGCTTCAGATAAGTGGGTACACTGGCGAAGCCTGGGAAATCCCACCTTTTCGCAATAAACATAGAGGTGGCCCTTCTGTGCTAGTGTGTGGGAAAATGAAAGAGGAATTCCTTGGGGCACTGTTTGGGCTGGAGAGGAAGGAGATTTGGTGCTTGGGCAGTTTATGAAATGTTTTGTTGTTGCTGCTGTTGGGGGGCAGATGGTGGGTAGAGGGGCTTAAGCAGGCGAGGCAGGGAGCTGCAGAGTCCAGAGATGGGGAATCATAGCCTGTGGGGAAATCAGATGTGCTCATTAGTAGACTGGCCCAGAGGTAGAAGGTGCAATGGAGGTGTGAGGGCCATTTGCACTGGGGGATCTGCAGAAGCTGTTTATAAAAAGTGGTGCTGTGGCTTAGTAGCTCAAGCCTCCGGGAGCAGCGCAAGCATCCTCTATGGGCACCGGTTTGATTCTCGGCTGCACCACTTCCGATCCACTTCCCTGCTAATGGCCTGGGAAAGCAGTGGAAGATGGCCCATTCTTTGGGCCCCTTCACCCATGTGGGAGACCGTGAAGAAGCTCCTGGCTTTGGATCAGCCCATCTCTCGCGGTTACAGCCATTTGGGGAGTGAATCAGTGGATGGAAGACCCCTCTCTTTGTCTCTTCCCCTCCTGTTTGTGATGCTGCCTCTCAAATGAATGAATAAATCTTTTCTTTTAAAAAACAAAGTGGAATTTTAACTTTAAGACAAATTGTACTTTGGGAGTTTGTCCTGTTGAGAGAAATGACTGAAGCATGGCCTGTGCTGCATTTGAGGGAAGGAAGCTTAGAGGAGTTGAGCAGAGTGTTGTGCCTTAAGCTACAAAACCCAATAAGGACCCCAATCCTGCAGGGCCTTGAATGTGTGGTTAACTGTTTTAGATTTTTTTCTGCTCACAGTGGAAAGCTATTTAAGGCTGGTGCCGCAGCTCAATAGGCTAATCCTCCACCTTGTGGCGCCAGCACCCCGGGTTCTAGTCCTGGTTGGGGAGCTGGATTCTGTCCCGGTTGCCCCTCTTCCAGGCCAGCTCTCTGCTGTGGCCCAGGAGTGCAGTGGAGGATGGCCCAAGTGCTTGGGCCCTGCACCAGCATGGGAGACCAGGGTAAGCACCTGGCTCCTGGCTTCGGATCACCGTGGTGCGCTGGCCGCAGCGCACTGGCCGCGGCGGCCATTGGAGGGCGAACCAATGGTAAAAGGAAGACCTTTCTCTCTGTCTCTCTCTCTCACTGTCCATGCTGCCTGTCAAAAAAATAAATAAATAAAATAAAAAAAGGAAAGCTATTTAAGATCTGAGCAGCAGAATAATATTCTTAAGAAAAATAAAACTCTGCCCAGGATGGGTTAAAGGGAGGGGGTTGACATGCTTGTGTGTGTGCTGTTTGGGAAGGGCAGGAGAGTGCTTCTAATTCACTAGGTGTACAGTGTATCTGCTGGAGCAAAATGAGCAGCGTGTCTTCTTGAATAAATCCTCCTCCCATATGTGCGTTCTTTCTCATCACGGAGCAAATATTTGGCAGTCAAGTTATCTTTAAAGTAATAAGAGCAAAAGCTATTTGGAATAACTGTTTCAGAACCATTTGTTATTCTATACAGACCTATGAGCAAATGGGATTGCACGAAGGCACTTAATGTAGGATGTGCCGCTTCTGCAGGGGCTCTGTGCTATCACACACACTTTTATCTCCGCCAAAGCTCAGAGGCAGCTGCCACTGCTATTACTCAAAGACCTGGAGTGTCAACAAGATAATCGAAGCAGCAAAGTGGGAGTCAAAATTTTTCCGGCTGTTTCTTGAAGACTTAAGGAGATGGTTTTCTTTGTATTCCCCATATTGAGAATACAGAAGGCTCCCAGATAGCTAATCTTTATCAGGTCAAACGTCTCAAAAGGGAGTGAAATTATTTTCTGGTTGCTTTTTGGCTTTAGGCAAGTGTTTTAGCGACTTCTAAACCTTCCCTCCTGAATAAAAAAAGAAAAAAACAAACAAAAAACTGAGGCCAGGCTGTACAGTTCCAGTTGTTTTTGTGTAGAAAGCACAGCGAGATGGAAACGGTTCTGAATCCTTTCTAATGGGTCTGGATGCCAGCCCTGCAAGTGGGCAGCCGGACAGATTGTATTTCACGGACAGCGATGTGTTAGTGGAAGTGACATGTGTGACTTTGGGGCCAGCATGTTGAGTGCCAGTGTAAGACTGAACTGACTTTTTCTTTCCTCTGGAATAAAGCCTGACAAATTTCTGGCTAGTGTTGGCTTTGTCAGCCTGGGTCCAGGAACGAGGACAACAAGGAGGAAAACGCTCCACCAGCCCACAGTCAGCATGTCCTGAAGCAGGAAATCATTGTTACTTTAAGTCACTCAGATTTTGGAGAGCGGAGTTATCAGTTTCAGTAGAATAAGCAAGCCCATTCTTTATTGATAATAGGCTCCAAAGAACGTGACGAATGCAGGAATATCCCACGAGTCTTAAGATTTTTGTAGTCCTTCCTAGAGACAGATGTCAAATCTGCTTGGAAGGGAAGTCCTATCATTGGGCTGGACCACCTCTGGGCAGTGATGCTGTAGGACTTGAGGGGTAGAAGACAGTGGGATTAGAGAACTCCAAGGTCCTTAGTAGTCTAAAAATCCCGAGGGTGGGTCTTGCACCTTGCACTTGTGCAGCAAATGTCATATGTGAGTGTTTTCCCCAGTGTTGACTTATTTGCTCTCTTGTGAATAGCAAGAAGTTTTATCTGCTGTGCCTTCCAGGAAGACTTGTACAGGTGCTTTGGAGGAGAAGCAAGATAATTCTTTACCTGAGTCCCATAGGCATTTACTACTATCTTTAAACAAGTGTTCCTGGTTATTGTTGATGTTGTTTGAAATTAAACTTTGAATTTTTATATTATTGTAGATTCACCTGCAGTCTTAAGAAATCATCCAGAGAGATCTTTTGTAACCTTTACCCACTTTGGCCCAATGGGAACACATTACCCTATCATGGTACAAGGTCAAAGCCAAGAGGTTAATGTTGATGCGGTCAAGGCACACAGCTGCCCCACCACCTTGAGCATCGGTCATATTACCCCTTTACACCACACTCCTCTTCTCTCCCTCCCCCACTCCTTAACCACCAGCAGCTATCGATCAGCTTCCACTTCTCTAATTCTGTCACCTAAAAATGTTATAAGTTGTGGGGAGCAATCCGGACTGGACTGAGTTACTGGAATTAAGACTTATTCTATGCATCTGCTCTCCCACAATATGGCGCTGGGAGAGGAGAAAACAGCTTCTATGCAGCTGCCTCCAGTTCAGCCAATAAACTGTAGGACCTGCTCCTGATTGGAGGAGAGCAGCGTACTTGGCGTGTGGGCAGCCGAGTTGGGATTGGCAGAGGAGGACTATAAAGGAGGAGAGAGACGGCATGCACCAGGAACATCTAAGGGGAACACCTGTGCAGCCCCCGAGAGAGCCGGCCAGCGGTGTGCCGCTCCCCTGCGGAAGTGGGGAAAGTGGCCAGGGGGAACCGCCCTTCCACGGAGATGGAAGGGACAGTAGCCAACCCGGGAAGAACCAGCAGCAAACCCGGGGAGGGCCGAGCAGACGAAAGAACAGCGCAGGGTCCTGTGTCGTTCCTCCACGAAGAGGGGGAGCGACATAATGGTGCTGTGACTCGGATAGGAAACCTAGGACGGATAGGAAACTTAGGAGGAAAGAAATGGGAAAATACCGGAGAGAGAGACTAGCAAACAGCCTAGGGAAAAGCTGGACGGAAAAGGTGCCGGAAGAAGCTATTGAAAGCCTAGGCATAGACTCGGATATGGACTGTGGGAAAGAAGTTAGGATTGAAAGCGAAAGTGAAAGCTTTCATAGACTCGGATGCGGACTATGGCAGGGAAGCTAGGAGATTGAAAGCGAAAGTGAAACCTGGAGGAGGCTTGGACTCGGATACGGACTGTGGGGAGTAGCCAGGAGAAATGAGAGGAATATTGTTGGAAGAAAACTTAAGGAAACATACCGGGTAGAGAGAAATGTTAGGGAGGATGAAGCCGCGAGTGCAGGCCGAGGAGGAGACATAAGCCACCTTGGAATTCTTCAAGTCACCCCGGGGAGCAAGAGGCGAAGATCTGGAACCAGAGGCAGAGACGTGGGCCGCCAGGTTGAAATTCGCCAGGTTAGTCCGGGGAACTTGGACTGAATGCCGGTGGTGGCGGAAACATTCGCAGAAGCCGCCGCGTGCAGAGAGAGCACGGGGCGTGAATAGATAGGGAGCGCGGGGCTGGCGCGAGGCCGTGGTGCGGGCGCGAAGTGCGTGGAGACCGCGGAGCGTGCGCGCAGAGCCGGGAACCCGCCGGCGGGGCGAGGCGCCGGGAAGCCGCGCAGAGCCGTGAAGCTGCCGCGGGGCGAGGTGCCGAGAAGCAGCCTTGGGGCAGGCGCCGCCGGGAAGCCGCAGGGATAAGAGAAACAGAAGTTTAGAAGTAAAATGAGAGAAATAGGAATGCTGGAAGATAGAAGTAAAATGGGAGAAATAGGAATGCCCGGAGATAGAGAAATAGAGAAATAGAAAGGCCTCCCCACAACATGGCAATGAGAGAGCTTGGATTCGGTCTGCCTGATTAGTGAGGCGATGAGCACCTGCGGGCGGCTAGCAGCTTATGCGCCGCAGGTCACCGAAGACAGGCACGAATTAACATCAATAAGGCCTCCCCACAACACAGCAATGAGAGAGCTTGGATTCGGTCTGCCTGATTAGGGAGGTGGTGAGCACCTGCGGGCGGCTAGCAGCTTATGCACCGCAGGTCACCGAAGACAGGCACGAATTAACATCAATAAGGCCTCCCCACAATATGGCAATGAGAAGGCTTGGATTCGGTCTGCCTGATTAGTAAGGCGGTAAGCACCAGCAGGCAGCTCGACCAGAGTGTGAGCTGCAGGTCACCGAAGATAGGCACGAATCAACACCAATAAGTCACCCCACAACATGGCAATGAGAAGGCTTGGATTCGGTTTGCCTGATTGTTAGGGCTTGTAAGCCCCTGCAGGCAGAGCAGAGCATGCGCTGCAGGGCACTGAACACAGGCACGCATCAGCGCCTAAAAACCTCCTCACAACATGGCGAAGAGAGGACCCGGATTCGGTTTGCCTGATTGATAGGACTTGTAAGAACCTGTGGCAACTCTAGCAAGTAGAGCAGAGTGTGTGCCGCGGGACACCGAAGACAGGCGCGTATCAACGCCAAAAATAAAAAGAAAGGGGGATCTGTAGGGAGCAACCTGGACTGGACTGAGTTACTGGAATTAAGACTTATTCTATGCATCTGCTCTCCCACAATATGGCGCTGGGAGAGGAGAAAACAGCTTCTACGCAGCTGCCTCCAGTTCAGCCAATAAACTGTAGGACTTGCTCCTGATTGGAGGAGAGCAGCATACTCGGCGTGTGGGCAGCCGAGTTGGGATTGGCAGAGGAGGACTATAAAGGAGGAGAGAGACGGCATGCACCGGGAACATCTAAGGGGAACATCTATCTGAAGGAACACCTGTGCAGCCCCCGAGAGAGCCGGCCGGCGGTGTGCCGCTCCCCTGCGGAAGTGGGGAATGTGGCCAGGGGGAACTGCCCTTCCACGGAGGTGGAAGGGACAGTAGCCAACCCGGGAAGAACCAGCAGCAAACCCGGGGAGGGCCGAGCAGACGAAAGAACAGCGCAGGGTCCTGTGTTGCTCCTCCACGAAGAGGGGGAGCGACATAATGGTGCCGTGACTCGGATATGAAGCCTAGGCAGGGTTTAGTGTCGTTCCTCCGTGAAGAGGGGGAGCGACAATAAGTGAAATAAAACTGTAATCTTTTTGGATTGACTTTTTTTCCTGCTAAAGATTTATTTATTTACTTGCAAGGCAGTTACAGAGAGGGAGAGAAAGAAAGGGAGAGATAGAGAGAAAGAGATTTTCCATCTGCTTGTTCACTGCCCAAATGTTGGCAATGACCTGGGCTGAGCTAACAAGCAGTATTTTCCTCCTAACATACTTCTCTGAAGACTCATCCAAGTCTGGTCCTCTTTATTTCTGAGTAGTATTCCATAGTATGAATGTACCAGTTTCTTTAACTGTTAATCCATTGAAAGACATCTGGGTTGTTTCTAGTTTTTATGAATGACAGACAGGTTGTAACCATTCTTGTGCAGGATTTTATGTGTGGTTGTTTCATTTCGTTGGAATACATGCCCAGAATGTATCTTCTGATGGTAGTTGTGTGTTTGGTTTCTTAAGCTGTCACACTCTTGTTTGTACGCTTTACATTCTTATCAGCAATGTATGAATGCCTCAGTTTTTCTGCAGCTGATTCAGTGTGTGGTGTGGTCCCTATCTGCAGTTTCAGCCATTCTGATAGGTGTGTAGTGATAGTTTATTGTGGTTTTAATTTGCATTTTAATTTGTGAACATCATTTCCAGTGGTGATTTGCCACCTGCATCTCTTCTCCAGCAGAATAGCTCTTCGTATCTTTTGTCTATATTCAATTGGATTACTTAATAATTTTATGGTTGAGTTTTCAGAATTTTAAAAATATAGCTAATCCTTTGCTGGATATGTGATTTGCAAATATTTTATCACAGCTTGTCTTTTTGTTCTCTGAACAAGATTTTCCCACAATAAGTGGTTTTAATTTTAGTGAAGTCTAGGTTGTCTTCTTTTTCTTTTATGGATGATGTTTTTAGATTCAAGTCTAAGGATTCTTTGCCTAACCTTAGATCCCAGATATACTCTCCTGGTTTTTTCATAAAAGTTCCAACAGCTGGGAACAGAAAGTACAAAGAGTAAAAACCTCTTTCCCATCCTTTCCACCTGTCTCTCAGGGCTCAGTCCTTGACACACAGGTGAATGGATGGGTGCTAACAGCTCAGGGTGTGTCATCCCAGGACTCGGAGTCCTACTGCTACTTTGCTGACTGGTGGACACTTTCTTCAGGCTCTTCAAACATCGTAAGACATTTTGGTGGTGAAACTGGGGATGAGGGAAGTCAGAGAGAGGAACAGAGGGAGGGTGGCGGGGGGAATCAGAGGAAATGGCAAGCAGCCATCCTTGTCTCAAGGTGGCAGCTGGTGGAGGATGATTCTCCAGTGTTAGTTTCCATCCTTGCTGTCTTTCTCCTTCCAGGACACACATGTTTGCCATATGAATGGAAATGAACACCAACTGATGTAGCCTTGGCTGGGCTCAGCCACATGATTTTCTACTTTCGTCTTGGTTTTGAACGATGCCTTCCACTCATGGGCTTTCTGTTATTAGCAGAGAATTCTTTTCATGGGTGAATTAGATGATATCCTTGAAAGAAAAACAAAAGACATCTTGTGATTCCTTAAAGCCTTAGAAACTGCCTGTTTCTGAGGATTAGCGGTGACCTCCGGTAGATGTGCCATGACCTAGGCTTCTTCTCCAACCAAAAGTGTCTCTCCATGTTCCTCAGGCTACTATTAAAAGGGTGGGACTATTAGAAGGAGTGCCAGATATAGGAGTCGAGGAGCCTGGCTCCTTGAAAACATCGAATCTGTCAGCAAATCCTCTTCCTTCAAAGTATGTCCGGAAAATAGGCATTATTTTTTACTTTCACAACCAACATTGTCACCCAAACCACTCTCATCTCTCTCCTGGATGATTGCATCACACCCATTGTTCTCTCTGATTCTGCTTTGGACTTCCAGCACCACCTATAAATGTAAAGTAATCCTGCAAGACTCAAGGAATTCAGCCTAGATCTAATCAGTTTTCTAGATTTACCTACTTGTTTACGAGGGAATACAGCCAATAGGAGAACATCTTACATGACAGCACAGAGATACAGTCAACCTATTCCAATGCGTGTGCATTTCTACAGAACAGAGGACTTAGTTTCTTCAACAGATCAATGCTACTCCAGGGGAGAGAGGAATGTTGCAGACAGAGATACTTCGACCAAATGCAATGTGCAAATCTTGTTTGGATCTTAATTGCAATGAACCAATTTTAAAAAGACATTTTTAAGTTGTAAGACATTGAGTTGGCTTGGTTATTAAATGCTTTGAAGGAATTATGGTAAAATTTGTTTGATAAGATTATAAAAAGAGCTCTCTTCTGGAGATACATACTGTTGCATTTAAGGGAAATGACATAATGTCTGGGATTTGCTTTAAAATATGCTGCTTCCACACTTCCTGCCCACCCCCTGGCCTAACACCTAAGCTAAAAGAAATGAACAAAACCTTAAAAGGATGTATGTGTCATGGTTGAAGGGAACACGACTGGCGGAATATTGATAGCTGTAGAAACCAGGGGCAGCTGCACTCATATTATGTATTTGTTTGCATTTGAAGATTTCCACCACACAAAGTTTTCATTTTATTTTTTTAAAAATCTTCCTTGCCCCTTCTTTTCTAGGAATTCTCTAGTCAACAGGAAAATTTAAAATCTCCTAAGTCACGTTTAGCCCTATCTTCCCTCTCCTTCTCCCTGAGGACTTGTACACATTGTGCAGTGCCCTTTTACGTTTGGGCTGCTCACCTCATACCTGCTCACCAATATTCCCCCGGGGTCCTGACAACTGCTGCAACATGAGGTATCTCTAGCTTTAGGTCAAAGCAGGAGGATCCAGATGAGTCACCACTTACACATTTCAGCCCAGGAGTAGAGATGTGCAGGTAATAGTATGTAATGTTTTATAACTCCCCTGAGTTTGTCTTTTAAGACTTTGTTCTGCTGGTATCCTTTTGGAATATTTCTGTGCATCCCTATTTGGACCTCATTCAGTGCCAAAATTTTGCTGGTAGGAAGAGCTCATGGCCACTGGTTCTTGGAGCACACAACAATCTTTAGGTGTTTGTCAGCTTGGCGTCCATGGTTTCTTTGGACTTGGTGGTTCCTATGTCATGTGTGGGATGGGTTGTGGTATCTACTTGAGTGCATAATGCAGCCATCTCCTCTTGGGATTTTCTTTCTTTCTTTTTTTTTCCATGTTGACTCCTCTAACCACTGTGTATGTGTGTGTGTTAAAGATTTCTTTTATTTATTTGAAAGACAGAGTTACAGAGAGAGGTAGAGCTAGAAAGTGAGAGGTCTTCCATTCCATAGGTTCATGCCCCGAATGAACACAACAGCCAGAGCTGAGCTGATCCGAAGCCAGGAGTCAGGAGCTTCTTCCAGGTCTCCATGCAGGTGCAGGGGACCAAGCACTTGGGCCATCTTCTACTGCTTTCCCAGGCCACAGCAGAGAGCTGCATCGGAAGTGGAGCAGCCAGGACTGGAACTGACACCCATATGGGATGCCGGCACTGCAGGCAGATGCTTAACCCACTACACCACAGCACTGGCCCCTCTAACCACTTTGAATGTCCCTCTCCTCCATGGTCCATAGATCGCTGTCTGGGACCTAATCCACACTTCTCAACCAGTCAGATAAGAAGGCAGGTGGTGCCTAATCTCAAATATTCCACCTGTTATCCTCTTTTTAATGGAACTTGGCATTTCAGAAAACTTTTAAGATCATCAGCATGTTGTTGCCACCTTCAGCTGCACTGGATTGAGCACAGAGCCTGCATCTGCTTGAGTGCAAACGGGAGAGAGTGGAATTCCCAAAGTCTTCAAAAACTTCTAGGAAAATGTATGTTATAGAAGAAAACTGTGCCTAGATTTCATAGTTTTTGCCCCAAAATAAATATCTTTTAATTCTGTTTTCTACCAACTTTTTCAAATACCCTTGGAGACAAGGAAAAAAGAATAAAACAGAAATGTGTTGACATCTTAAAATATTCTGCTGCGTTTGAAAGACGGGAGAGTTGAACTTGCTAGAGATCCCCCGCTGGGAAAGGACCGTGCCCTTGGAAGTGGGGTCTCTGTGGCTGCAGGGACTGTGCTGGGTCCACAGAATGCTCTGATGTCATCACTGAGGTCGGAGAATGCTGCTGCGGGCCTGGTGACCTTTGAACCTTAACAGCCCTGCGTGTAGTGAGGGCTGGGCAGCACTTCTAATTCTCTGCGTGGTGGTCTGAGTTCTTCAGTCATTGAGGGCACTCGGCTATTTTTGATTGGTTCTGAATCTTTTTAACGGACTACCCAAGAGCGAAGGAGGGCCTCCTTGTAGGCAGAGGGGAGCTGGCACTTAGCATCCTTTGAGGGACTCTTGGAGTTGATACCATGAAACGGCGGCAGAAGAGGAAACACCTGGAAAACGAAGAGTCCCAGGAATCTGCTGAGAAGGGAGGAGGTAGGTGCTGGGCAGCGTGTCTGGGGCCCAGGGCTGCCGGCCAGCCTGGGCCTGTCCACAGAGGGAGGGACTGAGGGCTATAAACACCATGACATAGGCAGGGAAGAGAGGTGGTATCCTGGATGCCCGGGAGCCATGCCTAGGGTACCGGAAGCATGAGAGGGCATGGAAGGTCCAGATACCTCTGGCAGACACACGTGCAGCCCCAGTTGTCTGGGAACTTCTCTCCTGGGGTTGCTGGTACCTGGGGCCCCGTGAGACTCCTCCGGCAGGATGTGATCCCAGGGGTCCAGATGCAGAGATGCAGCTTCTCTGAGCCCCCTCGTTCTCTCTCCTTCTCTTGACTTGCTGTCTCCCTGGCATCACTGGGTGGGGGCTGCGAAGGGTGCTGGCGGCACCAGGGGCTGTATGTTGTGTTTTGTTTTAGCAAGGAGGAAAGAGTACTGTGATGAATTAAAGGCCTTCTTGAAAGATATATTGAGACATGAAATGCTCACTGGGAAGTCGGTTAAGGGCCTCTCTGGGGATGTTGTCACATAGAAACTATGGAGTTGTCATTCCTTCACTGGAAGAATTCTCCAACTGGCCCATCAGAGCTTGTGGGTGCACAGGTTGTGAGCTTCCCAGGGGAAGCTGTCAGCATGCTGGGGGAAGCAGAGAACACTGGGAGCCATCGACTCCCTTCCCAGGGCACCCACAGGGTACGCTTGGGGTCAGTGTAAACGTGGCTTGCCTAAAAGGTGGGGGTCACAGGAGGAGGCGGAGCAGAAAGGAATCATCCCAGGGAGCCAGCTGTTGGCGCATGCCCAAATTAGACACAGCAGCTTCTGTAAGGCCCAGGGCCTGGAAGACCGGCCTAAAGCCCAGAGTGGAAGCAGAGCTCCAGATGGGGGCTGGGACAGGAAGGGAGACATTGGGTTTCCTCTCCACCGTCCTCACACTATAGTGTGTTGTGTGGGTGCGTAAGTGTATGTGTGTGTGTGTATGAGTGTGTGTGATGGTGTGTGAATGGTGTAGTGGATGTGTGTGTGTATCTTAGTAGGGGAGCAGTGGGGAGAATGATGGAGGTGCAGAGGCGTGCAGGGTAAAGTTGTCATCAACATGCCTGGACCCAGGAGCTGCTCAGTGCAGGTAGCCATACAGAAAGTTCTCGTGCAGGGTCTTCTCTGAGGCACTCACTCAATCCCCAGGTGCCCTCTGATCCAGGATAACCGTCACCATCTCTTCTATAGACGCTTGCTTTCTTAACCCTCTCACGGTGTATACAGTTACATGCACACACCACCCCCCACCACAGACATCCTGAGATTTTGTTTTGTGTGTGTGTGTGAACCCTCACACAACACAGCTCCTTTAAACTATCTCTAAACACCTCTGTGAGAACCAGTCACACATCACAACACAACACAGCACACCATATGTGTAACTATATAGCCATATCAGACTCTCTTTGCACAAACCACAGTAAAACAGAGATTCATACCACCTTCTTATTAAGGGTTTCCAGATGGAATACAAGATATTCATGTAAACTTGAATTTCAGATAAGCCACAGATAATTTTTAGTATGAGTTTGTCCTGAATATTATGCAGCACACACACTAAAAAATTATCTATGGCTTATCTGAAATTCAAATTTAACAGGGCATCCGGTATTTTTGTTTGCTAATTCTGGCAACCCTGCTGTATTCATCAGGAAATGACACATGACATACATATTTGTATTTAGTGCTGTTCTTCCCTGGTAGAGTGGAAGATCCAATTAGAAGGGGGTCTTTATGGGGTGGGCATTTAGTGCAGCAGTTAAGTTGCCATTTGGGATGCCTGCATCCCGTATTGGAGTGCCTGGTCCAACTCCCAGCTTCTTTGCCTCCAGTCCAGTTCCCTGCTAATGGGTGTCCTTGAAGGCAGCAGATGATGGTCAAGGACTTGGGTCTCCTGGATTCGGTCTGTTTTGGAATAGTCCCAGCTGTTGCACACACTTAGGAAGTGAATCAGGAGATGAAAGATGTCTCTCCATCTGTCTTTCTGCTGTTCAAAAAGAATGCTAAATAAATTAAATTAAAAGGAAGGAGAAGAGGGTCTTTGTTTTCTTCTGTATTCCCAAATCCTAGAATAGTAGCCTGACACAGAGTAGCTGTTCGCTAAATATTGCTGAATGAATGGATGGAAAACATATTCAGTGCATCAACCCCATGCCTGTCAAAGGCTCCCGGCACACATCCCACTTACTCTTTGGACATATTCTCAGTCACCACCCAGGCCTTCATCGCTAGTCAGATACCAACAACATGACTGTTGGCTGTGACGAGTACCCCACCCTCCCCAGAGCCACACTCCAAGCCGCTGTTTCCCCCCTGCTTGACTAGTGTCCGAAACTCAGGAAGTGCTTGTTGTGTGGATGAGTGATGGACAGTCTTGCTCAACCTACAGTGTCTCTGAGCTCTCCTCCTTTCTCAGGGATCTCGAAGCCACAGGAGGATGCCCCGCAGCCTGTACCCATGGGAGGGGACAAAGTCTGGAATCGGGAGGCAGCGGAGGTCTCTTCTGCCTCTGAGTACTTCTCCTGTGTTTCTTCTCCACGCAAGCTCATCCATGCTGGTAAGGGTGTGGGGCTGTGCAGGTGCAGGGCTCCTAGGGTGTGGGGTCCTTGGGTGCAGGGGTCCCTGGGCGCTTGCCTGCTTGGGGGCAGTGTGGGGGACACACTGATCTAAGTGTGGGGCCGAGGGGAAACTGGGCAGTTGGCGATGGTCTGGGCTCTGCAGAGCAGCCAGGCAGGATGCAGGGTGGCAGAGCAGCTGGGAAAGGGCCACGTCTGGATGATAGGGCAGAGGGTCGAGATGAAGCACCTGGTGAAGAACCATGTGGGCTCTACCTGCCCGCAGAGAGAAGGACAGAGGTCGTCGGCACAGGCTCCACGCACACTGCACATACAAACCATCTATGCCTACATGGTCTCAGCACAAACACAGCCCACCCTGCTGTTCTACACTGCATCTCCACCTTCCACAAACAACACACTGATGATGTCGTGAACTCACATCCTCATGGCACACACCCATGACCCTCCCACACAGGACACAGCCCTCACACAGGCACACACGCCTACCCAGGGACACCTCTGATATCCCCCCTTGCCACCCACCACACACAGAAACCATGACTGAGAGATGCCACTCCATGGCCAGAACAGCCAATGGCAGCCACGCCCAGCACCGACTGGACTGCCTCCCACTGCAGCCCCTGCCTCCTGGACCATGCACCCTCCTAGTTTTGTGCCCCTGGCCCACATGTGGGCCCCATGCCAATCCTTACGTTTCTCCTTTTCTTTCCCAGGAACCTGGAGGTCACCGCGAGACAGTCCCCAGCCTAGATCGCCCCTAGCCCAGGTTGAGGAACAAGGGGAGACTCCTCTCCCCACACAGCCCATCTCCTTCTCGTCCCATTCATCCTACAAGACCTGCGTGTCCTCTCTGTGTATAAACAAAGAGAGGAGGGGTATGAAAATTTACTACATGCAGGTACAAATGAAGAAAGGGGTGGCTGTCTCCTGGGAGACAGAGGAGAGCTCGGAGTCCCTAGAAAAGCAGCTGCGCATGGAAGAAGTGACCCTTCGCGAGGACGTGCGGGTAGGGACTCCCCCGTCGGATGTGTCCACCAGAAACCTCCTGTCTGACAGCGAGCCCAGCGGGGAGGAGAAGGAGCCAGAGGAAAGGGCCGATTCAGACAGCCCGCCCGGCTCGCCCACTGCCGAGGAGAGGCCCCGGGCCAAGACGCCCGACTGGCTGGTGACCATGGAGAAGGGCTTCAGGTGCATGGCCTGCTGCCGGGTCTTCGCCACCATGGAAATCCTCCAGGAGCACGTGCAGTCTGGGGTCAGGGAGGGCTTCAGCTGCCACGTCTTCCACCTCACCATGTCGCAGCTGGCAGGCCATGTGGAATCAGACAGCGCCCAGGAGGAGGAAGAAGAGGAGGAGGAGGAGGAGGAAGAGGAACAAGACAAGCCGGAGGAAAAGGAGAGCGAGGAGGAGCAGCCCACGGGTGACGACCTTGGCCTGAGGAGACCTTGGAGCCAGTGTCCGGGCTGCGTGCTCCATTCTCCCAAGGACAGGAAGTGAGCAGGGCTGGGTGTGTGGAGGGGCTGCACCTGCTCTGAGCCAGGGTCCCCCCGGTTCAGGCTCAGGCCTCCCTGAGGGGGACTGGGGGCTTTATGAGCTCAGGGAACAACAGGAGAGGCGGGAGCTGAGCCCCCGCTTCTTGCCCAGGCACCTAATAAGGTGGTGCCTGTAAGAGCGGCTGGTGCTGAGCTTACCAGTTCCCACAGAAAGTCCAGACGCATTCTGGGGCTGGCAAGCTCCTCTCCCCCGTAACCTGAGAAGTGTCTTCTCTGCTTTGGTTTCTGCACAGCAACTGAAATTCATGGGCCAGAAGATCCTGGAAGCTCATGTGGCCTTCTCTTGGGAGAGGTGAGGCCTGAAGCTCGCAGGGTTCGCTAAGCCTGTGTCCCGAGGACCCAGAGGAATCTAACAGAAGGGCTGCAGAGAGGCACGCACGGGGCCGCCTGCTGGCTCTGCAGCCCCGTCAGCTATGGCAGATCAGTGCTGCAGGGAACCGGCCTCTGTTTATGTAAATGATTGGGAGCTTTCTCAGTGTCTCCACTCTATCTCCACTCTATCAGGAAATACTGTTGCCCATTGATGCAGAGGGAGCTTAGCATAACCCCAAGGGCTGGGACTGGCTTGAAGAGAGGATGTGGGGTGGGAGATGCCAGTGGGATCAGAGGTTTGGGGTTTCAGAGCCTCTGCCTGAGCTGGGATCTCACCAGGGCCCATGCGCAGAGTCCTCTGGCAGGAAGAGGCATGTGGAGAAGGAACAACATGAAAGAGGGTCCCAAGAGACCGGGAAGGATTCCAGAACATTCGTGCTGCTGCAGCTGGTCTGGGGACAACTCCCACTGTGGTGTGCATAGCCCTGGGCTTTAAGATAGAGGTGGAGGGTAACTCTGAGCAGAGAGCACCTGTCACTTCCTGTCTCCTCCTCTTCTGCCTCTTGTGTTTTCTCACCTCCAGGGAGAAGAACGGACCATGGAGAAGGCAGCTGGCAGAATGCCAATGGTTTGAAGGAGGAAGAAAGGATCAGCCCTCAGCCCAGTACAAACACCATATGCAATAAAGGCTGTGCTCCAAACCTTGTCCAAATATGTTATTTAATTAACACACGAATCTACCTACCTGCATTATGTACATCTGTCTCAGTTTGTGAACCAGACTGCTCAGGGTGAGGTAGCCTCAGAGCTTCTGTGGGTTTGCGACTGAGGTCTCCCGTCAGCCCTAATGATATCACCGGCAGTTTCCAGCCGCAGCAGTAGCCAAAGCCCTGGGATTGATTAGGCTTCCGTGTGAAAACTTCGTTTTGACGGGTGGCCAGATACCACACTTCACGTGACACCATGACCAGCTGCTCCGAGTTCAATTGAAGAAATCAGGAATTCGCAGGTGCTGTGGAAACGAGGCCCACTGGGTCATGGCGGGAAGCGCTGAGCAGGATTTGGCTGAGAAAGGAGGCTGCAGACGCCCGCACGCACGTCTGTTGTGGAAGAGGGACTCTGTTGGCTGTGTGTTCACAGGGAAAACAACAGGACAGAGGTGAGCTTTTTCATCTGGGAGCCACCTTTGGAGCAGGTTCCTTCTGCAAGGCTGAGACTCCATGATAGAGCTCAAAACAAGGGCAGACAGCTGTAATCAGGAGTTTGGGGGAGAAACTGCTGTGCTAAGGGTCTGAACCAGTGAGCTCTGTTATTTCCAGGCAGGACGTTAGCATTTCTTTTTTCAAATAATTCTCATTCTGGCTTCCCAAGGATCTGACCCCCTTGTCTGTGAGCTTCATCCTCTCACCTCTGCTACCCTCACTGGAAGGAAAGGAACTGGAGGGCGCTGAGCACTGCTTTTGGTGCCGTAGGCTGTCCGTGGTCGTCTCAGAGAGGGAGGGGTGGAGGTTAAGTGTTCTCCTAAGCAGAGGATTGAGGGAGTTAGAAGGAAACAATCTGAAGTCCAGAGACTTCCTCAGTTTAAGCAAAGTCCCTAGGGTGTTTTGAGAGTCTACAAGGGACCTTCAGCAGGGCTTTGTTGAAGCAGCGGTGGTTGCTCTGATCTTCTGTTGTTTCCTAATTCCCAGCTTCTCTGTCTGAGATAGAAGCTGTGTATCCGGTGGACTGCTTGCCATAGGATCCCTACTGCTTCCTTCAACCCTCATTCCAAAGAATTCAGAATTTGAGGCTCACCCTGGTCTTCTGAACTCTCCCCACCCACAGGGGATTCCACTCACTCTATCAACCACTGCACACCTTGCAACCTTCTCCCTAGCAGTGGAATCGTCTTCAGTTTGCTTTTAACTTCCACAGGTGATCTTGTCTAATGATTGCACATTCACATAAGGTGGTGTGGCATTCTTCCTGTGCTTGGCTTACTTAACGTAATGACCTCCAGTTGCACCCATGTTGTTGCAAATGACAACATTTCTTCCTTTTTTCAATGGTCAAGTAGTATTCTATTGTGTATATATACCATGTTTTCTTTACTCACTTATCAGTGGATAGACACTTGTTTCCATTCCCTGGCTATCCTGAATAATGTTACAATAACCATGGGAATGGAGAGGTCACTTCAACACTCATTTCTCTTGGATTTATACACAAAAGTGGGATCATATATAGTTCTATTTTTAGTTTTTTGAGGAACCTCCACACTGTTTCCCACAGTGATTGCACTACACGACATTCCCACCAACAGTTTTGGAGGATTCCTTTTACTCTACATCCTTGCCAATCCTTGCTGTCTTCTGTTTTTCTGATAATAACCACTTTTTTTTAAAAAAAATTAATTAATTGGTTGATTTGAAAGGCAGTGTGACAGAGAGGGGAAGAAAGAAAGGAAGAAAGAGAGAGATTTTCAACCTGCTGGTTCACTCCCCTAAATGCCTGCAGCTGTTGGGCTAGTCCAAGTCAAAGCCAGGAATCCAGAACTCCATCTGGGCTTCCCAAGTGTATTGCAGGAGCTGAAGTACTTCGGCCATCATTCACTGCTTCCCAGGCACATAAGCATGGAGCTAAATCAGAAGCAGAGTAGCTAGAACTTGGCTTAACCCACTGTGCTGCAGTGCCTACCCCTAATAACTGCCATTCTGACTGTAATAGGGTGATAGCTTCTTGTGGTTTTGATTCTTGTTTTTCTGCTGATTAGGGCTGTTTGAGCATTTATATACATTGGCCATTTTTATGAAAAATGTTATTACTATTGCTATTCAGTTGTTTGAGCTCCTTATATATTCTGGGCCCTTTGTCAGGTGTATGGCATGCAGATAGGTTCTCCCTTCTGTAGGTTTTATCTTCACTGTTAATGTTTCCTTTCCTGTGTGGAAGCTCTTTAGCTTGGTGAAATCCCATTTGTGTATGTTTGTTTTTGTTACCTGTGCTTTTGGGATCTGACAACACAAATTCTGGACCAGATTGTGCATCCCTGCTCGGGGTAAGGTAACCTCAGAGCTCCAGGTGAGCTCACGTGGTAACTGTTGGGTAGGATTGTAGTAGAGCAGATGTGACCAGACTGTCCTCCTTGAAATCCACTAACATGAACTCCAGTGGTGAAAGAAAACAGGAAATCTCTCACAAAGGGGGGATGGCCACACCCCATGTTTGCCTGACTCCCTAGGAAGCTATGGTCAGCCCCGGTGCCTCTGCAGACTTGCACTTCGGGCAGCCTGGGGCCCTGTTCTCAGAGACCCCGGGGGAGCTCACCATTTCAGTCCACATGGTCCCCATCGGGGCGGGGGCTGTCCTGTCTTCAGGCCTCCCTTGGGCCACATCTGCGGGATTGGTGACTCCCTGAGATGCAGGCAGGGCAAAGTTCCCACATTCTTGCTGCCCTCCTACCTCCGCTTTCCTTCCTGTGTGAGCCCTGTCTGGTCTTCTAAGGCTGGTATTTTCTGATTCCTAGTTATGCACTTCAGTCTAATTTGCACTTCAAACATGGTGTCTCCTGTCCCTGCTCATGGACAGGCAGAAAGCTTCCCGTATTGTAGAACTTGGGATTGAAGCCCTCGTAGGAGTTGAAGGTGCTTGCATTTTACTGGCTGGTTTCATTACTAAAGGGCTGAGCGTTTTTTAGACACCAGCGGGGCTGTTGGGGAAATGAGAGTGGGCTCTGCTCACCTGCACCTGGGCCTGGTGGGTGGGGCACACCCCCTCACACCTGTGACCCTCTCCATGGGCCATGTTCCCAGCCGTTGACCTAGAGGCCAGCACCTGTCCAGTGACTTTGGATTCTTTGAATATGTCTTGCTAGGAAATATTTTAAATGCATGAAAGTTTTTGTTAATAAAACAATTTCTAGGGACCCATCATCCAGCTTGATTAAGCTTGCTTTTTTGCCTTTTTTTTTTTTTTAACCATATTTGCTTCAGGTGGTTAAAAGTATGAACAATGACACTCAAGGTGTCCCATTTGCTTGCTTTTCTCCAATTTTGAGGTTTTTCTTTTTTTACTCCTGAGCATGTTTTATAGTGGTATTGCATACATATTTATAAAAATATGTAATGTTTTGAGTATTTTAAAATAGTTTACATATAATACTGTACTTTATGCAATTCTTTGCAACTTACTTTATCATTCAAAAATACATT
Organism: Oryctolagus cuniculus; assembly: GCF_964237555.1. NCBI lineage: Eukaryota > Metazoa > Chordata > Mammalia > Lagomorpha > Leporidae > Oryctolagus > Oryctolagus cuniculus. The sequence goes on from NC_091437.1 coordinate 9,528,315, forward strand.
TTCCGGATTATCTGTCTTCTTAAATGGATCTATGGTTCAGTAGTTTCTGCTGATGGATTTTAGTTCATTCTCTCAATGTGCCAAGTTTTCATTTGTTCTCTTTCTGATGGAATTTTGGTGGTATCCAAATTTCCTCTATTACAAAAGAGACTGATTCTGACTTCCTGCCTGGGAGTTCACCCAGTAATTTTTCTCTTTTTCCAGATCCTACTATACAATTAATATTGATAGTTTTTGTTCTTTAAAAATTATTTTATTTGAAAATTTTTTGATTAGCATGTATTATTTGTGCATTTTCATGGAGGTACAGGTTAGTACTTCAACATACATTCACAATGTAAACCAGTCAAACCAAGCAGGAAACATTAGTGTTTCCTTCTCTTTTTTTGTGTTTTGGAGCCTATGAGGTTCTCTCTTGTATATATTTTTTTAACTTTTATTTAATGAATATAAATTTCCAAAGTACAGCTTATGGATTACAATGGCTTCCCCCCCATAACGTCCCTCCCACCCTCAACCCTCCCCTTTCCCACTCCCTCTCCCCTTCCATTCACATCAAGATTCATTTTTGATTCTCTTTATATACAGAAGATCAGTTTAGCATACATTAAGTAAAGATTTCAACAGTTTGCTCCCACACAGAAACATAAAGTGAAAAATAATAGATGATTTTTTAAATGATGATGAAATCAGATCAGACCTATTGTCATGTTTAATCCCAGTGAGAGTCAAGTTGGGAATTGATAATTTCTTCTTCTTCTTCTTTTTTTTTTTTTTTTTTTTTTACAGAAGATCAGTTTAGTATACATTAAGTAAAGATTTCAACAGTTTGCACCCACATAGAAGCACAAAGCGAAATATACTGTTTGAGTACTCATTATAGCATTAAATCACAATGTACAGCACATTAAGGACAGAGATCCTACATGAGGAGTAAGTGCACAGTGACTCCTGTTGTTGACTTTACAAATTGACACTCCTGTTTATGGCATCAGTAATCTCCCTAGGCTCCAGTCATGAGTTTCCAAGGCTATGGAAGCCCCTTGAGTTCTCTGACTCTTATCTTGTTTAGACAAGGTCGTAGTCAAAGTGGAGGTTCTCTCCTCCCTTCAGAGAAAGGTACCTCCTTCTTTGAAGACCTGTTCTTTCCACTGGCATCTCACTCACAGAGATCTTTCATTTAGTTTTTTTTTTTTTTTTTTTTTTTTTGCCAGAGTGTCTTGGCTTTCCATGCCTGAAATACTCTCATGGGCTTTTCAGCCAGATTGGAATGCCTTTAGGGCTGATTCTGAGGCCAGAGTGCTGTTTAGGACATCTGCCATTCTATGAGTCTGCTGAGTATCTCGCTTCCCATGTTGGATCACTCTCCCCTTTATTTATTCTATCGGTTAGTATTAGCAGGTACTAGACTTGTTTATGTGCTCCCCTTGACTCTTAGTCCTTTCATTATGATCAATTGTGAACTGAAATTGATCACTTGGACTAGTGAGATGGCATTGGTACATGCCACCTTGATGGGATTGAATTGGAGTCCCCTGGTATGTTTCTAACTCTACCATTTGGAGCAAGTCAGCTTGAGCATGTCCCAAATTGTACATCTCTTCCCTCTCTTATTCCCACTCTTATGTTTAACAAGGATCACATTTCAGTTAAATTTCAACACTTAAGAATAACTGTGTATTAATTACAGAATTAAACCAGTCATATTAAGTAGAGCAGACAAAAAAACTACTAAGAGGGATAATGTATTAAGTTGTTCATTAACAGTCAGGGCTATGCTGATCAAGTCACTGTTTCTCATAGTGTCCATTCCACTTCGACAGGTTTCCTTTTTGGTGTTCAGTCGGTTGTCACCAATCAGGGAGAACATATGGTATTTGTCCCTTTGGGACTGGCTTATTTCACTCAGCATGATGTGTTCCAGATTCTTCCCTTTTGTTGCAAATGACTGGATTTCGTTGTTTCTTACTGAGGTATAGTATTCTAAAGAGTACATATCCCATAATTTCTTTATCCAGTCTACCGTTGATGGGCATTTAGGTTGGTTCCAGGTCTTGGCTATTGTGAATTGTGCTGCAATAAACATTAGGGTGCAGACCGCTTTTTTGTTTGCCAATTTAAATTCCTTTGGGTAAATTCCAAGGAGTGGGATGGCTGGGTCGAAGGGTAGGGTTATATTCAGGTTTCTGAGGAATCTCCAGACTGACTTCCACAGTGGCTTGACCAGTTTGCATTCCCACCAACAAGGGTTCGTGTCCCTTTTTCCCCACATCCTCGCCAGCATCTGTTGTTGGTAGATTTCTGCATGTGAGCCATTCTAACCGGGGTGAGGTGAAACCTCATTGTGGTTTTGATTTGCATTTCCCTGATTGCTAGTGACCTTGAACATTTTTTCATGTGTCTGCTGGCCATTTGGATTTCCTCTTTTGAAAAATGTCTATTGAGGTCCTTGGCCCATCTCTTAAGTGGGTTGTTGGTTTTGTTTTTGTGGAGTTTCTTGATCTCTTTGTAGATTCTTGTTATCAACCCTTTATCTGTTGCATAGTTTGCAAATATTTTTTCCCATTCTGTCGGTTGCCTCTTCACTCTCCTGACTGTTTCTTTTGCAGTACAGAAACTTCTGAATTTGATGCAATCCCAATAGTTGATTTTGGCTTTGACTGCCTGTGCCTCCTGGGTCTTTTCCAGAAATTCTATGCCTGTGCCAATATCTTGAAGGGTTTCTCCAATGTTCTCTAATAACTTGATGGTGTCAGGTCATAGATTTAGGTCTTTAATCCATGTTGAGTGGATTTTTGTGTAAGGTGTAAGGTAGGGGTCTTGCTTCATGCTTCTGCATGTGGAAATCCAGTTTTCCCAGCACCATTTATTGAATAGACTGTCCTTGCTCCAGGAATTGGTTTTAGATCCTTGGTCAAATATAAGTTGGCTGTAGATGTTTGGGTTGATTTCTGGTGTTTCAATTCTGTTCCATTGGTCTATCCATCTGTTTCTGTACCAGTACCATGCTGTTTTGATTACAACTGCCCTGTAGTATGTCCTGAAATCTGGTATTGTGATGCCTCCGGCTTTGTTTTTGTTGTACAAGATTGCTTTAGCTATTCGAGGTCTCTTGTTCCTCCATATGAATTTCAGCATAGTTTTTTCTAGATCTGCGAAGAATGTCTTTGGTATCCTGATTGGGATTGCATTGAATCTATAAATTGCTTTTGGGAGAATGGACATTTTGATGATATTGATTCTTCCAATCCATGAGCATGGAAGATTTTTCCATTTTTTGGTATCCTCTTCTATTTCTTTCTTTAAGGTTTTGTAATTTTCATCATAGAGATCTTTAACGTCCTTGGTTAAGTTTATTCCAAGGTATTTGATTGTTTTGTAGCTATTGTGAATGGGATTGATCTTAGCAGTTCTTTCTCAGCCATGGCATTGCTTGTGTATGCAAAGGCTGTTGATTTTTGTGCATTGATTTTATATCCTGCCGCTTTGCCAAACTCCTCTATGAGTTCTAATAGTCTCTTAGTAGTGTTCTTTGGATCCTCTAAGTAAAGAATCATATCGTCTGCAAAGAGGGATAGTTTGACTTCTTCCTTCTCAATTTGTATTCCTTTAATTTCTTTTTCTTGACAGATGGCTCTGGCTAAAACTTCCAGAACTATGTTAAATAGCAGTGGTGAGAGTGGGCATCCCTGTCTGGTACCAGATCTCAGTGGAAATGCTTCCAACTTTTCCCCATTCAATAGGATGCTGGCCGTGGGTTTTTCATAAATTGCTTTGATTATATTGAGGAACGTTCCTTCTATACCCAATTTGCTTAGAGTTTTCATGATGAAAGGGTGTTGAATTTTATCAAATGCTTTCTCTGCATCTATTGAGATAATCATATGGTTTTTCTTTTGCAGTCTGTTAATGTGGTGAATCACATTGATTGATTTGCGAATGCTGAACCATCCCTGCATACCAGGGATAAATCCCACTTGGTCTGGGTGGATGATTTTCCTGATGTGTTGTTGTATTCTATTGGCGAGAATTTTATTGAGGATTTTTGCGTCTATGTTCATCAGGGATATTGGTCTATAATTTTCTTTCAGTGCTGCATCTTTCTCTGGCTTAGGGATTAAGGTGATGCTGGCTTCATAGAAAGAATTTGGGAGGATTCTCTCTTTTTCGATTGTTCTGAATAGTTTGAGAAGAAATGGGATTAGTTCTTCTTTAAATGTCTGGTAGAATTCAGCAGTGAATCCATCTGGTCCTGGGCTTTTCTTTCTTGGGAGGGCCTTTATTACGGTTTCAATTTCTGTCAGTTATGGGTCTATTTAGGTTTTCTATGTCTTCATGGTTCAATTTAGGTAGATTGCAGGAATCTATCCATTTCTGATAGATTTTCCTGTTTGCTGGCATACAAGTCCTTGTAGTAATTTCTGATGATTCTTTTTATTTCTGTGGTGTCTGTTGTTACATTTCCTTTTTCATCTCTGATTTTATTGATTTGGGTCTTTTCTCTTCTATTTTTAGTTAGTTGGGCCAATGGGGTGTCAATTTTGTTTATTTTTTCAAAAAACCAGCTCTTCGCTTGGCTGATTTTTTGTAATGTTTTTTTGGATTCAATCCTGTTAATTTCTTCTCTGATTTTAATTACTTTTCTTCTCCTACTAGATTTGGGTCTGGTTTGCTGCAGTTTTTCTAGGTCCTTGAGATGTGCTGAAAGCTCATTTATTTGGTGTCTTTCCAATTTCTTGATATAGGCCCCTATTGCTATAAACTTGCCTCTCAATACTGCTTTTGCTGTATCCCATAAGTTTTGATATGTTGTGTTGTTATCCTCATTTACTTCCAGAAAGTTTCTGATTTCTCTTTTGATTTCTTGAATGACCCATTGTTCATTCAGGAGCATGTTGTTCAGTCTCCATGTGTTTGCATACTTTCTGGGGTTTCCTGAGTTGCTAATTTCCAGCTTCATCCCGCTGTGGTCTGAGAAGCTGCATGGTATGATTCTAATTCTTTTAAATTTGCTGAGACTTGCTTTATGACCTAGTATGTGATCAATGCTAGAGAAGGTTCCATGCACTGCTGAGAAGAATGTAAAGTCTTTAGATGTAGGATTGAAAGTTCTGTAGATATCTGTTAGATCCATTTGGGCAATAGTGTCGATTAAATCTGCTGTTTGCTTGTTGATCTTCTGTCTGGATGATCTATCTATTTCTGAGAGTGGAGTATTGAAGTCCCCCAGTACTTTTGTATTGGAATCTATGTCTCCCTTTAAGTCCCTTAACATATCTTTTAAATAGACCGGTGCCCTGTAATTAGGTGCATATACATTGATAATTGTTATATCTTCCTGTTGAATTGAACCCTTAATCATTATATAGTGCCCCTCTTTGTCTCTCTTAACAGTTTTTGTATTAAAGTTTATTTTGTCTGATATTAATATGGCTACACCTGCTTTTTTTTGGTTTCTGTTGGCATGGAATATCTTTTTCCAACCTTTCACTTTCGGTCTGCATGCATCTTTGTTAGAGAGATGTGTTTCTTGTAGGCAACAAATAGTTGGGTGTTGTACCTTAAGCCAGTCAGCCAATCAGTGTCTTTTAACTGAAGAGTTAAGTCCATTCACGTTTAATGTGACTATTGATACATAGTGACTTTGTCCTGCCATTTGCCAAAGATAAGTTCTAATATATGCTTTGAGCTTCCCATGCTCTTTTACTGGTAGGTGTTCTTCCTTTCCCTTCTTTCATATTGATGGCCGTGTTTCTGTGTTTCTGAGTGTAGCACATCTTTAAGTATCTTTTGCAGGGCCGGACGAGTGGCCACAAAGTCTTTCAATTTCTGTTTGCTATGAAAGGTCTTCATTTCACCTTCATTCACAAATGAGAGCTTAGCAGGATATAATATTCTGGGCTGGCATTTTTTCTCTCTTAGCACCTGTGCTATGTCTCGCCATTCCCTCCTAGCCTGTAGTGTTTCTGATGAGAAGTCTGCTGTGAGTCTGATTGGAGATCCTCTGAGAGTAATCTGACGTTTCTCTCTTGCACATTTTAGGATCTTTTCTTTCTGTTTCACTGTGGTAAGTTTAATTACCACGTGTCGTGGTGAGGATCTCTTTTGGTCATGTTTACTGGGGGTTCTATGAGCTTACTGTACTAGGATGTCTCTGTCCTTCTTCAAACCTGGAATGTTCTCTGCTAGTATCTCACTAAAAAGGCCTTCTAATCCTTTCTCTCTCTCCATGCCTTCAGGAACTCCTAGAACCCGAATGTCGGTTTTTTTAATAGTATCCTGTAGATTCCCAACAATATTTTTTAGATTTCTAATTTCCTCTTCTTTTCTTTGGTCTGACTGTTTCCTTTCCTGTTCTCTTTCTTCTAAGTCCGATATTCTCTCTTTTGCTTCACCCATTCTGTTTTTAAGGCTCTCTAATGTGTTTGTCATTTGATCTATTGAGCTCTTCATTTCATTTTGATTTCTCTTCACTATCACGCTTTCCTGTTCTACTAGTTTCTGCGTTTCATTTTGATTCTTCCTTAAAATTTCATTTTCACAAGAGAGATATTCAATCCTGTCCAATAAGGATTTCTGTAGTTCAAGGATTTGCTTTTGAAAACTTCTAAATGTTCTTATCATAAATTTTTTGAAATCCGTATCTTGCATTTCTTCTATCTCATCATCTTCATAATCTTGGCTTGGGGTGTTTTGTTTTTCTGGAGGTGTCATAGTGTCATCGTTGATCTTGTTCCCTCGATTTCTGTGTTTATTGCTTGGCATGGTTAATTCTTTTTCCCTCACTGTGAGGTGTTTTTTTTTTTTTATACTATCTCTGTGTTAAGTGGACTGCCTGCTGTTGGAGGAGCCTTGGAGGCTTGAGATGGGTGTGGCCTGAGAGCTTTGCTTGGTTCTTCAGGGTTACAGGTGTGCAAAGGTTATGCGTGGTAAATCTCTATTTATTTATTTATTCATTTATTTATTTTATTTTTTGTTCAGGAGGTAAGTAATACTGCAAGGCTGAGCAGAATGGATGGTATTTAGCTTCAGATCTCTGACTTCTACCCAAAGAGTTTGTGCAGGCTCTGTTTCTCCTTCGGACTCCCACTGGGTTGCCTAGGCTACTGAATTGTAGCCTTAACTCTCCCTTTATTATGTATATCCCAGCTCTTTGTCTCTTGCTGGCCTTTGCAAGGTTGGTGGAGAGAGGAACTTGTCTGTATCAGTACGCCCCCCCCACCTTTTTTTTTTTTCCCTTCTCTCCTGTAGTCTGTTGAACTTTCCCGCTTCAAAGCCTGCTTCCCTCTAAAATTCTGTCTGCCGTTTCCCCACCAATGTCTCCAGTTACTGAGCTCACCTCCGCTTTCAGCGCCGATGTGTGGACTCGGAGCCCTGGGCGTCCCTCCTCTCCCCGCTGGTGTCTGTGTGACATCGACTCCCCTTCCTGCACTGGCAGACTCTGCCTCTCTCTTGTATATTGTTGTGGGCTCTAGTCACCCCACTGTGCTGTGGAACACTGGAACTGGCTATTTCCATGTCACCATTTTTGGCATCTGTTATCCAGTCCCCTCCCTCTCCCCACCTCCCTCACTCCTCTTGCCCTCTAGTAATCACTATCTGAGTTTAGGCTGTTTTTCAAAACTTGCACATGTGAGACTTCCTGTGTCTGGTTTATTTCATGCAATGTTTTGATCTCTAGTTCCAGCTTGCTGCAAATGTCAACTTTGCATTCTTTTTATGGCTGAATGGTATTCTCTAGGGTGTGTGTGTGTGTGTGTGTGTATATATATATATATAGATAGATAGATAGATATAGATATTTATCTATACACACACCCTAGAGAATAGATATCTATTTATCTATATCTATATATCTATCTATCTGCATCATGTTTCTTTATCCATTCACCCCCTGATGACTTCCTGATGAATACCTGGTTGACTTCCTAGGCTGACACTGAGCTGCGTCACATCCGAATCTCACAGTTACGGAGCCCTATGCAATCTCAAGGTGTATGCCAGGCCTCTGAGATGTGAGCGGTGATACAGGCCAAGATGATTTTGTTCCACCGGAGCGCAGGTCTCTGCTTGACCCTGGAGGAGATCCAGACACTGCGTTTGTGAGCACTGACCTGGGGAGAGAGGACTTTGGGCTTCATCTAGTTCTGGGTCTCACCAAGGCAAAGTGACTCTAAGCATCAAGCCAAAGGGCTAGGTTCACTTTCTTACCTTTTCCCCCAGTAACTGCTGTCTTGCTCCGCTGTCTGCTAGAGGTTGGCGGGAGGAGTGCTGGAGGCAGTCCCTTACCCCCTGGCGTTGGAGGGTCCAGAGACTCAGCCTGTATGTGCTGGATGGGGGCACAGGCCTCGGGATTCTGTTAGAGTCCATGCTGCACCATAGGCTGCCTTGTACTGGGTTTCAAATCTCAGGTCTGAACTTACATCTCTACCTCACCCAATGAATGTCTTTCCACATTGTGCTACAAGGAGCTGGAGGAGGGGGCCATGGCAATTATTTCTGCTTTTCTCAGTGTATCTTGTTGCTGCACTGACCCAGGCAGTGTGGTGTCTCACCTGGCTCTCTTGGCTCTTGTGGGGTGACTTGTGCACAGATAGCTGTTCACACCGGTGTGTCTGGGGGGAGTCCACAGCCAGAGCATCTTGGCTGCCATCACGCTCTGCCTCCTGCTTAGTGATTTTAAATCATTCATATTTGGTAAAAGTGCATTTAAGACTGTGTAATTTTTTGACACATCATTTTAGTAGTATTGCACAAATTTGTGTTACACTTTCATTGTCATTTTTTTCTAAATATTTTAGAGTTCCTATTCTATTTTTATCTAATTATTTGGAAATTCATTTTGGAGGTATCAAAATATCATTTTTAAAAGATTTGTTTTATTTATTTGAAAGACAGAGTTACAGAGAGGCAGAGGCAGAGAGAGAGAGAGAGGTGTCTTCTATCCACTGGTTCACTCCCAGATGGCCACAATGGCTGGAGCTGTGCCAATCCATAGCCAGGAACCAGGCACTTCTTCCCGGTCTCCCATGCGGTTGCAGGGGCCCAAGGACTTGGGCCATCTTCTACTGCTTTCCCAGGCCATTGCAGAGAGCTGGATCGGAAGAGGAGCAGCCGGGACTGGAACCGGCACCCATAAGGGATGTTGGCGCTTCAGGCCAGGGCTTTAACCCGCTGCGCCACAGTGCCAGCCAAAATATCATTTTAACCAGCTACGTGGTCAATTAAAAATGTTTCATGTGTACTTGGATACGTATTCTGTCTTGGATACAAGTTTTTATGAAGCTTAATCAAGTTTGCTTGTTTTGTTCATATGGTTTTTAAATTTTTTTATTTAATTTTATTTACTTGAAAGTTAAAGCAAGAGAGAAAAAGATAGAGGTGGGGGGGGGTCTCCTGTCTGTTGGGTCACTTCCCAAATGCTGGCAACAGCTTGGGCCGAGCCAGGCCAAAGCCAGGAACTCAGTCGGAGTCTCCCATATGGGTGGAAGGGACCCAAGTACTTGAGTCATCACCCAGGGTGCACACTGACTGGAAGCTGGAATGGAGAGGAGCTGAGACTTCAGCCCAGGTACTGTCTTAAGCACAATGCCAAATGCCTGCCCCTCAAATAGGTTTTATCCTGATTTTTTTTAATGCCTGATCTTCCAGTTTCCAGTACAGGCTAAAATATCCCCCAGTCATGCAAACTTGTCAATAACTATTTTTTAGTTTTAACTTTTGTATATAATTGTACAGGGCTAGTGAGTAAATTTTGTAGCATAAAAATTAATGATTTATGTATGTTTTGTGGATTTTCTTATTAAATGCTTCCTTATATTATATTAATGCTCTTCTTGCTTGAAATTCTATTTAACCTGATACTAATATGCTATTTTCAGATTTTTTTTCCAAGATTTATTTTGCTGAATTAAAAACAATCTCATCTGTCATTTAATACATGAATTTAGCTCATTACATTTTGGAAATCCGTAAGTCAGGAATGATTTTTGCTTCTCAGTCTCGTATTTTCTGCTTCACCCCCTCCGGCAGACCGTGTTGGTTCCCCTCATTTTCTGTGTCTAATATCATTCTCTGCTTTCTCTTGCTAGTAGAACCCTGCCTGGTTTTATTTAGGTTTCAAGTTTTACTGGGCACAGCCTTAGCAGATAGATCTTATTAAGCCACTCACATCGTTCCATCCTGCTTCCCTCATGATTGATTTTCACCAAGTCAGCAGCGGGGGGAAATTTACTGGGAGATTGTCCCTTTGGATGAAAAGGAAGAGGCTCATGCGGGAGACCTGACCTTCTTTCTTGTCACTAAATGCACTCGGTTGAAAGTGAATGCTAGGCTGTGGCAACCACCCCTCAAACGAGACGGACCAGCTGAATCACAAAACCCCACCCGAGCACTGTCCTCCCTGGGCGACCTGCTCTGCAAGTGTGAGGTTTATGAAACAGGGGTGGCATTTGCTTTAAGAGCTTTTGAGAAGTTATGGCATACTGATATTCCATCGATGGGCGTCAAAGTCCTTGTTTCTTTACCTTTGCTTGCTCACCTACACTGTTTTCCATCCCTTTTGTAGTTAGGTGGGGCTGTAGGAAGAATTCTCTGAGGTGCTGGCAGTGATTCCTGCTGCATTCTGGGCATGGCCTCTAAGATCTTCCATGTAGCCCACCAAGTCTTCTTCCTCAGTTTTGTGGACGATACGTGGGAAACTTGAGGCTTCTGTGCGTGGAGAATTCAGCAATGCTAGAGGTTGAAGGCAGTTTGTCCCCACCAAAGCTCAAGTTCCAACTCAATCCTCCAGGCCTACTGTGCTGATGTTGGGGCCTTTAAAAGAGATAATTAGGGGGACAGCACTGTGACTTAGCAAGTAAGGCTGCCGCCCGCAGGGCCAGCATCTCAGTGGGCACCGGTTCGGGTCCTGGCTGCTCCACTTCCGATCCAGTTCTCTGCTATGGTCTGGGAAAGCAGTGGAAGATGGCCCAAATCCTTGGGCCCCTGCACCCATGTGGAAGACTTGGAGGAAGCTCCTGGCTCCTGGCTTCGGATCAGTGCAGCTCCAGCCGTGCAGCCAATTGGGGAGTGAACCAGCAGATGGAAGACCTCTCTCTGCCTCTCCTCTCTCTGTGTAAATCTGACTTTCAAATAATAAATAAATATTTTTTTTTTTTTAGAAAAAAGAGATAATTAGGCCTTTGAAGGGATTTAATGCTCTTGGGAACATGTTCTCATTCTGTTGGGACCTGAATACATCTCTCTCTGCGTGGGTCACTCACTATTCCAGTGTGCAGTGTTCTTATGAGATGCAGCGGGAAGGTCCTCACCAGAGCCTGAACAGATGGAGCTGCCCAATCTTTAACTGTCAGCTTCCAAAATCATGAGCTGAGTAAACTTCCTTCACAAAGCACTCATCCTCAGATGTTTTGTGATAGTAACACAAAGTAGACTAAGAGGCACCCAGTGTAGTTCCTGCTTGCGTAGGCATAAAACATAAACAGGTTCTGAACGAGCTGCACGTAGGCATTCTTTCTGTGTTCTTTCTGTGTGTTCCCTAGCATCTAGATTGACACTGGTGGCTGCAGTCCATGGTCAAGTGCAGGCTGAGTGTCCCCAGGCAGAGTCTTCCAAGTAATTTCCCTTGTCCCTGACCATGTAGATCTCTCTCTCCTTTCTCCCTCCCGCCCTCTGCATATCTCCATCTCCATCTCTCTGCTGCTGCCCCCTGCAGGGAAATTTTGGTATTTGCGACAAGACCTTTGTGCACAGACATCTTTCCTAGTCTACTGTGGTTTCCACTTCTGACGTGCCAGTGCCAGAAATTTTCACCTTTTCTCCCGCGTTTCTGTCGGGTCTCTACATTCCTAATGCAATGAACTTGGAGTGCATAGCTGATTGGATGAGGGAAAATCCAGCAGTGAAGAGGAATACCAAAATAGTTCAGGTAATTTTTCAAGGTAGTATTCATTTTTTTTGTACTTTAGGGAGTAATAACAATATTCTCATTTTTATAATTCAAATGCTACTTAAATATTCAAGGTACAGGATAAAATGAAAATTCCCTTCATTACATGCTCCAGATCTAATTCATTAGCAGAGATTTGTGGTATTACTTGCTTGACTACAAGACTTTTTGTCCATACTTATACATTTATAAGAGTTTATATGATATATGTAGCTTTAAAGAGATTTTTGATTTATAAATAGTGTCATACTATATTTATTCTAAAACATTTTTTGTGCAAACATCTTTTAATTCTTTGATACAGAGCCACCATATTTTTACAGTAAATGTAATTTTTTTTTCAGGTGAGAAGTCATGGAACTCATTGACAGGTGTTGTGAGAAAACTGTCTCCTCCTCCTCCCATCACCGCACTAACCAGATTGCATGCTGTGCGTGCCCTTGACACTGCACTTTCCCACTGCATTAGTGAAGCGTCCAGCACTTCAGTTTTCCTGCAAAGCCTGGACTGTTGTACTTGCTGTCACCTCACTTTGGGGTGGGGGAGGGGCTACCTTTCTCTAGGTACTGACTTCCCTTGTGTGTTTTGAGCTAGTGAAGGAAGCTAGTGTTCCGCTGCTCAGGACGTGGGCTCTTCACCAAGCAGGTTGCCTTCTCTCGCCTCTTCTGGATTCTTCCTGTGGAGTCAAGAGGCTTGGACTAACTGACCTTTAAAACGCTGCACGGCCTTGATTCACCTTTACACATGCAGCTGCTACTTGACAAGGCCTTGTGGAACGAGCGCTCTGTACTGTTAACAGGCTTTGGGTTTTTTTTTTTTTTTTTTTAAACCCAGTGTTGGGCAGGATTTAAATAATCACACTACCACACTCAGATTTTTACTTACATGCTACTTCACTGTGCTTTTCTTTTTTTAAGATTTATTTATTTGGGGGCTGGCGCAGTAGGTTAATCCTCTGCCTGTGGCGCTGGCATCCCATATGGGTGCCGGTTCTAGTTCTGGTTGCTCCTCTTCCAATCCAGCTCTCTGCTGTGGCCCAGGAAGGCAGTGGAGGATGGCCCAAGTGCTTGGGCCCTGCACCCGCATGGGAGACCAGGAAGAAGCACCTGGCTCCTGGCTTCGGATTGGCACAGCTCCGACTGTTGCGGCCATCTGGGGAGAGAACCAGCAGATGGAAGACCTCTCTCTCTGTCTCTCCCTCTCACTGTCTGTAACTCTGCCTCTCAAATAAATAAATATTTTTTAAAATATCTATTTTATTTATTTGAAAGACAGAGTTAGACAGTGAGAGGGAGAGACAGAGAGAGAGGTCTTCCATCTGCTGGTCCATTTCCCAGTTGGCTGCAACAGCCGGAGCTGCACCGATGCAAAGCCAGGAGCCAGGAGCTTCTTCTGGGTCTCCCACGTGGGTGCAGGGGCCCAAGCACTTGGTCCATCTTCCACTGCTTTCCCGGGCCATAGCAGCGAGCTAGATTGGAAGAGGAACAGCCGGGTCTCAAACCAGTTCCCATATGGGATGCTGGCGCTTCAGGCCAGAGCATTAACCCGCTGCACCACAGCGCCAGCCCCCATAAATAAAATCTTTAAAAAAAAAGAGATGTATTTATTTTAAAGGCAGAGTTACAGAGAGAGAGAGAGAGAGAGAGAGAGAGAGAGAGAGAAAGAGAGATAGAGAGAAAGAAAGGGAGAGAGAGAGAGAGAGAGAAAGAGAGAAAGAGAGAAAGAGAAAGGTCTTTCATCCACTGGTTCACTCCCCAAACAGCCTCATGGCTGGGACTAGGCCAGGACGAAGCCAGGAGCCAGGAGCTTCATCCAGGTCTCCCTTGGATGCAGGGGCGCAAGCACTTGGGCCATCCTCCACTGCTGTCCCAGGCAACTAGAGGGAGGTGGTTCAAAAGTGAAAGAGTGGGAACTTGAACTGGTGCCCATATTAGATGCTGTCACTGCAGGCAGAGGCTTAACCTTCTTCTTCTTTTTAAGATTTATTTTACTGGAGTCCCGCACTGTGGCGTAATGGGTTAATGCCCTAGCCTGAAGCACTGGCATCCCATAAGGGCCCCGGTTTGAGTCCAGACTGCTTTTCTTCCGATCCACTTCTTTTCTATGGCCTGGGAAAATAGTGGAAGATGGTCCAAGTCCTTGGGCCCCTGCACTGATGTGGGAGACCCAGAAGAAGCTCCTGGCTCCTAGCTTTGGATCGGCACAGCTCCCGCCATTGTGGCCAACTGGAACCAGCAGATGGAACCAGCAGTTGGAAGACCCCTCTCTCTGTTTCTACCTCTCTCTGTAACTCTGTCTTCCAAATAAATAAAATAAATATTAAAAAAAAAAAAACAAAAAGGATTTATTTATTTGAAAGAGTTACAAGAGGCAGAGGGAAAGACAGAGAGAAAGAGAGAAGTCTTCCACCTGCTGGTTCCCTCCTCAAATGGCCTCAATGGCTAGAGCTAGGCCAATCCAATGCCAGGCCCTGGCTTACCCTTCTATGCCACAGCCCTACTGTGCTTATCTTTAAATACTTTATATAGTGCTTGGTATTATCTTAAACAGTATCTTACCTGCTCTTGAATTTTCTAATTTGTTATTGCCAGTATAGAGGGCCTTTATTGATTTTTAAAATTGTGTTGATTATATATCTATTGGCCTGTGTGTGTGTGTGTGGGTAAGGAAAGACCTGAGGGCCCTTTGATCTCGTTACTTATCCAGATAGGTGTAGTGGAGACCCACAACAGCTGCACAACACCTGACAGATGCCTGTTGTTGCTGGCATGGTTTTTGGAACCACCTGGTATGCAGAGGCCTGGGGCTCACTTCCCATTCTCTCAGTTGGTCTTCCATTCTGGGATTTCTGGGCCTCCTTGGAGTACTACAAAGAATCTTTCCTGAGTCCTCCTGCTCTGGGTCCCCCAATCCCTCTGTTCTTCTTGTTCCTGGGGAACATTTGTCCTAGCCTGTTGGCCAAGCCTTTCCTTCTCCAAGGCATTCTACCTCTTCCTTAAAACTGCAGAGCTCTCTATTTTGTAATCATAGACTTTGGTGGATTAGTAAACCTAGAGCCAGAATTACTATTGATGAAATGAAAAATCTCACCTTTCTTAGGAGTTGAGTGTTTAAACATCTCTAATGTGGTGCAATATAATAAATTTGAGATTACTAAGAACTTGTCATAAGCCAGGCATCCTAGACATTTGTGCAGATTATCTAATTAATCTGCAGAATGGCTTTATGAGGCAGGGGCCATTATCGTACAGTAGGATGAGCCCTATCTGGTGCAGGGGAATGGGAATGTGGGCGTAACTTGATTCTGAGCATCTGTTAACTTGATTCTTATTCTGTAGCTCTGAGTTCAGCTGGGAACAGAGCTCATGAGCCTGGAGCGTATGCGGGTGTGGAGAAAGAATTTGTACACTGCACTCATACCAGGTACTAAGATATGGTGCACAAATTCAGACTTTCTATGTGCAGAAAACCTCTGACTTGGGGATTCTGAACTGGTTCTGTTTCTACCAAGTACAAGTACAGGGGCGCCCCTTCCAAACTCATGTGTTTATGGGCGTCCGGGCATGATGGATACAGAATACATTGGATGGGACACCTGTGGGTAATAGTCTTGCTGGGGAGTCATGGTGAAGTGCTGGGTGCTGGACATGGTGCTTGCTCCAGGAAGGCAAAGTGGCCTCACAAAGCTGGCTCTGCACTTGTGTGTCCCCTTCTGCCCAGTACCATTGTCCGACACCTCTGGCCTCCATCACCATCAGTTCAGGGAATGCTTTCTGTCCCAAGGGTGGGGCATTTGCCTCATCCTCCCTTGCTTTCTCCTTACTCCAAAGTGCTGTCATTGCGAATTGTTTTAGACGCCCCTTTTCTCATTTCACTTTTGTTCTATTATCTCCTCCCTGCAGAATGTCCCTGCAGCTCCATGGGGGTAGATCCAAAGATAGAAGGAAATGAAGTAATTCCAAAATAACAACACAGACATATCAGGGAAATTTCAAAACATTGATCCTGCCACATTTTAAAAAATTACACAAGCAGTATATTAAAAGTATCACAGTAAAACCTCAAATGATTTAGAAATGGAGTGAAACATTTTCCCCTTTCTTCTTTCCAAATTTATTCCAAGTCCTCAAAGTTAGTCTGATTAACCACTTACTATGCAAACTTCTGAATATTTTTCTACACGTATACACACATAATTTTCTTTTTTCACATAGGATATGAATTAGGTCACCTCCCAAGTGCTGTAATTCTATGATTCACTGTCTCTCACTGAGTCATCCACTGGTAAAATCGTGCTTTTTATGGAGAAATGTTTCCAAAAACCTAACAGTTAATATCGACTGAGTACTCACAGTGTGACAGAGCCTCTTCTAAGTGCATTATGTGTAATTACCATATGTAATTTTCACAACATCCCCATGGAATAGGTACAATTATTAACCCATGTGACAGATAAGTGCACCTAAGTGCAGATAAGTACACAGAGGCCAAGTGATTTGTCCGAGACATCAGAGCAAGCCAAAATCTGTGCCTTTAATTATGTTTCTCTGTTGCCTCCATCAGGCAAACCTGACGATTTTGTCACTAAAATCTTTAAAAATTATTGGCTTCTTATACTCCTTTAGACAAGCATGGGATTGTTCTATGAAGAGGGCTAATAAAATGGCTATCTTTTCTTAAAATCCTATACAGCTGCATCAGGTAAGCCAGGGACAATAAGCTATAGATACACGGTCCTCATCCTCATTTTGTTTCATGGTTTCTGGAATGCAATTTATGTAACTTCGTCTAGAATATAGTCGGAGTGATCACAGATACATGAAGACACATTAGAAAGGTACTTCAGGTTGGCATATTCTGGGAGTATTATATCACAGCTCAAGCTGCAGATCCAAAGTTGCTCTGGTTCTGTTATGGCCTTCGGAAGACCCACCGACTGCCACAGTGCCTGGGGCGGTTGGTCTGCTCACCTCTTGCTATAGCAGCGGTTTCATTTTGATAGAATCATGAAGAGGCCTTAAATTTGTTTAGTGGTTCTGCATTCTTGATGCAGTAATATTTTCGGAGTGTGGGAGGACATCAAGCTAGGAAAACATCCTGGGAGAGATTTTCTTATTAAGTTTGATGTGTTTTCAACTTTCCTGGTACTTTTTCACTGAGCGCCAGGAGGTTCTCTTCATTGTTCAGATTCATGTTGTTTTTCCTTTGTTTAATGAACTTTCAAATACTTTTTGATGAGCTATTAAGGATTGGAAAGAGATGAGCATCTCTTTAAGTTAAGGGAGGCAATAATAATGTTAAATGGAAAAATCCCTAGAAGCGAGGACATATTTCATTACATTCTGGTCATTGGAAGGGAAACTTTATGTGACTAGTTCAGAGTATATGAATGGAAGTCAAAGATTTTCTGGGGCATCTCTGGGGTCCCTATATCTGAGCCTGATGAGTCTCCATAATTTTTATTTATTTATTTGAAAGGCACAGTTACAGAGAGGCAGAGACAGAGAGAGAAGGAGAGGTCAAGTACCCACTGGTTCACTCCCCAAATGGCCACAACAGCTGGAGCTGCACCAATCTGAAACCAGAAGCCAGGAGCTTCCTCTGGGTCTCCCACATGGGTACAGGGGCCTGAGGACTTGGGCCATTTTCTACTGCTTTCCCAGGGCATAGCAGAGAGCTGGATCAGAAGTGGAGCAGCTGGGTCTCAAACCAGTTCCCATATGGGATGCTGGCACTGTAGGCGGTGGCTTTACCCGCTATGCCATAGCACCAGCCCCTCCATCATTTCTGATGAGTACAGTTGACACATGAAATGTAGGATATTTGGTTAAATTTGAATGTTGGGAAACAATAAATACAGTTTAAACATAAATATGTCCCCAAAATACATATGACATACTAAAAATAATTATTTCTTGCTTATCTAAAATTCAAATTCAAATTTAATAGGCTGTCCTATATTTTTATTGACTGAATCTGGTAACCTACTTACAGACCACAGTGGAGGCGGAGAGAAGTCACCATGATTAACCATTTACTGTGCAATTTTTTAAAAAAGATTTATTTATTATTTGAAAGGCAGAGTTGCAAAGAGAGGCAGAGAGAGAAAGAGGTCTTCCATCCACTGGTTCACTCCTCAAATCGCCACAATGGCCAGAGCTGAGCCGATTCAAAGCCAGGAGCCAGGATTTTCCTTAAGGTCTTCCACGTGGATGCAGGGCCATGTTTCACTGCTTTCGCAGGCCATAGCAGAGAGCTGGAGTGGAAGTAGAGCAGCCGGGACTCAAACCGGCACCCATATGGGATGTCGGCGCTGCATACCGGTGCTTTAACCTGCTGTATGCCACAGCGCCAGCCCCTTACTTCAAATTTTGAAAAGCTTTCTATATATATATATATATATATATATACACACACACACACACGCACACATAGATTTTCTTTTTTATATAGGATATGAACAAGGTCACAGAGGCTCTTAAATAGTCAGGAGATGCTTAAGGAGTCTCGACTACAATAAAATTCTTCATGCCCATAGCTCAGGAGCTATCGCTATTTCTTGACTGCAAATACTTGCTTGGGCTTTCCTGAGCTGGGGTGACCTTCCTTGACCTTCATCATTATGGCTTTTTTGGCAAGTTCATACCCAAGGGAAGTCCCAAAGTCAGTTTTATTCTCATAACTATGTTTTCAATTCAAAATGGAATTAACCTAGAAATAGCTGTGTGTGATTGACAAGAGATGAGGAAGTTTGTGAAATTTGGGATTAATTCTTCGTAGCTAAAGCTTTGCTGTCTAGGGAGCTGTAATAGGAAGTGTGTGAAAGAACCCAGACCCTCTGCTATACTTCTAGATGCTCTGTCAGGCTCCAGAGGTTCAGAGAACACAGGTCTAGGCTTAAAAGATAGAC
Source organism: Oryctolagus cuniculus (assembly GCF_964237555.1). Classification (NCBI taxonomy): domain Eukaryota; kingdom Metazoa; phylum Chordata; class Mammalia; order Lagomorpha; family Leporidae; genus Oryctolagus; species Oryctolagus cuniculus. The sequence continues at coordinate 9,547,175 of NC_091437.1, forward strand.
TTAAACTCAAATGTTTTTTTGGATTTTTTTTTTGGGATCAGTTTCAAGATTACAGTTTATGGCTCATGGAAACAATGAGCTACACATAGTTTCCTTGGCTTCATCTTATATTTGGTTCTAACTGGATGGTGTTTCAGAGGTAGAGCTTATTTACAACTATTGAAACAGAAACTTCTCTGATGTTCTCTTTGGATCCCTGCTCCAGGAGAGAAAACAGGGTTGAGGCTGTGGAAAAAATAAAAGGTTTCTGGGCTGGTGGTGTTGGCCAGGCCCCCAAGACATGGCACTGCTCTCAGAACACAAAGAAATTTTATCCATTTTGTTGCCTTTTGTAGCACTGTGAAATGAAGTTTCTGCATTTGGCTTCTGAGGATTTCGGATGTTTTTATGCAATGCTGGTATTACCAGAGCCAAGGAGAGCAAATTAACAGGGGTGGACTGTCTGAAATGGGGAGAATGTTGCTCGAATTGCACAAATGCCGCAGATCAGGGGTAATAACCAGAAGCACTGGGCTGTGATTTGAGTTGCTGTCAGGAAATGAAGAAAGCGCAGGGGTTGACCTATATGGGTCAGCTTTTTATTAGTTCATTCAGTAGGTGTTTACTGAATTGTCATTTGTTAGGTAGTGGCTTGGCTTTTGAGACTCCACAATGTAGAAAACAAATTCCCTGTCTTTAAGAACCTTATAGTTGATTCAGAGAAACTGGTAAGAGGCAATCTGGGCACGGGCATTTGGTGCTGTGGCTAAGATGCTGCATGGGATACCAACATCCCATATTGTAGTCCCTGGGTTTGAGTCCTACCTCCATTTCTGATTCCAGCTTCCTGTGTGCCCTCTCTCTCCTCCTTTCCCCTCCTTGCTTAAGATGAGTTTATTTTGATGTGGAAAATTTTGAAATTCATGCAGTTTTCATAACATGCATTTTCCATGACGTTTTGGAAGACCCCCTCATATGCATGAATTCCAAACTTTTTTTGCACCAAGATAGACTTATCCTTTAATTCCATTTCCATGAAATTTTTGAAATAATCTTGTGTGACACATATGAGTTAGTAATTTCTAGTATCTTTCCAAAGCTTAACAATGCACATCAAACAACAAAAATTTATATTACATTACCTATGTGTAACATATGAAAGAACTATGTAGAATTTTGGAGTTTTTAGGAACATAGCTTGAAAATAAATCCTAAAATGAGGTCCAGGGCTTTGGATGGCTATTTTAGAAATGGAGGGAAAGGAAACAAATAGGTAATAATACAAAAGGAAAGCTCAATTTTCTTTGCAGAAGTCCAGGAATCGAATGAACTAAACTTCCAGTAAGTAGGGCATAGCACTGAAGTTCCAGACTAGAACTACGTTATTGAGCTTGGTGTAAGGTAAAATTAATTTTACTCAAGTGGGAACTATTAGTTGTTCAAAAATAATAGTGGGATATAATTTCCCATTACTTTGTCTCTGAGCCTAATCTATGTCTGATGGCTGGGTAATGGTAAAAAATCGAAGAATAAAGCTATGTGCAGGTATAATCATTATGCTATGAGGAAAGAATTAGTACTGTATAAGAATTATAAGCCACTGTCTAAGACTACAAAATCACCCATAATAATCTTCCAATGGGGACATCATGTCATGTTGAAGATTAGGTATTGATTGACTCAGCTTATAGATTGTAAAGGGTCCATAAAAAAAGTCATTTTCTTTTCCCTGAGGTGACTCTAAAGTACATTTCCAATTAATTATCATGTTAAATAACCATCATTTAAAGAAATCCTTTTCCTAAAAGTGTGAGATTCAGAACAATATATGCTGGACTGAAGGGATGGGTGGCAGTGTGTATCATCTGGTCTCATTTTCGTGGGATGTTTTGAACCTGCTTCGTGGGAATTTATGGAGAATCCAGACAAGGCGCTCACCTTGGGAATGTTTGACAAGGTTTGGGTCGTGGAGGAAGATGCAGGGGTGAATATTCCCAAAGGCCATGTAGTTCGCACACCGAGAAGGGAAGTCCAAAGGATGGGAAACAAAGTCAAGAGTAGACAGAAGATTGTGTGAAATAAGATGGACGTGGAGTGAGGAGAGATTTCTGTTTTTTTTATTGATTTTCATGCATGTGGTCTATTAGTTTTGAAGGGCAGATGTGCGTATGTGCTTTATGTATGTGAAACTGTCTTGTGTCTTTTGCTAAAGAATCCCTGACATAATGTAGAAATCAGGACCAGTGATGGTCAATGGATGTGAATTAGCAAAGGGGGAGAGCTGAAAAAACAGTTCAACTGGAAAATATTAATAAGTAATAATCACGATAAGATAAGGCATCTTTAGGCCGACACATGCAAAGGGAATAAAGAGATATATGCTCTCTGTAATGTGCACATGCACCCAGCTGGGATAATTCTGAAAGGAAAAGGGGGTGATGCAGTGAGTTAGGTTGCTACAAGGTATCTAATGCTCTGCTCCCACACCTGATTTTCTTTTCTCTCTTTTTTTTTTTTCCTTTTTTTTCTTTTCTTTCCCATTCTTCTTTCTGAGAATACCTACAAACTGCAAAGAAGAGACAATGACTTGGGACACGAGAAGTCTTCAAAAGTTTCATGGAAATGCACATCATGGAAAAAATTTTGCACATATTTCAAAAAATTTTTGCACCAAAATTTTTTAATTGATTTTTAATTCCACTTTTTCTGTTCACTTGTTGCAGTACCCTCCTATATAATCTTCATAAACAAAATAAATGGATTAACCAATTACTTAATGGTGGGACAGGACCAAAGCAACCACGTGTTCATTTTATTCCAGCGAGGTTATGGGGTAAATGACTGTGGTTCCAGGCCAGCTGTTGATGAACAATGAGAGATAGTGAGACTTGCTGTCACTTCAGAAAGCCTGTGTTGACTCACATTGTCACTCTGCCTGGGGACAGCCTTTCTCGTAACTTGCCACAACCAGGAGGGCAGGATCTCCCACAAAGTTGTATCCATGACAGATGCTTCCTGCCTAGCAGCTTTGCCTTAGCTACCTTGCTAGTCCTTTCCAGCTCCAGGTCCAATTTCAGGAGGCATTCATCAACAAATCAGCGCTGACCGGACCAGCTGGTACTTCTAGGACACACTGGCACTGTTTAACTTGCCTGAATACTTGTATAATTTATCTGCACAGTTGCTGCAAGTGGAAAGCTAATAAATTTGCACTTATATTGGCATTTCACTAGGGGCATTCAAGCCCCCAGGAGCTGGAAAGAGTTAAAGGGCTGGGATTCATAGGAAGTTCAGATCTTAAGGAGAGAAGCAGAGGCATTCAGGTAGTAACCCTGCTTGTTCATAGTGTTTCCTTGGTTTCTGCTCTTGTATCTTGTCCTAACCCCATCTTGCTATGCCAGATTCATTAGCTGGTTAGCCTTCCTTTGCCTTTTAATGCCAAAGTTTTCTAATGTCCAAATATTAAACTGCGTTTACCAGTGTGCTTCTGACCTTGGTCACTGGACTTGAATCTGCTTGTTGCCTTCATCTTAAACTTCAGGGCTCACCTGAAGTTAATCTTCTGTGATGCTATATGAATAGAACTCTTTCAAAAGTGTTTGAAATACTAGGCCAACAGATTAATGGATAATTTTTGTTTTCATCTGAACACAGATGGAATAGATGCAAAGAAAATAAATACGTCCTAGTTTGGGGCTTTGCATGTCTCAGGGAGAGTAGAAAAAATCTGATAGTATTTCCGTTAGAGACTGGGATAAAGTGACATCTTTAAATAATTTTAAATTTACTTGAGAAATGATGTCACTCTTGAGTCTTAAACACAATAGACCCCTTTGGGTACCTTATGACATACTGGGAGTCTAGTATGATCTCATGTCAATGAGATGGCTGTGGAAAATGTGTCTTTTCATCCAGTCTATGTTTCTGCATTAGACAGGACCTTAAGTCAATAGCTACATATCTTAGAGGACTTGTGATGTGGCAGCGCATTGTGCTGTGACTCTCCCCATCCTCCTTCTCCTTAGAGCACCTAGAAGAAGGCAGATATTTCCTAAACTCCTTTTCCTTTCAATTTCTAAAACATGCCAGTGTTGTCAAACAGTGGATAAAGCTGCTGCCTGCAATTCTGGCATCTTATATGGGCACCAGTTCATGTCCTGGCTGCTCCACTTCTTATCTAGCTCCCTGCAAATGGCCTGGGAAAAGCAGTGGAAGATGGCCCAAGTGTTTGGGCCCCTGCTACCCACGAGACCTGGAAGAAGTTCTTGTCTCTGGCTTTGGCTTTCTCCAGCCCTGGCTGTTGCAGCCATCTGGGGAGTGAACCAGCAGTAGATGGAAGATTTCTCCTCCTCTCATTCTCTCTGTCTGTCCCTCTCTGTCTGCAACTGCGACTTTCAAATAAATAAATATATATTTTTTTTAATTTGCACTGAGGCTGCCTCTCTGCTTAGCACATAGCCTTCATGACCACATTTAATACCCCCAACAGCAGCAGAAGTAAACATTTACTGGTTTCACTTTGCAGACAGGTCCTGTAGCTAATGATAGAACCAAAGGTCATGTATATTTCTCACTGTCAAAGCCTCCCAATCCCCACGTGACTGATCTGCATCAATTCGGAATCCAGGTTTCCTTTAAATCAGTTTAGAGAAAGAGAGACCAAGTTCTCGATTCAGGTTACAAAGGAATTTCATACACCAGAATCTCAGAATACTTTTAATGAAATAAGGAACAATGTGCAGACCCAGCTTTGTCCGGGATGGGAAGAGCTATTTCCATAGTCTTGCTCCTGTTTCATCAAATACTAGTGGATTGTGTTTCAATAAGGAAAGCTCAGTGAGACCTACGGCTGGAAAATCTGAAGTCATCTTTAGAGGCTTGGCAGTCAGTGAATGTTTGATTCTCCTGGCATGCTGTGTCACAAGGGCAGATATAGATTTAATTACAAAAGGCAATTTTATTGCTCTCCACTTTCTAGACAGAAAGTGCAGCAAGCTATGGTGACCTCTGCCCAGGAGAAACATGGCTGGTGAGTCACAAGCAGTGTGGACAAGTAAATGCTCACCCAGGAAGCACTGTTCCTGTGGACCGATCAATACTTCTGGATAGAATGTAGTCATCATCTTGGGGAGTTTAGGAAGGTGGAATGCTGAGAACCCACGGGCCTATGGATGAGTGTTGTGAAATAGGTCCTCATTTTGCAGGTGGAGACTTACTTAAAATCCCAAACACTGAAACAGCTGTCTTAAAGAAGTACACAACTTTATGATGCGAATATTCTATAATTAGAGGTCAAGAGAAGTTTCACTGAAGAGAGGAAAAGCCCACAGGTCAGTCACATTTTGTCACCTGAAGCTTGGCGTGTCTTTGGACACAGTCTCTCTGGCAGCGTTACTGCTGTGCTGCTAGCCTGTTGTTGGGTGGTGACTCTTGCTGGCGGAGCTCACTGGTGCTCCCTGTGTGCCTTCAGGCTGCTCTTACTTGAAGGAGTCAATGCCTTTATCTTATTTCTTCATTGCTCACCTCAGGCGCAGCAGGTGCTGTACCCCTTGGCACCACCGCGAGCCTGGTAGCACGGCATCTTCTCTTGAAGTTGGCTGTATCAAACAGCCAACATTTGTGTACTTAAGGTTTGCCAGAAGCTAAATTGACATAATGTTTTCTTGAAGATTATTCTTTACATTTGTAACTAATTTTCAAAAAGTATTCCTGATGGGGACGGTGCTGTGGCGTAGCAGGTAAAGCCGCTGCCTGCGGTGCCAGCATCCCAGATGGACACCGGTTCGAGACCTAGCTGCTCTACTTCCGGTCCAGCTCTCCGCTATGGTCTGGGAAAGCAGTGGGAAATGGCCTAAGTCCTTGGGCTCCTGCACCTGCCTGGAAAGACCTGGAGGAAGCTCCTGGCTCCTGGCTTCAGATTGGCACAGCCCCGGCTGTTGTGGCCAATACGGGAGTCAATCATCGGATGGAAGACCCCTCCCCCCTGCCTCTCCTCTCTCTGTGCAACTCTGACTTTCAAATAAATAAATAAATCGTTAAAAAAGTATTGCCCAGCTTTTGTTGTTATTTTCTCTCATTTGTTGTTCATTTGCTATTAATTCCGAATTCATGAAAGTGCCATTTTAAAATAAGATTTATTTATTTGAAAGAGAGAAGGAGAGACAGAGATGTTCTATCTGCTGGTTCACTCACCAGATGGCTGCAACATTTAGGGCTGGGCCAGGTTGAAGCAAGGGGCCATGAGCTTCTTCTGGGTCTCCTACAGGGGTTCCAGGGCCTAAGGACCTGGGCCATCTTCCAGTGCTTTCCCAGGCACATCGTCAAGGAGCTGGATCGGAAGTGGACCTGGATCAGAAGTGGAGCTGGATTGGAAGTGGGACACCAGCACTCCTGATGGTGGCTGAACCCGCTGCATCACAGCAGCAGCCCCCGAAAGTGCTAAATTTGTTAAGTCCTTCACTCACGGATAACTTTGCATTATTATGTATCTGGTGAGATTTAAACTCCTTAAGCATGTTTCATGGTTGCCCTGGCTGTGAAGTAGGAAAAATGAAAAAAGCTAATCTTCACTTTTCCAGAAGTAGGGCCAGACCTTCCTGAAATGTGTGAAAGCACTGTTTCCCTGAACACGAGACTTGTTCAGTGTCCAGGAGGCAGTTCTGTGTGTCTCACAGGGAGCGCCTCCAGTCTGTCGGCATCACATTCAGTGTCTGATGGGCAATCCCTGGTGGCTGCACATCCTTCCCGTCAGTCTAAGGACTTCCTTCTTACACATTGCACTTGCTGACTTGTATTTACCTTGTTATAAGAAGTAGTTTGATGGCTGTTATAAGTAGGCTTGCAGGCCGGCGCCGCGGCTCACTAGGCTAATCCTCCACCTGCGGTGCTGGCACACCGGGTTCTAGTCCCGGTCGGGGCGCCGGATTCTGTCCCGGTTGCCCCTCTTCCAGGCCAGCTCTCTGCTGTGGCCAGGGAGTGCAGTGGAGGATGGCCCAAGTGCTTGAGCCCTGTACCCGCATGGGAGACCAGGAGAAACACCTGGCTCCTGGCTTCGGATCAGCGTGGTGCGTTGGCCGGCCGCAGTGGCCATTGGAGGGTGAACAAATGGTAAAAGAAGACCTTTCTCTCTGTCTTTCTCTCTCTCTCTCACTGTCCACTCTGCCTGTCAAAAAAAAAATAATAATAATAAGTAGGCTTGCAAGTATCACTCTAGAATCATCTGTGTTGTGGTTTGACTAGAATATGTCTCCTGAACTCAGGCAGAGGTTTAATCCCCAAAGCCATGGAACAATGGCACTGAGAAGTTGGAGAATCCAATTATGGTATCTAGGAGGTGGCCCCACTGGGGAGGTCCTTAGGTCTTTGGGAGTGTGTGTTTGGGAGGTATTTCTTACAAGAGAGGTTGCCCGTATAAGCCTGCGCTGAGCCCACCTGTGTTCCTCTTCCTGGTTACTGAGTGATCCCTCCTCCAGCCTCACCGGATGGTTGACCCAGGAGGACCCACCCAGTCTTGGACTGCAAACCTCCAAAACAAAGAGCAGAAATAAACTTTTAGTGACCTTTTTGGTATGCTGTATGTTTATACAATTTATAAGCGAGTTCAGAAATGGGTATTTATCTGTGAAAACCAATTTTTCACCTTGAGATTTCACAGCTAGGTTCAATGACTATAATTTCTTTCAAAGGCTTCTATTTACATGTTTATTTGCCTTTCTGTACCTATTTCATAATCTTAAAAAAAAAACAAGGCTATTTCAGCGAATTAGGTTTTACTATTCCATGTGATCACATAGTGCTATAATTTGAATATGATTTGTTCCCTCTGAAATTCATGTTGATTTTTTATGAGATATTAAGAGTTGGTACAAAGTGGGACCTTTAAGATATGATTAGGGCTCATGCATAGATTAATCCATTTATGGGATTAATGGATTGACATGTTAACGGATTGTCTCAAGAGTGGATCAAATGTGTCTGGCTGTCCTGTCTCTCACCATCCGATGCCCTGAGCTGTCCTGGGACTCTGCCTGCAGGAAGCCACCACCCCATGTTGCCCTTTGACCCTGGATGAGAACCGAGAGCCTAAAGAAGCCTCTTTTCCTTATAACTTTCCTAGTGTGTGGCATTTCTCTGTTAGCAACAGAAAACTGACTCATATGTAAGGCTTACTTCAAACTAGTTTCATCAACAAAAGGTGTAGAATTCTAATTTAGTGCTTCCGAATCCTCCCCATAACACACTTTTTTTTTTCTTTTTCCTCTACCTCTTCTAAACTGGGCAGTGTTTTGCCCACTAGAGTCAGCAGGAAGGTCGAGGAAGCTGATACTTTAGGTATTGTTTTCCCTTACCTTAGCTGGAGCCCACCCTCTTCATGTGGATTATTACCGTTCATGAGTTTGTTCATGGGTATGTTCTTACTTTTGGATTTTTCCATTTTGCTATTCTCTTTGATATATGCCATTAACACATATAAGTGCTTAGTTTATTCAGAAATGGTAGAATTGTTTTTTTATTCATCTGCTTGTTCATAGCTGTCTGTCTTCAAAAGCACTTGAGACAGATGTGGTGCAGTGCCATTGGCTTCCGACTCTTCCTCCGTCTACACCCAGCTCTGCGGCATGCCAAGGCAGAAGTCTCCCTTGCAGGTTCTGGCGAGGCCCCATCTGGTTTCCTGATGTTGGTTAGGGCATGCTGAATATGCAGGTAAAAATTACATGAGGTCATGGCTGGTCTGAAAGAATTCTCCGCCAGCATCATAATGTGTCCTTGGGATAGCTGAATCCCAGGGAGAACTTTATCTCATGTGAGAACTTGTCAGCGATGCACATTCCTAGGCCTCTCTCCAGGGCTACAGCGTTTTGCTAGGAATTCTTGGGACGTTTGGAGGTACATTAAAGTTTGAGAAACACTGGCTTGGATCACTTAGTGTCAACAACTTTGACATCTTATAGGACTGTTTCCAGTTTGAAATTAAATTTTTAGGGAGTAGAGTCATGGCATAGCATATGAAGCCACCGCTTACAATGCTGGCATCCCCTGTGAGTTCGTGTCCTGGCTGCTCTACTTCCTATCCAACTCCCTGCTAATGACCTGTGAAGGCAGTGGGAGATGGCCCAAGCGCTTGGGTCCCTGACACTCTTGTGGGCAACCTGGAAGAAGTTCCTCACTCCTGGCTTTGGCCTGGTCCATCCTGGGCTACTGCAGCCAACTGGGAAGTGAACTAACGATGGAAGACCACTCTCTCTGTCTCTATAAATCTGCCTTTCAAATAAATAAATCTTAAAAAGAAATTTTGGTAACTTGCAGTAATTCTCTGATGATTGCCATGATGGAGAGATGGTGCTATTGGGGTAAGGTGATACGGAGAGGCAGAGTCGTCACTGAATGAGTCCATGTGAGAACGACACTGGGTCTGACGTAACTGCCAGCTCTATTTAGAATGTCCCTTTAAATAAGTGACAGCTTTCTAGAATTGAGAAATAAGTTTATGAAAGTTCCATTCTCACTTGTTAGCTGCATGCCCTGCAGCAGCACAGGATGGTTCTGGAAGTTTGTGACTATGGATAGCCATCAAAACTTCAGAAAGGGAAGCTTTCATCTCTCCTGACTATTCCCTGCCAGGCACAGTGGCCGTGGCCGGTCTTTGAGAGTCAGTGGGCATGAGTCACGCCTGGTGAGCAGGTGTTCTCTGAGCTGGTTGCCGACTGTGCCAGTTCCTTTTAGCTTGGCTTTATGGCCTTGTTTCTGACCTCGCATATTGGCTGCTGTCTTAGATCCTCACTCAGGGTTGGTACCAGCATGCCTCTTGCTCTGATTTTCCTCTTAAATTGTTGCCATCTTCAGTTAGGTTTTGCAAGTAACCCCTTTCTTGATTTTGAACTCAAGTAAATTGTACGTCCCATGGTTAGATGGTGGGATGTCTAAGCTGGAGCTTTTACTAAGCCACAGCTTTTTGCATTCAGGTGTGTCTTCATGGAGGACTCTGTTTTGTTCCCAAGGGAAAGTCATTATGATTAGGTCACAGGATCACAGGAGCAGAAGTCCCTTAAGTCCTTTTCAGAACATTCTGGAATGTAAGGACATTCTGTCAAATAGTGAAATAAAATGCACAAGATGCCCTCACAGAAGTGTTTTACCTGTGAGAACCTGAGACCACAAAGTCTTGGTAGTTACTAGGCTGTAGATTGGGCTGGGGGCTGCCTTCCGTGATGAGTAGAGAGATTGTTATTTGAATGTGAAGAGAGCTGTGGTTTTCCATCTCTAAGCAGGGAGCATGAAATCTATTTAGAGATGTAACTATCAGCCGAAGGTGGAATCTCTTAAAACAAGCGAAAAAGGCACTGTAATAATTTTGACTCCTGTACCAAGAGTATTCTTTTTTTTTATTTTTTTTTAACTTTTATTTAATGAATATACGTTTCCAAAGTACGAATAATGGATTACCATGGCTTCCCCCCCATACCGTCCCTCCCACCCACAACCCTCCCCTTTCCCACTCCCTCTCCCCTTCCATTCACATCAAGATTCATTTTCGATTATCTTAATATACAGAAGATCAGCTTAGTATACATTAAGTAAGGATTTCAACAGTTTGCTCCCACACAGAAACATAAAGTGAAAAATAATAGATGATTTTTTTTTAATGATGATGAAATCAGATCAGACCTATTGTCATGTTTAATCCCAGTGAGAGTCAAGTTGGGAATTGATAATTTCTTTTCTTTTCTTTTCTTTTTTTTTTTTTTTTTTTTTTTTTACAGAGGATCAGTTTAGTATGCATTAAGTAAAGATTTCAACAGTTTGCACCCCCATAGAAACACAAAGTGAAATATATTATTTGAGTACTCGTTATAGCATTAAATCTCAATGTACAGCACACTAAGGACAGAGATCCTACATGAGGAGTAAGTGCACAGTGACTCCTGTTGTTGACTTTACCAATTGACACTCCTGTCTATGGCATCAGTAATCTCCCTATGCTCCAGTCATGAGTTTCCAAGGCTATGGAAGCCCTCTGAGTTCTCCGACTCTTATCTTGTTTAGACAAGGTCGTAGTCAAAGTGGAGGTTCTCTCCTCCCTTCAGAGAAAGGTACCTCCTTCTTTGAAGACCTGTTCTTTCCACTGAGATCTCACTCACAGAGATCTTTTGCCAGAGTGTCTTGGCTTTCCATGCCTGAAATACTCTCATAGGCTTTTCAGCCAGATCTGAATGCCTTTAGGGCTGATTCTGAGGCCAGAGTGCTATTTAGGGCATCTGCCATTCTATGAGTCTGCTGAGTATCTCACTTCCCATGTTGGATCACTCTCCCCTTTATTTATTCTATCGGTTAGTGTTAGCAGGTACTAGACTTGCTTATGTGCTCCCTTTGACTCTTAGTCCTTTCATTATGATCAATTGCGAACTGAAATTGATCACTTGGACTAGTGAGATGGCATTGGTACATGCCACCTTGATGGGATTAAATTGGAGTCCCCTGGTATGTTTCTAACTCTACCATTTGGGGCAAGTCAGCTTGAGCATGTCCCAAATTATATATCTCTTCCCTCTCTTATTCCTACTCTTATGTTTAACAGGGATCACATTTCAGTTAAATTTCAACACTTAAGAATAAGTGTGTATTAATTACAGAATTAAACCAGTCATATTAAGTAGAATAGACAAAAAAACTACTAAGAGGGATAATGTATTAAGTTGTTCATTAACAGTCAGGGCTATGCTGATCAAGTCACCGTTTCCCATAGTGTCCATTCCACTTCAACAGGTTTCCTTTTTGGTGTTCAGTCAGTTGTCACCGATCAGGGAAAACATATGGTATTTGTCCCTTTGGGACTGGCTTATTTCACTCAGCATGATGTGTTCCAGATTCCTCCATTTTGTTGCAAATGACTGGATTTCGTTGTTTCTTACTGCGGTATAGTATTCTAAAGAGTACATATCCCATAATTTCTTTATCCAGTCTACCGTTGATGGGCATTTAGGTTGGTTCCAGGTCTTAGCTATTGTGAATTGAGCTGCAATAAACATTAGGCTGCAGACCGCTTTTTTGTTTGCCAATTTAAATTCCTTTGGGTAAATTCCAAGGAGTGGGATGGCTGGGTCGAACGGTAGGGTTATCTTCAGGTTTCTGAGGAATCTCCAGACTGACTTCCATAGTGGCTTGACCAGTTTGCATTCCCACCAACAGTGGGTTAGTGTCCCTTTTTCCCCACATCCTCGCCAGCATCTGTTGTTGGTAGATTTCTGAATGTGAGCCATTCTAACCGGGGTGAGGTGGAACCTCATTGTGGTTTTGATTTGCATTTCTCTGATTGCTAATGACCTTGAACATTTTTTCATGTGCCTGTTGGCCATTTGGATTTCCTCTTTTGAAAAATGTCTATTGAGGTCCTTGGCCCATCTCTTAAGTGCGTTGTTGGTTTTGTTTTTGTGGAGTTTCTTGATCTCTTTGTAGATTCTGGTTATTAACCCTTTATCTGTTGCATAGTTTGCAAATATTTTTTCCCATTCTGACGGTTGTCTCTTCACTCTCCTGACTGTTTCTTTTGCAGTACAGAAACTTCTCAATTTGATGCAATCCCAATAGTTAATTTTGGCTTTGACTGCCTGTGCCTCCCGGGTCTTTTCCAGAAACTCTTTGCCTGTGCCAATATCTTGAAGGGTTTCTCCAATGTTCTCTAGTAACTTGATGGTGTCAGGTCGTAGATTTAGGTCTTTAATCCATGTTGAGTGGATTTTTGTGTAAGGTGTAAGGTAGGGGTCTTGCTTCATGATTCTGCACGTGGAAATCCAATTTTCCCAGCACCATTTATTGAATAGACTGTCCTTGCTCAAGGAATTAGTTTTAGATCCTTGATCAAATATAAGTTGGCTGTAGATGTTTGGGTTGATTTCTGGTATTTCAATTCTGTTCCATTGGTCTATCCATCTGTTTCTGTACCAGTACCATGCTGTTTTGATTACAACTGCCCTGTAGTATGTCCTGAAATCTGGTATTGTGATGCCTCCGGCTTTGTTTTTGTTGTACAAGATTGCTTTAGCTATTCGAGGTCTCTTGTGCCTCCATATAAATTTCAGCACCAATTTTTCCAGATCTGAGAAGAAGGTCTTCGGTATCTTGATTGGTATTGCATTGAATCTATAAATTGCTTTTGGGAGAATGGACATTTTGATGATATTGATTCTTCCAATCCATGAGCATGGAAGATTTTTCCATTTCTTGGTATCCTCTTCTATTTCTTTCTTTAAGGTTTTGTAATTTTCATCGTAGAGATCTTTAACGTCCTTGGTTAAGTTTATTCCAAGGTATTTGATTGTTTTTGTAGCTATTGTGAATGGGATTGATCTTAGAAGTTCTTCCTCAGCCATGGCATTGTCTGTGTATACAAAGGCTGTTGATTTTTTGTGCATTGATTTTATACCCTGCTACTTTGCCAAACTCTTCTATGAGTTCCAATAGTCTCTTGGTAGAGTTCTTTGGGTCCCCTAAATAAAGAATCATGTCATCTGCAAAGAGGGATAGTTTGAGTTCTTCCTTCCCAATTTGTATCCCTTTAATTTCTTTTTCTTGCCTAATAGCTCTGGCTAGAACCTCCAGAACTATATTGAATAGCAGTGGTGAGAGTGGACATCCCTGTCTGGTCCCAGATCTCAGTGGAAATGCTTCCAACTTTTCCCCATTCAATAGGATGTTGGCTGTGGGTTTTTCATAGATTGCTTTGATTGTATTGAGGAATGTTCCTTCCAAACCCAGTTTGCTTAGAATTTTCATCATGAACGGGTGTTGTATTTTATCAAATGCTTTCTCGGCATCTATTGAGAGAATCATATGGTTTTTCTTCTGCAGTCTGTTAATGTGGTGTATCACATTGATTGTCTTGCGCACATTAAACCATCCCTGCATACCAGGGATAAATCCCACTTGGTCTGGGTGGATGATCTTTCTGATGTGTTGTTGCATTCTATTGGCGAGAATTTTATTGAGGATTTTTGCATCTATGTTCATCAGGGATATTGGTCTGTAATTCTCTTTCAGTGCTGCATCTTTTCCCGGCTTAGGAATTAAGTTGATGCTGGCTTCATAGAAAGAATTTGGGAGGGTTCCCTCTTCTTCAATTGTTCTGAATAGTTTGAGAAGAATTGGAGTTAGTTCTTCTTTAAATGTCTGGTAGAATTCAGCAGTGAATCCATCTGGTCCTGGGCTTTTCTTTGTTGGGAGGGCCTTTATTACTGTTTCAATTTCTGTCTCAGTTATGGGTCTGTTTAGGTTTTCGATGTCTTCCTGGTTCAATTTAGGTAGGTTGCATGTGTCCAGGAATCTATCCATTTCTGATAGGTTTCCCTGTTTGCTGGCATACAAGTCCTTGTAGTAATTTCTGATGATTCTTTTTATTTCTGTGGTGTCTGTTGTCACGTTTCCTTTTTCATCTCTGATTTTATTGATTTGGGTCTTTTCTCTTCTTTTTTTAGTTAGTTGGGCCAATGGGGTGTCAATTTTGTTTATTTTTTCAAAAAACCAGCTCTTCGCTTGGCTGATTTTTTGTAATGTTTTTCTTGATTCAATCCTGTTGATTTCTTCTCTGATTTTAATTATTTCTCTTCTCCTACTAGATTTGGGTCTGGTTTGCTGTAGGTTTTCTAGATCCTTGAGGTGAATAGAAAGCTCATCTATTTGGTGCCTTTCCAATTTCTTGATGTAGGCACCTATTGATATAAACTTTCCTCTTAACACTGCTTTTGCTGCGTCCCATAAGTTTTGGTATGTTGTGCTGTTATCCTCATTTACTTCCAGAAAGTTTTTGATTTCTCTTTTGATTTCTTCTATGACCCATTGTTCATTCAGGAGCATGTTGTTCAATCTCCATGTGTTTGCGTATGCTCTAGGGATTCCTGAGTTGCTAATTTCCAACTTCATTCCTTTATGGTCTGAGAAGCTGCATGGTATGATTCTAATTGTTTTGAATTTGCTGAGACTTGCTTTATGGCCTAGTATGTGGTCAATCCTAGAGAAGGTTCCATGTACTGCTGAGAAGAATGTATAATCTTTAGCTGTAGGGTTGAAAGTTCTGTATATATCTGTTAGATCCATTTGGGCTATAGTGTCGTTTAAATCTACTGTATCCTTGTTGATCTTCTGTCCTATTGATCTGTCTATTTCTGAGAGTGGAGTATTGAAGTCCCCCAGTACTATTGTATTGGGGTCTAAGTCTCCCTTTAAGTCCGTTAACAAATCTTTTAGATAAACCGGTGCCCTGTAGTTAGGTGCATATACATTGATAATTGTTATATCTTCCTGTTGAATTGATCCCTTAATCATTATGTAGTGTCCCTCTTTGTCTCTCTTAACGGTTTTTGTGGTAAAGTTTATGGTGTCTGATATTAAGATGGCTACGCCTGCTCTTTTTTCATTTCTGTTGGCATGGTATATCTTTTTCCAGCCTTTCACTTTCAGTCTGTATGGATCTTTGTTGGAAAGATGTGTTTCTTGTAAGCAGCAAATAGATGGGTTTTGTTTTTTAACCCAATCAGCCAAACGGTGTCTTTTAACTGGACAGTTCAGGCCATTCACATTCAATGTGACTAATGATAAGTGGTAACTTTGCCCTGCCATTTGCCAAAGATAAGTTCTAATATATGCTTTGAATTCCCTGTGATCTTTTGCTGTGAGCTTTCCTTCCTTGGTTTCCTTCCTTTACCTTCTTTCATATTGATGACCGTGTTTCTTTGTTTCTGTGTGTAACACATCTTTAAGCATCTTTTGCAGGGCTGGACGAGTGGCAACAAATTCTTTCAATTTCTGTTTGTTATGAAAAGTCTTTATTTCACCTTCATTCACAAATGATAGCTTTGCAGGATATAATATTCTGGGCTGGCAGTTGTTCTCTCTTAGTACCTGTGCTATGTCTCGCCATTCCCTCCTAGCTTGTAGAGTTTCTGATGAGAAGTCAGCTGTGAGTCTGATTGGAGATCCTCTGAGAGTAATCTGACGTTTCTCTCTTGCACATTTTAGGATCTTTTCTTTATGTTTCACTGTGGAGAGTTTAATTACAACGTGTCGTGGTGAGGGTCTCTTTTGGTCGTGTTTATTAGGGGTTCTGTGAGCTTCCTGTACTAGGATTTCTCTGTCCTTCTCCAAACCTGGGAAATTTTCTGCTAATATCTCACTAAAAAGGCCTTCTAATCCTTTCTCCCTCTCCATGCCTTCAGGAACTCCTAGAACCCGAATGTTGGGTTTTTTAATAGTATCCTGAAGATTCCCGACAATATGTTTTAGATTTCTAATTTCCTCGTCTTTTCTTTGGTCTGACTGTATCCTTTCCTGTTCTCTGTCTTCTAAGTCCGATATTCTCTCTTCTGCTTCTCCCATTCTGTTTGTAAGGCTCTCTATTGTGTTTTTCATTTGATCTATTGAATTCTTCACTTCAGTCACTATCCCAGTTTCCTGTTGTACTAGTTGTTTCGTTTCATTTTGATTCCTCCTTAATATTTCATTTTCACGAGAGAGATTTTCTATCTTGTCCATTAGGGATTTCTGTAGTTCAAGAATTTGTTTTTGAGAACTTCTTAATGTTCTTATCAATTTTTTGAGATCTGCTTCTTGCATTTCTTCTATGTCATCATCCTCATAATCTTGAATTGGGGTGTCTTTTTCATTTGAGAGCTTCATGGTGACTTCCTTGTTTTTATTACCTTGGTTTTTGCGTTTGTTATTTGTCATATTGGAGATATTTGGTTTCTTCACTGTGGTGCTTTTTCTTGTTATACTATGACTCTAGATTAAGTGGACTATCTGTTTTTGATGGAGCCTTAGGGCTTGAGATGGGTGTGGCCTGAGAGCTCTGTTTGGTGTGCCAAAGGTGACACTCCCAGGTTAGGTGTGGTAAACCTCTCTCTCTCTCTCTCTCTCTCTCTCTCTCTTTTTTTGATTCAAAAGGGAAGTTATTCTGCACAGCTGAACGAAGTTGGAGGTAGTTAGCAGGCAAATGATATACCCACAGGAGCCAGAGATCAGAAGCTCTTTTCCAAGGACCACACAGGGAATCTGTTTGGCCCTTAGAGTGGGCTCAAATTCTCCTTCAGTCTCCCACTGGGTTGCCAAAGTTACGGAATTGTAGCGTCTCTGGAGAGTGCTCACGAGAATTCCGTGAGTTCTCTCCCCCACCGTCTCTTTTTTCACAGTCTCAGTTCAGTAGCACCATAAATTTACTAGGTCTTAATCTCCTGTTAATTCGCCCCACCCAGAGTCAGGTTTTACTGCTAGGCTCAGGGCCGGTGCAGACCTGAGGTCGCTCTGCTTATGACGTATGTCCAAGATGGCGCCTGCTCTTTGTCTTGCTCGCCCTTGAGAGGTGAGCGGAGAGAGAGAAACCCGTGTCCGTACCAGTCACCTTTTTTTTTTTTCCCTCTCTCTCTCTTCCAGTTAGCTTGGTGAAGTCCCCCCCGCCCCGGGGGTCGTTCCCTCTAGTCTCCTCTCTCCGCTTGCCTGCCGGTGTCTTGGGTTATTGAGGTTCGGCTCACCTCGCGTTCCAGCGCTGGTGTGTTGAGTCTGCCGCTGGTGTCCCGAACTGTGGGCTCCCACGCTCTCCACGCAGGTCTGCTCCCCTTCCAGCGCCGATGTGTGGACTCGGAGCCCTGGACGTCCCAAGTCTCCCCGCTGTTGCACTCCCCTTCTAGCACTTGCGCGCAGACCCTGCAGCTTGCGCAGCTCAGTCCCGCGGCTCAGCTTCCGCAGCTCAGTCCCGCAGCTCGGTCCTGCGGCTCGGCTTTCGCGCGTGGTGGGCGACCTTGTTCTCCCAGTAGGTCCTCCGATTCACGCCCACTGGATCCAGAAGAGTTTTGTCTGCAATATTTTCCTGGTTCTTTTTTCTGAGGCTACCGTAACTCCCCTTTTATTAAACTAAATTTTCCCGGACTATCGGTGCGCGCCCTCACTATTCCGCCATCTTCGTACCAAGAGTATTCTATACCACTGGCATTAAACATACTCCTCTTTAAAAAGTCTGTTTCCTAAGCCAGTCCCAAAAAGACAGATGTCATATGTTCGCCCTGATCTGAGGTAACTAATAAAATACCCGAAATATAATGTATTGGAGTGAAATAGATGTCTTGAGAAGCAATGATTGTTTATAGCTCTTGTCTCTTTCATTGAGGAACAGTGCTTTGTTTTCTCTTTATAGTATTTGCTGAGCTGCTCCTTTTACTTACGGTAGGCTTAACAATATGATCGTTAAGTGTACTGAAAAAAGATCATTGTAAAAATTAAGAGTGGAAATTCAAGAGGGAAGGGGGTGAAGAGTTGAGTGTGGGTGGGAGGGAGGGTAGGGTGGGTTGTGCCACTACGTTCCTAAAACAGTATAAAGGAAATATATGAAACATGTATAACTTAAATAAAATTTATAAATAAAAAATTTACCAAAAATTCTATCTCCTTATATTTTAAAATACAGCACAAGTTCAAATGATAAAGCTAGAGGATATGGGACATAATATTTCAGAATGTTCAATATGGGGATCTACAAAAACCCCTAAAAGATTGAAATTATAGAAAATTTATGTGATTACCCATGAGGCATATTGGTATTTAGCATGAGAATAATAGTTCCTAAGAGGCAAGCAAGATAATGTGCAAATCTTACAATCTCTGAAAGCTGTGCTTTTTAATTTTTATTTATTTAATTATTTTTAAAGATTTTATTTATTTGAGAGGTAGAGTCACAGACAGTGAGAGGGAGAGACAGAGAGAGAGGTCTTTGATCTGCTGGTTCACTCCCCAAATGGCCACAATGGCTGGAGCTGCGCCGATCCAAAGCCAGGGGCCAGGTGCTTCCTTCCCATCTCCCATGAGCATGCAGGGGCCCAAGGACTTGGGCCACCTTTTACTGCGTTCCCAGGCCACAGCAGAGAGCTGGATTGGAAGAGGAGCAGCCAGGATTAGAACAGGCGCCCATATGGGATGCCGGCACCACAGGCAGAGGGTTAACTTACTGCTCCACGGCGCCAGCCCCGAGAGCTTTGCTTTTTTTAATAACTCCTCTGAAGCAAGTAATGATTAGAAGAGCAAACAATATACAGATTCTTTGGCTTGGCGCTCGGGTTGGTTTCAATGTGAGATATGTCCTGTATACCTTAAAGCATCTTGATACATAGATTAACTTTTTGTTAATTAACCATTGTCCAGAAATCGGGATAAAGAGTGCTTGTCACAGGAATAGAACTTCTGCAAACTCTTGGAATGCCAGCATGCTAAGACCTTGAACGTATCCTTCAGTGAAAGATGCTAAATTGCAGATTTGCTTTCATTGTCTGGGAATGTTTCTTCATAGGGAAATACTTATTTTGATTAAAATAAATTAAATTTTCTTAGAACCTAGGTGTGCAGTCACCGTAGAACTATCTGTGTAACCTGCTGACATTCTAACCGTAATCACCTTTGTCACTCAGATTTCTAGGAGACATATTCTTCCACACTGGGAAAAAGTCCAAGCTAGATGCTGTTTCCTGGCAGTCATGAAAAATGTAGTAATCAGAGAATTTGTCAGTTGCCTTAATTAAAGTTCTCTGTGACTGTTTTGCATATGCAAATCATGCTCCTGGGTTATCATTTGGAAAGAAAGGTTACAGTGGTGAATGAGTTAGTATTTAGACTATTAATTAAGAAGTAAGAGATCTTTGCAGTGTATCAAAGAAAGTATATAATTTCCTCGCTCTTTTTGCCTCAGATGGTAGTCAGCACCCCATGGCCAGAAAGGCAGGGCAGTGAGGACATTTTTGCCCATCCCTTTGGATTTCTGAGAAGCCTCCACTCGCATTTCAAAGGGGTCTGACAAATACTGATTGTGTTTACAGGTATTTTCAGGTGCTCTGTCCCAAATACCACAAAAACATTTAATCTAGTGGAATTCTGAAGGGGATGTCAGGAAAATAAACTGTGTCTGATGTTTCTCATGCTGATTTGTCAATGGCCTGGAAATGGAGAAAAATGAGGTTTAAAAAGGAGAAAGAGAAGAAGTTGGACAAGGTGACTGGGGACCTGGAATAAGGGGAAGATAAAACATCAACAAGTCAGAGTGATGGAAGGGCAGCAGCATTTTAATGGGAGGAAGTCCGAGAAAAGAAGAAATTAGAGAAACCAAGACAAATGGACAGAAAAGGAAAACTTGTTGTCAGTATTTTTTCATCATGATTCAAAAACTTTTTTGGGGGGTAATATTTGTAAGCACGTTCTGTGCACCAGGTACTGTACTAAGTGCTTTACTTTTTATTATTACATTTTCTTGTTGCAACCACGTGAAGAAGCCGTGAGACTACTGGTGTTGAAATGCATGAGCCCTAGAGCTTCATGTTCTGGGTTGGAATCTCTGCGGTGCCATGTATTTACTCTGTGTTGTTGGACGGAGTAACCTTCCTAGATTCAGTTTCTTCAACTGTATAATGGAGGTAATAATGACTGTTGTTGTGGATTCGTTTCTGGGAGGAGGAGCGTGGTGGGGGCAAGAGGCGTGGAGTCACCACACAGACCCCAGGAGTCGGGGAAAGCAGGCCTGAGGCAAGCAGCCTGCAGACTCATTTATTTCAGTTGCTACAACAGCTTATATAGCCAAGGTGGCCAATCCAGTCAAGGGGCAGTTTATGCCCTAACCAATCACACCCTGTTGCCAAGCGGTTTCTGAAGTCATCCAATCACAGCCTGTTGCCAGGCAGATTCTGTTGCCGGCAGCCATCTTGGCATAGCCTTCGCATTCCACCACTCAATAAAGGGTGGCCACTGGATTATTATTGTTTTCATTAATATCCCAATTTAATAGTTGAGGCTCATGGAGGTCAAGGCCCCTCCTCAGGGTGGCTCAGCTGGCATCAAATCCAGGTAAATGTGTGTTAAGGATCCGTGCTTTTAATTCTTATGCCATAAGGAGATAGGAACCCTACTTTATAATTCTTCTGCCAGCAATAATTGTCTCTTATGAATTAAACTCCAATTTGGCTTGAATTTGTTACTAAAGCAGATCCTGTGGCAAGGGCTTGAGGAGAATTTCCCATGGAATAGACTTTTTGATACATATGATTTCATAATGATGGTAACCAATCCAATGAGGAAGTATAAGCACAATGTGAAGGAAGGAAGCCCACCAAGGATGCACTGTGCCAAGGATGCACTGTGAAGATGACTGGGGAGGCCAGCATTGTGGTGCCATAGGTTAAGCTGCCACTTTGGACTGGCATCCTATATCAGAGTGCCAGTTCAAGTCTCAGATGTGTTCCTTCTGATCCAGCTCCCTGCTAATCTGACTGGGAAAGCAGCAGAATGCAGTTCAAATACTTGGGCCCCTGCACCCATATGGGAGACCAGGATGGAGTTCCTGGCTAGTGGCTTTGGCTTTCCCAGTGCTAACTGTTGTAGCTATCTGGGAGGTGAACCAGTGGATATCAGATCTTTGTGTCTGCCTTCCCATAACCCATCATTCTGCCTTTTAAATCAATCAATCAATTCATAATTAAATGAAAAAAAGAGAATGTGGCTGAGGGCAGGTGGGACTCACTACTGCCAGGGTTTCCCTGGAGCTGTGTAGAACATGCCGCAGCATCACCCACCGGGGTTGGGGAAGTGGGAGTGATGTCCCCTAGTTTCTAACCCTGTTGGTCAAGGGCTCCTCCAGGGATAGGATTGCTCTTGTGCTTTTAGATTGGTTCATGACAGAGCTGAATTCAGACCTCAATGGTTGGAGATGCCCGGGGCAAAAAGCAGGTGAGTGGCAGCCAGCTAAGGTGCCATTCTGTCATGTTGTGTCCAAGACACACTGGTTGCCCCAGAAATGGTCTAGCCCAGAAAAGGGATTATCAAAGGCATTTGACACATTGCCTTCATTCAGTGCACATATTGATGGATGTTTGTTCTACGTGTGTGCATCTAAATTTCTGTTGTTAGCACTGGGTCCTTGAAGAGACTAAAAGAGATGTGTGTGTGAAAGTTCTCAGAGAAACAGCAATTGTGTAGAGTATAAAGGCATCCATGTTATACTGAGATCTCCAAAGTTGAAGTTAAACAGGGATTGAACAACATTTTTTTTTAAAGATTTATTTATTTATTTGAAAGACAGAGTTAGAGAGAGGCAGAGAGACAGGTCTTCCATCTACTGGTTCACTCCTCAGATGGCTGCAATGGTCAGAGCTCCACTGATCCAAAGCCAGGAGCCAGGAACCTCTTCCAGGTCTCCCATGTGGGTGCAGGGGCCCAAGGACTTGGGCCATTTTCGGCTGCTTTCCCAAGCCATACATGAGAGCTGGATTGGAAGTGGAGCAGCCAAGACTCAAACTGGCGCCCAAATGAGATGCTGGCACTGCAGGCGTTAGCTTTATACGCTATGCCACAGAGCTGGCCCCTGGACAACATTTTTTAAAGAAAAGGTTTATTTATTCACTTATTTAAAGGTCAGAGTTAGAGAGAGAGAGAGAGAGAGAGAGAAAGTCTTCCATCTGCTGGTTCACTCCCCAGATGGCTGCAACAGCTGGGGCTGAGGCAGGCTGAAGCCAGGAGCGAGGAACTTCATCCATGTCCCACGTGAGTGGCAAGGACCCCAGTTCTTAGGGTCACCTTCTACTGTCTTCCTAAGTGTATTAGCAGAGAGCTGGATTGGAAATGGTGCAGCAAGGACTGGAACCGGTGCCCATGTGGGATGCTGGCATTGCAGGCGGTGGCTTTACCCTCTAAGCCATAACACCAGCTCTGGAACAACATTTTTAACTCATCTGATCTATGGCTGCTTTTGAAATCACCACCACCACTATGATTTCACAATGGATTCAGCAAAGAAAATTGTCTTGGGAATCCAAGAGGGCGTGCTTGACTGAATTCTAAACTGTTGATGGGACCCTTGGATTGTGCCCTAACAATTCATCAGCCCAATACCTAGCCCTTGGATACTTGATTTCCTGGATGCTCTCCCCCTAATATAGGTAGAATTAAATAGGCAGCATGAAAGTTTATCCAGACTAGGTTAGAATTAGAACCCATCTGGCATTTCCTGTTTGCTAGTGGAAATCGACCTGTGCTCTATTTTCAGAACTGAAATACAACTTGGAAGTTTAACCTTCAGTGCTGTCTTCCTTCCTCGCCTTTGAATATTCACTCTTTTTTTTTAACTTTTATTTAATGAATATAAATTTCCAAAGTACAGCTTATGGATTACAATGGCTTCCCCCCCATAACGTCCCTCCCACCCGCAACCCTCCCCTCTCTCACTCCCTCTCCCCTTCCATTCACATGAGGATTCATTTTCGATTCTCTTTATATACAGAAGATCAGTTTAGCATACATTAAGTAAAGATTTCAACAGTTTGCTCCCACACAGAAACATAAAGTGAAAAATAATAGATGATTTTTTAAATGATGATGAAATCAGATCAGACCTATTGTCATGTTTAATCCCAGTGAGAGTCAAGTTGGAAATCAGATCAGACCTATTGTCATGTTTAATCCCAGTGAGAGTCAAGTTGGGAATTCATAATTATTATTTCTTGTTCTTCTTCTTCTTCTTCTTCTTCTTCTTCTTCTTTCTTCTTTCTTCTTTCTTCTTTCTTCTTTCTTCTTTCTTCTTTCTTCTTCTTTCTTCTTCTTTCTTCTTCTTTCTTCTTCTTTCTTCTTCTTTCTTCTTCTTTCTTCTTCTTTCTTCTTCTTTCTTCTTCTTTCTTCTTCTTTCTTCTTCTTTCTTCTTCTTTCTTCTTCTTTTTTACAAAAGATCAGTTTAGTATACATCAAGTAAAGCTTTCAACAGTTTGCACCCCCATAGAAACACAGAGTGAAATATACTGTTTGAGTACTTGTTATAGCATTAAGTCTCAATGTACAGCACATTAAGGACAGAGATCCTACATGAGGAGTAAGTGCACAGTGACTCCTGTTGTTGACTTTACAAATTGACACTCTTGTTTATGGCCTCAGTAATCTCCCCATGCTCCAGTCATGAGTTTCCAAGGCTATGGAAGCCTTTTGAGTTCTCCGACTCTTATCTTGTTTAGAAAAGGTCATAGTCAAAGTGGAGGTTCTCTCCTGCCTTCAGAGAAAGGTACCTCCTTCTTTGAAGACCTGTTCTTTCCACTGGGATCTCACTCACAGAGATCTTTCATTTAGGTGTTGGTTTTTTTTTTTTTTTTTGCCTGAGTGTTTTGGCTTTCCATGCCTGAAATACTCTCATGGGCTTTTCAGCCAGATCTGAATGCCTTTAGGGCTGATTCTGAGGCCAGAGTGCTATTTAGGACATCTGCCATTCTATGAGTCTGCTGAGTATCTCGCTTCCCATGTTGGATCACTCTCTCCTTTATTTACTCCATCGGTTAGCGTTAGCAGGTACTAGACTTGTCTATGTGCTCCCTTTGACTCCCAGTCCCACCACCATGACCAACTGTGAACTGAAATTGATCACCTGGAACAGTGAGATGGCATTGGTACATGCCACCTCGATGGGATTGAATTGGAATCCCCTGGTATGCTTCCAACTCCACCACTCGGGGCAAGTCAGCCTGAGCATGTCCCAAATTATACATCTCTTCCCTCTCCCATTCCCACTCCCATGTTCAACAGGGATCACATTTCAGTTAATTTTCAACACTTAAGAATAACTGTGCATCAATTACAGAACTAAACCAGTCATATTAAGTAGAACAGATAAAAAAACTACTAAGAGGGATAATGTATTAAGTTGTTCATTAACAGTCAGGGCTATGCTGATCAAGCCACCGTTTCCCATAGTGTCCACCTCACTCCAACAGGTTTCCCTCTTGGTGTTCAGTCAGTTCGTCACCGATCAGGGAGAACATATGGTATTTGTCCCTTTGGGACTGGCTTATTTCACTCAGCATGATGTGTTCCAGATTCCTCCATTTTGTTGCAAATGACTGGATTTCGTTGTTTCTTACTGCGGTATAGTATTCTAAAGAGTACATATCCCATAATTTCTTTATCCAGTCTACCGTTGATGGGCATTTAGGTTGGTTCCAGGTCTTAGCTATTGTGAATTGAGCTGCAATAAACATTAGGGTGCAGACCGCTTTTTTGTTTGCCAATTTCATTTCCTTTGGGTAAATTCCAAGGAGTGGGATGGCTGGGTCGAACGGTAGGGTTATCTTCAGGTTTCTGAGGAATCTCCAGACTGACTTCCATAGTGGCTTGACCAGTTTGCATTCCACCAACAGTGGGTTAGTGTCCCTTTTTCCCCACATCCTCGCCAGCATCTGTTGTTGGTAGATTTCTGAATGTGAGCCATTCTAACCGGGGTGAGGTGAAACCTCATTGTGGTTTTGATTTGCATTTCCCTAATTGCTAATGACCTTGAACATTTTTTCATGTGTCTGTTGGCCCTTTGGATTTCCTCTTTTGAAAAATGTCTATTGAGGTCCTTGGCCCATCTCTTAAGTGCGTTGTTGGTTTTGTTTTTGTGGAGTTTCTTGATCTCTTTGTAGATTCTGGTTATTAACCCTTTATCTGTTGCATAGTTTGCAAATATTTTTTCCCATTCTGTCGGTTGTCTCTTCACTCTCCTGACTGTTTCTTTTGCAGTACAGAAACTTCTCAATTTGATGCAATCCCAATAGTTGATTTTGGCTTTGACTGCCTGTGCCTCCCGGGTCTTTTCCAGAAATTCTTTGCCTGTGCCAATATCTTGAAGGGTTTCTCCAATGTTCTCTAGTAACTTGATGGTGTCAGGTCATAGATTTAGGTCTTTAATCCATGTTGAGTGGATTTTTGTGTAAGGTGTAAGGTAGGGGTCTTGCTTCATGCTTCTGCACATGGAAATCCAATTTTCCCAGCACCATTTATTGAATAGACTGTCCTTGCTCCAGGAATTAGTTTTAGATCCTTGATCAAATATAAGTTGGCTGTAGATGTTTGGGTTGATTTCTGGTGTTTCAATTCTGTTCCATTGGTCTATCCATCTGTTTCTGTACCAGTACCATGCTGTTTTGATTACAACTGCCCTGTAGTATGTCCTGAAATCTGGTATTGTGATGCCTCCGGCTTTGTTTTTGTTGTACAAGATTGCTTTAGATACTCGAGGTCTCTTGTGCCTCCATATAAATTTCAGCACCATTTTTTTCAGATCTGAGAAGGTCTTCGGTATCTTGATTGGTATTGCATTGAATCTATAAATTGCTTTTGGGAGAATGGACATTTTGATGATATTGATTCTTCCAATCCATGAGCATGGAAGATTTTTCCATTTCTTGGTATCCTCTTCTATTTCTTTCTTTAAGGTTTTGTAATTTTCATCGTAGAGATCTTTAACGTCCTTGGTTAAGTTTATTCCAAGGTATTTGATTGTTTTTGTAGCTATTGTGAATGGGATTGATCTTAGAAGTTCTTCCTCAGCCATGGCATTGTCTGTGTATACAAAGGCTGTTGATTTTTGTGCATTGATTTTATACCCTGCTACTTTGCCAAAATCTTCTATGAGTTCCAATAGTCTCTTAGTAGAGTTCTTTGGGTCCCCTAAATACAGAATCATGTCATCTGCAAAGAGGGATAGTTTGAGTTCTTCCTTCCCAATTTGTATCCCTTTAATTTCTTTTTCTTGCCGAATAGCTCTGGCTAGAACCTCCAGAACTATATTGAATAGCAGTGGTGGGAGTGGACATCTCTGTCTGGTACCAGATCTCAGTGGAAATGCTTCCAACTTTTCCCCATTCAATAGGATGTTGGCTGTGGGTTTTTCATAGATTGCTTTGATTGTATTGAGGAATGTTCCTTCCAAACCCAGTTTGCTTAGAGTTTTCATCATGAACGGGTGTTGTATTTTATCAAATGCTTTCTCGGCATCTATTGAGAGAATCATATGGTTTTTCTTCTGCAGTCTGTTAATGTGGTGTATCACATTGATTGTCTTGTGCACATTAAACCATCCCTGCATACCAGGGATAAATCCCACTTGGTCTGGATGGTTGATCTTTCTGATGTGTTGTTGCATTCTATTGGCGAGAATTTTATTGAGGATTTTTGCATCTATGTTCATCAGGGATATTGGTCTGTAATTCTCTTTCAGTGCTGCATCTTTCTCTGGCTTAGGAATTAAGGTGATGCTGGCTTCATAGAAAGAATTTGGGAGGATTCCCTCTTCTTCGATTGTTCTGAATAGTTTGAGAAGAATTGGAGTTAGTTCTTCTTTAAATGTCTGGTAGAATTCAGCAGTGAATCCATCTGGTCCTGGGCTTTTCTTTGTTGGGAGGGCCTTTATTACTGTTTCAATTTCTGTCTCAGTTATGGGTCTGTTTAGGTTTTCTTTGTCTTCCTGGTTCAATTTAGGCAGGTTGCATGTGTCCAGGAATCTATCCATTTCTGATAGGTTTCCCTGTTTGCTGGCATGCAAGTCCTTGTAGTAATTTCTGATGATTCTTTTTATTTCTGTGGTATCTGTTGTTATATTTCCTTTTTCATCTCTGATTTTATTGATTTGGGTCTTTTCTCTTCTTTTTTTAGTTAGTTGGGCCAATGGGGTGTCAATTTTGTTTATTTTTTCAAAAAACCAGCTCCTCGTTTGGCTGATTTTTTGTAATGTTTTTCTTGATTCAATCCTGTTGATTTCTTCTCTGATTTTAATTATTTCTCTTCTCCTACTAGATTTGGGTCTGGTTTGCTGTAGGTTTTCTAGATTCTTGAGGTGAATTGAAAGCTCATCTAGTTGGTGCCTTTCCAATTTCTTGATGTAGGCACCTATTGATATAAACTTTCCTCTTAACACTGCTTTTGCTGCATCCCATAAGTTTTGGTATGTTGTGCTGTTATCCTCATTTACTTCCAGAAAGTTTTTGATTTCTCTTTTGATTTCTTCTATGACCCATTGTTCATTCAGGAGCATGTTGTTCAATCTCCATGTGTTTGCGTATGCTCTAGGGATTCCTGAGTTGCTAATTTCCAACTTCATTCCTTTATGGTCTGAGAAGCTGCATGGTATGATTCTAATTGTTTTGAATTTGCTGAGACTTGCTTTATGGCCTAGTATGTGGTCAATCCTAGAGAAGGTTCCATGTACTGCTGAGAAGAATGTAAAATCTTTAGCTGTAGGATTGAAAGTTCTGTATATATCTGTTAGATCCATTTGGGCTATAGTGTCGTTTAAATCTACTGTATCCTTGTTGATCTTCTGTCCTA
The DNA here is from genome assembly GCF_964237555.1 of Oryctolagus cuniculus. Classification (NCBI taxonomy): domain Eukaryota; kingdom Metazoa; phylum Chordata; class Mammalia; order Lagomorpha; family Leporidae; genus Oryctolagus; species Oryctolagus cuniculus. The sequence continues at coordinate 9,575,288 of NC_091437.1, forward strand.
TTGATCTGTCTATTTCTGAGAGTGGAGTATTGAAGTCCCCCAGTACTATTGTATTGGGGTCTAAGTCTCCCTTTAAGTCCGTTAATAAATCTTTTAGATAAATTGGTGCCCTGTAGTTAGGTGCATATACATTGATAATTGTTATATCTTCCTGTTGAACTGATCCCTTAATCATGATATAGTGTCCCTCTTTGTCTCTCTTAACAGTTTTTGTATTAAAGTTTATTTTGTCTGATATTAATATGGATACACCTGCTTTTTTTTTTTTTGTTGGCATGGAATATCTTTTTCCAACCTTTCACTTTCAGTCTGCATGCATCTTTGTTAGAGAGATGTGTTTCTTGTAGGCAACAAATAGTTGGGTGTTGTACCTTAAGCCAGTCAGCCAGTCTGTGTCTTTTAACTGGACAGTTCAGGCCATTCACGTTTAATGTGACTATTGATACATAGTGACTTTGCCCAGCCATTTTCCCGGAGATATTTTCTAGTATATGCTTTGAGCTTCCCATGCTCTTTTACTGGTAGGTGTTCTTCCTTTCCCTTCTTTCATATTGATGGCCGTGTTTCTGTGTTTCTGAGTGTAGCACATCTTTAAGTATCTTTTGCAGGGCCGGACGAGTGGCCAGAAAGTCTTTCAATTTCTGTTTGCTATGAAAGGTCTTTATTTCACCTTCATTCACAAATGAGAGCTTGGCAGGATATAATATTCTGGGCTGGCAGTTGTTCTCTCTTAGCACCTGTGCTATGTCTCGCCATTCCCTCCTAGCCTGTAGTGTTTCTGATGAGAAGTCTGCTGTGAGTCTGATTGGAGATCCTCTGAGAGTAATCTGACGTTTCTCTCTTGCACATTTTAGGATCTTTTCTTTATGTTTCACTGTGGTGAGTTTAATTACACTGTGTCGTGGTGAGGATCTCTTTTGGTCATGTTTACTGGGGGTTCTATGAGCTTCCTGTACTAGGATGTCTCTGTCCTTCTCCAAACCTGGGAAATTTTCTGCTAGCATCTCACTAAAAAGGCCTTCTAATCCTTTCTCTCTCTCCACGCCTTCATGAACTCCTAGAACCCGAATGTTGGTTTTTTTAATAGTATCCTGTAGATTCCCAACAATATGTTTTAGATTTCTAATTTCCTCTTCTTTTCTTTGGTTTGACTGTATGTTTTCCTGTTCTCTGTCTTCTAAGTCTGATATTCTCTCTTCTGCTTCACCCATTCTGTTTTTAAGGCTCTCTAACGTGTTTGTCATTTGATCTATTGTGCTCTTCATTTCATTTTGATTTCTCTTCACTATCACACTTTCCTGCTCTACTAGTTTCTGAGTTTCTTTTTGATTCTTCCTTAAAATTTCATTTTCACGAGAGAGATTCTCAATCCTGTCCAATAAGGATTTCTGTAGTTCAAGGATTTGCTTTTGAAAACTTCTAAATGTTCTTATCATAAATTTTTTGAAATCCGTATCTTGCATTTCTTCTATCTCATCATCTTCATAATCTTGGCTTGGGGTGTTTTGTTTATTTGGAGGCATCATAATGTCATCGTTGATCTTGTTCCCTCGATTTCTGTGTTTATTGCTTGGCATGGTTAATTCTGTTTCCCTCACTGTGAGTTTTTTTTTTTTTTTATTATTATTATACTATGTCCGTGTTAAGTGTACTGCCTGCTGATGGAGGAGCCTTGGAGGCTTGAGATGGGTGTGGTCTGAGAGCTCTGCTTGGTTCTTCAGGGTTACAGGTGTGCAAAGGTGACACCCTCAGGTTATGCGTGGTAAATCTCTCTTTATTTATTCATTTATTTATTTTATTTTATTTTATTTTTTGTTCAGGAGGTAAGTAATACTGCAAGGCTGAGCAGAATGGATGGTATTTAGCTTCGATGGCTTCTACCCAGAGTCCTGTGGACTCCCACTGGGTTGCCTAGGCTACTGAATTGTAGTCTTAACTCTCCCCTTTTATTATGTATGTCCCAGCTCTTTGTCTCTTGCTTGCCTTTGCAAGGTTGGTGGAGAGTGGAACTTGTCTGTACCAGTATGCCCCCACCTTTTTATTTATTTATCTATTTATTTTTCCTTCTCTCCTGTAGTCTGTTGGACTTTCCCGCTTCAAAATCCACGTCCCTCTAAAATTCTGTCCGCCGTTTCCCCGCCAATGTCTCCGGTTACTAAGCTCACCTCCGCTTCCAGCGCGGATGTGTGTACTCGGAGCCCTGGGCGTCTCTCCTCTCCCCGCTGGTTTCTTTGTCACATAGACTTCCCTTCCCGCACTGGCGCTCAGACTCTGCTGCTCCTGCGGTTCGGCTTCCGCGTGGTGGGCGACCCTGCTCTCCCAGTAGGTCCTTTGAGTCACAGCAAATAGCTCCAGAAGAGTTTCCTCTGCAATTTTTTGCTGATCCTTTTTCTGAGGCTACCATAACTCCGCTTTTATTAAACTAAATTTTCCCGGACTATCAGTACGCGCCCTCACTATTCCGCCATCTTGGCTCCGCCCCCCTGAATATTCACTCTTTCACTTACTGTTAGAAGTTGATTTCGCGCTTAACCTTTCTGGGCTTCAAGTTCCTTGCTGGAAACTGGGAACATTTACATTAATCCAATGAACTGTTAGGAGGAAGACTGTCATGTGTTTGGAAGAGTTCCTGGACCTCAGAGACACTCAGTAGCTTTATGCTGCTGGTGTTGTTATTATGATCATTGTCTGACCAAGGTCTGTGACTTCACCCTGCGGCTTTAAATGCAATGGTTGTTTCTGCTCGGTGGGGGGTGGATTTAGTGATGAGCTTCTCTAATGTAACGTTTCCTGTGAAATATTGGGGCTCTGAGAATGGTTTTCATGTCCTGACTGGGAGGCAAGTCCCAGTTCATCTGATCATCTGGTGTTATGAAAGGGCAGAACCTCTCAAAAGTTGATTTTCTATCCAGAAAAATGATAGCGCTGCTCATAACTGATTTAGAAACATTAGAAAATGTCAAGAACCTTGGGAGAAAAAAAATCCTGATTCTGATGCTGGTGCTGTGTATTTATAGAGGCTGTTTTCCCCTCAAAGAGCTTGGAGTGCTCCGTGTTCTTGTTCTGTGCCCTTCACGTGTTCCCCTGGGCGGGGATGTGGGCACATGCGGTGTCTGTAACAGGTCCCTACCCCAGAGCCTCAGGTGGAGGAATGCACGTGTCTCGCAGGGTGAGAGAGAGTCTGCCTCTGGGTTTGCATGTGCAGCTGTACACATCCTGAGCCTCACTCCCCTCCTCCTGTCCTGCTCTTTTCCTGCACAGACTGAAGTGGACACCCGGGTCTTGCCCACTTTGCCACTGGTGAGGAGTTCAGATCATACAAGACGTTGACTATGCACAGGGACCCTGACACCAGCCTCATTACCTAACCACTGTCAAAATTCCATTATGGTCTTCCTTCCCCATCTTTCTCAGGCCATTTTCAGACCAACTTTTGCTCTCCCCGAAAGCCTCATTGTGTAAGCAATAAGCCTTTTCATACCCTGTTAGTGTGTGTCATAAGTCTTGACACTCCAACACATTTTGGAGTGGAGGCCTGTCCTGTTTATTTAGACAGGCTACAGATACTGGTTCATACTCAAAGGAACCAGGGTTTCCTGGAGAAATGGCTGACTTCAGGTCAAGGTCAAGGAAAGTACATCATCAATATGGATGTTTTGTCATGCCCTAAATCAAGAAAGTTCTAGAAAACTAATGAAATGTCAAAAGAATCGCAGAAGCCAGGTTGAAGGGCTTCCACCTGCCAAAGAGGGACAATTTGAGCACTGAAAATAATAATGATAGTAATGTACTAGCTGACACTGAATATAAGTCTATCTGATGTGGAGGGAGAACATGGAAAGAGAAACAGAGGGGGAAAATCTTCTATGCAAGGCCATCTTCTGCTGCCTTCCCAGGAGCATTAGCAGGAAGCTGGATCTGAAGTTGAGTAGCCAGAACTCATATCAGCACTCATGTGGGATGCTGGTGTCCCAACTGGCGGCTTAACCTGATGTGCCACAAAGCTCGTCCTGAGATAGGACATTCACTCAGTCACAAAGTATCATCTTGCCAATTGTGAGTTTTAATTGCCAAGGAGTAGAAACAGAACAGATCCATGATATAATAGAAGATGCACAACATTATCTATGTAGTACCTAATCCAAAATATTGAAACTGAATCTTATAGCAAAAAGCAATTAAATACAGGATGAAGGCCATAACACAAACAGCTGTTCTGGGTTTTTCGATGTCATGAAAATAAGACCAAAAGGCAGAGGGCTTTTTCTAGAAGAGATTAAAGACACAATGAAATGCAATGTGTGAACCTTGATTTGATCCTAGATTGAAGAAGTAAAATAATTAAAAGAGTAATTTTGGGCAATTGGGGAAATGAGATTTTTGATAAATGAGAGAAAAATTGTGGTTCCATGGAGAACACCATTATTCTCAGCAGATGTGTGGTGAAGTGTTTAGAGCTGACATCTTCAAGATATTTGTAACTTTCAAGTAGTTCAGCAAAATCACATATATAAATATTTTATATAAGAATATATGCTTTCTTACTTAAAAGAGTATAAATTTAGCCCAAACATAAAAAGTGAGAAAGAGAAATTAAGTGTGAGAAAATGTTACTATTTTGGTGAATCTATATGAATGACTATTGTTCTCTCTTTTCAACTTTTTTTGAATAAAAGATTCAAATATTTGAATAAAATAGTAAGGTTAAAAGCTCAAGGTGAGCAATAGCGCAAACAGTATAAATGGACTGCTGAGGATTGCTGATACACCAAAATCCCCATGTCACTTCCTCTGAAAGCTTAATAAATATTGTGCTTGTACCTGGAAATTGTTCTTAATGTATAAGATAAATAGCAATTATTATTATGTCAAAAGACCCAGTGCACATAGCACATGTTCATGAATCAGTGTTATCTCCTTCTACCTCTGGCATCAATTTGAATTACTTTGCCCCGAATGCAGAGTAAATGTGTGCTGTCTGCTTGCAAGGACAAATAGACAGCTGACTTGGAAATCAACAGATTGATGGTTGCTGCAAATCTCTGTATTGTGAGACCTCGTTAATATCAGATTTGATTTGAGAGCATCACGCTAGAACTGCAAACGAACCTTGACTTCCCTGATTGGAGAGCCATTGGCAAGACTCACCTGTGATTAACATCTCTCTGCTCAAATAAGAGCAACCGTGTGGGGATGACATTTCTGAGATGTTCAGCTTGTCATTATTACATCTGAAAACAGCGGTAATTCCTTGTCCTGCTCCTGTGCCCTTAGAAAATAATTGGCAAGCTCATTATCGTTTAAGAGCCTGGAGGAATTTATCCTATTAAGACTGCGGGCAAATGAATAGTTACCCAGTTTTTGTGACTTTGTAATGCCTTTCCACAGTATGGCATTTTAAAAGCATTTTTATTTTAATTTATTTGAAAGGCAGTGAGAAAGAGAAAGAGAAGGAGAGAGAGAAGTGTGTATATTTTACATTTGCTCATTCATTTCTGATATTCTCATGAAAGCTATGACTGGGCATGGTCAGTGCATCCGGGTCTCCCACGAAGGTGGCAGGGACCCAGAAACTTGAGTGGTCACTTGCTCCACCCCATGCTGTGTATTAGCCAGAAGCTGCAACTGGGAGCAGAGCCAGGACCCATACTGGGCAATTTGATGTGGGTTGCAGGTTCCCAACAGAGACTTAACCTTTACACCAAATGCCTCCCGCCGCCAAGCCTCCAGCTTGTTTCATGCTTCTCTTTGTCGAAGCGTTTCCCTTCCTGTATCTCTGTAGCTCATCGCCCTTCCTCTCTTCTCCCTTCCTTCCTTCTTCTCTCTCCCTCTCACTCCTTGATGATTACTTATGTTTGTTTTCCTCTACAGAAAGGCTCTTATATGGAGTGGGGTTGTCATTCAGTGTAGTTTGATAAACTCGGGGTAAAAACACATTTGTAAGATAATTCTCCAGCATCACACATCCTTGGCCTGTGTGAGATGTGACTGCTAACATTATGTTCTATGTTTGTGGGTGTTGGTAAAATTTTTTTATTGTATATATGTGTGTATAAATAGTCCTTGGATTTCAGTCTTTATTTTAAAAAACCATTTCTCCATGGTAGTGAACACAGCTTTCTCTGAATAAAAATGAAAATCCATAAGCCAATTTAACATACTCAGTGATTTTAAGCCATATGAATTTTGGTTTAAGGGAAAGTTCTTTTTAAAATATTTATTTATTTATTTGAAAGGCAGAATTTGCAGAGAAAGAGAGAGAGGAAGAGACACAGAGAAGGATTCTCCATTCATTAGTTCACTCTCCAAATGGCCACAAAAGCCAGGGCTATGTCAGGCTAAGTCAGTAGCCAAGTCTGAGTCTCCCATCTGGGTGGCAAGCGCCTAACCACTTGGGCCATCCTCCCCTGCCTTCCCAGGTGTATTATCAGGGAACTGGATTGGAATGGGAACAGTCTGGACAGGAAGTGGTGCTGGTGTTGCAGTGGCCGCTTAAACCCCGGCACCACGACCTTAACCTTGTCCCCAACCCCAAGTGAAACTTTCTAAATAAATGATTATTCATCTCTCAAAAAGTGGAAAATTTCTGTTGCAGGTGTACTTTCAAAATGAAATGAACTGTTATCACAGTATCCTGTGGATGTTTTCAGATGTTTAGAAGAGAGAAGCCCAGTGGTATGCTGAGCACAGCAGGTTAAGCTGCTGCCCTGGACACCTGCATCCCGTATCAGAGTGCCCAGCATGAAATCTGGCCCCCAGTTCCAGTTCAGTTTCCTGCTAATGCATACAGTGAGAGGCAGCAGATGATAGCTCAAGTACTTGAGTCCCTGCCGCCCACTGAGGAGACCTTGGTGGAGTTCTGGATTTGTGTCCTCAGCCTGGTCCAGCCCCAGCTGTTGTATTATTTGGAGAATGAACAAGTGCATGAAATCCATCTCTTTCTCTCTCTCTGTTTCTCTTTCTCAGTGCATCTGTCTGTGTCTCTCTCTGTCTTAATTCTTTCAAATAAATAAATTTTCAAAGATAGAAGCCTAATATCAAGATTCAGAGGACACAGGTATGAATCCTGACTTTGCCACTAGTTCTGTGTAGCCCTTGCATAAGCTTCTGGGCTTTTTGAACCATGACTTTGTAACATGGGTACAGTAATCCTCACCACACTGGAATGTGGTAAGGATTAAGTTAAGATGTTGTCGGGGCCAGCACCATGACTTACTTGGTTAATCCTCCGCCTGCAGCACCGGCATCCCATATGGACACCGGGTTCTAGTCTTGGTTGCTCCTCTTCCAGTCCAGCTCTGTGCTGTTGCCCAGGAAGGCAGTGGAGGATGGCCCAAGTGCTTGGGTGCCTGCACCCACGTGGGAGACCGGGAAGAAGCTCCTGGCTTCAGATCGGCATTGCTCAGGCCGTAGCAGCCATTTTGGGGGTGAACCAATGGGAGGAAGACCTTTCTCTGTCTCTCTCACTGTCTAACTCTGTCAAAAAAAGTTGTCACCAGCGAACCTGGAAGTATTTATTTATTTATTTATTTTTGACAGGCAGAGTTAGACAGTGAGAGAGAGAGAGACAGAGAGAAAGGTCTTCCTTCTGTTGGTTCACCCCCCAAATGGCCGCTATGGCCAGCGCGCTGCCTCGTTCTGAAACCAGGAGCCAGGTGCTTTCTCCTGGTCTCCCATGTGGGTGCAGGGCCCAAGCACTTGGGCCATGCTCAACTGCCTTCCCGGGCCACAGCAGAGAACTGGACTGGAAGCGGAGCAACCGGTACAGAATCCCGCGCCCTGACCAGGACTAGAACCTGGGGTGCTGATGCCACAGGTGGAGGATTAGCTTAGTGAGCCACAGCACCAGCCCGATCTTAGAAGTATTAACCATCTCATACATGCCAGTTGAATTTTTTTAAAAGATTTATTTATGTATTTGAAAGTCAGAATTACACAGAGAGAGGAGAGACAGAGAGAGAGAAGTCTTCCATTCGATGGTTCACTCCCTAGGTTGCTGCAACTGCCGGAGCTGCGCCGATCTGAAACCAGGAGCCAGGAGTTTCCTTTGAGTCTCCCACATGGGTGCAGGGGCCCAAGGACTTGGGCCATCCTCCACTGCTTTCCCAGGTCATAGCAGAGAGCTGGATTGGAAGAGGAGCAGCTGGGACTAGAAACCGCGCCCATATGGGATGCTGGCGCTTCAGTCCAGGGCGTTAACCCACTGTGCCACAGCGCCGGCCCCGCCAGTTGAATTTTAATCTAAGAATTACTAACATCTGAATAACATGGAAAGGGGACTCCCAGCTTGACAGAATGTAACTTCACTGCAGCTCGACTGTCACTGGACAGGGAGTCAGGAGGCCACAATCTCGGCGGAAGCTCTAGCGTCAGGTTTAAGAGGCAGTTCTGTAGATGGCCCAGCCTTGCCCTCATAGTCATAAGACAGGGGCTCCATCAACCACCCTGAAATCTGTGAGCCTGGAAGGAAGTGGGGGGCACGCCCAGTGACTCATGTCATTTCCTTTGATGGTGAAAAAAGGGATTTTCCCAGAGGCCTCAGGAGACTACTACTTGAACTCCTCCAGCCAGCACTGCCATGTGTTCTACTCCCTGTCTCAGAAACAGAGGACAGGGTTAGAAACAGGATTGGGGTTAACTTAAGACTTGGTACGTGTCCCCAACGTTTATTTGAGGAAGTGGAGGGAGGCAGTATGAAAGCATTGGCTGTAGGTGGTCTTGATCAGTTTTACCATTTCCCACTTGATGACCTTGAATGATCTACTTAATGTCTCCAAGCCTCCTTATTTATGACAAGGGGTTCATGATAATCACATTTTGAGGTTAATGTAAAGAATATGATCTATGTTCTAGTTGTGCCATATATAATTTATGTACTCATATGAATAAGTAAATAAATTATACCTATATACAGTGTACACATGCATACTAACACATATCTCTTGCATCTGGTACATTGCATCTACTTAATAGATTATGACTGGCAAAATAATTTTTAAAAGTTAGATTTTTGTTGTGGTGGCCATTTGGCAGTTTTATGGTATATGATGGTGTTTTAGAAAGTTTGTAGAAATGTGGAATTAAAAGATGAATTTATGTTGGTGTAGGAATTTTTTAAATCAATGCATAGTTTTTTCATAATATGTGTTTTGCATGAACATACTGAAGATCTGTCATACAATGAGTTAAGCTTCTATTAGATATTTAAATGTATAAAATTAACAAGACTGTTGGAAAGAATGGAGAAAAACTTCCTAAGTGAGGCAGAAAATCCTAAAGGCTCACAGAAATGATGGGCATTACTGACAACTCCCATGAGGTAGTATTGGATTTCTCCAGTTTGGCTAATATGTGCTGTAGACAGGACTTTTTGGTGATGATTCCCTCAAAGGGTAATTTTGCGTCTTCTTTGTCAGGTTTGATAGTTGTAAACAAATTGATTTAAAGTGATATTTTGATCATGTAGCAGAGTAATTTAAATATAATCAATTAAAGAGAGTGCTGCTTTAAAATAATCTATAAGGTTGCATCTTTTGTATGAAAAATTAAATGGTTGAAGCATTTCAGTTGCATTGGTTGAAAAGGATAGTGGAAATAAAAGTCTTGATTCTTTTTCATCTTTTGGAATAAAAACTATCAGTAACAGTTGAGTATAGGGTTTCCACCTCTGGGATTAGGTATAAGTTAACACTAGGAAGTTCCTGCAAATGAGAGCTTGTGACTCTTGGCAAATGAGCATGCACTTCAGGCAAGGACTCCAGATAAACTACAGGATGCTTATTCAAATTTGAATTGCAGGTAATAATGGATCTTTTTTATTATAAAAATATTCCGAACATTGCACGGGACGTGCTTATACTGAAACAATATTCATTGTTTATTTGAAATTGAATGTCCCTGCTAATCCTGTATGTTTGCTTCCTTAGGCTGACAATGCTACCTCAAGTAGATATTTTTTAAAAATTTGATTTATTTAATTTATTTGAGAGGCAAAGAGACAAGAAGGGAAAGAGAAAGGCAGAGACCTCCCATCTGCTGTTTCTCTCCCAGATACCTGGGGGGCCAGAACATCAACCTGGGTTTCCATGTGTGTGGCCAGGACCCAACTACTTCAACCATCACTGCTGCTTCCCAGGGTATCTGTGAGCAGGCAGCTGGAATCTGGAGTGTAGCCAGGGCTCAAGCCCAGACTCTCTGATATGGGATGATGTCCCAAGTGGTGTCTTGTCTTAATCCTGGGCCAAATTCTCACCTTTCAAGCAGATCTTAAAAGATGCTTGAGTTGTTACAGAAGCCTGGCTATGTACTCCAGAATGCACAGAGAAACAAGATACCAGTGAATGGTCACACTTTGATTTCCCCAGGAGTCAGTTGGTTTTCCTTTCTGGATCCAAGAATGGCAATGGCAAATCTTTGTGTGAACACAGTTGCGCCATCATCTGATGAAGAAGGCTTTGCTATAACCGATTTTATGTTTTGTGAACTTGAATGTCGAGAAATGACCTGGTAACCAGGATAAGAGGCCTAATAAAATTTTTCCTGCAAATTCAAATAGCAAATCACTTTCACTCTGAGGTTGCCTGTGAAACCAGCTTTTGGTGATGCAGAAATGGATGAGAGTGATTGTTCTGCACTAAAACTTCATTTACACAACCAGGTGGCAGGCCAGATTGGGCTCATGCCATTGTTTACTGTCCCTTCTCTAAGCAATTATAAAGAATTAAGTGTGGAGAACTAGCTGCAGAATAGTTTATATCACATGATCAAAGTTTTGCTACGATAAATAGCCATCATACAATAACACAAATCAAACTATAATAACTATCTATCTATCTAACCATCTATCTATCTGTGTTATATGTTCTGGGGAAATGCATGAAAAGACACATACCAAGCTATTAATATTTATTATCATAATGAGGTGGGTGAGGATAAGGAGATTGCTAACTTTTTTAAAGCAAGCTTTTTATGGTTTTGCTACATACAGTTAAAGGAACAATAAAAAAAGTCACAAAACAACTGGTTTTTATAAATCATCAGGAAGTGGCGCTGCAGCCACTTTGAATTCAAATATCGTATTGCTAACTACAATCTTTAAAATTTTGATTTAGCTAGGAGAGGCCTTAAAGAAATTCAATTATCCACACTAAAGGGTTTTATTTTGCTCAGTATAATTCTCTTCCTGATATTTGCTTATGTGGCTGCAAAGCAGTAAGGGTGTTGAGTGAACAAAGAATATAAAGTGAGAGTTTAAGTAATAGCAAAACAGCAGGACTGAATGATCCCAGAACTCAGCTCTCTCAACTTCTAGTCAAGTGATCTTTTCTTGCTATTTTTTCCTGCTTCTGAAACAGTCAGCGTAGTAGAGTGAAAACTGCATGAGGTTTTAAGGTACAGGAGCTGAGATTTTTGACACAAGTCTATCACAAGTAGCACTGTTATTTCACACAATGCTCTCGCCCCTTATATATTTATTTTCTTTAATGTATAATGGGTGTAACCCTTATTTCATAGGGTTTAGTCGATATCAAATGAGATAATTTATGTGAAAGCATATCGTAAATGTGAATTTTTGCTGGGTTGCACAAGTTGAAGCTGTACACCCAAGAGATTGAACCCAAGAGAAATATCTATAAAATCTGGGGTAACTTTGTAATTTAAAAATTTTATTTACATTACAAATTTACTAGTGTATAGTATATAGCTGGTTATTAATTGCTGATATGATTTTCTACTGAAAAGAACTAATGGGGGCTGGCTCTGTGGTCCAGCAGGTTAAGCCGCTGCTACAATGCTAGCATCCCATATGAACACTGTTTCGAGTCTTATCTGCTCCAGTTATGATCCAGCTCCTTGGCAATGCGCCTGGGAAAGCAGCAGAGGATGGAGCAAATGCTTGGGCCCCTGCATCGACAGGGGAGACCTGGATGAGGCTCTTGGTTCTTGGTTTTTGTCTATTCCAGCCGCGTTCATTGTGGCCATTTAGGGAGTGACCCAGAAAATGGAAGATTGATCTCTCTCTCCTCTTTCTGTAACTCGGCCTTTCAAATAAATAAGTCTGAAAAAGGAAAAAAGAACCAAAGGAATCCAGAAGCAATTATTAGAATAAATACAAGTTTATCAAAATTGTTGGTCACAGTAACCCACCAAAACTGACATTTATCTACACCAACAATAATCAGTGAGAAAACTCCAGATGAGTGATAGTCTTTTCATTTGACTTTATAAAAATTATGAAGTATTCAAGAATTAAAGAAACCTAGAACATGGAAGACCTTTATGGAGAAACTTGCTAAATTTTAATTTTCAAAAAAAGTCATGTTTCATGTAAGTATAAAATGAATGCATGTCAAAGATTTAAATTCATTAATGAACAAAGGACTCATTAAGATGCTATGATCAGTTCTAAGAAGCCAGATATACATATACACAATTTCACTGAGAAATATTAGAGTTAAAATTGCTGAATTAGTTATAAAACTGATGTCCACCAGACCATAAATCTTTGGAATTATCTGTTCCATCAGGCACAGAATTATTTACAACTACTGGAAAAAACTCTAGAAGAAAGCTAAGTCTGGGACCTTTTACTAACAGTAAACAGTGAGATAAACTGAATATATTCCATGGCAAATATTCTGTAACCTCTATCTCCACCTGTTTTCTTGGCTCTATTTCCAAGTTTCAAATAATTTTCCTGACACACTGTGAAATTCTAGTATGGGACATAAAAAGAAGACATCAAGATAGACAATTGGTCCTGACAGAGATTAAGATACACTATAGGGCCATGGTAGTAAAAAGAGTGTGTTATTGATGGAAAAAGAGATAAATAGGTAAACAGAACAGAGTAATGTGTATAGAAAGCCTCATGCATACATAAAAACTAACCTTAAAGGAATTACCACAAAATCAATGAGAATTGCTTAATTGAATGTTTTTGGGAAAAACTGATAGTCTATCTGGATGAAAATGAAGCTGGAACTTTACCTAACCTGACATAAAGAGTGACCTCAGAGAGCAGGCCTGGATAGGAAAGCTCACAGAGGAGACTCCGAGATAATCTTTATCATCTAGGGATGGGGAAACACTTCAAAGATTTCTAAAGGGAAAAAACTTGATAAATGTGATTCTGCCAGAAACGAAGGCTTTCCATTCAGTGCAGAATTCCCTAGGCCAAATGAACAGAGGACTGAATGGAAGAGGGCGTTTGCAGCAGAGCACGGATGAGTGCACGCCTCCTCGCTTGGAGCACATGACATCGCAGACCCATGCGAGGCTCTCCAGTTTTAATCTTTATTTGTTCAATTTTATCCCCATTTCCAAGGTAACCAGGCACCCAGTACTTGCTGGTTTTGGCTGTTTTCTGTTCTGTCAATGGCTTATGTGTTCATTTTCTTTACCCACTTTCCGGCTGTGGTGACTGACTTGTCAGTTTACAGGAGGTCCTTGCTGTTTGTTAATCCCTTACCAGTTTTAAAAAGGTAATGCTTGGTCCAAAAAGTAAGAAACTGAAAGAGAACTGTAAGGATTTTCGAAGTTTAAAATAAATGCCAGCAGTATCGTAAATCACATTTGGAAGCACTTTACAACCAAAAGGAATAAAAACAACAGCATGGTTACCTTGGAAAAGGGAATAAAAATTGAATAAAGATTAAAACCAGACAGCCTCACATGGATCACTGATGATAATGTGCCTCAAAGTGAGGAGTCTTAATTCATCCCTGTGTAGATGAGGAACACGTGAAATGGAACTGGATTCCAGCAGTGTGCTGGAGGAACCTAAGCATCTGCTACCATGGAGGAGGCATTCCTTGCTTGCCCCCTGCCCCTGTTTGAATATACCACCACAGCTGTCTTCTTGGGACTTGCTTATCCAGGGTGTCATGGGGTTTGACATCAGAGACCAGCAAGGGGATGCGGAAAGAAGGTACATAGGTACCAGCAAAACAGTCCTGGCCCCGGCTTCTGTGCACATTGTCACGCTACAACATTTTTGGATATTGTCTTTAAGCATTGCAATGTTTCCGCATTTCTCCTTGTTTATTTGGCAAATCATTTTAATGTTTAGTAACAACTTATGCTCCTATAGTTTTCCAGTTTGTGAATCACTTTGCTGAAACATCCTCATGTCAAATCTTCATAACTCAGTTAGAAACCTTATCATGCTTTTTCAGTTAAGATACAAAGGCCTAGAGAGACCAAATAACTTTCAAGATGGCATAGATCTGGGAAGTGATAGAAGCAGAAATTTAACGCAAGTTTTGTGATTCCAAATCACATCATTTTATCTAATAATTTAGGCTGCTTTTTTTCTTATATTATTTGAAAGATGGAGTTAGAAAATGGGAGAGAGAGAGAGAGAGATCTTCAATCTACTAGTTTAGTTCCCAGATGGCTGTAATAGAGAGAGAGAGAGAGAGAGAGAGAGAGAGATCTTCAATCTACTAGTTTACTTCCCAGATGGCTGTAATGGCTAGGACTGGAATAGGCTGAAACAGGAGTTTCATCTAGTTCTTTCACTTGGGGGCAGGGTCCCAAGCACTTGGGCCATTTTCCAGTGCTTTCTCAGGTACATTGAAAGGAGCTGGATCAGAAGTGCAGGAGCCAGGATATGAACCGGCAACCAGATGGGATGCTGATTTCATAGGTGGCGCCTCAACCTGCTACATCACAATGCTGGTCCCTGAATCCTGGGATTCCTAATTGAATCTCCAAGTAATAAAAAAAAAATGAAATTCTCATACAGTTGTCTGTTCCTATTTATGCAGAAAATGACTAAGAATTAATTGAAGAATCAGTAGATGTGACAATCAGAGAAACAATTTTCATATGAAAATCTGAAAAGCAATGGTAGAAATATATATAATTCCCTGGCTGTTCTCTACTGTTTGGAAACCATGATGCATTTTTATCATAAATTCTGAATTTCAAGGAATTCCAATTTGTTCATTTGCATTAGGCTATGAATTGCAAATACTCTGCAGAGTCATCCCAGCTGCATTTCCCAAAAAGGAGCATTTATGGTATTAAACTTCTCAAAATCAGAAAAAATTTTTTGGCATGTATAGTTCACTTTTGCAAACTAAAAAATATGAGAAAACTGGCCGGCGCCGCGGCTCACTAGGCTAATCCTCCGCCTAGCAGCGCCGGCACACCGGGTTCTAGTCCCGGTCAGGGCGCCGGATTCTGTCCCGGTTGCCCCTCTTCCAGGCCAGCTCTCTGCTGTGGCCAGGGAGTGCAGTGGAGGATGGCCAAGGTGCTTGGGCCCTGCACCCCATGGGAGACCAGGAAAAGCACCTGGCTCCTGGCTCCTGCCATCGGATCAGCGCGGTGCGCCGGCCGCAGCTCGCCGGCCGCGGCGGCCATTGGAGGGTGAACCAACGGCAAAGGAAGAGACCTTTCTCTCTGTCTCTCTCTCTCACTGTCCACTCTGCCTGTCAAAAAATTAAAAAAAAAAAAAATGAGAAAACTGATTAAAAGAGAACTTACATGCCAAAGGAAAAGAGTGAGCGGAATGTAAACAAAGTGGCCTGTGGACTTTCTCCCTTGTCCCCTCCAATCTAAGCCACGCAGTGTCCATGCTTGCCCAGCGCTCAGTGACCAGGCAACCATCAGAGACTCCACCACCCTTTCCATAATTGCTTTCAATATCTGATCTAGCCTCAGATACCTTTTAAGCCTTGAGTTTTTTTTCTTTTTTTAAAATATTTATTTATTTAATTGCGAGTTAGAGTTACATAGGAAAAAGGAGAGACAGAGAAAGAGAATTCTTATCTGCAGGTTCACTCCCCAAACAGCCACAATGGCCAGAGCCAGGCTAGGATGAAGTCAGGAGCTTCATCTGGATCTCACGCATGAGTAGGATGGACTCAAGCAGCTGGACCATCTTCTGCTGCTTTTCTGAGGCCATTAGCAAAGAACTCGAATGGAAGTGGAGCAACCAGGACGCGAACTGGTGCCCAGATGGGATGTGGGTGTCCCAGGCTATGACTTTATCTGCTATGCTACAGAGCCATTCCCCTAAAAGTTGTTTTGCACACAACTCCTCGCCCTGCCCCCAATTCTCTGATCTTAACCTGAATAGATATCCCTAGGTCTTTCCACTTCCTCCACCTTGCTGTGTTCCCACTGATCCCAAGCCCTGGGCACAGGAATTTCCTTTGGCTTGAATGTTCCTTTTCAGTCCCCTTCCTTGGTTTAACTCTGACTCTTTCTTCAGATCTCACTTCGTCATGGAGACCTCTGGTTCCCCCAGTGCATGTCAGTTTCCATGGACACAGGCTCTTCGTCCTTTGTGGCTTGGTTATTTGCATAACTTCCCTTAGGAAAAAGAATTCTATTTAGATCTGTTGCCATTTTAAAATTGGATTTGGCTATTGAGTTGTTCTTGAGTTCCTAACATGTCATTTAAATTTTTTCCCACTATTTCCTGATGTTGTATCTAGTGACTTATAACTTGTGGTGGGTATTAGTTAGTTATTTTGTCTCTTTTATATATTGTCCTTGTTTGAGAGCAATTATTCATCTTATGAGCCCACGCCTTCCAGTGGCAGAGCCCAGAAACTTACTTTCCCAGCCGTTGTGCATGAGCTAGGTGCAAACACGTGGCTGGGCTCAGCTACTCAGAGGCACAATCTCTGTACTAAATAGTAGTTTTGCAAGCTAGTGAACTGAAGAGGCTTGTGTCCTGGCAGGGTGCATTATGCTGAGGGCTGCAAGTGCCTCTCCGGAGGCACTGACTGAGGTCCCCGGGCATTGCCTCCAGTGCCTGGAATCAGTAATAGAAACTAGGGTGTTGTATCTTATGGTGGCACCAGAACTGGCACAGTCCTGTGCCTTGTTTTAGATGTTGCTCTTGGAAGAATGGCCAGCAAGTGTGCTTCTAAGGCTTTTCCAGAACTCAGACTATATTTTTCACTAAATAACTTTTCTACTTTACCAAGATCAGCTTCTTTTGTTTGCAACTAAGAATCTCTGAGTGAATGCATAATGGATTATCTTTGTTTGCAACACAGATTGAATGTTTTGGTATCTATGCTGTGCTCTGAAGTTATTGCAAATAAGGATTTAAATTATAGAACTGATTTGAGTGCCATGTAGATGCCTAGTATGTTTCAACCAAAGGAGCCTACAAAAAAGTTTCAGATGCATATAGCATTGCCTGCCCGATCTATTGCTTAAAATCTTGTGACAAGTAGTTTGGAATTCTGCATGACCAATGTCAGAATAACTCAACTCTTAGTGGTTTTGGTTTTTTGTTGTATTATACATTGCTAAGCTGCAAGAAAAGTAGAAGACTTTTGTGTTAGGATTTGTAAGTTTTACATGCATGATTCTCTGATGAAAAGGATATTTCCAATTAAATAAAAGCATTGAGAAATACATGGATGCACACTGTGATTCTGTGAATCACACAAAAGAAATTCTATCAATGTTGGTATCTTATAAGAAGAATGCAATCATGACCAAGAATTTTTCTGAGAATGAACATTGCAATTCTGAATGGAGGGCCTGGAAAAATATGAAATACAACACAGCTTGCCTTTTATTAATTGTTTTATCTGTGGTAATAGGCATGGTGAACTAGTAGTTTAATTGGCTTTTCCTTGAATTATCTACCTCTGAACCCACCTAGAATTCACATCACAGGGATTTTCAAACTCTTGGCACCAAGATAACAAAAATTCAAGGCAGCTTGCTAAAAGACAACCCAGGGTGATTAGGACTATGATGAACCTGAAGCTATTCCATGTCAAAGTTTAAAATTCTGTTCTAGTCAAGAGAATTCCTGTCTATGGCTACTGGACTCAAGAGACCACCATTTTTGTTTTCTGTTATAGAATGTGGCATTGCTGCAGTTTCTGGTCATGGGGAATTTAAGAGACTTATGGAAGTATCTCTAGTGTTTCTTTCTTTTTTAAAATTAGGTTAGCTTTGTTGCTGGTCCATTGAAAACTCTGCAGTACTAGATTTTGCCTGTTCCTCCTACTTACAAATGCATTCTGTGGACCTAAAAGTGGGCTACTTACTGCAGAAGTCCCAGTTAGTATGATACTGTCTGTGCTGTGGAACATCACACAGCTACTTCCCCAGGCAACAAGACTTTTCCAAAAAATCTGTGATTTGGGGAACATCTGCTATATCTAAAGGATAAGCTTTCCATCTTAGGGCCTTTATAGGAAAAATGATTAGCAACCCCATTGTTTGCCTCTCCCCGTATATAGTCAACAATAAGGTATGGGAATCTAAGACACCTCTGCAAGCAATAACCATGACTATAATTATTGCCAGGTCTCCTTCTTGATGATTTTTAAATGATTTATTTATTTTATTTCACTTGAAAGGCCGAATAACACGGCGTAGCAGGGAGGGAGAGTACTTTAATCCACTGATTCACTTCCCATATGGCTCCACCAGCTAGGTATTGGCCAGGCCAAAGCCAAAAGCCAGGAACTCCATCCAGGTCTCCCACGTGGGAGCAGGGGCCCAAGAAGCAGGATCATCTTCCACTGTCTTCCCAGGTACTTTAGCAGGAAGCTGAATCAAAAGGAGAACAGTGGCCAGCGCCGTGGCTCAACAGGCTAATCCTCCGCCTTGTGGCATCGGCACACCGGGTTCTAGTCCTGGTCGGGGCACCGGATTCTGTCCTGGTAGCCCCTCTTCCAGGCCAGCTCTCTGCTATGGCCCGGGAGTGCAGTGGAGGATGGCCCAAGTCCTTGGGCCCTGCACCCCATGGGAGACCAGGAGAAGCACCTGGCTCCTGCCTTCGGATCAGCAGTGCGCCGGCCGCAGCAGCCATTGGAGGGTGAACAAATGGTAAAGGAAGACCTTTCTCTCTGTCTCTCTCTCTCTCACTGTCCACTCTGCCTGTCCAAAAAAAAAAAAAAAAAAAAAAAAAAGTGAGGACTCAAGACAGCACTCCAATATGGGATGCTGGCATTGCAAGCAGCAGCTTAACTCACTGTGCTACAATGCTGGCCCCCTTTCCAGATCTTTAGTGTGATTTGCAACCACACATAAACCTGTGTTATCTAAACCTGACTCAATGCATGTGTCCAGGTGTAAGAAAAATAAAAAATCTGTAACCAAACAAACTCATGAAGAGACTAAGTCAAACTGCTTCTGATTCACACCCTAAATTTGACCAGCTGAATACATCACTTTGTCATTGTCCAACCAGTTGATGATACTTATATTTAACATAGCATTGAGGTGGCAGTTACTGAGTTGTGAACTACACATTGAAACCATTCTTGTAAGTAGGGGCGTGTATCTTGGGAAGAATGAGAGTTGTGCTTGAAGTCCTCTAATAAGGGGAGGTTGGACTTCATACAGGAAATGGGGTATTCAGGTGTAGGGGCCTCCTTCCAGGCCAGTAGCAGTCACTCTTGTTTGCCCCTCCAGATGGATGTACTCTCCTTTGGTGGCAGAGTATGAGGTTTGTTCTGTTAGTCATCTTCTTCCAGGTGAGATGTGGAAATGCACCTTCTAGATTATCCTTCAAGGAATGAGCTACTGTTCCATCTACTAGTTGCTGTCAACACAAAACCTTAAGCTGTCAGCCCATTTAGGAGTGCTTTGACTGCAAATGTCACCTTCCCAAGGTCATACCCTTTTTCTACATTTACAACCAGTAATGGTTGAAGTGGGAACATAAAAGGCTGATGACCCATTTTGGTTGTCAGGTCTACGTGACATGTTATCCTTACCTTCTCAATCCTGCTTCTCCCTGTTTCAACCCTAGAGCATTGCTTAATGAAAATCCTGAATGATAAATCTGTTTCCTTCATTTTATCAAAGAACCCAGCCCATAACCGACCACTGTGTCCATCTCCAGAGTGTGGATCTTGGTTACTCTAAGAAATCACAGAGCAATATCATTCTCTTTACCCAAGATCAGCTCAGAAAGGTACATTTTGGACCATATTATGCAACGGAAATGTAAAGAAGTAGGAATTCTGGGAAAAGAGCCAGCTCATTTTTGTGTCTTGGAATTTTCATGTGAGAAAATGTGAAGCCTGGAGCCTCACAGTCAACTGACAGGCACTACGGAAGCTGACCAGCAACTTGAGGATGGTAGGGCAGGAAGGTATGACACAAGCCTTTGATGATGTTGTCAAATCATCACATAAGCCAATGTAACTTAGATTCCGCATACTTTCTTCCAAAAGTATCCTAACCAAATAAGTGCAAAACAGCAAGACAGACACACACACACAATCTACTGCAAAGGCTCATAAGTTTATGGATTATTCTTCAGCTTATTAGTAATTCACATAACTTCAATGGTAGAAAACCCTGGTCCTTAGGTCTTAGCTCCTCAAGTCTAAACCCCACAGGGAGAGACCTGGAGAGCAATGATTTTCCTTATAACCTGAAGGATGTTTCCTGTCTGAGGGCAACCTTCCCCTGTTCAGTTGAATCAGCGGTGTTTCTCCTTCTTCTCTAATACAATCCTCTTCCACTAAGATGAACTCCCCACCACTCTTTCTTCCAATTTTCAGGAGGCATGGATGTGTCTTACGTACTTCATTCTCTAAACTGGGTTTGGATATTTTTGTGACAAGCTCACTATTTATGTATCTACCTCATGTCCTCCTTTGTGCTTTGCACATCCAGGTCTTTCACTTTCATGACTGGTCATCCATTATAACAGTTAGCTAGGATGTCAAACAGTGGTAGAGGGAGAGATTTAGGGGGGTAAACCAACAGACTCAGGAGGGACACACACACAGAGAAAGGCCTAGCATGGCTTGCAAGTAAGTACTCATTGGTGGAGTGAAACTAGAGTCCTCATCCCCTTTTTTTTTTTTGAGATTTATTTATTTATATATTTGAAAGGCAGAGATTGAGTGATTGATTCTCCATCCTCTGGTTCAGACTCCAGAAGATGGCTCTCCAACACCAAGCCATAGCCAGGAGCCAAGAGTTTCTTCTGGCTCTCTCATGTGGGTGCAGGGGCTCAAGCACTTGGGAAATCTTATTCTACTTTCCCAGGCCATTAGCAGAGAGCTGGATGAGAAGTGGAGTAGCTAAGATTTGAACTGGTGCCCATGTGGGATGCGACTATTGAAGGCAGTGGCTTTATCCATTGTGCCACAATGCCTGCTCCTGTACTGCCCTTGGTTTTAAAGGAAGAAAATAACTGAATTTACTATTTTTGCTGATCCAAAGTGGTAAAAATAATCATTAATTGAGCTATTTAATACCATAATGGACTTATTTAAACATAAAATAATGGAACTTGTGAAGTGTTTGATTTTGGTGGTGATGTGAGATATGCAGAGATAAATTTACTCCATGAAACCTATCCTAGTCCTGCAGCCAGCAATGTAATGGTCCACTGGGCTGACGCTGAGGCTGCAGACCCACACTGAACTTGCTAAGAGTACCATGGGGAGCCCTGATTGCTGACTGGGCTGAGAAACATTGCAGATGTTCAGTGTCGGAATAAGGTGAGAGACAGACCAAGTCCTTGTGTTCCTAAGCATGTATAGACACATTGCAGGTCCCCCCACTTTCCTGTCCACTGCTGATTGGCAAGGGTGGATGATTTTTGTTAAACTAGAAGCAGGGCTAAGAGGAAGGAAAGAAAAGACTTGGGGAATGGAAGACACTTGAATTGTGACCGATGGCTAAGGCAATTACGATCGGGTTTGACTGAATGACCAAAGGGACTAACTTCTAACTGAAAGTGACCTGAAATCTTAGGAGTGTCAAGATTGTTTTCCACATCCAAATGGCAATATGTGCACTAAAGGAAATTTCTTTAGAAAAAAAGATTTTTCAGACAAGTAATTTAAAATTGTTTCATTGGCAATTATATACCTACATAGACACACGATAGAGTGACAAAATCAAACATTGTATGAATTTGTCAAGCACATTTTCTGATAACTAAGCCCATTTTCTTTTCCCCCTTTCTCATCTATATAACTTTTCCTGAAGCTCAGGAAGGGAACACATGTCCATATCAGTCAAACATTAATCAAAGTACTCTGGCCATTGTGAATGGCTCGGAGATGTGAGTATGATCCAATTACAGCAAATAAGATAGGCAACTTTTGCTAGAGAAACTTTGACTCTTTTCTTCTGGACTCTAAATTAAAGAATGCAGGTCCCAGAATTTCTACTGCCAATTGTTTTGTCCTGATGTCTGGCCTTGAAGGCAGTTCAGTAGAAGGTAAAGTTTGGAGACAGAGCTGATTGTTAACATGGAGTCCTGGATCCAGTGGTGCCTGAATTCAAGTTGTGTGTGCCCTTAATCCTTTTTTTTTTTTTTTTTTTTAAAGATGTCGCTCCTCCGCGGGCTCGTGGGAGACCGACACCGGACCGGACGACTCTGCCTCTGCGTTGTGCGCTCAAGTTTGCTCCTGTGCTAACCGCATTCTAACCGCATTCCACTTGGTGTGTGTCCGCATTCTTGTTATTCTTTGGGTGCTCGGTGTGAGATGTCTGCGGCGCCTCGTGTTGCATAAGCGAATCCCTCCCCGCGCCGCTTCTATCTTGCCTTTATAGTCCTCTCCCACCAATCCGTGCTCCGCTGCTCGCGTGCTGAGCACGCCACTTTCTTCCAATCAGAGGTTGGGTCAGCTCCTGCAGCTCGTTAGTCAAATTGATGAAGCAGCCGAAGCCGCTGTGTAGAACTTACTCCCTCTCAGCGCCATGTTGTGGGAGCCGGGTCCTGCTTCCCACAAAAAGATTTATTTTATTTATTTGAAAGGCAGAGTTACAGAGAGGTAGAGACAGAGAGAGAGTTCTTCCATCTGCTGGTTCACTCCCCAGATGGCTGCAACGGCCGGAGCTGCGCCAATCTGAAGCCAGGAGCCAGGAGATTCTTCCGATTCTCCCACATGGGTGCAGGGGCCCAAGGACTTGGGCCAGCTTCCACTGCTTTTCCAGGCCATAGTAGAGAGCTGGATCAGAAGAGGAGCAGCTGGGACTAGAACCGGCGCCCATATGGGATGCCAGCACTGCAAACCAGGGCTTTTTTGACGAAGCCAAAAATACAGTCCCTTTACCTACAACCAAAAGAATCTCACATTATGGAGTCTCCGTAACAAGTCCAGTGGATCCTCTCAATGACCGATATCAGAACTTTAGCCTTCCCTTTCCTGTCTTTCCAGGAGACCCCAAGCAGAGGAGTATTTCACATAAGATTTATATGTTGTTTGAGCCCTTGCTGTCTGCTCTAGCCACTGGTCTTTCCACTTCTCCAGGATGTTATTTAAAACATGTCCTGTTATTCTCATCTGCACTGGCCTGCTGGGCCACAGGCAGTTTGCCCCACCTGTCCATCTAGTGTCACTGACCCACCTTGAGCCTCTCAAGCCCTTTGCAGTCTCTTCCCTATGCAATGCCAGAACTACAAGCTCAGGGCCATCTTTCCTATGCAGGAATCTCGCAAGTTCATTCCTTTATCTGGAAAACAGGAAGTGCTTTTTCCTTAATGTATTCTGCTCTTTATTTTTAGTGGTGGTAGGAGACTCTGCTGTGTTCTCCATTCCTTCCTGACATCATTTCTGTAGGCTTCTCACCCTCCCAAACAGAGCAGTGGGTTGGGTAAACTGATATTTAGCCTCCATCCCTGTGAGATTCTTCTTTCTTTTGAACCCATAGGCCTTGAAGCTGAGTCTGGTCTACGTACCAGTGAGGCTATGAAAAGTTCACTACTCAAAAATCTTTCTCCATCTCAGCAGGATTGGGTTCTCTGCTTATTTCTGTGTTGCCAGCATTTCTTAGGAAGTAGGTACAGAGGTAAGCTGGTGATAATGATCTTATCACTCACAGAGCTCTGTTAAGCATTATTCACGCCAAGGTGAGGAGTGTCCACTTAGCAATCTAGTGGGACAAAAATTACACAGTAGTATAGGCCATTTCAAATTACCTCCCTGCATAATGAATTTCTAAGTGACTTTTTTTTATCTAACCATCCATCTGTTAAAACTATTCACACTAAAGGACTATAGAGCCTTATTCTTGCTACTTTTGTACTTCTAATACAGAGAGTCACATAAATTACTATGCAGCCTTCTTTCCCAAAATGAATGGTTTGGGGAAAAAAAAAAGAAAGACAAGGAAAGTAGATGTAATTTGGTTTTCAGAGAATAGTCAAACACTGAGCGAAAGGTGGCAGCCACTGCAGGCTTGGAGTAAGGGGAGAAGGGGTTCCCACACTGGGGAAGCATCCCCTTCATTTCCATCAGAGGAAGGGTGTGGGCCATCAAGAGCTGGAATCCAGTCTCACTCCATGATAAAGACTGTTGTCCCTCAAAGCTTTGCTTATCCTAAGGGCCTCTCTTCCAAAGTGGTCATAAAACAACTGATAATGTTTTCTTAACCCCTGACCTCTTCTAGGCCCAGAACCTAGAGTTGTTTTGTTTTGAATCATGATAAAATATGACAATTTCTACTTTCTCAGCCACTGTGTCATTTCTGGAGCTCAATATTTTCCGAGTTCTGGTCCTTTATCATGGTGAACCTGACTTAAGAGCTGTATTGAAGCTAATGCTTTCCTTCTGAAAGCAGAAACTATATATCGCAAATGTCTCTGAGTTTGGCTAGTTCGTGATAACCTCTTACTTCTGTTTCCAGAAAAATAATACTCATCATAAATGTAGGTTTTGTATTTACTGAAACATCTCTATTCTTTTACAAGACAAAGACTGAGTTTTGTTCAATCTTTTGTCACTAAACTGTTGTTACAATGATAAGATGTTGAATGAAGAGCTACAGTGACTAAGTTAAATTTTTAAAAATCTTTTTCACATTTATGGGTTTCCATTATGTAGTTTTTTGTTTTTGATGTGTCAACTTGGCTAAGCTACATCCAAGTTATTCAATCCAATACTAATCTAGGGGTTGCTGTGAAGGGAATTTTCAGATGTAATTGAGTACCAGAGATTATCTCGGACAATCTAGGGCCTGCTTCAATCAGCTGAAAGGCCTTATGGCAGGACTAAGGGGTGTGTGTTGGGGGAAGGGTGGTGAGAGAGGTGAAGAAATTCTGCTTGTGAACAGCAGCTTCAGGGTCTGCCTGTGAATTCCAGCCTGCCTGTGACACTCTCAGCCTCACAGTCTGCCCTACAGATCTTGAGTTTGTTTCCCTAGCCTCCACAGTTGCATAAACCAATTCCTTGCAATACCTACTTATGTATCTACCCATCTATCTGTCCATCCATCTCCTACTGGTTCTGCTTCTCTGGTTGAGTACTGACTGATATAACATTTTGGCACCTGGAAATGGGCTGCTCATGTAACACACACTGGAGAATGCGGAAATGATTTTGTAAGAGTGCAAGTATGCACAGGCCAAAAACCTTGAGGAACATGTTAGGAAAAAAATAATGAAGCCCACTCCACAGAAAGAAGTCACACTCAGGCGTTGGAGTTCAACGAGAGAACACCCTTCTCTACTGAAGGGCCCTTAGTGTACTAAGAACCATAAACTAAGGACCTGAGTTGTCCATCTGCCTTAGAATAAATGACCCAAATGAATGGGATTGAAATAGCATTATTAGGTATATTTATTATTATTATTTTTAAAATTTATTTTGTCTTTATTTTTTTCTCCCAAAGAAACCTTTTATTTAAGGAATACAAACTCCATGCATTTCACAAGTACAACTTTAGGAATATAGTGATTCTTCCCACCATACCTGCCCCCCCATCCACTCTCACCCCTCCTCCTCCTCCCTCTCCTATTCCCAGTCCCATTCTCCACTAAGATCCATTTTCGATGAACTTTATACACAGAAGACTAACTATATGCAAAGTAAAGAGTTCAACAGTTTGCACAAACAAAACAAAACAAAAAACTGTCCCTCAACAATTGAGACAAAGGCTGTTCAAAGTCATTATATCTTGAAGTTAATTTCACTTTTCTTTTTTTAGAAACTTAACTTTAAAGAAGCACCCAAGAATGATACATCTTTTGTGAGCACTTAAACATAATTAGAATACAATTCTTTGAGGACAGAAGTGTATTTATTATTAAAGCTATTAGTTATTTTACCAAGTCTTCTTAGATCCACAGAACAACTCTTTCAGGCACTTTGTTCCTTTTTAGAGATATTTTTGTTGTTATTGTTGAGATAAAGAGAGAGAGATTGATCAATCTTATATCCACTGGCTCACTCCACAATGACTGGGACTGGGTCCAGCTGAAGCTGGGAGATAGGAACTCAATCCAGTTCTCTCATGTGGCTTATAGAGACCCAAGTACTTGAGTTGTCACAGCTGTGCAGCTGGGATTCAAACTCAGCACTCAGTATGGGACATATGCATCTTAATTAGTGTCTTAACCACTATGCCAAATGTCTCTGTGGGCACTTATTTTTAAACCCATACAGTCTAGGACTTGAAAGGGGGCTCAGAGATTAAACCTACTGTCCGTACTGAAACCTGGACTTTCCATTCCATGTGCTGCAGCCTTTCTGAAACTCCCTGGTGTAGCCTACTGGTAATATGTCTGACTGAGGAAACCTTATTGATACTTTGTCTTCTCATACCGGTATGGATCCGTGGAGTCTTGTTTTTTTTTTTTCATGAACTATAATAATTTTCAGAGTAATTTTTTTTGCTGCTAAAGTGTCTCTGGCTTGGTCAATGGGAACCCTTTCAAGCTGACTGTGTGTGTGTTAACATTTTGTTTACTTTTCATTTATTCAGGAGAGAGAAAGTTATTTAGAGAGATTTACCCACCAGCTGGTTCATTCTCCAAGTGCTTGCAACAGCTGGGGCTGTGCTAGGTGGAAGCCAAGAGCTACAATCGCATCCAGGTCTCCCACATGGGTTATAGGGACCCAACTACTTGAGCCATCATCTGCTGCCTTCCAGGGTGCACATTAATAGGAAGCTGGAATCACTGGTGGGGCCAGGACTCAAATCCAGACATTCCCATATGGGATGTGGGTATCCTAAACAGTATCTTTACCGCCACCGAGTTAGCAGTTCCTTATTTACTGGCACACGATGTTTCAGGCACATCTTTTGCTTTCCCTACCCCAGATTTGGAATCTGCCACTTCTGCAAGTTGCCTTTCCTTGAACAGATAATGGGGAGACCGGCCATGGCGTAGTAGGTTAATCCTCCGCCTGTGGCGCTGGCATCCCATATGGGCGCTGGTTCAAGTCCTGGCTGCATCTTTTCCAATCCAGCTCTCTGCTGTGGCCTGGGAAAGCAGTAGAAGATGGTACAAGTGCTTGGGCCCCTGCACCCACATGGGGTACCAGGAAGAAGCACCTGGCTGCTGGTTTTGGATCAGCACAGCTCCTACCATTGCGGCCATTTGGGTAGGGAGTGAACCAACAGAAGGAAGACCTCTCTCTCTGTTTCTCCCTCTCACTGTCTGTAACTCTACCTCTCAGATAAATAAACAAAAAATCTTAAAAAAAAAAAAAGACAGATAATGGGATTAAAGATCTGGGTGTCAGGTGTGCTTGTTCTCTTGTGTGTATCGTGTGATTGCTTCTGGACATCTAGGCTCTTTCAGTGGACAGAGCTGGGGAAAAATTAAACCATTCCTCTTAAACCTAAATGTTTTCATTTTTGAGTCTAGCTACTCTTAGGCTTTCTAAACTTGTCTTGGGCTTGATGAAATTTTCCCTTTATTCTGTCACACAGACCTCGAAATGGGTGAAGGCATTTTAGTGCATATTTCTACTTTCTCATTCATCAGGATTTCATTGCTCAGGGTTTTCTTGGCCTTCCAGGATCCAGTGAAATCAATGAAAGCTTCAAATACTATCTTCAGGGTCAATCCTGACTTGAAATTTAAATTCTGTATTTACACTGCATATTTCCTTTGCATTTGCATAACCCCTAAGAGCACACACACATTGATGTGTTTCACCAGATAAGTATCTTAACTATAGACCTAATAAATTAGGAGCAGGAAATTTTAATATCTGAATTTTGACTTTCAAAGAGATTGCAAAAATTTCTTGGTAAATGGAATTAAAAGATACTTATTTAGGTACAGAAATATTTGAAATCCACGCAGAAGAGAGGTCTTCAAAATTTTGTGGAAAATGTGTACTCCAAAAAAATCTATGAAGGGGCCGGCGCCGCAGCTCACTAGATTAATCCTCCACCTAGCGGCGCCGGCACACCGGGTTCTAGTCCTGGTCGGGGCGCCGGATTCTGTCCCGGTTGCCCCTCTTCCAGGCCAGCTCTCTGCTGTGGCCAGGGAGTGCAGTGGAGGATGGCCCAGGTGCTTGGGCCCTGCACCCCATGGGAGACCAGGAAAAGCACCTGGCTCCTGGCTCCTGCCATCGGATCAGCGCGGTGCGCCAGCCGCAGTGCGCCGGCCGCGGCGGCCATTGGAGGGTGAACCAACGGCAAAGGAAGACCTTTCTCTCTGTCTCTCTCTGTCCACTCTGCCTGTCCAAAAAAAAAAAAAAAAAAAAAAAATCTATGAAGGGGTTTCAGATATTTTTGCAGCACAATGCTCATCTTTTTATCCCATTTTCCACAAAGTTTTTGAAATACCTTCTTTCTTAAGGAAGAGAAAGAAAGCTAATGAAACAGACTAAGTCACTGGACACTTCTTCCTAATTAAGTGACCCAGAAAAACTGCTTATTCACCATTTACTTTCTGCCAGTGGAGAAGCGATAAGGATTGTCTGTAACTGAGATGGGAAAATTGCACTGGGGTAAAAGGGTGGACTGCAAGGCCTACCCCTAGTAGACCTATACATTTCTCCTGGTTCATCTGGCTAAGTGGCCTGCAATTCAGACTCATGACCTCACTGTGGCTACACACTGAATTGTCCTTCTGTTCTCAATCTTACAGGAAGCTTTATTACACTGATTTAAGCAAGAACATCAAATACTCCTTGCAGGAAACAGGGCCTGGAGAGCACTACAAGTATTTGGAACCACCAATTTTGGGTATATCACTGTGGGTAACAGGACAAGATAACCCCAGGGGATAAAGAATTCTCTTTCAAGAGTTGCTTCAGAATGGGATTGAATGTTCACTTGGGGATTATAAATGTTGAGTTGAGCATTGAGTGGAGCAGAATTAGATGATTAGATGACTCTTAAATAAGAGGTGGCCTTTATTAAATTTGCAAATTATTGCAGTTTTGTATTGATTAGGCCAAAGAATGGGGGTTTGTTGAACTCCTGTAGAAAATAGTTTCAGGTGAGGCCAGGCATCCTAATATAGTATTTCTCTCTCTTATGATCCAAGGTTGTAGTAGAGCCATGAATATATGAGCCAATAAAGTAGTTTCCACAATTCCAGAGTATATTTCTAGATCATTGTAGAACACATCAGAATTTCTATGAGATTATGATCTTGAAAGCAGAGATGTCTTAATTTTAGTAGGTCCTCAATAAATAGGATAAATTTCCATTTGGAAAAGAAAACCTAAGATCTGAAAATAGAAGAGCAATGTTGGTTTCTCTGAATTTTAGATGAGATGTCAGAGAATGAATTGTTTCTATAGAAATAAAGCGCTGAGTTCTCATCAAGGCTTCATGGATGCTAATAACAGGATAACTCTCCCCATGCTCCAGAGGCAGGTACGTAGCCAGATGTGACTGGAGTGTTTATTTCAGACAAACTCAGGAATAGCTAGAACCTCTTGTCAATTTTTGAAAATTTGTTTGGGAAGAGACAACCATATCACTCAGCTATCAACTGGAGCATAGTGAGACTGCTTGTAACTGCTCCCTTTTCTGGTCCAGAGATACCCAGTGTAGCTCTCCAAAATGTCCAGCTTCCTGCCTGGGTTGATGTGGTCAGCATCCCAGTGAGTGTTGATGTGAAGGAAAACCCTTGTATTTCTTCTGCAAAACTGAGAGTGGAAAGTGATGATATTCAGGGGGAAGCTGCAGTTGAAAATGGATAGGTTCTAAGGAAAAACAATCACAAGCAATAATCTGCACTGTTACGGTTAGCCTCTTTCATAACACAAGCTATGACAAACATTGAACTCGGACTCTATAAAGACCCCAGATCATATAGAACATGGGAATGTACATATGCATGTGATTTGGTCATATTTTTAAAGGAAATTATGCATTAGTGCCTGACATTTATTTTTTCTTTTCTTTTCTTCCTTTTCTTCCTTTCTTCCTTTCTTTCCCTCCCTCCCTCCCTCCCTCCCTTCCTTCCTTTCACAGGTAGGGTTACAGACAGTGAGAGAGAGAGAGAGAGAGGTCTTCCCTCTGTTGGTTCACTCCCCAAATGGCCACAACATCCTGAGCTATGCCGATCCGAAGCCAGGAGCCAGGTGCTTCTTCCTGGTCTCCCAAATGGGTGCAGGGGCCCAAGCACCTGGGCCATCCTCCATTGCCTTCGCGGGCCACAGCAGAGAGCTGGACTGGAAGAGGAGCAACTGGTTCTAGAACCCGGTGCCCATATGGGGTGCTGACGCCGCAGGCGGAGGATTAGCCAAGTGAGCCACGGCGCTGGGCCCAATATTTATTTTTTTCAACCAAGAGAAACATCACGTGAGCCTCCTTCACAGTTCAGTGGGGCCTTCAAATAATAGAACAAGTCATTTGCCCCTTCCGATTCCCATCATGTCTCTGAAGAAACCTCTCAAAAAAAAAAAAAAAAAAAAAAAAAAAAAAAGGGCCGGCGCCGTGGCTCAATAGGCTAATCCTCCACCTTGCGGCGCCGGCACACTGGGTTCTATTCCCGGTCAGGGCGCCGGATTCTGTCCCGGTTGCCCCTCTTCCAGGCCAGCTCTCTGCTATGGCCAGGGAGTGCAGTGGAGGATGGCCCAGGTGCTTGGGCCCTGCACCCCATGGGAGACCAGGAAAAGCACCTGGATCCTGGCTCCTGCCATCGGATCAGCGCGGTGCGCCGGCTGCAGCGGCGGCCATTGGAGGGTGAACCAACGGCAAAAGGAAGACCTTTCTCTCTCTGTCTATCTCACTGTCTACTCTGCCTGTCAAAAAAAAAAAAAAAAAAAAGAAACCTCTCAGGTAATATATACTTGACTCCCTTTGCTGGGTCACGATCAATCCTTGTACTGTGGTTTCTGACCCAATTGATAAGTGGTTATAAATCCGTATGTGCTGTGCACTTCTGTTTTCAGACTTGTTCTTTTCGGCTTTCTCCTGGTTTTCCCACCTTAGGGGAAAATGCCCTAGGTTTTCCCACCCTAGGTCATGTTCTGATACAAACTGAACTGGAGGCGAAAGCAAAGTCTTCAGTCATCCAGTAGGCATTGAGCATGTAGGGCCAAAGCTGGGGGTGGAAAGTGAGTTCCACTTTGAACATTTTTCTCTGGATTTTGAATGTGTACACTGCTGTGATTCTAGAAAGGGTGATTTGTACTGTCTTGGCTTGCGTGGTTTGATTGAAGTGAAATGTTTGTTTGCTGAGCCAATAACTGTCCTCTATGCAGAAATTTTTCTGAAAATCCCATTTCTTCTTTTTTTTAAAAAGATTTATTGCAATGTTTTTAATGTAAAATTGCTATATTAAATTTATACACCAAAGTGTAGTGCCTGCCAAGTGCAGGGATCATGCAAAACTGCAGAAATACTTTAGTATTAGGGGTTTATTCCCTTGATAAAACTGACCAGATTGGAAACCAGAGACAATAAGGAGGCCCTTATGATTTGGGGAACTTAGGAGTAAACCTTAAATCTCATCCAGTTGTAGGACACACCCAGCACCCAGGCTCTATATGCTCAGTGTGGGTATTTGGAAATGAGGGCATGAGGAGAATAATAGAACTGAATTGCATTCTGCCACATAATCTGTTTTTAGCAATGCAGCTATGTGTAGCTAAATTCAGTTATTTTTCATATTAGTTATCTCCTGCATATTAAGTTTTCTCTCCACCAACTATGATGCAGAGTTTAACCTGTCTCCTCCATTTGTGACATTAAGAAGAATCACGTCATGGATTGTATTTTCCATCAACTATGCACAGATTGCCTTCAATGACAGGCAAACCCAAGGGCTGTAGTTAGAACTGCAGAATGATCCAAAGGCCTTTTGAATATTGCATAAGCGCATATGGGCTTCTCTGCTCTCACATCCTAGGAGGATGAGGCTGATCAGATTGTTCTGAAGGAAACAAATTATAGGAAAGCTTTTGCCAGAATCCATTGAAATCATCTTCTGTTACTTGGGGACTTTTTTTTTTTTTTAAATTCCAGATGCTTGTAATTAATTCCATATTCAAAGCTTGTTTTCTAGAGGAAGAAAGATAGGCTTCTTTCTACTTTTTTTTTAAAAGGGTTACAGGTGAGAAAGTTTCTTAATTTATTTTCTCAGAGTAAACAAAATATAGCAAGGCGGCATTATAATCCCTTTTAAGGATTTATTGAAATGTCAAACTCTGGGGGACTGAAGCTGTCTAAGGAAAATGAATAAACAGCAGATTAGCATTTAGACAATATTCTTTGTTTGACTATAGAAAATAATGCTGAATAGAATTAATTTGGAATTTGGCAGGAATTTGCATAGTAGAGGTAAAGCATGCAAATAATTGAGTAAATTTGAATCTTGTAGGAACAGTTATTTGAGTAAATTAAGGAATAATATGAAGACAAAAATTCTTTTGGAAACTATAAGTAAAAGCCACAAGAAAGTAAGAAAGTTTATATTTATTCCCCACAGTTTTTTGGAATTAAAAGGATGATTTCTTTTAAAATCAGGATTTTTTTTTAAGCTCCAGTGCTGCTGTGGGCAGAATGCATCATTGGTGATGACTGGTGAAAGCATAATTTGTTGGTGAGTTGTCCTGGGTAGAAACAAAATGAATTCAAACCCTGTCTTCCCAGTTTCTGTTGAGAATAGATAAGGAGTGACCATCCTATGAGTTATTTGGAGCCTTTGGGTCACATTAGATAAAGAAAGGGCACTTGATTTTCAACAGGAAGTTTTTTTCCTAGACAAGGACCTAGACAATCACTGTAGTTTATTGAGCATAAATTATGGATATTTCAGCTATTTTCCCTACTTTCATTTTGGATCTAATTAGAACTAGATGGTCTATTTAAATGTATATGTGCAAAACTACTTATATTTAATGGAGGAACTTAAAAATAGCCTAAATTAGGAAGTCATTTATTTCTCTTATGAAGACTCCAGGCTGTGGGCAGGATTTGATCAGATTGCACAACTGAATGGCATTACTTTTCTCTACTCATTCTCCTCACTCTACAGCATGACCTTGTAGGGCAAAACTCCTTCTTGCAGTGCCTTAAAGTGCCTGAGTCTAGCATCACTTTCAGAAAAGCATATGGTGGTTGCATGATGGTCCCCCAGCATACCCTGTCTGGAAAGGAAGGAAGTGGAGTACTTCAAGGGCCACCAGACTCCCACAGAGGGAGTAGTGACAAGAGACAAAAGCACAGCTGTCCAGAAAGTTGTTTACAGGAGAAATCAGAGTCTTAAGAATAGTGCCCTGTCTTGGTATTCTCTTCTCTTTGAGCATTTGATTGGACATCTGTGATGAGGATATTCATACTGTGCCTAGGAGATCCTTTTTTAAAAAAATTCAGAGGCAGAGAGAGAGAGATAATGAGAGAGCTCCCATCTGCTGGTTCACTCCCCAATCACCTGTATTACCTTGAGCTGGGCTAGGCCAAAGCTGGGTGCCAAGAATGCAGTCCAGGTCTGCTGTGTGTGTGGCAGGAAACCGTTTACTTGAGCCAGCACTGCTGCTTCCCAGGGTCTACTTTGTTGAGAAGCTGGAATCAGGAGCTGAAATGAACCCAGGCACTCTCATGTGAGATGTGAGCATCTCATCTACTAGAATAAATTCCTGCTGCTAGAATATCCATTTTTTTTTTAAAAAAAGAACAAAAGAATATACTCAAGATCATAAGAGTCTGGATGTGGTTAACAGAAAGTCATGTTTCTCCTGATGACAGTGATCTCAGTTGCTTGAGAGGAAAATTAAGAGGAAATGTTTAGGCTTCTGCTCAAAGATCTGCACAATCCTGTGGTCCTAAACAAGGCATACAAAGGGCAGAGAACTACCGTGTGCCTCAGAGTACTGAGACATGATGGACAGGAGGTATTTTTCTCCTGTCTTCCCTTTTTCTCCCTGCCTTCTGCCCTAACTCCCAGCTGCCTCATTTTTCTAACCTTTCTGTTCCCTCTCCCTTCTGATCACTAGCCAAATGGCTGTTTGTGATACAAACTTGACTTGCTATAAATGTTTCTTAAAAATTGTTTATTAAACCAACTCTCTGTAGTGTATTTGTTGTTGTAGTATTATCCAAAACTGAATTAGGTAGAAAAAATGAGACCCTCTAAATCCATTAATTGCATGAGCTAATCTGATACTGGAGTCTGTGTCCCTGGAGCGCAGTTACATTATTAAGCAAAACAATAGTGATTTGAATGTACAGATCTAAAGCCAAGAACAAAATGAAGACCTCTCATGTTAGTGTTGAAATCTCAGCATAAAAAAAGCCATTTGCGTTAGTGCATTTCAAGGCCCATTGGTTTTTCCTGAGCATGTTTGAATATGAGGCAAACATAGATCTCTTACATGTACCTTAGATAATTTAAATGATGAATGCAAAATTGGAAACATTTAATTTCCTTAAGACTCTGCAGCAGCATACCACAATTTAAAACAGTTTGTAAGGCTAACAGGTCTCTCTCTTCTCTGTGAAGCCCTTGTTCCAGTGTGTTTTGCCAGTGGATGCTGGCTAGGCCTCAGATAATACTTCAGGAATGATATAATGGAAGTGCTTCCTTGTGTGATGTGTGATTTAATGTGACAATTGAAGGTCTTTTCTTCAAAGAATCTCCATTGCATTCCAGTTTTGTGTAGCCAGTTAGCTTTGTCTTCATGTCTCTGGCATTTAAGCGCCAATCCTCTAAGTAGGTGTAGTATTGATTAGTGTTCATCTCCCAACATGGAAGTACAAAAGGTTGTGTGCTCTTTCCCTTATCCTGACAGTCTTGCTTAGTCATGACCAAGGCTCAGTTGGTGAGATGCTCCTGCAAAGGATTTTAAAGTCCTGAATGAGTAAATAAAGCAAAGTACTGCTGTGTTTCCCTTGTGGTAGTGGCAGGGACACTGAGTGTCTGGTGGTGGTAGCGTTTGCCGCTGATTATTGCTAAAAATGATTGCTTACAGCTTTTGCTATTTCATATCTATGTTCTCTAAGCTGGACAGCCTCATTCTTAAGTTTCCATAAGTTCTGTGAGTCCTCAGTACTTTTCTAATAGTTTTATATTTGGTTAACAGGGTCAGAGTAAATATCTGTAGAAGACAGAAATATTGGCCCTTTTTTGGTGGGGGAGAGGTAGGGACAGGGGAGTCTGAAATACGTACAGGAAGGAAAAGAAAGACACAGAAAGAGAGAGGTTTATCTGATGGTTCACTCTCCAAATCCCTACGGTGGCTGAGCTGGGGAAGAGATGGGAACTCCATGAAGGTCTCCCACGTAGGTGGCAGGAAGCCAATTACTTGAACCTTCACACTGCCTTCCAGGGTCTGCATTATCAGGAGGCTGCAGTCAGGATCCAAAGCTGGGAATCAAATGCAGGCATTCCACTGTGTTATGTGGGCACCTAAACTGGTGTGTTAACCCATAGGCTAAACACCTGCCCTTAGCTTTGTTTTCTAACCTCCCCTCACAGTCAAACCTCTTGCCATGTGAATTGGAAGCTCTTGCCAATAGAAGTAGTGTGTTGTTCCTCATGCCTTCATTCTGGGCTTTGTCATGAACTTATTTATTTGACAGAATGTGGGTAGAGGTCACAGTGTGTCAGTTCTGTGTCTATGCATTAGAAGGTGTTACATTTCTTCCTGTATCCTTGTGCTTCTGCTGTTACTGTGAGAAAGCTTTAGTTGAGTACTTTGTGTTCCCTTAGCCCGCTCCCCAGAATGTGGAATAGGCCTGAGCCCAGCCTTCAGTGAGCAGCCAAGTGCATGTGGGCCCACAACTTGAAGTAGCATCACCTAGCCCTGCCCAAAGTCCATAAGTTGACCATCAAGAGTTCAGCTGAGATGAGCAGTACCAATCCTCTTATACTAACCTGTAAGCTACTGATAGAGAACACTCAGATAGCTTATTTGTGTGGTTCTCATCATTTCTCTGTCAGTAGTTGACTGATACATATCTATTATTTGCAATTGAAAGTATTCCAGTGATGTTGATAATATGAAGGAATCATGTGTATACATGTGTGATTCTACTTTTATCTCAGTGGAGTAAAGCCTTTATAGCTTTAGCATCATATTTTCTGGTTGATAGTTTAGAATAACTAGAAGATTTAATTTTTTCTACCAGTGAGATATGTGGCAAGGCTTTTGTGGGTGTGTATCTGAAAGGTTTTTTGTTTTCCTTTTTTCCTCTTCACTGATAAAATAGGATACATTGGAAGAGAAGTTGTTTCTTCTCATCCTTTCTCTTCATAACTGGAATTAAGGCAACTGTCTGTTCATTAAAGAAATCATTGTGACACTTGAGTGTAGCAGTTCTGTCATGAACCTGGGTGTGCAGTGTCAGTGAACCATTCAGTTAACCAACTCTAAATTGTCCCTACTTTGAGCTGCATATTATGTGAGAGAATACGGTTTTCTTAGTTTTAAACTGCTTGGGTTTGGTTTTCCTAACTGACTTGGGTGTGGGATGTATGCATGTAGTTGTGCAAGGGGCGATGGGTACAACAGAGGTTTGAGTGAGAAGGAGAAAATAGTTAGGTGTTGCTGTGGATTCGTTCTGAGAGGAGAAGCGCGGTGGGAGCAAGAGGTGTGGAGTCATGACACAGACACTGGGAGTCCAGTGAAAGTGGGTTAGAGGCGAGCAGCTTGCAGACTCGTTTATTCAGTTGGTGCAGCAGTTTAGATAGCTGAGGTAGCCAATCCAGTCAAGGGACGGTTTATGCTGTAACCAATCACTGCCTGTTGCTAGGCAGGTTCCTTTGCCAGGTGGGTTCCGCTGCCATTTCCTGAGTAACTGAACGCATGTCTTGCTTGCTCGCCAGCGCCTTCTTGGCATGGCCTTTTCATTCCACCATGTTTCCCCCTTTTTGAGCAATTTTTGAGCAATGGGAGTCATGATCCTTGGCCATACTATTGTTGACCCGGTTTCTATGTGATCTCTGTAGGCAGCTGTGCCTGTTTTAGGTTGTCCCCAAGGGGATCTTAGCTGTCATTGACTAACCAGCACTCGTGTTCAGTGAGTAAGCTGAAGTCAGGAGGAAAGCAGCCCACAGCCACTCATTTTACTCTGAACCTTCTGTCACATCTTGTTTGTTCTGTATAGATTGTTAAAAAGTAAACTGAGGCACAATAAAATTTAAAGGTCTTATTTGAGCAAACCATAAATAAAATATATGGCAGCTCCAAACCAGAAGTGGTTTGTAGGTTTCCAAGTAAATTTCAAAATGCAGAGTTGAGAGCTACTTTTCTAAATCTTTGTCTTCCTGTAAGTGAAGTGAACCTGAAATCAGCTGTGCAGACAAAGGGGAAAAAGTAAGGACTATGGGTATGTTCCTAATCTATTGCTTGTATAGCAAATTATCTTTCAAGGTAGCAGCTTAGAACAACAATAAATATTTTATTATATTTAAAGATTATTTATGGGAAAGGCAAAGTTAGAGATGGATATCTTCTATTTGGTGATTTATTTCCCTAAATGGACATAATAGCCAGGCCTGGGCCAGGTTGAAAACAGGCATGTAGAACTTCTTGCAGGTCTCTTATATGAGTGCAGGTGCCCAAAGACTTGGGCCATCTTCTACTGCTTTCTTGAGTACATTAGAAGAGAGCCAGACTGGAAGTGTTGCAGCTGGAATTTGAACCTGCACCCATATGGGGTGCTGGTTTCACAGTTGGTGGCTTAACCTGCTATGCCACTATGCCAACTCAATAAATCCTTATTCTAAATTCTGCGGATAGGCAGTCTAGGAGCAGCTGAGTCGATGGTTATGACTAAGGATCATTCATACACTCAAGCTGTTATCTAAGACCAAGTCTTCTGAAAACTTGAATGAGACTGGGATCTGCCCTTAAGACAGGCCATCTGATGTCCTTGGTAGCTGCTACTTTAGGGCAACTTGATTGCTCTTGCATTTTGACAACTGGCTTATAAGTGAGTAATTTAAGAGACATATTTCATGAACCCAGTCTCTGAAGTTCCATTCCGTTATTTTCACATTATCCTCTTGGTTATACAGGTGATTATTATTCATTGTTGGAGGGGACTGCAAAGATCTTAATACCAGAAGTTTGGGATCATTTAGACTATCTTGCCTACCATAAATGGGATAAATATGAGTAAATGTTTTGTTCTGATTTCAAGGTAGATGCTTGGTAGACTGAATGATGGAAACTGAGGGTTCTGGTTTCTTTAAGTAGCTTTCATCAGAATGAAGCTACTCTGTAGAGCAGCCCTATCAAGTTGCCAAATACCGAGTGGCTGGGCAGAACCTTTAGGTTATTTTAAAGGATGCTGTTCAGGCACAACACTTGAACTAATTTCAACCAGACTCAGGTTTAGCTGGGATTAGCAGCTTATGCTCAGCAAGGTAACAAAAAGATGTCAGCGTCGGTGGATAACCATATCTTGTATATTAAAAAAAAAAAAGCCAGAAGAAAGGAGTTGGAATGTCTCACCATGAAGAAATGGAAATGTTTGAGGAGATAGACTTGCTTACCCTTATTTGAACATTATATAACGTATACATACATGGGAACATCACATGGTACCCCATAAATATTTACAGCTTTTATGTGTATGACTTTAAAAAGAAAACAAAAGATGTCAGCTCTCTTCAAAATGAGGATTTGTGAAAAGTACCAACTGTATGTAGCTATATAAGAACTCCTAACATTAAGAAACATAAATGTCTGAATTATATTGAAGTTGGGTCCTCTACTTCATTTTTTACCTTTTTTGAGTGTGGAGTCTTCAGACTTCTCTTTTCTCTGTAATCTGTCACTTTCAGAGTTATTTGCTGCATCCCAGCTAAGACTACTGATGTTTTGATATTGCAGTGTTTGTGTTTCTGGTGGAGCTCTCCTACGGAGTGTCAAAGTTGTAGAACCAGTTGCCTGACATTTTCTCCTGGATGACTAGTGGGAATATCAAATTTTTCTGAAACCAAATTATTAATTTATTTCCTTATTTTTTCATTATTTTTGTTCTTCTGTTTTAGTTTTTTATAATATGGAAATTCTGTTCTTCCAGGTCAGGAAAAAATTTTGGAGTCATCCTTGAACTTCTTTCTCTCATTCCCCACTGGTATTGATCCATCCGTAATCTTTTAAGAAGTTTCACTTTCTGTGCCTCTTACTCTGACTTTCAAATAAATAAATAAATAAATAAATAAATCTTTTTAAAAAGTTCTTTTAAAGTCTTTCTGAAACCAAGGTATTTCTTGCTACTTCTACCCGTGCCATGCTTATCAAAGGCCTCTGGACTCATCTCTTTGCTCTAACTCTGGTTTTGGAATCTATTTTCCACAGAGTATTTAAAAATGGGAGATACTAGTTCTCTTTTTAAATCTTTGTCGCTCCCCCTCTTCGTGGAGGAACGACACAGGACCCTGCGCTGTTCTTTCATCTGCTCGGCCCTCCCCGGGTTTGCTGCTGGTTCTTCCCGGGTTGGCTACTGTCCCTTCCACCTCTGTGGAAGGGCGGTTCCCCTGCCACATTCCCCACTTCCGCAGGGGAGCGGCACACCGCTGGCCGGCTCTCTCGGGGGCTGCACAGGTGTTCCCCTTGGATGTTCCCCTTAGATGTTCCTGGTGCATGCCGTCTCTCTCCTCCTATATAGTCCTCTTCCACCAATCCCAACTCGGCTGCCCACACGCCGAGCACACTGCTCTCCTCCAATCAGGAGCAAGTCCTACAGTTTATTGGCTGAACTGGAGGCAGCTGTGTAGAAGCTGTTTTCTTCTCTCCCAGCGCCATATTGTGGGAGAGCAGATGCATAGAATAAGTCTTAATTCCAGTAACTTAGTCTAGTCCGAGTTGCTCCCCACAGATCCCCCTTTCTTTTTATTTTTTGGCGTTGATACGCGCCTGTCTTCGGTGTCCCGCGGCACACACTCTGCTCTACTTGCTAGAGTTGCCACAGGTTCTTACAAGTCCTATCAATCAGGCAAACCGAATCCGGGTCCTCTCTTCGCCATGTTGTGAGGAGGTTTTTAGGCACTGATACGTGCCTGTCTTCGGTGACCTGCGGCTCATACTCTGGTCGAGCCGCCTGCTGGTGCTTACCGCCTTACTAATCAGGCAGACCGAATCCAAGCCTTCTCATTGCCATATTGTGGGGAGACTATTGATGTTAATAACGTGCCCGTCTTTGGTGACCCGCGGTGCATAAGCTGCTAGCCGCCCGCAGGTGCTCATCGCCTCACCAATCAGGCAGACCGAATCCAAGCTCTCTCATTGCCATGTTGTGGGGAGGCCTTTCTATTTCTCTATTTCTCTATCTCCGGGCATTCCTATTTCTCCCATTTTGCCTCTATCTTCCAGCATTCCTATTTCTCTCATTTTACTTCTAAACTTCTGTTTCTCTTATCCCTGCGGCTTCCCGGTGCCCGCCCCGAGGCTGCTTCTCGGCGGCTTTCCGGCTCTGAGCCGCTTCAGCCCGCACCTCTCTCATCTGCGCGGCTTCGCACTAGCCCAGCGTTCCCTATCTACTTGAGCCCCGCACGCTCTGTCTGCGCACGGCAGCCTCCGCGAGTCACACAGCGTAGCTTACGTCTCTGCCACTAGCATTCAATCCAAGTTCCCCGGGCTAGCCTGGTGAATTCAACCCAGCTCACGTCTCCGCCCCACGATTTGGCTTCCCGTCCTTTGCTCCCCGGGCTAATCAGACGGATCCCAACCTGGCTTATGTTTCCACTTCTGGTTTCAACTCTTCGCCCCCCATTCCCGGGCTAACTTGAGAACCCCAAAGTGGCTTTCGTTTCCGCCTCGGCCTGCCCCCGCAGCTTCAATTTCCCTAACATTTTTCTCTACCCGGTATGTTTCCCCAAGCTTTCCTCCAACAATACTCCTCCCTCATTTCTCCTGGCCTCTCCCCACAGTCCGCATCCGAGTCTGTTTGTTCTAGCTTTCACTTTCGCTTTCAACCTTAGAGATTTCTCCCAGCTTCCCCCTGTAGTCCGTATCTGAGTCTATGCCTAGGCTTTCAATAGCTTCTTCCGGCACCTTTTTCGTCCGGCTTTTCCCTAGGCTGTTTGCTAGTCTCTCTCTCCGATATTTTCCACTTCTTCCCGTTTCTTCCCTCCTAGGTTTCCTATCCGTCCTAGGTTTCCTATCCGAGTCACGGCACCATTATGTCGCTCCCCCTCTTCATGGAGGAACGACACAGGACCCTGCGCTGTTCTTTCGTCTGCTCGGCCCTCCCCGGGTTTGCTGCTGGTTCTTCCCGGGTTGGCTACTGTCCCTTCCACCTCCGTGGAAGGGTGGTTCCCCCTGCCACATTCCCCACTTCCGCAGGGGAGCGGCACACCGCCGGCCGGCTCTCTCGGGGGCTGCACAGGTGTTCCCCTTGGATGTTCCCCTTAGATGTTCCTGGTGCATGCCGTCTCTCTCCTCCTATATAGTCCTCTTCCACCAATCCCAACTCGGCTGCCCACACGCCGAGCACACTGCTCTCCTCCAATCAGGAGCAAGTCCTACAGTTTATTGGTTGAACTGGAGGCAGCTGTGTAGAAGCTGTTTTCTTCTCTCCCAGCGCCATATTGTGGGAGAGCAGATGCATAGAATAAGTCTTAATTCCAGTAACTTAGTCTAGTCCGAGTTGCTCCCCACAATCTTCAGATAGTTATATATTCCTACGATTCTTATATTGGCCTATAATGCCCAATATGATTTGCTCCCCTTTCCTCTTCTCATTCCCACTCCCACCATGGCTGCTTTATTATTGTGTGCACATCAAGCATGCTGAGTCACGTGTGGGGGCCTTTGCACTGCCTCTTCCCACTGTCTGAATTTTTCGCTCTCACATATCTGCTCTTGTTTTGCTTTTTTGGTTTATATATCTGCTTAAACATTTTTTTTAACAAAGAGGCCATTATGTCCCTTCCATATTTGAGTATAAAATATTTTCTTCAACCTCATTTATTCCTCTTATACTATGCTTTTCTTTAAAGCACTTAAAATAACTTGCAGTATATTTATTCACAGTGTTGTGACAATTGTAGTAGGTTATAAAGCTTAGGACAGTTGTGTTTTCTTCTCTACTCGCAAAGGTTAAAAGTATTCTTGGCACCTAGTAGGTGCTTACGATATTTTGCATTGAATTAGGTGACATTTATTCATGACATCTCCTAAAACTATAAAACAAGGGTTAAAATTAAATTTGGCAGAATATTTTTCAACAAACAGAAAACAGTTCACAAATTGAGTGGATCCCAGAGCAGTTTCTGAGAACTTCACCCAACAATGTGATCCAACAGTATTTATAGGAAAACATGGAAAACAGCTTAATTGACTACAGCACTTGATGAAGCAGTCAGTTGGTTGCAGTTTAACTAGTTAATTGTTTACAACCTAATCAGTTAATTGTCTGCAGGTCCTTTTGCAAGCAGCCAAAGCTAAGTAACTATGATTAAACTCTATATTTGTTTGGTCTGTTGGTCCTAGTTTAGGAGCTCTGTTCAAATCTATGGCCTCTTAAAATTTCATTTAACACAGTTTGAGAGGTCAGTCACCAGAGTCATTAAATAGAATGACTTATAGCTACAAATGATGTGATATTTTTGGCCTGTCATATCCAGCAATCCTAAAAAGAGTTATTTGGGGGCCTGCATTGTTGCGAAGTAGGTTAAGCTGCTGCCTGCAGTGTCAACAGTCCACTTGGATGCCGGTTTGAGACCTGGATGCTCCACATTCTATCCAGCACCTGATAGTGCTCCTGGAAAAGCAGTGGAAGATGGCCCAAAAATTTGGGCCTCTGCACCCACTTGGGAGACCCTGTCTCTTTCTCTCCCTCTCTCTCTCTCTAACTCTGCCTTTCAAATAAATAAATAAATCTTTAAAAAAAAGTTATTTGATTTGTTTATAGGGATACAATCAAAGCTGCAGGCAAGACTTTCTCCTTGATCCTTCTCTGTTCAACAACCAAGGAAAGTGGGGCCAAACAAGAATGAAGAACTGTATTGAAATGTTTGTTTTGGCATCCTATAATATGAGTAAAGATAACTTTTTTTTTTTAGCATGACACTTCAGATACTCTGTTCTTTGCTTTAATCATTTTTTCTTTTTTTTTACAGGTAGAGTTAGTGAGAGAGAGAGAGACAGAGAGAAAGGTCTTCCTTCCGTTGGTTCACTCCCCAAATGGCTGCTAAGGCTGGCGCACTGCGCTGATCCGAAGCCAGGAGCCAGGCGCTTCCTCCTGGTCTCCCATGTGGGTGCAGGGCCCAAGCACCTGTGCCATGCTCCACTGCCTTCCTGGGCCACAGCAGAGAGCTGGACTGGAAGAGGAGCAGCCAGGACAGAATCCGGTGCCTCGACTGGGACTAGAACCCGGGGTGCTGGCGCTGCAGGTGGAGGATTAGCCAAGTGAGCCGCGGTGCTGGCTGCTTTAATCATCTTAATGTGGATATTCACCTAGTAGGCAATCTGTTCTTCGTTGTTTTATTTGTCTCTTACTCTGTTATTACTTCAGCAATATTCAAAGTATTGACATATTTGTTTTTTGTTCTTCCTGCTTTAAAAAGTAGAAATGAATTTATAGGCATATAAGGAAGATGTAAATGGAAATGGAAAAAAAATAATGGTTCCAACTTAATTGTGTTTTAACCTGATATTGTTACAATGCACTACTGTATTCTTAACCCTGAAAAATTAGCAAGCTGATAAAGGTATTTAAAAACTATGTAACATTAGTGATGACACTGTTTTTTTTTAAATCAAGAATGAATATAACAATATAAAATAGTGAGTGATATTGGATTCATATTAAATAT
The DNA here is from genome assembly GCF_964237555.1 of Oryctolagus cuniculus. Classification (NCBI taxonomy): domain Eukaryota; kingdom Metazoa; phylum Chordata; class Mammalia; order Lagomorpha; family Leporidae; genus Oryctolagus; species Oryctolagus cuniculus. Next base: position 9,619,170 of record NC_091437.1, read on the forward strand.
GCTCATATTCAGACTTAAAGTTATATGAAATGCAAATTTTCTGTCAATTAAGGTTAACATATTCAGAAAGCAACATATTCTGAGCTTCTAGCCTATATATTTTAATACTTGGACATGTAATACATTTTGAATATATAATCATGACACTGTCAGGCTTTTATGCATACAAAGAATACCTTTATTTATTATTTGAAGTAACACAATCATCACTCCTGTGTCATCACCTAGTAGAAGCAGTATCTATTCCTTTGACTTGGTCATCTGCATTCCATGATTTACCATTTCTTTGTGGGTTTTTTTTTGAGGCCTATAGCAAATAGCAAACCTCATATTTTCAGAAGAAACAGCTGGAATAAATTATAAGGAGTGGTCTGATATGCCAAGCAACAAATAAGAAAACTAAATTAAGGTTTTTAAAAGGCCTACTTTCAGTGTAGGAGTGGGTTTCCCTTCAGTCTCTCTGGGAGCCCTAGGCTAATCTTTAAGCTCGAATTGTTCAGCTTGTTTTTTCTTGGTATTTGAATGGGAAAGTAGAGTGCTCCAGGTTTTAAATTAAACAGCAGAGTACTCCCAGGCTGGGGGCTTAGTGCTATTGCTAGGTAGTGGTTTATTCTCTGTTTTGCTCCTTCTTGGATGAGTTAGGCTAGAATATGGCCCTCAGTTGTCCATTCTGTAAACAGAATGCAGTCAGTCATTCACTTGGAGCTTTGTTAATGACTGTAATGTATTGAAGGATTGTATTGAAGGAGGATGTATTGAAGTAATTACTTGAAACTTTGAAGTATTATCCTTTACCTTAAGGTCTGTGTTAATTCTTGGAAGGTCTGGCTTGTTACCAATACCTGTTTATTTTGAAAAAGAACAATGTTTTAAAGGCTGGTATTGTGGAAAGAATTGGCTCTAAAAATCTAGTGTCAGTCTTTCTTCTTCCCAAAACATAGGGAATTCTTGGCAAACTGGATTTATGAGTGAAAGCTGCCTACAGGAAGGGTAATTTGAAACTGACAGGAATAACATTTCAGTAGCCCACCCAATAGGTCATAAGTTAACCCTAGGATTCCAAATAAATGAAAAGTTAAGTGATTTTTGCCCTAAATTAGGACTAAGTACATTCAAAAGTCATTTATAATGATTCTTAGCTACCTCCTCCATCCATTTTTCTAAAAAAAATTATTTATTTGAAAGAAAGACAAAGAGCCCATCTGCTGGTTCCTGGACTTAGTTCCCAGGGCCTGGGTCCTGGGATAGGCTGTGACCCGAGTCCTTGGATAAATGAACAGTAGAATTGTTCTCCAGACATTTTTTGGTGAGGCATCTCCTTGAAAACGAGTTCAGTCGCAGATTAGGTTATGTTGGGAAAAATCTATAATATTGAGGCTTATTTCTTTAAGATGGGTATTGTCTGTCGTAAAATTATAATATTGAGTTTAATATATAGATCTCTTTAATACTTAGGAGCCTGTAGCAAAATAGTAGGTATTATATTATCATAGAGCTTAACACACCTAGCACCCTGAATATTAGCTGAGTGAGTTAGTATGAACCATTGGCCATGCTTGTAAATTTCAAGGTATTTTATTTTCAAGCATGTTTCATTCCTCTTTTTCTTGGTTCTGTGGCTTTCCTTTGCCAGTTTCCTCAATAACTGTGGCTACTTAATTTTTCTTTCTGATTCTTTTGCTATTTGCTTAGTAAATTATTCCAATTTTTGAGTGTTAAGATAAAAAAAGCTAACAAAAATGAGAAGTGTATTAGTGGCTCCCTGTTTTCACAAATGAGTGAAAAGACTTGTAGTTGAGCCTTTTCTCACCTGGTAAAGACATTGATGATTTTGAGAGTGGAGATGCCTGTGATTATAAAACCAACTGAAAGTATGTCTTTGTAAAAATTAAAAGAAAAAATAAGGAGGAGGAGGAAGGATAGCATGGGAAGTATCATTGTGCTCTTAAATCTTTGTGTATGGAATGTATGAAATCTGTTCATCTTATCTAAACAAAAAAAAAAAAATAAAAAGAGTGGAGATGCCTGTGGATCTCCACTCTGCTGCTTGTAAAAATTACATGTCTGGGGGCCGGCACATGGCTCACTTGGTTAATCCTCCGCCTGTGGCACTGGCATCCCATATGGGCGCCGGGTTCTAGTCCCGGTTGCTCCTCTTCCAGTCCAGCTCTCTGCTGTGGCTCGGGAAGGCAGTGGAGGATGGCCCAAGTGCTTGGGCCCTGCACCCGCATGGGAGACTAGGAGGAAGCACCTGGCTCCTGGCTTCAGATTGGCCTAGTTCTGGCCGTGGCGGCCATTTCGGGGGGTGAACCAATGGAGGGAATACCTTTCTTTCTGTCTTTCTCTCTCAATAACTCTATCTGTCAAAATGAAAAAAAAAAATTACACGGATTGCGCTCTACCAATCCGTGAAGATTCTTACTTGTTGCCCTGTCTCCACTGGGTGTTAAGAGCTCTCCAGGTGCCTTTAATTGGTAACTGGGATTGGATTTTCTATAGGGAATGTGGGTTTATGCAGAGTAGCTCTAAATATTTGTAAATCCACACGTTTTGATAAAAGGCACTTGGGAGTTAAGCTCTTTTGTTTTGTTAGATTGTTTTAGTTTAGATCAACCCACTCTGGAGATTCAAATTCAACTGTGACTTTTAAGGCACTTTTATTCTTTCTTGCACTGTCCATGTTAGGGTTCCAAAGTAGAAGACCAGTCTTCAAATGTGAGAGATAATTGCTGTATACAGACAAGCAGGATAAGTGGACTCTAGTAGGTGTGGATGCTAGTTTGTTATCCTTTCTGTCTCTTTCTAATGTGATGTAAACAAAATCATTTTACCAGTACCTTCTGTTATATTTATTTTACTCTTCAGTTACTGAAACATCAAGCACAGGTGCTATCATATTTAGTAGCTGAAAGATTCATATATGGTCATGATAAATGATGGCAAGAACTTGGGATCTTCTCCTGAAGGAGGCTTGAAGTTGGAGCCCATGTTACACCTTCCTGACTGCCCTGTGAGCTGACCTGTTCATCCTTTGAAAGACCTCCCTTCCATGTGGACTGTTCTTCAAGGACAGCCATGCATACCTCCTCTCCACACTCTCCTCATGTGACTGTCAAAGCCTCTGGTCCCATCTTTCTCTGCATTCGTGTGTTCATAGTCTTCCTGATCCAGTTATTCTGGGATGTTGTCTGTACTTTTTGTGTCTGCATTTTGGGTTCATAACTAACTTTAAGCTTTTCCAGGTCCTAAACTACTAAATTAATGTGTAATGGTGGTGGTGAGTTGAAATCACCTTTGAGAAGGGAGGGTGGATGTAGGCTGTAGTTAACAGTACCACAGAGGAGGTAGAACTTGAAGAGGGATACAGGGATTGGGGAGAGTTTAGATTGTTGGGAGGAGGGATCCTCCTAGATTGTTACTTTGGTCAGGCTGGGATGATATGTGTGTGTGTAACCATGTATAGCCTGTGTAACTTCTGAATTCCTATATCACATCTGTATGTGACTTCAGAATTGTCCCTCAAAATTCTGGAAATGTGCCAAGATTTTAGTTTCCAGTCTCCAAGATGCAAGCAAAATAGACATCTTTGGTTCTGTTTCTAAATATAAGGAAAGGAATGTATTTATATTTTTCTGAATCATAGACTTTCAGTTGGAGGAAACTCTAAAGCTTGTTCATAATCCCTTTTCTATAGTAGAATTGGAAAAGAAGGAATACTAATGTTATGTTAGAACCTTAACACTTGATACACTTTTTTTTTTTTTTAAGCCAGCTTCCTTCTTTCACTTGCATTTTGGATTCGTTTTCAGGAAGGATGTTTGGAATAAAGTATTAGTTACCTTACACTTAAAAAGTCTGTTAGATATTGTAAGTGAAATGAAAAGCCTTTTAAATTAAATTTGTAGTAGAGAGATGGCTGGAACTCTTGCCAGCACATCCCAGATCTGGTAGTTACCCTGGCTACAAGATTGGAACATGGAGTAATGTCGCTCCCCCTCTTCGTGGAGGAACGACACAGGACCCTGCGCTGTTCTTTCGTCTGCTCGGCCCTCCCCGGGTTTGCTGCTGGTTCTTCCCGGGTTGGCTACTATCCCTTCCACCTCCGTGGAAGGGCAGTTCCCCCTGGCCACATTCCCCACTTCCGCAGGGGAGCGGCACACCGCCGGCCGGCTTTCTGGGGGGCTGCACGGGTTCCCTTAGATGTTCCCCATAGATGTTCCTCGTGCATGCCGTCTCTCTCCTCCTTTATAGTCCTCCTCCGCCAATCCCAACTCGGCTGAGTACGCTGCTCTCCAATCAGGAGCAAGTCCTACAGTTAATTGGTTGAACTGGAGGCAGCTGTGCGGAAGCTGTTTACTTCTCTCCCAGCGCCATATTGTGGGAGAGCAGATGCATAGAATAAGTCCTAATTCGAGTAACTTAGTCTAGTCCGGATTGCTCCCCACAGATCCCCCTTTCTTTTTATTTTTTAGCGTTGATACGCGCCTGTCTTCGGTGTCCCGCGGCACACACTCTGCTCTACTTGCTAGAGTTGCCACAGGCTCTTACAAGTCCTATCAATCAGGAAAACCGAATCCGGGTCCTCTCTTCGCCATTGTGAGGAGGTTTTTAGGCGCTGATGCGTGCCTGTGTTCGGTGCCCTGCAGCGCATGCTCTGCTCTGCCCGCAGGGGACTTACAAGACCTATCAGGCAAACCGAATCCAAGCCTTCTCATTGCCTTATTGTGGGGGAGACTTATTAGCGTTGGTTCGTGCCTATCTTCGGTGACCTGCAGCTCATACTCTGGTCGAGCTTTGCTGGCGCTTACCGCCTTAAATCAGGCAGACCGAATCCAAGCCTCCTAATTGTTGCATTGTGGGGAAGCTTTACTGATGTTAATTCGTGCCTGTCTTCGGTGACCTGCGGCTAGCCGCCCAGGTACTCATCGCCTCACTAATCGGGCAGACCGAATCCAAGCCTTCTAATTGGCATGTTGAGGGGAGGCCTTATTTCTCTCTATTTCTCTATCTCCGGGCATTCCTATTTCTCCCATTTTACTTCTATCTTCCAGCATTCCTATTTCTCTCACTTTACTTCTAAAACTTCTGTTTCTCTTATCCCCGCAGCTTCCCGGCACCTCGCCCCGCCGGCGGGTTCCCGGCTCTGCACCGCTTCAGCCCGCGCGCCTCTCTCATCTGTGCAGCTTCCCGGCTTTGCGCGGCTTCCCGGCTTCGCGCGCTCCGCGGTCTCCACGCTTAACCCTTTCGCGTCTTGAACCACGGCCTACGCCAGCGTTCCCTATCTATTCACGCCCCGTGCTCTCTCTGCACGCGGCGGCTTCCGCGAGTAACACAGCGTAGCTTGCGTCTCCGCCACTAGGATTCAATCTAAGTTCCCCGGGCTAGCCTGGCGAATTCAACCCAGCGTACGTCTCCGCCCCACGATTTGGCTTCCCGTCCTTTGCTCCCCGGGCTAATCAGACGGATCCCAATCTGGCTTACGTCTCAGCTTCTGGTTTCAACTTTTCGCCCCCTATTCCCGGGCTAACTTGAGAACCCCAAAGTGGCTTTCGTTTCCGCCTTGGCCTGCCCCCCGCGGCTTCAATTTCCCTAACATTTTTCTCTACCCGGTATGTTTCCCCAAGCTTTCCTCCAACGATAATCCTCCCTCATTTCTCCTGGCCTCTCCCCACAGTCCGCATCCGAGTCTGTTTGTTCTAGCTTTCACTTTCGCTTTCAACCTTAGAGATTTCTCCCAGCTTCCCCCCGTAGTCCGTATCCGAGTCTATGCCTAGGCTTTCAATAGCTTCTTCCGGCTCCTTTTTCGTCCGGCTTTTCCCTAGGCTGTTTGCTAGTCTCTCCCTCCGATATTTTCCCTAGGCTGTTTGCTAGTTTCTCTCTCCGATATTTTCCCTAGTTCTTCCCGTTTCTTCCCTCCTAAGTTTCATATCCGTCCTAAGTTTCCTATCCGAGTCACGGCACCATTATGTCGCTCCCCCTCTTCGTGGAGGAACGACACAGGACCCTGCGCTGTTCTTTCGTCTGCTCGGCCCTCCCCGGGTTTGCTGCTGGTTCTTCCCGGATTGGCTACTATCCCTTCCACCTCCGTGGAAGGGCAGTTCCCCCTGGCCACATTCCCCACTTCCGCAGGGGAGCGGCACACCGCCGGCCGGCTTTCTGGGGGGCTGCACGGGTTCCCTTAGATGTTCCCCATAGATGTTCCTCGTGCATGCCGTCTCTCTCCTCCTTTATAGTCCTCCTCCGCCAATCCCAACTCGGCTGAGTACGCTACTCTCCAATCAGGAGCAAGTCCTACAGTTAATTGGTTGAACTGGAGGCAGCTGTGCGGAAGCTGTTTACTTCTCTCCCAGCGCCATATTGTGGGAGAGCAGATGCATAGAATAAGTCCTAATTCGAGTAACTTAGTCTAGTCCGGATTGCTCCCCACAGAGTAATAGTAAAAACAGACACTAAAATAGCTTCAGTTATTAAGACATTGATGTCAGACATTGACATAGTTATGAAACTGTCATTGGGTGTGGGGCCTTGGATTTTTCTGTCTAGCAAGACATTTTCTTAAATGATTTATTTATTTATATAAGAGTCATAGTTACATTGAGAGAAGAAGAGACAGAGAGAGGGAGAGAGATCTTTGATCTGCTGGTTCACTCACCAAATGGTTGCAAAGACCAAGGCTGGGCCAGGCTGAAGCTAGGAGCTAGTGGCTTCTTCTGCATCTCCCATGTGGGTGGCAGGGCCCCAGGGACTTGGGCCTTCTTCCACTGCTTTCCCTGATGTATTAGCAGGGAGCTGGATTGGAACTGGAGCAGCCGGGACAAGAACTGGTGTCCCGTTTGGGATGCTGGCTCTACTGAGCCACACAGCTGCCCCCCTAGCAAGACATTTACACTAAATTTAATCAATTTGAAGTTGAGTGGTTGAGTGTATTTAAGATTGTGTTTGTTTTTGTCTTCTGATTCTGAGGATTGCTCAGTTTTCCTGCAACGGCATGTATGACCTTGCATCTGGCTTTCCTCCTGAATCTCCCTGTGCTTTTATGTTCAGCATTACCCGACTCCCACAGCAAATTTGGTGTGGCCAATTGCTTTTCATAATGAAGCTCATGTTCATTGGAGAAGAGCAGACATTTTATTAATGATGCTGATCTATTATTAAGGCTGCTTCAATTATCCTTTTTGAATAGTGAGATAAAAGTCAAAAATAAAATAAAGTCCCTTGTCAACAGGCTTGATAAGAAAATGAAGCATGGGAAATTTATACATCTTATTTTTTGGGGATGGGATGCAAGACAGAGTAATTTACTTCAAGTCCTATTCCAGTTTTTCATAAAAAGTTTTTTCTTTAAAAATTAAGGTCTCAAGCTGTGTCGGTGTAAAGAGAATTTTAGTTATGTATGAGGTGGAGCTGAATGGCAATATCTTTTACAATCCTGTCTAGGGGATTGTGGGTTTTCTCATATTCTGAGGCTTTCTTGTCTTGTTTTCTGTTTTTCCAATAAATATGCTTCTGGATTTTATGCATGTGCAGTGTGTTTACTATCTACTTAGATTCTTCCTCCTTTTTTTCCATATTCAAATTGTAGAATTATTGATGGTGGTTTCACGGGAAGTAGGTTAAGCAATGAGATCAGTTTTAGAGTGAGGTGGTGCCTCTTCTAAATTTTTTTCAACATCTATTAGCTACTTGTTCTGACTACCTTATAATCAGTAGTTTTTGCCATGTGTGTCTCAAAGCCTTCATCCGTGATCTTACTCATTTGTATGCTTGTCATGAATTATTTCTGCATGCTTTATTGTGTTTTTAATTATTTTAAATGATTTAAAAATTTAAAAAATATTTTGGGAAATAGGAATGGAGAAAGATTGAAACACATACAGGAATGAAGTAATGAATTGGTGTTAGAAATGACATTGCATAGTACACTGAAATGTAGGGGGTAGAGGGGGATTAGTGGATAAAGTTTATACATTGAATCATAAGGAGAGACATGACCATAAAATCTGAGTGTTGGAGTCTCTCTCTCTCTCTCTCTCTATATATATATATATATATATTTATATGACAGAGTTAGACAGAGAGACAGAGAGAAAGGTCTTCCTTCTGTTGGTTCACCCCCCAAATGGCTGCTACGGCCAGATCCGAAGCCAGGAGCCAGCTGCTTCTTCCTGGTCTCCAACGAGGGTGCAGGCGCCTAAACACTTGGGCCATCCTCCACTGCCTTCCCGGGCCACAGCAGAGAGCTGGACTGGAAGAGGAGCAACCGGAACTAGAACCCGGCACCCATATGGGATGCCGGTGCCGCAGGTGGAGGATTAACCAAGTGAGCCATGGCACTGGCCCCCAGGGAGTCTATCTTAACAGTGGTGACTGTTCAAAGGAAGGCAGCTGAAGAGGGTGTTATATATATGGCATGCCAGATAGGAATATTTTCACTTTTAAAGGATAGTAAGTCAATTCAAATTTAGTTCCTTAAAAAGAAAATAATGTATTGATTTACATATTGACTTAGTTAAAAAAATTACTGACTTACATAAATGAAAAATCCAGAGATAGCATCACTGAATCTAGTTGTGCAAGTAATTGTATCATAAATGTCTCTTTTTTTCTACCTCTTGGTTATTTTGTGCTGTGTTGGTTTCATCTTCAGGTATACTCTCTTCAAAAGCTTCTGAGCTGTATCTTTCCTAAGAGTTCCTACAGGTTTCTGAACTGATACTGGTGAATTTAATTCTGTTCCTTAGTCCTTTGTAAAATATACACTGTGATCAGGGAATGCAGTGATATGACTGTGTATGCTGGAGTTCTGTGACCATTTTGACCTTAGAATGGGATTAGAATCACGTCAATACCACGAGGACTGGGAGAGTAAGGAAGGGAGGTTTCCCAAGTGAGAACTGGGAGCTGATAACAGAAGAATGGGCTAAGGATAGGATAGCCCAACAAAATAAAACTGAAAAACAAATTAAGAAGTCTGCTGCATATGGTTACAAACAATATCAAGATGGAGAATGGCCTTTAAGGGAGTAAGAGCTTTAGGGAAAATATAAAACAGACATTGGTGTGTTTATAGGAGAATCTGATGAAAAGTTATTCAGGAAATTATAATGCTAATACCCTGTTGATGGTTATTAAGAGAATGAATAGCCAAATCAAAGAACATATTTTTCATGCAGATGTACCAAATAATTAGAAAAATATGTAGGGAAATTGATTAAACTAAAGGATTTCAAAGATTTTATGGGGATACTTTTCGGTCTAAATTATTCCTCCTTAGCAAGAGTGGGTGTATTTGTAAAAACAGAAAATGTCTTTGCAAAACAACATTTGTTTTTCGCTTTATCCTTTATTTATGTGCCAGTTGGTAAAATTGTAATGCAGGCACAAGTGGCTTCATTTTGGTAACAAAATACTGCATAGTTGTTCACAATAACTTAATTTGTCTTATAGAGAAAAAAAATGTATTGTTTACCAAATCCCTCTGTCACTCTGAAAGGAATTGACTTGGTTAACATTTCAAGGTTAAATATTATTTATGAATTTGCTCTCATTTAAAAAATTTACAAAATGGTAAAAATGATATTTAGTACTGAGATATAGGGGACATATAATAGACAACTTTTTGAGTTTTGATACTTTTTATTTCATTTTAGAAATGATTTTGCCTAAGAATTTGTTGTGCAGGTCAGAAAATTCAATGCCAAAGAACTCAATTCAGAAACTTTATTGAAGATAAGTGAATCAGAGGGTAAAACAAATGGAATCTTTCCTGCTTTCAAGGCATCTTCAGTTTAGCACAGAAAAGTTGCCTATCTTTCTACTTTTTAATCATGTACAGATACATGTATATGGTTATAATGCATCATAGGATGCAAGTTCTGTAAATGTAGTGCAGGTTTGATATTAGAGAGGTTTAGGGGGAGAAGGGATCATTTGGGGAAAGGAAAGAAAAGAAAGGCTTTGTGAAGGAAGTACTTCTTTGACACATATTTCCTAAAAATGGACTTTGTACAATTCAAATTATTTGACAAGAGCTTTTCTGTTAGAGTATGTACTTTAGTGATAAAACATAGATTGTATTCCAAGAATAGAATGAAGATGTGGAGAGAAGATGGAATAGAAGACTAAAGTCTCCCTGAGAAGATGCGCAGTAACTCATAATTGAGATTCTAGAAAGTTCCATGACACATCTTAATGGGGTAAGGGAATGGAGTGGGTATAGGGGAAGATAGTAAAAAGTGTCTGAAAGGTAGAGTGGGAGGTGGCTGATGCTTTTGATAGGAACAGGGAGGTCAAGAGGATTTTCTAGTTACTGTGGGAGGATGAAGTTATGATAGGCATGGGATAGATTAATTTTGAGGGATTGGGATTAGCCAAGTATTAGTTCTGTAACTGCAGAGTAATATGTCCAGTAGAGGAAGAGTTCTGCCTTACCATGCTTGGAGGCGATGGTCAAAGCCTTGAGAAGAATGGGGGAAAATTCAGATAGAGTCTGGGAGACTTCCAGGAAAGATGAATGAGGAGTGGCCTGTAGATTATTGTCCTGTACTTTGTCTCTGACTTAGTTACCAACCCCTTCTATGTGTGTGTGTGTGTGTGTGTGTGTGTGTGTGTGTTTGTCAGACTTTACTGCTCCTTCTCCCCTGCCTTTGTCAGCTTCAGTTTGACTTAGAAATGTAGACAAGGTTCCTTGCTGAATTAGTTCTTCTCAGAATCAGTTTTTTATCTTGGCACTCAGATCACTGGTAACATAGGTTGATTGATGACTTGCATTTCAGAATTTCTACTCAATTTGGTCTTAGATATGTACATTTTAAATCTGTAACCTGAGGTATTCATTAGGGCCTCCTCAGGAAACTGTTGCAAAATTTAAAGGGGTAAATAAAAAAAAACAAAGCTTAATAAAGGGACCGTTTTCACCAGCGTCTGGGGGGTTCAGGAAAATGGTGAAAGACAGTGAAGCAGGAAGCCGCTGCTGTTGTAAGATCTGAAGGGGCACAGGGAGGTGGCAGTTATGAGAAGACGGTAGTTATTGCCATGGTGGAGGCTCTGTATGGCAGTACTTGTCACCTTGGGGAGAAAAATAAAGCCACTGCCAAGCTTCAGCAGGGAGAGACAGATGGGGATGTAGGACCTGACCTCTTCCTTAACTCCCTCTCCACCCCCTGCCAGTACCAACCATTTGTAAACCAATGTGGTGGTAGTGTCCGTGGAGGTCATCTTGTTGAGGAAGACAGCAAGGTAGAAAAAGATGGAGGATGTATCTGGGGTGTGCAGAAGTGCATATCCTCCATGTTTGACTGCTTCTGTTCTCCTTTTTACTTCTGACTTTTGACAGTGTAATGGTGTTTTATTCTTGCTTGTACTGCTTTACACACTAGCTGCTTCTTGCTGTTTATGATCTTTAATAGATAAGAATGGTTATTTCAAAGGCACTAAGAACTTTTCAAAAGCTTCTTCCTTTTCCTCCTACATCTTAAGCTGTGGAGTATTAAAAGAATTCAAAGGGGAAAAAAAAGCAGAAGGCAAGAAAGATGGAAAGAGACACACAGAATGGCAGACTTCTTTTTATGTCTGTGCACAAAAAGCTTGATACTGCATATGTTTAAGAAGTTGGCTCAGGAGTTCTGTAGTCTTCAGTCTGACTAGGGAAAACCTTTTCTTTTAATGCCACCAGTAAACACTTTGTTGTGACAGATTTATGACTACTTACCCAATACCATTTCCATACTTTTTTGCTAACAGACTCTCATTTTGTTCTGATGTTGGTGGTCAACAGCTTTAGGGAAGACTGGCCTTTCCAGCATGAGGAATGAGTTGTGATTAGTCTAAGAAGCTAATCAAGGTGTAGTAGAATGCTAGGTATTTTTTAAAAGAGTCTCATAATTTTAATCTGATCCCAAAACTGAGGACATAGAGTGCTTGGGGAAAGTATATTATTATTTTTTTTGGTAAGATTTATTTATTTGTTCCAAAGATTTACAGAGAGAGAATCTTCCATCTGTTGGTTCACTCCCCAGATGGCTGCAATGGCCAGGCCTGGGCAAACCTGAAGCCAAGAGCTAGGAGCTAGGAGCTTCGTCTTAGTCTCTGATATAGATGGTATGGGCCCAAACACTTTGGCTGTCTTCTGCTTTCCCAGGCTGTTAACAAGGAGCTAGATTGGAGGTGGAGCAGAGCAGCTAGGACACAAACAGGTGCCTATATGGGATGCTAGCATCACAGGTGACTGTGTTACTAGCCATGCCACAGTTCTGGCCTTTGGGGGCCATGTATTTTTAAGGAATATTGTAAGTCATCTGTGAAGAATTTCAAGTGATTAATAACAAAAAACCAAATCTGGCTACTTTTAGACTGCCACCCAGAGCAAGGGATATAAGAAGTATAGATTTTCAGAGAAAGACTTTTATTGGTAGTTACTAGAATTTTGTATTCTGCTCACTCCAAACTGAATGAGTACACAATTTGAGCAAATGACTCACAGTGCTTGGGTATACTTCCCAAGAGGGGCTATGGAGCTATAGATATCCCCAAGGCCCAGATATAGCAAAGAGATCAACAGAGAGTACAGGGAGATAGCTCCTGGGAGAACTTGATATAATCCTCATTGGTTTGGGAAGCCAGGAACTACTCAAAGGGAGAGTTTCAGTGTATCTGTTTATATATATATAATTTTTATATATAAAATTTATATATAATTTTTATAAATATATTTAAATATATATTGTCTATATAAATTTTATATATATTTTTATATATAATTTTTTTCTGTTGATAGGTTAGGTGAGTCAATCTCCTTCTCTCTGATTGTGTTACTGGGGCTTGGTATTCATATCTGTGAGTATACTTGATTAGTTCTGGGAAGCATCTTTTCTAAAGACAGAATATAATATAGAAAACGTAAAAGAAAATTCTCATAGCCCTCTGTATGTAAAAACTTAAAAATTTTGAGTGGATATTAATGATGAATCTGAAAGAAATAACACATAAGAAAACAAAGGATTAATATTGATTGACTGTCACCCCAAATATTCCATTGACAGGCAAAGTTAATTCATAAAAGAAGAAATATAAAAGCAAAATTAATATATGAAAATACGTTTTAAACTTGGAAGTAGCACTCACACTGATGGAGATATTATAAATAGGTAAAGCCAATCTAGTAATAGCTATTGAAATACATATCCTTTGATCCAGTGTACTCAACAGTAGCATTGTCAAAAACAAATGAGAGATGGGCAGAGATATCTGTGAAAGAATTCCATAATAGTGTTCTTTATACTGGTAAAAAATTGGAAACTACTTATATCTAAACAAAAGAGCAAATAATTGGCCGACGCCGCGGCTCACTTGGTTAATCCTCTGCCTGCAGTGCCGGTTCCCCAGGTTCTAGTCCCATTTGGGGCGCCGGATTCTGTCTGGGCTGCTCTTCTTCCAGTCCAGCTCTCTGCTGTGGTCCGGGAAGGCAGTGGAGGATGGCCCAAGCACTTGGGCCCTGCACCCCATGGGAGACCAGGAGGAAGCACCTGGCTCCTGGCTTTGGATTGGTGCGCGCGCTGGCTGTAGTGGCCATTTGGGGGGTGAACCAATGGAAGGAAGACCTTTCTCTCTGTCTCTCTCTCTCTCACTGTCTTCTGCCTGTCAAAAAAAAAAAAAAAAAGAGCAAATAATTAAGCAAATAAATATATTTTATAATGAAATACTATGAACTGTTTGGTGTCCTGGGAATATATTTGTGATATGAAGCTGTTTTTCAAAACCAGAAAACCGGCCAGAGCACACACAGGCACAAAAGTACTATTCATAAAGAAAAAAGTGATAATGTGGTAAACTAGATTATATAAAAATTAACATTATTCTCATTCTTATTGAAATAAAAAACTGGGCATGTGTTTGGCAAAGTGGTTTACATGCTGCTTGATGCATCCCCTATCAGAGCACCTGGATTTGAGTTCTGGCTCCTCCTTGATTTCAGCTTCTTGATAATACGCACCCTGGGAGTCAGTAGGTGATGGCTCAAGCAGCTGTGTCCCTGCCTCTGCAATGAGAGGCTCAGTTTGAGATCCTGGGATCAGCCTGGCTCAGTCCTAACTGTTGTGGACATTTGGGAAGTGAACCAACAGAAGGGAGATCTCTCTATAAATATCTATTTATTTCTGTCTCTGCCTTTCTAAATGAATGAATGAATGAGTAAAATAGAAAATGCAAACCATAGACTGTGAGAAAATATCTACAATACATATATCTGTTTATTATTGCAACTCAGTAGTGGAGAGAAAACCAACCCAGTAAAGAAAATGGGCATGAGTCTTGAATGTTGATTATAAGGATTCAGGAATGGCTAATGAGCACATGAAAAAGGCCTCTGTGTCAGTAGTTATCATAGAAATGTAAATTATTGCCACAGTGAGATACCACCTCCCATCTACTGGAGTGAGTTAAATTTTTTAGAAGACTGACAATACCAAATATTGGAAAATACACAGAACAACTGGAAATCTCATACACTGCTAGGTAGAGTATAATATTTAAAGCTCTTGTGGACCACTGCTTGATAGTTACTTATACAATTAAATATATACCTACCCTGTGACCTACAAATTCTATTGCTAAGAATCACTCAAGAGAAACAAAAATGTCTATGAAATGGTTTGCATAGCAGCTTTGTTCATACTAATCAAAAATTGGCAGCAAAGCAGATGTTCAAACAGATAAACAAATTGTGGCATCTATCCATAACATGGAATGTTATTTAGCAGTAAAAGGGGATGAACAAACTGAATGCATCTCAGAAATATTTTGTTAAAGAAAATATATCAGTTATAGAGGACATCAGTCTGATTATATATATATGAAGTTTAAGGACTGACAAAACAAGCTTATGTGGAAAGTAATCAGAGCGTTGGTTGCCTGTGAGTGGGAAGGACAATGGATTGGAAAAGGTGTAAGGACATTTTGGAATGATGAAATGATCCCCTTGATTACAGGGGAGATTGCATGGGCTTATAAAATGTCAGAACTCATCATGTTGTATGCTTAATTTACAAACAATAAACTGTATTAACTATTTTTTTTTATTTTTTGACAGGCAGAGTGGACAGTGAGAGAGAGAGAGAGAGAGAGAGACAGAGAGAAAGGTCTTCCTTTGCCGTTGGTTCACCCTCCAATGGCCGCCACAGCTGCCGCGCTGCGGCCGGCGCACCACACTGATCCGATGGCAGGAGCCAGGTACTTATCCTGGTCTCCCATGGGGTGCAGGGCCCAAGCACTTGGGCCATCCTCCACTGCACTCCCTGGCCACAACAGAGAGCTGGCCTGGAAGAGGGGCAACCGGGACAGAATCCGGCGCCCGACCGGGACTAGAATCGGGTGTGCCGGCGCCGCAAGGTGGAGGATTAGCCTAGTGAGCCGCGGCACCAGCCCACTAAATTTTTAGTTATAAAAATACTCAAGTTTTCCTTTAGCTGATATTAGATGAACTAGCCCAAGCACTGGCTGATTTGGCAGGTGCAGAATTCTGAGCAGTGGAGGTGGAAGAATAGACCACTAAGTCTTGGGTGCTCACCCAGAGCATTCCTACTGTAGTAGTTTTTTTCTCTATGTAAATAGTCTTGTTGGAGAGAGAAAGTGCTGATCAGTAGACAGGTACTAGGCCATTAGGTTTCTAGCTAGCTGTTGATAAATGAGTATTCTGCTTCATGTATTGGTCAGCATCAATGGACTCTGAAATGGACCTTTGGAGATCTTGATCCTGCTATATTGAAAAGGTGACCTTGGCATAGGCCTCTTCCAGGAAAGTCAGTTCTCTCAATGCTCGACAGCTTTGTGAAATAGTGGTTTAATTGTGGTGTATTCATGCCTTATTATATCTTCCAAGTCTTTGAGAGAATTGGTTTGTCGTATGTCAGAATCAGGCCCATTCTAGTGTAGTGCTGATTTTCAGTTCAAACAGGATTCTGAACAAGGGGCCAGAGAGGTGCACAGGGCTATTTTCCAATTTAGGCTTCATAACATTTTTAACTTTAAGTGCCCTTTTCCATCATAGTGGGTTAGAGGCATAATGTTTCTGTTTTTCTCTTATGTTCTCACTATAGTTAGTGCTTGCTGTGTTCATGGAAATAAGGAGATTATGTTAAAATGATGATGGTTAGTGGAAAGGTGGGGGAATTATTTTGATAGAATGAGAAAGGGGAGTGAATACTAGAGACAGGAACACTTTTTTCCATTTGTATTACAAAATGTATTTTTAAAAAATGTCTTAAGAGGTATCAAAAGAGAAATTAGTTTATTATTACTTTCAGATAACGTGGTAATTTGCTGTTAAATGAACAGAAAATAAGAACAATATGAACAGTAATAAAAGCTAGGTTTGAGAAAAATTGCTTTGTTTATGCAAAAAGAAAATTCTATAATTCATTCCAAACCACACTCACCAGATTCATAACACAATATAACCCTTGTCTATTGCATACCCTCTGTGCAACTAAATATGTAGTATCTTTTCATTTTAAGAGGAATCATGCAACTCAGACCATATTTTATTCTTAGAGCTAACAGATTATATATAAAAAGCATGATATAGTTATAAACACGTATCTATGTAATGTCACCTGTAGTTACGGAGAAAAAGAGCATTTTGATAGTTTTTATTTTAAAGATGCTTTCTGGAAGACTTTTGAAATATGTTATGCAGACAGAAGCTATCCTGAGTTAAAATATCTTTTATAAATTAAAGATTTTAAAAGAAATCTGCAATTTAGATAATATATAAAAGTTCTTATCATAAGTATATATGTACATTCATATTATAAAAAAGATTCCTAAATTTCATGGAAAATTTGTTACACATTAAATGATTAGAAGAACATAAAAGGTACCCTAGAGTCGATAATCAGAGATAAACACTTCTAGCATTTTGGTGAATTTACCTTGTTTATTTTTTATGTGCGAAATTTAATTAGAAATTAGAAATCATGTCATATATACAGTTTTAAAAGTTTTACATTAATACATGGTGACATTTTCAAATAATATACAATATGACTCAGAGACATTATATTAAATGACTGTTATTCCACTGCTTAACAGGGTTGATTTATTAAAGTTACCTTCTTTTTCAGGAAATTTACATTTTTTCAGAACTTCATTATTGGAAATAACTCTGTAGTAAATGTTTTTGTACAGAATCATGTGTATGTATCTATTTTTTTTAAAGATTTTTTTTTATTTGAAAGAGTTATATAGAGAGGTAGAGACAGAGAGAGAGGTCTTCCATCTACTGGTTCATTCCCCAAATGGCCTCAGTGGCCAAAGCTGAGCCAATCTGGAGGCGGGGGCAGGAGGCAGGAGGCAGGAGGCATGAGGCAGGAGGCATGATGCAGGAGCTAGGAGCCAGGAGCCAGGAGCCAGGAGCCAGGAGCCAGGAGCCAGGAGTTTCTTCTTGGTCTCCCATGTGGCTGCAGGGGCCCAAGGAGCATTATCAGGGAGCTGGATTGGAAGTGGAGCAGTTGAAACTCCAACTGATGCCCATATGGGATGCCAGCACCACAGGCTGGGGCTTTAACCTTCTGTGCCACAGCGCCAGCTCCACTGTGGTTATTGTTAATGTAAAGTCCTGCCTTCATCAAAAGAAGTATGTTTTTCAAGTTCTTGATACTAATTCAAAAAGTATGTTTCAGAAATGCTTTACCTTTTTAGTATTAACCTTTGTGAATAATGTTAAGTGCTGATCTGGTAAACAATGTTATGTGTTTTTATGTGATCAGAATATTTATTTTTTAAAATAACACATATGTAAACATCTTTAAGCTATCCTACTGATATTTTACCCTTATATCTTAACGTTTTGATCCAGACATTGATGTTTCTTGGTCATTCTTGGTCATTCTTTGTCATTCCCATCCCTTGACATTTATGTTCACTATTTTTAATATTATGTTAAGAACTCCCAGGTTTCTTTTTTGTTGTTGTTAAAGATTTATTTAATTTATTTGAAAGGCAGAGTTATATAGAGAAAGAGATTTTCGATTCACTGTTCACTTCCCAAATGGCCACAACAAGTGAAGCTGGGCCTGGACAAAGCCAGGAACCAGGAGCTTCATCTGGGTCTCCCACATGGGTGTAGGGGTCCAAGGATTTGGCCATCCTCCAGTGCTTTCCCAGACACATTAACAGGGAACTGGATTGGAAGTGCAACAGTAGGAACTTGAACTGGCACCCCTGTGGGATGCTGGTGGGGCAGGCAGCAGCTTAACCTGCAATGGCATAGTGCTGCCCCCAATGTACACTGTTTTCATTTGGTCTATAGTTTTTCTAGTGATTTGAAAGATTTGTTGTATTTTTATGTAGTAATGGTTACCTTTCCATTTGTAAAATAATGTACACAGGCCGGTGCCGTGGCTCAATAGGCTAATCCTCTGCCTACAGTGCCGGCACACCGGGTTCTAGTCTCGGTCAGGGCATTGGATTCTGTCCTGGTTGCCCCTCTTGCAGGCCAGCTCTCTGCTGTGGTCAGGGAGTGCAGTGGAGGATGGCCCAAGTGCTTGGGCCCTGCACCCCATGGGAGACCAGGGTAAGTACCTTTGGATCAGCACGCCGGCCACGCGGCCATTGGAGAGTGAACCAACGGCAAAGGAAGACCTCTCTCTCTGTCTCTCTCACTGTCCACTCTACCTGTCAAAAAAAAAAAAAAGAAAAAAAATGTACACAAACCTATATTTTAAAAATTACTACTACCGGGGCTGGTGCTGTGGCATAGTGGGTAAAACCACTGCCTGCAGTGCTGGCATCCCATATGTGTGCCAGTTCAAGTCCCGGCTGCTCCACTTCTGCTCCAGCTCTCTGCTATGGCCTGGGAAAGCAGTAAAAGATGGCCCAAGTTCCTGGGCCCCTGCACCCGTGTGGGAAGACGTGGAGGAGGCTCCTGGCTCCTGACTTAAGATCGGCGCAGCTCTGGCCATTGCAGCTAGTTGAGGACTGAACCTGTGGATGGAAGACTTCTCTTTATGCCTTGTCTCTCTTTGTGTAATTCTTTCAAGTCGATAAATAAGTCTTTTAAAAAAATTATTACTACCAACAATGAGGATTTTTCAAAGCATCTGTCACTGTGTAGAGCCAGTTGATGAACTTTGTTTTTTTTTCTCCTCTTTTTACTTTCTAGTTTTGGCGGATACTCTCAGAGGCTATGAAGAATCTGGGATTTGTAGCTAGGTAATTAGCATATTACTGGCAGAGAACACAGGATTCCTGGATCATAGATGAATAGCTTTCTTGTCCATTGCACATTGAGCATCAGGGACTTCATGATGTTGTGTCAGCTGCTCCTGTCTTCAGAGTCCCATGGGATGATGGGAGGAACCCAATGGATGCTCTGCCCACAGTGGGTCTGCAGCCCAGTGAAGCAACGCATGGCCACCTTCACAGTGAGTAGAAGTGAACTTATTTTCTCTCATTCTTTGAGACTACTCTCTAAAAAGCTGATTCTGAGTAATTGCTCCAGTAAAAAGTGATCTTGGTTGTTAGATAAAAATCATTTCCAAAGGATTTTTTCCAAGATGGGTGGTGCATTTTTATACAACCAGATATTATACTGTTGCATTTCCATTCTTTTTTTAAAGATTTATTTATTTATTCGAAAGAGTTACAGAGAGAGAGAGAGAGCGAGAGAGAGAGAGCGAGCGAGAGGTCTTCCATCCGCTGGTTTACTCCCCAACTGGCTGCAATGGCTGGAGCTGCACTGATCTGAAGCCAGGAGCTTCTTCCAGGTCTCCCACTGGGTGCAGGGGCCCAAGGAATTGGGCCATCCTCTACTGCCTTCCCAGGCCATAGCAGAAAGCTAGATGGGAAGTGGAGCAGCCTGGTCTCAAAATGGCACTCATATGGGATGCTGGTGCTTCAGGCCAGGGCTTTAACCCGCTGCGCCGCAGCGCTGGCCCCTGCATTTCTATTCTTAAATTTTCGTACCTTGAATTATTTTTCACTTTGGTGTCGTAAATCTTTAAGTTACTTTTCATAAGGGATAAGTGACTGTTTTCCACAAATGAGACTAAAAGACATGTCATTTCATAAGTGAAAAATTGACTGTTGGATATAGAATTCTTGGGACACATCTTTCCCTTAGGTTTGCTATAAATATAGTTTTATTACAGCCTTTTATGTTATATTTTAGAAGATAAGCAGAAGGTAAGTCTGTTTTTTAATAAAGCATATGTCTTTAACATTTTATTTTTGTATACTTGAAGAATTTTTAATGTCTTGTTTAAATTAAAAAATATTAGAAATGCTAATATGGCACTCTTTCATTTACTTTTTTGGTACAGTTAAGGCTCTTAATAAATTTGACCTTCAAGTCAAAGAATTCTGTTATTTTTACAACAGCTACCACCTTATTCACTTACTTTTTTTGCCCTGGAATTCAAAGTAAACACATATTTTTCTTATCTGTTCTATTGAATTCTTGTGTTTTTCTTTGATTATTTTATTCTTGCTGTTTTATTTAAAACTTTAAAGAAGGCTTTGAATTGTCCTACTAGTATGTTTACCTTTACAGTAATACTCAATTTGATGTTTTCTGCTCTCATGCAGCTTTAAATTTCCACTTTTCTACTTGTGTACAGCTTTAAATATTCTCAAACTTATATATGTATCATGTGTTACGACCTTATAATCTAGTTTTTTGGAAACTGTGTTTTCTTAAAATTTGTTGAAAATTCAATTTTTTTTTTTTTGACAGGTAGAGTGAACAGTGAGAGAGAGAGACAGAGAAAAAGGTCTTCCTTTGCCGTTGGTTCACCCTCCAATGGCTGCCGCGGCTGGCGTGCTGCGGCTGGCGCACCCCGCGCTGATCCAAAGGCAGGAGCCAGGTACTTATCCTGGTCTCCCATGGGGTGCAGGGCCCAAGCACTTGGGCCATCCTCCACTGCACTCCCGGGCCATAGCAGAGAGCTGGCCTGGAAGAGGGGCAACCGGGACAGAATCCGGTGCCCCGACCGGGACTAGAACCCGGTGTGCCGGCGCCTCTAGGCGGAGGATTAGCCTGTTGAGCCGCGGTGCCGGCCCTGAAAATTCAAAATATTTAATGATTATATTGTCTACACTACATTAATAGTTCCCTGAATCTATTAACAGAAATTATTATTTCTGAATATGCAGAGTGGTCTCTCATTTTCAGCTGTGTGAATACATATATTAAATCTGAAATTTCTTCACTTATTCTTATAGAAGCAAAGTTACTTTTGTTCATAATGACAAATGAAATGAGTTTGGTGAGAAAGCCTTTTTTTTTTTCTGAGTGCATTACTCCTAGATGGGAAGTGAAGGTGAAATTTTACACTAACAGTGAGTGAGTTTTCAAGATCTGCAGTCGAGATGTCAAGATATGCGGGGTGGTGGAATGCAAGGAGCTGAGGCAGAGTAGAAGAGTCCAGGAAGAGCTGAGGTAGACAGCCTTTTCCTTGAGTGAAGGTTTTCTCTCCATGATTTGGGTGGCAACCAGTAGTTACAGATATGTGGTCAGATATATGCCAAGGTATTATGTGGTTTAAATGCCATTATCAGTTTAGTCCTGGAGCTGAAATTTCTTCCACAACTTCCAATCAACCCTGATTGTGTGTCCATTCCAATTGCCTCTCCTCTTGGCTTGGGGTAGTGGTACAGCTCCCAAGATCCTCATTCAGTCTTCCCCCTGGCTTCTTAGTATTCTTCCACTAGAACCTTCAAGTAGACATGATGTATTCCATTCTTCTATAGTCCCATCTAAGATATGTCTTATAGAGGTTCCAGAAATTTTTGATGTGGAGGTGGTATTTCTCTATAGTTTCCATTCCTTTTTTTTTTTTTTTAAAGATTTATTTATTTATTTGAAAGTCAGAGTTACACAGAGAGGAGAGGCAGAGAGAGAGAGAGAGAGAGAGAGAGAGGTAGAGAGAGGTAGAGAGGTCTTCCATCCAATGGTTCACTCCCCAATTGAACACAATGGCTGGAGTTGTGCCGATCCGAAGCCAGGAGCCAGGAGCTTCTTCCGGGTCTCCCACGTGGGTTCAGGAGCCCAAGGCCGTGGGCCATCTTCTACTGCTTTCCCAGGCCATAGCAGAGAGTTGGATGGGAAGTAGAGCAGCTGGGTCTCAAACTGGCACCCATATGGGATGCTGATGCTTCAGTCCAGGACGTTAACCTGCTGTGCCACAGTGCTGGCCCCAATATAGTTTCCATTCCTTATGGTTGATCTTTGTATTTCCATGTTGTTTTTCATTTTGTAGGTAATTAGGATTGTTAGGGTAAAGAGATATAGTCATAATATTTCTTATCTGTAAATTCTAATTAATTGTTTTTTAGTTGATTTTATTGTACTGTTAGGGTGTGATAGGCTAACATAACCCTGTTTCTTTGTTTTAATAAGTAATATTCCACAATAGTGAAGAAAGATATGTGATTTGAGATATGTAATTATTATGATTTTTACATTTGCACACTTCTTGGAATCATGCCAACTATTTAAACTGGGGAATTTTTTTTTTTTTTTAATTTTTTGACAGGCAGAGTAGACAATGAGAGAGAGAGACAGAGAGAAAGGTCTTCCTTTGCCGTTGGTTCACCCTCCAATGGCCGCCGCGGCCGGCGCGCTGCGGCCGGCGCACCGCGCTGATCCGATGGCAGGAGCCAGGAGCCAGGTGCTTTTCCTGGTCTCCCATGGGGTGCAGGGCCCAAGCACCTGGGCCATCCTCCACTGCACTCCCTGGCCACAGCAGAGGGCTGGCCTGGAAGAGGGGCAACCGGGACAGATTCCGGCGCCCCGACCGGGACTAGAACCCGGTGTGCCGGCGCCGCTAGGCGGAGGATTAGCCTAGTGAGCCGCGGCGCCGGCCCTAAACTGGAGAATTTAAAACATTACCAGCAACAGAACCCCCATAAGCTTTGAGCTATGTTAATTTCCCAAATATCTAAAAAATATACATTTAGAAAGTTTGAAATGAAACATTGTTAAGTTATATTTATTTCAGTTATTATTTTTGATTCATTTATTTCTGTGGAAATACTACAAAGTCATCAACAATATATAATATTTAGTTATAGGTGAACAAATTTACTTCATGGAAAAGAATACAGGAATGTGGGGTTGAGAATGCTTGGTTATAGTATACGTGGAGATAAGTGTTTCTTCCTGATAGTGTGTGTGTGATAGGAGCGTTTCCAACATGTCATGTTTTGCTTGTCTCAGGCAAGCGATTATAGAAACTTTATAAATAGGGTTTCTAGATTTTCTAGCTGAGAAATATAAACTTCCTTACAGTTTCAAACTTGAATAAAACAGCTGTTCTTTAAGCAAGCTATTCCATGAGCATGGGTTTAATGTTTGCCAGAGTTTGTGGGTGTTTGTGAGGTGTCACTGAACTAACGACTCAGACCCCTGCCTGTCATGACCATGGTGGCTTGTCTAAAATTCGGGCATCGGGGGGACATAACACACACTATTAACGTACAGTTTTCCTTCTTCTAGGCTGAGACAGGCTTGCAGCTGTTTCAACACATTGTTCTCTAAATAGATGCTCTGTCTCTATGGTTAGTGCTTTGCTTATTTGTATTCTTCATAAAACATTATAAAAGGTGCTGAAATAGTTTGCAGGCAAACCAGAAAGTAGAGGCTGGGAAAAAGAAAGTCATAAAAATTCACCTCCCTGGTATATCTACTGAGATATCTTGGAGGTGTTTTCTTTTATCTACACTGTTATATACAGATATTCCCATTTTTGCATATATTCCCTTTGGTAAGAATGGGCTACTAAAAATACTATCTTATTATCTGCTGTAATCACAGCAGTCACTTATTCAATCAAGCACACATTTAATTAGCATGTACTTGTATCAGACATCGTGCTTGTTACTAGAAGACACAACTCAAGAAGACACAGCTCCTTTGAGAAGTATTTTATCATGAGGGAGGAGGAAATGCTATTAAACCTACACCCACAGTGTACAAGGTCTAGAATAGAGGCAGAATCTAGGTGGTGTATTTTGTCAGAAAAGGGTATGTGCACTCCTAGAAGTTGGTGAAGATTTCCCAAGGGGCACTTAGATTATTTTAAGGCAGTTAATTTGCAGTATCTCAACCCTAATTTGTACTTCTTCCTTCAATAATCTGCCCTGAAGTGTCAAAGTGCGTGCGTGGGCTGGGGAAAGCTGAAGGTGTTGATGTGGTCTCTGATTTTGAGAAAGTTTCATGGTTGCCTTTTCTTCCACTTTAGAGAAAGGTGATTCACTCAGTGAGGTCATACAGTGTTGCTCTGGCTTGGGTGCAAAACTCTAGACTGATTTTGAAATAAAGAAATATTCTAAATTTGTTGCTGATGGTGGGAAAGAGAGTAAAAGTAACACCTGAGTCCTACATCCGTTGTCACAGTCAGGTGGTTTCCATTTTGTTGTTTGGAGTAGGATATAAAGGAATTACTTGCTGGGGGCAGCATTGTTGAGTAGCAGGTTAAGCTGTCCTCTGCAATGCTGGCATCCCATGTGGATGCTGGTTCGAGTTCTGGCTATCCTGGGACTGATTCACTCCTTGCTAATGCACCTGGGAAAACAGCATAAAACGACCCACATTCTTGGGCCCCTGCATCTTTGTGGGAGACCTGGATGAAGTTCTAGGTGCTGGTTTTGGCCTGGTCCAGCTGTGGTTGTTGGGGCTATTTGGGGAGTGAACCAGGAGTTGGAAGATCTCTTTCTCAATGTCTCTCCCTCTTTCTCTAACTCTGCCTGTAAAATAAATAAGTGCATGCATAAGGAAAAAAAAATTTTTAAAAGAAGGAATTACTCACTGAAATATTAACAATAATTTGTGATTAAAAATCAAGTGATTGTAACAGATCAAGATCATTCGGGCAATCAAATAATTGTGTGATATGGTTACTAAAAAAACTACCAACCTATTTCCTGTCTGTCTCTAGTATTTAGTGTGGTGGATGGATTTTCTCAGTATTTGTATCTATAAAAATAAAACTAATTGTAGAATTGGTGCTCAACTCTGTTTCAGTCTAGAAATAGGAAGTAACTGTCCTGTGTGACATCACTGGGCGAAAACTCTTGGAAGCTTGTACTTGGCATCCTCTGGAAGCTCTTTATTGAATTTTTTTGTATCTTTAACAAATATTAGGGATAAATATAACTTTGTGCTGTATCCTTTGAGACTTTCTTGTGAATCATTGAATCTGGAAATGGCCTACACATGGAGAAATCAGAAAAAATTATCTTTTAATATTTCCTGGAATTTCTATACTAGTAAAAACTGAAAAACCAATACGAAAGTTAGTATCGCAGTGCATTATATAAATTAACATGAAATGCCGTTGATTAAACCAAAGGATGGCTCCCTAAGGGAGGTGATCTTTGCTAGGTTGCAAAGTCTCAGGGTTTGGTTGTTACATGTGAGTGACATGTACAGACTTCAGTCTTTTAGAGATAACCTCCTTATCTTTGCAAAAATAGACTCCTACGGCCTTGTCCATAGGACTACAGTTGAACTCTAAATTCGGCTTTTTCTATAAAGCCTATTCCAGTGGAAAGATACACAAGTAATATAATAGTTAATTGCTGTTTTAAGAATTTTGCTGAGACTTGTGTGTGCATGCATACTTCACAGATTCAGGAATGGGTATATTTTGGAAAACCAATAATAAATAATTGAAGAATAAAAATCATAAGGACAACCTGGGAAATTGTTGAATCTGCATTGTATTTTGATAGCAAGCATATCAGACTTCAAAAATAATAGCAGGACTGAAAGCAGCCGTAAGGGGACTTAAAAAATTGCATGTTATCCTTTAATCTCTGTGGATGAGCTGTTGCTGCATCTTGACGTTTCTCATGTCATGGTACTATGAAATATTCACCTCTCAGAGGAAATAAATGCCACTGCCCTTCGAGAGCTACCTTGGTTTATATTGATTTTCAGAAAGCGTAGGTTTGTTCTCAGGTGGCTATTTCTTGAAACTTCTATTTGTATTTCAAAACAACCACTAAAAAGAAACCCCCAAAACAAATCAATCAAATAAACGTAAGCATACATATCTTGGCACAAAATGCTGTTGTTTATGGACCAGTTATGCACAGAGCTCCCCAGAATGGTAGTCTTGGCATTCCTGGCCAATGGCTTAGAAATGACCCAGGTCATGGAAAGAGTTTAAAATTTCCAAAAAGGCATACTTGATAAACTTTACTTTTTAAAGTCTACAATGGAGTTACGTTAAACAACAGCAGCAGCAGCAAGCCTCATCACATTTTCCTTAAAAAAATTAGTTGTTTTCATTGATGTCACTTTGCATATTCTGTCTTCTGACTCTTGCAAGTGAACCTCTTCTCAGTGCTACTGGACAGAATCTTGAGCTTTTTTTGGGGGTAAGGTATGTGTGATGCCTTCTAGGGACCAGTGCGAAGTGCTGCTTTTGTGTGCCTCATGTCCTTCCTGTAGATTTTATTTTTCACACAAGGAAACACTCCCATACCCTCTCTTCTTTATCCTTTCATTTGTATCTGAACTTTGTAGAACTGTTTTATTTTTTATTTATTTTTCTAATTACTTTAATAATGTTTAATCTTGATATTAATCTGAAGAAAACAGGTTTAGTCGAGTTTATAGATAACATTCTAAGCATATAATGATGGTTCCCTTCACTTCTTGCTTTCTTTTCTTAATATTTTTCTCTTTCTTTATCTTTTTTGAGACCTATTAAATTTTCTTTCCTTCCTTCTCTCCTCTCCTCTCCTCTCCTCTCCTCTCCTCTCCTCTCCTCTCCTCTCCTCTCCTCAACTCACCTCACCTCTCCTCACCTCTCCTCACCTCTCCTCACCTCTCCTCACCTCTCCTCACCTCTCTCCTCTCTCCTCTCTCCTCTTCTCTCTCCTCTTCTCTTCTTTTCTCTTCTCTCTTCTCTTCTCTTTTCTTTTCTTTTCTTTTTTTCTTTCACAGATAGAGTTAGACAGTGAGAGAGAGACACAGAGAGAAAGGTCTTCCTTCCGTTGGGTCACTCCTTAAATGGCCACCATGGTCGGTGCTGCCCCGATCCGAAGCCAGGAGCCAGATACCTCTTTCTGGTCTCCCACGCGGGTGCAGGGCCCAAGCACTTGGGCCATCCTCCACTGCCTTCCCGGGCCACAGCAAAGAGCTGGACTGGAAGAGGAGCAACTGGGACTAGAACTGGCGCCCATATGGGATGCTGGTACTGCAGGTGGAGGATTAACCAAGTGAACCATGGCGCCCACCCCAAGATATATTAAATTTTCATTATAGTCAAAGGCTTAATGATCTACTAAATCAAGAGTTAAATAAGTAAAAAGTAAAAAATAGAGGCAGGCAGTGTGGTGTAATGAGTTAAAGCCCTGGCCTGCAGTGCCGGTATCCCATATGGGCACTGATTTGAGTCCTGGCTGCTCCACTTCTGATCCAGCTCCCTGCTGATGTGCCTGGGAAAGCAGTAGAAGACTGCTCGAGTGCTTGGGCCCCTGTACCCATGTGGGAGACTGGCTTCGGATTGGCTCAGCTCATCATTGTAGCCATTTGAGGAGTGAACTAGTGGATGGAAGACCTCTCTCTCCGTCTCTACCTCTCTCTGTAACTCTGTCTTTCAGATAAATAAAATAAATCTTAAAAAAAAAAAATCATAGTTCAGCCGGAATATAGGCAAGGGCTATAAATAATCAAATAAAAAGATGTCGATTTCAGTCATTACAATAAATTTTTAAATAATCATATATCATTAAAACTAGTACTTGACAAATATATCAAACAAAGTTTAATAGAACTACATTTGCAGTAGTACTGATACAAACATTTATTTTTTTAACTTTTTTTAAAATTTTAGCTCCCACATATATGATGCTACACTTGATCTTAGCCAAAAGGCCGAGAAGTGATTTTCCCACATATATGAAAGAATATGTGATTTTTTTATTATCTGTGTCCAGCTTATTTCACTGAACATGATGTCTTCCAGTTGTACCTATTTTAGTGCAAAATTTTTTTTACTAATATTCCAGTGTGTATGTGTACACATATCACTTTTTTTTAAAAATTTACTTTGAAATGCAGAGTTTGATCATCTATATGCTGATTCACTCCCCAAATTGCTGTAATGGCAGGGGCTATGCCAGGCCAAAGCCAGGAGCCTGGAGTTTCTTCTGGGTCTCCCATGTGGGTGCAGGGACTCAGGCACTTGGGCCATCTTCTGCTCCTTTGCCAGGTGTATTAGCAGGCAGCTGGATCAGAAGTGGAGCAGCCAGATTTTGAGCCTGTGCTGTATAGGATGCTGGTGTCACATGCGGCGGCTTAACCTGCTATACCACAATTCTGGCCATATCACATTTTCTTTATCCATTCATCTGGCGATGGACACCTTGGTTGATTCTACATTTTGGCCATTGTGAACAGTACTGCCATAAATATGGTGGTCCAGGTATCTTTGTGATACATTGTGTCCATGCCTTTTTAATGGGATTACTGGGCCATATGGCACGTCTATTTCTAGTTTTTAAAATCTCCACAGTGGGTGGCACTCTGATGTAGCAGATAAAGCCACTGCTTGCAGTGCATGCATTCCATATGGGTGCCGGTTCAAGTCTCAGCTGCTCCTCTTCCGATCCAGCTCTCTGCTATGGCCTGGGAAAGCAGTAGAAGATGGCCCAAGTCCTTGCACCCACGTGGGAGACCTGGAAGAAGCTCCTGGCTCCTGACTTAGGATCAGCCCAGCTCCGGCCCTTGCAGCAGTTTGGGGAGTGAACCAGCAGATGGAAGACCTTTCTGTCTGCCTCTGCCTTTCTGTAACTCTGCCTTTCAGATAAATAAAAAAATTTTAAAAAACAAAACAACAAAAACAAACAAACAAAAAAGAATTTCCACACTGTTTTCCAGAGTCTCTGTACTAATTTACATTCCCACCAACAGTGTTTAGAATCAGTCCTTAAGGCATTCGGATCTGGATAAAAAGCCATTGAGACTATTTAAGGCAGGGAAAGCCAAGACACTGTGGCAAAAATTGACCTAAATGAAAGATCTCTGTGAGTGAGATCCCGGTGGAAAGAAGGGGCTATCAAAGAAGGAGGTACCTTTCTCTGAAGGGAGGCGAGAACTTCTACTTTGATTATGGGCTTGTCTAAATAAGATTGGAGTTTGTGAACTCAAGAGGCTTCCATAGCCTTGGCAGTTCATGACAAGAGCCTCGGGTGTCAATTGCTAAATCAACAACAGGAGTCACTGTGCGCTTGCTCGCCATGTAAGACCTCTGTCCTTAATGTGTTGTACTATGAGAATTAACAGCAAAACTAGTCTTCAAACAGTACTTTATGCTTTCTGTGTCTGTGTGGGTGCAAACTGTTGAAATCTTTACTTAGTATTTAGTTGATCTTCTGTATATAAAGATAATTAAAAATTAATCTTAATGAAGAATGGGATGGGAGAGGGATTAGGAGATGGGATGGTTTGTGGCTGGGAGAGTGGTTATGGGGGGAAGAACTGCTATAATCCAAAAGTTGTACTTTTGAAATTTATATTTATTAAATAAAAGTTTTCTATTAAAAATAAACTATGGGATTGGCATTAGGAAACAAGTAGAGTTGTGTAATCTCTTCTCAGGAAATTACTTTGCCTTACTTCAAAATATTTGCTGTACCATGTCCTTTCAAATGTTAGGACTCTCTATAAGAATAATGTTGAAATATTTAGACTGTAATCTACATGAAAAGAAACATGGATAATGAAACCATTTCCAAATTTTCTACGATTGTATGTGTTCATATTACATATGTGCATATATATAAAAAAAGGAGTTTTCCTTTTCCACATCCTCACCAGCATTTGTTACTCTCTGTCTTTTGGAAAAGTGATTTGTTGTTGTGGTTTTGCTTTGCATTTCCCTTATGGCTAGTGATGTTGAGCATTTTTTTGTGTATTTGTTGGCCATTTGTATTTCTTGAGAACTGTCTATTGTCTATTTCTAACTGGATTGGTTGTTTTTTTTTTTGTTATTGAGGTTTCTCAGTTGCTGATATATTCTGTATACAGATCCTTTGTTGGATAGGTAGGTTGCAGTTTTTTTTTCTTATTCTGTTGGATGTCTTTTCTCTCTGTTGATTGTTTCTTTTGGTGTATGGAAGGTTCTAAAAAAAATTTTTTTTTTTTGACAGGCAGAGTGGACAGTGAGAGAGGTCTTCCTTTTTCCGTTGGTTCACCCCCTCAATGGCTGCTGTGGCCAGCGCGCTGCAGCCGGCGCACCGCGCTGATCTGAAGCCAGGAGCCAGGTGCTTCTCCCGGTCTCCCATGGGGTGCAGGGCTCAAGCACTTGGGCCATCCTCCACTGCACTCCTGGGCCACAGCAGAGAGCTGGACAGGAAGAGGAGCGGCCGGGACAGAATCCGGCGCCCCGACCGGAACTAGAACCTGGTGTGCTGGTGCCACAGGCGGAGGATTAGCCTATTAAGCCGCGGCGCTGGCCCAGAAGCTTCTAAATTTGACATCTTGCTATTTGCCTAGTTTTGCTTTGGTGGTCTTATCTAAGAAGTCATCACCTGCACCAATGTATTGAACTGTTTTCCCTAGAATTTCTTCATAATATATAGCAACTTCATAATCTTGGGACTTAAATTTAGGTCTTGATCCATGTTGGTTTCTGTATATGGTGAGAGGTAGGGATCTAATTTCATTCTTCTACATAAACACATTCAATTTTGCCAGCACCATTTATTGAAGAAGTTGTCCTTTCCCCACTGTATAGTCTGTATGTATTTGTCAGAAATCAGTTTACTGTATGTATGTGGATTAACTTCTGGGCTCTGTGTTCTGTTCCTTTGATTCATGTGTCAGTTTTTATGCCAGTAACATGCATGCTATTTTGATTACTATAGCTTTGTAGTGTGCTTTCATGTCTGTTGTTGTGATGCTTCCAGCTTGATTTTTTTTCCCCTTTGGATTGCTTTGGCTACTCTTGAGTCTTGTAAGTCCATATGAATTTTAGGAATGTTTTTTCTAATTCTGTAAAGAATGTCCCTTGTATATTGATAGGGATTGCATTGTATCTGTAGATTGCTTTAGGTAATATATACATTTTGATTATATTAATTCTTCCAAACTATGATCAAGGAATATTTTTCTATTTTTTGTTTCTTGCTGATTTCTGTCATAAATATTTTATAATTTTCATTATAGAGATTTTTCACTTCTCTGTATACATTTATTCCTAAATATTTGATTTTTTTGTGGCTATTTATAGTGGAGTTTCTTTCTTGATTCCTGTTTAAGCAAGTTCATCATTAGCATATTAGAAAGCTACTGTTTTGGGGCCAGTGCTATGGCATAGTAGGTTAAGTCTCTGCCTGTGGTGCTGATTCAAGTTTAGTTGCTTCACTTCTGTTACAGCTCACTGCTAAAGTGCCTAGGAAAGCAGTCAAAAATGGCCTGTCCTTGGGCTCCTGCATTCATGTGAGAGATCCAGTGGAAGCTCCTGGCTCCTGACTTTGGCCTGGCCCAGCTCTGGCTTTTGGGGACGTTTGGGGAGTGAACCAGCAGAAGGAAGATCTCTCTCTGTCTCTGTCTCTCTCTCTCTGTGTTTATAACTCTGCCTCTCAAATAAATAAATTTTTTTTTATAAAAAGCTGCTGTTTTTTGTATGTTGATTTATAATCTGCAACGTTACTGAATTGGTTTATCAGTTCTACCAGATTTTTGGTGGAATGTTTAGGTTTTTCCATGTACAACATCATGTTGTTTGCAAACATGGATATTTTGACTTCCTCCTTCCCAACTTTGATGCTCTTTCTTCCTTTCTTTTCTCTTACTGCTCTTACTAATACTTCTATTACTATACTTGTTACAGATCTGAGTGCAAATTGTTTCAGCTTTTCCCCATTCAGTATGATATTGATTGTTGGTTTGTCATATATAGCCTTTAAAATTTTGAGGTATGTTCCTTCTATACCTAATTTGTGGATGATTTTTATCATCAAGGGGTGTTGAGTCTTTTTTTTTTAAAGATTTATTTTATTTATTTGAAAGACAGTGTTTCAGAGAGAGGTAGAGAAAGAGAGAGAGGTCTGGCCGATCTGGAGCCAGGAGCCAAGAGCTTCTTCTGGGTCTCCCATGGGTGCAGGGGCCCAAAGACTTGGGCCATCTTCTACTGCTTTCCCAGGCCATAGCAGAGAGCTGGATCAGAAGTGGAGCAGCTGGGACTAGAACCAATGCCCATATGGGATGCCGGCGCTTCAGGCCAGGGCTTTAACCTGCTGTGCCGAAGCGCCGGCCCTGGGGTGTTGAGTCTTATCAAATGCTTTTACTGCAGCTATTGAGATGAGCTTATAGTTTTTGTTCTTCATTCTGTCGATGTGGCTTATGATGTTTATGACTTGCAAATCTTGAGACATTTTTGCATCTCTGGGATAAATCCCACTTGATCGTGATGTATGATCTTTTTTATATGGTGTTGAATTCAGTTTGCTAGTATTTTGTTGAGGATTTTTGCATTTGTGTTCATCAAAGATATACGTCTGTAGTTTTCCTTCTGTGGTGTGTCTTTGTTTTGGTATCAGATGAAGAACTTTTCAATTTAGGGTCTTGTATACAAAGGTAATAGAAACTTGCATATGCTTATACCTTTTAAAGAATATTAAAAAAGAAATGTCACATTTGCTGTTATGTTATATAATTGCTTGTTAGAATTGTTTATTGATTTGCTTTGTTTGCTTGAGCAAGAGTAGCTCCGCTGGGTCCAGTTTTGCTCTCTTAGCCTTCCTTTGTAAATAATGAAATGACCTTATTTTCAGTTTTTAAGAATAATTTTAGAAATGAACCCTGCTAGCCAGTTTAATAGACTTGAATCACTCTTTCTGGTTGGTATATTCTATTTTAGTATGATATCCACAGGATAGCTAGGGCCATCAGAGGAGTACACCTGAGCCTACCCTGCAGATGGGGCCTCACCGACTCTCTACAGTGCTCCCAGCATCTCCCCTTGCCCCACAGAACAGCATGAACTGTGATGGTGACTCAGCCCTTCTCATGCAAGCTTCCATCCCAGCATCTGTGAGGACTTCCTGGTACAGGGCGATGTTGGTTCCCTTGTGTTACCATGCTGCTTCTGCCTTGGATTTGAACACCCCAAGGAAGTTCCCTTAGATTCTTCCTCCTGAATTAGCGTCATCAAATCTTATTGACCCAATTTTGTCTTCAGACTTGTAGCTTCTTAGCCATCTTATGTGACCCTGCCTCTTTCCTCACAGTATCATCTTTACCTCTTGACTGCTGCGTTTCTTCAGTGAGTGATTCCTGCTCTTTGCCTCCATTTCCTTGCCACTCGGTTGTCATGCATATAAATGTGAATTGTTGTTCTTTGATGAATGTCTACAGTTATTTTTCCAACCACCAAATTCTGTGGCTCTGGCCTCTCATTATTCTGACACTCCTTTTGTGCTTTCTTGAAACTGTCAATAACTTACATTCACTTTCCTCTTTAAAACGTGGCTTGGGGCCCAGGGCTGTGGTATAGTGCCTCTGCCCGCAGCACCAGCATCCCATATGGGTGCTGGTTTGATTCCCTGCTGCTCTACTTCCAATCCAGCTCTTTGCTAA
This sequence comes from Oryctolagus cuniculus, assembly GCF_964237555.1. Lineage (NCBI taxonomy): Eukaryota > Metazoa > Chordata > Mammalia > Lagomorpha > Leporidae > Oryctolagus > Oryctolagus cuniculus. The sequence continues at coordinate 9,652,762 of NC_091437.1, forward strand.
TGCACATGGGGAAGTATTGGAGGGTAGAGCAAGTGCTTGGGCCCCTGAACATACGTGAGAGACCCAGAAGAAACTCCTACCTCCTGGCTTTAGTCAGGCCCAGCTCCAGCCGTTAAACTAGCAGATGGAAGATCTCTCTCTCTCTCTCTCTCTCTCTCTCTCTGTGTGTGTGTGTGTATCTCCCTCTCTTTCTGTTACTAGGCCTTTCAAAGAAAATAAATGTTCTCTTTAAAAAACAAAACAAAACAAAAAATGGCTTGGATTTTTCCTATTGCTCCTGAATTTAATCACTCCTGAAGTTTAATCACTCTCCTATATTTTGGGACTCTGGTTTTCTCTGCTTTACATTCACTCCCAAGATTACTTGCTGATAGACTTGGCTTTATGTGGTATTTCTAGTTTGAAATTAATCCCTAATAATAGCCTTCAATCTTGTACTCTACCCTGAGCACCAGGTCAATAGCATCCAGGACAGATAAATACATGGTCAGTGTCCAGTATATGAATCAGGGGAATATAATGGTAAATACAATATAATAGAGCCGGCGCCGTGGCTCAATAGGCTAATCCTCCACCTTGCGGCGCCGGCACACCGGGTTCTAGTCCCGGTCAGGGCGCCGGATTCTGTCCCGGTTGCCCCTCTTCCAGGCCAGCTCTCTGCTATGGCCAGGGAGTGCAGTGGAGGATGGCCCAGGTGCTTGGGCCCTGCACCCCATGGGAGACCAGGAAAAGCACCTGGATCCTGGCTCCTGCCATCGGATCAGTGTGGTGCGCCGGCTGCAGCGGCGGCCATTGGAGGGTGAACCAGCGGCAAAGGAAGACCTTTCTCTCTGTCTCTCTCTCTCACTGTCCACTCTGCCTGTCAAAAAAAAAAAAAAAATACAATATAATAATCTGTAAGAAGAGAAACTTTTAGTGCCTAACCCAAGAAGAAAGAATTATACAATCAAAAGAATTACACATTTCTTAAATAGGTCTCTTTTAAGGGGAAGCATTTGGTACAGTGTTTAAGCTGCCACTTGGAACAGCCGCAGCTGTTATCAGAGTGCCTGATTTAAGTTCTAAGTTTTCCACTTCTAATCCAGCTTCCAGATAATGCACCTAGGAGACAGTAGGTGATGGCACAAGTACTTGGGTTCCTGTCACCATGTGGGAGATCCAGATGGAGTTCTGGACTTAGGGCTTTGGCTTGGTCTTGACTTTGGGCTTTTGAGGAACGAATCAGCAGATGGAAGTTCATGTTTTCTTTCTCTGTCACCCTGTCTCAAGTAAAATGAAAAGAAAGAAATTCTTTTAAGTTTTCTGTCAGCTGTGTCAGAGAAGAATGCCAAGGAGATTGACCTTGTCCTGACATTTATGATAGCACCAGGAATAGGGATAGCAGTAGTCTTCAATTACTTTTTCAGTTTGGTGTTTCCATACCTCTCATGAATTGTAGCTTGGACTCTAAACCTATGTGAAGAGAAGAATAGGGCTGGGCTTTGAATTTCCACCAGTGTCTTATTTTCTAGTTCCCTGATCTTCTTGCCTGCTTTGTTGGGCATTTCTAGTGCCCTCTTCTATGATGGTGATGGCTCTTGCTCTCTCCTGGCTGACAGCATGCTATACTACAGGACTCTTCCTCATGTCCTCATCTCTTCATGAGTCCCCACAGGGTCATTAACACTCAGCCCCTGCTGACGAGTGGGTTTAATCCCTACTCCTCACCCTAGGAGTGGAGATGTCCCTAAATATTTTGGCAAATGGACTGTCAGGGAAGGTACTACTGTGTGATATCAATGTATTATTTTGCTACTTGAAACACTATGAATAACCACACTGGATGGGTGATCATTCTGTTGACTCGAACCATTGTGGGACCACCAAGATTTATATGTGAAGTTTATACCTAGGAAGTATGATATCAATGCACAAGATAACCATTCACAACTTTTTCTGACTTTTACTTCCTTCCTCACTTTTTGGACTGTAGAAACTGCAGCCCTGGAAGTGAATAGTTGCTATTGAATGGGTTCAGCTCTGCATTAGTGGTTCTGGAAGCCATAACCATACCACACAGATCCGAAGCCAGGAGCCAGGTGCTTCTTCTGGTCTCCCATGTGGGTGCAGGGCCCAGGGACTTGGGCCATCCTCCACTGCACTCCCGGGCCACAGCAGAGAGCTGGCCTGGAAGAGGGGCAACCGGGACAGAATCCAGCACCCCAACTGGGACTAGAACCCAGTGTGCCGGCGCTGCAGGCGGAGGACTTAGCCTAGTGAGCCACAGCGCCAGCCTGAGAGTAGGTCCTTTATGAAGTGATTAGAGCATGGGTTGATTAATGTCATTATCATGGTAGTGAGTCCCTTCTTATCCTCCTCCTCCTCTTCCTTTTACTCACCCCCTTCCATCTTCCACTATGGGATAACATAGCACGAAGGCCCTCAACAAGGACACATGTTTGGTCAGTGGTTAAGATACTGCTTGTGACACAAGCATTCCATATCAGATAGAGTTACTAGCTCCACTTTGATGCAGCTTCCTGTTACTGCACATCCTAGGAGGCAGCAAATGATGGCTTCAGCAGTTAGGTCCCTGCCACCCATATGAAAGTTGCTGGCTTCTTGCTTTGGCCTAGCCTAGCCCTTGCTTTTTTGGTCTCTTGGTTAGTAAACCAGTAGAGAGATACCTCTGTCTCTGCATCTTTCAAATAAAATAAAATAAATACATAAAAATTTTTAGAAAAGAAGGTCCTTACTTTCCTAGCCTCCAGAGGTATAAGAAATAAATTTTTGTTCTTTATGAAATACCTAGTCTCAGGTATTCTGTTGTAACAGCACAAAACAGACTAAGACATAAAACAAACACTTTAATGGACTTGCATTAGCTAGCTTTTTTATTCATTATTTGAAATACAGAGTTTGAGGGAAGAAACGAGTGAGCTTTCATCCTATGGTTTTCTCCCCAAATGGCTGCAACAGCCAGGGCTGGTCCAGGCCGAAGCCAGGAACCTAACCTCCCAAGTGGATGCAGGGGTCCAAGCACTCGGGCCATCCTCCGCTGCTGTCCCAGGAACATTAGCAGGGAGCTGGGTCAGAAGTGAAACAGCTGGGACTTGAACCGGTGCCCCTATGGAATGCAGGTACTTCAGGTAGCAGTTAGCCAGTCTTTATGACCTTCATTGAGGTGGACATACAACATTAATGGAGAGCCATTATAGGAGATTATTGTTCCATTAAGGCAAAATAAGTGCAGCAAATTTAGGAATAGCAGAACACTTAAGATAACATGTCTATCACTTATTTGGTATTTATTACTTAATATGTGCTTGATAGTTATTCGTGTTAATTATTCGTATAAGTCAGTGAAGCCAAAATGTTCAGTTGTTCATGCAGGTTACTTCATTCCTGTTTTGGTCTCCAGCATGGCTACGACCACATTCCACTTGGAGGGTTTATCCATGACTCTTTCCAGATGTTGGGCAATATAATTAAAAGTACAAATATCTTTTCCAAATCCAGAAATTCTCTCCAAAAAGGTAACAGAGAAAGAAAAATACTTTTTATTGAGCAAGCACTAAAGTAGAATGTGATACAAGTCACAAGCAGTCCTGTAAATGATTGCAGAAGCAGAGAGCACTCTTACTTTTTTACACACCCAGGCAGATATGATCCTAGATTTACAATGATTGGTTCTCAAGAGGACTTGAGAGCACCACTTGTCACTGTTTACCTGGTAATTGGGATGACCATTTGTGTTAATTAATTGGCTTTATCCAGAGGAAAAAGATGCTTGTCAGATCATTAGGATAGAGGGTAGTCGGGAATGGAGCAGGGCACCCACAGAAATTGTGTGATAGGGGTGCTTCAAGGTCCTGGAGAAAGTAATTTTTGGGTTATACAGAAGACAAAGGTCTAATACACAAAAGAATTTGTGTACTTTTCAAAGAGAAGAGAAATTACAGTTACAAATTTTCTAAATTACATGCTGAAGGAAAAGGAGGAAAAGAAAATGTCTTCCCTTTTTTGGAATAGGAAGCACTAGGCTTCTTATTTTAAGTTTATATTTAGTCTGGCATATCCATGTGCCTGACATGTACCACCTGAACCTGCTCAGTCCCATTTTACAGGCCAGCTGCTGAGCCTCAGGGAAGTGAGCTATAGCTGATGGTTGCAGTTTGGCTCTTGTTTGCTTCTAAGGTTGGCAGTTGTTGGGAAGATACTCTATGGGGTTGGATTTTGTTTGTTTTTTCGTTTTCCCTCAACTGTTAAAATGCAGTACTTTTGTAATGGTGTATTTCAGAAAAGAAGTGAGATAAACTCCAAATATCTTTCATATTAATTAACACTTGTTCTTTATTACAGAACCTTGGGGAGAAACTCTTGTTTTAATTTAAAGAGGACTGCTCATTAATTCTTGCAACGTGCAGACCATTTTCTGTATTAACTCAGACTGATGTTAGAAATGTTTAATTATTAACTACAATTAGGTTGGGAGTATTTTACTCTATTAGGATTTTTTCAAATATTCTTACAAACTGTGAGTTTTGATCAATAAAATGATCTGGAATAAAAGGTGGCATAAATCTTGTGAAAAAAATCATTTTATGGGCTTGTTGGAGCCTGAGGCTAAAGATGTGGCATTAAAGCTCTTATTATGGTGATGACCATGATAATGTGGAGAAAGTTGGGGACCAAGAATTGACATTCCTTTTGCTTTAACTTCTCATTTTTGGTGTTAAGAGATTATCTGCTTTTAGTTTCTGTGGCGATGCATTGAGGTTGTTGAGTTCAGTGACAGATTTATGGAATCAGAGTTCAAATGATGCTCTCTGATTGCTCTTTTTTTTAGTCTGACATTTTATTACATGGGCAGTGTGTGCTATTTTAATTCTGGCTCTTATCGCACAGAAACCTTCGCTGTGGACAAAGTGAAAACATTTGTATGGAGTAAACAGTTTTCTCCTCTGCTACAGTTTTTAAAAAATATATGTAGCTTTTATGACATTTTAAAGGCATTATTCTTTACAGACATCGGGCAGTTCAGTTTGAAAGTGGTCCCAGTGACTTGCACATACGTTTTGTATCACTGCTGAGCTTAGGGAAGGGCAGTGCCCTACTCAGCAGCTCCGCTTGCATCTTGAACAGATTTGGTCAAGAATTGGAAACTCTGGATTTATTTGATTTATTCTTATTCACCTAGAAAACCATAATATTGTGTTTATTTATGGAGTTCTATGTGATAGATAATTTGATACATTTATACAATATACAATGATTAATCAGGGTAATTAGCATTTCTGTCTCCTTAAGCCTTTCTATTAGGAAACTTAAAACTACTCTTTGTAGTAATTTATAAAGTATGTAATAATTGTCATAAACTATAATGACTCTACTGTGTATAACTTAGTCCTTCTAAGTTTCTGTTTTATGATACTATTACCTGTCTACTCTCCATTTACCCCTTCTTCCATTCCTGGCCTCTGCTGACCAGTATTCCACTCTCTACTTCTCTGAAACTGACATTTTTTTTTGTTTCTATATATGAGGAAAATATTCAGTATTTGTGTTTTGGTGACTAGATTATTTTACTTAGCAGAATGTTTTCCAGTTACATGTTGCTACAGATGACAAGACTTTATTCTTTTATATGAGTGAATAATATTCTATATGTGTGGATATGCCACATTTTCTTTTGTGGATCAAAACAATTGATGACTTTTTGAGGAGTATCTTGTTAAAACAATGAAATGATTAGTGAATCTGAAGTATAAAAATGAAAACTTGAATTCTGCTTTAGTTTATTAACATTTTAGAGAACAGTTACTCATCTCTTGGCCCATTGAGAGGGAAGGAAGAAAACAGGAGCTTTGTCAGTGTGGAAGTTTGAGTGGAGCCTGCAGCTTGAAACCAGGGGCAATACTTGACTCCAACAACATTTCCCACACTTCCAGGTCTAGATCTTGTGTGGAAGGCTAAATCTGTTCCATGTGAAGGATTAACTGAGGGGTTGGAATAGACAATGTTGGTTGTGATTCTTCTGCAGGGGTGGAGTAGGAGACACTGAAAACAGTGCACTCGGAGGGAAACAAAAGTGACACTCTGAAAGTCTTAAGCCTTAAGTTTGTATATTGCATTACCTTTCTATTTGAAAAAAGAATTCCTATCAAATTGAAGTTGAATAAAGATTAGGTTAGGATTTGAGTTAATAACTTCAGCTTTTCTCCAGTCTGTTCTTATTTCCCAGTCACCCTTAATGGTTGCCCTTCACTGAGCAGCCATGCTGTCAAAGTCACATCTCTGTTTCTTGCTGACCTCCGTGCAAAGGATGAAAGATTTATTTCCGTGTCTTCCCCCTATGTACAGAATATATTGGAAGAGTGATATATTTCAAAGATAAATTGGTACTAAATATGTATCTTGGTTTCCATTATTCACTAATGTGAAAACCAGTATTTATAATCGTTTGTTTGGGAAGCTGTGGTATTCAAGCTGTGAAGAAAGGAAGTATAAATTAGTTTCTCGGCTCTGTTTCAGACATGATGACTAGTGTTCTTATGTACTATTTTATTCATATATTTAAAAAGTGCCCAGTGTCCAATTCTGGATGGTTTTGATGACTTTAGGACTTGGGGACAATTGCTAGATCAGGAAAGAGCAGAAGCCAGTCAATACAAGATGCATAGCTAGTTATTTAAAAATGCATTTTTTACCTTTGGAGGTGTAATACTTCATTCTTAAACCATATTTAGAAGGTTGTGAAATAGTGAATGAGTCTACCAGCCACCTAACTAATGTCAGCTCAGGGTTATCATAATGTTTCTCCTTCTGCCTAGAGTATTTGAGCAGCCTGTGACTAAAATTGACTGAAGATGTTTTCTAATGTTTTTCTCTTATACGAATGAAAATGCACTTTGAACAAGTAATGTACTTAGAAGTATCACTAATGTATAATTTATTTTAAGAGGATTTATCAGGTAATGTCCTGGGAACTTATCTTTTTCTGTTTTATTTATTTATTTGAAAGGCAAAATGAGAGAGAGTGAGGGGAGAGGGGATAATAAAGAGAGAGGAGAAGGGCAAGTGGAGAGGGGAGAGGGAGAAGTCTTTCTTCAGCTGGTTATCTCCTTAAATACCTTCAACAACTGGGATGGGGCAGGCAGTAAATGGGAGCCAGGAACTCCATCTGGGTCTCCTTCATGGGTTGCAGGAACCTATGTAACTTAGGCTATCACCTGCTGCCTCTCAGGCCCATTAGCAGGAAGCTATGTCTGAAGCCAAGTGGAATTCAATCCTAGGCATTCTAGTATGGCATGTAGGTGCCCTAAGCAAGAGCTTAACCCACTTCCCACAGTACCCACCTATGGGAAATTATTTTAATGGAGTGGAGGTAGAAAGTATTTGAGGTCACTGGATGTCAATAAATTAGGTTATGGTGATGAGCAAGTTGTAGGACAGGAATGACTAAACATATATCAACCTTTTTACCATTTTATAAAGGCCTGTTTTTGTCCTTACAGCTTTAACACATTCCAAACATTTAACTAGGTCAACATGATATTTATAGTGATAAATATTGCTGTTGGAAAGCAATGCAGTGAGGGAATGTTTTGTAGATGGCAAAGGAAAAGTCAATTTTAGTTTATACTACAATAAAGGGTGGTTAGTGGAAAGATTAGTAAGGGTGAACTTTTGTGCTATCTGTGTGATACTATGTTAGGGAAAAAATTCATGTTTTCTTCTACAAAATAATAGAAATGTATGAAATGATGGGCTCAGAGAAACCAAGAAAGAAAGCCCATTCACAGTAGCACACACACAAAAATAAAATACATAGAAATAAACATAACCACAGAAGTGAAAGATCTTGGCAGTGAAGATTATCAAACATCAGTGAAAGAAATCATCAAGGACACAAAAATATGTAAAGATATATTCCTCGCTAATGGATCTAAAGAATCAATATCATTAAAATTTCTGTACTACCTAAAGCAATCTACAGATTCAGTGCAATCCCTATCAAAATATCAGTGACATTCTTTACAGAATTAGAAAAAGCAATCCTAAAATTCATAAGGAATCATAAAAGATCCAGGATAGTCAAAGTGCCTCTGAACAATAAAAATCAAGCTGGAGGCTTGATACCTGACTTCACAGCATACTCAAAGCTATAGTAATTAAAACAGCATGGTACTGGTATAAAAAACTGATATACAGATCAGCAGAACAGGGGGCCGGTGCTGTGGCGCGCTAGGTTAATCCTCCACCTGTGGTGCCGGCATCCCACATGGGCACCAGGTCTGGTCCTGGTTGCTCCTCTTCCATTCCAGCCCTCTGCTATGGCCTGAGAAGGCGGTGGAGGATGGCCCAAGGACTTGGTCCCCTGCACCCACATGGGAGACTGGGAGGAGGTGCCTGGCTCCTGGCTTCAGATCGGCGTAGCTCTGGCCATTGTGGCCATTTGGGGAATGAACCAATGGAGGGAAGATATCTCTCTCTCTCTCTCTGTAACTCTACCTGTCAAATAAATAAATAAAAATCTTAAAAAAAAGACAAATCAACAGAACAGAATAGAGAGCCCAGAAATTAATCCACATACATACAGTCAACAAATTTTTGACAAGAATGCTTGGACCATATAGTGGGATTAGGATAATCTCTTCAACAAATGGTGCTGGCAAAACTGGATTTATATATGTAGACTTAGATCAAAAGCAAAACTAAATGGGAGTTTATCAAGCTTAGAAACTTTTTCACAGCAAAGGAGATGCTCAATAGAGTGAAGAGACATCCAACAGAATAGGAAAAAGTATTTGCATACTATCTACTTCACAAAGGATTAATATCTCAAATATATCAGCAACTTAAAAAACTCAGCAACCAGAACAACCAATCCAGTTGCGAAATGGGCAAATGACCTCAATAGACAGTTCTCAAAAGAAGAAATCCAAATGGCCAACAAATATATGAAGAAATACTCAACATCATTAGCCAACAGGGAAATGCAAATCAAAACCATAAGATATCACCTCACGCTGTTAGAATTGCTAAAATCCAAAACACAGAGAATAACAAATGCTGGTGAGGATGTGGACAAAGGAGAACACTTACACACTGTTGGTGGGCTTGTAAATTAGTGCAGCCACTGTGGAAAACAGTGAGGAGATTTCTTTAAAAAAACTAGAAATAGACTTGGTGTTTGATCCAGCATTCCCACTACTGGATATTTACCTGAAAGACATGAACATGTTTTATCAAAGAGATACCTGCCCCTCCATGTTCATAACAACACTGTTCACAATAGCCAAAATTTGGAACCAACAAAAGTGTCCATCATCAGATGAATGGATAAAGAAAATGTCTGTACACACAGTGGAATATTATTCAGCTATAAAATCGAATGCAATTCTGTCATTTGCAGCAAAATAGATGCACCAGGAGGACATCATGTGTGGGGAGCAACTCGGACTAGACTAAGTTACTGGAATTAAGACTTATTCTATGCATCTGCTCTCCCACAATATGGCGCTGGGAGAGAAGAAAACAGCTTCTACACAGCTGCCTCCAGTTCAGCCAATAAACTGTAGGACTTGCTCCTGATTGGAGGAGAGCAGCGTACTCGGCGTGTGGGCAGCCGAGTTGGGATTGGCGGAGGAAGACTATAAAGGAGGAGAGAGACGGCATGCACCAGGAACATCTAAGGGGAACACCTGTGCAGCCCCCGAGAGAGCCGGCCGGTGGTGTGCTGCTCCCCTGCGGAAGTGGGGAAAGTGGCCAGGGGGAACCGCCCTTCCACGGAGGTGGAAGGGACAGTAGCCAACCCGGGAAGAACCAGCAGCAAACCCGGGGAGGGCCGAGCAGACGAAAGAACAGCGCAGGGTCCTGTGTCGTTCCTCCACGAAGAGGGGGAGTGACAATCATGTTGAGTGAAATAAGCTGGACTCAGAAAGACAAATACCACATGTTCTCCCTTGTAAGTGGGAGTCAAATTTCAAAAAAGCAAACAAAAGAAGAAAAAAGTAAGAAAAGTCTGCATGTGTCAGTATTGCTACAAGTATAGTTTTGTAAAACTTTGTTTTATGCCTTTATGAAACCAGTTTTTAAGAATGTTATACTACTGTTGTTGTTGTTTTTTAAAGATTTGTTTTATTTATCTGAAAGACAGAGTTACAGAGAGGGGTAGAGACAGAGAGAGAGAGGATTACTGTCTGCTGGTTCACTCTCCAAGTGGCCACAATGGCTAGAGCTGAGCGGATCTGGAGCCAGGAGCCAGGAGCTTCCTTCAGGCCTCCCACGTGGGTTCAGGGGCCCATGAACTTGGATCATCCTCCACTGCTTTCCCAGGCACATTAGCAGGGAGCTGTATTGAAGTGGAGTAGCCGGGACTCACTGGTGCCCATATGGAATTCTGGCACTGCAGGCCATGGCTGTAATCTGCAGCACCACAGCACTGGCCCTGAGAATGTTAACCTACTATTGTTTTAATGATCTGTGATTACTTTTATATTTAATTACTGTTATGGGTGAAATGCTCATTTTCCCATTCAATTATTGTTAGTGGACATTGTCTATATTTCCACTAAACTAGGGTCTTTTTGCTTGTTAAAGTTCTTATTTGGCAAAGTAGTAAGCCTTTCTGCCATTTTGTAAATTTAAAATACATTATCTCAAAAACTAATAAAAATGGAGGAAGGAGAGTGAGAGGTAGAGGGGGGAGAGAGGGAAGGAGAGAGGAAGGGAATATCATTATGTTCTTAGAATTTTATCTATAAAGCACAATGAATATGTTAAAAACTAATTAAAAATTAAAAAATTAAGAACAATTTTGAGTACCAGTGATGATAACAGATATTTTTGTCTTGTTCGTAGCTTACTGAGAATACATGAAAATATGACTGTTAAATGAATTATAGTAATTGGAATATGACTGTAGATCCCTCATCCTGCTATTAATAAAAGCTTCCCTTTCTTTTTCTTCTGTTTATGTTGGGTATTTTGATCTTTCATGTGTTAGTATTGTAAGTAAAAATGATATTTCATTGTTTTAATTTGTATTTTCCAATCATTTGTAAGACTGAATATGTGTTATGTATTTATTGTACCATGTAATTTTGTGAGTTACCTATTCACATTCTTTTGTGTTGTTTATATTTACAAACTAGAATTATGGGAGTTCTTTTTTGGAAATTTTTGTTTGGTGTACACACATTGCACTTATTTTCCTCAAGTATGTTTTGAGAATTTCTGGGCAGTCAAAAGAATCCCCTCTAGCTAACCAAAACAAAAGGAAGTTGGTTTACTTAGTTTCTGGTGTACCAGCTGGCTGTCTCCATTGAAGGTTGTGCAACCAGAAGTAAGCTATCTAAAAAAATGCCAACCTCATGTGAAACAAAGTCTTGTAGAAATCTTACTGCTGCCTCTGGCCATTGTTCATACCAACAAAGCAGGACCTGGTATCATAACTCATTGTGAATACTGTAGAATATACTATGCTCCACAACTATTTTTGCTGGAAGAGCCCAGCAACCTCAAGGTGTTCAAGTCTGCCTTCATTATCTTTCATTGGTGTGTCTTGTGGAAGCTGATTAGAAGTCTAACTATTAGAAGAAAGGGATACTGGGTGAATAAAAAAATTTTGAGATATTCAAAATTTAGTTATGTGGGCTGTAAGATGGACAGAGGAATTGATGAGGGAGAGTAGTCAGTGAACAGCTGCAGGCAAAAGCAGCAAAAAGCCTGTTTCACATTTCTGAATGTATGTTGAAGCCTTTTCTCAAATTCCATCATGGCCAACCACCTAGGGCCATCCTGTCCTGCTTACGTTTACGTACAGACTTTTTTGACTGTTAACCTCAACCAATGCAGAAGCAACAATTATTTCTCTTTGTGAATTGTCCTGCTACCCTCAAGCTTCTTCCCCTTTGTAGCAGATGTAGATGTAGTGTAAACAATGACTTTTGTCCACAGATTTTTATAAAAATATTCTTAACTCTAGTTCCAGTAGACATTTTTCCGCCTATTATCTAGCCTTAGTGTTGGTAGTAGTGGAACTTTGTCCCAGGACATGGTCCCTTTCTGGTTAGCTTCTGGAGTGGCTCCGTAATCCCTTTGAGCTCTCATCTCAGTCTCAAGAGATGGTTTAATAAGGGAATATACATTTTGGATTCAATCTGGGAAAGTTGAGAGAAAGTATCAGGATGGAGGATGTCCAAAGGTCTTTGAGCAGTCACAAATGAGATTCCCACTTCATTCAGTCTGCAGTTTTTTGTAATGCTTCATTTTTGTTTTCTTTAATTGTAACAACCTGAGACATTTCTAACTTTCTGATGTTTATTTGTTCATCAATTCAGGGCGTATTGGTGGAGAGCCTATTATGTGTCAGTCATTGTGCTTTCTAATAGGGAAAACATAGTGAAATAGTGACACTGACTCCTTGTTTTATTTTAGAACAATTACTATTTAATGAGAGAGAGAGAGAGAGAGAGAAAGAGAGAGAGAGTGAGTAAGAGAGAATGAACATACAACCATTGGCTCATTCACTCACCAAGTAACTGCAATGGCTGGGACTGGGCTAGGCCAAAGCCAGGAACTGGGGAACTCAATCCATGTCCCCCATGCAAGAGGTAGGAACTCAATTACTTAAGCAATAACTACTGTCTCCCAGGATTTACATTAATAGAAAGTTGGAATTAGGAGCCAGAGCTGATACTGAATCTAGTCATGTGTGCATGGGCATCTTAATTGCTGTCTAAACTGCTGGGCCAAATGCCTGTATCCCCTTCCTGTAGTTTTGAGTCTAATATGAGAGAGAAACATTCACTAAAGTGTTCCAGAAATAAATTTGGCATATCAGATGTAATCTTTATTACAAGGGAGAGAGAGTGATGTGTTGAGAGCATAGACTAGGGATAATTGACCCATTTAGAAAGGTCATCTGAGAATTTGCTAATGAAGTGGTGCTTGATCTGAGATTTTTTGGGGAGGTGATTAGGCATTGATTTGATAAAAGGAGAGGGAAAAATGTTTCAAGCAGAGCAGATAACATTTGCAAAAACTTGGGCAGGAGGGCACTTAAGGCAAGTAAGGGAATTTGAAAGAGCATCATGGTGATTGAAGTATAGGAAGTGAGAGACCATGCGTATATAAATGGTGCTGGAAAGATTGGTGGAGTCCAGGGAATGAGGAGGTCTGTGACCAAGAGAAGCATTTTGGTCTTTGTCCTAAGAGCTTTAGGAAGTCTCTGCCTCAGGCTTCACTGTAGGAAATAGTTTGGAAGAATCAAGGTTACCCTTGATGGACAAGTTAGGAAGTGACTGTTATTGTTCAGGGAAGATTCCTAGTATTCAGCACAAAGAAGTGTTTGACAAGTATTGACCAAGTGGATGAAGTAAGTAAATGCCAAAGATGATACTGTTGTGTCTTATAAGCAATAATGGAGGAACACTAATGATACCTGTAGGAAATTCTTTGAGACTAGATGAACAAATCCAATATAGAGAATAAAGAAACAATTTTCTATAGAGTAGCAAGGTATATAATTAAAAAAATTCTATTAACTGAAAACACCCAATTATGAAAAAGAAAGCATTTATTTATTTAGATTTATTTTTATTTATTCAAGAGGTAGAGTTACAAAAAGAGAGAGAGAGACAGAGACAGAGAGAATGGTCTTCCATCTGCTGATTCAATCCCCAAATGGCTGCAATGGTTATAGCTGGGCCAAAATGAAACCAGGAGCCAGGGGCTTTTTCTGAGTCTCCCATGCAGGTACAGGGGCCCAAGCACTTACACCCTCTTCTACTGCTTTTCCAGGCAATTAACAGAGAGCTGGATTGAAAAAGGAGTGGCCAGGATATAAACTGGCACCCATATGAGATGCTGGCACCACAGGCGGGGACTTAACTTACTATGCCAAAGTGCTGGCCCGAAAGAAACATTTACACAACATATAATTATATTTCAGGTTATTAATTTTGATAATATGTTTATTGACTGGCTGATGAGTTTTACCAATAATAGCATACAAACAGCTTAGTAGAATTCTATTGGTTTAGGTTATCAAATTATGCCAAATCTTCCTTTAGAAAATGCTCAGTGCCTACCACATGTATTGCTAACAATTCTAGTTAATAAGGTAATTTTTATGAAGGAAATAATCTGTTAGGCTTGAGTTTATTTGTTAATGGGTTCTTGCTAAATATAGTAATAGGTTTGTAGTTTTTTAGTAACACCAGTCCTTTGACAGTTATAACCTGTTGTGATTCCAGGTGGGTTCAAGGATGAACAGAGGCTGACAAAAGAGAACTGGAATGTGCTTTACATTGTTTGAATCCTAACATGGCAGAATCTATAGGAACCCAGAAAGGTAATCTGTGTTAGGGAATTGGGCAGGGAAGCCTTTGGTAAACCATGTTTGATCATAGGAAAATAGAAGAAAAAAGTAGCATGAGAAAATAAGTGCCAAATACAGTGTATGTGATGAGAGGCTCATCTTGGCCTCCTGAGTTTAGTTCAGGTCTGTGTGTTGCTTTTTGAAATATAGAGGACTGGGGATTCCTTGAAGTGCTGTGTGCACCCAGGGCTCAGTGGCTTTGTCCCTTCTCCAATCTAGGTGTCTGTTGGCACCCAGACTTTGTATTTGTTCTTGGACAAACTTAAAAACTGTTTTCTTCACTCTTGTAAGGCCCTGTACTTCTGAATAAGGTGTCAAGAGGTCTTGTAAGGCTTCACCATTACACTAAAACCCTTGGGATTTCATTTTGAAGTCATAGTCTGTTGACTTAGAGGAAAAGGAGGCTGCTGACAGTTGTAAACATGCTTCTTTAGGTAGTTTTAAACCATGGAATTAATAGATTTTTGTTAATGTGTGTGTACACAGAGAACAACATATTCAGTGGTCTTAATTTACTGGTAAGGATATTGAAGCTTGTTGAAGGTCTAGTAACCACCTTGCTTATAAAGGTAGAAGGCAGAATATGGTAGTAGCTGACTTGTAACCTTTGCTTTCCTATCAAATATAAAAAAAGAAGGAGTTGAATGCAGCAGGCCTGTTATCCTGAAGACTTTGGGTTTCATGAGACTGCTGTTGTTCTTAATATGAAATTTCATGAGTCTTCCATTCCAGTTAATGGAATTTTCTCTTGGTGGGTAAGAAATGGGCCTTCTGGACATGAGGAAAATAATTCTCTATTACTGAAGAAGTCTGCTTCTACTAACATGTCTTTTTATAAAGGACAGACTTCTAAAAAGAAAATTTGTGCCTTTGCATAAAATGTTAAAAACCAAACATGAGGGGAACATGTTTCAGCCTGAAGAGTCAGAGGGAGTTTAGTGGTGTAGTCTAAAATCTTTTTTTTGTATATCCTTACAGCTCAAAAGGCTACTGTTGTCAGTATAAATACATTATCTTGAATCAAAAGCTACTGTAAAACCTACCAGTACATAATTGCAACATTTACAAACAGAACACAGAAAATACCCTATAAACATCCCCCCCCCCCCTCTGATTTCTCCTTTAGCAGCTACCCAAATTGCATATACTTCTGGGCATACATGCAAAAACAAATGCACACAAAAAAGTATGGTTAGCTAAATTATTTATATTTCTTCTTTGTAATGTCATCTAGAGAGTTCTATACTGGAGCCTAGAGGCAATTGGTAAGATATAACAAGGATTGTAGTTGAAAAAGATTCTGTTCTACAAACTCCAGTTCATTTTTATCTTTTTTAGTGAAGTTTAGTCTTTTCACCCTGTTTTGTCTTCTCGAAGTTACCTTTTGGCCGGCGCCATGGCTCACTAGGCTAATCCTTGGCCTTGCGGCGCCGGCACACCGGGTTCTAGTCCCGGTCGGGGCACCGGATTCTGTCCCGGTTGCCCCTCTTCCAGGCCAGCTCTCTGCTGTGGCCTGGGAGTGCAGTGGAGGATGGCCCAAGTACTTGGGCCCTGCACCCCATGGGAGACCAGGAGAAGTATCTGGCTCCTGCCTTCGGATCAGCGCGCTGCGCCGGCCGCGGCGGCCATTGGAGGGTGAACCAACGGCAAAAGGAAGACCTTTCTCTCTGTCTCTCTCTCTCACTGTCCACTCTGCCTGTCAAAAAATAAAAAAATAAAAAAAAAGAAAGTTACCTTTTCATCCCTTTGTTTTTTATTAAAGATTTGTTTATTTATTTATTTGACAGGTAGAGTTAGAGTTAGAGTTTGCTCTTATCTTGTTCTTCTGTCCTTCCAGACACCTAGAAAGTACCCATCACAGCTTCTTTTAGTTGGGGCCAGGCTATATGATTAATTAGGGTAAGCATGTTATGAGGGGAGGTGGTTTGGATTATTTTAGGCCAAGGCATTGAATTGTCTAAGCAGAAGTCAGTGGCTATCTGTTGCCTTATCCTGTCTCTCAAGGATTCACAAGATCAAAGCAGCCTGATTGTAGAGCCACTAGAGAGCACACAGAGCCTTGGAAGTTCAGCTGGACTGACAGCAAGTTTTATATGAGAAATAAACCTTCATTATGTTATATCACTGAGATAGTGGAAATTATTTCTTCCTGTAGCAAGCCTTCTCTATCCTCACCGTTAAACTGAAGCATCTAAATTGAACTCACAGTTTTCTTCTTGACTCACCCAGTTCCTCAGGTCACAGGAATACCAGCTCTCTACTTGGAGCCCATTTCTTTTCTTTTTTTAAGATTTATTTATTTATTAGAAGGAGTTATACAGAGAGAGAAGGAGAGGCAGAGAGAAAGAGAGAGAGGTCTTCCATCCGCTGATTCACTTCCCGATTGGCCTCAACAGCTGGAGCTGTGCCGATCTGAAGCCAGGAGCCAGGAGCTTCCTCCAGGTCTCCAACAAAGGTGCAGCAGCCCAAGAACTTGGGCCATCTTCTATTGCTTTCCCAGGCCATAGCAGAGAGCTGGATCGGAAGTGGAGCAGCCAGGACTTGAACTGGTGCCCATATGGGATGCCGGCACCCCAGGCCAGGGCATTAACCTGCTGCACCACAGCGCCGGCCCCTGGAGCCCATTTCTTTATATGAATTGTGTTCCTAGTGTTCTGCTGATGGCACATGCTTTCTAGAAATAATAGACTATATATTTTATTGTTGTAGAATAAACATAAAACTAAAAATTAGTAGTTATAATGTTTCTTTCAAAAATCTATTCCCAGATACATGTTATATAAGTTATTTCAGTCTCATCTATTTCTTCCTTCTTTGTAGTAGATTTCATTCTTCTTCTTCTTTTTTTTTTTTGACAGGCAGAGCTAGACAGTGAGAGAGAGACAGAGAGAAAGGTCTTCCTTCTGTTGGTTCACTCCCCAAATGGCCGCCATGGCTGACACTGCGCCTATCTGAAGTCAGGAGCCAGGCACTTCTTCCTGGTCTCCCATGCAGGTGCAGGGCCCAAGGACCTGGGCCATCCTCCACTGCCTTCCCAGGCCATAGCAGGAGCTGGACTGGAAGAGGGGCAACCGGGGCAGAATCTGGCACCCCAACTGGGATGAGAACCCGGAGTGCTGGCACTGCAGGCGGAGGATTAGCCTAGTGAGCCGCGGCTTCGACCTAGATTTCATTCTTAAAATTGTCTGCCCACCACTAAAATTATAAACTTCTCAAAGATACATAAAAAAGATTTCGCAGTTATAAGGTTTTCCATGCTATAGTGAATTGGTTATATTATTTATTTTTCTTTGTAATTATCATTGCATCCTACAGATAGGAGCAGCAAAATACAGGTTGAGATTTCCTAGTGGATGCTGATCAGATAAGCTGCTGTCATGACCTCCTTCACTTCCCCACCAACGTTTGTTTAGGCTTCCGGTAGGAATAGAAGCATAGTAGTCAACAAAGGTTCAGGGAGAGGAAAGTTTCTCCTGGATGAGTAATTGTTATAGATGACAGTTTCATAACATTTTAAAAAAAGATTTATTTATTTATTTATTGAAAGTCAGAGTTATACAGAGAGAGAGAAGGAGAGGCAGAGAGAAAGAGAAGTCTTCCATCTGCTGGTTCGCTCCCCAATTGGCCACAACGGCTGGAGCTGTGCAGATCCGAAGCCAGGAGCCTCTTCTGGGTCTCCCATGTAGGCACAGAGGCCCAAGGACTTTGGCCATCTTCTACTGCTTTTTCAGGCCATAGCAGAGAGCTGGACCAGAAGTGGAGCAGCCAGGTCTTGAACTGGTGCCCATATGGGATGCCGGCACTGCAGGCGGAAACTTTACCTGCTACGCCACAGTTCTGGCCCTAGAGTTTCATAACATTTGACGTTTTCTTTTCTTTTGATCAAATCTGGAAATATTTAATCCATTGTTTTAAAACTCTCAGAGGTTTAACACTGGTATTGTTAGTTTACGCAGCATTTGGTTTCATATAAAACATCAAGTGTTTTACTTATTCATTTTTCCAAAAACATGTATCCAAATAGACATAAGTGATGACTCGGGACCTGTGAAACTTCTGGCTTACACTTTGAGGTTTGTATGATCATAGTACTTCTGATGGGCATCATTGGCATAGCAGTTTTGCCTCTTTCTGAAAGCAGTCATTTTATCTTAGGGGTTACTCTGGGTTTTATTTCAGAACACAGATACCCTCAAGTGTCTTTTTCTTGTGGTCACATTTTTCTTTGCAACTAGCCTTTCTCATTAGCTAAAGGCCAGAGTGAAGTTGAAGAAACCTGTCAATGACAGCTTTCAGTCTTTCTCTTGCCATTGTGAACGAGAGTCTGTGACAGTTCTGACTGGGAGCTTCAGGATAGTTGGAAGCAAGGGCACCATTCTATTGAGTATGTTTGTAGAATGCCCACACATAAGGCTTTTGACAGATGTGTTAAGTCTGGGAGCAGAGGAAGCCACTGGTGGCTGAATATGCCTGAAATGTCTGGCAGACATTGAAGAAATAAGACAGGCATTCTTGGCACAGTTTCAATAGGCTGAAGATGCCAAAATATTCAGGCACCATAAGATTCCTGAAGTTGCTATTGTGGCACTGGCAAAGGAAAAGGCTGCCGTCTTGCCCTTTTAATAAGTTTAAGGTATACATCCTACATTATCTTTAGAATAAAAACAGCAGATAGGTTGGGATGGTTGTTAAATTGTTTTTGCTGCTTTGGTTATCATTGGTATTATTTATTATCTCTACTAGACATTAAGAAATAGAGACATGGACAAGGAAACTAAGTTATAGAAAAGTTACATGACTTAGCCAGTGTCCCATTGCTAGTAAGCAGCCAGCATGGACTTGCATCTGGGTCCTTGAACTCTAAATCATTTTATCTTCTCTTTCCTTTGGCAAACCTGAGTGCCAACTCAATGTTTGGCATTAGAGCTTGTCTATTTGCCACAACCAACTACTAATGTGAATTTGTAGCCTCCTTTAGGCTTTAAGGAATTAAAGCCCAAAGGATTGCTTCCATTCTTGGTGTTTGCATATCAACTTCAGTTGTAGCACAATCCACAATACAGTCTTACTCTTTGCATCCCCTGATTTCTTTTTTTCCTTTGTTTTTATTCACACTGATGGGAAAATTCCGGTGTTAATCTTTCTCTCTCAGTGTCCTTTGTTGAGAAGTGTTTTCACGGTGGGACATCTTCTCTCATTACCTTACAGGCAGCTTCTTTTTTCTCAGTTGTGAACACACTGTGCTAAGGGATATGTCAAGTTTATTTTATCTTCTTTGGGCATTTGAAGTTCTAGTAAAAAGACCAAGTACCCAGGGGCATCACCCTCTCTGGTAGTGTTCTGAGCTGCTAGCTTAGATGAATGAGGCCCATTTAAAGTCACCTTTACTGGGTTTCTCATGAAAAGACTCTTACAATATTAAAGCTTTAAAAATTTATTTTAAAAACTTTCTTTTTAAAGTCATTAAAGTTTTATTTTTATCAGAGAAATATATGTCTATGCTAAAAAATAAAAGGGACAGAGTGGTTTATAATATACAAAGATTTTTTCCTCCTTATTATGCACTTTCCCCAATCTTATTCACCAAAGGCATCAACCAAATGCTTTAACTTTTCTGTTTTTGTTATTCTAATAATTACCTGCATAACTCTAAATGCCGTGATTATTTCTTTATTTTTCCAAGTATGATCATTAGAGAAGAGCTGCTAACATTACCTGCATTCCTAGGTTTATCTCCCTTGCACAACTCCCACCTCTCTGGCCCTTTTCTCTTTCCATTTCTTCTGATTTACAATTTTAAAAATGTCTGTTGAGGAGGCCTGCGCTTTGGCATAGGAGGTAAAGCCGCTGCCTGCAATGCCGGCATCCTGTATGGGCGCTGGTTCGAGTCCCAGCTGCTCCACTTTGATCCAGCTCTCTGCTAAGGCCTAGGGAAACTGTCCTTGGGCCCCTGCACCTGCATGGGAGACACAGAAGAAGCTCTTGGCTCCTGGCTTCGGTTCGGCGCAGCTCCGGCCATAGCGGCCAACTGGGGAGTGAACCAGCAGATGCAAGACCTCTTTCCCTGCCTCTCCTTCTCTCTCTGTGTAACTCTGACTTTCAAATAAATAAATCTTTAAAAAAAAAGTCTGTTGGTTCCTTCCCTGACTTCCAGCAATTCTCATATATGAGCAGCATTCTCCTTTGCATCTCTGCTCTGTAAGATGGGTGCTTTAGAGCTCTGGTGTTCCATCACAATTATTCTTTCCATTGCTCAATGGCTGCTCTCTACATTTTTCAAATTGAAAACATTAAAAATTTATTTTGTAGCCATATAGAAATGAATGCTGTGTATTTCTACAGGTTAATTCTGAAATATGAAAATCAGCAACAGCCTTTAAATCATTATGGCTACATAAACATATATTTTCATTTCTTTGTAGTCTAATAGCAATACCAGAGTCCACCTGAGGGAGAGCATAGCATCAAGGTCAATGGGGACATCTTTTCTTATATTTTAGGCATTTTTCCAAATCATGCTCTGTTTAGCTTGCTGCTTCTTTGGTTCATGACTCTTCTATATAATTATTTTCCCAGGACATATGTTGCTTTTCTTTTCTCTAAGATTTTTCGTCTTTGATGTTCTGTAGTACCTACCTACAGATTTTTTGGTGTTTAAGCTTGGTTTGCTGTGCACCTCCTGTATCTGTGGTTTGATGGCTGTCATTAATTTTGGAAAATTCTCAGCCATTGTTTAATTTAAAATATTTTGTTTATTCTTTTCTTTTCTTACTGGAATTCCCATTAGGTGTCTTTGCACTTTTTGTAATTATATCTCAGTTCTTAGATTTTTTCCCCTTTTAAAAATATTTATAAATTTCTACTGATATCTTCAAGTTTACTTATTCTTTCTTCATCTCTTTCTGTTCTGCTGATGATCTCATGGAAGACATTCTTTGTTTCTGCTATAGTGTTTCTTATGTCTAGCATTTCCTTTGGACTCTTTCTTAGTTAACTTTTTTGCTCCCATTGCTCCCGTGTTCTTGCATTTTGTCTGATTTTTATTTTCTGGCAGAGTCATTACCATATTCATCATAGTTATTTTAACTTTCCAATTTGATTAATTCCAAAATTTCTGCTATATCTGGATCTATTTCTGATGCTTACTCTTTCTCTTCAAGCTGTGTGTGTGTGTGTGTGTGTTTCCTTTTAGCATGCTTTGTAGTTTTTAAATTGAGAGACAGACATGATGTTTTGGGTAAAATAAAATGAGTGAGATAGACCTTTGGTGTGATGTTTTGCACTGCCCTGGCTAGAAGTTAGTTTGTGTTCACTGTTTCTTGTGGCTGGCTGTCAGAGGCTGTTTCCTCCCTCCCTCCCTCTCCCTCTCCCTCTCCCTCTCCCTCTCCCTCTCCCTCTCCCTCTCCCTCTCCCTCTCCCTCTCCCTCTCCCTCTCCCTCTCCCTCTCCCTCTCCCTCTCCCTCTCCCTCTCCCTCTCCCTCTCTCTCTCTTTCTCTTTCTCTTTCTTTTTTATTTTTTTGGGGGGGGGGCAAATTTCAGCCATTAAGCCACACTTTCAACTTTGCTACAGTCAGAATTTAACCAGTTTTTACCTATCAACCTACTTTAACTCACTGTTTTCCTAGAAATTTGCTGAAATCTTCTGTTGTTTGCATTGTTATTTTCCATTCCTCTTGTATGTTTCTTAAGTTGTCTCAAGAGTCCTTGGTGGAAAGGGAAGATAAATGCAGATTCTTAGTCTGTCTCCGTGAACTCAAAATCCTTGTTATTTAAAATTTGTTTTAGTAAGTTGATACAAAAATTCTTATTCTAAAAATGAAAACAACACACAAGTATACAGAATATAAAGTTAAAAATCTGTCTTTGTCTCTTCCTCGGTTTGCCTGTCCTTCCTCCTCATTGGTTTATTTTTGGCAGAAGGAAACCTTATGTTTTAATTCTCTAGTCATAATGAAATAAATTTCTTCCCCTAAATTAACTGAGGTAAATCTTTGTTGCATTCTTTCCCTTAAGATAGCTATTTTGGATATCATGTGTCTCATTTCTCTTCATAATTACCTGCTCACCATTTTGTAATTTAGAATCTACTTATTTTTAATTAAATTATTCCTCTTCAATATTTTTTCCTTTCACAGTAAATCCACAAATATAGGCCTAGATTATTTTAAATCAAAGTATTTCAGGTTTTTAAATCCTTATTTTATAAAAGAAACTGTGGCTGAGAAACATTGTGATTTTCACATGGTCACATGACAGTAAGCAGAGCAGAAGTGTTTCCTGACTCCCAGCACAGGGAATGAATATTCCCTGTCTCTCCAGCCAGGTTTTGCTTTCTTGGTAAATGAAAATCTTACCTCCTCTATGAGAAAAATAAAACTAACAGCAAATGTCAGTGATCCTGTAAACTGGTTATAAAACAAACCTTATATAAGTAATGAATATACAGGAATTTATGTGAGAAATATAACCTGTAGCTCGAGGCACATGCATAAAGCTCTCATCACATAAAAAGCAAAAAAAATCTAGAGAATTTGTAGATTTTTTTCCTTAGAAGACTTTCCTGACAACCTGCTTGCTGCTCCTGCGCAGCTTAGGTAGTTACAGTTAACCATTTCTTTTTATAAATACTATTAATGGGCCTTTGATTCTGAATTATGATTTGTTCACATGTCCATCTCCCATCATGGAATTAAATTCTTTTATTACAGAGGCTTTCTGTTACTAATGCCTGAAACCTAGCACCTGGGGCAACATATAGGATATAGAAGTTGCTCACTAAATGTCTGCTGAAAGAGCTGACACTTTGTATAACTGTGCTCAGTTTTTTTTTTTTTTTTTTTTTGACAGGCAGAGTAAGACAGAGAGACAGAGAGAAAGGTCTTCCTTCCATTGGTTCACCCCCCAAATGGCTGCCATTGCCGGCGCGCTGCACCGATCTGAAGTCAGGAACCAGGTGCTTCCTTCTGGTCTCCCATGCGGGTGCAGGGCCCAAGGACCTGGGCCATCCTCCACTGCCCTCCTGGGCCACAGTAGAGAGCTGGCCTGGAAGAGGAGCAAGTTTGGCAGAATCTGGCACCCCAACTTGGACTAGAACCCAAGGTGCCAGTGCCATAGGTGGAGGATTAGCCTAGTGAGCCGCAGTGTTGGCCTCTTTTTTTTTAAAAAAAAGATTTATTTTATTTATTTGAAAGAGTTGCAGAGAGAGGTAGAGACAGAGAGGGATCTTCCATCCACTGGTTCACTCCCCAGATGGCCGTGACAGCTAGAACTGCACTGATCCGAAGCCAGGAGCTTCTTCCGGGTCTCCCATGTGGGTGAAGTTGGCCCAAGGACTTGGGCCATCTTCCACTGCTTTCTCAGGCCATAGCAGACACATGGTTCGGAAGAGGAACAGCCGGGACTCGAACCAGCACTCATATGGAATGCCAGCGCTTCAGGCCAGAGCGTTGGATAGCTTTATAGGGAGAATATTCTAAGTTTTGACGAGACTTTAGAGAGAGACCAGTATAAAAGCCTAATTACTCAGACCAATCTAGAAAAAGAGTTTGTGGACAAAAAAAAAAAAAAAAAAAAAGAAAACAAAGTAAACAAAAAACCAGAGATTTAGAATTTGCACAAGAATTAAGAACACTTCACAATAAAAACAGTTGTCTCTGTTTTTAGGTTACTATGTTTTTTAACATTTCATTTGGTGACCAGCACCACTTACCTTTTGCTTGTTTCTTTCTTTCTTTCTTTTTTTTTTTAAAGATTTATTTTTTACTTGAAAGTCAGAGTAATACAGAGCGGAGAGGCAGAGAGAGAGAGAGAGAGAGAGAGAGAGAGAGAGGTCTTCCATCCGATGGTTCACTCCCCAGTTGGCCACAACAGCCAGAGCTGCGCTGATCTGAAGCCAACAGCCAGGAGCTTCTTCCGGGTGTCCTACATGGGTGCAGGGGCCCAAGGACCTGGACCATCTTCTACTGCCTTCCAGGGCCAAAGCAGAAAGCTGGATCGGAAGTGGAGCAGCCAGATCTCGAACAGGTGCCCATATGGGGTGCCGGCGCTTCAGGCCAGGGCGTTAATCTGCTGTGCCACAGCGCCAGCCCCTTGCTTGTTTATTTCAAAGCACATGTGAAGCTCAGAGCCATCAGTGAGCTATAGTCTCTAGCTTAAGTGTAATAAATTTTGCTTTCACTATTTTTTGTTTGTGTACAGTAACCTTCCATGTATGGTAAATGTCAAAGTACCATGTGTAATCTTAGCATACATTTTTCCTTTAGTGATAAACTAACTTATATTTTAAGTTCAGCCAATTTAAAGCAAAGTAAGAAGTGAATGCTAGTTCAGGAAGTACATTTACCTGAATATAATTGTGGCAGTTGTTTATGAATGGCTAACATTTGAGGCACAGTGGGATGCAACTGGCACTGCAATTCTAACAGCACATCAAACAGAGCTACATGTGTGAAGCTAGAGCGTCTGGATCAGTCGATTTAGTGTGACTTTTAAGTGGGGAATGAACTAACTGACCAAAGGAAGATGGAGCTATGTTGGAATCCTGTTGGCTTTAGAAGACCAAGGATATGAAGGTGAGGCCTCAGTTTCAGTGTAGGTCAGGTCACGGCAGATTTTTAAATAGCCTTAATCTTTTCATTCCAATTCACTTCTCTAGAGGCAGGTAGCATGGGATGAGCTGCCATTGAGGTGCCTGCATCTCATATAGGAGTGTCTGGGTTTGAATCTGGCCTCTGCTTCCAGCCCAGGTTTCTGCTGATGCATGCCCTGAGAAGGAGTGGTGATAGCTCAGGTGTTCAGGTCCCCACCACCCATGTAAGAGGTCCACATGGAGTTGTTGGCTCCTGGCTTCAGCTTGGCCCTGGCCCAACTGATGAGTGCATTTGGGAGTGAAAGATTTCTCTCTCTCTCTCTCTCTCTCTCTCTCTCTCTCACCCTGTCTTTGAACTAAATAAAAATAAATAAATAATTTAAAATAGAATTTTACATTCAGTATTCTTTGTTTCATGATTTGCCTTATATCCATTTCATATCACTCTACCAATATAGCTCTCACATACAGTATTCAGTAGTCACCTTTTGGGGACATTTGTCTGTACCTGTCTGACTTTTACTAGCTTTATATGGGTATTCACTCCCACCATTCCTTAAGTACTCCTTTCTCTTGGCATCTGTGGCACCCATTCTCCTGATTGGTCTTTTAAGTTCTGTGGGTTGAGAAAGGCAGCCAGACATGGAAATCACCTTTGCAAACTGATACTCATCTGTCAAGCTACTTTGACTTTCCTTAAAGCTGGATTCCAGGCTTTCTTTTTTCCCTTGAGGACTCTCATCCTGGACAGTCTAATCCATCTTCATCTCAGTTCTCATTTGTATGAAGTAGAATCACAAATAAAGACTTTCAGTAAGACTTCTTTTCCAGTATCCAGACCAGCCTACTTGGTAGTTTTCTTCACAAGTTGTCTTCATCAGCAATCTTAAATTTCTGTCCAGATCAGCTCTTGAGTTGTCCTCCTATCTAGTCCCTAATTCCCCCATCAAATCTGCCTTCCCAAGTCACAGCAGAGAGCTGGACTGGAAGAGGGGCAACCGAGACTAGAACCGGTGCCCATATGGGATGCTGGCGCCACAGGCGGAGGATTAACCTACTGCGCCATGGTGCTGGCCTTCCCGTTTTCTGTCTCAGTAAATGTTGCCATATTCTACACATTATGAAAGCCAGAAACCTAGAGTTACCCTATTAGCTCTTGCATTCTTATATCCAAATCCAATCCACTCCCAAATTTTCCTAGTTTTACTGTTCAAATGTCTCTTGCATTTATCCCTCAACCTCTGGATCATTATTACTACTATTGTCCCGTTCAAGCTGCCGTCTTCTTTCCTGAACCACTACAGCGGTTTCTCTGGTTCTTTCCCTTAGTTTTCTTCCCATTCTGCTCCCCTGCCTGCATTCTGTTGTTCATTCTGTAGTGAAAGTATTCAGTTTATGTGTTATCACCCTGCTCCCTTGCTTGAAAATCTGATAGCTTCTCATTGCTTTTAGGGTAAAGATTCACATTCTTAAGGTAAACTCGAAGGCCCTGCATGATCAGACCCTGTCACTCATTTGCTTGTGGGGCTTCATCCCACTCTCCAGCTCTGCCTGCTCTACTCTCTGAATTTTGCTCTATAATTATTCACCCTCTGTGCACACTGTTCCTTCTGCATGAGATTCTTCCCATGTCCTTCCCTACATCTCACAAGTTCAGATTCACTCATGGGTCCCTCCTTGAGAAAACCTTACCTCTGCCCCCAACTAGAGCAACCTCTTGAGGTAAACTCACAACATACACACCTTCCCTTCATGCATGCAGTCATGGTAGTCACATCCCTCTCCCTGTATGTTTGTTAGCTGAGGTTTGTCTTCTCTACTAGAGCCCTTCCATGAGGGCTGCCCAGACCATGATTGCTTTGGTTCACTCGAATTTTCACTTTTTTGGGAAAATGTCTGGAACATACTAGGTACTTAATAAATAGGTCTAGAATAAATGGAGAACAAGAAAGGCCATGAAGTTGACGTGAGAGTGGGGGATGTCGTGAGATGTTAGTATGAAAAGGGTAAGTGTATTTAGCTGTGTTCCTGTGGTGAGGATGAGTGATTTCTCTATCTACGAATTTGAAGCTGGAGATATTTGAAGTTCCTAGTGGTGCTGCATGTGTGAATATTTCTGTTCTTTGTTTTGTACTTCTTTTCATGGGGTAGGTTTCTGGTATGAGAGAACATTTTTTTCAGAAATTAATATATGAGTATAGATACTTTGGTAAAAAATAATCTCATTGGTCAAGAAGTTATTTCCAGGATGGAAATATCTAAAGGTCATTTCTATTTTTTAAAGATTTATTTTTAGTTATTTGAAAGGCAGAGTGAGAGTGAGAGTGAGAAAATGAGAGAGAGAGAGAGAGGAAGAGAGAGAGAGAGAGACAGAGAGAGATCCTTCATCAGCTGGTTCACTCCCCAAATGGCTGCAACGCCTGGGGCTGGTCTGGGTCGAAGCCAGGAGCTCCATAGGGGACTCTAAGGTGGGTGCAAGGACACAAGCACTTGGGCCATTGTCCTGTCCCAAGTGCATTAGCAGGGAGCTGGATCGGAAGTAGAGCAGCCAGGACCCCAACAGGTGCCTGTATAGGATGCCAGCATTGTGGGCAGCGGCTTAACACTGGCCCCAAGATAATTTCTGTTTTCAAATGAATCACCTTTGACTAGGTCTTTTGTAAAAGAATTGCCTTAAAGTGAATCTCAGTTCATTTAAAAAACATAGACAAAAATTCATCCATTTGTGTGAGTAAAATTGCCTGTCATGATTTGAAAGGATTATTTATGGTTTTTAAACATTCATCTCTCCCAACCTGGCTTATATATTCTTTTACAAAATGGAAATTCAATTTCATTAGAATGTTCTGTTGTCCAATATACATACCTTGTTATATGGTATTGTAGCATGATTTTACTCATTTGCTCCCCTTGCTATATTAGAAAATGACAAAGTACATCAGGTAGTTTTCACTTTCTTCCATAGTGTGTACTGGTGACTATTACTGATACTAATGGTGATAAACTCAGGCGATATTCACCAGGAGCAGTTACACTTTGCATTGATTCACGAAAAAAATAAGTTCGCTGTAATATAGAAGTGAGTAACGAGAAGTTATTACACAGTGTACTCTCCAAGGATAAATTCTTGCAAGGTGAAAAAAAGAAGGGTAAATTTCAGATGATATTTGTATATACTTCAATTTTAGAAGTTATGTTATATTTGGTATTAAACACATGCCATATTAATTTAACACTGTATGAATATTTTTGTTTTTGCTTTTTTGGGTAACTATAATTTAGTTCTGGTATTCTGATGTCTGAGGGTTCTTCAAAAACTGCACGGAAAAATTCCCATTAGGAAAAAAACTGTAGATTTCAAACTTTTTTTTTTATCAAAATTTATCTTTTAGGTTCTTTTTCCCACAAACCTTCTGAAGTTCTCTCATATATTTCAGTGATTGTGAGATTGTGCTGATTAGGGGATGCAACAGACTGAGATTGCTAAAATGGACACCATGTATTCTAGAAATGATAATACAGAGTTTCAAACAGACTGAAGGGACGCTGTCAGACTTCAGAAATGACCTCTGGGGGCCGGTGCTGTGGTGCAGTGGGTTAAAGCCCTGGCCCAAAGCTCTGGCATCCCATGTGGGCACCAGTTCTAGTCCTGGATGCTCCTCTTCTGAACCATGTCTCTCCTATGGCCTGGGAAAGCAGTAGAAGATGTCCCAAGTCCTTGGGCCCCTGCACCCATGTGGGAGACCCGAAAGAAGCTCCTGGCTCCTGGCCTCAGATCGTCACAGCTCTGGCCGTTGTGGCCATCTGGGGAGTGAAACAGTAGATGGAAGACCTGTGTCTGTCTCCACCTCTCTCTGTAACTCTGTCTTTCAAATACATAAAATAAATCTTAAAAAAAAAAAAAAAGAAATTACCTCTGTTTGGCCCAGTGCTTTCCTTATACAAGAAGTCACCATCTGCATCAGGCGTTACACTGAAGGGTACAGGAGCAGTAATTAAGAGGAGATAGTGCATGTGTTGTACCCGACAAAAAACAATGAAAAGAGTTTGTTAGTATGCATACACATCTAATTAGGGAGGATACTTAGAGTAAAAACGTTGTTGGAAATGGATGTATTTTAGGTATTAAAAATTTATTTTTAAATACTAACTTGTGTTTCTTAAACAGGAGCAGTCTATAGGATTTTAAATGACTATGTCTTCTCTCATTTTCCTCTTCCACTATTGTCTGTGAGAGTAATGATTTTAGTATGTTCATATGTTCTTTGACCATGACCTTTAAAAAAAATTAGAATGCATGTGGTAGGGCTGGTGCTGTGGCACAGCGGGTTGAAACCCTGGCCTGAAGCGCTGGCATCCCATATGGGCACTGGTTCTAATCCCGGCTGCTCCTCTTCTGATCCAGCTCTCTGCTATGACCTGGGAAAGCAATAGAAGATGGCTCAAGTCATTGGGCCCCTGCACCAGCATGGGAGACCCGGAAGAAGCTCCTGGCTACTGGCTTCAGATCAGCGCAGCTCTGGCTGTTGTGGCCATCTGAGGAGTGAACCAGTGGATGAAAGACCTCTCTGCTCTACCTCTCTCTGTAACTCTGCCTTTCAAATAAATAAAATAAATCTTTTAAAAAAATGCATGTGGTTCCCCTTAGTCCTTTCTGCAAAACCATTTGTGTCTCTGGGGCAGGGGGAGTATACTGGTGTATTCAGGAGAATGGAAAAGGTTGTGCGACAAGATAACCACAAGGGGTCGGCGCCGTGGACTCACTTGGTTAATCCTCTGTCTGGGGCGCCCGCATCCCATATGGGCCCTGGGTTCTAGTCCCAGTTGCCCCTCTTCCAGTCCAGCTCTCTGCTGTGGCCCAGGAGTGCAGTGGAGGATGGCCCAAGTGCTTGGGCCCTGCACCCGCGTGGGAGACCAGGAGGAGACACCTGGCTCCTGGCTTCGGATCGGTGCAATGCACCGGCCGCAGCACACCAGCCGTAGTGGCCATTTGGGGAGTGAACCAACGGAAGGAAGACCTTTCTCTCTGTCTCTCTCTCTCACTGTCTAACTCTGGCTGTCAAAAAAAAAAAAAAAGATGTCGTGATAACTCATCTTAACTCTCAGGAGGTATTGACAGTTACTCTTGATATTAATGACATTGGCAATATAATGTGGTCACAAAACTACAAAAGTATTACTGATTATGAGTTCCTGTGGAGCTCAACATGTTCTGTGCATATGCCTAGGGGATTTTTTTCTGTAATATTTTTGAATATTATGGCTAGTTGTACCTTAAGCCTGTGATTTTAGAGTGGACTGGAATTATGTTTTTGCAAAAATTAAAGAAAAGGAAGGAAGGGAGATTGAGGGAGAGAAAGAGGCTAGAGACAGAAGTATGGTTATCTTAGGATTGTACCTATGAAATACATGATATTTGTTCTCTTTATATTGATACAAATTTTAAAAAAGATAGTTTTGCAATGTTTACTATTGGTCTTTTTTCCTAAACCATAAGAACAATTGGTTTTAATGATTGTGTAGTTTTGTTTTACGAAAGAGCAAATGTGTAATGGGAAAGCAATTTATCACTTGAGCTATTTGGAAAATGCATCACAGATTTATCTTGGGCCACATTTCTTCATGAAAAGTAGTCTTCAAGCTCAGGGAGGGCAGGGACTATGATTGCTTTATTCATCTATGGTTCTCTATTGTGTGGTTCATACTTGGTGCTCAGTAAATGTATATTGTTTGAATTGTAGAACAAGTAAGAGGTAGGGGCAGACTGCTGAGTTTTTTTATTTAATAGATTGCATATTCCATGAAGACAGTTAATTAAGTGTATTTCCTGCATGCTCAATGTCATATAGAGTGTTATAAAATAGAGGGTTTTGTTGACCACATTAGGTGAGAGAAGAAAAAGGAATACCAATATAATATAAATTACCAGAATGATTAAATTAAAGGAAACACCATTTCTTTTTTTTTTAATATTTATTTATTTGAAAGAGTTAGAGAAGAAGATAAATGCTGTCAGTTTACTCCCCAAATGGCTACATTGACCAGGGGTGGGCCAGGAGCTTCATCTGGGTCTCCCATGTGGGTAGCAGAAGTTAAATACATGGGCTACCTTCTGCTGCTTTCCTAGGTGCATTAGCAGGGAGTTAGATTGGAAGTGGAGAAGGTGGGACATGAATGGGTGCCTATATGGGATGTTGGCATTGCAGGTAGTGGCTTAATTCTGTACAGCACAGTGACAGTCATAGGAAAATCCATTTCTGTTGACATCAGATAAAAACTGATGATGAGATTCTCAAAATGGTTTTCATTGGAGTACTTTGTGAAATAGATGCCTTTTTGAAAATTTGTGTTGCTGGTATATTTTTTTTTTCTTGACAGATAGAGTGGATAGTGAGAGAGAGAGAGACAGAGAGAAAGGTCTTCCTTTGCTGTTGGTTCATCCTCCAATGGCTGCCGTGGCTGGTGCGCTGCGGCCGGCGCACCGCGCTGATCCGAAGGCAGGAGCCGGGTGCTTCTCCTGGTCTCCCATGGGGTGCAGAGCCCAAGCACTTGGGCCATCCTCCACTGCACTCCCGGGGCATAGCAGAGAGCTGGCCTGGAAGAGGGGCAACCGGGACAGAATCCGGCGCCCCGACTGGGACTAGAACCCGGTGTGCTGGCGCCGCAAGGCGGAGGATTAGCCTGTTGAGCCTCGGCGCCGGCCGTTGCTGGTATATTTGAATGTTCAAGGGTAAATTACTATGTAAAATAATTCCTATTGAAAAATTCCTATACAACTTAAGGCATTTGTAGAATTTATTCTTTCTTTTCCTAACTTGAAATTTCATCCTCCTTTGTGTCCTCCTTATGCTTTGGCTTTTGTTCTGTGTCATGTTGGAAGCAATGTTTATTATGTATCTAAATCCTTGTCCTTTTTATATTTCACCTATAATCTCTTGGTTTGCAGTAGAAAGGTTAATGGAATGAGTAATCACTATATCACTTGCCCAGTTTACACCTGGAGGTGATTTCGGAGCTGTGATTTTAGGTCAGGTGTCCTTACCCCACATTCCATTTTGTTATGCACATCAGCAGTTCTGCTTCCAAGATTAAAGTGATTGTCTTTGAATGTTAATTGTTGGGTCAGATGTAAGTTCTGGTGGTAGGAGAGTAGGTTGAAGGATAGCAATTTTAATGTTAACATCTAGCTGTAGTACGTTAGGAATGCATGTGCTTAAACATAACTTAAAGAAAAAGTATATTATTACATTTATTCCCATAATTGGAAAGTTTGGCGGTTTCTTTAAGTTTTTCCATGACTCCAAAATGGAACATAAACCACATACAATAGATTAAATATTAGGTTAGGTCATTGGAACAATTCTTCTGGGAAATTATGTATAAAATAGACAGTTGCTAGTCAAACCCTGTGGTAGAAGCATGGACTGAATGATCACGTAAAGTGTTTTGTTGTCTTGATCTTTTGGGAGATGAAGTCAGAATGCTGATTCTCTATGCCACACAGAGTAGATTGCCATTTTCTCTGTTTGGTTATTACTTTACTAATGAAGTTCAATACCCAGTATAGTCCAAAGCTCAGTAATGAGTGAATACTTCAGTGAATACATTTAGCTTAATTTTCTACCCATTTGGAGAAAGATATTGTCTGTATCAACTATACTTAAAGTACCTGTGGCATTAGTACTTCTATAGAATATTTTGGAAATTACTCTCTTTTTATAGCTTTCAAAGTTTCAGTGTGGTGAATGTTATTATTTTATATAAACAACATTGAATACAACTTAGACTAGTTGGTGATCTGCACTTGGTTGTATGATTATAGTGACATGCTTACCTACACATAGTATATTCGTATTTTCTATTTTTAAAAGACATCAGTCATTTACCACAGATTTCTTATTTCCTGAAAGAGACATTCTTAGCAGCAGTGTTGTCAAGGAAACATAGTGAAACTGTTACATAAAAGAATGTCTCTTTCAGGAAAATCTTTCAAAAATGATATTTCAATTTTTCTCTGATTATATATAATTTAATTCATAAGCTATTCAAGTAACCTTATAAGCACTTTGTGTAATGGTGTAGCTCTGGATATCTGTCAAGTAAAGATGTTTTGAAATTTGAAGGTTAAATGGTTAGAAGCCACTATTATAATATAAAGACCTAATCAGGAGGAGATTTTTAAAACAATATGATGTCTGATTCTCAAATTAAGCACATTAAGTTTCAGTGAAATCTTCAAGAAGCAGATGTCATAGAAGTAGTAATAGATTCATAATATTCCCTTGCTTCCATGCTGACGGAATGTTTTAGAGAAAAAGAGGCAATGATTACCTTTGAAAGTATCCATTTTAAAGTCCATAGGAGGGGCCAGTGCTGTGGCATAGAGGGTAAAGTCGCTGCCCACAGTGCTGGTATCTCATATGCATTCCGGTTTGAAACCCAACTGCTCCAGTTCCTATCCAGCTCTCTGCTGTGGCCTGGGAAAGCAGTAGAAGATGGCCCAAATGCTTGGGCCTGTACATCTGCACAGGAGACCGGGAAGAAGCTCCTGCTTCCTGGCTTTGGATTGGCCCAGCTCTGCCCATTTTGGCCATTTGGGGAGTGAACCAGCTGATGGAAGATCTCTCTCTCTCTCTCTCTCTCTCACCCTCTCACTCTCTCACTTTCTCTGCCATTTTGTAACTCCACCTTTCAAATAAATAAATAGATCTTAGAAAAAGTCCATAGGAACTTAATAGGAAGTCCCTAAAAGAAAAATACCATATACTTTCCCTGATCTGTGGTAACTAATAGAGAAAAAAATCAATGTATATAAGCTAAAGTGACATTTTGAGATTCAGTGATTGTTTATAGCCCTTGTCTCTCTACTGTTGAGGAACAGTATTTTTTTCCCTAGTACTATATGTTGAATTCTTTACTCAATGTAGGGTTAATCTTATGAGTATAAAATAAACTGGAAGTACATCATTGTAGAAATTAAAAGAAGGAGAGGCCAGTGCTGTGGCTTAGCCATATAAGAGCCTGTTCAAGTCCCAGATGCTCCACTTCTAATCCAGCCCTCTGCTATCGTCTGGGAAAGGAGTGGAGGATGGCCCAAGTCCTTGGGCCTCTGCACCTGTGTGGGAGACCCAGAAGAAGCTCCTGGCTCCTGGCTTTTGCTCAGCTCTGGCCTTGTGGCCAACGGGGAATGAACCAGTGAATGGAGGACCTCTCTCTCTCTCTCTCTCTTTCTCTCTCTCTCTCTCTGCCTCTCTGTAACTCTGCCTTTTAAATAAATAAATAAATCTTTTAAAAAATAAGAAAGGAACAAGAAAGGAAGAAGGGAGGGAGAGTAAGGTAAAAGTATCACTATGCTCTTTAATCTGAATATATAAAATACATGAAATTTTTTCACCTTAAAAATTAAAATTTAAATTAAAAATAAATGTAGAACTTAATAAAAAAGAAGTATGAGTAAACAGCAAATGTTATTTATGTGGTCACAAGACATGTTAACCTGTAGTAGTTGGAGACCAGGAAGGATCCAGACTTCTATCTTTAGCAGTTGCTTATTGTCTCTTTAAAATTTATCTCTTAGTATTGAAGGATATAAACTTGAATGAAAATTTTGGAGGAAGATATCCTAGAATACAATCAGATGTCACATATGTCTTGTTAGAAAAGTATATATTGATCTACATTATGTCATAGAATATGTGAATTTGAAGGTATTAAAGAGATCATTTCATAGATGAAGAAATGAGCCAAGAAAGGCTAAGAAACTTGTATAAAGTTACTTAGGAACAAAACCAGAAATAGAATCTCAGGTCCTGATTCCTAGTTTGTTGCTAGTTCCATGCTATTGTTGGCTTACAGAATTGGGATTACCACCTCTGTTTTTATTTTCAAAAATATTTATTTAATTACTTCAAAGGCAGAGTTAGAGAGACAGAGAGACAGAGAGAGACAGAGAGACAGAGAGAGAGAGGAAAATCAATCTCTCCAATCTCTGGTTCACTCCCCAAATGGCCTCAATGTCTGGCTGGGCCAGGAAGAATCTAGGAGCTTGCAACTCTATCTGGTCTCCCACCTGGGTGGTCAGGGCCCAAGAACTTGGGGCATCTTCTGCTGCTTTACCAGTTATATTACAAAGGAGGTGGATCAGAAGTGGAGTAGCCAGAACTTGAATGGGCACTCCAATGGGACATTGGTGTTGCAGGTGGTGGCTTAACTGGCTGCACCACGATGCTCATCCTGGATTAGCAGTCCTTTCTGTGATTTTTTTCACAATCATTAACACCACTGATCTTTAATTAAAATGTCATCATTATTTAAATCTTTCCTTGTAGGACTGAGGAAAAGAATTGCAAGAAATTTTAAAAAATAGCTTTTTTTATTTTTTGAGAATCATGAAGTATTTCTCAATGGGCCTTGATGACACATTAAGGAGTAATGTAGCAAATATAAAAGAACTACAGTAGTCAAAATAGATTTTGATAGAATTAAATATAAAGAAATTAAAGATTATGCTTTCTTTTGTACATCCATATCATAAAGTGTTGTACAGACAAACTAAAGATGGCACTCTTACTGGCTCTTCTCTGGGAACATCAGCATTTTCTCTGGCCTGTTGAATAGATACATCTAGTGTACATCTGTAAGTGAGAGCAAGGTGTTTACATCCTGGTCTTTTCAAAGGTGACAAAAAGATTGAGTGCTGCTTATCAATGGTCAATCTGGCTAATAATCCTTTGAATTTTTTTTTAACTTTTATTTAATGAATATAAATTTCCAAAGTACGATTTATGGATTACAATGGATTCCCCCCCATACCATCCCTCCCACCCACAACCCTCCCCTTTCCTACTCCCTCTCCCCTTCCATTCACATCAAGATTCATTTTCGATTATCTTAATATACAGAAGATCAGCTTAGTATACATTAAGTAAGGATTTCAACAGCTTGCTCCCACACAGAAACATAAAGTGAAAAATAATAGATGATTTTTTTTTTAAATGATGATGAAATCAGATCAGACCTATTGTCATGTTTAATCCCAGTGAGAGTCAAGTTGGGAGTTGATAATTTCTTTTTTTTTTTTTTTTTTTACAGAGGATCAGTTTAGTATACATTAAGTAAAGATTTCAACAGTTTGCACCCCCATAGAAACACAGAGTGAAATATATTGTTTGAGTACTCGTTATAGCATTAAATCTCAATGCACAGCACATTAAGGACAGAGATCCTACATGAGGAGTAAGTGCACAGTGACTCCTGTTGTTGACTTTACCAATTGACACTCCTGTCTATGGCATCAGTAATCTCCCTATGCTCCAGTCATGAGTTTCCAAGGCTATGGAAGCCCTCTGAGTTCTCCGATTCTTATTTTGTTTAGACAAGGTCATAGTCAAAGTGGAGGTTCTCTCCTCCTTTCAGAGAAAGGTACCTCCTTATTTGAAGACCTGTTCTTTCCACTGGGATCTCACTCACAGAGATCTTTTGCCAGCGTATCTTGGCTTTCCATGCCTGAAATACTCTCATGGGCTTTTCAGCCAGCTCCGAATGCCTTTAGGGCTGATTCTGAGGCCAGAGTGCTATTTAGGACATCTGCCATTCTATGAGTCTGCTGAGTATCTCACTTCCCATGTTAATCCTTTGAATTTAAAAAGGAGTCCAGTCTTTTCCTCTGGCTGTTTTAAAGATTTTTATTTTGGTTTTCAGTTTATTAGTATATTTACAAATTGTTTTTACTTTTAATGGTCCCTCTGTGTTTATAGTGCTTTTTGAATCTGTGACTAATATTTTTTGTTAGTATTGGACACATCTCAGCTTATAGCTTTTCAGATACTGTTTGTACTTTTTCTTTCTCCTTTCCATTCTCCAAATGCATGAATGAGAGGTCTTCAGAAAGTTCATAGGAAATGTGTATTATGAGAAGATTCTGGATGAAATTCAAATTTTCTGTTTCAAAATGAACTTTTAACTCCACTTACTGCGAGCTTTTTGAATTACCCTATGTGTCCCCATATGGC
Organism: Oryctolagus cuniculus; assembly: GCF_964237555.1. Taxonomy (NCBI): domain Eukaryota; kingdom Metazoa; phylum Chordata; class Mammalia; order Lagomorpha; family Leporidae; genus Oryctolagus; species Oryctolagus cuniculus. Next base: position 9,689,729 of record NC_091437.1, read on the forward strand.
ATTTGAAATTTATATATTGATTTCTGTATGTTCTATCTCTCATACCCCTCTACCACACCCCAGATTATGGCTTGGACATTTTATTCTTATCTTTCTCCATGTAACTATCTCTCTCTAACTATGTTTAAAATTGTTAAACATCTTATGGTGACATAGTGATTCTGGAATTTTCTTTTGAGTTGTGTTTGTTGTAGATTAAGTTATTTTCTCAGTTATATTTGCATGATTGCTTAGTTATTTTTATCTTTTTTTTTAAAATGATGATGAAATCAGATCAGATCTATTGTCATGTTTAATCCCAGTGAGAGTCAAGTTGGGAGTTGATAATTTCTTCTTCTTCTTCTTCTTCTTCTTTTTTTTTTTTTTTTTTTTTACAGAGGATCAGTTTAGTATACATTAAGTAAAGATTTCAACAGTTTGCACCCCCATAGAAACACAAAGTGAAATATATTGTCTGAATACTCGTTATAGCATTAAATCTCAATGTACAGCACATTAAGGACAGAGATCCTACATGAGGAATAAGTGCACAGTGACTCCTGTTGTTGACTTTACAAATTGACACTCCTGTCTATGGCATCAGTAATCTCCCTATGCTCCAGTTATGAGTTTCCAAGGCTATGGAAGCCCTCTGAGTTCTCCTACTCTTGTCTTGTTTAGACAAGGTCATAGTCAAAGTGGAGGTTCTCTCCTCCTTTCAGAGAAAGGTACCTCCTTATTTGAAGACCTGTTCTTTCCACTGGGATCTCACTCACAGAGATCTTTTGCCAGAGTGTCTTGGCTTTCCATGCCTGAAATACTCTCATGGGCTTTTCAGCCAGATCCGAATGCCTTTAGGGCTGATTCTGAGGCCAGAGTGCTGTTTAGGACATCTGCCATTCTATGAGTCTGCTGAGTATCTCACTTCCCATGTTGGATCACTCTCCCCTTTATTTATTCTATCGGTTAGTGTTAGCAGATACTAGACTTGTTTATGTGCTCCCTTTGACTCTTAGTCCTTTCATTATGATCAATTGTGAACTGAAATTGATCACTTGGACTAGTGAGATGGCATTGGTACATGCCACCTTGATGGGATTGAATTGGAATCCCCTGGTATGTTTCTAACTCTACCATTTGGGGCAAGTCAGCTTGAGCATGTCCCAAATTATACATCTCTTCCCCCTCTTATTCCTACTCCTATGTTTACCAGGGATCACATTTCAGTTAATTTTCAACACTTAAGAATAACTGTGTGATAATTACAGAATTAAACCAGTCATATTAAGTAGAACAGACAAAAAAACTACTAAGAGGGATAATGTATTAAGTTGTTCATTAACAGTCAGGGCTATGCTGATCAAGGCACCATTTCTCATAGTGTCCATTTCACTTCAGGAGGTTTCCTTTTTGGTGTTCAGTCAGTTGTCACCGATCAGGGAGAACATATGGTATTTGTCCCTTTGGGACTGGCTTACTTCACTCAGCATGATGTGTTCCAGATTCCTCCATTTTGTTGCAAATGACTGGATTTCGTTGTTTCTTACTGCAGTATAGTATTCTAAAGAGTACATATCCCATAATTTCTTTATCCAGTCTACCGTTGATGGGCATTTAGGTTGGTTCCAGGTCTTAGCTATTGTGAATTGAGCTGCAATAAACTTTAGGGTGCAGACTGCTTTTTAGTTTGCCAATTTAAATTCCTTTGGGTAAATTCCAAGGAGTGGGATGGCTGGGTCAAAGGGTAGGGTTATCTTCAGGTTTCTGAGGAATCTCCAGACTGACTTCCATAGTGGCTTCACCAGTTTGCATTCCCACCAACAGTGGGTTAGTGTCCCTTTTTCCCCACATCCTCTCCAGCATCTGTTGTTGGTAGATTTCTGCATGTGAGCCATTCTAACCGGGGTGAGGTGAAACCTCATTGTGGTTTTGATTTGCGTTTCCCTGATTGCTAATGACCTTGAACATTTTTTCATGTGCCTGTTGGCCATTTGGATTTCCTCTTTTGAAAAATGTCTATTGAGGTCCTTGGCCCATCTCTTAAGTGGGTTGTTGGTTTTGTTTTTGTGGAGTTTCTTGATCTCTTTGTAGATTCTGGTTATTAACCCTTTATCTGTTGCATAGTTTGCAAATATTTTTCCCATTCTGTTGGTTGCCTCTTCACTTTCCTGACTGTTTCTTTTGCAGTACAGAAACTTCTCAATTTGATGCAATCCCAATAGTTGATTTTGGCTTTGACTGCCTGTGCCTCCCGGGTCTTCTCCAGAAATTCCTTGCCTGTGCCAATATCTTGAAGGGTTTCTCCAATGTTCTCTAGTAACTTGATGGGGTCAGGTCGTAGATTTAGGTCTTTAATCCTTGTTGAGTGGATTTTTGTGTAAGGTGTAAGGTAGGGGTCTTGCTTCATGGTTCTGCACGTGGAAATCCAGTTTTCCCAGCACCATTTATTGAATAGACTGTCCTTGCTCCAGGAATTAGTTTTAGATCCTTGATCAAATATAAGTTGGCTGTAGATGTTTGGATTGATTTATGGTGTTTATATTCTGTTCCATTGGTCTATCCATCTGTTTCTGTACCAGTACCATGCTGTTTTGTTTACAACTGCCCTGTAGTATGTCCTGAAATCTGGAATTGTGATGCCTCCAGCTTTGTTTTTGTTGTACAAGATTGCTTTAGCTATTCGAGGTCTCTTGTGCCTCCATATAATTTTCAGCACCATTTTTTCCAGATCTGAGAAGAAGGTCTTCGGTATCTTGATTGTTATTGCATTGAATCTATAAATTGCTTTTGGGAGAATGGACATTTTGAGGATATTGATTCTTCCAATCCATGAGCATGGAAGATTTTTCCATTTTTTGTATCCTCTTTTATTTCTTTCCTTAAGGTTTTGTAATTCTCATTGTAGAGATCTTTAACGTCCTTGGTTAAGTTTATTCCAAGGTATTTGATTGTTTTTGTAGCTATTGTGAATGGGATTGATCTTAGAAGTTCTTCCTCAGCCATGGCATTGTCTGTGTATACAAAGGCTATTGATTTTTGTGCATTGATTTTATATCCTGCTACTTTGCCAAACTCCTGTATGAGTTCCAATAGTCTCTTAGTAAAGTTCTTTGGGTCCCCTAAATAAAGAATCATGTCATCTGCAAAGAGGGATAGTTTGACTACTTCTTTCCCAATTTGTATCCCTTTAATTTCTTTTTCTTGCCTAATAGCTCTAGTCATTTATATCTTAATGCTCTTGTCTCTAGAACCCTCACTTGATTGTTTGTATCGCCTGTTGTTTCTCTTGGACTTTAGACATACAATCTTCACCTGAAGAAGTATGTATGTATTTTGAGGATAATGATAATGTTGTTTGCTGTAAGAAATAATCTATGTTTATTTCTGTTACAGTTAGGGATGCTGGCAATTCCAAACCAGTTTAATTCAATCAGGGATTGAAATAATTCAAAACTGTGGTTCATTCGACATGTAAATGATTTTATTTCTAATTTCTATTTATTGCTAAGATATCAAACTTCATGATTCCAGTCCCAAATCTGGATAGTTTGCCAGGGCACCCTACCTCTGGCTGCCCTTGGTTGATTTTTGTTCATCCTTGATGTTCAGTCTTGTGTGTGTAGCCTCATGAGTGTAATGAAAGTTCTTGGTGTCTCAGGAATTTCTGTTGTAATGGGAAAATATCCTTAAGACACAAGCAGCCTGTACATTTCATGTTATCAATCTTGATTTCCTTCTTTATCTGGATTTTGTTATCATAAGTCTTTAGTTCCTTGGAAGTTTTTTTAATGCTATTACATAAATTTTGTTTTATTTTACTCAGTGTCTTTTCTGTAATGAAACATATTGGTCCTAGTTATCTAGTCTTCCATTGCTGAAGTGAATCTCCCAAATCTGTCGTATTTTCATATACCTGTCAGGTTTTCATTTTTGTAACATCAGGACTGTTTATTTTTATTTATTTATTTATTTATTTTTAAAGATTGATTTATTTTACTTGAAAGTCAGTGTTACATAGGAGAGAAGGAGAGGCAGAGAGAGAGAGAGAAGTCTTCCATCCACTGGTTCACTCCTCAGTAAGCCACAATGGATGGAGCTGCGCTGATCCGAAGCCAGGAGCCAGGAGCTTCTTTTGGGTCTCCCTTGCAGTGCAGGGGCCCAAGGGTTTTGGCCATCCTCTACTGCTTTCCCAGGCCATAGCAGACAGCTGGATCGGAAGTGGAGCAGCTGGGACTTTAACTGGTGCCCATATGGGAAGCTGGCACTTCAGGCAGTGGCTTTACCTGCTGCTCCGCAGCACTGGCCCCAAGACTGTTTATGTTTAAATAGGAGATGGAGCTGCTGTGTGTTCCTCCTGCCATTTCACTAGCAATACAGACATGCAACATAGCTAAAAAGAAACTCAGGTTGGGAGCGGTAAGATGGCTGAATAGGAAGGGAGCACACTGATAGTCTGGGGAGAGACAGTTTAATAAAAGTGGAGATACTGCAGGTTCAAGGAAGAGTAGGGGAAGAAACAGCAGAGGAAACTCTTCCGGAACTAGTGATTCACAGTGGACCTGCATGGAGAGCATGGGAACCCACAGTTCGGGACACCAGCGGCAGACTCAACACACCAGCGCTGGAACGCGAGGTGAGCCGAACCTCAATAGCCCGAGACACCGGCAGGCAAGCGGAAAGAGGAGACTAGAGGGAACGACCCCGTGGGGAAAAGTTCACCAGGCCAACTAGAAAAGAGAGAGAGAAAAAAAAAAGTGACCAATACGGACACAAGTTTCTCTCCGCTCACCTCTCAAAGGCGAGCAAGACAAAGAGCAGACACCATCTTGGACATATGTCAAAAGCAGGGTGATCTCAGGTCTGCACCAGCCCTGAGCCTAGCAGAAAAACCTAACTCTGGGGGTGGGTGTGTGTGTGTATGAATTAACAGGAGATTAGAACCTAGTGAATGTGTGGTGCTACTGAACTGAGACTGTGAAAAAAGAGACAGTGGGGGAGAGAACTCATGTAATTCACGTGAGTATTCTCCAGAGATGCTACAATTCGGTAACCTTGGCAACCCAGTGGGAGACTGCAGGAGAATTTGAGCCCACACTGAGGACAGGACAGATTCCCTGTGTGGTCCTTGGGAAAGAGCTTCCAATCTCTGGTTCTTGTGGGTATATCATTTGCCTGCTAACTACTTCCAATTTCATTCAGCTGTGTGGAATTACTTCCCTTTTGAATCAAAAAAAAAAAAAAAAAAAAGAGAGAGAGAGAGATTTACCACCCCTAACCTGGGAGTGTCACCGTTGGCACACCCTTAACCCTGAGGAACCAAACAAAGCTCTCAGGCCACACCCATCTCAAGCCTCTAAGGCTCCATCAAAAACAGACAGTCCACTTACTCTAGAGTCATAGTATAACAAGAAAAAACACCACAGTGAAGAAACCAAAGAATATCTCCAATATGCCAAACAACAAATGCAGAAACCGAGATAACAAGGACAAGGAAGACACTATGATGCCCCCAAATGAAATAGACACCCCAATTCAAGATTATGAAGATGATGAGATAGAAGAAATGCAAGAAGCAGATCTCAAACAATTGATAAGAACATTAAGAAGTTCTCAAAAGCAAATTCTTGAACTACAGAAATCCTTAATGGACAAGATAGAAAATCTTTCTCATGAAAATGAAATATTAAGGAGGAATCAAAATGAAATGAAACAACTAGTACAACAGGAAACTGTGATAGTGACAAGAAATCATAATGAAATGAAGAATTCAATAGACCAAATGACAAACACATTAGAGAGCCTTAAAAACAGAATGGGTGAAGCAGAAGAGAGAATATCGGACTTGGAAGACAGAGAACAGGAGAGGATACAGTCAAACCAAAGAAGAGAAGAGGAAATTAGAATCTAAAAAATATTGTGGGGAATCTACAGGATACTATTAAAAACCCAACATTCGGGTTCTAGGAATTGCTGAAGGCATGGAGAGGGAGAAAGGATTAGAATGCCTTTTTAGTGAGATACTAGCAGAAAATTTCCCAGGTTTGGAGAAGAACAGAGACATCCTAGTACAGGAAGCTCATAGAACCCCTAATAAACATGACCAAAAGATATCCTCACCACGACATGTTGTAATTAAACTCACCACAGTTAAAAAGAAAGATGTGCAAGAGAGAAACGTCAGATTACTTTCAGAGGATCTCCAATTAGACTCACAGCAGACTTCTCACCAGAAACCCTACAAGCTAGAAGGGAATGGCGAGACATAGCCCAGGTACTAAGAGAGAAAAACTGCCAGCCCAGAATATTATATCCTGCAAAGCTCTCATTTGTGAATGAAGGTGAAATAAGGACCTTTCATAGCAAACAGAAATTGAAAGAATTTGTCACCACTCATCCAGCCCTGCAAAATTGGCCAGTAGAATGCAACAATACATCAGAATGGTCATCCACCCAGACCAAGTGGGATTTATCCCTGGTATGCAGGGATGGTTCAATGTGCTCAAAACAATCAACATGATACACCACATTAACAAACTACAGAAGAAAAACCATATGATTATCTCAATAGATGCAGAGAAAGCATTTGATAAAATACAACACCCTTTCATGATGAAAACTCTAAGCAAACTGGGTATGGAAGAAACATTCCTCAATACAATCAAAGCAATTTATGAAAAACCCACGGCCAACATCCTATTGAATGGGGAAAAGTTGGAAGCATTTGCACTGAGATCTGGTACCAGACAGGGATGCACACTCTCACCACTGCTATTCAATATAGTTCTGGAAGTTTTACCCAGAGCTATTAGGCAAGAAAAAGAAATTAAAGGGATACAAATTGGGAAAGAAGTAGTCAAACTATCCCTCTTTGCAGATGACATGATTCTTTATTTAGGGGATCCAAAGAACTCTACTAAGAGACTATTGGAACTCATACAGGAGTTTGGCAAAGTAGCAGGATATAAAATCAATGCACAAAAATCAATAGCCTTTGTCTACACAGGCAATGCCACAACTGCAAAAGAACTTCTATGGTCTATCCCATTCACAATAGCTACAAAAACAATCAAATACCTTGGAATAAACTTAACCAAGGACATTAAGGATCTCTACGATGAGAATTACAAAACCTTAAGGAAAGAAATAAAAGAGGATACAAAAAATGGAAAAATCTTCCATGCTCATAGATTGGAAGAATTAATATCATCAAAGTTTCCATTCTCCCAAAAGCAATTTACAGATTCAATGCAATACCAATGAAAATACCAAAGACATTCTTCTCAGACCTGTAAAAAATGATGCTGAAATTCATATGGAGACACAGGAGACCTCGAATAGCTAAAGCAATCTTGTACAACAAAAACAAAGCCAGAGGCATCACAATACCAGATTTCAGGACATACTACAGGGCAGTTATAAACAAAACAGCATGGTACTGGTACAGAAACAGATGGATAGACCAATGGAACAGAATATAAACACCATAAATCAATCCAAACATCTACAGCCAATTATTTTTGATCAAGGATCCAACACCAATCCCTGGAGCAAGGATAGTCTATTCAATAAATGGTGCTGAAAAAACTGGATTTCCACGTGCAGAACCATGAAGCAAGACCCCTACCTTTCACCTCACACAAAAATCCACTCAACGTGGATTAAAGACCTAAATCTACGACCCAACACCATCAAATTATTAGAGAGCATTGGAGAAACTCTGCAAGATATAGGTACTGGCAAAGACTTCTTGGAAAACACCCCAGAAGCACAGGCAGTCAAAGCCAAAATTAACTATTGGGATTGCATCAAATTGAGAAGTTTCTGTACTGCAAAAGAAACAGTCAGGAAAGTGAAGAGGCAACCAACAGAATGGGAAAAATATTTGCAAACTATGCAACAGATAAAGGGTTGATAACCAGAATCTTCAAAGAAATCAAGAAACTCCACAAAAACAAAACCAACAACCCAATTAAGAGATGGGCCAAGGACCTCAATAGACATTTTTCAAAAGAGGAAATCCAAATGGCCAGCAGACACTTGAAAAAATGTTCAAGATCACTAGCAATCAGGGAAATGGAAATCAAAACCACAATGAGGTTTCACCTCACCCCGGTTAGAATGCCTCACATTCAGAAATCTACCAACAACAGATGCTGGAGAGGATGTGGGGAAAAAGGGACACTAACCCACTGTTGGTGGGAATGCAAACTGGTAAAGCCACTATGGAAGTCAGTCTGGAGATTCCTCAGAAACCTGAATATAACCCTACCGTTTGACCCAGCCATCCCACTCCTTGGAATTTACCCAAAGGAGTTTAAATTGGCAAACAAAAAAGTGGTCTGCACCCTAATGTTTATTGCATCTCAATTCACAATAGCCAAGACCTGGAACCAACCCAAATGCCCATCAACAGTAGACTGGATAAAGAAATTATGGGACATGTACTCTATAGAATACTATACAGCAGTCAAAAACAACGAAATCCGGTCATTTGCAACAAGATGGAGGAATCTGGAAAACATTATGCTGAGTGAACTAAGCCAATCCCAAAGGGACAAATATCATATGTTCTCCCTGATGGGCAACAACTAACTGAGCACCAAAGGGGAAACCTGTTGAAGTGAAATGGATACTATGAGAAACAGTGACTCTAGTCCTGACTGTTGATGTACAATGTAATACTTTATCCATTTTAGTATTTTCTCTTTGTTTTGTTCTGGTACTATTGGTTGAACTCTGTGATTAACACACAATTATTCTTAGGTGTTTAAATTTTAACTGATAAGTGATCCCTGTTAAATATAAGAGTGGGAATAAGAGAGGGAGGAGATGTACAATTTGGGACATACTCAATCGGACTTGCCCCAAATGGTGGAGTTAGAATCATGCCAGGGGATCCCAATTCAATCCCATCAAGGTGGCATGTACCAATGCCATCTCACTAGTCCAAGTGATCAATTTCAGTTCGCAGTTGATCACAGTGATAGGTCTAAGAGTCAAAGGGATCACACAAACAAGTCTAGTGTTTGCTAATACTAGCTGATAGAATCAAAAAGGGAGAGAACGATCCATCATGGGAAGTGGGATACACAGTAGACTCATAGAATGGCAGATGTCCTAAATAGCACTCTGTTCTCAGAATCAACCCTTAAGGCACTTGGATCTGGCCGAAGAGCCCATGAGAGTATTTCAGGCCTTGAAATCCAATGTACTCTGGAAAAAAAGAAGACCTAAATAGAAGATCTCTGTGAGTGAGATCCCAGTGGAAAGGACAGGGCCATCAAAGAAGGAGGTACCTTTCTCTGAAGGGAGGAGAGAACTTCCACTTTGACTATGACCCTGTCGGAATAAGATCGAAGTCAGCGAACTCAAAAGGCTTCCATAGCCTTGGCAACTCATGAATAGAGCCTAGGGAGATTACTGACGCCATAAACAAGAGTGTCAAATTGTTAAGTCAACAACAGGAGTCACTGTGTACTTACTTCTCATGTGGGATCTGTCCTTAGTGTGTTGTCCAATGTGAAGTAATGCTATAACTAGTACTGAAACAGTATTTTACACTTTGTGTTTCTGTGTGGGTGCAAACTGATGAAATCTTTACTTACTATATACTAAATCGATCTTCTGTATATAAAGATAATTGAAAATGAATCTTGATGTGAATGGAATGGGAGAGGGAGCGGGAGATGGGAGGGGTGTGAGTGGATGAAATTATGGGGGGAGGGGAAGCCATTGTAATCCATTAACTGTACTTTGGAAATTTATATTTACTAAATAAAAAATAAATAAAAAATAATAATGTGAAAAAATAGATCTTTTGTTAAAAAAAGAAACTCAGCTGAGTTTTTGTCTATATTCTTTTGAAGGTTTGCATGTTGAAGTTAAGAAATGGTTAGGAGTGAGGGAAATATAGTATGGTGTATTTCTCGGTGACTTATTTAATATCAAGATTTCTGCTGCTCAAAATTTGTTTACTGAAGAAGTTTTATTTCCTGATTACATATTTTTGTTGTGGAATATAATTGGAAATTACAGCATCTTTCTTTTAAATGTATTATTGAAAATTGTATATTGTTAACTGAAATCATATTAAGAATCAACTTTTGCATAATTAAAATAATCAGAGGCTAGCATTGTGATGTAGCAGGTTAAGCTGCCCACTGTTATGTCAGCATCCCATGTGGGCACTGGTTCATGTCCCAGCTGCTCCACTTCCAGTCCAGCTCCCTGTTAATGCCCTGGGAAAAGCAGCAGAAATGGTCCAAGTACCATCCATGTGAGAGATTTGGAGGAAGCTTCTGGCTTCTGGCTTCCGCTTGGCCAAGCCCTGGCCATTGTGGCTGTTTGGGGGAGTGATCCCATGGATGGAAGATTGATCTCTCTCTTTCTCTCTGACTCTGCCTTTCAAGTTAAGAAATAAATATTTTATAAATAAATAAATAAATAAATAATCATGTCCAGTCTTTAGGATACTCTAAGTGAAAGCAAAAGTTATTTACTATTGTAAATAATTTGCTATTGCATAAAAACATTAGGTATATACATACTAAGGTACTTCATAAAGTTTGTGGAAAAACTGAATTAAAATATATATTTGTTTTGATCTAAACATTTTGTTTTGATCTAAACATTTGTTTTGATCTAAACATCTTTTCATAATATGCATTTTATATTAACTCTTTGAAGGGCCTTCTCATATATTTCATTTACTGTTCCTTTGGCACACAAATTGAATTACTCAGAATAGATTAGTATCCATAAAACCACCACCTGACTTGGAAGCCAGGACAGTATCAGTAACTTCCCCCTACCTATTTGTTTCTCTCATCGGTCTTTCTGTGTCCTGAGGTAACTACTTTCCTGGAGTTGTATTTTATGTATGTGCCTAAACAATAAATCACTTAATTTTAGTTGTTTTACAATTGTCATCTAGAGCCTTGGTCTTTTCAAAGTCAGAGTAGTTATTGCTAAGCAAGTATTTATTGCCAAGCTAAATGAGTGGAGGGCTAACATACCAGGTATCTCAGCTCATTTCTGATTCCTTCCCAAGGAAAACAGAACTTTACTTCTTGTTAAGGCTCACATCAAAACAGTTAGAACTTCAGCATACATACTAAAAAGCATTTGTGGGTGGAATAATTCTGCTTTTATTGTTTTACTTTGCCAGGTCTCTAGATGGTTTATAAAAGCAGCTAAATTCATGCAGGCTACAAATAACTACTATGAATTTTATGCCTGGCGTACAAAGGCAATGCTTTGCTAGCTGACCTGAATTCTATTCCTATATGTTATTCTTCATTGCCTTCAGCACCTAGGGAGGGGACTTTGGAGGAATTTACTGCTTGGAGTCAAATGAATTGTCCACTGAGTTTTCTCCTCCCATCCAGCTTCATGGATTTGTATGTGCTCTGAATATGGTAACTTTATCAATTCTGACAGTGGTTTTGGTATCAAAGACTGAAACTCTGGCTTCATTCATAGAGGCATAGAGACATTTGTTGACAAAAAAAGAATAAAAGTATAGATGCTCTTAGTATGTAGTAAATGATGCAAAAACCAGCAAGAATTACTGTGAGCCTAGAGTTTAAGATGGAAATTAAAATAGATTGTGCCTCATACATTCTAGATCTGGAATGGTTTTATTCAGAATTTAAGAAGAATGTCTAGCTTAAAAAATATTCTTTGTTTCCATAATAATTTCAGCATCATTATTTTTCCTATATCTGAGAGGAATGTCCTTGGTATTTTGATGGGTATATCATTGAATTTATAAGTTGCTTTCAGTAGTTTGGGCATTTTGATGATACTGATTCTTCCAATACATGAACATGGAAGATTTTTCCATTTTTTTGTGTGTTTTGTTCTATTTATTTCTTTAATGTTTTGTAATTCTCATCATAGAGATCTTTGATGTCCTTGGTTAAATTTATTCCAGGGTATTTGATTTTTCTTTTGTAGCTATTGTGGATGGTACTGATTCTACAAGTTCTTTCCCAGCCATGGCATTGTCTGTGTATACAAAAGCTATTGGTTTTTGTGTGTTGATTTTATATCCTGCCATTTTACCAAACTCTTTTACTCATGCCAGTAGTCTCTCTAATCCCCTATATATACAACCATGTCATCTGCAAATAGGGATAGTTTGACCTTCTCCTTCCCAATTTCATTCCTGTGAGTTCTTTTTCTTGCATGGAAACACAAGAGTCCCAAATAGTTAAAGCAGTCTTATACAGCAAAAAACAAAGCTGTAGACATCACAATACCAGATTTCAATACTTACTATAGGGCAGCTATAATAAAAACAACCCAGTACTAGTACTAAAACAGACAGACAGACCAATGGAACAGAATAGGAACTCCCGAAGTCAACCTACGCATCTGCAACCAAATTACCTTTGATAAAGCAACTAAAATCAATCCCTGGAGCAAGTAATGTCTTCAACAAGAGGTGCTGGGAAAATTGGATCTCCATATGCAGAAGTATGAAGTAAGACCCCTATCTTACACCTTACACAAAAATCCATTCAAAAATGGGGCCAGCACCATGGTGCAGTAGGTTAATCCTCTGCCTGCGGCGCCAGCATCCCATATGGGTGCCAGTTCTAGTCCCAGCTGCTCCTCTTCCAATCCAGCACTCTGCTGGTGTCCTGGGAAAGCAGTAGAAGATAGCTAAAGTGCTTGGGCCCCTGCACCTGCGTGGGAGACCTGGAGGAAGCTCTTGGCTCCTGGCTTCAGATCGGAGTAGCTCCAGCCATTGCAGCCAGTTGGGGAGTGAACCAACGGAAGAAAGACCTCTCTCTCTCTCTCTCTCTCTCTCTCTCTCTCTCTCTCTCTCTCTCTGTAACTCTACCTCTCAAATAAATAAAAATCTTAAAAAAATCTAGTTTCTAAAAAAAATCCACTCAAAATGGATCAAACACCTAAATCTATGACCTGATACTATTAAATTGTTAGAGAACATTGAGGAAACCCTGCAAGATAATGGCATAGGAAAAGAGTTCTTGGGTAAGACCCCAGAGGCACAGGCAGTCAAACCCAAAATTGACAAATGAGATTACATCAAACTGAAAAGCTTCCGCACTGCAAAATAAAAATTCAGCAAAGTGAAGAGGCAACTGACACAGAATGGAAGAAAATATTTGCAAACTACGAAACTGATAAAGGATTAACTTTCAGAATATATATAGAGCTCAAGAAACTAAACTAAACAAAACAACCTAGTTAAGAAATGGGCAAAGGACTTAAACAGACATTTTTCAAAAGAGGAAATCCAGAAGACCAACAGACATGTGAAAAAATGCTCAAGATCATTAGCTGTCATGGAAATGCCAATCAAAACCACAATGAAGGGGTTCACCTCACCCCTGTTAGAATGGCTGTCATACAAAAATCAACAAACAACATATGCTGTCGAGGATGTGTGGAAAATGGTACCCAAATCCGCTGCTGGTGGGAATGTAAACTGGTACAGCCACTGTGGAAGATAGTATGGAGATATCTCAGAAATATGAATATAGACCTGCCATAGGACCCAGCCATCTCACTTCTGGGATTTTACCAAAAGCAAATGAAATCAGCGTATGAAAGCATTATCTGTGTTCCATGTTTATTGCAGCTCAGTTAACAATAGCTAAGATACAGAATCAACGAAAATGTCTGTCAACTGAAGACTGGATGTAGAAATTATGGTGTGTGTACACCATGAAATACTATGCAGCATTGAAAAAATGAGATGCTGAAATTTGCAACAAAATGATTGAAACTGGAAAACATTATACTTAGTGAAATAAGTCAGTCCCCAAAGGACATATACCATACTGTATGTTCTTCCTTATCTGTGGTAACTAATAGAGCACCTAAAAGGTAACCTGTAGAAGTGAAATTGACACTTTGAGATGCGATGACTTTGAATAGTCCTGGTCTCGACTGTTGAGGAACAGTATTTTTTTCTTTTTTCCTACTATTTGTTGAACTCTTTGTATAGAGTTAATCTTATATGTATAAGGTTAATTGAAAATAGATCTTAGTAAAAAGTAAGAATGGGACCAGGAGGGGTGAGAAAGAAGGATGGGAGTGTGGGTGTGAGGGTGGGTAGGGTGGGAAGGATCACATTGTTCCCAAAGTTGTATTTATGAAATTCATAAAGTTTATTTATCCTAAATAAAAGGTTTCTGGGAAAAAAAGAAAAGCCAAGAAAAAGAAAAGTATGCTTTGGGTTTATTATTAGAATCAGAATTTTGGGAAGAATGAAAGGAGGTTTTTTTTTTTTTTTTTTTTGAGAAAGATTGAAATCTTAGAGGTCCAACTGACTAGCTGTGACAAATTAAAGAAGATAAGCTCCCTATTAACTTTTGAAAATGAGAGTATCAAAGTGGGAAATATTTTAATTATTAGAGGATTAGGGAAGTTGCTTGGAATCTAAGAAACCTGATTGTGGCAAAGTAGCAGGGTCTCAGAGACTATTTTGGAATTGTTATGCTGATCAATGATTTACTGTTGTCCCGGATCTAATAGACTGAGAGGTCCTCTTAAACTTGCCTTTAATGAGACTTTAATAGGAATGAACTGCTATGTTTTGGGTGCAGTTTATTGTGTTCTCCACTGATTTCTGTGTTGAAATGTTATCTCCATTGTAAGATATTAACAGGGTGGAAACTTAATCCCACTATGTTGATTGGAGGTGGGGCCTTTGGGAGGTGATTGAGATTAGATGAGGTCATTAGCATGGAGCCTCCATGATTGCATCTAGTGGCTTTCTAAGGATGGCCAGAAAGACACATAAGTGTGTATGCACATTGTCTCTAGCCATGTGTTGTTCTGTGTGGCCTCAGGACGCTGGCAGCAAGAAGGGTATCACCAGATGTGTTCCCTTGACCTTGTACCTCCACAATTATGAGCCAAGAGGAACCTTCCTTCTTGATACTTTGCCAGTCTATGGTGGTGTGTTTTAGCAACAGAAAACAGATGAAAATGCTAACTGTATTATTATATAATATTATGATTGATTTGAAAGTGGATAATTGAAAATAAACCTAAATTAAAACATGCACTTTTTTTTGGAAAAGATTTCCAAAGTGTTATAATAATTTTACATGGGGCTGGAGCTACTTCCCCTCTCTGAAGCAGAGGAGACATATGAAATAAGGACTTGAAGGAAGTGATGGGAGATAACACACATGGAAAGGAAAAGACAGGGATACATTAAATTTAGCTTCAGTTGAACATCTGTCTGAGAGACAGTGATTTCAACCCAGGAGGTGAAAATGGACAAGATCTTTTGAACAGTGAATATTTTGGGCATTACTAGATCTCACTGACTTTATTTATGTTGCAGTAACGCACCCTACCAGACAAAACCTGGGGGAAATTGTCATAAAAGTAGATACTTGAGGTTAAAAACAAAGAAAAACCAAGAGCAAAGCAGATACCAGATCTTGTGAATAGCTCTACATGTGGCAAGGAAGGAGAAGAATCAATTTAAGTAGAAAGTTAAGTTATTTTGAGCCTTCACAGCATAGAACAGCAGGTAGAAATAAAGCATGAGATCTTCCTTGTACAGAAAATACACTGTAAGAAAAACTGTTGCTCAAAGCCTAGAACATAGAACAGCAGAGGAAAGACAGGATGTGTAGAGGGGAATTCTCCAGCAGAAACCCCAGAGAGGGGAATTAGGGAGCCCTGAAGGCAAGTATCATAGGACTGAGATACTCTAGAGAAAGCAAGAATAGTCCCAGGGAAGAAGCCTGAATCCTGGACAGGTCTCACCTGCAAATGCTGTCCTGGAGGGACAGAAAATTGTGGCTAGAAGGAAAAATGAAATGAAAATGTTTCAATTAATCTGAACAGGAAAGAAGGGACCTTCAGTTAAACCTGGTAAATGTGGTTGTGGCTACTGTGGATTTCAATGAGTTTTTCCTACTTTCTGATGAAGGACAGCGGATGTGGAAGTGGATTTTCCACCACTCCATATTTTTAAGACAAAATTAATCTCCTTATGGCAGACTTTACAAATCATTGATTTTGGGCCGTGGACAAGTGGCACTCACCAGCTGGAAGTCTAGAGCAGCATCAGTTATGTTTTCTGCATTCTCTCTCGCTTTGCAGATAGCACTAAGCCTCTTCTATGGTCTTTGAGAACACTATGTCTTGAGTCCTGACTTCTGGTGATGTTTTTATGAAATTATATATAATCACTTTGGGGCTAGGTTCAATTGTTTTTAAAGTAAGATGCTAATAATTTTATGTATTCTATTAACTTTTTGTACTTTCTCAGTAGTGGAGCCCATGAGGAAAAGGATTTAGCTTTGTATGTTTTGAAGGTAAAATGACCATTCCCAGATGCAACTCAGACAACCTAACTAGTCAGGTCTTTTCTAGAGAGTGTAGAAAGAACTTCAAGAAAACAGATTTTAATCCTTACAGATTGTTTGACTTTAATTTAAAAGTTGGCATGATTTAACATTAAGCCTTTAATTTCTTCCTAAGCACTTCATAGATGAGGATATTCATATCCAAATTGGGATAACTTTTATGTTATTGTTGCTGCATTTATACAGAATATTTATGTTTTTTATTTCATTGTGTAACCTTTAGTGAAGTAGGATTGAGAGTGAGACTGGTAGCATACTAGAATCTGAAAGAGTGGGAAGCACATTTTTAGTCTCTAAGGGTGCAACCTTCGAGTCAGTTGGCTGAATGTACTGGTCTTTCTCAACTCCTATCTTCGTGGGGAAAAGGGAAATTTTCCCCAGTGATGCAGTGGTTATTTTATGTGAGAGAGTCTCATGAACAAGGAAAGGGCTGTCCTGAAGCTCATTCCTCTGAAGGATGAGGTGGAATCTTCATCGTCTGTTTGATTGTTCAAATATGTAAAGAGAATGGAGAGAAGGAGACTGTATCTGTGTGGGAACCTTATTCCTTACTCCTCATATTTTCATAACTCGAGAAAATATGTAATCTAAAGGAGGGGAAACATGGGGAAAAAAACCTGTGGTCTTTTCCCTAAATTTTTACTCTAATCAAGGTTCAAATGATGATTTCTGGGATTAATACATTTGTGAAAAAGTACTGAGCATTACTGGCTTTGTTCCTTCTGTGTTTTCCTTTTATTAGGGTTCAACTTGAATGAATCACACATTAGAGGTAAGATTTTCAATGTGGATTCCATCCCTGTGGGAGAGAGGTCTGTAGTTTTGCTTGGGGTTGGATTCAAATCAAGGTGAAATGTTTTATGAAATCTTTTTAACTGCCGATCCAAACCTTGTCTTTAATTCAATTCACTGATAAAGTTGAATTTTTATTTTCAAATTCCTGAATTTTTGATCAGTGTTTAAACCTAGGGAGGCTCTATGTATCAGAGTATGATTATTATCCCTAAAGCCCCAACAAATGTGGAGAAATACCAACAGATGAGGGGCAGTGATCAGAGCCCTTCACAGAGATGCAGACATTCAGAGACTAACAAGGAAGATTTGGGTTGTCAAAAGAAAAATAAAAATTGTGACTTGTGATTTATGGCCTTTTTTTCCCCCTGAAGCAGGGGTTATGATCTCAGTGCCTACAGGGTTGGGCAAATGAAATAAATGCAAGAGTAACACATGGCTGGGTATCTGTGTTCATTG
Organism: Oryctolagus cuniculus; assembly: GCF_964237555.1. Lineage (NCBI taxonomy): Eukaryota > Metazoa > Chordata > Mammalia > Lagomorpha > Leporidae > Oryctolagus > Oryctolagus cuniculus. The sequence continues at coordinate 9,707,329 of NC_091437.1, forward strand.
TGTGGGTAGGATGATGCCTGGGCAGCTGGAGAAAGCAGGGTCCCATGAGTGTGGAAGTGTCATGTGTAGATGCAGGCATGGCTCTAGTGGAGTTAGCACATCTTATTTTTAAGAAAAGGCAGAAGTAAGTATTTTAATAGATAACTTGTCAACTTTTAGACATTGGCTTAAACTGGAAAAACTCTAGATTAATAATAATAACTCTTGACTATAGATTGGATATGGTTTTGGCTCTGTTATGATGGAACAAACTGATGTATTTCTCAGCATATTGGAGACCTGCCACCTACCCCAGCACCCTTAGCACGTGAAATTCTTTATTAAGACTTGACTTTATTCCAATTGGCTAATGTGGTTCAGTTTCCTGTCTGTTTACTGTGTTTAAACTTCTGCTCAACCTCTTTTATTACTACTGATTTAAGAATTTATCATATACTGCCCTAGACCAAATGCAGGGTTTATGACTCCAGTGTTCATGGGACTTGATTAGATCCAAGGAAGCACATATGGTGAAATGTGCCATCTCAACATTTTGTCAATTATGCCAGTATACTTGTGCCAAGGAAAGTGATTTTTCCCTCCTAAAGACATATGAGCCAGAAAGAAGTTCTTTGATTTCTTGTTTTATGTGACATTCTGTCTGCAATTAGCAGGCTTCCAGATGTTCATGAATTTTATATTCAACTTATACAGTCATTTATGTTTCCCACCAGAAAGCAGAGTGGTTTATGTTCCAGAAACTCAATCGAAAAACATTCCTTCTAACTTGAACTTAGAATGACTAAATATTTCATGGTATAACTTCTAATTATAAATATTCTGTGAGATTAGAGGACCTTTATTTTTGTCTGGGTAAATTTGAATTTTATCCACATTCATTGAATAAACATTTGGAAACATTTCCTTCAGTCTGGAACTGGTTGCATCTTTCATTTTTTTCGTTGATAAGATCTTTTCGCTAAGTGTATGGAACTTTGTTTGTAACTTACAATGCTATTTTTAAAAGATGACAGTTGTTTGTATTGTTGTAGGTGGTTGTTCTGGAGATCCTCCAGAGAGCCTTCTTATATTAGGTGCCCATGAAATTTTAACTGCACTTTACTAATCCACACCCCCTTAAAATTCATAGATAGCATATAGGTCAATCGTTTAAATGATTCCCTCTTTCAAAATATGTGGGCTATGGTTAGCTTAGAGGATTAACAATTGAGAGATCTCTTCCTTTGTAAAACTGAAGTTGGACTGGCCAGGCTTGTTAAAGCAGAAGGTATTTTGACTTAGTGTGGGTACAGGAAGGGAAGCGTTAAATTGACAGGAATTGCATGTCCTTAAACTTACTAACTCTCAGATGCACAAAACTTTGGAAGGTGTCTCAGTAAAAAAAAAAAAAAAAAAAGACTTCAGAAATACTTCAGTTTTATTCCAAATATTATTTCATATTATTCTTTTTGTATGGTACCAACCTTGAACAACTTTTTCCTTAATATTAAATAAAATTATGTTTTCTTTCCTGTTTTTTCACTTTCATTTGTTAGTTTTTAGTTTTCATTTTGGGGCAGCGCATTATGAAGTTAATTGTTCCTCCATGCAGCATTTCAATATATCTTTTCCTGGTCTTCCCTCCTCTTGTTTCCTCCTGCTCCTCCTTCTGCTCCTTCCTCTTTTCCTCCTGCCCCTCCTTCTCCAAATAAAGCTTTATTGAGGTATAATAAATACATCATAATTTTCATCCACTGAAATAAAACAAGTTTGAGTATATTTATAGGGTTTCATAACCATCACCACAATCTAGTTCTAAAATATTTTCCAATACCCTGAATTCCCTTATGCTTGTTTGTATTCAGTCCAAGCTCTAGGTACCACTGATGTGTTTTCTCCATATGCATTTTTGCCCTTCAAAAAATTTTCATATAAATGCTATCACATAATATCAAGTCTTAAATCTTTTGTTTCTGGCTTATTTCAATTAAAAATGTTTTTTTTTAAAGTTTCATTCAAGTTGTACATATCTGTAGTTTGTTCATTTTTAATGTGAAATCATATTCCTCTTATCCACCTACTCCTTGAGGGATATTTAGATTGTTTCTAGTTTTTTGCTTATTCTAAATAGTATTTCTATGAACATTCACGTATAAATATTTGTATGGATGTATGTTTTCATTTTTCTTGGGTTTATAACTAGGAGTAGAATGACTGCATTGCGTGGTAAGTATGTAATTGACATATTAAGAATAGGCCAAATGTTACCATTTCAGAATATATGATTTCACGCCCACCTAAGTGTTATGAATGTTTGAATTTCTCAGTATTTTTGTCAGCATTTGGAATTGTCAGTCTTTTTTTTTTAAAAAGATTTATTTATTTTACTTGAAAGTCAGAGTCACACAGAGAGAGAAGGAGAGGCAGAGAGAGAGAGAGAGAGGTCTTCTATCCGTTGGTTCACTCCCCAATTGGCTGCAATGGCTGGAGCTGCACCGTTCCAAAGCCAGGAGTCAGGAGATTCTTCCAGGTCTCCCACACGGGTAAAGGGGCCCAAGGGCTTTGGCCATCTTCTACTGTTTTTTCAGGCCATAGCAGAGAGCTGGATGGGAAGTGGAGCAGCCGGGACCCAAACCTGTGCCCATATGGAATGCTGGCATTGCAGGTGGTGGCTTTATCCACTACGCCACAGTGCTGGCACCAGAATTGTCAGTCTTGATTGTATCCTTCTTATTGTGGTTTCACTTTGCATTTTCCTATATGCTGATTATGTTGAACATCTTTTCCTGTGTTTTTTAGTCATTCATGTTTCTTCTTTGTAAATAAGTCTGGTTATTTATGTATATTCTTTGATGAAATGTATTGCTCCTTTTCCAGTTGTATTTTTTATATGCTAAAGATGAATCCACTGAAGAAGTCAAGAATATCCATTAACTATAGCCACAAAAATCAAATATTTAGGAATTAATTTAACCAAAGAAGTAAAATATCTCTACAATGAAAATTATCAAATATTAATGAAAGAAATCATCAAGGGCACATGAAAAATAGAAAGATAGTCCTTGCTCATGGATTGGAAGAATATCATTAAAATGTCTTTACTTCTTAAAGCAGTCTACAGATTCAACACAATCCTTATCAAAATACCAATGACATTCTGTACAGAATTAGAAAAAAATGCTAAAATTCATATGGAATCACAAAGGACTCAGGATAGCCAAAGGGATCCTGAGCAAGAAAAAAATCAAAATAGAGGCATGACAATATCTGACTTCAAAGCCTACTACGAAGGGATAGTAATTAAAACAGCATGGTATAGGCATAAATATGGATGAAATTAGATCTATACCTCTCACCATATACAAAAGTTAACTAAGAATGAATCAGAGACCTAAATTTAAGACATGAGAGTCTAAAGTTGCTGTAAGAAGTAAGAAAAAACAGGGAAAATACCTCAAGATATTGGTATATGAGATGACTTCTTGGATAAGAGTCCTGCCCCCCCCCCCCCACCAAAAGCAAGGCAACTAAAGCAAAACTAAACAAATGGAACTGTATCAAACTCAGAATCCTCTGCATAGTAAATGATCAATAGAGTAAAGAGACATCCAACAGAATGGGAAGAACTATTTGCACGCTATTTATATGACAAAGGATTAATATCCAGAATATGTCAGCAATTTAACTCAACAAGAAAAAGTAACCAATCCACTTAAAAATCAGCAAAGGACCTCAATAGACAGTTCTCAAAAGAAGAAATACAAATGGCCAACAAATAGATAAAACAATGCTCAACATCACTAGCCATCAGGGAAATGCAAATCAAAGCCATAATGAGATAAGACCTCAACCCTTTGAGAATGGCTAAAATCCAAAACACAGAGTAACAAATATTTACAAGGATATGGAGAAAGGGTAACACTTATACACTGTTGGTGAGCATGCAGCGACTATGGAAAACATTGTGGAGATTTCTTTTTCCTTTCTTACTTTTTTTTTTTTTTTCAATTGAAAAGCAGAGTTACAGAGAGAGAGAGAGATTGATTGAGAGAGAGATTGAGATCTTCCATCTGTTGTTTCATTCCCTAAGTGGCCATAACAGCTAGGTCTGGGCCAGGCCAAAACTAGGAGCTAGGAGCCTCATCTGGGACTCCAGCGTGGGTATGGGGGCCCAAGGACCTGAGCCATCTTTTGCTGCTTTTCCAGGTGTATCAGCAAGGAGCTAGAATAGAAGTAGAGTGGCTGGGATTTGAACCAGTACCCATATGGGAAACCAGTATCGAAGGCTGTGGCTTAACCTGTTAGGCCACAACACTGGCCCCAAGATTTCTTAAAAAACTAAAAATAGACTTGTCTCATGAACCAGCAATCCCTCTACAGGGTATTTAACCCCCAGGCATGCAAATGTTTTATCAAAGAGATACTTGCAGCACCATGTTCATAACAACACTATTCACAGTAGCCAAAATTTGGAATCAATCCAGGTGTCCCTCATGAGATGAATGGATAAAAAATATGTGGTATATATACATGATGGGATATTATTTAGCTATAAAAAGAATGAAATTCTACCATTTGCAGCAAAATGGGTACAACTACAGGTCATGTTGAATGAAGTAAGCCAGACACAGAAAGACAAATACCACATGTTCTTCCTTATATGTTGGAGCTAAAATTAAAAGTCAAAAGCAACGTAAAAATAAATTCCTGTATATATCAGTATTACTACAAATATAGTTTTGTAAAACTTTTATCCCTTTAGAAATCAATGGTTAAGAATGTTATTATAGTTTTAAGGATCTGTGATTCTTTAAAATTTACTATATATGGGAGGAATGCCTTTTTTCCATTCAGTTGTTGTTTAGTCATTGTCTGTATTCCCACTAAACTAGGGACTTTTTGCTTTTTAATTGTTAAACTTCTTTGATGAAGCATTAAACATTTTTAAAAGATTTATTTATTTGAAAAGTGGTGTTACAGAGATGGAGAGAGGCAAAGGCAGATAGGAAGGAAGGGAAGGGAAGGGAAGGGGAGGGGAGGAGAGGGGAGGAGAGGGGAGGAGAGGGGAGGGGAGGGGAGGGAGAAAGGGAAGGGAAGGGAGGGAAAGAAAGGGAAAGGAAGGAACTGAACTTTGATCTACTGGCTTACCACCAAATGCCTCTGACAGCTGGCACTGATGCCAGAAATCTGGAACTCAGTCCAGGTCTTCCATGTGGTGGCAGGGACACAAGTATTTGTGTCATCATCACCTGCTGCCTCCCAAATTTCCCGTTAGTAGGAGACTGAAACTAGTAGCAGAACTGGGGTTCCAACCCAAGGACTCAATATAGGGTGCAGAATCCCAAGCAGTGTTTTAAGTGCTATGCCAAATACCTAATCCTTTTAATTCCATTTCTACGAACTTTTTAAAGTTGTGTTGTAAATAAAATCAGAGAAAAAGATAAAGTAGCTTAATGTACCCTGAAATATGTGATAGTCTTGTTCTCTTCCCACCCAGATTATGTTGAACCAAATCTCAGATATCACATAATTCTTGTGTATATGTTTAAATACATTTTTCAGATCAAGAATATTTTTAACATAACCATACTATTTTTGTAGCTGAAAATTTAATATTACATTAATACAATAAAACAGCATTTTTATTTCACCGGTCTTGTAGGTGATTTATTTTTCTTATATTTGTTCACATTGCGTTCAAAATAAAATTTTAATTGTGATTGCCTAATGTATCTTTGAATTTTCTGTTAATCTAGAGATTATCTAATTCTGAAACCCATGCCATTTGTCCTACAGTTTATCACAGTCTGGATGCTGCTGTGTTTTACCATGATGTCTTTTGAACAGACCCCTCTGTCTATTGCATTTTCTAGACATGTGATCAGCTTACTTTCTTTTTCTCCTCTCTTCATTCTTTTTGACAAAAACACTTGATAGGGTGGTATAATGTACGTTCATGAGGGTTTACATAAAGATGGCTTGTGTCTACTACTCTCCCTCTCCTCCCTTCTTTAAATACCTAGGACCTCTTAGAAATAGCTTCTGTTTTTGATAATGGGGATGCATGAAGCTTTATGTAAGAATATGATTGTATTGGAGGGCCATCTTCTCATTTGCATCACAACTGAATTCTTTCTTTATAAAATCAAACTTTCTTAGGGTGTTATTTACAATAATAAAATCATCCACTTTAAGTTTGATGAGTTTTGAAAAATGTATGCATTCATGTAACTGCCCACCCAATTAGAGTGTAGAACAATTCTATTATTGCTCAAATGCTTGTTCTTGTTGGTGAGCAATTCTTTCTCCTTACCACCCAGCAACCAATGGCTTCCTTTATGTCACTTTAGATTAAAATTTAATAGAGACAACTTAAAGTTTCATGGAAATGGAGTTACAATGTATGTATTCTTCGCTCAGAAAAATGCCTATACATTTCATCCATGTTGCATATATAAGCAATTATCCCATTTTATACATGAATAAAAACTATATAATCATATGCCATATTTGTTTATGAGTTTGCAAGTTGGTGGACATGTGGATTGTTTCTGGCTTTTGGCTATGGTAAAATTTATGTAAAAATTTCTGTATGATTGTTTGGGTGGATGTGTGTGTTTATCATCTAGGGTAAACTCTAGCAGTAAAATGACTGAATTAATAACAGGCATGTATTCACCTTTTTATGAAAGTGCCAATCAGTTTTCAAAAACTTAGAGTTGGGAAGTTTTATATTCCAATCAGAAATGTGTACTAGTATCCTTAATTTGCATATTTACCAGCATTTAGCTAATACAGATGGGTGGTAGTATTTTATTTTATTTTAATTAATTTATTTACATACCTACTTACCTACCTGCCTGATGGCTAATGATAGTGACTTTTTCAAGGACTTAACAGATCATTTTAAAATTGTCCTCTATCTCTCTGTCTGTCTATCATCATCATCCATTTATGTGTATTTAAAAATGTTCTGTCCCATTTGGTTTTTCGTTTATGTTCTGGATGATTGCCAAGTGCTGTACCTCTGGTTGACTTGAATTTGAAAGTTTCTGTGTTGTTTGTGGGCTTTACAATTTTTCATTGTACAATTCCTTGACTGTTCTTTGCTCACCTCATGGAATTTCATCCTGTAAATCTATACATGTACAAATTGGAGCTAAGCTTATATTCAAAAGAAATTATGCAAATTTCTGGATGATCCCATCCTTCTGCTTTTCCTCCTTCTCCTCCTGTTTGTTACTCTTTCATAGGTTCTTCCTCTGCTTCACAACTTTAAGTCATCTTTTCCCAGCTCTGATCTGTTTCCCTCAATTCTCTAACTTTATGTTTTCTTCTTGGGATTCTCTTCCTAGATACATGATCCATAATATCTCACTACACCCTCAAAATAATTAGGAGTCTTACTCATTTGTTTTCCTACTCTCAGGATCATCTGTCAACACTGTTTATTGTGCAATGCAATGTCTGTAAACAATAACTTTACACACACATGCACATACACAAACACACACACATATTTAAAGCTTCTGAGTTATTTATATATGAGTTTAAATTTTTGGTGTATAAGTTTACTCAAATGGCCAATAGCAAAAATCCTGTTGCTTCTTTTTTACATATTCTTAAGCCACTTTTGCACAGATGAACCCTTAATAGCTGGCTTACCAAAATTTATTCCCTCTAAAATTATTCCATTTCCCTTTATGTACAGTAAATCATCCTATCTACATTACTACCTTTATGTCTGCCTAATCTATATTTATTTTTGCAGGTTTCCAGAGTCTGTCTTCAAATAAAAAGAGTCAAACATAAATTTGCTCAGTTTCACTTCACCATTTCACTATGCCTGCTAGTAAGATATCCTGCTCTCTGGTTTAAAGTGCCCAGGCCGGCGCTGTGGCTCACTTGGTTGATCCTCTGCCTGCAGCGCTGGCATCCCATATAGGCGCCAGGTTCTAGTTCTGGTTGGGGCGCCGGATTCTGTCCCAGTTGCTCCTCTTCCAGTCCAGTTCTCTGCTGTGGCCTGGGAAGGCAGTGGAGATGGCCCAAGTGCTTGAGTCCCTGCACCCGCATGGGAGACCAGGAGGAGGCACCTAGCTCCTGGCTTCGGATCAGCACAGTGCCGGCCTTGGCAGCCATTTGGGGAGTGAACCAACGGAAGGAAGATCTTTCTCTCTGTCTCTCTCTCTCTCACTGTTTAACTCTGCCTGTCAAATAAATAAAAGAAAGAAAAAGAAAGTACATTGCCTTCATAGACAAGTATTCATGAACTTCATTTTTTAACTGTTTGTGTCTACAGAACTCGTACCCTTCCATTCTCCTGATTAGCCTGTGTACCAGCATTTATTTCCATCTGTTGCTGTGTCTCCATTTTGCTGCAGTCAAACTAAATGACAAAGATATATCCTGATGTGCCCTTGTTGTACATCAGGATATCTGGGTTTGATTCCGGGCTTCTGCTTCTGACTCCAGTTTCCCGCTAATGAAGCAGCATCAATGACTCAAGTAATTGGTTCCCACCGCCCATGTTTATATGCTGGATTGTGATCCTGGCTCCAAGCTTTGGCCCCAGTACAGCCCCAGCTATAGCAGGCATGTGGAGAATGTACCAGCACGTGAGAGTACACACACTCTCTCTTAAATAAGGAAATAAAAAAAAAATTTTTTTAAATACTTAATTTTATGTAGGAATAGCATTTCAATGGGAATATGTGTGCCATGGTAAGCTGAGTGCATATTCAAAGAGAGTAAATTTTGAAAGGCAAAAATGAGGAGGATTATGTAACATATTTTGAAAGACATTTGGCTACAGTGATTAAAATCAAGGATATTGAAGGATCAATAACAAGGGTGGCACAAGCCCAGGTTTGAACAGACGATTATTGGACTGATGTCCTTACAGAGCTATTTTTTCTGACAGATTTTGTTAGCCTTTGTGCAAAGTTGTGATTTTGGCAGTCTTTTGTGGTAGTCACTGTTACCAGGCACTCATACAGGATAACCGTTCCTCCATTACCTCTTTATTTATGGTTCACACAAGCAACTTCAGTCTTCATTCTCACAACTTTCACAATGTTTGAGAATAAATACAGACTTCTATCTTGCTTTGGGTTGCCAGTTTTCTTTGATTCTTCATGTTTGTCAGTAACATATAGGGTAACAGTGATGGCTAGACCTAGTTGCCAAATATCTCCTTTTACATTTAACTGTGTCTTTGTAACACTTCTAGGAGTAGAGTTTCTCAGCTTACTCCTTATTGTCATTTGAGGCAAGATAATTCTTAGCAGAGGGAGGCTGTTCTATGCATTGTAGGATGTTTAGCAGCCTCTGCAGCATTCATGAGGAGCCCTTTAGTAGGCACCCTGCCACCAACTCAGTTGTGACAAAATACCTACATCCAAAGGTGCCCTTGGGCAGTCACCCTGATTTAGGAAGCACTAAGTTAGAACAGTTTTTCTTGACTCAGAGGAGAAAGTCTTCTTAGGCTCATTTTGCTTAACTGTGAAGTGAAAAAAATGAAACTTATTTGCCACAGCTAGTTTGGGAACTTAAGGAGATGCATGGAAATTTTTAGCATAGATGTTCAGAAAACATATGCTATTTTTAAACTATTATTAATATTTCTATTGTATACTGACACCGCACTCTCATTATTTTATCTATTATGTGTTAATCTATAGTGCATCTTATTAATTCTATTATCATTGCTTTATCTAACTTATTATAGCATATGTATCTTCTTTTACATTTCCATAGATATTCTTTTTTTAATTCTGCTTTTAAAAATCGTGGACTTTTGATTCCATACACTCCTCCAACTTCTTTTTCCTTTAATGATTAAAAAGTGAATCTACATTGATTATTAGAAATCCCATTTACATTCTAATATTTGACCACTGTCTCAATCACTTTACTGTAATTGCTAAGGCAAAGACCAACAATATCTTTTCATTTAAAAATTTAATCAAAATTTAGTATTCAACTAGTTTAAATAGTTTTCTCAAGGCTTAAAGTGATAGTAAGTAAAAATTTTAAAATGTTCTCCTGGTATCTCTCAGCTAGTGTACTTCATAAAAGCCCACAATATCCAGGACTGGGCCAGGCTGAAACCAGGAGCCCAGAACTGCATCTTGGTCTCCCAAGTGTATGGCTGGGGCCCAAGTCCTAGGGCAGTCTGTTATTGCCTCACAGGCACATTAGCAGGAAACTGGATTGGAAATACAGTATATCTGGGGCTGGAGCCAGCAACAGATGTGGTATGCAGGCATCCCAAGCAGCAGTTTAACTGAGTGTGCCACAACTCCCACCCCAAGCATTTTCTGTTCTTTTAGATTACTCTCAAGGTATTTATTTGCCCTCATATTCTGTTCCTTGATTGTTCATTTTATGTGTCAGATTGACTGTGTCATGGAATACACAAATAACTGGATAATCATTCTTTTTGGTTGTGTCCATAAAGGTGTTTTAAGAAAGGATTACATTTGAGTGGGTGGCCTGAGTAAGGCAGATGCCACTCCTCAGTGAAAGTGTGTTTCATCAGTTCCGTGGAAGGCTTGCATAGAACAGAAGGGAGAATTCTTTTTCTTGGTCTAATACTTGAGCTGGAACACTAGTCTTCTTCAGCTCCCAGACTGGGACTTACACCATCAGAATTCTGGTCCTGGGCTTTAGGACTTGGGCTGGACACAGACTCAGCTCTCCTGGGTCTCCAGTTTATGGATGGCAGATTGTGGGTCTTTTGGCTCTGCATAGTCACAAGAACCAATTCCCTATAATATAGCTGTTTATATAAAAGTTAAACTATAAATATATTGTCATATGTGCGCATGTATATACATACATACGTCCTGCTGGTGCTGTTTCTCTAGAGAACTGTGACTAATACATGTGCTGCTAAGCTACCTTTTATTTTTCTTTTTTGTCTTTCGATATTATTGACTTTTGACTTTAATAACTTTAATAAATGAGTGCTTACTTTTTTTCTCTATTCCTCAATGCCCTGGCACATGTTTTTTCTTCTTTCTATTCTTCCATGTTAATTATATAATGATTTTTAGTGTTTGCATTGTGACCTTGTAAGGTGAAATGACTAGGCTGTTTGAATGGAGGATTTTATCAAGGTCTGCTTCTTTGTTCTTCTATTGGTTAGTTGTTTCCTACAGGAACTCTCGCTCTCCTGTCTGGGGAGATGTAAGCCTTGCTGTAATACCTTTTTGGCTTTGTGAAGAAAAAGGAATAAGTATTTAAGCATCTGCTGCAGAGTTTTACCATATGCTCTTATTTTCAGTGTGATGTTTACATCCTCAGTTGGTTCTGTTTTTCTAGAGTCCAGATTTCCTCTAGTTCACTTCTCCAAAGAATAAACCTTTAGGCTTCTCTTGTGCAGAAGAGGGGAAGTTGTTCCAGCATAGAGTAAGGGAGAGGAATCTAGGAATCTAAATGCTTCAACTCATCTGATGTTCAAGTAATCCTACAGTTTGTACACCCAACTGCATCATCACTTTGCTGAAACTTTCTGGGATTCTATGTCAGGAATACCTTTGTTCCCTGGATTCCCTCATTGAGGAATTAGGGTTTGGCTTCCTGTTTTATTTCTATTTTCAAGGTTATTAATTTTCCTTTTTGCTGTTAAGTCCTCTTGTGTTATCTTTATCCTTGCATATTTATTCATCTTATCTATTTCTTTTATTTTTTCCTTAAATTTTTTAGTGAAAATCTGAGTGGAGCAGCTATAAACCAGAATGTTCAATCCACCACATTTAACCAGAAGTCTTCATGACTTTCTTACTGCCAAATTCAGTGACTCCTTTTATCTTCAACCCCTTGATACATTTAAAATTGATTAGTATTAACCCTTTCCTTTATAAACTTTGTGCTCCCTTAGCTTCTTTGATGTTACTTATATACAACAACAAATGTCTGTTAGAAAGCTAACAGAATGTGCTAGGCGTTCTGTTAGATTATGGGGATGCAAAGATATATAAAACTCAGCCTTTGCATTGTGTGTGATTGATATATCAATCAAAAGAGAAAAATTAGAATATTGTCTTGAAAACATTATAACAGTGTAATTAAGGAAGATTGAATATTTTGGGTGAGTCATGCCTATGTACAAATTCACCAGACAAGAACATTGAATGGAATAATTTAGTATTTAAAAAATGGTAACAGTGGTTAAAATTATTTAGACTTACTATATGCCAGGCATTGAATGGATACAAAACCTGAATTCTGAGCCAATTTTCTAGCAATCTTGCCCCGTAGAAGGACAGTACACTTAAAAACAGTAAATATGGAAGGTGTTTAGTATGTTGGGAAGGTGGAGAATACAGTGGAGAGTTCATGTAGTCATTCATTTTTCCAGTATCCATTGAGAACCTGGTATGTGCCAAGCATTGTTCTGGACTCTTGGAAAACAGCACTTATTTGGCACAGTCACTGAAGCTTTATCTGAGACAGAGTATTAGAAGGTTACTTGAAGAAGAGAATGCTACTGATGATGTGGGGTATGGACTAGAGTATATAGGGACAAGCAGCAAAGGAATCTTGTAGTAGCTAAATATAAATTCATAAGTGGAAGATGCTAGAAGATTGAATGAATAAAATAGAATATTGGGGGTACTAGCATGTGGCATAGTGGGTTATGCTCTTGCCTTCAATGCTACATCCCATATCAGAGTACTGTTTGGAGTCTCAGCTACTCTGCTTTTGACAAAGCTTCTTGTTAATGTGACTGGGTAAACAGTGGAAGATGCCCCAAGTTCTTGGGCCTCTGCTACCCATTTGAGAGACCTGGATGGAGTTCCAGGTGACTGGCTTTGGTTTGACCCAACTGTTGCTGTTGCAGCCATTTGGTGAGTGAACCAGTGGCTAGAAGATACCTTTCTATTTTGTCTGTCCCTCTCTGTCACTTTGCCTTTAAAATAAATATATCTTTAAAAGATGAATATGGAGATAAATAAGAGTGTCGGGAATAGGGAGGGCGCGTACCGATAGTCTGGGAAAATTTAGTTTAATAAAAGGGGAGTTACGGTAGCCTCAGAAAAAAGAACCAGGAAAATATTGCAGCGGAAACTCTTCTGGATCGAGTGGCTGTGAATCGGAGGACCTACTGGGAGAACAAGGTCACCCACGGCACGGAAGCCGAGCCGCGGGACCGAGCCGCGGAAGCCGCAGGGTCTGCGCGCCAGTGCTCCAAGGGGAGTGCATGCCACACAGACAACAGTGGGGAGACTTGGGACGTCCAGGGCTCCAAGTCCACACATCGGCGCTGGAAGGGGAGGTGAGCTCAATAACCCGAGACATTGGTGGGGAAATGGGGGTCAGAATCTAGAGGGGGGCCGGAAAGTGCAGCAAACTCACTACCGGAAAGAAGGAAAAAAAAGCTTGGGGATTTCTCTTTCCCCCTAACCTTGCAAAGGCTGCAAGGCTGCAAGGCTTGAAGAATTCGCAAGAGACAAAGAGCAGGCCCCCTCTCTGGATTTACATATCAACGGGGGAGAGCTAAGGAACTGAGTCACTACAATTCAGTAGCCTAGGCAACCCAGTGGGAGTCCAGAGGAGCCTAAACAGACTCTGTGGGTAGAAGCCAGACTGGAAGCTAAATACCATCAATTCTGCACAGCCTTGCCATGCGGTGTTACCTACCCCCTGAATAAATAAATAAATAAATAAATAAAAAGAGAGAGATTTACCACGCATAACCTGAGGGTGTCACCTTTGCACACCCTTAACCAGGAAGAACCAGGCAGAGCTCTCAGGCCGCACCCATCTCAAGCCTCCAAGGCTCCTCCAACAGCAGGCAGTCCACTTAACAGGGACATAGTATAAAAAAAAAAAAAAACGCACAGTGACGCAAGAAGAATTAACTATGCCAAGTAACAAACACAGAAATCGAGGGAACAAGATCAACGATGACACTATGATGCCTCCAAATAAACAAAACACCCCAAGCCAAGATTATGAAGATGAAGAGATAGAAGAAATGCAAGATACGGATTTCAAAAAATTTATGATAAGAACATTTAGAAGTTTCTAAAAGCAAATCCTTGAACTACAGAAATCCTTATTGGACAGGATTGAAAATCTCTCTCGTGAAAACGAAATTTTAAGGAAGAATCAAAATGAAACTCAGAAACTAGTAGAACAGGGAAGTGTGATAGTGAAGAGAAATCAAAATGAAATGAAGAGCTCAACAGATCAAATGACAAACACATTAGAAAGCCTTAAAAACAGAATGGGTGAAGCAGAAGAGAGAATATCGGACTTAGAAGACAGAGCACAGGAAAACATACAGTCAAACCAAAGAAAAGAAGAGGAAATTAGAAATCTAAAAAATATTGTTGGGAATCTACAGGATACTATTAAAAAAACCAACGTTCGAGTTCTAGGAGTTCCTGAAGGCATGGAGAGAGAGAAAGGATTAGAAGGCCTTTTTAGTGAGATACTAGCAGAGAACTTTCCAGGTTTGGAGAAGGACAGAGACATTCTAGTACAGGAAGCTCATAGAACCCCCAATAAACATGACCAAAAGAGATCCTCACCACGACACGTGGTAATTAAACTTACCACAGTGAAACATAAAGAAAAGATCCTAAAATGTGCAAGAGAGAAACGTCAGATTACTCTCAGAGGATCTCCAATCAGACTCACAGCAGACTTCTCATCAGAAACACTACAGGCTAGGAGGGAATGGCGAGACATAGCACAGGTGCTAAGAGAGAAAAATTGCCAGCCCAGAATATTATATCCTGCTAAGCTCTCATTTGTGAATGAAGGTGAAATAAAGACCTTTCATAGCAAACAGAAATTGAAAGACTTTGTGGCCACTCGTCCGGCCCTGCAAAAGATACTTAAAGATGTGCTACACTCAGAAACACAGAAACACGGCCATCAATATGAAAGAAGGGAAAGGAAGAACACCTACCAGTAAAAGAGCATGGGAAGCTCAAAGCATATACTAGAAAATATTTCCGGGAAAATGGCAGGGCAAAGTCACTATGTATCAATAGTCACATTGAACATTAATGGTCTGAATTCTTCAGTTAAAAGACACCGTTTAGCTGACTGGCTCAAAGAACACAACCCAACTATTTGTTGCCTACAAGAAACACATCTCTCTAACAAAGATGCATGCAGACTGAAAGTGAAAGGTTGGAAAAAGATATTCCATGCCAACAGAAACCAAAAAAAAGCAGGTGTAGCCATAATAATATCAGACAAAATAAACTTTAATACAAAAACTGTTAAGAGAGACAAAGAGGGGCACTATATAATGATTAAGGGTTCAATTCAACAGGAAGATGTAACTATTATAAATGTATATGCACCTAATTACAGGGCACCGGTCTATTTAAAAGATATGTTAAGGGACTTAAAGGGAGATTTAGATTCCAATACAATAGTACTGGGGGACTTCAATACTCCACTCTCAGAAATAGACAGATCATCCGGACAGAAGATCAACAAGGAAACAGCAGATTTAATTGACACTATTGCCCAAATGGATCTAACAGATATCTACAGAACTTTCAACCCTACATCTACAGACTTCACATTCTTCTCAGCAGCGCATGGAACCTTCTCTAGGATTGATCACATACTAGGCCATAAAGCAAGTCTCAGCAAATTTAAAAGAATTAGAATCATACCATGCAGCTTCTCAGACCACAGCGGAATGAATCTGGAAATTAGCAACTCAGGAAACCCCAGAAAGTATGCAAACACATGGAGACTGAACAACATGCTCCTGAATGAACACTGGGTCATTCAAGAAATCAAAAGAGAAATCAAAAACTTTCTGGAAGTAAATGAAGACAACAACACAACATATCAAAACTTATGGGATACAGCAAAAGCAGTATTGAGAGGCAAATTTATAGCAATAGGTGCCTATATCAAGAAATTGGAAAGGTACCAAATGAGCTTTCAGCGCATCTCAAGGACCTAGAAAAACTGCAGCAAACCAAACCCAAATCTAGTAGGAGAAGAGAAATAATTAAAACCAGAGAAGAAATTAACAGGATTGAATCCAAAAAAACATTACAAAAAATCAGCCAAGCGAGAAGCTGGTTTTTTGAAAAAAATAAACAAAATTGACACCCCATTGGCCCAACTAACTAAAAAAAGAAGAGAAAAGACCCAAATCAATAAAATCAGAGATGAAAAAGGAAACGTAACAACAGACACCACAGAAATAAAAAGAATCATCAGAAATTACTACAAGGACCTGTATGCCAGCAAACAGGAAAACCTATCAGAAATGGATAGATTCCTGGACACATGCAACCTACATAAATTGAACCATGAAGACATAGAAAACCTAAATAGACCCATAACTGAAACAGAAATTGAAACAGTAATTAAGGCCCTCCCAAGAAAGAAAAGCCCAGGACCAGATGGATTCACTGCTGAATTCTACCAGACATTTAAAGAAGAACTAATCCCATTTCTTCTCAAACTATTCAGAACAATTGAAAAAGAGGGAATCCTCCCAAATTCTTTCTATGAAGCCAGCATCACCTTAATCCCTAAGCCAGAGAAAGATGCAGCACTGAAAGAAAATTACAGACCAATATCCCTGATGAACATAGACGCAAAAATCCTCAATAAAATTCTGGCCAATAGAGTACAACAACACATCAGGAAAATCATCTACCCAGACCAAGTGGGATTCATCCCTGGTATGCAGGGATGGTTCAACATTCGCAAATCAATCAATGTGATTCACCACATAAACAGACTGCAAAAGAAAAATCATATGATTATCTCAATAGATGCAGAGAAAGCATTTGATAAAATTCAACACCCTTTAATGATGAAAACTCTAAGCAAACTGGGTTTGGAAGGAACATTCCTCAATACAATCAAAGCAATCTATGAAAAACCCACAGCCAACATCCTATTGAATGGGGAAAAGTTGGAAGCATTTCCACTGAGATCTGGTACCAGAAAGGGATGCCCACTCTCACCACTGCTATTTAACATAGTGCTGGAAGTTTTAGCCAGAGCCATCAGACAAGAAAAAGAAATCAAAGGAATACAAATTGAGAAGGAAGAAGTCAAACTATCCCTCTTTGCAGACGATATGATTCTTTACTTAGAGGATCCAAAGAACTCTACTAAGAGACTATTGGAACTCATAGAGGAGTTTGGCAAAGTGGCAGGATATAAAATCAATGCACAAAAATCAACAGCCTTTGTATACACAAGCAATGCCATGACTGAGAAAGAACTGCTAAGATCAATCCCATTCACAATAGCTACAAAAACAATCAAATACCTTGGAATAAACTTAACCAAGGACGTTAAAGATCTCTACGATGAGAACTATAAAATCTTAAAGAAAGAAATAGAAGAGGATACCAAAAAATGGAAAAATCTTCCATGCTCATGGATTGGAAGAATCAACATCATCAAAATGTCCATTCTCCCAAAAGCAATTTATACATTCAATGCAATCCCAATCAAGATACCAAAGACATTCTTCTCAGATCTAGAAAAAATGATGCTGAAATTCATATGGAGGCACAAGAGACCTCGAATAGCTAAAGCAATCTTGTACAACAAAAACAAAGCCGGAGGCATCACAATACCAGATTTCAGGACATACTACAGGGCAGTTGTAATCAAAACAGCATGGTACTGGTACAGAAACAGATGGATAGACCAATGGAACAGAATTGAAACACCAGAAATCAACCCAAACATCTACAGCCAACTTATATTTGATCAAGGATCTAAAACTAATTCCTGGAGTAAGGACAGTCTATTCAATAAATGGTGCTGGGAAAACTGGATTTCCACATGCAGAAGCATGAAGCAAGACCCCTACCTTACACCTTACACAAAAATCCACTCAACGTGGATTAAAGACCTAAATCTACGTCCTGACCCCATCAAGTTATTAGAGAGCATTGGAGAAACCCTTCAAGATATTGGCACAGGCAAAGAATTTCTGGAAAAGACCAGGGAGGCACAGGCAGTCAAAGCCAAAATTAACATTTGGGATTGCATCAAATTGAGAAGTTTCTGTACTGCAAAAGAAACAGGAGAGTGAAGAGACAACCGACAGAATGGGAAAGAATATTTGCAAACCATGCAACAGATAAAGGGTTAATAACCAGAATCTACAAAGTGATCAAGAAACTCCACAAAAACAAAACCAACAACCCACTTAAGAGATGGGCCAAGGACCTCAATAGACATTTTTCAAAAGAGGAAATCCAAATGGCCAACAGGCACATGAAAAAATGTTCAAGGTCACTAGCAATCAGGGAAATGGAAATCAAAACCACAATGAGGTTTCACCTCACCCCGGTTAGAATGGCTCACATGCAGAAATCTACCAACAACAGATGCTGGAGAGGATGTGGGGAAAAAGGGACACTAACCCACTGTTGGTGGGAATGCAAACTGGTGAAGCCACTATGGAAGTCAGTCTGGAGATTCCTCAGAAACCTGAATATAACCCTACCGTTCGACTCAGCCATCCCACTCCTTGGAATTTACCCAAAGGAGTTTAAATTGACAAACAAAAAAGTGGTCTGCACCCTAATGTTTATTGCAGCACAATTCACAATAGCCAAGACCTGGAACCAACCTAAATGCCCATAAATGGTAGACTGGATAAAGAAATTATGGGATATGTACTCTTTAGAATACTATACCTCAGTAAGAAACAACGAAATCCAGTTATTTGCAACAAAATGGAGGAATCTGGAACACATCATGCTGAGTGAAGTAAGCCAGTCCCAAAGGGACAAATACCATATGTTCTCCCTGATCGGTGACAACTGACTGAACACCAAAAAGGAAACCTCCTGAAGTGAAATGGACACTATGAGAAATGGTGACTTGATCAGCATAGCCCTGACTGTTAATGAACAACTTAATACATTATCCCTCTTAGTATTTTTTTTTGTCTGTTCTACTTAATATGACTGGTTTAATTCTGTAATTATCACACAGTTATTATTAAGTGTTGAAAATTAACTGAAATGTGATCCCTGTTAAACATAAGAGTAGGAATAAGAGGGGGAAGAGATGTATAATTCGGGGCATGCTCAAGCTGACTTGCCCCAATTGGTAGAGTTAGAATCATAGCAGGGGATTCCAATTCATCCCATCAAGGTGGCATGTACCAATGCCATCTCACTAGTCCAAGTGATCAATTTCAGTTCACAGTTGATCATAATGAAAGGACTAAGAGTCAAAGGGAGCACATAAACAAGTCTAGTACCTGCTAACACTAACCGATAGAATAAATAAAGGGGAGAGTGATCCAACATGGGAAGCGAGATACTCAGCAGACTCATAGAATGGCAGATGTCCTAAATAGCACTCTGGCCTCAGAATCAGCCCTAAAGGCATTCGGATCTGGCTGAAAAGCCCATGAGAGTATTTCAGGCATGGAAAGCCAAGACACTCTGGCAAAAAGATCTCTGTGAGTGAGATCCCAGTGGAAAGAACAGGTCTTCAAAGAAGGAGGTACCTTTCTCTGAAGGGAAGAGAGAACCTCCACTTTGACTATGACCTTGTCTAAACAAGATAAGAGTCGGAGAACTCAAGGGGCTTCCATAGCCTTGGTAACTCATGACCGGTGCATAGGGAGATTACTGATGCCATAAACAGGAGTGTCAATTTGTAAAGTCAACAACAGGAGTCACTGTGCACTTACTCCTCATGTAGGATCTCGGTCCTTAATGTGCTGTACATTGAGGCTTAATGCTATAACGAGTACTCAAACAGTATATTTCACTTTGTGTTTCTATGGGGGTGCAAACTGTTGAAATCTTTACTTAATGTATACTAAACTGATCTTCTGTAAAAAAAAAAAAAGAAATTATCAATTCCCAACTTGACTCTCACTGGGATTAAACATGACAATAGGTCTGATCTGATTTCATCATCATTTAAAAAAATCATCTATTATTTTTCACTTTATGTTTCTGTGTGGGAGCAAACTGTTGAAATCCTTACTTAATGTATACTAAGCTGATCTTCTGTATATTAAGATAATCGAAAATGAATCTTGATGTGAATGGAAGGGGAGAGGGAGTGGGCAAGGGGAGGGTTGCGGGTGGGAGGGACGGTATGGGGGGAAACCATTGTAATCCATAAGTCGTGATTTGGAAATTTATATTCATTAAATAAAAGTTAAAAAAAATAAAAAAATAAAAAAAGGTGAATATGGAGAGAGGTGATTAGAGCTGAGAAGTTTATGAGGTGTAAGTACAAGATATTAATGGGGAATAAAAGAAGGCAAGTGAGCTTAAATTTCTA
This sequence comes from Oryctolagus cuniculus, assembly GCF_964237555.1. Classification (NCBI taxonomy): domain Eukaryota; kingdom Metazoa; phylum Chordata; class Mammalia; order Lagomorpha; family Leporidae; genus Oryctolagus; species Oryctolagus cuniculus. Next base: position 9,727,591 of record NC_091437.1, read on the forward strand.
TTGGTAGAATATAGTGATGCCATTTGCAGAAGCAGAGAGAATTTCTGGGCAAGTATTATGGGATATATTATAATCACTGGGATTCTCATAGGAAACAAGATGTACTTACCACAGGGTCTGCATTTCACAATATCATTTAGAGAAAAGAAAAGTTTGGTCTCATTAGATGAAAGGCAGAACTGGTTGAGACTGCTTCCTCTATGATGACTAAGTTAGGATTTTTTGAATATGATGAATTAAAGACTTAGGATAAGGAAGTAGGTGGTAAGGAGTATGAGGCACCCAATAAGCTGGAGGGAAATGTAATGGTCTCTTGGTTGAGGATTGAAAATAAGGATTTGAATTAGCACTTAGGAGGGCAGTGGTGGTCTTAGCAACAGTAGTTTTTATAATGGGTTATTAAATTAAATTTAATATTTTTAAATAATTTAAATTTAAATTAAAAAATGCCATTGTTCTGTCTTTGACATTGAGTGTTTGAGTATTCACATATTCTCTGAAAACAATTTTATGATACTGTTTCTGAATTCTTGCAGCCCCTTGAGGGTATAATTGATCTGTGTTAGAGACTTGAACCATGTGTTCTTTTATTTATTTATTTTTTGAAATATTTATTTTATTTGAAAGTTATGAGACAGAGAGAGTGAGTGAGTGAGAGAGAGAGAGAGAGATATGTTCCATCTACTGGTTCACCTCCCAAATGGCTCCACTTGCTGGGGCTGGGCCATTTGGAAGCCAGGAGCCAGGAGCCAGGAGCCAGGAGCTTCTGGTTGTCTCACATGGGTGCAGGGGCCTAAGCACTTGGATCATTTTCCTCTACTTTCCCAGGCACATTAGCAAGGAGCTGGATGGGAAGTGGAGCAGCCAGGAATCAAACCAATGTCCATATGGGATGCTGGCATCACAGGTGGTGGCTTAACCTACTATTGCACAGTGCCAGCCCTGTCATGTGCTTTTTTAATGATGAAAAGAATTCATGTTCATACAGTTTATTCAGTTTTACAACACTGAGTTACTGGAGGAGCCATATTACCTATCTAGATGAGTTGGATCTCTTCAACAGCTATGGAGTGGCTAAATAAACAATATATGGTTACTATAGTGGTAGCCATATAAATCCAATGTAATAGTTTCTAGAAAAGCTCCTACTCGAAGTAGAACAATGTCTGTTTTCTTTTTCTTTAACAGAATTCTTGAAATTCACATAGAAAAGAGGTTTGTTTTGGCTTATGTTTCTGGAAGCCTAAGAGCATGGTGTTGGCATCTTTTCAGCTTCTGGTGAGGGCCACAGGCTATTCTGTGCATACCAGAAAAACATAATGGCGAGTGTGCGTATGGACAGAGATTACATGATGAGAGAGGAAACAAGCTTGAGAAACTAAACTTGCCTTTACAACAGCCTCCTCTCTGGTGGCTAAGCTGTTTTGGAACTACATTAATCTCTTTATGAGAACAGAGTCCCCGTGATACAAACACCTTTTAAAGTCCCTCAGACCTCTTAATACGGTTATATTGGTAGTTAAATTTCAACATACGTTTTTGTGAGGAAAAACCACATTCAAATCATAGCAGGTTTTAAGATAGTATGAGTTGTAAGCTGGGAAAATTATTTGCATTAGTTGAGGAATTCTCAACCTCAGTGCAATTTCTTATTGACAACTCACATCATCATTTACTTCAGTGCATAAAAGTCTACCTGTTCATCTTCTTTTGGTGATCAGAATGCAAAACTGTGTAGTCTTCTGATTGTCAGGACTTAGTCTTCATTTATGTTTTAGGCATTTTGTTCATTTATTCATGTTTTTTCTTAGTTGTTTTGTTTTCATTCTCAGAAAGCACCAAAAATTTCCAAACATACATTCAAAGTCTCTTTTTAAATGAATGATAGTGTACTTATGACTAAGCCTGGTAACCACCTGTAGTACATTTCACCTGGTCCTCTTTTTGGTCCTAATTAATAATTCATATCTAACACTTCTCAAACTTTAGCATACTGAATTGCAAATCTTTGGTCACTGATCTTCAGTTACTTCATTGTCTTGTTTGTTCTTCCATTTTTGGTTTTTAGCATACTTTGATAGCACAAAAGAAAAATAAAGAAGTTCTCTGTTTTCTCTGCCATCTGTTAACATTATACAATCTGCATCAAATACTGATCTCTCTTTTTCTATGCTTTTGAAGTGAATTTCTGTGTCTTTTTCTCCCTTGTATTGTTTGTAATTGTGTTGTGAAAGTCTGCCTCCTGTCAGCCTCACACTCTTCCCCCATTCCTCAGTTCCTCTCTTCTCTCTTTTCCTTCCTACCCTTTCCCTCTTTGAAAGGCTCATTCTCTTGGACTGTTGTTTAGTATTTTAGAACAAGTAACCCTGCCTAATTTTTATAGGACTCGCTTGATATACTTATTCCTAAACTCCATATATGCATCATACCTTGGTGGTTGCTGGGTACATGAGAGTGGGAGGGACGAGGGACTAGGTTGGCTAGAAGTCAGAAAGTAAACATTGCTGGTTTGTGGTCCAAGTTATCATTCTTGATTAATGGCATCACCATCAGCTTAATTTCTCCAAATAGAAATTGTCTTGTCATCCTGGATTTTTCCTATTATTCCCTGAATTCACTTAGTTTCAGGTTTCATTGATTCTACCCATGGTAGTGTTCGTGCCTTACCAATCCACATAGATTCAGTCTCTTTTCACCTGTATGATTGCAGGACCTCAGGATGCACTGGCTCAATTTCCTGAAGTCTTTCTTTCACATGCTGTCCAGTCATCTGTCTCATTCCATTCCCTCATTAACCCATGGCTGCTTGTCATAATTGTTGATAGAACTTCCACCCAGATCATCTTGCTAGCATTGGATCTCTCATTTCCTTAAACCCCTTAATGCTATTCCGTTTCTCCATCTTCTTTCACCACTCACTCCCATAGTCATACCAACACTATTCTACCCTCACAATCTTGATTTCAAAATTTTATTATCTTATTATCACTTCTTTGCTTTTCTAGTTACTTATTCCAACATTCTTATTTGAATATTTTTCCCAAGTTTCACAAGGCCTTCAATCAAATGATCTTACTTTTTCTTCACTAACTTTAGTTTCTCAAGTTTTTTTTTATTCACTATATTCTTATGTTTAAAGATAATTTGATAGTTCTGTAATTGGAGACAGTCATCTGTTTATTTCTTTAAATATGCATGTCTTTATTTGGCTTTTCAGATTCCTGGATTGTAAGTTTGGACATGTTTATTATTGTTGTACCCCTCTTTGTGTCCTAGGAGAGATGAAAAAAAGAGATTTTTTTTTATTAGGCAGATTTAGACAGTGAGAGAGAGAGAGAGAGAGAGAAAGGTCTTCCCTCCGTTGGTTCACGCTCCCAAATGGCTGCCACGGCCGGAACTACACCAATCTGAAGCCAGGAGCCAGGTGCTTTTCCTGTTCTCCCATGTGGGTGCAGGCACCCAAGCACTTGGGCCATCCTCCACTGCACTCCCGGGCCACAGCAGAGAGCTGGACTGGAAGAGGAGCGACCGGGACTAGAACCTGGTGCCCATATGTGATACCAGTGCCACAGGCGGAGGATTAACCAATTGAGCCACAGCTCGGACTCGAACCAGCACCCATATGGGATGCCAGCACTGTAGGCAGCGGCTTTACCTGCTATGTCGCAGCGCTGGCTCCTTCACAGACTTTTTAACACAGGCTTTTAAAACTGGTAGCAACTTAGCTTTAATCACATATAAAAACTCTACACTTTTACTCCCACCCTTATTTTATGGTTTTGATGCCATATTTTACTTCATTTTATAAAAGTTATATATCCCTAACACATTGTTATACATATAATTTTTAAGTCTTTTTTTTTTTTTTTTTTTTGACAGGCAGAGTGGACAGTGTGAGAGAGAGACAGAGAGAAAGGTCTTCCTTTGCCGTTGGTTCACCCTCCAATGGCCACCGCGGCCGGCGCACCATGCTGATCCGATGGCATGAGCCAGGTACTTATCCTGGTCTCCCATGGGGTGCAGGGCCCAAGCTGGCCTGGAAGAGGGGCAACCGGGACAGAATCCGGCGCCCCGACCAGGACTAGAACCTGGTGTGCCGGTGCCGCAAGGCGGAGGATTAGCCTATTGAGCCACGGCGCCAGCCCTTTAACAGTCTTTTAACTTTATACTAAAGATAAAATGATTTACATACTATCATTTTAGTGTTCAAGTATCGTGAATTTGAGTGTGTACTTTTTACTAGTGAGTTTTATACTTTCGTGTGTTTATGTGTTACTAGGTAGCTTCTTTAACCTTGAAGAATTCCCTTCAGCATTTCTTGTTAGGTCTCATGTTGAGCTCCCTTAGTTTTGTTTTATCTGGAACATTTCCTCTTCCTTCATTTCTGAAGGACAGTTTTTCTGAGTACGGTATTTGTGATTGGCATTTTTTTCTTCTTTATTTCATATATATATCACTCTCTCCTGGTCTGTAAGCTCTCAGATGAGAAATCTACTATCCTTATTGAAATCCCTTTATATGTGATTTGGGGCCCCCCTCCACTTGCAGGATTATCTTTTTTTAAAAAACCCATTTATTGGAAAGCCAAGACACTGTGGCAAAAAAAAAAAAAAAATGACTTAAGTGAAAGATCTCTGTAAGTGAGATCCCAGCAGAAAAAACAGGCCATCAAAGAAGGAGATACCTTTCTCTGAAGGGAGGAGAGAACTTCCACTTTGACCATGGTCTTGTCTAAATAAGATTGGAGTTGGCAAACTCAAAAGGCTTCCATAGCCTTGGCAACTCATGACAAGAGCCTCGGGTGATTACTGACACCATAAATAAGATTGTCAATTGTTAAATCAACAACAGGAGTCACTGTGCACTTACTCCCCATATGTGATCTCTGTCCTTAATGTGTTGTACTATGTGAATTAACGGTATAACTATTACTCAAACAGTACTTTATACTTTGTGTTTCTGTGTGGATGCAAACTGTTGAAATCTTTACTTAGTAAATACTAAGTCGATCTTCTGTATATAAAGATAATTGGAAATAAATCTTGATGTGAATGGGATGGGAAAGGGAGTGGGAGATGGGATGGTTGTGGGTGAGAGGGAAGTTATGGGGGGGAAAAGCCACTATAATCCAAAAGTTGTACTTTGGAAATTTATATTTATTAAATAAAAGTTAAAAAAACTATTTATTTTAAAGGCAGACATGCACATAAACAGATATATCTATACCTCTATATATTATCTATACCTATATCTATCTATTGAGTGAGGGAGAGATAGATATTGACATCTTCTGTCCATTAGTTCACTCTTCAAATACCCAAAACATCTGAGTCTGAGTCAGGTTAAAAGTACCCAGTTACTTGAGCCATCACCTGCTGTCTCCCAGTGTGTGTGTTAGTATGAAGCTGGAATTGGGAGTAGAGGCAGGACTTAAGCCCAGCAATTTTGAAATAGGATGTATGTGTTTTAAGGGGTGTTTTAACTGTGATGCCAAATACCTACCCCAGGATCCTTGTGTTTTCTTTGATTTTTAATAGTTTGGTTAAAATGTATCTTGATGTAGTTTTGTTTAAGTTTGATTTTTTAAAGATTTTATTGCAGGGACCCAAGCAATTGGGCCATCTTCCGCTGCTTTTCTAGGCCTAAGCAGAGAGCTGGATCAGAAGAAGAGGAGCAACCGGGACACGAGCTGGCACCCATACAGGATGCTGGCACTGCAGGCTGAGGCTAGCCTACTATCCCACAGTGCCTGGCCTCTGAATTTGATCTTATTGGAGACTTTTAACTTTCCTGTACCTGAAAATTGTAATTTCCTAGATTTGGAAATATTTCTGCTGTCAATTTTTTTTAAATAAACTTCTTAACCCTTTTGCCTCTCTTCTCATTTAAACTTCTGGCACCTCAATATTTACTCATTTGAGGCTGTTCCAAAATCACATGGCTTCTTTATTCCTTTTTTTTTCTTTCTCTGACATTGAATTTTCAAATGACCTATCTTCAGGTCACAGATTAGTTGTTCTGCTTGATTAATTCTGCTGTTCTTGCTCTTGATTGCATTTTCATTTAATTCTTTATGTTTTTAAGCTCCATAATTATTGCTTGATTTTTTAAAAATAGTTTTAATCTCTTAAAATGTTATTTTTCAGTTATTATTTTCCTGATACATTATTTTGTAATATTTTCTTGAAATTTGTCTTAACAAAATTATTTATTTAACTTCAGATCTTCAGTGGTGAGTACTGCTGAGGTCTTCCTGTTCTTCTTCCACCAGGGTGGTTGTAACTAAAGGTATTCGTTTTAGCAATGGGTATGACTCATGTTCTGTTCCCATCAACGGTGGTACCAGTGTCCGATGAATCATGCCTGTGGGCTGGGCATGGTTCAGAGGCCTTAAGCTTGTGAATGAATGGGGATACTACAGCTGTGGGATCTGGAGTGATAATGGCACTTGTCCCTGGAGTGTAGGTAGGCACTACTCTGTCATACTGATAATCATATATAAGGTGTAGATGCTTGTGAACCAGCTGGGGTACAGTGAATTTATGCACAGGCACGTGCAAAATACTTTCCTTCTGGTTATATCTTTTAGAAGCTTTTGAAATGCTCCTTGAAATTGAAAAATAGAATACCTCAAAAAGTTGATATTTAGTAACGATGTATTAGTATTTTTGACTCATTTTTATTATGTAAGGCCATTTTTAAGTTGACAGACAAAAGATGATAAAGAAATTATGGGAAATTAAATCTTTATGCATATTATGTATATTTTCACTTTCTAGATCAATGGGGTATTTACCTGATTTTTAATGTAACAAAACTAACACATTTCTATTTGGTAAATAATTAATATGCAAAATATAAAAGACTATAAAGAAGTTTCCCTGTAATACTCCTAAAATAAAAATCCTACCATTCAGAGGCAATCATTATTAATATTTTGACAAATGTGTTGAATTTGCAGGCTAAATAACCTTGAACTTTTGTGGTAGATATGACTTGATTAAGATATACAGTTATTTTTATATATTGCAGGAGTAAATCTGCTAAATATGTTGGAGGTTTTTGCATCTAAATTCATGAGAAGTATTGGTCTATAATTTTATGGGAATGTCTGTAACTTGTTGGACTATTGGAGTAATTATGATCTTATATAACTGTTAAGAAATGCTTCCCCTGTAACTGTTCTCTAAAAGAGATTGTAGGATGTTGGTATCATTTCTCCCTTAAATGTTTGATAGAATTTACAAGTGACATCTGGGCCTGGTGCTTTCTTTTTTTTTTGTTGGATTATTTATTATTGGTTTAATTTCTTTAGTAGACCTTATACTATTGTGATTATTTCTCCTTGTATGGGTTTTGAAGGAACCAGTTCATTTCATTCAAATCATCAATTCTGCAAGCATAGAGTTTTCCCTAGTCTGTCTGTATTATCTCTTGAATATCCATGGAGTCAGTTAGTGATGACTCCATTTTCAATTGTAATAATTTGCCTTTTCTTTTTTTCCTTGATTATTCTGGGTAAAGATATTATTCATTTAATGGATTTTTTCAATATGTAACTTTTGGTTTCATTGATTTTTATGTATTTTTCTGTTTTCACTTGAATCACTTTCTGTTCTTAATATTATTTTATCTTTTCTTAATTTAGGTTTAAAATCCTCCCCTTTTAAGTTTTCTAAGGTGGAAGCTTAGCTTATTGATTTCCATATTTCATACTTTCCAACATATTTGTTATATTTTATTTAGTTAAAATGGTATATTTAAATATTTTTGATGTTTTTTCTCTCATAGATTACTTAGGGATGTGCTATTTAGTGTTTAAATATTTGAAGATTTTTCCTGATTTTTTTTTCTGTTCTTGTTTTCCTTTTCCGGTACTTCAGTTATACTTATGTTTCACCTCTTGTTATTGTCTCCATCTAGATGCTCTATTATGTGTGTGTGTGTTTTTTTTTTAACTTATTCTTCTTTTCACTTGTATACCAATCTGTAAAGTTTCTATTAATCTGTAGTTAACCTTTACTCAGCTGTAATGAGTCCATTAATTTACCCTACAAAGCCATTATTTGTTTCTGTCATTGTGTTTTTTTTATTTCTAGCATTCCGTTTGGTTAGTTTTCAGAGTGTTCATTTCACTGCTTATACCAGCTATCTTTCTTGCATGTTGTTTATATTTTCCACTAAAGCACAAACATAGTAATCATAGCTAATTTAATTTCTCTATTTCAAAAATACTAGATAAAATATAATTCAAATTCTCCTAGTATGCTTGTTCTTGTCTCCTCTTTTGACTTTGTGATTCCCCAAGTGTCCCTCTCAAGACAGTGTGTGTCTCCCAATATCTCTGTTGTAATGCATTGTTTTATGCTGGAACCCTGTGTAATAGTAACATGTTGGAGAGGGGGGAGTGTTCTATAATCTTTGAATTCAATTATAGTCTCTTTGTGGGTCTGGGTATCAGGGCTGTGATCTTCACAGTGGTAACATGCCCTCCAACCCGTGCCCGGTTACCTCCCCTGACTGCTCTATTTTCAGTGTATTTTTGACACCCTGATCTTCAATGGAATGTTAGCAGCAGATGATCTGGGGGGATTGTTCTCTCAGCAAGATAGGACTGTATCACTGTCTTCACTTGGAGTGTTGGCTTTGATTACAGAGTAAGCTTTGGACATGTTTCCAAATGACTTTTCTTTCCTACCTCCAGACAGAGTCCCCAAGGGGTCTTTCTGGAATATTTACTGTGGGATTCATGTGGAGTTTCTGGAGATAAGACCCCCTCTGAACCTCAAATCATGGGAACCTCCTGAGATTGTGACCCCCAATATTTTCTTACATGTAAGCTTGTCCACATTCAGCCTCTGGGAATTTATTAAAATTGCTGTTTAAATATTTCTGCCATTTACTGACCCTGGATAAGTCTCTGGATTTTCTCTATGACTTTAGTTTCTCTGAACCTAAACAAAATCATTGATTTCAGTTTGACCAGATTTTTCTTGTTTAAGGAGAGGAATGATGACTTCTAGGGTCTTCCTATGTCAGAGATGAAACTAAAAGGGCTCTTTCAAAGTTAGTAATGAACCAGACATTCAATTGAAAACATAAATCATAAATCATTAGCTAACCTATTTTAAGTATTGGTTGGGATAGACATTTTTGAACCCAATAGTTATATTTGATTGAATTTAATAGCCATAAAATAATGTTCTTAGTGTATATGATCCAAAGACAGACAGTGGCTTCCTATATTTTAATAATATTTCAATAATCATTGAAATGGTTTTCCTAAAGAGTAATTTAACTTTTGTGACATTAAAATATAAAACATGAAATGTACTTTTGAAATACATAGGTTTCCTCTAAAACTTAGCTGTCTATTTCAAAGTGTTTATAGGCATTTTCTCTTTGACTTTAATGTTATTCTTATGGTGAAAACAGCATAATGTTACATATCCTTGCCTATTTTAACAAAAAATACACAAACACCAAGAGGTCAAGTAATTATTTGTTAATGTATCATAAATTCCATGGACTTCATATCCGCATGATTCTAAAACAGCTTTGAACCTGGCTGTGTGGGTTTAGTATCTGAAATTCAGTTAAAATTTTCAGATGCTATCTTGCAGTAAGACCTATGGTACTATATTTGGGTACAATGAGAAGAAATTCTCTGATGTTAATTATAAAGCTGGGATCTGAATAGAAACTTTCTACATGTCAGACTTTGTAAGCATTAGTTTGTGTAGTTTACAGTGACAGATATTTATCAACCATCTTTAAAGGGAAGTTTTTATTAACATCACTGCATATACAGACTGTCTAATAAGCAGTAGAAGTAGAATAAACAAGACTATTATGCAGTGAGAAGTAATGTTTTTGATGACGGTAAATATGAGGGCTGGTGATTTATTTTACTCAGTTATTTCTGTGCAGCATGATCTATATTTGTTCATCTTTGCTTGACATTTTATCAATTGTTCAGCTGAAGTCTGCTTTTTATTTATTTTTTATTTTTGAGATAACGTGTTTTCAATTTATATTAGAATCCAAGGCTTAATGCTCCACTAAATAAAGAGTTCAAAAAAACAAGTCAAAAGGCCACAGTTCAGCGGGAACACAGGCAAGGGCCATCAGATGAAAGAATGCCAACCTTACCAGTCTACAGTAAACTTCAAGATAGTCATGGATCATCAAAACTATAGTAGTATACAATTCCTAACGATTTTTTGGAGAAAGATTCAAAACAAAGTTTGTAGCAAAATTGATACACACAGGCATTTCTTTCTTACTTTTTTTTTAATTTATTTTTTTAGCTCTTACATGGGAGTTTTTCTTATGGGAGAATAGGAAAAATTTGTATTGCTGTGTCTGGCTTATTTCAGTCAACCTGGTGAATATCCTCCAGTTGCAACCATTTCGAGGCAAATGATAGAAGTTCATTCTTTTTATAGCTAATTTTTCATCAAAAAAGTATGTTTTACCTGTTTAAAAAAAGCTTTATTTTGTTTATTTGAAAGGCAGAGTTACAGAGATAGACATCTTCCATCTGCTTATTCACTCCCCAGTTGGCAGCAACAAAGAATCTGTTTGAGAGACATTTGTATTGCAATGTGGGGAACAACCCGGACTGGACTGAGTTACTGGAATTAAGACTTATTCTATGTATCTGCTCTCCCACAATATGGCGCTGAGAAGGGAGAGACGGCTTCTGCACAGCTGCCTCCAGTTCAACCAATAGGCAGTAGGACCTGCTCCTGATTGGAGGAGAGCAGCGTACTCGGCGTGTGGGCAGCCGAGTTAGGATTGGCGGAGGAGGACTATAAAGGAGGAGAGAGACGGCATGCACCAGGAACATCTAAGGGGAACACCTGTGCAGCCCCCGAGAGGGCCGGCCGGCGGTGTGCCGCTCCCCTGCGGAAGTGGGGAATGTGACAGGGGGAACCGCCCTTCCACGGAGGTGGAAGGGACGGTAGCCAACCCGGGAAGGACCAGCAGCCAACCCGGGAAGAACCAGCAGCAAACCCGGGGAGGGCCGAGCAGACGAAAGAACAGCGCAGGGTCCTGTGTCGCTCCTCCACGAAGACGGGGAGCGACATTGCAATAGTAGTTAATTATAGTTAACTGAGGGCAAAGTGTCAAAGATGAAAAAAATTAGAAACTCATTTGGCATTGTCAGTTGATAAGACAAAAAATACATAAAAGATTCAAAAGCACCATGAAGACAACAGATGACTTACGTTAAACTCATGATCCTGAGAAGATGAAGGGGATCTAGACCCTAGGGTGTACCAAGAAGGAAAGAATGGCTCAATACATTCACTATTAATCGTGTCTCTTCTGAACTCATGTTCAGAGTGCGTGATAAACTTGGTAGGAAGCCATTAGAGGTAGGAAGCCTCATCTTGAGCTCAGTCTGGTTGCCTGGGTCTAGAAGTAAGGTGAGATGGAAGAAATGTCCATCCTGAGTGTTATATATAATATGAGGGGCCGGCGCTGTGGCACATTGGGTTATTGCCCTGGCCTGAAGCACCGGCATCCCATGTAGGCACTGGTTTGAGACCTGACTGCTCCACTTCTGATCCAGCTCTCTGCTATGGCCTGGGAAAGCAGTAGAAGATGACCCAAGTCCTTGGGCCCCTGCACCCGCGTGGGAGATCCGGAAGCAGCTCCTGGCTCCTGGATTTGGATCGGTGCAGCTTCAGCCATTGCGGCCAACTGGGGAATGAACCAATGGATAGAAGACCCCTTTCTCTCTCTATCCGCCTATCCTCTCTCTGGGTAACTGTGCATTCAAATAAATAGATAAGTCTTAAAAAAATACAGTATGACCTGTGGTTATTATTAAGGAAGTCAGAGTTATATTCCTCAGATCTCCCTAATTCTGAATGATGAGAAATTCTACGATATTCCCCTGGTCTTAATTTTTCTTTTTCTTCTCGCTGCCTCTGCAAACCCAGATGGTCTTAATTTTTCTTTTTCTTCTCGCTGCCTCTGCAAACCCAGATAGGATTATAAAGTAAATAGGTTGGTGGAAGAATCATGAGTTAATGGGACAAAGTTTTCAGGGAATTATTCTTATCCTCTTCCCAAACTAAATTTTAATGTGCACCTTCTAATATTTCATAAACAGATGTGGTGGATATATAACTGTTACCTTACTCTAGTGGCTTTAAAATTTTTCTATACATTTTAAGACATGACATGGGTTTCTTTAAAAATATTAATGCCTAGCTCTCATGCCAGGCATTCTGACTTAATTGGCATTAGCTATTATCTGGTATTGGGAGTTTCAAGAGCTCCTTAGCTGGTTATAACATGATGAAAAGTTTTGCAACCACTGCTTTATTCTCCAAAATTTGGTACATTTTTATTCTGTCTCTGTGGAAGTTGAAGATCCCTTTGGAGATTTTGTCAATATATTTTAGTTTGTAAGTATACAAACTAGTCTGATACTTATTTCTTATCTTTATATGAGTATAATGTGACTTCTCAGAAGTTATTTCCAATGAGTTAAGGGTTTACTGCATATTTTTATGAGTGGAAAATGAAAACAATTTATTGGCATCCCCTGACTTCTACGATTGTGCAAATAATCCCAGGAAGATGGCAACATTCACTCTTTAATCTGAATTCTTCAGATAAATCACTTAAAGAATCCTGGAAATAAATTAAAAGAGTTGAGCATTGTAAAAATTTTTGTAATTTCTATTTCCTGATGTCTGAGTTAGAGATCATAGTTTACATTTGCTGTGTCACTGGCCTTATACATATTTAAATTAACTTTAATTTCCAGAAAATGTTATGCATGTGTATTTTAATTTGACATTGAAAGTGATATGTGATAGCTATATCTTTCATGAATATTTGGATTTTTAAAGAAAATTCCAAAAGAAGGAAATTCTTTAGCATGAAGTGGATTTTTTTTAACTTTTATTTAATGAATATAAATTTCCAAAGTACAGCTTATGGATTACAATGGCTTCCCCCCCATACCGTCCCTCCCACCCGCAACCCTCCCCTTTCCCACTCCCTCTCCCCTTCCATTCACATCAAGATTCATTTTCGATTCTCTTTATATACAGAAGATTGGTTTAGCATACATTAAGTAAAGATTTCAACAGTTTGCTCCCACACAGAAACATAAAGTGAAAAATACTGTTTGAGTACTAGTTATAGCATTAAATCTCAATGTACAGCACACTAAGGACAGAGATCCTACATGAGGAGTGACTCCTGTTGTTGACTTAACAAATTGACATTCTTGTTTATGGCATCAATAATCACCCTAGGCTCTTGTCATGAGCTGCCAAGGCTATGGAAGCCCCCTGAGTTCACCGACTCTGATCATATTTAGACAAGGCCATGGTCAAAGTGGAAGTTCTCTCCTCCCTTCAGAGAAAGGTACCTCCTTCTTTGATGACCCGTTCTTTCCACTGGGATCTCACTCGTGGAGATCTTTCATTTAGGTTTTTTTTTTTTTCCCCAGAGTGTCTTGGCTTTCCATGCCTGAAGTACTCTCATGGGCTTTTCAGCTGGATCCGCATGCCTTAAGGGCTGATTCTGAGGCCAGAGTGCTGTTTAGGACATCTGCCATTCTATGAGTCTGCTGTGTATCTCACTTCCCATGTTGGATCATTCTCTCCCTTTTTTATTCTATCAGCTAGTATTTGCAGACACTATTCTTGTTTATGTGATCCCTTTGGTTCTTAGTCCTATCATTATGATCAATTGTGAACATAAATTGATCACTGGGACTAGTGAGATGGCATTGGTACATGCCACCTTGATGGGATTGAATTGGAATCCCCTGGTATGTTTCTAACTCTACTGTTTGAGGTAAGTCAGCTTGAGCATGTCCCAAATTGCACATCTCTTCCCTCTCTTATTCCCACTCTTATATTTAACAGCGATCATTTTTCAGTTAAGTTTTAGCACTTAAGAAGAATTGTGTATTGATTACAGTATTCAACCAAAAGTGTTAAGTAGAACAAACAAAAAAATACTGAGAGGGATAACATATTAAGTTGTTCATCAACAGTCAAGGCAAGGGCTGATCAAGTCACTGTTTCTCATAGTGTTCATTTCACTTTAACAGGTTTCCTTTTTGGTGCTCAGTTAGTTGTCACCTATCAGGGAGAACATATGGTATTTGTCCCTTTGGGATTGGCTTATTTCACTCAGCATAATGTTTTCCAAATTCCTAACAGGGATCACTTTTCAGTTAAAATTTAAACACCTAAGAATAATTGTGTGTTAATTACAGAGTTCAACCAATGGTACTAGAACAAAAAAAAAATACTAAAATGGATAAAGTATTACATTGTACATCAACCGTCAGGACAAGAGCTTATCGTGAAGTGGATTTCTATAATAAGGACCGTTAGCTATAAAGTGAAGTAATATTTTAGGGGGACTGCATTGCCTGTTTAGAGTTTTTCCCTGTATTTATTCTATCAATGACCTCCTCAGATGCATCTTCCCTTAGTTTCACATTTGCATTTATCCCAGGTATTCATGTCACAATGTCAACCCAGTACTAAATTGGCATACATGGAGGTCAGAACCAGAATGAGCAAAAACTCTTTTGAACACTACCTAGCCTTTGCCAAAGCATTTGTAAGTGTTGTGTTGACAGTGTCTTTGTGTGTGTGTGTGTGTTTTATTTTTTATTTTATTTTTTTTTCAGTTAAGACAAGAACACAGCAAAATTGGATATATTCTTGACAAAGGATGTTTTTGCTTATATGTACATTTCTAACTTGGCATGTAACATGGCCTAGAAAAAGAACTACTATCTCAGAGTAATTTGAAAATTACCATAACCCCATTGTAATTGGTTACAAAGTTCCAGTAAGTGTATTTTTTTTTTTTGACAGGAAGAGTGGACAGTGAGAGAGACAGAGAGAAAGGTCTTCCTTTGCCGTTGGTTCACCCTCCAATGGCCGCCACGGCGGTGTGCTGCGGCTAGCGCACTGCGCTGATCCGAAGCCAGGAGCCAGGTGCTTATCCTGGTCTCCCATGCAGGTGCAGAGCCCAAGCACTTGGGCCATCCCCCACTGCACTCCCGGGCCATAGCAGAGAGCTGTCCTGGAAGAGGGGCAACCGGGACAGAATCCAGCGCCCCGACCGGGACTAGAACCCGGAATGCCAGTGCCACAGGAGGAGGATTAGCCTAGTGAGCCGTGGTTCCGGCCGCAGTAAGTGTATCTTTGAATCGACTTGTAATATGATCCTATTTCATTATTGTTCCTTCTCTGACTCAGTTCTAGCCCCAATCATGTCTTATTTGAGTTAGACAACAGCTGTATATTTCATCTGGAAAACAGACTTTTTAGCCCTGTATGTAATATACCTGATGGGCCAGGTTCAGGGGAGTGTGAGAGCTGACCAAGTAAGCAAAGGAAGTTTACAAAATTTTTGTTTTTATTTAAAATGTTAATTGATATATGATAATTCTATATATTTATAGGATATAATTTGATAATTTGGTAGTGTTTAAAATGTGTGATCATCAAATCAGGGAATTGGGAAACTTTGAACTCCTCTGCCACCTGTGAGAGACTTCAGTAGAGCTCCTGGCTGCTGGCTTTGATTTGGCCCTGGTGAGGCTGCTGCAGGAATCTGGGGAGTCAGTGTGCTGATAAGAGCTTTTTTTTTTTTCTATATCTGTCTTTTTACCCTTCTGAAAAGAAATATTTAAAAACAAAACCAGAAATCTCCCTTTCTTGGCATCCTTACAAGTATTTGTAATTTTTTTGTTTGATTATTTTTGGGTAATAGCCATTCTACCTAGGGTGAGATGATATCTTATTATGGTGTTGTTTTGGATTTCCCTGATGATTAGTGATGGTGGGTTTTTTCTTTTCTTTGTTCATCATTTGTATATCTATTGAGAAATGTCTAATCAGATGATGTGCCAGATTTTTAATTGGATTATTCACATTTTGCATTTTGAGGGTACTCTGGATATTAATCCCTTTTCAGATGAACAGTTTTCAAATATTTTCTCCCGTCATGCAGATTGTCTTCACCCTTTTGAAACAAATTGTAGTTTTTCAAGCTTAATTCATTTATTTCTGCTCTGATCATTGCATTTTTACTTCTTACAGTTTTGAGTTTTACTTCTTTTGCTGTTCTAGTTCCTTGGCAGTTTGTTTTATTTGAAATCTTCCTTTTGATACAGGTGCTTATTGCTATACATGCTCCTCCGATACTGATTTTGCTATATCATATATTTTGTAATGTTGTATTTGCATTTTCAATTGTTTCAAAAATTTTTGAATTTGCCTTTTTGATATCAATCGATTATGTGCTATAATATTTTTAATTTCTATGCATTTGTATAATTTACGATGTTCCTCTGTTTCATTGCATTGTAGTCAGAGAAGAACCTACTGTGATTTTCAGTTTGTTAAGATTTGTTTTATGGCATAACATGTGATCCCATATGTGCTTATGAGAAGAAATGTGTGATCTGTGATTCTTGGATGAAATGTTCTGTAAGTGTTTTTCTTTTCTAAAGATTTTATTTGAAATAGAGAAGGAGAGGTAGAGAGAGGTAGAGAGATACAGAGGTAGAGAGGTAGAGGTGGGGGGGGGGGAGAGAGAGAGAGAGAGAGAGAGAGAGAGAGAGAGATCTTCCATCCGCTGTTTCACTCTCCAATTGGCCGTAACAACTGGAGTTAGGCCTATCCGAAGCCAGGATCAGGAGCTTCTTCTGGGTCTCTCACACAGGTACAGGGGCCCAAGGACTTGGGTCATCTTCTACTGCTTTCCCAGGCCATACCAGAGAGCTGGATCAGAAGTGGAGCAATCGTGTCTCGAACAAGCTGGATTGGAAGTGGAACAGCCGAGACTTGAACCTGCACCCATATGAAATGCTGGCAATGCAGGCAGCGGCTTTACCCACTATGCCACAGCACTGGTCCCTGTAAATGTCTTTTAGGTGTGTTTGGTGTATAGAATAGTTTAACTCTGATGTCTCTTTGTTGAGTTTTTATCTGGATGATCTGTATGTTGCTGAAAGTAGGATGTTGAAGTCCTCCTTTTTTTATTGGAATCTGTCTCTAGATCTAATGATTTTTTTGACTTATTACCTCACATTTTATTGTGAAAATATTTAAAATCTTCTCTTTTAGCAATTTTTATTTTTTTAACTTTTATTTAGTAAATATAAATTTCCAAAGTACAGTTTATGGACTACAATGGCTCCCCCCTGCCATATCTTCCCTCAACTCGCACCCCTCCCATCTCCCGTTCCCTCTCCCATTCCCTCTCCCATTCCATTCACATCAAGATTCATTTTCAATTATCTTTATATACAAAAGATCGATTTAGTATATATTAAGTAAAGATTTCATCAGTTTGCACCCACACAGAACATAAAGTGTAAAATACTGTTTGAGTACTAGTTATAACATTACTTCACATTGGACAACACATTAAGGACAGAGATCCCACATGAGGAGTAAGTACACAGTGACTCCTGTTGTTGACTTAACAATTTGACACTCTTGTTTATGGCATCAGTAATCTCCCTAAGCTCTAGTCATGAGCTGCCAAGGCTATGGAAGCCTTTTGAGTTCGCCGACTTCGATCTTATTCTGACAGGGTCATAGTCAAAGTGGAAGTTCTCTCCTCCCTTCAGAGGAAGGTACCTCCTTCTTTGATGGCTCCGTTCTTTCTACTGGGATCTCACTCACAGATAGATCTAATGATTTTAGCTTTACATAATTTGGTACTCCAATATTGACTACATATAAATTTGCTTTTTTAAAAACTCTTATTGATCTCTTTATCATTCACTCTATTTTGATTGTCCTTTTAAAGTTTTGATTTAAAGTGTATGTTATTTACTTTAAGTTTTATTACTACTGTTCAATTTGAGTGTCTGCATATTATGTCTTCTTTCATCCCTTCAGTTTCAATCTCTGTGTGTTTATTGTTGAAGTGAGTTTCTTGTAGATATCAAGATATTATTTTTGCCTTTTTCAATCAGTGTAGTTAATCTAAATGTTTTAATTTCAGAATTTAATCCATTTATAGTCAAAGTTGTTATTGATCTGTAACGACATACTCTTAGCATTTTTTAGATTTTTTTTTGCTGTTTCGCATATCATTTGTTCCTTTTTGTTGTTTATCTTTGTGCTTTGATTGTTTTCTGTGTTGATAAGACAGTTCTTTTCTCTTCTTTGTATACCTTTTCCATTTATATCTTTTTTACTTTGTGTGTGTTCATGATGGTAGTTATCATTCTTTTGCTAGTGTAGGGATCCCTTAAGCATTTCTTCTAATGCTGGGTTGGCATTGGTGGATCCCATTAGTTTTTGCTTGTTTTTGGAAAAGTTTTATTTTTTCATCCTTCATTTCTGAAGGATGGCTTTCTGTATTGTTGTTGATTGGCAGGAATATATATTACTTCATTCTCTCCTTTCCTGTATTGTTTCTGCTGAAACATCTTTTGCTAATCTAATGGAATTTCCTTTTATTAATGTGTGCTTTTCTCTTTCTTAAAAATTCTCTTTCCATCTATTCTTATGCTTTTGACAGTTTGTGCATAATATCCTTTATAAGAATCCTGTTGTGTTATATATATTAGGGATTTTTAAGTTTCCTGGCCCTTAATGTCCCAGTATTTCAAAAATTTTCAGCTTTTGTTTTGTTGAATAGGATTTTCCATGCCTTTTTCTCTTTTTTTTTTCTTCTCTGGCCCAGCTATAATACAAATAAGTGCTTGTTTAATTGTCTTCCATAAATCTTGTTGGATTTCTTCATTCTTTTATATTTTCTTTGTGTGTGTGTGTCTGAATTATTTCAAAAGGCCTATTTTAAGCTTGAGAAATTCTTTTTTTAAGCTTGATATAGTAAATTGTTCAGGGTCTCATTTAGTATTTTTTATTTCATTTATTGAGGTTTTTAGATCCAATATTTCTGTTTGATTCTTTTATGATCTTCATCTCTTTACTGAATTTTTAATTCTTATATGATGTATATTTCTAATTTTATGGAATCATCTTTTCCTACCCTCTTATATGTCATTAAGTGTCCCTAAGTGCTTAGTTTGAACTTACTTTCAGGCAATTGTTGATTTCATTTTCTTTGGAGTATCTTGCTAGAGAGTTATTGTATTCCTTTTGAGCCCTTGTGTTATGTTGTTGTCATATGCTTCTTTTATGCCTGCACTGACATTTGCTCATCTGGCCTCCACCAATTTTATGAAGTACCTGTCAGAGTAAAATACTTTCTCCCAGAAATGTGTGATGTCAGTTGGGTAGGCTATGTTAGCTTTGGTTCCTAGTGGGCACTGTAACATAGTGTCCAGCTACCTTCTTACATTGTAATCCATGTCTGCAGGTACCTCAATTTACAGGGTTTATGGGAAAAATGTGATATGCTTCTTAAATTTGTGTGTCATCTTTTGCAGAGGTCACACTAATCTGTATTTTTCTACTTTTAGTATATGTGCCACCAACGTAAGCCCTTTTAGATGTTTTTAAAGCTCATTGATTATAAGATATAATTCATATATAAAATGCAGTAAATAAATCTGCAACTCAACGATTACTACAAAGAAAATTCTCCGGTAGATATCAGGATTATTGCCACATTCTAGAACTCCACTTCTGCCTCCTCTTGATCCTGTGCCCTTTTCCTCCCTAGAAACAGCCCATCATTCTGACTTCTATCACTATAGATTATCTGTGCTTGATTTCAAGCTTTTATGAATTGAATCATATAGCATGTTGAATGTAAATTGTTTCAGTCAACATTTTATGTTCATTTCACAAGTTTTCCTTGTCATATCATCATATTCAATTTACAATATTGGATAAATTGTTGCCTCTCCTCAATCGTGAGAACATTTTACTCATTTAATAATTTCTTGCTATTCTCTCTCCCACCAAGTTCCACATGACCTGAAACTCACAGACAAAGAGGTTTGCTCTCTCCCATGTTCCAAAAAGATTAATATCCAGCCTGATGGAAGGTACTGTAGATGGTAGGATCCTGTGAAATTTTTTCCAAAATTTCTATTCTCTAAAAGCTTTAACATTTATCTAGCCTCCTCTTACTCAATTTTTAGGTGTCCTGGAAAAGAAATAACTTGTTGCACCATCATTTTGTTTTCACTTAAAAACAAGGTGAAATGTTGTTGTGTTACTTACTGAAGGGTCTCCAGTGGCCTTCCATCTCATCTAAGCAATGTAAAAACAACTTTTGTGTCTGTCTAGGTCAAAGTGTATTTTCAGGGCATTCAAGACATACATGCATGTACCCATGTATGCATGGTGCATTTCTTCTCACAATCAGAGAAATTGTTGAAAGAGCTGTCACAGGGATGTGTAGAGCAAATAGAGAAAGTTCATTTATATTTAACTTTTTAATTACTATTCTAAGTAATGAAAATGCAGATAGATTCCTTTTAGTTTTGATAGCATTTTTAAAAGTTTTCTGTTACTGTTTTATAATGTAAAATTCTATGTCTGTAACCTCTGCTGCTTGCATTCCATATTCCTGGCTATTTAATGTTTATGTATCTTTTCCTCTGCTGCTGGATTTGCCTGAAATTTTCTTCCCAGCTTTTCTTTTTCAATCCTACGTTCAGGCTCCAGGAAGGCGTCTTTGAACACCAGTTTGGGGGAGATGACCTTCTTTATGCTCTTTGTGTCTATGTATAACTTGTTGTTTACTGTATTCTATTGAAATCCTCACTAAACTTAAGCGCTTCAGGATCACTTGCCTTTTGCTGTTATTTGAGTACCTCATGAAAATTTCGGTCAGAGGGCAGACTGTTGGTATTTATTTGTTGAACTGAGTTAGTGATTCCCTAGCATTCAGTATGATGACGTGAGCTCTGAAGTCATGATAGCTGAGAGGTCCTCCAGGTGTTATCTTGCACCAACACCATCACTGCCAGCAGTGAACGTGGTGGAGATGCAAATTCTGACCAGACCCACTGAATCTCAAACACTGGAGGTGAATCCCAGCAATTTGTATTTTCATAAATCCTCTAGCAGTTCAGGTATAGCGTTTGCGAATCATTGGTCTCAGAGGGTTTGTTTGCCATTTGTATGAGGGAGAGAGTCTAAATGGCTTTTAATATGTGTTCCAATGCTGAAATCTCATGCTCATAAGACATTTCCTACTATTTCTACTTAACAAATAAGCTTAATTATTCTTAAGCTTTGAATCAAGTTTAAGAACAATATCTCTTTAAAAATTGTTTTGTTTTCTTGGTTTTGATTAATTTAGTGTTCTAATAGAATTAGTGGGAAACAAGCAGTTTATAAGGCACTTTTACAGTAAATACAGGTTGATACCTTAAATAAGTGTTTCAGAGTGAGATCCAAGGGTATCCTGTGGTCCTTCTTCTCATCTAGAACTCCTGCTTCCCTTACACAGTTCCAACTTTCAGATTTGTTTGAAGTAGTGGCAGTGCAATTTTAAAGCCAAGATACTTAGACTGAGAAACCTACTTTCTAATTTCCCCATTAAAAACTTGACAATTTATAATATTTTCAGTGCTTTACTTTAGCTGATCCTTGAAAAATCAACTCTTTGGTGATTGTTGATGTGATTTCTTATCTATCTTATGATTATTTTCTCTTGTATGGAAAAAAATCCAATTTAGTGTCACCTATTAATCATCTCTTAGGCTGTTTGTCCCTGAACATGAAAGGTATACATCTTAAGAAGATCCATCATAATTACAAGTGAAACAGACAAAAAGCAATGGAATTAATATGATCAAGGACTTTTTGGCTGTAAATTCCAAGATCAAAGCTATTATATATGACCCTTCAGAAAGCTGTGTGGTCTCCAAGCACTCTAGCTAATGAACAGATCTGTTGTGATATTGTGGTGCATGACTTCAATAGGATTTGACCTCCTGTTACTTGGGCATATTATTCAAGGGGACATTACAACAATGAAAATACTCTTTATCATTCTGTGCTTTTCTCCTTTTTATCAGTAAAAGAAATGAAGAAATACAGATACTACCTTTATGGTTGTGATAGCTCGCTCATCTTCTTGAGATTGCTGTTACTGCAACTTATCATGTTGTGTAATATGATTACAACCTCTG
The DNA here is from genome assembly GCF_964237555.1 of Oryctolagus cuniculus. Classification (NCBI taxonomy): domain Eukaryota; kingdom Metazoa; phylum Chordata; class Mammalia; order Lagomorpha; family Leporidae; genus Oryctolagus; species Oryctolagus cuniculus. The sequence goes on from NC_091437.1 coordinate 9,749,675, forward strand.
TTGCCTTACTCTTACTGCTAAGAAAAATTGAGATAATAACTATTATGAAATCAACATTTTATCATGCAGTATCTATGGGATCATATAGTAAAATAAAGCATATTCTATTTTGTATTTCAAGGACTGTATATTTTAGTTTAATTTCACCAATTTTTGCAAAATACTTTCCATATGAGGGTACTGTGAAGACACCAGAAGTACTAGGACAGTAAAACTCAGCTGTTGTTGTCAGGGAGCACGTTGCCTTTAGCTAAGCAGACATATAAACCAGCACAACTAACGTGGAAACCTGTAGTCATATTAACACATTTAAGTAGCATACACTTAGTTTATAGCATGTTTTTATTGTTTAACCAATCATTAGAATATGTACCCAAACACCCCTATTATAAGATCCCTGCCTTTCTTCAAATCTCTCATCTCCCCCCACCTTTTTTAAAAAAGATTTATTTATTTATTTGAAAGTCTTACAGAGAGGCAGAGGCAGAGAGGAAGAGAGAGAGGTCTTCCATCCCCTGGTTCACTCCACAAATGGCTGCAGTGGCCAGAGCTGGGCCAATCTGAAGTCAGGAGCCAGGAGCCAGGAGCTTCTTCTGGGTCTCCCACGTGGGTGCTGGGGCCCAAAGACTTGGGCCGTCTTCTGCTGCCTTCTTGGGCCACAACAGAGAGATGGATGGGAAGTGGAGCAGCCAGGACTCGAACTGGTGCTCAGTTGGGATGCTGGCACTGCAGGCAATAGCTTTATCTGCTAAGTCACAGCGCTGGTCCTGTCCTCTCTTTTATGGTGCAGATAAATGCATGGCCTTTTTTGGGTGATTTCTTTACCACTGCTGCAGAACTGATGTCTTCTATTCCAGTATACCAGACTTTCATCAAGAACAGCTATCTCGTTAGTTCTGTTGCCATAGCTCAACAAGACCTCTAGTGTGGTGCTTTTTGTTCATCTGAGCCATCCTTTCTTCATGGCTTCCCAGTTTTCCCATCCACCCAAGTCTCCATGATGACTTCAGCCACTACAATGCCAGTAAGCTTAACACTATGTACCAAAGCCTTTTCCAGCCATCTACCTAATGAATCAGTCAGTGAGCCATAAATTGGCCTGAAGAAATTACCCAGATATGAAAGTTAGTGTTTGTGTTAGTACTTATTTTTGAGTATTTAAAATACTCTAAAATGGAATTGTGACTTAATTAAGTGCTATAAAAAGCTATAAACAACATAATATTGGTATTCTTAACCACTTATATGTGTCAGCTTATTATAGCTTCAAGTGAGTGTTCACATGGGAAGCAGCTGCAATAAAATATGGCAAAGTAGCAAAAGACTGGTAGTTGGAACAAGCAGCAGACTTCCTGTATTCAACACACTCCATTATGAAAATGAGCATGAGCAAGCCTGCATAAAGGAAGGACTGTGGATATTGGGTTATCATAAAAGTCAATCCCATGATTACTTTTCTTAATATAAGGTTCTGTAGCATAATGAAATATGCATAAATACAAAATGAATTCCCCATTTCAAAGAGTGGCTATAGGACTTATGGGAATAATTTAACACATAGACATAATTGATGTGATAGCTATTTAATAACTTAAACTTGGATACAGCAGCTAATTGTAGGGGAAAGGTATTAGCCCTGTTGTAGTTTGTTTCATACGATACTTGAAGAAAAGGATACTCAACAGTGCAGAGTAAGAAAGAGACTCTGACTATGAATAAGCAGCGATAAAAATGAATAAAGCCAACCAGCTATCTTCTCCATAAAATATTTCTTTTAGTTTCGTAAAGAAAGAGCCAAGACATTTTAAATTCCACCATTCTTTATTATGTGCATTCTTAATTACAGCATATTTTCTCCTGTTTCTTAAAAGTACTGTATTTAGTTTGCCATAGCACCTATAATCTTTAATTCCATTACACATTTTTTGGGGTCTCAGCTAATATAAAAACAAAATACATACTTCCAGCAGGAATGTAATTTTGTGGCCTTTCAAGAAGACAAAAGATACAATCTAGACAATCTAATTAATAATAAGATCTCAGTGAAGTAGAAGGTCATGTATAGATAGGACCTGAGAAGTTAAACTGTTTTCTTGAAGTCAGATAGGGTCAGAGTCACAAGGTGCCATAAAAGGCATCAATCCAGAGTTCTCCTTAATTAGCAGGCTTCACAATGAGTATTTCAATAGTTTTGCATGGTGGCCTGAGCTCATTTCCCTCATTTGTATAAGTGTATTATTTCCTTAGTGATACATCAATCTTGTGATGGTGTGGTAGCCTTGGATATCTCTTATTTACCCTTCCAAGAATTGGAGAAATCTGTGTGCAAACTGTATTTGGAACTTGATTACTCTTTTTCTGGGCTACTTGGTATTTCAGTTTGGCTAAAGTAAATGCAGTGCTGGAAATATGGCCTCCTGATTGTGAGGAATTCTCACTGTGAACGAAAGACCAAATTCTATATCAAATGTAAGCTTTAAGAAATAGCCACAAATATCCCCTGCTCTGTTTGATGCATGTGTTTTATTTTCATCCTCTTCTCACAAGTCTTCATTGGAATCCTGAGAAAAGTTTTTACTTTGGTTTAAGAGATGGGAAGGCAGTTAAGGGGCAGGAATTGATAAGATAAAAGCTCTCTTTTCTGTAGGAAATGAAAAAAAAATAAAAAAAATCTCTCAAACTTAAATGATCACAATTTAGGACACTGATTTCTCATTTAGAGTTTTACAAGAAGGAAACTAGGTATAATTTCAAGAGGATTGGCTTGGTATGTCATTTTACTTGTGATTGGCTAATAGTTACAATAATCTCACCAGGGTTTACCACATTACACAAATCCCTGAGGGATTGGTACCAGTGTCCTCATGGTACAGTTGTAGTAGCTGAATCTGAGTGGATTGTATAACCTTGCCTAAGGTTTCTTAGCTCTTAAGCTGTAACACTGGGTATCAAACCTAAATGGTTTGCTGTTAAGATCAGATCTGTTTTCATGCTTCTTGGAACTGATATCTGTGTCCTTACTCAAATTTCAGAAGTTTTTAACCATTGTTTTCTGAACAGGCTTGTTGGTGATGTCTCTTCTTTTTCTCTTTTTGAATTGGTCCCAGTGAATCCATTAGTCAGCTTGGGGGTTTTCCACAAATCCCCTGAGCTACTCATCCTTTTTCCTGTTTTTATTCTTTTTGCAACTCATACTGGATAGTTCCCAATGTTTTTTCTAAGTTCACTGACTGTTTCTTCTCCTTGATCTGGTTGAACTCTTCTTTTAATCGTGTTTTATTGGAACATATTTCCCAGTTTCTTCTTTGTTCTTGACTCTCTGTGTTGGTGTCTGCACTAGACAAACCATTACCTTGTTTAGTCTCTTCAGACTGGCATGTGCGAAAGAAGACCTTAATCAGTCGTTCAGCTGGCTCAGAGATCCTGGTGCTTCTTGGAGCATCCTGCTAGTCCAAACCACTGTCTTTGTTCCTGGCAGCCTCTGAATTAAACTTGCCAAGTTCTATCCTCTCTCAGGGGGTGGTAAGTTAGAAGGTAGACCCTTGCATAGAAGCCAGACAATTTGGGATGATAAATGTGTGGTCCAGACCTTCCCTTCTCAGGTAGAAGCTGACAGCTGGGAACTCCCTCTTGATTCATCCTGTGTCACAATGTGGTCGTGGGTTTATGAGGAGAATGTATCTCAGCCTTTTCCCATTTTCAATAGGATCGGTTAATTTTCTGTTTGGGTACTAGAACCTGGGTCTCTCACACAGGAAATTATGGTATATTGTTGTTGAGTCAGCATATCCAGGATAGGGGAGAAGTATCTGGTGTCTTCTCTTCTACCAAAGGGCTAACATCACTCTCATGCTTGGTTTTAATTGTTATGAAAAACTGCATATTGGTCTTTACTAATATGTTTCATATTTTAACTCATTTGATCAATTCAGATCGGTAATTTGCTTAAGCAAAGAAAGTAACTCTCTTTTTAATTTTTCTTGTTTGGAAAATATGTATAATGTACTCTGACATATTAAGTTGTTTTTAGTGTTAAAGCTGTTACTAGATAAGAAATAGCTTGCTTATTTTCTAGTACGAATTTCATGCTCAGAAGGCAATGACCTTTGATGCTGTAGGCCATGAGACGAAGAAAGACATTTTGAATGGTCTTGTGGAGGAAATGGCACTTTGACGTGAGCTTTGAAAGCAAGTGCAATAAGAAAAAGTGGAGAAAGAAGCAACTGCATTGCATGCCACGAAAGCTGTGTGAGGAAGGGGCACGCCGCGCTCTGGATTGGTGGACTAGAGGCACAGCAGCTCCGGGGAGTGATTCCAGGTCAGAGTCAGGGAGCAGTGTCATAGGAGGGGGCTCTCTCATGACAGGGGTGAACCTAATTGCCGAACATCCCGATGCTTTGAAAATAGTGTTCCTGTTTTATTTATATTGTATTGAATAGAAAATGAATGTCTTTCATCCTGATTGTTTTTGAGTAGCAAAAAATACCTTTTGAAATTTATATTTATTAAATAAAAAGTTTTAAAAAAGAAAACTATGCATAAATTTCAAAAATAGTTTTCATCGCGACAAAGACTTTAATTACATATTTCATGAACTTATTGAAGTACCCTCGTACAATGTTAGTGGTTTTATTGCTGCAAAATTGTCATTGTTTTCAGGACTTTTCAGTGGAAATAAAAGGGAAATAATAATTTTTAGAAAGAAAAAAATATTGAGTTCATATGAATATTTGAAATTCAAATTTTGAAACCGTATTCACAATCCCTCTGTCCCATTCTTTGTATTAATCCTGTAATACATTTTACTTTTAATTATGCTGTAAGCATACATTACTACTTTTTTCCTTTAGAAGATTAGTTATATTTTAGAGAAATTAAAATGTAAAATTAAAGTAAATAAAACCCATCAATTTAAAAAATCTTTTATGAAATATTTTGTTCTTTATCTTATCATTTACTAAGAAATTATCTGCTTCATTAAATGCAGCAGTGCCTAAATTTACTATATAATGTCACTGGACAGAGAGAAAATCAATTTAGAGTTACAGTCAATTTTTTGAATATTCATTCCATAGTTTTTTTTTAAAGATTTTATTTATTTATTTGAGAGGGAGAGTTACAGATTATAAGAGGGAGAGACGGAGAGAAAGGTGTTCCATCCACTGGTTCATTCTCCAGTTGGCCACAACAGCCAGAGCTGTGTTGATCTGAAACCAGGAGCCAGGAGCTTCATCTGGTCTCCCACATGGGTACAAGAACCCAAGGACTTGAGCCATCTTCTACTGCTTTCCCACACCATAGCAGAGAGCTGGATTGGAAGAGGAGCAGCCAGGACTAGAACTGGCACCCATATGGAATGCTAGCACTGCAGGTGGAGGATTAACCTGCGCCATGGCGCCAGCCCCTGCCCACTTCTTAACTGAATTGTTTGTTTTGTTGAGTTTCTTGAGTACCTTGTATATTCTGGTTATTAATCCTTTATCATTGTATTAACTCATAATTCATGAAGCTTTATGTGACATTGATACTTTTTTGCCTAATGTCTTAGCTATCTTAGTTTGTGTAAGTATGTGCTTTGATGTTCACACAGTGACAAAAGAATCCATTGAAGTATTCTTCAGAATCTATAATCCTGCTTAAGTGGGGGGTATTATAGTATATATTTGTGCAGTTAAAATGAGAAGCACTTTGAGCTTCAAATATAATTTTCCCCCTTAGTTAAAAAATAAAGGCAACCTCTGAGGCCTGTAATTTGTTCTGCCAGTGCTCATACCTTGTGATATTTAAGGGATGATCTTGGGATCTAGCGTTTTCTGAAGAAATTTGAAATGAGGCAAGTGACTGTCAACTCAAGTGCCCAATTTCTAGATTCTTTCTCATAAACAATGGCCATACAATTATCTATTTTACACAGCTTTGTGTTTAAGCAGTATTTCTTTTACTTGTCAAGTTAATACTGGTAACTTCATTTATGGGAGTGGATACTCCTTGGTACTCTATTGTCTTTCTGTTCCTTGTCCTGGTACTAATGGTAGTACCAGTGTTGAGTGTTTATTTAATGTCTGATGAAGTACATTGGAGTGATTATAAACATATGTGTCATTAATCAACACATCATTTATTTATAAATTTATGGTTTTTATAATTTGGTTCCTACTTTGTATATATATCCATATATATATATATATACACACACACACACACACACACACACACACACACATACATACACATAGACACACATGCTTTTCCCTAGCCCTTCTTCATACCTAAACTCTTTTCATGATCAAATAAACTTTTGTATGTGTTATATTGGAAACATGAAAAATGATTAAGATTAAAGATAGCCAAGCCATGATAATTTAATGCTATCACATATTATCTAAGATTCCTATTGTTGCCTTTTGCATATAAAACAAATCCTGTCCTAGAAAAAGTAAAGACAATATGGAGTATAGAAAAATATTTAGAAAGATAGATGTAAAACATAATGGAGTGATGATCTATGGACAAAGGAATTGATTTCTTTCTATTTTCAGTGTTCATAAGCTAATTTTAGAATAATATATGGGTTAATAATCTAACTGAATTCTTAGGTTTATATGAATTCTAAAAATTGTATGTGCTTCAAACTATAAAACATTAATGAAAGAAATTGAAGTAGACATAAATAAATGGAAAGATATCCCATGTTCATGCACTGGCTGAGTTAGTATTGTTAAAAATATCCTATTATCCAAAGAGATCCACTATATGTTAAAATCTCAATGTCATATTACTTAGACATAGAAAAATCAATCTTAAAATTCATTTGGAGGCACCAAAAATCCGCAAGTAAATAAGACAGTCATGAGGAAGAAGAAAACTGGATGCGTCATTTACCAAATTTCAGACTATATTACAAAGTGACTGTAATTAAAACTACATTATAATTGCATACAAGTAGATGGATGAATCAATGGAACAAAAAAATAGAGCTCAGATATGGACTCACACATATATAGTCAATTGGTTTTCAACAAAGGTACCAAGAATACACAATGGAAAAAAGACAGCTTTTCAGTTAATGGTGTTCGGAAAATATCCATAGGAAGAAGAACCGGATCATAACACTCCTTATACAAAAATCATCTCAAAATAGATTAAAAATTTAAACATAGTATCAACTGTAAAACTTCTAAAAAAACATAGAGAAGAAATTACGACATTGAAATGGGCAAGGCCCAGCGCTGCGGCTCACTGGGCTAATCCTCTGCCTGCGGTGCCGGTTCCGCGGGTTCTAGTCCCGGTTGGGGCGCCGGGTTCTGTCCCGGTTGCTCCTCTTCCAGTCCAGCTGTCTGCTGTGGCCCAGGAGGGCAATGGAGGATGGCCCAAGTGCTTGGGCCCTGCACCCGCATGGGAGACGGGGAGGAGGCGCCTGGCTCCTGGCTTCAGATTGATGCAGTGTGCTGACCAGCCATGGCAGCCATTTGGGGGTTGAACCAACGGAGGGAGGACCTTTCTCTCTGTCTTTCTCTCTCACTGTCTAACTCTGCCTGTCAAAAAAAAAAAAAAAAAAATAGAGATGGGCAAATGGGCAAAGGTATTTTGTATTTTGGATAAGACCTTAAAAGGATAGGAACCAAAAGTAGAGTTACACAGTATTACATTAAACTAAAAAGCTGCTGCACAAGAAAAAAATAATTAGCAGAGTTATGAGACAACCTCAGGACTGGGACAAAATATTTGGAACTGATACATATTAAAGAGGGTAATATACAAAATAAATAAGGTACTCAACTCAAAGAAAGCAAAGAATAGAACTAAAAATGTCTAAACAGACATTTCTCAAAAGATGATACAGAAATGTGAAATAGATATAGGAGAAAAAGCTCAACATCACTAAACTTCAGAGAAATACAAATTAAGACCATAAGGGTCTATTACTCAAACTTCTAAGAATGACTACTATAAAAACGATGAAAGGGTAGTAAGTGTTGACAATGATATGGAGAAAGGAAATCCTTGCACAGTGTTGATGGGTGTGTAAACTGCTATTGAAATTACTACAGCCATTATTAAAAACCGTATGGAAGTTCCTTAAAAAATTAAAAATTAAATTACCATATGATCTAGCATTCCCCCCATTTTTGGGTATTTTGGGAAAAGATTTAAAATCATTATACCCAAGAAATGTCTGCACTCCCATGATTATTGTGGAACTCTAGCTATGGCATTAGCCTACATGTTTATCAGAAAATGTATGGATAAAGAAACTGGTATATATTCACAGTGAAATACTAATATTGTCAGTTAGCACAACATGGATGAAACTGGAGAACATTATGCTCAGTGAAATAAGCCACGGTCAGAAATGAAAGTACCTTGTGTTCTCATATGTGAAAATAGAAAACAGTGGAACTCAAAAGAAGCAGAAAGTAGCATCATGGTTATCAAAGACTAGTGGGGTGGGAGGATAGGGAGATGATGATCAATGGGAACAAAACCTCATTTTGAGGAAGAACAAGTCTTTTATCCTTTGAGGTATATAGCACGGTGTGGCAAATATAAATAATAGTGAATTATTTGTATCCATTTCAGAAAAGATGAGAGTAAATTTCAAATGTTTTACCTCAAAAAGTATTTTAGGGAACTGATATTAACAATCTTGATTTATCATTTTACATTGTATTCAGAAAGCGTAACATCTTAAGAAAACAGCAAGCTCACAATAGCATACCTCTGGAATACATGCCTATATTCCAGGCATGTATATTAGTACTGTCAATTTGCTATTTCACTATGAGCATGTAACAACTTTCCTAGGTCTTAAAAATGAGGACATTTGAATAAAATTATTTCTAAGGCCTCTTTCAGCTCCAATATTTTATGACCATAAAATTAGTGAATGAGAAACTGATGAAAAAACTCTGAGATATATATCTTTTAATTTTAGTATATAAAAAGAAACTGTATAGAATAGCAGACACCACACCCACATTAGACTGAAGTAGTCAGAATACATCAGAATGAGGCTTTTGAATAAAAATTACAGCTATCATAAATAACTTGTTGAAAATTTAAATACTCAAAGAAATGCTGTAGGTGCTGTGCTTATTATTCTATTTAATCTTCACACCAAGAATATGAGACAGGGATAATTACCATATTCTTTCACAGATGAAGAGATTACTGGAGAGAGATTTATCATCTTTCTAAGTAGACACAACCAGTAATTGGTGGTTTAGACTTTGTACTCAGGTGGTCAGATTCTAGAACACATACTCTTAGTTATTGCTTGTTCCTTGGTAGGATTTTGTTGGCCAGAAATATCCTTTTTGTTTTTAGTCCTGGTGGGTGAGAATTTCTGTGAGATAATTTATCTTTTGTGCCTTATATCCTTGATTATAATTCAATTTTGCCAACACTGAAGCTTTTCCACTTGCCAAGTTCTTGTCTAGGCATCTTTTTGTTATTCTGAAAGACCACATATTTAGGAGGTTAGATTGAGGTTGCACTTACCCCAGTAGTTCTTGGAAATTAACTTTGAAAATAAATTCTCACTGTTTTGTCCCTGAAAAGCATATTTCTTAAAAAAAATAGTATTTATTGATGGTCCTGTTTATGTAAGTTTTGGCAAATGCATTTTTAGTTCAATGTGTAATATGCCCTCAAATTCTAAAAAGAACTTCAACGACAGTCAACAATAGTTATTTGGTGATTTGCCATAGTGTGAACATACTGGAATAAATATATAACTGTTTCAGAGGCAATTAAGAAAACTGGTCAGCCTCAAGTAACTCAATAAACGTTATTTTTAAAATAAATATCAGAGACATGCTTTAATCTAGAGATCTCAAAAAAAAACTTGGGGGATGAAAAAACTTATACATTAGTGTAATTACAATTTTGAGTACTTTTTGGTATATTCTAGGCTAGATTGTAATGATGCCTTCATTAATTATAAACATTAATAATTAGACATTATTACTGGAAGTAAAATACTAACTGGGAAATTTTACTCTTCAAAATGGATAAAGGTACAAATTTATTTGTAAGTTAAATTTAAATGTGTTCCCCCAAAAATGATAGTTAAAATAGTAATTCTAGAAAAATGGGTGGATCTCAGTATGGATTAATTACTTACTTAATTGGTAAGCTTCAAGGTTTTACACATTCTGGGTAGTTACATTCAATATAAATTTGAAAATAATTTGTTATATCAGTGATCCTAGTGGTCCTTGAAAAAGCAACAGGAAAAAAATACTGTAATTTTTACTTGTCATGTTTAAAGAAGGCTTAAGACTGTGTCTTTCTCTTTAGTACTTCACATTTTTGGGCAGACTGTCAGTTACAGTTGCCACATGTGGCCATTATTGTAGTATGGTTTTAGTGATGTGCTTGTCCAGCTGTGTAAAAGCAGTATAAGAACAATTCAAGACTTACCTTAAAGGGAAACATCTTAAATATCACATTAACTACTTAATTAATGTAACAGGTGTGAGTAATGATTAAATGAATGACTGAATCAAGAATGTTGTTAGCTAATGATTAAATTAGCCATATCCTTCATCCTGACCACTCATGATTTGAATGTCAGTTACGGTTCTCCAGAGCATTTGTGCAGGCAGTGAATCTACTCTGGGTCTTTTTGTTTTCTCTGGGCACTTGCTTTTTTAAATATCGTAGTATTTAAAGCAGAGGGTGCTTCATGGTGTAATATATGGTGAAAATAATATATGATTGTAGGATTAATGGCTAGAAATAATTAAAATGACACTACTAAACTCTGCCTTTTCAGGGAGAGAACTCCAATTAAGCCACATCTTTCCATTATCACTCTGCAGCCAATTAGAGTCTGATGTATTTTGTCAGTTTTATACAGACAAGGCTTTTAGACTTTAATATACTCAAGAATTTACATTTTGGCAGGACTATAAAGGGCTGTGTCATTTAATTTTTATGTGCTTATAAAAGAATGCACTCAAACCTTCCTTTCTTGTTTCACAATTTCTCTTATTGTCACCAAAGGTATCAAACTGCCTTTTATTGTCATAGCAATGTGATGCTTGTTAACATCTAACGTTTATTTTTTATAATGCAATTATGTAATGAAGAAAAATTCAGATGGCTTAACAGAGCATACCACTAAGAATTCCAATTTTATGCCATTTTAGGCAGCAGTTTCTATGGTTTAAGAGTAAGGCTGGGGACAAGCCTTTATCTAGCAGTCACAACATCTGCTTGCCATATTGTTGCACTTGGGTTCAATTCCCAGTTTTGATTCTTGAATCCAGCTTCCTGCCAATGCAGACCCTTGGAGACACTGGTGATGGCTCAAGTAATTGGTTTTCTACCACCCACATGGCAGACCTGGATTGTCCTGGCTCCTGGCTCTGGCCCCAAACTAGCCTGACCATTGTAAGCATTTGAGAAGTAAACCAGTAGATGTGAACACACTTTCTGTCTGTCTCTGTCTACCTCTCAAATAAAAACAGTTAGTAAAAAAGTTGCTTTCAGCCTATTCTCTTCAAGACAATGGAAATCTAAAAAGGTTGACACATTATTAGCGGATGGTATACTTTGTTTTACACTTATCTGCAATAATGATAGAATAGATTTTAAAGGGATATGAAGAGCAGGAAAAGTGTGAAGAGAAAGCACTTTAGAATCACATGTAGACTTAATATATGTAATTGCAGAAAATTTGTGCTGTAGTCAGCATGGTATGTTAGAAAGAGGTGTATTCTGGAATCAAGCAGTCCTGGGTTTAATCTCAGGCGTATGTGTTGCTAAATTATGTGTTGCTAAATTGGAGATGGTAGTAGGGTCCATGTCAAAGAGCACAAGTTTCTCCATGTTTTGTACAAGAATGATACAATGTTGCCATGGTTGTAGTGTGTGTGTGTGTGAAAACGAGAGAAAATGCTTGGAAAGCACCAATCACGGTGTGGAATACTTTGCAGGTTTTTGGTGAGTAGTAACTGTCATCATTAGGTTGATGGTTGGTTATTCTGCTCCTTTATTGTTTGAGTTATTACCATTGCCAAATATTGTTTCTGACCCTTACTCCTTTTGAAGAAAGCATGTGGCTTGAAAAAAGGACATTGCAACTGATCTTCATATCAAAGTGTTAAGGTGCTCTGTAAGGTAGGTCTTAGAAAAGAAACAAACAGATCATTATAGGACGAAAGATAAATGATCATCTATGTCTCTATTCTTCTTGTCCCTTGATTCCTTTCCTTCTCCAAGTACTTGGTGTAGAAAATAAAAAAATCAATATGAAAGACAAAATAGAATATATCAGTTCTACTATTAATTCAGTAGTAAAGGCTATTCTAGCAGAAGTAAAATCTATGAATATATTGCCTTAATATTAGAAAATGAACTGTTTATTGTTGTGTTAACAAAGATTGTTTTTATTGCTGTTTATTTTTTTGCAAATAAAACTTCATATTTTATACTGGAAGTTCAATCTAAAGGCCTGATTGAATTTGTGCAAAACATTATGATCAGACTACTTTATAGTCAATGCTGTGTGTTTCATATTATGCGCATCTGGGCATTCGTGAGTGACAGTAAATTGAACTTCCAGTTATAAGAAATAGGGGGAGGAGTGGGGTGGCATTGTATTACAGTGGATTAAGCCACTGCTCACAACAGCAGCATCCCGTATGGGTGCTGGTTTGAGTACTGGCTGCTCCACTTCTGATCCAGCTTCCCACTAATACACATAGAAAAGCAAAGTAAGATGGTCCAAGTGCTTGGGGTCCCTGTCACCCACATAGAAGACACGGTTGTAATTCCAGTCCCCTGATTTAATCTGGCCCAGCCCTGGTCATTGCAGCCATTTGGAAAGTGAACCTTCAAATGAAAGATATCTTTGTTTTTACCTCTCTAATTCTGCCTTTTAAATAAATAAATAAATCTTAGAAAGAAAGAAAGAAAGAAGAAAAGAGAAGAGAAGAGAAGAAAAGGAAGGAAAAACAGAGGGGAAAGGGTAAGTCATATCATGAGAACTAATCAGATAAATCTAAAATGTGGAACATTCTACAAATCAAGTAGCCTTATTCCTTCAAGAAGTCCATGTCACACTGTCCTAGGTTATAAAAAACTAAAAAGGCTAATTGCCAAATGCTGTGTAAGAATGAACTTCATAGAAACGTGCCAGGGGATTCCAATACAATCCATTCAGGTGGCATGTACCAATGCCATCTCACTAGTCCAAGTGATCAATTTCAGTTCACAATTGATCATAATGATAGGTCTAAGTGTCAAAGGGATCACATAAACAAGACTAGGGTCTGCTAATACTAACTGATAGAATCAAAAAGGGAGAGAACAATCCAACATGGGAAGCGGGATACACAGCAGACTCATAGAATGGCAGATGTCCTAAATAGCACTCTGGCCTCAGAATCAGCCCTTAAGGCATGCGGATCTGGCTAAAGAGCCCATGAGAGTATTTTAGGCATGGAAAGCCAAGACACTCTGGCAAAAAACAAACAAACAAACAAGAAAAAAAAAAAAAACTAAATGAAAGGTCTCTGCGAGTGAGATTCCAGTGGAAAGAACGGGGCCATCAAAGAAGGAGGTACCTTTCTCTGAAGGGAGGAGGGAACTTCCACTTTGACTATGACCTTATCTGAATAAGATCGAAGTTGGCGAACTCAAAAGGCTTCCATAGCCTTGGCAACTCATGACTAGAGCCTAGGGAGATTACTGAGGCCATAAACAAGAGCGTCAAATTGTTAAGTCAACAGCAGGAGTCACTGTGTACTTACTCCTTATGTGGGATCTGTCCTTAGTGTGTTGTCCAATGTGAAGTAATGCTATAACTAGTACTGAAACAGTATTTTTCACTCTGTGTTTCTGTGTGGGTGCAAACTGATGAAATCTTTACTTAATATATACTAAATCGATCTTCTGTATATAAAGATAATTGAAAATGAATCTTGATGTGAATGGGATGGGAGAGGGAATGGGAGATGGGAGGGGTGCGAGTGGGAGGGAAATTATGGGGGTGGGAAAGCCATTGTAATCCATAAACTGTACTTCGGAAATTTATATTTACTAAATAAAAGTTAAAAAAAGGTTACATAAAAAAACTTCATATTTTGAAATCAGTAGCAGGGTATTACATGAATAGTCTTCACAAAGTTCATGGGAATGCATATTGTGAAAAATTATGCTTGCATTTAAAAATTTTTTGTATCAAAGTAATTTATATTTATTTCAAAGGCAAAGAGACATAGATAGAAACAGAGATGGACAGGGAGAAGACGAAAGAGAGAGGGGAGATATTCCTTTCACTGGTTCTCTCCTCAAATGCAGGTAATTGCTTAGGCTAGGCTAGGGCAAAATCAGGAGCCTGTAGTTCAGTCTGCGTCTTGCTGAAGGGTGTCAGGGACCAAATACTTGAGCTGCCTACCAGTGTACACATTAGCAGGGAGCCAGAATCATAATTGGAATCAGGACTTGAACTCTGGTGCTGCAACATAGGATGTAGCTGTCCTGATGGCATCTACCTGCTGCACCAAATACCCACCCCAACTTACCTTTTATTCTACTTTTCCACAGAAATATCATCATCATTTTTATACTACATATATTGAATATTAGTGTGTTCAGTGGTATTTTCACTGCTCTTCTTACTACAGAATATTAATTTATTTTCATTAGTATACAAAATTGTTATTAACTCATTTATGCAAGAAGAAATTCTGTTGTCAACCCACATTTTCCTCCAGCCAAGTTCTTATCTCTATGTGTCCTACAGTAAAGCTTGTCACAAGAGTTGGTCAGTACTCAATGTCTTGACTTTGTCTTCTTCTGTTATTTCCTGAACCCTGACTAATTACATTTTGGCTGTACTTATCTTGGCCACTAAAATGACTCTTGTAGACATCACTGCTGGTCTCCATGCTGCCAGTTAAATGATGGTATCTTGGTCTTCAGCTGTCCTGACCTAGCTCCTTCGTTTGATGCAGTGATCACTCCAACTTAGATGCTTCCCTAGTTTGGCTCTCAAGAAATCGTTCATTTCACCAGCCATGCCTTTTTGTTCTCGTTCGCTGCTGCTTTTAAGCTTCCCAAATGAGGGCTTAGTCACAGGGTTTCATCTGTTTTCTGTTTCCAGTCTTTCCATGGGCAGTCTCTTCTAGAACAACTGAAACTGTCTAGTGTCTCCATCCTGAATTCCCTCATACACTTCTGCTTTGTTTATACCACTTAATTGGTATCATAACTTGAACAACTATTAGATACTCCACTTTGGCTTTCTCCTTTTGTGCTACCTATATTGGTAATGAGAATTCTACCCTTCCAGTTACTCTGATCAGAAAATTTGGTGATACCTTCAATTTTTGTCTCTTAGACTTTCTATCCCTTCTAGCAGTAAATTCTGTTCATATTATGTCCAAATTAAATATAGAATCTGACTTGTGCTTGTTACTTGGAGTAAAGTCCAAACCACTGTCTTCTCTTGCTTCATGTGTTGCAATGATGTTGTTGGTCTCCCTGCTTCCACAGCTGCAGCTGTCTTTTTGCAGTCCAAGTGGTATCAGATGTCTCTTCTGTTGCCTTCCTTGGCTGTGCTTCTCCAGCAGTGGCATATCTAAGGGCCTTACAGTGTCTCCAGGGCCCCAGATGCCCTCCCACTTGACTGCTCTCCCTGTCTTGCTCCGCTGTGGCTTCAGGAGCTTGTCAAGAAGCCGAGCACTTTCTGAGCTGAGGGCCCCAGCCATTGCCTGTCGCGCCTCTGATTCGGACTCCCACTGCTCACTCATTTCCTTTAGGTCTTTGTTAGTATCCCCTCCAGGAAGTGGCCCTTGACATCCCGCGAAACAACAAAGTACCCTGACTTGACATAGCCTGTTTCTGTTCTTCTGACTCCTTTTCCAGTGAAGGCACTTAAACCCATCTGACGTACGTTAATTATTTTTTAAATATCCTGCCCACTCAGGAATTCTTGGAGTCTCAGCTTTATCTAAATTATTAGAATATACAGCCTGTAAAGTAGTGGACTCTCAGTAAATATAAATATTTTCTGAGTAAATGATGTTAAATAAATAAAACATAGATTGCTATAATCACTTACAAGAGAGAACCTAATCCAAACTTTGGGGTCCTGAAAAGACTGTGGTGTTTTTGTTGTTGTTATTTTGTTTTTCTGTAATATGGCTTCTAAGCTGAGATCCAAAACAGCTTCAGAAAGAAAAAGAATCCTTAAGATGGAGGAAAGTAAGTGTGCTGGGAAGAATGGCATGTTTGAAGGCCTGATGTTTATTCTGACTGGGTTGTGATTTGTATTTGGGACGGAGTGTAAGATTGGGAAGTTCACAGCATAGGATGCAAGCACAGAACCACTCTCCTTGAAGGTTTTATATGCCATACTAGTAACTTGGAGATTCTTTGGGGAGAAATGGCTGCCCTCAAGGGTTTTAATGAAATACACATTTTTAGAAAGATTGCTCTAGCAGCCTTGTTGTATAATTGATAAGCAAAGAAGGAAGCGGGGGAAGACTAGCTAAGGAGGCTTTTTTAGGAGGCTGTATGGCTGCCTGAACTGCAAAGGGCAGTGGAGTGGGAGAGTCGTGTGTAGAGTTGGAGCTATTAAGGAGCCAGTAACACTGAAGTGAAGAAAACTGAGTAATCAAGTTTTTTAAATCTAATATTTAAACTGCAAATTTATATTTGAACATAGAGAATTGTAGAAGTCCCATCTTTGTGTGTCTAGATTTCCAGTAAATTCTTCAGATAAATCTAAAATTTATTCTCTCAGTGGTATGAGCATACTGTCCTCATGACAAATTTGTAAAACTATGGAGTACTATTTCTTCATAGGCCATTGATGAAGTATGATTGATTTGGAATGAAGTCCACCAAATAGCTTTTAATAGTGCAGACTCTTCCTGTTGGGAAACAAAAAGTATATGACCTAATATTTTCCCTTAATGAATTTATTTTTTATTAAGGAATTACATATACTTACTGTATTATATATTACAATTTATTGGTATATGTATATATTGTGAAATAATTTGCTCAAGCTAACAGACATATCCATTACTTCACATACGTGTTTTTTTTGTGGGAAGAACATTTAAAATATCCTTCTAGGAATTTTTAAATATTCATTATTACAGACTATAGTCACTTTGTTGTAAAACAGATGTACGGAACTTGTTCATCCTAACTGAAACTGGATCATTTTGCTGCTTACCTAAGATCTCCCATTCTCCACCTAGAACCACTCAGACTCTGGCAAGCACTGTCCTAGTCTCTTGATTTTTCAGTTGGACTTTTTAGAGTCCACATACAAGTGAGATCATATAGTATTTATCTTCCTGTGTGTGACTTATTTTGCTTAGCATAATGTCCTCTAGTTTGATTTATTTTGTCATAAGTGACAGGATTTCCTTCTTTATGAAAGTTGAATGTCATTCCACTGTGTAAAGAAATATATCTGCTTATTCAGTCATCAGTAGAATGCTTAATACATTTAAATGATAAAAATTGCTGTATATTGAGTCACTTGTATTTTATTATTGTGGAATAGAAAATGGATCTGGAAAGTCTAGTCATTGTAATTTAACAGTATATTTCTGCAATTTGAAAAAAAAGCACAATGTAATCTTAATAATGGCAAGGAGCATTTATTGAGCTCCGTGTGTCAAGTATTATGCTAAGTAATTCACGTGCATACTATTTTGTTTAGTATTTATTATAATCCTGTGGGTCTAAGTACTATTATCATTCCTGTTTAATGGATGAAGGAAGTGAAGCTCAGAGGGGTGAGATAACTTGCCTAATTCATATAGTATGGAAGTAAATGCTAGATGCAGGGTATATGTTTTCTGTGCTACAAAGCATGTGCTTTTCTGTTGAGTTTATTGCCTTCTGTCTCTGTGATTTCTGGGCTTTTTAGAAGTCTTAGAACAATAAAGATTTACTGAAAGCTCTAAAGAAAAGTCTGAAAATTTGCACTCATACATCAAGGTTTGTAATAAATGTCCTATTATTGTTCTAATTATAACTCTTCTTCCAGTAATACTCAAAAAATGTTCTTAATTGAGTTTTGTGCTAGTCACAGATTTATGAGTTCCTATCAAGTTCCTCAATTGCTGGATAGCTAAGTAATACTAATTTTCATTTTGTAGTCTGACTAATGTGTAATGTGGCAATCAGATATGGTATGGGACCTTAAACTTGAAATATTCTCTATGTTCTTTTATTAGTTCCCAACTTTCACGTTTTCATTGTATTTAATATATATCATAAAAGTGTCTCTTTGAGAAGTTCATTAGATATGCTCTTTGATTACATTTACAGCCCTTGGGATTGCCATTAGGCACAGTGAAAATTGTTAGTGTAGATCTAAGCTGTTTTAGAGCAAATAACTGCAGTCAGTGACTTAGTTGCTGTGACTCAGGAAGCAGTATATACTCTAGCAGTGGAGGTGGTGAGTAACAGCTGTCCACTCAGCACAAACTTTCATTTTCTTTTAAGTTTAAATTATTTATTTAAGTCATCTTCTGCCGTAAGCAAAGAGATGGAATATCAGTGGTGGTCCAAACTGGTGCTGTGGTACCCGGTGGCCATGTGCCTGTCAGAGTACAGGTTCTGGTCATTCATCTTCATAGCCAGTTGGAAGTGGATTCACATGAGGAGTATGGAATACAGGAGGGTTCCTATCTTCCCAGGGAAAGGGTCTTGACCTAATGTGGAGATAGTGGTAGGCAATGAACTCAGGTCTCCAGTGCTCTTCATGGTGTGATTTCAAGTAGACATTCAGCATGCTTTCACCCATGCTGCAGAGCTTAACGAAGTAGTTGGGGGCCTTCTGCTTGGGAGCTGAGCCCTCATTGCCATGAGTGCCACTCGACATAGGCCGACATAGGCAGGACCGTCCTAGAAGCTGAGAAACCATGGACCCAGCTGCCACTGCCACCATTTTCCTCCTGGACCAGCAAACTTAATTGTCTAAGAAAGAGTGAATTAATGTGTATTACAGCTCAAAGCTGATTAAGTTTTGCTCTGTCTACAATTTTAAGAAGAAATAGAGTAATCTTACTGGATAACATGCTAGGGAATTGTTAAAATTCAATTGTAACTTTTCAGAGTCCCTGGATAATATTGAGGAATTTGAAGTGACAAGTAGTTTATGTAGTAAGAAAAGTACCTAGAGATCTTTTATATTCAGGCATTCATAGATTCATTTAAAATATTTCTTTTGAGAAATGAAGCAATATGTTTAGATAAAGGAAAACTAGAGGCTTATATTCTAAAGAAACAAAATGGTAAGAAAAAATGCAAAAATAGGTCAATCTGTTGTTTGTAGTATGAGAAGATAAATGATTACCTGTGTATAATACTTGATTATGAGTGAGATAGATAGATTCCCAGGAATTAACACAACAAAATCATATGGGGATATGAAAATGGATCTGTCTTCCACTTTTACTACCTGCAAATGAGTTAACATTTTAAGATACAGGTAAATAATCACATCTTTCTCTTATCTACTAGAAATGATGTTTGTTAATAGTAATTTAGGAAAACTGAGTATTTATTATCCTTCTGTAGTATTTTTGATATTTTATAAATGCTGCATCAGGTGTTAGATGTCTATGACAGCAGTATTAGTAGAAAATGCTTATACAGGGGCCATTGTGTTGTAGCAGGTAAAGCCTCTGCCTGCAGTGCTGGCCTCCCATATGAACACTCTTTCAAGTCCCAGCTGCTCCACTTCCAATCCAGCTCCTTGCACTTTGCCTGGAAAGGCAGTGGAGAAGAGCAGCCCTTGGGCCCACATGGAAGATCCAGGAGAAGCTCCTGGCTCCTGGCTTCTGACTGGCCCAGCTCCACCTGTTGTGGCTATTTAGGGAGTGAACCAATAGATGGCGGATACCTCTTTCTCTCTGTAAGCTCTGCCTTTCAAATAAATAAATAAATCTTTTTACAAAAGGAAAAATGCTTGTACAAACATAGATAACAAATCAATGTCATATCTCTGTTGGAAAATTTCTTGAATATGAACTATATTTATTCCTTTAAGTTTGACTTAATTCTTTGCATTACAAAGAAATTGAGTATTTGTAGGCTGAAGATAATTCTTCCCTTTTTTCTTATTTTTTACAATGTTATTAAACTATAGTTGATGTTCCATAAGCTATACATTTTTGAATTGTATTATTATTGAGTTTTGACTTAATTATACATCCATGCAACTACCATACCAATCAAGATAGTGAACATATTTAACTTCATTTTGAAGGTAGTATAGGTGTAGCTGTATTATGTAGTTATGGAGGTTGATTAATGGTTGTGGTTAGTGCTTTTATTGTTACTGTCACCTCAAAACTTTATCTGCGTCTATTTGTAGTACTTTCCTTCGTTTATGCCTGTCTTCAGGAAACCTCTTATTTCCTTTATGCAACTATAAGTTAGTTTCCATTTTCTAAAAGTTATATGCAAAGAGTCATACAATTCAAATTCATTTTTTCTGACTTTTTTCACTCAGCATTATTATTTTGGGATAGATACATGTTGTATCAATAGTTTACTTATTTTACTATTGAGTAGAATTTCATTGTATGCATATAGACTATGCTGTGTTCAGATATGCATCTGCTAATGGACATTTGATTTAGTTTCTGGCTTTTATAGTGCAGCCAGTACAAACATTCACATATGTTTCTGTGTGTGTACTTCTCTTTCATGTCTATGCAATAAACAGTGGAATGACTAGACAACTGTTTAACATTTTAAAGAAACAACCAACTGTTTACAAAGTATTTGTACCATCTTAAATTTCCATTACCAGTGTTTCCAGGTTCTAGTTACTTCACATCCTATTTAACACTTGTCATAGTCTGTCTTTCTAATGTTAGCTTTTGAGAGTATCTGAGTTGTTATCTCTTTATATCTGGTCTATCCAACACTATTTACTGCAAAATATTTTTTCCCCATTGAATTACGTTGACACATTCTTTTAATATCAGCTGACCACATATTTTTAGTTTGTTTTCTTTTATAATATTAGATGAATAAAAGCTATTCAGTCAGTGATATTTGATATTAAAATTGAATTCATGTATTGTATAAATAGTTCAAGTGAAGTTACCCAGAATATCAGTGTAATTATTCAAATAATGTATCCAAGTTTAGAAATATCCATGAAAACAGACATTTTTGTCATGAAGCTGATGTTAATGTTCCACTAGAAGACTTAAGAATGAATTGTGTACTTTGTATCATGTTGTGAAATATGACCATCTTAGCAAAAAAGAGATAGATATGTTTTTCCATATGTACAGGCAGTAACTAGTGAGAAGTAATTAATTTTTATACTTTCCAAAATCTGTTTTAAAAATTTATTTGTATTTTTAAAAATTTTATTTATGTAAGTGGAACAAATTTCATATATTTCATATATACAGTTTTAAGAGCATAAAGATACATACAACCTTACCTCCTTTGCTTCCTCGTTAACATTCTTTTTCCTTTCCTTTCTTACTTTTCTTTTTAATTTTACAATGATCTACTTTCAATTTACTTTATAATGACAAGCTTTATCCTCTATTAAATAAAGAATTCAACAGGTAATAGGCTAAAAAAACCACTTTTTTCAAGAGTATAGAAAAGGGCTATAAATAATAATCAAATCTCAAAAGGTCATTTTGCTCATATGTTACACTTTTTTGACTCTGTATATTTGTTACTACAAATTAACAAATACATATATTTGTGTTTTGGGGGCTGGCTTATTTCACTAAGCATAGTGGTCTCCAATTGCATCCATTTTATTGTGAAATAGGATTTAACTTTTTTTCTCACAACTAAGTAGTATTCCATTGTTTAAATATACCGGTTTATCTAGTCATCAGTTAGATGTTAATCCTTTGTGAGATGAACAGTTTGCAAATATTTTTTCCCATTCTGTCAATTGATTCTTTGTAGACTGTTTCCTTTGCTGTGCAGAATCTTCTTAGCTGATGCACTCTCATTTGTCTATTTTTGCTTTTGTTGCCTGTGCTTCTGGGGTCTTATCCAAAAAGTTTTTGCCTGTATTAATGACCTGCAGTTTTTCCCCTATGGTTTCTTGTAGTAATTTAGTAATCCTCTGGTAAGGATTAATATTTAATATACTTAAGCAGCTCAAGAAACTCACCAACAAAACAAACAGTCCAGCTAAGAAATGGGCTCATGATCTGAACAGACATTTTTCAAAGGATAAAATACAAATGACAAACAGACACATAGTTTCAGATCTTAGATTTTATCCCTGATTCATTGTAGGTTCATTTTTAAAAAATGTTTACTAAGTAAATATAAATTTTGAAAGTACAATTTCTGGATTTTAGTGGCTTTTCCCGCCATAACCTACCTCCCACCCACAACCATCCCATCTCAGACTCCCTCTCTCATCCCATTCTTAATCAAGATTCACTTTCAATTATCTATATACAGAAGATCAACTTAGTATATACTAAGTAAAGATTTCAACAGTTTGCAAGAAATGGAACTCAAAATATTTATGATAAGGATATTTAGAAGTAATCAAAAATAAATGCTTGAACTACCAATATCCATGCAGGACATGAAAGAAAATCTCTGTCATGAAAATCAAATCTTAAGGAGGAATCAGAATGAAATGAGGAATTTAGTAGAACATGAAATTGACATATTGAAGAGATATCAAAATGAAATGAAAAATTCAGTAGAACAAATTAAAAACAAAGTTGAGAGCCTTAAAAACAGAATCAGTGAGGCAGAAGAGAGAATATCAGAGCACAGGAAAGTATACAGTCAAACCAAAGACAAGAAGTGGAAATTAGAAATCAAAAAAATATTGCTGGGAATCTAAAGGATATTATTAAAAAACCCAACATTCAGGTTCTAGGAGTTCCTGAAGGCATGGAGAGAGAGAAAGGATTCAAAGGCCTTTTTAGTGAGATACCAGCAGAAAACTGCTTGGGTTTGGAGAAAGAAAGAGACATCTAAGTACAGGAAGCACACATATCTCCCAATAAACGTGAACAGAAAAGATCCTTGCTACGAGACATTGTAATCAAACTCATCACAGTGAAACATAAAGAAAAGATGCTAAAATGTGCAAGAGAGAAATGTCAGATTGCTATCAGAGGATCTCCAATTAGACTCACAGTAGACTTCTCATCAGAAACCCTACAGGCTAGGATGGAATGGCGAGATATAGCCCAAGTACTAAGAGAAAAAAAAAAAACCTGCCATCTCAGAATATTATATCCTGCAAAGCTTTCATTTGAGAATGAAGGTGAAATAAAGACCTCTTATAGCAAACAGAAATTGAAAGAATTTGTCACCACTTGTCCATCCCTGCAAAAGATGCTTAAAGATGTGTTACACACAGAAACACAGAAACATGGGCATCAATACAAAAGAAGGTAAAAGAAGAAAATCCATAAAGGATCACAGGAAGCTCAAAGTATAAATTAGGAATATCTTTGGAAAAATGGCAGGGCAAAGTTACTACTATTGAGTAACATTGAATGTAAATGGCTTTAACTCTCCAGTTAAAAGACACAGTCTGGCTGAATGTATTAAAAAACAAAATTCATGTATTTGTTGCTTACAGGAAACACATCTTTCCAACAAAGTTGCATGCAGACTGAAAGTGAAAGGTTGGAAAAAGATATTTCATGCCAACAGAAACCAAAAAAATCTGGATTAGCCATCTTAATATCAGACAAAATAAACTTTAACACAAAAACTGTTAAGAGAAACAAAGAAGGGTAATATATAATAATTAAGGGATCAATTCAACAGGAAGATATAACTATTATAAACATATATGCACCTAATTACAGGGCACTGGACTATTTAAAAGTTATGTTAAGGAACTTAAGAGACTTAGACTCTAATATAGTAGTATTGGGGGACTTCAATACTCCACTTTCAGCAATGGGCAGATCAACCAGACAGAAAAGCAACAAGGAAACAGATTTAATCGACACTATAACCCAAAAAGATCTAACAGATATCTACAGAACTTTTCATCCTACACTTGAAGAATACACATTCTTCCCAGCAGTTCATGGAACTTTCTATAGGATTCACCTCATACTAGGCCATAAAACAGGTCTCAGCAAATTCAAAAGAATTGAAATCATACCATGCATCTTCTCAGACCACAATGGAATGAAGCTGGAAATTAGCAACTCAGGAATCCCTAGAGCATATGCAAATACATGGAGACTAAACAACATGCTCCTGAGTTAACAGTGGGTCATAGAAGAAATAAAAGAGAAATCAAAAAAACTTTCTGGAAGCAAATGAAAATGAAAACACAACATATCAAAACTTATAGGATACAGCAAAAGCAATGTTAAAAGGAAAATTTATAGCAATTAATGCCTACAGTAAGAAATTGGAAAGGCACCAAATAAATGAGCTATCAGTGCATCTCAAGGATCTAGATAAACTAGAGGAAACCAAACACAAAACTAGTAGGAGAAGAGAAATAATTAAAATTAGAGAAGAAATGGACAGAATTGAATCCAAAAAAATCATAATAAAAGATCAGCAAAACGAAGAGCTGGTTATTTGAAAAAATAAACCAAGTTGACACACAATTGGCCCAACTAACCAGATAAGGAGAGAGAAGACCCAAATCATTAAATCAGAGATGAAAAAGGGAATGTAACAACAGACAACACAGAAATAAAGAGAGTCATTAGAAATTACTACAGAGAGTTGTATAGCAGCAAAATGGGAAATCTATCAGAAATGGATAGATTTTTGGACACATACAACCTACCTAAATTGAACCATGAAGACATAGAAAACCTGAACAGACCCATAACAGAGTCAGAAATTGAATCAGTAATAAAGGCCCTCCCAATCAAGAAAAGCCCAGGACCGGGTGGATTCGTGTCACTCCCCCACTCGCGGAGGAACGACACTGGACGCTGTTTTCTTTCCCAGGTCCTTCCTGGATTTGCTGCCGCTCCCCCGCCTCCCCTTTTATAGTTCTCTCCCGCCAATCTGTGCTCTGTTGCCCACATGCTGAGCACGTGCTTTCTTCCAATCAGAGGTTGGATCAAGAATCAGCTAATTGACGAAGCAGCTGTGTAAGATTTGTTTACTCCTTCTCAGCATCATATGGTGGGAGATCAGATGCATATAGTTAGTTTCAGTCCACAGTCTCAGTACTTATTTGTCTCCCGGGCGCCCCGCCATGTTGTGGGAGACGGACCCTGCTCCCCACAGATTCGCTGCTGAATTCTGCCAGACATTTAAAGAAGGACTATCTATGATTCTTTTCAAACTATTCAAAACAATTGAAATAGAGGAATTCCTCCCAAATTCTTTTTATGAAGCCACCATCACCTTAATTCCTAAACCTGAAAAAGATACAGCAGAGAAAGAGCATTACAGACCAAATTCCCTGATGTACAAAATGCAAAAATCCTCAATAAAATTCTGGCCAACAAAATGTAACAGCACATCAGAAAGATCATCCACCCAGACCAAGTGGGATTTATCCTTGGTCTGCAGGGATTGTTCAGTGTTCACAAATCAATCAATGTGATACACCACATTAACAAACGGCTGAAGAAAAACCACATGATTATCTCAATAGATGCAGAGAAAGTATTTGATAAAATACAGCACTCTTTCATGATGAAAACTCTTAACAAGTTGGGTATAGAAGGCAATTCCTCCAAACAAGGCAATTTATGAAAAACCCACAGCTAGCATCCTATTGAATGGGGAGAAGTTGGAAGCATTTCCACTGAGATCCAGTACCAGAGAGGGATGCCCAGTCTCACCACTGTTATTCAATATAGTTCTGGAAGTTTTAGCCAGAGGCATTAGGCAAGTAAAGGAAGTCAGAGGAATACAGTTTGCGAAGGAAGAAGTCAAACTATCCCTCTTTGCAGACAACATGATTCTTTATTAGGGGATCCAGAGAACTCCACTAATTGCTATTGGAAAAAGTGAGATACACAGCAGACCCATAGAATGGCAAATGTCCTAACAGCACTCTGGCCTCAGAATCAGCCCTTAAGGCATGCGGATCCGGCTGAAATGCCCATGAGAGTATTTCAGGCATGGAAAGCCAAGACACTCTGGGGGAAAAAAAAACCTAAATGAAAGATCTCCACGGTTGAGATCCCAGTGGAAAGAATGGGTCATCAAAGAAGGAGGTACCTTTCTCTGAAGGGAGGTGAGAACTTCCACTTTGACCATGGCCTTGTCTAAATATGATCAGAGTCAGTGAACTCAGGGGGCTTCCATAGCCTTGGCAGCTCATGACAAGAGCCTAGGGTGATTACTGATGCCATAAACAAGAGTGTCAATTTGTTAAGTCAACAACAGGAGTCACTGTGCCCTTACTCCTCATGTAGGATCTTTGTCCCTAGTGTGCTGTACATTGAGATTTAATGCTATAACTAGTACTCAAACAGTATTTTTCACTTTGTTTCTGTGTGGGAGCAAACTGTTGAAATCTTTTCTTAATGTATGCTAAACTGATCTTCTGTATATAAAGAGAATCGAAAATGAATCTTGATGTGAATGGAAGGGGAGAGGGGGTGGGAAAGGGGAGGGTTGTGGGTTGGAGTTACGTTATGGGGGGGAAGCCATTGTAATCCATATTCTGTACTTTGGAAATTTATATTCATTAAATAAAAGTTAAAAAAAAGAAGAGTTTGGTAAAGTAGCAGGATATAAAATCAGTGCACAAAAATCAATAGCCTTTGTCTACACAGGCAATGCCACAACTGCAAAATAACTTCTAAGGTCTATCCCATTCACAAAAGCTACAAAAACAATCAAATACCTTGGAATAAACTTAACCAAGGATGTCAAAGATCTCTATAATGAGAACTACAGATCTTAAAGAAATAAATAGAAGAGGATACCAAAAAAATCGAAAAATCTTCCATGTTCATGGATTGGAAGAATCAATATCATCAAAATGTCCATTCTCCCAAAAACAATTTATAGATTCAATGTGATACCAATCAAAATACCAAAGACATTCTTCTCAGATCTGGAAAAAATGATGCTGAAATTCATATATAGGTACAGGAGACCTCGAATAGCTAAAGCAATCTTATACAACAAAAACAAAGCTGGAGGCATCACAATACCAAATTTCAGGACATACTACAGGCAGTAATAAAACAGCATTGTACTGGTACAGAAACAGATGGATAGACTAATGTAACAGAATAGAAACACCAGACATCAATCCACACATCTGCAACCAACTTATATTTGATCAAGGATCTAAATCCTATCCCTGGAGCAAGGACAGTCTGTTCAACAGATGGTGTTGGGAAAACTGGATCTCCACATGCAGAAGCATGAAGCAAGACCCCTACGTACATCTTACACAAAAATCCACTCAACATGGATTAACTATCTAAACCTATTACCTGACACCATCAAATTATTAATAGAGAACATCAGAGAAACCCTGCAAGATATAGGCACAGGCAAAGACTTCTTGGAAAAGACCCCAGAGCACAGTCAGTCAAAGCCAGAATTAATAATTGGGATTACATCAAATTGAGAAGTTTCTGTACTGCAAAAGAAAAAGTTACAAAAGTGAAGAGGCAACCTACAGAATGGGAAAAATATTTGCAAATTATGCAGCTGATAAAGGATTAATAATCAGAATCTACAAAGAGATCAAAGAAACTCCACAACCACCAAACAAACAGCCCACTTAAGAGATGGGCCAAGGACCTAAATAGACATTTTTCAAAAGAGGAAATCCAAATGTTAAATAGACACATGAAAAAATGTTCAGGATCCCTAGCCATCAGGGAAATGCAAATTGAAACCACAATGAGGTTTCACTCACTCCGGTTAGAATGGCTCACATACAGAAATCAGCTAATAACAGGTGCTGGTGAGGATGTGAGTTCATTTCTGTAGGACGTAATGTAGGGGTCTTGCTTTGGCATGCAGAGATC
This sequence comes from Oryctolagus cuniculus, assembly GCF_964237555.1. NCBI lineage: Eukaryota > Metazoa > Chordata > Mammalia > Lagomorpha > Leporidae > Oryctolagus > Oryctolagus cuniculus. The sequence goes on from NC_091437.1 coordinate 9,777,628, forward strand.
CAGTTTTCCAATACCATTTGTTCAAGGGCTGTCCTTTCTCCAGGGGTGAGTTTAGCTCATTTTTCAATGATTGGTTGGTTTTAGATACGTGGATGAATTTCTGGTATCTCTTGTTTGTTCTACCGGTCCACATATCTGCTCTTGTGCCTGTACCAGGCTGTTCTGATTATAACTGCCCCGTGGTATGTCTTGAAATCTGGATTGTGATGCTTCCAGCTTTATGTGTTTTGTTTTGTTTTGTTTAGTGTTACTTTAGCTATTTGGGATCTCTTGTGATTCCATATGAATTTTAGGGTCTTTTTCCACAAAATTGGATAGAACATCTCTGGTATTTTGATTGGAATTGCACTGAATATCTGAGTTGTTTTGAGTAGTATGGATGTTTTGATGATATTAATTCTTTCAACACACAAATGTGAGAGATTTTCCCGTTTTTTTTTTTTTTTTTTTTGTGTGTGTGTGTGTGTGTCTTCTATTTCTTTCCTTAATGTTTTATAATTTTCATCGTAGAGGTCTTTCTTTTACTTGGCTAAATTTATCCCAAGATATTTAATTTTTTGTAGCTATTGTATTTGACAATATAAACTTAATATTTTATATATAATATAAAATTTTATGTGCTAAAACAATGTTTCTAATGGAGTGCTGCCATTCATAATATTGTGTGAAAACTGACTTAAATATTTGGGATTTAAAAATGTAGTAGTAATGCTGAACTTAAGGCCTATTTTCTTAAGATGTGTCTAAGTGTACAATATAATGGCAACTTACGCACAGTGTTGTATTGCAGTTCTCTTAAATAAGTCATTTTGCATAACTGAAACTTACACCTGTTGACAGCAGGGTGGTTGTTTCCTCCTCCTTCTAGCTCCTAATACCTGCAATTTCAGCCCATGTTATATGAATTTGATTGTTTTAGATATCTTGTATAAGTGGAATCTTGCAGTATTTGTCATGTGATCGGCTCATTTTATTTAGTCCAATGTCCTGAACCAGTCGTTAAACTGTTTTATAGAAAGAAGTGATAGTGAGAATTTTTATGCCATGGAAATTTGCAAATATTAGAAATCACTTTTTCGGAAAGTTGATCCCTAAACACTTTACTACAAATATTTATAATAGTTGATTTTTTTCTTAAATATTGTCAGGATCAGTGATTTATATTGCCGTCTCCCATGGCAGTTGACATTTGGAGTTCTAATCCTGGTTCTATTGGAGTAGACACAGATATTTGGCTAGGCGCAGAGAGAGAGAGATCTGTGAACAGAAATTCAGTGACTTGTGCCCATTTAGAACTGCTGCAGATGTGGCTTGCTGTCCAGCCTGTTGTGGCCTAGAGAATCCCTGGAGCATGTGTGTCCATGTGTCAGGGCAGGCTCTCAATCTGACATTTTAGGAAAGTAAAATAGCCCAGGGTAGTATAAACTGCAAGATGCTAATGGGTCAGTGTATATCAAAGAAAGACTCTAGCACGTGGAGCCCTGAAACCAATGCCTGTGTAGTGGATTCAGCTTCCAAAGGGAAGGAGGTGAAGACTGCATTTGCTGAGGGAGCTGTGTTATTTCAGTCTTCACTGGACACATCAACTGTGCGTTTCTTTTTTTTTTTTTTTTTTTTTGACAGGCAGAGTGGACAGTGAGAGAGAGAGACAGAGAGAAAGGTCTTCCTTTGCCGTTGGTTCACCCTCCAATGGCCGCCGCGGCCGGCGCGCTGCGGCCGGCGCACCGCGCTGATCCGATGGCAGGAGCCAGGAGCCAGGTGCTTTTCCTGGTCTCCCATGGGGTGCAGGGCCCAAGCACCTGGGCCATCCTCCACTGCACTCCCTGGCCACAGCAGAGAGCAGGCCTGGAAGAGGGGCAACCGGGACAGAATCCGGCGCCCCGACCGGGACTAGAACCTGGTGTGCCGGCGCCGCTAGGCGGAGGATTAGCCTAGTGAGCCGCGGCGCCGGCCCAACTGTGCGTTTCTATGAATACATATGCACCCCTGCCCTAGAACCTGATCACTTTTATGCAGAACATCTGTTGCTCTCTCCAGATGAAGTTTGAAGATATGAAGTTTATACCATTCAAGAAAGAAAATACCATAAAAACTCAATTAAAGTGGGCTGACTCCAGGGCTGGTGCTGAGTTGGTGAGATCTGTGGAGAGGGAACTCTGAGACATTGGTTGTGGAGGAAATTTAGAGAAGGATATTCAGGATATCTGGATCAGGGGTTTCTGGATGCCAGAGATCATTGTAGCCGAATGTTATGGTAGAGATATCCTTCTAGTGTAGTCGCCTTGATCTTGGACTTCTAGCCTCCATAACTGTGGGAAATACGTGTTTGTTGCTTAAGTCGCTTAATCTATGGTTGTTTTTTTGTGGCATCCCAAGCAAACTAGTGCTTTCATCAAAGTGCTAATATGTTACCACAACACTTCAAGTGATTTTATACTTTTTTCTTAGCTATGTCCATACTATATGATTTTCTCATCAAGAATAGATTATTCAGTCAGTATTTTAAAAATATTTAAGTGGTAGAAAATCCAAAGGAGTAGAAGGTAATATGCACTGGAATTGAAAAGATGTGCAATTTTAGAACCAGGTTTATCACAATGGCAAAATTAAATGGTGCCTCAGATAGTAGTAAAGAAAAGGTAGACCCCTCAGGGAGGCATGGAAAGCAGGTGTGCACAGTGAGGAGATGACAAGGCAGCTGTTTCAAGAGAAGCAGAGCTGGAGACTGGATAGTCTGCAGGAAGTCAAAGAATGTTTTGGTTGTAGCTTCTTTGTGAGTTGTCACTACCTTAGTTCTGTTTTTAGATTTCCATGAGATTTCTCATATAGTTCCAAGACATTTTCTTTTCTGAATTTTCTTTTCTGATAACTTGAATTAAACTCTGTCTTGGATCCCAGTATCTACTAGAAAAATATTTGGGACTTAGCTGTATTTCATTGAAGAGAGATCTGATAATCATTACATAAAACGTTTGGTAGTCTTGAGGACTTTGGTTATGAAACATCCTACATGTTTGTCTTCACCCTGTCTAAGACCACTGAATTGGATTCAGTGAAAAGATTAAGACCAAGTAGAATGTCATCACAGCTTCATACAAGGGCAGGTTTGGAGTGAAGATATAGCTCTTTAAATGTAAGGAGTTCAGAAAATGTAATAATACATATTGCCTTCAGTTTATCTGAAGGTAATGACCATCGTAACTGAAAGAAAAACTAGAGCCAATATTGATTTGAAGAAAAGATTTCAGAGCTCAAGTTTCTTGTCACATTTGCAGAACAGAAACTAGTTTCAGCATTTTCAGGCTTTTCTTTTTTTATTTTTTTAAATTTTTTTATTTATTTTTTATTTTTTGACAGGCAGAGTGGACAGTGAGAGAGAGAGACAGAGAGAAAGGTCTTCCTTTTGCCGTTGGTTCACCCTCCAATGGCCGCCGCGGACAGTGCGCTGTGGCCGGCGCACCGCGCTGATCCGATGGCAGGAGCCAGGAGCCAGGTGCTTTTCCTGGTCTCCCATGGGGTGCAGGGCCCAAGCACTTGGGCCATCCTCCACTGCACTCCCTGGCCACAGCAGAGAGCAGGCCTGGAAGAGGGGCAACCGGGACAGAATCCGGTGCCCCAACCGGGACTAGAACCCGGTGTGCCAGCGCCACAAGGCGGAGGATTAGCCTAGTGAGCCGCGGCGCCGGCCCCAGGCTTTTCTTAATGACTTACAATGAGATGTAACTTGTTTGAGGTTTTGTTGACTCAGTGAAAGCCTTAGTGTCTTGATGTCACTATTACCTACTTTATCTTTTAATACATCTTCTGATTTCTGCCTCTATCTCTAATATAGTTTGCAAGTTCTGCTGGACTGAATCAGTTTCTTCAAGATTCTCTTTGCCCCAAACCCCAAAATGTCTCTTGGTCCTTGGTATCCTATAACAGGTTAGCCATTTTGATGTGGTTGTCATTTTTGGCTTATCCATTAGTTCTAACAAAAGTAGCCTTTGCTACTTCCTTCACACACTGTTAATATTTTATCTATTCACATTTTCATGTGCTGTTTAGACCATTAGGACTATTTTTTCTCCTCACTCTTCTCATATAATTCTTCCCTGCTTTAGGATCAACTTCATGTTTTTCCCTTTACCCCGAAGTGTTTTTCTGATAATTCATTATTATATTTAAGCCATCATATCTTTGACTTTCTGAGGCATTCAGTTTATTCTATGAAGTTTAGTTATATGCTTGATTTTTTAAAATAATGGAGCCTTTCTTATAAGAGAGTTGAGGTGAAAAACCCTCAAAGCCTTGATGGAGGGTCCTCATGCAGACTGAAATCTGAGCTATTCACGGATCTCAAAAACCACAGGTTTTGTTATATTCAAATATCCATACAAGAATGTTACCAAAGTCTTCTAATTCTGTGCCAGAAATAAGGAAAATGATGATTTTATGTGCCAGAAAGAAGAGCAATGATAATTTTTCTGACATAAACGTTTGTACTAGATCCATAAGATGGTTCTATTGTATTACCCTTTAAAAGACTGTGCCCTCAGGGAAACATGGTTACAACATATCACACTGAAGCCTCTACATCATTAGAATGTCCCTGTTTATTTGACTGTCTTAGATGTCTGAATTTATGTAGTTATTGAACTTAATTCCCTGAAACTCAGATATTAAATATAAAATATAAAACCAGGGAAGGATTTCTATTCTAATAAAATTAGATAACAGAAACTTATGGTTAGTGACAAAAATTTGCCTGATAAAGAAAAAGTAGGCATTTAGAATGGCTGATTGGGAAAAAGAAGTGCTGATTTGGCCAGGGGAGGATAGCAGCAGAAAAGCAAGAGGAAGTGTATTTCCAGGGGAGAGTTGGAGAGAAGTTTGCAATGGAAATTCTACAGAAAGAGGAGGGACACTGTAGAATAGTGTGGAAAGCACATTCTGCAACAGAAAATGGGGACACCACATAGGACTTCTGCAGATGGGAGCTGGAGGAGATGCCAGCTTCTGAGAGTGAGGTGAGAGCAGCTGTGGCAGCTTGTGCTACTGATATTGCATGAAGGAAAACCTTGCAGACCACACTGACTTTGATTCTGGCCTGGAGCCCTGGTGGGCACTGGGTACCCACATAATCCACGGAAGGAAAAGCACATTTCTTTCTCCCATTCTCAATTACTCTCTCATAAGGGTGCTTTGGCAACAGGTCTTAGGCGTTCCTGAAGGTTTGGAAAGGGAGGATTTGAAGGGCCTATTCAGTGAAATAATTACAGAAAACTTCCCTAATTTGGAGAAGGAAAGGAACGTCAAAGGGCAGAAATCACATATCATAGAACTCCTGATAGATATAATCAGAAAAGATATTCACAGTGGTGAATTGCAGTCAGAGTTTCAACAGTAAAACAAAGAAAAAATTCTAAACTGTGCATGAGAGAAATAGATTATTTTCTCAGAATCTCCAGTTAGACTTATAGCTGACGTCTCATCAGAAACCCTACAAGCTAGGAAAGAATGTATTAAAAGAAAAAGAAAACTGTCAATCCAGAATACTGTACCTTGCAAAGATCTCATTTATGAATGAGGTGAAATAAAGAACTTTCATAACAAACAAAATTTGAAAGAATTTGTCACCACTCATCTAACCTTATAGATGTTGCTTAAGGATGTGCAACACACAGAAACACATAATGACAGAATGTGAAGGCAGAAAACATCTCTCAGTAAAAGCACAAAGGAAATCCAAAGCAAACAATAAGAATATTTAAAGATAAATTGCAGGGCCAAGTCATTATTTATCAATAATAACCTTGAATGTAAATAGCCTAAATTCTCCAGTTAAAATATACAGACTGGCTGAATGGATTAAAAAACAGGATTTATGTATTCTTTGCCTCCAAAAAACACACTTCACCAACAAAGATACACACTGACTTAAAGTGAAATAATGGAAAAAACTTTACATGCTAATGGAACGCAAAAATGAACAGGTGTAGCCATCCTAGTATCAGACAAAATAGACTTTAACACAAAAACTGTTAACAGAGACAAAGGCATTATGTAATGATTAAGAGATAAATTCAATAGAAAGATTTAGCAAATAGATATTAGGGATAGAGTGTGGAATATGACAGGTTTACATTCTGTTGAGGGATGGAGCTAATTAGTAAGGAATCATGAATCCAGCAAGCACGGAGAAGGCTAAAGAAAACCTAGAGGAGGTGACTCTGGTTAGTTATGGGTTGTCAGTGAAAGTTGTTTGGAGAAGTAGTATTCATGATACTTGTATTATTTTCCTATTACTGCTGGAACAATTTCTTACAAACTCAGTGTTTTAAGGAAAATTAACTTGTTGCCTTACAGTTACGGAAGTCAGATATGTCCAAAATAGGTCATACTGGTCTAACATCAAAGGGTGAGCAGTACTAATTTGTTTTCTAAGACTCCAGGGAAGGCTCTCTCTAAAGACCTCCTGTGGCTTAACTTCTTGTCCTCTTCCATCTTCAGATGGCAGTGATGGGTTGAGTCTGTCTCAAAACACATTGCTGTGACTCTTCTTTTTCATTTCTTCATGTTTAAAAGAAACTTGTGATGTAGGCTCACCTGCTAATCCAGAATAAACTCCTTATCTTAACATTAGCAACCTCAGTTCCTCCTGCTTTCCCTTCCTGTGAAATGCAGCACATCCACAGGTGGCACACTTTAGAACATGGATATTCTTCATTCCTTTTGTGAAAACCTTGAAGAGTGACTATCAGTTATGTGGAAGAGGAGAAAGAGAACTCTTGTGTACAGTGTCTGATGAACAGGGAGGTGAGATTTTGGTGAGTCCTGCTGATACCTTGCAACCTCTGTCACCTCCATCCAACGCACAGTTCCTTACTAGGTTTTCTCTGTCATATCTCACAAATCTTTTCCTAAACATGGCCCTCAATTTGAGGGGAAACCTTTGCAGTTTTTTTTTGAGACCCTTCTCTGAATTTTACCTTCCTTTTTGGTATTTAGTTATTTGAATTTTAATCACCTTAGTGGCAGTAGTAATCAGAATAAGCTCCTAAAGATGCCCATGCCCTATAATCTGAAAATTATGATTATATGACATTACATTGCAAAGGATATTTTGTGGATGTCATTAAAATGACAGACTTTAGAGTATCCTGGGTTATAGAGGTATGCCCAACCTCATCATGCAAACGCCTAAAAACAGAGAGTTATTTAATAGGCAGACCAGTGTAACAGAAGGGAAAGTTGGAGATTTGACTGTGAGAAGAATTCCACATGCATATGGGGGCTTTGAGAATGGAGGGGGCAGTATGACAAGGAGTACAAGAAGGCAATGGATGGGAGATGCTCCTGGCTGATAGCTTCTAAGGAAGAAGGAGCGTTGGTGTTTTATTCTCAAGGGACTATTGCTGACAACTGGAATCAGCTTGGAAGTGGATTCTTCCCTGGGCCTGCAGAAATAATGTTGACTTGTCTATATTTTGGTTGCAGCCTTGTGAGACCCTAAGGGGAGGGTAGGCTGACTAAATGGTGACCAGATTTCTGATAGTGGAATCTGTGATTTAATAAAGATGTATTGTGTAAGCCACTAAGTGTGTGGACATTTGTTGCAGCAGCAATAGATTCCAGTGTCTTCCCCAGAGAGACTACTGCCCTGGGCTCCATTTCCCTGTGCCGTGGTTTGGGAAGCACCCCTGGGAAGGAATGTGGATCTCATTTTATGTTTTTCTCTTTTCTTAAGAATCATGATTTCATATTGCTATTTCTCATGCCTGAAAAGAGTGACTTCATATATGCTGTTCAATTTTGTAGTTGTTTATAGCGGATGGTAAGCTTAATATTTATTCTGTCATTTCTAGAGCTATGAATTCGAATAGATTTCTTACTCATGATGTGGTATTATTGTTTTTGTTTTGTTTGTTTTCTCTCTCAGAGCTTTTGGATACATGTCTTTGTTATCAGCATTTTGAAATTTTATGATGAAAAGACTTACTACGAGTTTTTACTCACTGTAGTGGACAAATGGTAGGCACTGTTCTTGGTAATTTATTGAAATGATTTCTTTGACAATTGCATTTTCTCTGTATTTTACCATAAATTTTTCAAGAGGATGTTGCAGTTGGCTACTGGTACTCAAATGTTCAATGTCCTTATTGATTTTTTGCTAGTTCAGCTGCAAAGAGTTAGGTGTTGAAATATTCCAGTATGGTTGTAGATTTATCTGTTTCTTCCTTCATTCTGGCAGATAGTTATTTGAGTATTTTGAAGCTCATTTTTAGGTGCGTATACATTTTGGAATGTTGCTATTAAAATTCATATTACTTACTGAAAATTTTCATTTCATTGTTTATCTAGGTCCTGCTCCTTGTCCCAAGTCCTGTAGTAGTTGTTGAAACACTTGTGATGCAAACACTGGCTATAATACAAGAATGGGTTGGGCATGGTTTCCACAGTAGAGGGTAGAGGCCAGGAAAATGATACGTAGGATGTCTTCTTAGTTGCTAGTGGTAGTGTGGAGCTCAGAACTAAAAATTACACACAGCCTGGGTCCCCATCAGCTTTTGCTGAACTTATTTATTGATTTTCATAGTGCTAGTCTGCTGGAGATGAATTCTCTTAACTTTATTTATTTACACTTACAAATGTCTTTGTCATACTTTTCTTCCTCTTCTTGCTTTAAGATAATACTGGGGTTTCTTTATAGAGAAGTAACATTTTTTCTTTAATTTTCATTAATATAAAGAGAACAGATTATATATATTTAATAGGTGCAGTTCTAAGAAGATAACAATATTTCACTCCCTGTCCATTCTTACCTTTGTCTCTTTCCTTCTTCTTTTATTTTCCTTTACTTTTTACAAAGATATGCTTTTAATTCACTTTACAATAACAAACTTAATTCACCGCTAACCATAATGTTCAACAAGTAAAAGTAGTAACACCATAGTTTCATAGTAATATAAACAAGGGCCAAAGACAGCAAGCACGTCACAAGATGTCCATTTAATTCTTTATTAACTGTCATGTATCAGAAAAAACATGATATTTATCTTTTTAGGACTGTCTTATTTCACTAAGCATAGCAGTTTCCAGTTATATCCATTTGGTTGAAAAAGACAGGATTTCATTCTTCTTTATGACTGAGTAGTATTTATAGCATATATATACCACTTTTTATTTATCTAGTCATCAATTGATGGACATCTGGGTTAATTCCATATCTTAGCTATTGTGAATTGAATTGGAATAAACATGGGGGTACAGCTAACTCTTTCAAATGCTTATTTCATTTCATTTGGGTAAATTCCAGGAGTGGTATCATAGGATCATCATTCTTCAGTTTTCTGAAGAATCTCCATACTATCTTCCATAATGGTTGTACTATTTTTTATTCCCCCAACAGTGCATTAGGGCACCTTTTCCTCTACATCCTCTCCAACTTTTTTGTTTTTTGATTTTTGGATGAGAGCCATTTTAACTTGAGTGAGGTGAAACTTCATTGTGGTTTTTATTTACATTTCCCTGATGGCTAGTGATTCTGAGCATCTTTTCATGTGTTTGTTGGTCATTTGAATTTCAGCCTTTGAAGAATGTGTGCTCATGTCCTTGGCCTGTTTCTTGACTCCATTATTTGTTTTGTTGTTGTTGAGTTTCTTGAGCTCTTTATAGATCCTGACTATTAATTCATTGCAGATAGTTTCTCTCATCTGTCAGTTGTCTCTTCACTTTGTTGAGCATTTCCTTTGCAATGCAGAAGCTTCTTAAAATGATTTAATCCCAGTTGTCTATTTTTGCCTTTATTACTTATGCTTCTGGGGTCTTTTCCAAGAAGTCTTTGCCAATGCCAATATAAGGCTGAGTTTCCCCAATGTTTTCTTCTAATAATTGGATAGTATAGGTCTTACATTTAGATCCTTGATCCATTTAAAGTTAATTTATTATTTTTTTTGACAGGCAGAGTTAGACAGTGAGAGAGAGAAAGATGGTGAGAAAGGTCTTCCTTTTTACGTTGGTTCACCCCCCAAGTGGCCGCTATGGCCAGCATGTTGGAGCTGATGTGCCAGGAGCCAGGTGCTTCCTCCTGGTCTCCCATGCGGGGGTAGGGCCCAAGGACCTGTGCCATCCTCCACTGAACTCCCGGGCCATAGCAGAGAGCTGTACATAAAGAGGAGCAATCAGGGCAGAATCTGGCACCCCGACTGGGGTGCTGGCACCGAAGGTGGAGGATTAGCCTAGTGAGCTGTGGTGCCGGCCATTTAAAGTTAATTTGTGTATAAGGCATGAGGTAGGGGTCTTGTTTCATAATTTTGCTTGTATAGATCCAATTTCCCCAGCACCATTGTTGAAGTGATGTCTTTTAGTTCATTTTTCTAGATTATTTGGCTGTAGATGCATGGATTATTTTCTGGGGTTTCTGTTCTTCTCTGTTGGTCTACATATCTATTTCTTTGCCAGTAGCAAGCTATTTGGACTATAACTGCCCTGTAGTGTGTGCTGAAAACTGATATTATGATGCCTTCATTTTGGCTTTGTTTTTTTTTTAAGATTGCAATTTGGGGTCTCATGTTTCTTACAAATTTTTGCATTTCTTTTGTAGATCTGAGAGGAATGCCATTGGTATTTTGATTAGCATTACATTGAATCTGTAAATTGCTTTGGTAGGATGGACATTTTGATGATATTAATTCTTCCATTCCACAAACATGGAAATGTTTTCATTATTTTTGTGTCATCTTCTATTTCTTTCTTTAGTGTTTTTAAATTTTCATTATAGAGATCTTTCATATCTGTGGTTAAATTTATTCCAACATATTTAATTTTTTTAGTTATTATGAGTAGTACTGATCTTACCTTTCTTCTCAGCCATGACATTGTTTGTGCATACAAAGGCTACTGATTTTTTTGTTGATTTTTATATCCTTCAGCTTTACCAAACTCTGACTTCCAATAGTCTCCTAGTGGAGTCTTTTGTTTTCATAATATATAGGGGTCATGTCATTCACAAACAACAATAATTTGACTTTCTCCTGTACAATTTTTATCCCTTGATTTTTTTGCTTGCTTAATGGTTTGGTTAAAACTTCCAGAACTATATTGAATAGAAGTAGTTAAAAAGTGGGTATCTTCTGATTCTGGATGCTTCTAACTTTTCCCAATTCAATATGATGTTGATTATGGGTTTGTCGTATATTGCCTTGGTTGTTATGCAGAATCTTCCTTGTATACCCAGTTTGCTTATCATGAAAGGAAGTTGCATTTTATTGGATGCTTTCTCTGCATCTGTAAGATGATCATATGGTTTTTATTCTTCACTTTGTTAATGTGATGTATCACATTTATTGATTTGTGTATGTTGAACCATCCCTGCATAGCAGAGATAAATCCCATGTATTCCAGGTGAGTGATCTTTCTAATGTGTTGTTGGAGTTGATTAGCTAGTAATTTGTTCAGAATTTTTGCATTTATGTTCATCAGTAATATTGGTCTATAGTTCTCTTTCTTGTATGATTTCCTGGTTTTGGAATTAGTGTGTGGCCTCAAAAAAGTAATTTGGGAAGACTCTATCACTTTCAATTGTTTTTTGAATATGTTGAGAAGAATTGGAATTAGTTCTTTTTTTTTTTTTGACAGGTAGAATTAGAAAGTTAGAGAGAGAGAGAGACAGAGAGAAAGGTCTTCGTTTTTCCATTGGTTCACCCCCCAAGTGGCTGCTATGGCCGGCGTGTTGCAGCTGATGTGCTGCGCCAATCAGAAACCAGGAGCTAGGTGCTTCCTCCTGGTCTCTCATGTGGGTGCAGGGCCCAAGGACCTGGGCCATCCTCCACTGCACTCCTGGGCCACAACAGAGAGCTGGTCTGGAAGAGGAGCAACTGGGACAGAATCCGGCGCCCTGACTGATACTAGAACCCAGTGTGCCGGCGCTGCAGGCAGAGGATTAGCCTAGTGAGCCACGACAGTGGCCAAAATTAGTTTTTTTTTAAACCAAATTTTGGTAGAATTCAGCACTGCAGCCATTTGCTTTTGGGCTTTTTTTTGATAGGAGGGTCTTTTTTTTTTTTTTTTCTTTATTAACTTCTTTTTTTTTTTTTTATCTTTTATTTAATGAATATAAATTTCCAAAGTACGACTCATGGGTTACAATGGCTTCCCCCCCCATACCGTCCCTCCCACCAACAACCCTCCCCTTTCCCACTCCCTCTCCCCTTCCATTCACATCAAGATTCATTTTCGATTATCTTAATATACAGAAGATCAGCTTAGTATACCTTAAGTAAGTATTTCAACAGTTTGCTCCCACACAGAAACATAAAGTGAAAAATAATAGATGATTTTTTTTAAATGATGATGAAATCAGATCAGACCTATTGTCATGTTTAATCCCAGTGAGAGTCAAGTTGGGAATTGAAAATTTCTTTCTTTCTTTTTTTTTTTTTTTTTTTTTTTTTTACAGAAGATCAGTTTAGTGTACATTAAGTAAAGATTTCAGTCGTTTGCACCCCCATAGAAACACAAAGTGAAATATACTGTTTGAGTACTCGTTATAGCATTAAGCCTCAGTGTACAGCACGTTAAGGACCGAGATCCTACATGAGGAGTAAGTGCACAGTGACTCCTGTTGTTGACTTTACCAATTGACACTCCTGTTTATGGCATCAGTAATCTCCCTATGCACCAGTTATGAGTTTCCAAGGCTATGGAAGCCCCTTGAGTTCTCCGACTCTTATCTTGTTTAGACACGGTCATAGTCAAAGTGGAGGTTCTCTCCTCCCTTCAGAGAAAGGCACCTCCCTCTTTGAAGACCTGTTCTTTCCACTGGGATCTCACTCACAGAGATCTTTTTGCCAGAGTGTCTTGGCTTTCCATGCCTGAAATACTCTCATGGGCTTTTCAGCCAGATCCGAGTGCCTTTAGGGCTGATTCTGAGGCCAGAGTGCTATTTAGGACATCCGCAATTCTATGAGTCTGCTGAGTATCTCACTTCCCATGTTGGATCACTCTCCCCTTTATTTATTCTATCGGTTGGTGTTAGCAGATACTAGACTTGTTTATGTGCTCCCTTTGACTCTTAGTCCTTTCATTATGATCAATTGTGAACTGAAATTGATCACTTGGAGTAGTGAGATGGCATTGGCACATGCCACCTTGATGGGATTGAATTGGAATCCCCTGGTATGTTTCCAACTCTACCAATTGGGGCAAGTCAGCCCGAGCATGTCCCAAATTATACATCTCTTCCCTCTCTTATTCCCACTCTTATGTTTAACAGGGATCACATTTCAGTTAATTTTCAACACTTAAGAATAACTGTGTGATAATTACAGAATTAAACCAGTCATATTAAGTAGAACAGACAAAAAAAAAATACTATGAGGGATAATGTATTAAGTTGTCCATTAGCAGTCAGAGCTATGCTGATCAAGTCACCATTTCTCATAGTGTCCATTTCACTTCAGGAGGTTTCCTTTTTGGTGTTGAGTCAGTTGTCACCGATCAGGGAGAACATATGGTATTTGTCCCTTTGGGACTGGCTTACTTCACTCAGCATGATGTGTTCCAGATTCCTCCATTTTGTTGCAAATGACTGGATTTCATTGTTTCTTACTGCGGTATAGTACTCTAAAGAATACATATCCCATAATTTCTTTATCCAGTCTACCGTTGATGGGCATTTAGGTTGGTTCCAGGTCTTGGCTATTGTGAATTGTGCTGCAATAAACATTAGGGTGCAGACCGCTTTTTTGTTTATCAATTTAAACTCCTTTGGGTAAATTCCAAGGAGTGGGATGGCTGGGTCGAATGGTAGGGTTATATTCAGGTTTCTGAGGAATCTCCAGACTGATTTCCATAGTGGCTTGACCAGTTTGCATTCCCACCAACAGTGGGTTAGTGTCCCTTTTTCCCCACATCCTCGCCAGCATCTGTTGTTGGTAGATTTCTGTATGTGAGCCATTCTAACCGGTGTGAGGTGAAACCTCATTGTGGTTTTGATTTCCATTTCCCTGATTGCTAGTGACCTTGAACATTTTTTCATGTGCCTGTTGGCCATTTGGATTTCCTCTTTTGAAAAATGTCTATTGAAGTCCTTGGCCCATCTCTTAAGTGGGTTGTTGGTTTTGTTTTTGTGGAGTTTCTTGATCTCTTTGTAGATTCTGGTTATTAACCCTTTATCTGTTGCATAGTTTGCAAATATTTTTTCCCATTCTGTCGGTTGTCTCTTCACTCTCCTGACTGTTTCTTTTGCAGTACAGAAACTTCTCAATTTGATGCAATCCCAATAGTTGATTTTGGCTTTGACTGTCTGTGCCTCCCAGGTCTTTTCCAGAAATTCTTTGCCTGTGCCAATATCTTGAAGGGTTTCTCCAATGTTCTCTAATAACTTAATGGTGTCAGGACGAAGATTTAGGTCTTTAATCCACGTTGAGTGGATTTTTGTGTAAGGTGTAAGGTAGGGGTCTTGCTTCATGATTCTGCACGTGGAAATCCAGTTCCCAGCACCATTTATTGAATAGACTGTCCTTGCTCCAGGAATTAGTTTTAGATCCTTGATCAAATATAAGTTGGCTGTAGATGTTTGGGTTGATTTCTGGTGTTTCAATTCTGTTCCATTGGTCTATCCATCTGTTTCTGTACCAGTACCATGCTGTTTTGATTACAACTGCCCTGTAGTATGTCCTGAAGTCTGGTATTGTGATGCCTCCGGCTTTGTTTTTGTTGTACAAGATTGCTTTAGCTATTCGAGGTCTCTTGTGCCTCCATATGAATTTCAGCATCATTTTTTCTAGATCTGCGAAGAATGTCTTTGGTATCTTGATTGGGATTGCATTGAATCTATAAATTGCTTTTGGGAGAATGGACATTTTGATGATGTTGATTCTTCCAATCCATGAGCATGGAAGATTTTTCCATTTTTTGGTATCCTCTTCTATTTCTTTCTTTATGGTTTTGTAATTTTCATCGTAGAGATCTTTAACGTCCTTGGTTAAGTTTATTCCAAGGTATTTGATTGTTTTTGTAGCTATTGTGAATGGGATTGACCTTAGCAGCTCTTTCTCAGTCATGGCATTGCTTGTGTATACAAAGGCTGTTGATTTTTGTGCATTGATTTTATATCCTGCCACTTTGCCAAACTCCTCTATGAGTTCCAATAGTCTCTTAGTAGAGTTCTTTGGATCCTCTAAGTACAGAATCATATCATCTGCAAAGAGGGATAGTTTGACTTCTTCCTTCTTGATTTGTATTCCTTTGATTTCTTTTTCTTGTCTGATGGCTCTGGCTAAAACTTCCAGAACTATGTTAAATAGCAGTGGTGAGAGTGGGCATCCCTGCCTGGTGCCAGATTTCAGTGGAAATGCTTCCAACTTTTCCCCATTCAATAGGATGCTGGCTGTGGGTTTTTTATAAATTGCTTTGATTATATTGAGGAATGTTCCTTCTATACCCAATTTGCTTAGAGTTTTCATCATGAAAGGGTGTTGAATTTTATCAAATGCTTTCTCTGCATCAATTGAGATAATCATATGGTTTTTCTTCTGCAGTCTGTTAATGTGGTGAATCACATTGATTGATTTGCGAATGTTGAACCATCCCTGCATACCAGGGATGAATCCCACTTGGTCTGGGTGGATGATTTTCCTGATGTGTTGTTGTATTCTATTGGCCAGAATTTTATTGAGGATTTTTGCGTCTATGTTCATCAGGGATATTGGTCTGTAATTTTCTTTCAGTGCTGCATCTTTCTCTGGCTTAGGGATTAAGGTGATGCTGGCTTCATAGAAAGAATTTGGGAGGATTCCCTCTTTTTCGATTGTTCTGAATAGTTTGAGAAGAAATGGGATTAGTTCTTCTTTAAATGTCTGGTAGAATTCAGCGGTGAATCCATCTGGTCCTGGGCTTTTCTTTGTTGGGAGGGCCTTTATTACTGTTTCAATTTCTGTTTCAGTTATGGGTCTATTTAGGTTTTCGATGTCTTCCTGGTTCAATTTAGGTAGGTTGCATGTGTCCAGGAATCTATCCATTTCTGATAGGTTTTCCTGTTTGCTGGCGTACAGGTCCTTGTAGTAATTTCTGATGATTCTTTTTATTTCTGTGGTGTCTGTTGTTACGTTTCCTTTTTCATCTCTGATTTTATTGATTTGGGTCTTTTCTCTTCTTTTTTTAGTTAGTTGGGCCAATGGGGTGTCAATTTTGTTTATTTTTTCAAAAAACCAGCTTCTCGCTTGGCTGATTTTTTGTAATGTTTTTTTGGATTCAATCCTATTAATTTCTTCTCTGGTTTTAATTATTTCTCTTCTCCTACTCGATTTGGGTTTGGTTTGCTGCAGTTTTTCTAGGTCCTTGAGGTGCGCTGAAAGCTCATTTATTTGGTACCTTTCCAATTTCTTGATATAGGCACCTATTGCTATAAATTTGCCTCTCAATACTGCTTTTGCTGTATCCCATAAGTTTTGATATGTTGTGTTGTTGTCTTCATTTACTTCCAGAAAGTTTTTGATTTCTCTTTTGATTTCTTGAATGACCCAGTGTTCATTCAGGAGCATGTTGTTCAGTCTCCATGTGTTTGCATACTTTCTGGGGTTTCCTGAGTTGCTAATTTCCAGCTTCATCCCGCTGTGGTCTGAGAAGCTGCATGGTATGATTCTAATTCTTTTAAATTTGCTGAGACTTGCTTTATGGCCTAGTATGTGGTCAATCCTAGAGAAGGTTCCATGCGCTGCTGAGAAGAATGTGAAGTCTGTAGATGTAGGGTTGAAAGTTCTGTAGATATCTGTTAGATCCATTTGGGCTATAGTGTCATTTAAATCTGCTGTTTCCTTGTTGATCTTCTGTCCGGATGATCTGTCTATTTCTGAGAGTGGAGTATTGAAGTCCCCCAGTACTATTGTATTGGAATCTAAATCTCCCTTTAAGTCCCTTAACATATCTTTTAAATAGACCGGTGCCCTGTAATTAGGTGCATATACATTTATAATAGTTACATCTTCCTGTTGAATTGAACCCTTAATCATTATATAGTGTCCCTCTTTGTCTCTCTTAACAGTTTTTGTATTAAAGTTTATTTTGTCTGATATTAATATGGCTACACCTGCTTTTTTTTGGTTTCTGTTGGCATGGAATATCTTTTTCCAACCTTTCACTTTCAGTCTGCATGCCTCTTTGTTAGAGAGATGTGTTTCTTGTAGGCAACAAATAGTTGGGTTGTGTTCTGTGAGCCAGTCAGCTAAACGGTGTCTTTTAACTGAAGAATTCAGACCATTAATGTTCAATGTGACTATTGATACGTAGTGACTTTGCCCTGCCATTTTCCCGGAAATATTTTCTAGTATATGCTTTGAGCTTCCCATGCTCTTTTACTGGTAGGTGTTCTTCCTTTCCCTTCTTTCATATTGATGGCCGTGTTTCTGTGTTTCTGAGTGTAGCACATCTTTAAGTATCTTTTGCAGGGCCGGACGAGTGGCCACAAAGTCTTTCAATTTCTGTTTGCTATGAAAGGTCTTTATTTCACCTTCATTCACAAATGAGAGCTTGGCAGGATATAATATTCTGGGCTGGCAATTTTTCTCTCTTAGCACCTGTGCTATGTCTCGCCATTCCCTCCTAGCTTGTAGGGTTTCTGATGAGAAGTCAGCTGTGAGTCTGATTGGAGATCCTCTGAGAGTAATCTGACGTTTCTCTCTTGCACATTTTAGGATCTTTTCTTTATGTTTCACTGTGGTAAGTTTAATTACCACGTGTCGTGGTGAGGATCTCTTTTGGTCATGTTTATTGGGGGTTCTATGAGCTTCCTGTACTAGGATATCTCTGTCCTTCTCCAAACCTGGAAAGTTCTCTGCTAGTATCTCACTAAAAAGGCCTTCCAATCCTTTCTCTCTCTCCATGCCTTCAGGAACTCCTAGAACTCGAATGTTGGTTTTTTTGATAGTATCCTGTAGATTCCCAACAATATGTTTCAGATTTCTAATTTCCTCTTCTTTTCTTTGGTTTGACTGTATGTTTTCCTGTGCTCTATCTTCTAAGTCCGATATTCTCTCTTCTGCTTCACCCATTCTGTTTTTAAGGCTTTCTAATGTGTTTGTCATTTGATCTATTGAGCTCTTCATTTCATTTTGATTTCTCTTCACTATAACACTTTCCTGTTCTACTAGTTTCTGAGTTTCATTTTGACTCTTCCTTAAAATTTCGTTTTCACGAGAGAGATTTTCAATCTTGTCCATTAAGGATTTCTGTAGTTCAAGGATTTGCTTTTGAAAACTTCTAAATGTTCTTATCATAAATTTTTTGAAATCCGTATCTTGCATTTCTTCTATCTCATCATCTTCATACTCTTGGCTTGGGGTGTTTTGCTTATTTGGAGGCATCATAGTGTCATCGTTGATCTTGTTCCCTCTATTTCTGTGTTTGTTACTCGGCATAGTTAATTCTTCTTGCGTCACTGTGCGTTTTTTTTTTCTTTCTTTCTTTTTTTTTTTTTATTTATACTGTGTCCGTGTTAAGTGGACTGCCTGCTGTTGGAGGAGCCTTGGAGGCTTGAGATGGGTGCGGCCTGAGAGCTCTGCCTGGTTCTTCCAGGTTAAGGGTGTGCAAAGGTGACACCCTCAGGTTATGCGTGGTAAATCTCTCTCTTTTTATTTATTTATTTATTTTATTTATTCAGGGGGTAAGTAACACTGCAGGGCACGGCTGTGCAGAATTGATGGTATTTAGCTTCCAGTCTTTGGCTCCTCTGGACTCCCACTGGGTTGCCTAGGCTACTGAATTGTAGTGACTCAGTTCCTTAGCTCTCCCCCATTGATATGTAAATCCAGAGCGCAGGCCTGCTCTTTGTCTCTTGGGAATTCTAGCCTTGCAGCCTTGTAACCTTTGCAAGGTTAGGGGGAAGAGAAACCCCGAAGCTTTTTTTTTCCCTTCTTTCCGGTAGTGAGTTTGCTGCACTTTCCGGCCCCCCTCTAGATTCTGACCCCCGTTTCCCCACCAATGTCTCGGGTTATTGAGCTCACCTCCCCTTCCAGCGCCGATGTGTGGAGTGTCCCAAGTCTCCCCGCTGTTGTCTGTGTGGCATGCACTCCCCTTGGAGCACTGGGGCTTCTGCGGCTCCGTCCCGCGACTTGGCTTCCGCGCGGTGGGCGACCTTGTTCTCCCAGTAGGTCCTCCGATTCACGATTCCCGTGCAATTTTTTCCTGGTTCTTTTTTCTGCGGCTACCGTAACTCCCCTTTTATTAAACTAAATTTTCCCGGACTATCGGTGCGCGCCCTCACTATTCCGCCATCGATAGGAGGGTCTTCATACTGATTAACTCTCCATTTTTTTTCATTTTTATTTTTTATAATGCATTCATTCATCTTAATGATTCTTTATATTATTTAATGTATTTGTTTAAAAATTATTTATTTATTCAAATGTTGAGTTACAGAGAGCCAGAGGCAGAGAGAGAAAGTGAGAGAGAGAGAGAGAGGGAGAGAGAGAAAGGTCTTCCATCCACTGAATTCACTCCCCAAATGGTCATGATGGCTGGAGCTGGGCCAGTCTGAAGCCAGGAGCCAGGAGTATTTTTTGAGTCTTCCACATGAGTGAAGGTGCCCAAGGAATTGGGCCATCTTCCACTGCTTTCTCAGGCTATTAGCAGAGATATGGATCAGAAGTGGAGCAGCCAAGACTTGAACCAGCTCTCATATGGGATGCCAGCACTGCAAGCGGTGGCTTTACCTACAAAGCCACAGCACTGGCCCCTCAGTCTCCATCTCAGTTAGTGGTGTGTTTAGGTTTTCTATGTCTTCATGTATTGTATTGGTAGATTGTATTGTGTTCTTATATTTCTAGATCCTGGAGATACATTATTAGATCATTTATTTGGTGCCTTTCTAATTTTTTGATGTAAGTGCTAACCCCTGTAAACTTTCCTCTTAATGCTGCTTTTGCTATATGCCATATGCTTTGATATGTTGTGTTTTCATCTTCTTTCATTTCTAGGATTTTTTTATTTCTCCTATTACCCACTATTCATTCAGGATCATGTTGTTCATTCTCCATATGTTGGTGTATTTTCAAGAGCTTTTTTTTCTAGCTTCATTCCATTGTCTTCAAAAAAAGATACATGGATGGATTTCAATTTTTTTTTAATTTGTTGAGACTTTATGTCTATCCTAGAGAATGTTCCATGCACTGATGAAAAGAATATGTATTCTGCAGCTGTGTGATGCAGTGTTCTGTTGGTATCAGTTGGGTCCATTTGGTCTATAGTGTTGATTAGCTTGGTTGTTTCTTGATTTATTTGTCTTGTCAATCTGTCCATTTCTAAAAGTGGGATATTGAAGTCCCCCATTTTTATTATATTGCAGTCTTGTATTTTATGTATGGATAGCATTGTATGGATCCTTTAGATCCATTAACATTTATTTTAAATAGCCAGGTCACATGTTGTGTGCATATACATTTATGAAAGTCACATCTTCCTGTTGAATTGATCCCTTAATCATTACATAATTCTCTTCTTAGTTTCTTGTATTGATTTTGTGTTAAACTCTATGTTGTCTGATATTAGGATGGCTACTCCTGTTCAGTTTTGCTTTGCATTGGCTTGGAATAACTTTTTCCATCCTTTCACTTTCAGTCTGTGTTAATCTTTGTTGGTGAGGTGTGTTTCCTGAAGACAGTGAATCATAAGTCTTGTTTTTTAATCCATTCAGCCAGTATGTATCTTTTAATTGGATAATTTAGGCTGTTTACATTCATGGTTTTTATTGATAGGTAGCATCTTGCTCCTGCTTTTTTCCTGTAAATATTCCCAATTTTTGCTTTGGGTTTCCTTTGTACTTTTACTAGGAGATTTTCTACCTTCACATTCTTTCATAAGAGCTATCATTCTCTGTTTATGTGTGTAGCACTCCCTTATGTATTATTTGTAAGGCTGTATGAGTGTTTTTTTTTTTTTTGTCTTAAAGGATATAGTTCTGGGTTGCAGCTTTCATTTCTTTCAGAACTTTTATTATTATTATTCAGTTTTATTTCTCTTCCTTTAAAAAAAAGATATTTATTTATTTAACAGGCAGAGACAGACAGAGACAGCTTCTATCTGCTGGTTCACTCCCCATTTCCCCCAATAGGAGATAAAGTTCGAAATTCAATACAGATTTGCTACATGAATGGCAGAAACCCAGTAGCTTGAGCCATTATTGTTGCCTCCCAGGGTGTGAATTAGCAGTAAGCTAGAGTTGGGGTCTAGAGGTGAATACTCAACCTAGATACTGTGATGTCTGACATGGATTCCTTTCCTCCTAGGCTATATGCCCATCCTCCCTTTTTATATCTCTCAAGAGGCCAGTCATTAATATCATTGATTCTGTTTTTATTGGTAGTTTTTTTCTTCTCCCCATATCTCTGGTGATTTTCAAACCTTCTCTTACTCTTTAGTTTTCAGCATTTGACTATAATGTGTATTTTTTCCTTCTTGCTAAGCTTACATTTATGTGTATATTTTTGCCAAACTGGAACTAATCACCCTGGTCTCTTCAAATGTTTTTTGTGTTCCACTTCGTCTCTCATCTCATCACACTTCAGTAACAGGTATGATAGATTTTGTAAGATTGTTCCAGAATTCTCTGAGATTTTATTAACTTACTTCCATCTGTTTTTATCTTTCCTTGGAACTGCATGATTTCTGTTGATTGAATTTTAAGTTTACTGATCTTTTCCACTACCATGTAAAATATTCTATTAAACCTCGCCAGTTAAACATTCTCCTTTAGTTATTGTACTTTTTATTTCCTCAATTTCTGCTTGTGTTTTTAAATTTTTTTATATTTCATTTTATTTGAAAAGGAGAGAGAGAGAGAGAGAGAGCAAGAGAAAGAGAAAGGGATTTTCCATTCACTGGTTTACTCCCCAAATGTTTGCAACATTGGGCTGGGTAGGCCAAAGCCAGGAATCCTGAACTCTATAGGTTTCCTTTGTGGGTGGCAGGGAGCCAAGTATTTGAGCCATTACTAGCTGCATCCAGGGTATGCACTAGTAGAAAGCAGAATGGGAAGTAGAGGTGGGACTGGAACACAGGCACTTGAAACAGGATGCAGATATCCCAGGCATTGACTTAACTGCTGCTCCAAATATCTGCCCTCATTAGGTTAATTTTTATAATTTCCATTTCTTTGCTGAAATTGGTTATGCTTAATCTTTAGGAACATATTTTTCCTCTAAGCTCTTGTATGCATTACTGTTTTGAAGTTTTAGAATTTCTTTTCCTGATAATTTCTTTTTTAAAGATTTATTTTATTTATTTGAAAGACAGTGTTACAGAGGCAGAGAGAGAGATAGAAGTCTCCCATCCGCTGGTTCATTTCCCAGTTGGCCTCAATGGCCAGAGCTGTACCGATCTGAAGCCAGGAGCCAGGAACTTCTTCCTGATCTCCCACGTGGGTGCAAGGGCCCAGCTTTTTCCATCTTCTACTGCTTTCCCAGGCCATAGCAGAGAGCTGGATCATAAGAGGAGCAGCCAGGATTAGAACTGGCGCCCATATGGGATGCTGGCACTTCAGGCCACAGCACCGGCCCCTCCTGATAATTTCATCATCTGGATCATCTCAAATTTTCTTCCTTTTTTTGTTTCTTAACAGTCAAAGATGTATTGATTCAGGAAGCCTAAAGCCAAAGCCATCTAAATTGGGAAACTCATACTCTAAACTGTCCACACAATGATGAGTAGCAATTGGAATTTCTACCCAAGCCTTTTAGACTGACAATTGATGTTTTCTACCTGGTCCTTTTTGAACTCCTCTCCCTCTCCCAGCTTAGCCCAACCCCACACATACACATGAGGTACCGGGGCCTGTCAACGTTTGAATTGAATTGCAAGTTTTTGAGTTCCCTGCTGTGTTTATCTCCTTCCTGATGTTTTCTTGTTTAGTTTCTAGCTTAGGATCCATATTCTGGCAACTGAAACTTGAGTTCTAACTCCTACAGCTAGAGGATTTCTGAATATCTTTAGTAGTGCAGCCTTGTAATAACTCATCTCCCTCTGGGTGCTTTATGTCTTTCGCAGGTCAGACCTCTCTCTTATCTCTCAACTCTTGGCTACTCCAGGACATTCAAACTTTTTTTGTTTTCATTTTTTTCTTTTTTTCTTTCCTTTTGTAAATTGTTATGTGTGACATGGTTAGTGGAGTACTAAATGCTGACTATCACAATACTATTTGTTTTTAATTACATTCTTTTAATTTTCATTAATGTAGGAAAAAGTCTTTTGTGTATGAATTTTAATTCCAACAATGTTGTTTTTATTGTAACTTTTATAAATTCATCATAAATTCCTTGGGTTTGTTAGGTAAGAAGTCATATATAAACTTATGTGTGTGACAAAGACCTAAAGAGTTGACATCCAGGTCCAGCATATGCATCTCAAAGTCATCCCTATAACCTTCCAGGTGCAGCCCAGTATCTGCACTTCAAACATCCTACTGATCTTCCAGGGGGTCCTGCCCATCCTTCCTCTAACCAGGACGATGCCAGCCAGGCTTCCTCCTGTCTGATAACTTCAAGGGGAAAACTCAGAAAGGAATTTTTAGTATTTAAATCCAAAAAGTCCTTTGTTCCAGGAGGAGAAGAGTTGGGAAGGCAAGGCCCATCCCCTTAAAAACCCCCAGCCTCAACCAGACTGCACGCTCAGCCCTCTGCCTCTCTATTCTCTGCCTCTCTGCTGAGCCACCTGCCTGGCCTGCCCAGGTGTATTCTCTCCACTCAATCATGTAACCCCACTCTTCCCCAGTCTGAGCGACTGGGCACTCTCTCTCAGGTTCTGTCTGGAGAGGTGCCCATCCATTCTTATTGATGTCCCTGCCCTAATAAACCTTGCTGTTTGCTTTCCACTTAACTCTCTGTCTTACGCCTGAATTTTTTCATGCACGAAGACAAGGACCCTGCAGTTCTCTGTTAACAGGTTTTTGCATAAAAAATACCATCTCATGTGATTAAATCTATTTTATGTCTTTTTTAAAATTTATTATTTGAAAGGCAGAGAGAGAGAGAGAGAGAGAGAGAGAGAGAGAGAGAGATTGATTTTCCCAAAATGACTGCAATGGCTTGAGACGGGCAGGTCAGAAGCCAGAAGCCTGGAGCTTCTTTTGGATTTCTCATAGATGTGCAGGGACCCAGGGACTTGGGCCATCCTCTACTGCTATCCAAGGCCATAGCAGAGAGCTGGATCAGAAGTGGAGCAGCCAGGACT
The DNA here is from genome assembly GCF_964237555.1 of Oryctolagus cuniculus. Taxonomy (NCBI): domain Eukaryota; kingdom Metazoa; phylum Chordata; class Mammalia; order Lagomorpha; family Leporidae; genus Oryctolagus; species Oryctolagus cuniculus. Next base: position 9,801,829 of record NC_091437.1, read on the forward strand.
TGAAGCAGTGCCCATATGGGATGCTGGCACTGCAGGCAGCAGCTTTGCCCACTACACAATAGTGCCAGCCCAGTCTTTCTGTTTTCATATATTTTAATGACACTAGTGAGTTTGAAATGTTTGATCTAAATATATGGCTAAGAATGATAGAGTGGCCGGCACCGTGGCTCACTAGGCTAATCCCCCACCTTGCGGCGCCGGCACACTGGGTTCTAGTCCCAGTTGGGGCGCCGGATTCTGTCCCGGTTGCCCCTCTTCCAGGCCAGCTCTCTGCTGTGGCCAGGGAGGGCAGTGGAGGATGGCCCAAGTGCTTGGGCCCTGCACCCCATGGGAGACCAGGAGAAGCACCTGGCTCCTGCCATCGGATCAGCGCGGTGCGCAGGCTGCAGCGCGCCGGCCGCGGCGGCCATTGGAGGGTGAACCAACGGCAAAGGAAGACCTTTCTCTCTGTCTCTCTCTCACTGTCCACTCTGCCTGTCAAAAAAAAAAAAAAAAAAGAAGAAGAAGAAGAAGAAGAAGAATGATAGAGTAAAAGCAGTAATAGAGGGGCAGACATTGTGGCAGAGCAGGTTAAGCTGTTGCTTGCAAAGCGAGTGTCCCATATCAAAGTGCCTGGGATTGCACTCTGCCTCTGCTTCACATTCAGCTTCCTGCTAAGTTACCTGTGAGGCGGGGGTAATGACTGAAGTACTTGAGTGGCTGTCATTCATACTGGAGACCCAGATGGAATTATTGGTTACTGGCTTTGGCCTGGAAGCATCCCAGTTATTGTGGATGTCTGGAGAGGAAACCAGCAGATGAGAGATCTCTTTCTGTATCTCTTTCTCTCTTCATCTATCAGCCTGGCTTTCAGATAAAATAAATAAACTTTAAAAAGCAATAATCATAGTGCATAAATATTGTTTTTCATGTTAAAAGCAGCTTTTTCAACATTTTTGCAACATATTATTTGTTCTAGGCTTTTTTAGATACTCTAAGCAAGCCTTCTTTTTTGTTATAATGAATGAATATTCATTTTTTAACATACTATTTATTATTTTTTCCTTTAGTCTTTTAAGTGGCATATTACATTAATTGCATGTCTAATGGTAAGACCATTTTGCATTGCTGTGAAAATCTCAATTCGGTCATAATATAGTATCTTTTTCACTCATTGCTAAAGTTCATTATTGCATTTTTAGGATTTTTACACCAATGTTCACGAGTGTTTTCCTGTAATTTTCTTTTATGCTATCTGTGGTAGGTTTTGTTGACAAGATTATACTAGGTCTTTGCAATGATTTGGAAGCTGTCTGGTTTGTTTTTAAATATCTTTACAATATATATAAAAGTGAAATTAATTGGTTTTGCTATTCATTCACCAGTAAAACTGAGAAAATATCATTTTCTCAACATTTATAAGAGTTTGGCAATTTCTACTTATTTTTTAAACAAATGTTGGAAAGTTAAAATTTCCCAGCACTTTATCAATTTTCATGTAAGTTTTATATTTATAGATACAAAATCCTCTTATCTACTCAATTATGTGAGTTTTCCTGTTTCACTCTTACTGTTATTCATTTAAGCTTTATATGCTTTAGTTATGGTAAATTTTTGCATAAGTTTTGGCATAATTATTAGTCATTTCAAAGAATTCCACATTTTGTTTATCTTTTCTGTTACATATCAGTTTCCTAATTTTTCTTGTTTTGTCTTGCTTATGATTTAATTCCTTCTTACTTTCTTTAAGCTATGCTTTGCTAATTTTCTAATTTTAATCTCTTACCTTTGATGCCTAAGGTATAATTTTCAATCTCTCTTCTCTTACTTTATATTAGAATCATTTCAAACTATGTAAATTTCCAGGATAGCTGCATCCTGTTCATTTTACAGTGTTTTCATTATAGTTCATTTCTGAAATACTTTCAGTATTTATTATTTTTCCATAATTCATAAATTTTGTGTTTTATTTGCATTTGTCTCCTGAATGAATTTTCTGATGATAGGGAAAAATTCTTAATTTGTCTTTATGAAACAAATATTTCCGGTTGTTTCAGACTTGCTACATGGTCCATTGATCAATTATCATAATATTTTATGTATCCTTGAAAAAAACGTGAATTTTTCTGTTGCTGTATGCCATTAGTTCAGATTTTTAAAACTTATCATTTGTTTTCTAAATTATATTTTCAATATACTGGTTTTTATTTTTTCTCTTTGGTGTATATAAAGATAGTACTATGAAAATCTAAGCATAATGCGTAGTTTTTTAATTTCATCAAAAAATTTCTGTCAGTTTGCTTCATTAATTTTTGAGCTAACTTGCTTGCATATAGGTTTAAGAATGCTGAATTTGGGGCAGGTACACTGTGAGGAGGGGACTTGTATCACTTAGGGGAGCCATGGAGTCCCCTGGGCTGCTCCACTTCCAGTCCAGCTGTGGGAAAGCAGTGGAAGATGGTCCAAGTACTTGGGCCTCTGCAACCACTTGGGAGAACTGCTGAATCTGATTGGTCCAACTCTGGTAATATTGTGGCCGTTTGGGCAGTGAATCTGTGGATGAAAGATCTCTCTTTGTTTTCCTCATTGCTGTATATTCAGAGCATGAAACTCTATCTATTAAATAGAAAACATTGCAGTTCCTTTTTGGATAAATTAATGATAAAATATTCTCTGTCTGATATTTCCATTTCTAAAGTATTTGATTTCTTGCCTGCTTTTCTCTCAGTTCTAGTGCATAGTTCTTTGGTTTCAAATAATGTTTTGCAAGTTTTGATTTAAGTTCATATTCCTTGGAACTTAGTTTATGAAAGATGTGCTTCTCTAGAGAGGACTTGTGTTTATTTCTGTTGGCTTCTTGTATTCATTACCAAGTTGTGACGATTTTAAGTTAAATTGTTAGCTTTATGTTTTTCAGACTATGTAATTAGTGAAATTGGGTCACAAATTCTAGCAGTGAAAAGTTTTTGGTTCCTTTTTTCTTCCTCTTCTCCCCATCGTGAGAGTTTAAAACAGAGACACTTTTCCTTGCTAGTGGTTTTGGACTTGTACATTTGTAGTACACTGATACATTGAGTGTTGGTTTGGTAGGTCAGCCATGTTCTATAAAATATAACATGAACTCTGTGTGTGTGTATGTGTGTGTGTGTGTTTGTGTGTGTATGTTTATAAAATGTAAAATATCTTGGCAGTTATTTTAAAAAGAAAAAGGAAATAGCTAAAATTAATTTTATTAGTTTAAGTATATATTTATCATCTTAGTAAGTGATCAATATAGAAATTATTATAAATAATAAATTTTATATAATAAAATGTTATATAAAATAATAAATCCTTGCAATATAGTTCTCTTCAGATGGAGCATGTATAAGCTCAGATATTATATTTTCATTCAAAGAAACTTTCATCTGCATTTGTTAGTACCTGGTCTGTATCTGTTTCTGATCCAGCTTCCTGTTCACACGTACACTGGGAGGAAATAGAAGATAACTGAAGTACTTAGGTCTATTCCTACCATGTGGGAGACTTGGATTGAGTTCTGGGCTCAAGGCCTTGGCCTGGCCCAGTCTTGGCTGTTGCAGTTATTTGGGGAGTGAACCAGGGGATGGGGAGGATGGAAGATCTGTCTTTCTCTTCCTCTCTCCCTCTCTCTCGATCTTCCTCTCCTCCTCCCTCCCTCTCACTCTTCCTTCCCCTTCCCTGTCCCTGATATCCCCCACCATCAGTCCTTCTCTCTCTCAGTCTGCCTTTTTCTTTTTGCCTGTCTGCCTTTCATACAAAATGAAAATAAAAGAATAAAAATTTTAAAACTTAAACATTTGCAAATGAAAAAGATTTGAATGTCTAGGTTGTTTTAAATATAGCTAAAATTTTATAACTGACTCTTCAGTTTTTTTTTTAAGGTTGATTTATTTTACTTGAAAGGTGGAGGTACAGAGAAGAAGAGGCAGACACAGAGAGAGAGAACTTCAAGCAGCTGGTTTACTCCCCAAATGGCAGTGACTGCTGAGGCTGGGCAAGTCCAAAGCCAGGAGCCAGAAGCTTTTTCCTGGTCTCCTAGATGGGTGCAGGGACCCAAGGATTTGGTCCATCTTTTACTGCTTTCCAAGGCACATTAGCTGGTAGCTGGATTAGAAGTGGGACAGCCGTGGAGGACCTGGAGGAAGCTCCTGGCTTCAGATCAGCACAGCTCTGGCTGTTGCGGCCAATTGGAGAGTGAACCATTGGATGGAGGATCTCTCTCTCTCTCTCTCTCTCTCTCTCTCTCTCTCTCTCTCTGCCTCTCCTCTCTCTGTGTAACTCTGACTTTCAAATAAATAAATAAATCTTTAAGAAAAATAAAAAAAGAAGTGGCACAGCCAGGAGTCCAAGTGGAGCCCACATGGGTTGCTGGTGCTGCAGGCGGTGGCTTAACCTGCTTTACCACAGCGCCAGACAGTTTGTTTCTTTGTTTGAGAGGTAGAGTTACAGAGAGAGAGAGGAGAAGAAAGAGAGGTCTTTCATCTGCTGGTTTGGTCCCCAAATGGCCACAAGGACCAAGGCTGGGTGAGGCTGAAGCCAGGAGTCACAAGCTTCTTCCTGATCTCCCACTGGGTGCAGGGGCCCAATTGGGCCATCTTCTGCTGCTTTCCCAGGTGCATTAGCAGGAAGCTGGATTGAAATTGGAGCAACTGGGACTCGAACCAGTGCCCATATGGGTTGCTCACACTTCAGATTGTGGCTTAACACAATGCACCACAGCACCGGCCCCAGACTCATCAGTTTTTAATTAGAATTAATTAAAAGAGAATACAATTAAAGTTTATTTTTTCATTCTCACTAGATGAATTTCAAGTACTCAATACCCTAAATTGTACAGAACCTCCTGGGTCCTGGTGTGGGCGGGGGTAGGGAGATGTTGGCTTCCTGGATTAGACATCCACATTGTAGGCAAGCTGGCTATTTTTGTTGTTGTTTTTGTTGTGTACCATGATTACTTTACAAGCACTGACAACAAAATTTAAGTTCAGTTGTGTTGGTAAGTGCCTTTGTGGACTATATGCATTTAGTGTTCCTCTTTTCAATTCATGTTCCTTGTTTGTCTTTTTTTAAAAATTAACACTTTATTTTTGCCATGCTTTTTTTTTTTTTTGACAGGCAGAATGGACAGTGAGAGAGAGAGAGAGAGACAGAGAAAGGTCTTCCTTTTACTGTTGGTTCACACCCCAATGGCCGCCATGGCCAGCACACTGTGGTCGACACACCGCACTGATCCGAAGCCAAGAGCCGGGTGCTTCTCCTGGTCTCCCATGGGGTGCAGGGCCCAAGCACTTGGGCCATCCTCCACTGCACTCCCTGGCCACAGCAGAGAGCTGGACAGGAAGAGAGCGACCAGGACAGAATCCGGCGCCCTGATCAGGACTAGAACCTGGTGTGCCAGTGCCGCAGGCGGAGGATTAGCCTATTGAGCTGCGGTGCCGGCCGCCATGCTTTTTAAAAAAAATTATGTGAAAGAGAGAGAGAGAGAGAGAGAGAGAGAGAGACTAAGAGAGACAGGCAGACAAAGAGACAGAGAGCTCCCATCCACTTCCTCATTCCCCAAATACCAGCAATGGCAGGATATGGGTTGGGGCTGGAGCCAGAAGCCAGTAACTCAATCTAGATTTTTGAAGTGGGTGGCAGGAACCCAACTACTTGAACCATAACTACTACCTCCTAAGGACTGCAATAGCAGGGAACTGGAGTCAGCAGCTGGATCCAGCGAAACCAAACCCAGGCACCTCCATGTGAGATGTGGGTATCTTAGACACTAGGCTGTGTACCCATTCCCTATTCTTGAGATGCTTCTTAAAATATATTTTAAACAATGTTTTCAGTGCTTTGTCCTTTATTAATAAAATTTCAATGGGAGAGTCCGTTCTGATAATTAACTATTCCTTAGTTGCTGCCTGAAACAAGTGGGGAAGTTAGGTATGATAACTAGTCTTCAGTTTTCCTGGAAAAACAAGTCCATTTGAGTCATTTGATTCTGGGGCAATAATATAGAAAAGGTTATTTTCCCAAAATACTTAACTGTAACCTTTCAAATTTTTCTGCAGTTTAGGGGAAAAATAATTCAGTGACTTAAATAATAAAAATGAAGAAGTACATAACTTTTAAATGGGCAATTTCATACCAAAATTTATTGTTAGTAAAATATTATAGTTTTCCTTTTATTATTAAAGTTAATAATGTGTATCCTATTTCTTGCTTATGAAATAGTATAACAAGCAGGGAATTGCAAGTGTTTCAAAATAAAAATAACTTCTACCATGAAAGGTTTATTTACTGTCTTTGAGAAATAGTACAGACTGTCTTAAGGGCAAATTTGGTTGACTTTATGTTTCATGGAAGTAATAAATGTGATTGAAGATAAGGTTCTTGTAATCTCTCTCATAGCTCTTGAACTGATTGCTATTGTTCTTCATGTGTTAGTGCCAATATTCTTTTGCTTCTTTTACCCACAAACCTTCTTTATATGTGACATATGGTAAACACAGAGACGTGGAATCTGTGTTTTAACAATGATGTTAGTTGCCTGTTTACCCAAATGGAACAAAAGTTAACAATTTCATTGTAAAATTTGGTGTGACATAAATGTACAATGTCATAGCTACTGGACATTTGATTTTCTTAATAAACTCATGGAATTTTAATGTGAAGGGGAACTAGGAATGTAGTATTATAAAGCATTTGGAAACTAATCCATTTCCCTGGCATACAAATTGCCTGGGGGGAAAATGGATATCTGCAATAGACATATACAATTTCTTGTTATACTATTTATTCATAGCATTAAATATATATTCCATGAAATAGGGGTGCATTTGTTAATTCCTTAATTTAGTGAGGACATGGGATGATCAATTCATTGCTTCTCATAGTATCCAGTTTCACTTCTACAGGTTTCCTTTTAGGTGTTCAATTAGTTGTCACAGATCAAGGAGAACATATGATATTTATCCCTTTGGGACTGGCTTATTTCATTCAGCATTGTGTTTTCTAGATTCCTCCATTTTGTTGCAAATGATGGGATTTAATTTCTTTTTAACTACTGTGTGGTATTCCATAGAGTACATATCCCTTAATTTCTTTATCCAGTCTTCTGTTGATTGGCATTTAGGTTAATTCCATGTCTTAGCTATTGTGAATAGAGCTGCAATAAGCATTGAGGTACAGATAGTTCTTTTATTTGCCAATTTAATATCCCTTGGGTAAATTCTGAGGAGTGGGATGGCCAGTTCGTATGGTAGGGCGATACAGATTTCTGAGGTAACTCCAAACTATCTCCCATAGTGGCTTTACCAGTTTTCATTCCCACTGACAGTGGATTAGTGTGCCTTTTTCCCCACATCCTAGCCAGCATCTGTTGTTAGTTGATTTCTGTATGAAAGCCATTCTAACTGGATGTGGTGAAACCTCATTGTGGTTTTGATTCATGTTTCTCTGATGGCTAGGGATCCTGAACATTTTTTCATGTATCTGTTGCCCATTTGGATTTCCTCTTTTGAAAAATATGTTTAAGTCCTTGGCCCATCTCTTAAGTGGATTATTTGTTTTGTTGTGGAGTTTCTTGATCTCTTTGTAGATTCTGGATATTAATCCTTTATCAGTTGCATAATTTGCAAATATTTTCTTGCATTCTGTCAGTTGCTACTTCACTTTCCTGACTGCTTCTTTGCAGTACAGAAGCTTCTCAGTTTGTTATATTCCGAGTTGTTAATTTGGGCTTTGACTTTCTGTGACTCTGGAGTCTTTCCCAAGAAGTCTGTGTCTGTGCCAGTACATTGAGTGGTTTCTCCGATATCCTCTAATACTGTGTCAGGTTATAGATTTAGATCTTTAATCTATGTTGAGTGGATTTTTGTGTAAGGTGTAAGGTAGAAGTCTTGCTTCATACTTCTGCATGTGGAAATCCAGTTTTCCCAACACCATTTGTTGAATAGACTGTCCTTACTGCAGGAATTGGTTTTAGCTCCTTAATCAATAAAAGATTATTGGAGATGTTTACATTGGTATCTAGTGTTTCTGTTCTGTTCTATTGGTCTGTCTATCTGTTTCTGTACCTATACCAGGCTGTTTTGAATATAATTGCCCTGTAGTATATCTTCAAATCTGGTATTGTGATGCCTCTGGCTTTGTTTTTTGTTGTATAAGATTGCTTTAGCTATTCAAGGTCTTCTATGCCTCCATATGAATTACAGCATCATTTTCTCCAGATCTGAGAAGAATATGTTTCGTGTTTCGATTGGCGTTGCATTAAAACTGTAAATAGCTTTTGGAAGAATGGTCATTTTGATGATATTGATTCTTCCAATACATGAACATGCAAAATCTTTCCATTTTATGTATCTCTATTTCTTTCTTTAAGGTTTTGTAATTCTCATCATAGAGATCTTTGACATCCTTGGTTAAGTTTATTGTAAGGTATTTGATTGTTTTTGTAGCTATTGTGAAAGGGATTGATCTTCAAAGATCTTTCTACGCTGTGGCATTTTCAGTGTACACAGAAGCTGTTGATTTATGTGTATTGAATTGATATCCTGCTACTTGACCAAACTCTTCTATGAGATCCAATAGTCTCTTAGTGGAGTTCTCTGGATCCCCTAATAAAGAATCATGTTGTCTGCAAATAGGGATAGTTTGACTTCTTCCTTCGCAATTTGTATTCCTTTGACTTCCTTTACTTGCCTAATGCCTCTGGCTAAAACTTCCAAAACTATATTGAATAACAGTGGTGAGACTGGGCATGCCTGTCTGGTACTGGATCTCAGTGGAAATGCTTCCACCTTCTCCCCATTCAATAGGATGCTAGCTGTGGGTTTTTCATAAATTGCCTTGATTGTTTGGAGGAATTGCCTTCTATACCCAATTTGTTAAGAGTTTCCATCATGAAAGGGTGCTGTATTTTATCAAATGCTTTCTCTGCATCTGTTGAGATAATCATATGGTTTTTCTTCAGCAGTTTGTTAATGTGGTGTATCACATTGATTGATTTGTGAACACTGAACCATCCCTGCATACCAAGGATAAATCTCACTTGGTCTGGGTGAATGATCTTTCCGATATGCTGTTGTATTTTGTTGGCCAGAATTTTACTGAGGATTTTTGCTTCTTTGTACATCAGGGAAATTGGTCTGTAATGCTCTTTCAATGCTGCATCTTTTTCAGGTTTAGGAATTAAGGTGATGGTGGTTCATAGAAAGAATTTGGGAGGATTCCCTCTTTTTCGATAGTTCTGAATAGTTTGAGAAGAATTGGAGTTAGTCCTTCTTTAAATGTCTGGTAGAATTCAGCAGCGAATCCATCTGGTCCTGGGCTTTTCTTGGTTGGGAGGACCTTTATTACTGATTCAATTTCTGACACTGTTATGCGTCTGTTTAGGTTTTCTATGTCTTCATGGTTCAATTTAGGTAGGCTGTATGTGTACAGGAATCTATCCATTTCTAATAGATTTCCCATTTCTGGCTTACAACTCTCTGTAGTAATTTCTAATGACTTTTTATTTCTGTGATGTGTGTCCCACATTTTTTGATATGTTGTGTTCTCATCTTCATTTGCTTCCAGAATTTTTTTTTTATTTCTCTTTTGATTTCCTGTATGACCCACTATTCATTCAGGAGTATTTTATTCTTTTTCCATGTGTTTGCATATGTTCTAGAGATTCCTGAGTTGCTGACTTCCAGCTTCATTCCATTGTGGTCCGAGAAGATGAATGGTATGGTTTCGATTTTTTTTATTTGCTCAGACTTGCTTTATGGTGTAGGATGTGGTCAATCTTACAGAAGGTTACATGCACTGCTGAGAAGAACGTATATTCTGAAAGTACAGGGTGAGAAGATCTATAGATATCTACCAGGTCCATTTCATCTATAGTGTCAATTAAATCTGCTGTTTCCTTGTTGATTTTCTGTCTGGTGTATCTGTCCATTGCTGAAAGTGGAGTATTGAAATCACCCAATACTATTGTATTGGAATCTAAGTCTCCCTTTAAATCCTTTAATATTTCTTCTAAATAGCCAGGTGCCCTGTAATTAGGTGCATGTATGTTTATAATAGTTACATCTTCCTGTTGAATTGATCCCTTAATCATTATATAGTCTCCTTCTTTGTCACTCTGAACAGTTTTTGTGTTAAAGTTGATTTTGTCTGATATTAAGATGGCTACATCTGCTCTTTTTTGGTTTCTGTTGGCATGAAATACCTTTTCCCAACCTTTCACTTTCAGTCTGCATGCAACTTCGTTGGAAAGATGTGTTTCCTGTAAGCAGTAAATAGATAATTTTTTTTATTCCATTCAGCCAGTCTGTGTATTTTAACTGGAGAGTTGAGGCCATTTACATTCAATGCAACTATTGATAAATAGTGACTCTACCTTGACGTTTTTCCAGAGATATTCCTAATTTATACTTTGAGATTCCTGTGATATTTTGCTGAGAGATTTTCTTCCTTTACTTTCTTTCGTATTGATGGCCGTGTTTCTGTTTCTGTGTGTAACACATCTTTAAGCATCTTTTGCAGGGCTGGACAAGTGGTGACAAATTCTTTCAATTTCTGTTTGCTATGAAAGGTCTTTATTTCACCTTCATTCACAAATGAGAGCTTTGCAAGGTATAATATTCTGGGTTGACAGTTTTTTTCTATTAGTACTTGGGCTATATCTTGCCATTCTCTCCTAGTCTGTAGGGTTTCTGATGAGAAGTCTGCTGTGAGTCTAACTGGAGATCCTCTGAGAGTAATGTGGTGTTTCTCTCTTGCACATTTTACAATCTTTTCTTTATGTTTCACTGTGGTGTGTTTGATTACAATGTGTCATGGCGAGGATCTTTTCTGTTCACGTTTATTGGGAGATCTGTGTGCTTCCTGTACTTGGATATCTCTTTCTTTCTCCAAACTCAGGAGTTTTTTGCTAGTCTCACTAAAAGGGCCTTTTAATCCTTTCTATTTCTCCTTTGCTTTCAGAAACTCCTAGAACTGAATGTTGTGGTTTTTTTAAATAGTATCCTGTAGATTCCCTACAGTGTTTTTTACATTTCTAATTTCCTCTTCTTTTCTTTGGTTTGACTGTATTTTTTCCTGTGCTCTGTCTTCTAAGTCTGATATTCTCTCTTCTGCCTTACTGATTCTGTTTTTAAGGCTCTCCACTGCATTTTTTTAATTGAATTCTTAATTTCATTTTGATTTCTCTTTAATATCTCAGTTTTATGTTCCATTGAATTCTTTATTTCATTTTGATTCCTCCTTAAGATTTCAATTTCATGGGAGATTTTTACTTTCATATCCTACATGGATTTCTGTAGTTTTTGAATTTGGTTTTTATTAAGTCCATATAATCTTATCAATTTTTTGAGTTCCATTTCTTGCATTTCTTCTATCTCATCATCTTTCATAATCGTGTATTTTGTGTCGTGTTCTATTGGAAGTGTTATGTTGTCTTCCTTATTCTTTTTTCTTGGATTGCTGAATTTGTTGTTTGGCATTTGTGGAGATACTCGCTGATTTCTCCTCCTTCTCCTCCTCCTCCTTTTCCTCCTTCTCCTCCTCCTTCTCCTCCTCCTCCTCCTCCCCCTCCCCTCCTGGTCCTCCTCCTCCTTCTTCCTTTTCCTCCTCTTTCTTCTCCTCTTTCTCCACCTCCTCCTCCTCCTTGTCTTCCTCCTCTTTCTTCTCTTTTCTCCTCCTCCTCCTCCTCCTCCTTCCTCCTTCCTCCTTCTTCTTTCTGCTTTGGCACTTTTTATCACTGTACTATGACTCTGTAGATAAGTGGATTATCTGCTTTCACTGAATCTCTAGAGGTTTGTAATAGATGTGGCCAGAGAGCCGGCGCCGTGGCTCAATAGGCTAATCCTCCACCTTGCGGCGCCGGCACACCGGGTTCTAGTCCCGGTCGGGGCGCCGGATTCTGTCCTGGTTGCCCCTCTTCCAGGCCAGCTCTCTGCTATGGCCAGGGAGTGCAGTGGAGGATGGCCCAGGTGCTTGGGCCCTGCACCCCATGGGAGACCAGGAAAAGCACCTGGATCCTGGCTCCTGCCATCGGATCAGCGCGGTGCGCCGGCTGCAGCGGCGGCCATTGGAGGGTGAACCAACGGCAAAGGAAGACCTTTCTCTCTGTCTCTCTCTCTCACTGTCCACTCTGCCTGTCAAAAAATAAAAAAAAAAAAAAACAAATAAAAAAAAAATAGATGTGGCCAGAGAGCTCTGCTCAGTTCTCTAGGGTTAAAGGTGTGCCTATAAGGTGACACACCCAGGTTTTGGCATGGTAAATCTCTCTCTCTCTCTCTCTTTTTTTTTTATCAGAAGGAATCTATATTCTGCTCAGCTGAGCTCTTCTCAATGTGATCAGTGCCTGAGAAGTGTCACACAGTCACAAGCTCTTAGCCCTCTGTTATTTCTCCCCACCAGAGTCAGGAATCTCTACTTGGCTGATTGCTGGGCATAGATAAGAAGAGCTGGCGTAGATGTTAGGTATGTCCAAAATGGCACCTGCTCTATCTGCTTGTGCACCTTTGTAAGATGATTGGAGAGAGAGAAAAACGTGTCTATACCTTCCTTTTTTTTTTTTCTTTCTTTCTCTCCTCTAGTTTGGCTGGTACGCTTTCCCCCATGGGGCTTCAAGCCTCATTCTCTCTAGGCTCTTCCTGCCGCTTTTTCTCCAGTGGCTTGGGCTACTGTGCTCTGGTTTCACCTCACATTCCAGCGCTGGTGCATAGGCTCTTGGCTATTGGAGTCCTGAGCCGTGGGCACCCATGCCCTCCACGCAGGTCCACCATGTCCCTCTAATTTTGGTAGAGTTTCCTCTGCTGTTTTATTCTCTAACTCTTCCCTGTGACTACACTATCTCCACTTTTTTAAAACTATCTTCTGGTCTAGAGAAGTAAGCTCCCTCCCTAGTCCACCATTTTGGAATTGCCCCCTAAAATCTATTTTGTCTGATATTAGGATGGCTACTCCTGCTGGTTTTTGCTTTCCCTTAGCATAGGATATCTTTTTTCATTCTTTTACTTTAAGTCAGCATATATCTTTGTTGGAGAGGTGTGTTTCTTGTAAGTATCCAAAAATGATCATTATTTTGAATTTCTTTTTAGGCATTTCATCAGTTTCTTCATTTTCGCATTCTAATGTTGAAGTGCTGTTTTGCTCTTTTTGGCAAATCATACTGTCTTCCCTTTTAATTTTTCATGTATTTCTACATTAATTTTTATGCATTTGTGGGAACACATATCATATTTCTCCTCAGAGGGCTTTTTTGTTTAAATATACTTATATGTGGACTGATGCTCTGGCATAGTGGGTAAAGCTTCTGCTTGTAGTGTTGGCATCCCAAATGGGCACTTGTTCGAGTCCCTATTGCTTCACTTCTGATCCAGCTCTCTGGAATGGGCTGGGGAAGCAGTAGAAGATGGTCCAAGTCCTTGGGCCCCTGCACCCACATGGGAGATCTGGAAGAAGCACCTGACTCCTGGATTTGGATCAGTACAGCTCTGGCCATTGCAGCCATCTTTGAGAGTGAACCAGTGGATGTAAGACCCCCCCCCCTCTGTCTCTGCCTGGCCTCTCTTGAACTCTGGCTTTCAAATAAATAAATAAATCTTTAAAAATAAGTGAATAAGTAAATATGCTTGTATGTCTCAGTGGAATGTCTGCTTCTTAAGCAAATATCCAGTGGTATGTGCTAGGTGGGACCAGGAAGGGGCCAGCGCTTGAGGGTGGGGCAAGAGTCCAGAGTGACACCATAGTTGGGCATGATAGATCTCCTTTATTGTCAGCAGAGGTTGGGAGGGTATTATCATGTCAACTGTTGTGAGTACAGCCTTAGCACCTCTCTGCCAAGGTGAACCAACTGCCCAGGCTCAGCCCAAAGTACCTAAGTACTCATCTAGTTGTAAGAATCACACATGCGATCCATGTGCTCCTCAGTGTGAGTGCATAACCCTCTGTGATGACCCACTGGCACTTAGAACACTGAGCCTCTTAAGCTAAACCCATTAAGCTAAACCCAGTGATTTTCCAAAGACCCAGCCACACTTCTCACCCTATTGTACTGTTGAAGAATCCCTACAGTCACAGGGCTCAGGGTTCCTCTAGTCACAGGGAGTAGGGGATCTACTCTCAACCCCGTGAGCCTCCCCTCTCTACAGCGGTAGCCACAGCATTCCCAAAGCCAGCTGCCTGCCAGATAGAGGTTGCTTGGTGCTCTCCTTAGCATTTGACTGCTGGTGCTTGATGGAGTGAGGGGAGGGGAGCACTTTATGTGCCTAAGCTGGCTCCCACTCTCCACCAACCACTCAGACCAGAATCAAAGTCTGTGGAGACTCTAGATACATCCTGTGACAAAATCCTGTTGCTCAAGGGCTACAGCACCCTTCTCTTGCCTTATTCATGCAGGATGTCAGATACCTTGGTGGGAGGAGGGGGAAAGCAGTGTTCTCCATTCACAGAGTTAGGTGGGCATCCTGCCCCCTGTTAGAGCTTCAGGCAGGACTCAAAATCGTGGAGACCATGAAGTTCTTCCTCAGGCAATATCATGAGTGGCATGGGCTTCCACAGGTTCCTCTCATCTTGCTCTGATAAAATTGTGTCCTCTGCAGTTTCTCACTGCAGGAGTCAGTGGTGGTGTCCCACTCTTCTTCTGTATGATTGTACTGTCCCCTCTGCTCCATGGCATCCCTCTTTGTGTAGCATTTCCACAGCAAACTTTTCTCTGACTGTCCCCTGTGAATGCAGTTTCTCCCCTTTCCTTCTGTTATCTTCCTGTTGTCAAAATCAGCTTGTCTTTTCCCTGTTCAGCCATGTTGGATCTCCCTAGTTTCATTCTTTTCCATGAGGGTGTCAGGTTTTCCAACACCATTTATTAACAATACCTATTTATTTCTGGACTCTGTATTTTGTTCTGTTGATCTACATATTTGTTTTTATGTTTAAACAGTGATATTTTGTTTATTATATTGTTACTGCTGATTTGCACCCTGGGGTCTTGTCTTATTGATGATGAAGTTTAAGCCTGATGAATGAGCAGCCTAGATGGTGATTCTAGCAAAGTTTTATTGATAAAGTAAAGAGACAGAAACCCCTACATCTTGTAGACCAGGTGGGCATCTCATAAAGGACTGAGAGCCCAATTTATGTCCAGACTGGAGTTTTTATGGTCATGAGTCTGGGTCCCCCATTTTTTCTCCCCTCCTCCCTCCTCTGGGAAATGTGGAGTTCCTGAAAATCCACCCAGGACCATATCAGCACAGTTTTATCAGACCTACTAACCTTCTTGGTTCAGGGCAGGGAGAATTTCCCTGACCTGCCCCCAGGAAGAGTGCTGAAACTCATCCAACAGCATTATAAAACAAGAGGAGTCACTTTAGTTACAATTGCTAGTCTGCTTTCAGGGCTTATTTCTTTGTTCCATTGCATATAAATTTATTTTCTTCAAAAATTCTCATTTTCTTCCAATTTTTTTGTTGCTTTTATACACATACGCTAGTATCTCTCTAGCTACCTTAACAATAGCTTCTTTCTTAAAAAAAAAAAAAAGATTTATTTTATTTACTTGAAAGACAGAGTTACAGAGAGAGGTAGAGACAGAGAGGTCTTCCATCCACTGGTTCATTCCCCAGATGGCCAAGACAGCCAGAGCTGTGCTGATCCAAAGCCAGGAAACAGTAGTTTTTCCAGGTCTCGCACGTGGGTGCAGGGGCCCAAGAACTTGGGGCATCTTCTAATGCTTTTCCAGGTTGTAGCAGAGAGCTGGATTGGAAGAGGAGCAGCTGGGACTAGAACCAATGCCCATATGGGATGCCAGAGCTGCAGGCCAGGGCTTTAACCCGCTGTGCCACTGTGCCACTGTGCAGGCCCCATCAGTAGCTTCTTAAAATATTTTGAAATTAGTTATACTTCTGGCTTTGTTCTTTTTGCTTGATCGCTTTAGCATTTGAGGTCTTTTGTGATTTCATTCAATATTACCATTATTAAATTTCCATGGAGAATCATTGGTATTTTGATGTAGATTATACTAAATATGAAGATTACTTTGTGTAGTACTGACAGTTTAATGATACTAATTCTTCTAATCCATGAAAATGGGCTGTCTTTCCATTTCTTTGTATCCTTTTCAGATTTCATATTGTTATTTTTATAGTTTTCATAGTACAGTAGTTTTACCTCCTTGGCTAAAGTAGTCCATACATATACTTTTTTTTGGTAACTGTTGTAATTTTCAGGTGGTCTGCTATTGGTATATGGGGGCACTACTAATCTTTGTTGATTATTGTGTTCTGTGACTGTATTGAATTTGCTATTTGGTTTTAACAGCTTTATGGCAGAGTTTTTTATACTCTCTCTTAAAACCTTTAGTCATTTAATGTTGTTATCTCCTCCCTTCTGATGTAAATTTCCTTTTTTTTTCCTTTCTCTTATCTAATTGCTCTGGCCTTATTTCCAGTACTATGTTAAATAAGAGTGGAGGAAGTAGGAATATTTGTCTTAGTCCAGATCTTACAGGGAAAGGTTTAACTTTTCCCTGTTCAGTATGATGTCAGCTGTAAGGTTAACATGTATGACTTTCAGAGTGTTGAAATGTGGTGTGTTCCTTCTATACTTAATTTGTTGAGAATTTCCATCAGAAAAGATTGTTGAATTTTATCAAATGCTTTTTCTGTGTCTTTTGAAACGATCATATGATTTTTCTTGCTTGATTCTGTTAATGTAATTTATCATAATTGATTTATTTATTGAATCATTTTGCTTCTGTAGGATAAATCCAATTTGTGAATGGTGAATGTTATTTTAAAGTGCTAGGTCTTATTTCTTAATTGAGACAGCCGTCACCTTAAAAGTTAAATAAAACTTTTATGTGTGCTGTTACTATTCGGTATTCACACAATTTTGTAAATCTTATTTACAAAATTCTAATTTTTATCTTGCCCTAATTGAGCTTATATTGCTAAGCACAATTAACATGTGTGGCATATTTAAAATAAAAGTTCTCTATTTGACTTTCCTTTGATACATTTTTTCTTAGTTTAATTTTATTCATTAAAAAGAGAGATAAGAATATGCAAATAATTTATCAGTATTAAAGTTTAGTTTCTCTATTATTCTGCATAATACTGTTTTCTTGATTTCACAGATTAATATAAAATTTAAATTTTTAAATATTATATCTGTAAGTTATTTATGTTTGCATATAATCTATTATGAAATAATCAGCAATAAAAATTTTGGTGTTGAACAGTGAAGAGTTCTACATATTTGATAGAAATTTCCTCCATGTGTCACTTTTAGATGAAAGAGTAAATTTTGTGAAATGTTGGTACATAAGAAGTGATCCCATAAATCAGGTAAATTTCAAGAAAACCACAATATTTATTTCTTAACTAAATGTGTGTTTCAAGTTAGTAATAGTGGTATAATGTCTCCTTAAATTAACTTACCTATTAAACACATTGGTTATACTAGTGAGACATTTGGCATAATCCTGTGTAGTTTTGTTGTCATTCAGGATTTCTTCTTTTTTTAAAATAAATTTGTACTTTTTAAAAAGATTTATTAATTGATATGAAAGGCAGAGTTACAGAGAGGCAGAGGCAGAGAGACAGAGGTCTTCCATCCACTGGTTTATTCCCCAGATAGCTGCAACGGTTGGAGCTGCGCCAGTCTGAAGCCAGGAGCCAGGAGATTCTTCTGGATCTCCCACATGGGTATAGGTGCCCCAGGACTTGGGCCTACTTCTACTGCTTTCCTAGGCCATAGCAGAGAGCTTGATCAGAAGTGGAGCAGCCAAGGCTTGAACTGGTGCTGATATGGGATGCTTGCACTGCAGGCTTTACCCACTATGCCACAGCACTGGCCCCTCTTCTTGTTTTTGATAGGTGATAAGTCAGAAACTTGGGAATGTCAGACTTGAAAGGAATCAGTTATATAAACATTATGATTGACTTTCCTGGTGGCCTTTACCAGAGAATCACCACCTCCAAACATATATGGTTTATAAAAAAGCATACACACACACATACATATTGTTTTTATAAAAGAAGCTTCATATATTCTTGTTCAGAGCATTGTCTACAAGCACATAGAGACTTTGTTTCTCTATTGAGAATAGATTTCTCGATATTTTCTAGTTTAAAATTTCACAGAATCCATCCAGCCCATGTTACAAGTTAATAAGACGGAAAACAATGGAGATTAGACTTAAAAGGACACAGTTCTGCACAAGAATACTCCATATTGTACCATCCCATTTCTAAATTTAAGGAGAAAGAAAAAATTACTCTGTGTAGTTAAATGTGATAATCAATTACTGATTTAAACCACAAAGACTGTGTTTAACTTATTTTCATGCTGCGGCTATTCTTTTTTCACATATTAAATATTTTCTTTAATTTAAAAATATATAGTAGATATTTTTGTGTCTATGTAGGGAGATACTAGATAGTGAATGGCTTTATGACTTTCTTAATTGGAGGGAAACATTGCTATAGTACATTTACTGAAGAATTAATTGAACTGCAGAAATGCATGTGATAAATTCCTGGTAGTTTTCTTGAAGGATTGATGATAATTTCTGAGATAGTTTTCCCTCCTTGACAGTAGAAAATATCCTTTTCTTTGAATAAGTCCCCAACAAAAAGACTAATTCCTCCATGGTCTTTGAAAATGCCTACTTTTGTTACTTCCCAGGAAATATTTCCTTCTCATATATTTGCTAAATGCATCATTATGATTCGTATAAAAATACAATGGACAGTTAATTGAATAATTACTATATGAAAGTAACTGTTATAAGAACATTGTAAAAGTCAAGAATTAGAATATATACACATTATTATTGTGATTTAGTTGATAATGAATGCATTGTACTAAAAATGAGGCATTTAGGGGCAGACGCTGTGGCACAGTGGTTAAAGCCCCAGCCTGAAGCGCCGGCATCCCATATGGGTACCAGTTTGAGTCCTGGCTGCTCCACATCTGATCCAGCTCTCTGCTATGGCCTGGGAAAGCAGTAAAGATGGTCCAACTCCTTGGGCCACTGCACTTGTGTGGGAGACCCAGAAGACGCTCCTGGCTTCAGATCAGCTTAGCTCTAGCCGTTATCGTCATTTGGAGAGTGAACCAGAGGAATGGAAAACCTTTCTCTCTGGCTCTACTTCTCTCTGTAACTGTGTCTTTCAAATAAATAAAATAATTTTTTTAAATGATGTATTTAGACTTCTGTCCAGGCTGGAGGAACAGAACCAGACTAAACTTGAAGTGTGGAATATTAGAAGATTAGACAGAATATACAAAACATAGTTTAAATATGGAGATCAAGCAGTGAAGAAAATGTGACCCACTGAATAAAACCAAAAGTGCCACTGATCTTGGCCTTCTACCAGGAGACAATTTTGACACCATTGGCCATGGCCAGGGAAACTCAGAGAGACTTGCAGTATCATTTAGTTGGTAAGATTGAAATTAGAGTGCAAGGTGGCTAAAGAGTTTTGAAACCATGAGGTGTAGTTCCAAAAAGAAGGAAGGTACATAGAATAATAACTTTAAAATCTCCTAGTGTCTTTATGAAGTGTTAAAATGAGCATGAACTGAATGAGTCTCAATCGAATAAATCAAAGAATGATAAATTACAGCCAGAATAATTATGAGAATTCATATCCTCTGAGAAGTTTGGGTTGTGACAAGCCATGGTGGAGGGATCTCTGTGATTACCAGGTAGTAGAACCCAGTTCTGGAGAATTATCCATAAGGAACTTAGGAAGGTCACACTTCAGCAATGGACTAATCTATCTGGAGTGGAAGCTGTTATGAATAAGCATGAGAAAGATCCACACGTAAGTTTGCCAAAAAAGGAGCCCAAATCTATTTAAAGAGGAAAACAAAACTTAGGCACTTAAAAATGTTACACAATATCTATAATTTTAAAAATTCATTCAGATGACTTACTTAGACATTTCAAATCAGACATTTACCAGGAATTTTCCTCTGTTTTTCTACTACACATAAAGTGTATCTCATCAGATGAAAATGTATAGTTCCATGAAGAAGAAAATAAGCTAAGAGGAATAAATTCATAAATGCAATAGAAATGTTTCTGCAATTATCAAAGATGTTGAATGTCATAAAACATATGCAACCTTTTAAAAAGAAACATGTAGAGAAGAAGAAGTAAAATTTTAAAATGGAGCAAATGAAATGTATAGAGAACTGATACATTTTAAATATAAATATACCTGCATATAATTAATGGCAGATTAGATACTGCAGATTGAAAAACACTGACTTTGAAGATAAAATAACAGAAATGATAAAAACTGAAGTGCACATGGACCTGATTTAGCCTCTGTGATTAATAGGGTAATCTGAAGAAATCTCACATGTGAGTTACTTAGAAATAGAGAATGGGGAGATAAAAATATTTGAGAAATAATGGAAGGCAGTTTTTCATTTGATGAAAGCTATTAACCCAGAGAACCAAGAAAGAAGGTGAATCTTAACCAGGAAAAAATTTTAAAAATCACAGCCAGGCATATCATACTCAATTTTCTGAAAATTGATAAAAAGAAAATAATACACTGAATACTCTAAAATTGTTAGAATGAAGGTGAAAGGAGGAAAATGTACAACTGTAGTTGAAAACTCCTCTTAGAGACTGACAGAACAGGTAGAAAATAAGTATATGACGTGGACAATGCTATCTACTATACAAATGTATTCAAATTTTAAAGAACCTAGACTCAACAACATCAGAATACAAAGTTTTTAAAATTAGTAGATCTTGCAACAATATTTATTAATGTTTTAACATATTTACAAAACAACATAGCATGTGCTGTAAGAACCCTTGTATCTCAAAATTTCAAAACCCAATTTTCAATAATCCATATGTCAAAAAATACAGGAAAAACTAGAAAATATTTTGAACTGAATGAAAATGAAACTACAAAATGACAGATTTGGTGGGATTTAGCAAAGGGCAGTACTAAGAAAGTAACACAAGTATGAGGTACAGAATACTTATATTTTAACAATAAATGATCAAAAATAGTGACCTAGGTTTCCACTCAAACAGGCTAGAAATAGAAAGACAAATTAAAATCAAATAAAGTAGATAGAATGGAATAACAAATTTGTGTGGAAGTAGAACTCAAAAACAAATTAAGAGAGAATTTCAATGAAAAAAACCTGAATTTTCTAAAAGACCAATCTAATTCATAAAAATTTACATGTTTTAGTATTGAAAAGGGAGAGAAAACATAAAATACCAATATCACAGAGGAAAATAAGGACAACACTATAGATCACATCCTGTATGGGTGCCTGGTTCTAGTCCCGGTTGCTCCTCTTCCAGTCCAGCTCTCTGCTGTGGCCCAGGAGGGCAGTGGAGTGTCGCTCCCCCTCTTCATGGAGGAACAACACTAAACCCTGCCTAGGGTTCATATCCGAGTCACGGCCCCATTATGTTGCTCCCCGTCTTCGTGGAGGAACGACACAGGACCCTGCGCTGTTCTTTTGTCTGCTCGGCCCTCCCTGGGTTTGCTGCTGGTTCTTCCCGGGTTGGCTACCGTCCCTTCCACCTCCGTGGAAGGGTGGTTCCCCCTGCCACTTTCCCCACTTCCGCGGGGGAGTGGCACACCACCGGCTGGCTCTCTCGGGGGCTGCACAGGTGTTCCTTCAGATAGATGTTCCTGGTGCATGTTGTCTCTCTCCTCCTTTATAGTCCTCTTCCACCAATCCCAACTCTGCTACCCACACGCCGAGTACGCTGCTCTCCTCCAATCAGGAGCAGGTCCTGCTGTTTATTGGTTGAACTGGAGGCAGCTGTGTAGAAGCTGTTTCCTCCTCTCCCAGCGCCATATTGTGGGAGAGCAGATGCATAGAATAAGTCTTAATTCCAGTAACAGTCTAGTCCAAGTTGCTCCCCACAGATCCCCCTTTCTTTTTATTTTTGGCGTTGATAACGCGCCTGTCTTCGGTGGCCCGCGGCACACACTCTGCTCTGCTTGCTAGAGTTGCCCACAGGTGCTTACAAGCCCTATCAGTCAGGCAAACCGAATCCGGGTCTTCTCTTCGCCATGTTGTGACGAGGTTTTTAGGCGCTGATGCATGCCTGTGTTTGGTGCCCTGCAGCGCATGCTCTGCTCTGCTAGAACTGCCTGCAGGTGCTTATAAGCCCTACCAATCAGGCAAACCGAATCCGAGCCTTCTCATTGCCGTATTGTGGGGAGACTTATTGATGTTGATTCGTGCCTGTCTTCGGTGACCTGCAGCCGCCCACAGGTGCTTATCATCTTACTAATCAGGCAGACCGAATCCAAGCTCTCTCATTGCCATGTTGTGGGGAGGCCTTATTTTTCTCTATTTCTCTACCTCCGGGCATTCCTATTTCTCCACCTCCGGGCATTCCTATTTCTCCTATTTTACTTCTATCTACCAGCATTCCTATTTCTCTCATTTTACTTCTAAACTTCTATTTCTCTTATCCCCGCGGCTTCCCGGCGCCCGCCCCGAGGCTGCTTCTCGGCTTCGCTCGCTCCGCGGTCTCTGTGCCCTTCGCACCCACACCACGGCCTCACGCTAGCCCCACGTTTCCTATTCGCGCCCCGGGTACTCTCCCCGTTTGTGCCCCGCGCGCTCTCTCTGCGCGCGGCGGCGGCTTCCACGAGTCACACAGCCTAGCTCACGTTTCTGCCACCGGTATTCAATCTAAGTTCCCTGGGCTAACCTGGCGAATTCAACCTAGCTCACGTCTGTGCCTTTCGGTTTGGCTTCCCGTCTTTTGCTCCCCGGGCTGATCTGACGGATTCCAACCTGGCCCATGTCTCCGCCTCTGGTTCCAGATTTTCGCCCCTTGTTCCCTGGGCTGACTCGACAAATCCCAACATAGCTTACGTCTCCGCCTCAGCCTGCCCCCGCGGCTTCATCCTCCCTAACATATTTTTCTCTACCCGGTATGTTTCCTAACTTTTCTTCCAACAATATTCCTCCCTCATTTCTCCTGGCTTCTCCCCACAGTCCATATCCGAGTCTAAGTTTCTTCTAGGTTTTAATTTCGCTTTCGACCTTAGAGATTTCTCCCAGCTTCCCCCCGTAGTCCGTATCCAAGTCTATGCCTAGGCTTTCGATAGCTTCTTCTGGCACCTTTTCCGTCTGGCTTTTCCCTAGGCTCTTTGCTTGTCTCTCTCTCCGGTATTTTCCCACTTCTTCCCGCTTCTTCCCTCCTAGGCTTCATATCCGAGTCACGGCCCCATTATGTCGCTCCCCGTCTTCGTGGAGGAACGACACAGGACCCTGCGCTGTTCTTTTGTCTGCTCGGCCCTCCCCGGGTTTGCTGCTGGTTCTTCCTGGGTTGGCTACCGTCCCTTCCACCTCCGTGGAAGGGCGGTTCCCCCTGCCACTTTCCCCACTTCCGAGGGGGAGCGGCACACCACCGGCTGGCTCTCTCGGGGGCTGCACAGGTGTTCCTTCAGATAGATGTTCCTGGTGCATGTTGTCTCTCTCCTCCTTTATAGTCCTCTTCCACCAATCCCAACTCTGCTACCCACACGCCGAGTACGCTGCTCTCCTCCAATCAGGAGCAGGTCCTGCTGTTTATTGGTTGAACTGGAGGCAGCTGTGTAGAAGCTGTTTCCTCCTCTCCCAGCGCCATATTGTGGGAGAGCAGATGCATAGAATAAGTCTTAATTCCAGTAACAGTCTAGTCCGAGTTGCTCCCCACAGTGGAGGATGGCCCAAGTGCTTGGGCCCCTACACCTGCATGGGAGACAAGGAAGAAGCACCTGGCTCCTGGCTTTGGATCAGCGCAGCGCTGGCCGTAGTGGCTATTTGGGGAGTGAACCAATGTTAGGAAGACCTTTCTCTCTGTCTCTCACTGTCTATAACTCTACCTGCCCCCCAAAAAATAAATAAATAAATAACATATAAGACACCTTCAAAAAGTTCATGGACATGTATCTTATGCAAAGCTGTCCATGGATTAAATACACTTTTGCACCAAAATAAACTTGTCTTTTTTTTTTTTTTTTTGACAGGCAGAGTGGACAGTGAGAGAGAGAGAGAGAAAGGTCTTCCTTTGCCGTTGGTTCACCCTCCAATGGCCACCACAGCCGGCGCACTGCACTGACCTGAAGGCAGGAGCCAGGCACTTATCCTGGTCTCCCATGGGGTGCAGGGCCCAAGGACTTGGGCCATCCTCCACTGCCCTCCCGGGCCACAGCAGAGAGCTGGCCTGGAAGAGGGGCAACCGGGACAGAATCCAGCGCCCCAACCGGGACTAGAACCCGGTGTGCCAGCACCGCTAGGCGGAGGATTAGCCTAGTGAGCCGCGGCGCCGGCCAACTTGTCTTTTAATTCGTTTTTGGTGAACTTTTAAAATTACCTTGTATATCTATATATAATATTTTAGTTATAATGAGCAAATCCTACAAAAGATACAAACTTATCAGGCTGTCTGAAAATGAAGTAAACTTTGAATTGTTCTTTTTAGAAAAACTTCTATTTGAAAACTTCAGGCCGAGATGGCTTTAATGCTGAATTCTATCAAATATTTAGAGGAGGTATCAAACTTTTCACAAACTCTTTCAAAAACCAGAGGAGGGAAAACATATCACTCGTTTTATAAAGGTTGAATTGTCCTGATACCGGTTCCAGAAAAAACATTGCAAGAAAGGATAGGGACTAAGTTGCTCCCAGACAGTCAGAGCGGTTGTCAGTAGAGTGTTAGCAAATCAAGTGCAGACTGCAGAAAAGAGTGTACTATGATCAAGTGGAGATCATTATAATAGAAATTATTTTAATATATAAAAATTAATAAATATTAATTCTTTATTAAATACATAACAGATAAAAACATGATTATCTCAACAAATTGTTGGAATTTGCAAAATTGAGTACCTCTTTATGAAAAAATAAGTTTTCTTCATAAGGAACTATGAACAAAAGAGAAATTTATTAATCTTATAAGCATCACTATGGAAACTCCACAACCACCATCATACTTAAAGATGAAATAATGAAAAATGAGTGCTTCAACACGGATAGTGACATTCTGATTTATTGTTATGCTGGATCATGGCCAGCATTAATAAGGCAAGAACATTTAAAAAGGTATACGGATTAGAAAGAATGAAATAAAATTGTCTGTTTTCACAAGAAGCTACTGGAATTAGTAAGTGGCCAAATGGAGTCTCAAATTATTGTTGAGAATGTGAAATGGTATACACCCACTCTGAACAACTGATTGGAAATTGCTTATAATGTTAACACATTTTCCTTTGACCTAGCCATTCTACTCCCTGGTTTTTACACTAACAAATGAAAATGTATGTTCATAAAATTTTGTCTACCAATGTTTATAGCAACTCTATTTGAAATAGCTCCAAATTAGAACAAGCCAAAGTGTTCATCATTACAAATTAAACACATTGTCACATAATAATATAATGAAATACAAATCAGCAATTTAAAAGTTTACTCAGCATACAAAGAGAGAATGTTTCACAAACAATGGACTAAGTCAAAGGACTCTGACACAAATGAGTAACTGTATGATTTCATTTTCTGAAACTCTAGAAAATAATCTCTCTTATAAATTTTAAAAATAGACTATTGGTTTCTCAGTGTATTGTTTGGGTAGGAAGTAACAGGATAAAAGTCTGAATTGATGGAAATGTAGTTTATCTTGATTATGGTGGTGATTCTGCAAGTGTAAAAATTTGTCTAAACTCATTGAAATTTAAACTTAATAAGGTACATTTTATTGTATGTAAGTTATTCAAAAATATTTTAAAAATAACATTAAGCTGCAGGTGAAAATGTCTATTCATATTTACTGAGCACTTGTTATATAAATAGTACTCTTCTAGTAGCTTTAATTGCATTACCTCATTTTTAATTTTTAAAGCAACTCTATAATTTAGATGTTATTATTTTTGTGTTATATGTAATATAACTGTTCTCACTACGCATGTTATTTTTAATTTCTAAATCCTACAATGGCTTCTTATAAAAGCCATTTCCTTCTATGAGGGCAGTAGAAGTGTCAGTAAGCTATAAGGCACTTTTTCCACTAATGTGTTAAGTGACCTCAGATAAATCACTTAGATTTTCATGTCTATAAATCATTAAGTTCTGTAAAATGTGAATTCTAACTGGTGATATTTATAATTATTTAATTAAGTGATATAAATGAATTTCATTATGGTAACCAAACTTAGGAAAATATTATTTCTAACAAATATTAAAAATAGATTTAGGTATGGACATTTGGTTTAGTGGCTAAGAAGCTGGTTAGGATGCTTGCATCCTACGTTAAAGTGTACGACTTCAGTGCCCAGCTCTAGATCCTGGCTGCAGCTTTCCATTAATATAGATCTTGGCGGGGAGTAGTGATGGCTAAACAAATTGGGCTTCTGCTACCTACATGGGAAATCTGGATTGAGTTCCCAGCTTCTGGGTTCAGCCTCAACTAGGATCCAAATGGGACATTTCCTAGTGGATGGGAAGTTGTTCTCTCCCATTCTCTGTGTCTCTGCCTCAGAAATAAATAATTTAAAAAATACATTTAAAAGCTAAATATTTCTTCATCTTTGTTAATGTCTGTGGAAACGCTTTGTATTGGTGAAACTTGAAAACGAAGAAAAGATTTAAGAGCTAATTTAACACAGTGTATTTTTTAAAGAATGCTTTGGGTCTAGGGAATAGAAACCAATATGAGCAAGCCTCTGTGGAAATAAATTGAATTAATAGGAATAGTCCAGGATATGTCACACAGTTTAAGGAAATATTAACAATTAGATGTTACAGAAGACAAAGTCCAGGTCAGCTTTGTGAAACTTAGCATAGCATTTAATGTTCTGTTATTCAAGTATTTAACCATTGATCTCAAATGTTTGTTATAAGGGACTCAATTCAAGTTATTCAGTGACAGTTTCATTGGCCCATCTTGGATTATGTGTGCAGCCTTTTCTATTATTTCTGGCTAGAAGGCATTGTTCCCCTACTACAAAAAAAACTTGCAACTTATAACTCTTGTTATTAATGCAGACTTTCATGATTGGGGTGGGCAGTGCTCAAAGATCAGTGCTTAGATACATGCTCTGTTTGTTTGTGTAAACAGTACACATGGGAAACAATCAAAATAAAGTTCTGTTCCCTCCTCCCCTCACTTGTGATAAATGGACTACAAAGACAGCAGCAATACTTGACCCTTCTCTGAATCTTGCTTTACAATAGGAGCTGTAAGATCCAGAGATGGAGTCTTTGAATCTAGGTAGGCATGTGACTTTTTTCTGGCCAAAAGACTTTAGAAGTGATTGCAGTGTCAGTTCTAAGGCCTGGCCTCAGTGGACCTACCACATCCATTCTTTGCTTTGATCTATGTCCAGGCCATGTGAATAAGGCTAAGGCATCCTTCTGAATGCTGAACGACACATTGTTCCAACAATATTGTTATTCAGCCTGGAGTCAATAACCACGATGTAAGTGAAGTTTTTCTGGACCAATTTCAGGTCAACCCATAGCTACCTAGAGGTGTGTGACAAGCTTAGCCATGACCAGCGGAGTCAGCTTTGGTTTCCTAGAAACACTGCAATGATGCACAGTCTTAGGAGCAGTAAGAAGTGCTTTTCATTCCAGTCATTGAATTCCATGGTTGCTTCTTCTGGAGTGGTAGCTAGTGAGCACATCCCATTCAAAACAGAATTATTTCCTCACCGTGTTTTGATTTTCCTGTGTCATTAGTAGTAGTTATATTCCATTTGCTGTAACAGTGATTCCTCAGTTAATTTTAATACTGCAAAATTACCCCCATAGTCCCAAGATTATTGTATATTATGTTTGGTTATAAACATTGCAAATGGTTACTAGTATTTCATAAAAATTGTAAAACTACTTGCAAGTGTTTGTCAAATGTCTCTTTGAAACTGATTTTGAGGTATAATTTATTATTATATAATCACCAAACTGCATATTTGACATTTTTAATTATTTTAGCTTTGTCTTTATCGGTGAGTTCTTATAGTATGTTTGATAATTCATATATTACTTTATTTTTTGTCATTTGTATTTTAAAATTGCTTGTAAACTGATAGAAAAAAGTAGACTTTAGGGAAGAATTGTACTGTTTGGTGCGATAGCTAGCCAGATGGGAGAGTGGCTAGAAAATGTGTACATTGCTTAGTACAATGTCTGCTGTGTTGTTTCCCCCCAGTAATTAATTGGGTACTAAACTTACAGACATTTGTGGTTAATCTTAAAAACGTTGTTAGGTAGTTTTACTATTAAGCAAAATATCTTAAAAATATCATATGGTATCCTTTATTCTGATTTATTTTAATTTCCTGAACAATCACCAGTAGTTATAAATGAGAACTCAGCCTCAGAGCTTTTAAACAGCTATAATAGAGTATACTTTAGTTAAGATACGTTTGCTACAAGATAGTTTCCAGTTTAGGTTTTGGAAAGGTGGTGGCAAAATTATAGTTGTCAAGTGGTGATTTTCAGTAAGTACTGTAATTAGCATGTGTTGCTTCCAGAAATTATGCTTTTCAGCCTTGGGCCATGACTCACTTGCCTTTGTGTATAACTACTGCCTGTTAGAACTAAATGTCCATTTATCTTAAAAATACAAAGAATAGAAATTTTGCCTAAGTAAGTTTGGTAATTAAAACAGCTTATGAGAACCTACCTATATCCTATAAGAAATTTTGATTTTTGGCTCTGCAGAGAGCTCTGTTAATGTTTAGTTTTTGTGCAATTTTAAATGTCACTTATGCTACATTTTGAAAGCAATGGGAGAACTCCTTTCCCCTGATTCCCGGAAAAACAGATAGTCCTTATCAAGCATTTGGTAAATAAGTGCAATTTTTCTTGAAGTCGCCTGCCACACCCATGCCTATTGTCAAGAGAAGGATACTTCATCACAACCCAGATTTCCAGAACAACCCTTTATAACAAGTCCAGTGATTGCTCAGAACTCTCAACACTCATCATTCATTCCAGTGATTGCAGATGCTTGGTCTCAGATGTTTTTCATTGTGCCTAAGCTTTTAGATCTGCCTTTGGCTTCCTCTGGTTTGGAAAGCCTTCTGGGTTCCATTCCTACCTTTTTTGGATCATGGATTTTCATCTGCACTTTGTTTATTTTTGTTTGTTTGTTTGTTTTTTAATTTGAGAGAGTTACAGACAGTGAGATACAGAGACAGAGAGAAAGGTCTTCCTTCTGTTGGTTCACCCCCCAAATGGCTGCCATGGCCGGTGCACTGCGCCAATCCGAAGCCAGGAGCCTGGTGCTTCCTCCTGGTCTCCCACGTGGGTGCAGGGACCCAAGCACTTGGGCCATCCTCCACTGCCCTCCCAGGCCACAGCAGAGAGCTGGACTGGAAGAGGAGCAACCGGGACAGAATCCAGCACCCATATGAGATGCCAGCGCTGCAGGCGGAGGATTAACATAGTGCGCCATGGCGCCGGCCCCTGCACTTTAATTCTAGTAAACCAAATTTCTGTACTTACATCTCTACATCCAAGAAACAGAATGCTTCTGAGGAGTCCAGCCTCCAGTCTTCCCATGACAGTAGATACTGGAAATTTCTCAGTTATGAGGATTTGAATTTCAACTTTTTCTAAGAAATAACTCTCATCAACTTATCATTTGCACAAAATATACTCACTATTCTAATCAAAATACCGATGCAGTATTTTTTCTTTTAACATATACTCCTATTTATTGGGGTTTTAAGGTCATTAATTATTCTTTTATGTGCTTAAATATCCAACTGAATTTTGATACGCAGAAGCAGAAACTCTTTTTTTTTTTTTTTAACCTGTGTTGATATGGAGACGTAGTAGTAGAAGGTTGTAAATCTTAGTGTTTTCAGGCTCCTTCCTGGTGGTGTAAGGGCATAAGCAGAGTATATCAACTCAAAGTATCATTAGTTAAAACCTGGTTTGGTAAGCACATTTGGCATTGATTTGACTCAAGATTTCAGAAGTTCTAGATTTATGAAACATTAATACTAGGTCAGACTTTTAAAAGAAGTGACTCATTTGTAAGAAAAATATTTCGCCAGATTTTCACTGTATCCCACAAAAATAATAACAAGTTGCACACAAATGATCCAGAGGTGATATTTAGTACAACTGGAGAAGATAATTCTTACTGGTTACTTAGAAGCTGGATGAAAATGAATGCCCTGCAAAAATCATTCTGAATCTGGTTGTTAGAATCTAATGACCTTTCGAATGTGATGCCTCTGAATCAGTCTGGGGATCAAAATTATGTATTGCTGTATTAATTTTCAGTTTAATCAGGATATCACATTGAATAATATATGGTATTAATGACTAGTATAATGAAGTAGCCCGCTGAATACCCAGAGATATTTATCTAAGAACTGAAACTTTTTCTCAGAGAAGTTTCTTCTTATTGCTATATTCAGAATATAGTCTCATTCCAATGACATTCACTTGCTTTTTCTATTTCTCATGCTGTAGTTCTCCATTTTCTGCATCCTGGTTCATTATTTTCCAACTAATAAAAGAGTCCTGGTGCACAGTTGTCTTTTGTCCAGAAGTGGTGAGCTGGGTTTTGCTCCCACAGTTCCAGGCTCTGTTCTTTCAGAAGCTAATGTGTGTGGTGCATACATTTTAGCTTCTTCAGTCAGGCTGAGCAAGTGTGTTCCTGGCTTTTTTTTTTTTTTTTTTTTTTTTACAGATTTTATTTATTTATTTGAGTGGTAGAGTTACAGACAGTGAGAGGAAGAAACAGAGAGAGAGTTCTTCTGTCCGTTGGTTCACTCCCCAAATGGTCTCAACGGCCGGAGCTGAGCCAATCGGAAGCCAGGATCCAGATGCTTCTTCCCAATCTCCCCTGCGGGTGCAGGGGCCCAAGGAGTTGGGCCATCTTCCACTGCTTTCCCAGGCCACAGCAGGGAGCTGGACTGGAAGAGGAGCAGCCAGGACTAGAACCAGTATCCATATGGGATGCTGGTGCTGCAGGCAGAGGATTAATCTACTGCACTAAGGTGCCAGCCGTGTGTCCCTGCCTCTTTTTAAGTATCTTTTAATATGAGATTATGGTACTTAAAGAAAATCTTTTTTTTTAATTTTTAAATTTAAATTTTATTGTTTCAATGGGAGAGAGGAAGATAAGGAGGGAAAAAGAGTGAGAGACAAAGAAGGAGATACCTCCCATTTTCTCCTTCATTCCCCAAATGCTTGTAAAATGTAAGAGCTGGACCAGGCCAAAGCCAACCCAGAACTCAATCTATGTCTTCCACGTGGGTTGCAGGGATCTAAGTACTTGAGCCATAATTTGTTGTCTCTCGGCATATGCATTAGAAGCTGGAATCAGAAGTGAAACTAGGATTCAAAAAACCTGGGAACTTGGATATGGAATGTGGGTGTCCTGAGTGGTGATTTTACTGCTTTGCCAAACTCCAAAGAAAAAAATTTTTTCAATGGTCGTGTTTAACTCCTGAATCCACCTGGATTCCCAAATTTCTCCATTTTTGGTTTTATTTCATTATATTCAATTTGTAATGATTTATTTTCCAAATTAACAAGGTAATATAAATAATTTCTGAAGAAGTCAAACTTTGCAAAAAACTTAGAGGCAAAACAGTAAAGTTTCAATTCCCTAGGGACATCATTTAATAGAATTTTTTATGCACACGTTATATTAAGCAGGATCTTTTTATTAAGCCTGGCAGAAGTATCAAAGCATAAAGCCAACTGTATTTTTCAGTTTCAGCCTTTTAATTTGCTCAGTGTGATTAGTTGTTTTCCTTGGATGGAAACAGGGCATTCTGTGTATTTTGGTGTTATTTAAAGATTTAAAGGAGAGTTTGGATCCAGAATACCCAATTCCCTATATACTTTCATTCAGAGATTGGGTGTCAGAGTGCCTGCTTGCAACTAGGGCTGCTGTGGCCTATTCCTGGGAATATCTGGAATATCTGTCAGCTTATTATCTTCCTCTTGAGAATTCTCCATTACATGTCCTCTCACTTCTATACCTGATTACTGCTTTGGTAGAGGAAGTAGGGGAGCTAAGGAAAATAGAAACAATTCTATTTTACAGGCCCAGTTGTAAGCTATCTTCATTCAGATAAATAAATGTTTTCCCATCATGAGGGACATTGTTAAGTCTTCACAATCTCTCCATACCCAGAGATG
The DNA here is from genome assembly GCF_964237555.1 of Oryctolagus cuniculus. Classification (NCBI taxonomy): domain Eukaryota; kingdom Metazoa; phylum Chordata; class Mammalia; order Lagomorpha; family Leporidae; genus Oryctolagus; species Oryctolagus cuniculus. The sequence goes on from NC_091437.1 coordinate 9,833,980, forward strand.
GCTGTTGAGAGGTAGTTCTCCATGGACCTCTTACATATCTGCCCATCTTGTGACCAAGGTACTGAGTGATTTCATTCTGGGCATCGTTTTCTTCTGGAAATCATGTTTTTGTAATAAACAACCTGGGGAGATAGGAATGGTATAGTATCTTCTTCTAGAGCAGAGGACAAGCATGCTTCATGCCCATTCTAAAAAGTCTAGCTTCCTTAGGAGTCCCATCAGTGCTGGATATGAGTATATTCTCTCCATAAGCAAATAGATTGTTCAGTCCTTGACCTTGTAATTCAACAGTACTGTCATGATTCACACTTCAGGTAATAAAGTCACTTTGTGCATTATGGCCAAGGGTTCAGTCTCTACCAGTAGCTATGGTTATCTAATACATTATGGCAGCACTGTGCTTTAAGAACTGAGTAAAATTTGCATTTTACATGAGGTTCGTCAGTTACTCTAGCATGATTTAAGACTATCCTTAATGAATTTCCTTTGTTTCTTTGCCAAAAATTAACTCACCATATTTGTGTCTAGAGCTGTTTGTGAATTCTAAGTATCTTTATGCCAAAACCACACTGTCCCTATTACTGTATAATAAATAGTAAACTAAGAATAATTTCACAAAATCCAGTTTTGTTCCTCCATCAAGCTTATTTGGATAATTTCATGCATTTTTAATTTCTGTATGAGCCTTAGAGTCAGTTTGCTAAAAATAAATTTGAATTTTTAAAATTGGAGTGGTATTAAATTTACATTTTTTAATCTTTTTTTTTTTTTTTTTGACAGGCAGAGTGGACAGTGAGAGAGAGAGAGACAGAGAGAAAGGTCTTTCTTTGCCGTTGGTTCACCCTCCAATGGCCCCCGTGGCCAGCATGCTGCGGCCGGCGCACCGCGCTGATCCGATGGCAGGAGCCAGGTGCTTCTCCTGGTCTCCCATGTGGGTGCAGGGCCCAAGCACTTGGGCCATCATCCACTGCACTCCTGGGCCACAGCAGAGAGCTGGCCTGGAAGAGGGGCAACCAGGACAGAATCAGGTGACCCGACCAGGACTAGAACCTGGTGTGCCAGCGCCGCAGGCGGAGGATTAGCCACGGCGCCGGCCAAATTTACATCTTTAAATAATGTGATGAAAAGAGATGACTTACTAATGTTTAGTATTTTGATCCACAAACACACCATATATCTCCATTATTTAGGTATTATACAATTTTGCATATAGTGGAAGGACCTTAAAACAATATGCTTTCATTTCTCATTTGCTGGACTTTGTGATATTGTCATGCCTCTTTCTTTTACGTGATATAAACTACAAAAACACCATATCTCTGTTATTTTTTTAAAACTTAGTTGTATATTTTAAACAAATTTATCTTTAGGAAAATTATTATGTTTATCTAGAGAGTTACATATCTGATCTTCTATATTTCTTCTTCTTGACCCTTTTGACAGGAAATCTTTCCATTTATGTAACATTTCTTGTAGTATAGATCTGCAGGTGATTTTTTTTCAGAGTTTTTGATGTCCTAATATTCTTGTTTCATTTTTGTTATTCAAATAATGTAATTGTATATACAATTCTTAGTTGCTGATTTTCCTTTTCCTTTCAGTCCTTTTAAATGTTTTCCCACTATCTCTTGGTTTCTATTATTATTCATCAAAAGTCTTCTGTCATTCTTATCTTTGTTATTGTTTTTATTTTTTTTAAAGATTTTTTGGTCTCAATTTGATAAAATTGTTCTATGATATAGTTTTATTCATTTTTTAAATTGGAGATTTGTTGAGTTTCCAAGATCCAACACTTAAGAGTTTTTATCATATTATAATGTTTTGGTAATAATTACTCGTTTTTTGTCTGCTTTTCTTCTTTATGGATTCCAGTTACATATATATTTTTTAATTTGCTCAGCATTTTCCTAAAGCAGTATTCATCAGGTTATTTTATAAAGTATTTTTTCTTCCGTCCTTCACATTGGATAATTTCTACTGCTATCTTCAAGTTTATCAAATTTCTTCTACATTGTTTCATGTGAGATTCATCATATATATTTATTGTAGTTTTCATCTATAGAAATTAACTTTAGGGGCTGGTACTGTGGTGCAGTGGGTTAATGCCTTGGCCTGATGTACCAGCATCCCATGGGGCACCAGTTCTAGTCCCATTTGCTCCACTTCCAATACAGCTCTCTGCTATGGCCTGGGCTAGCAGTAGAAGATGGCCCGAGTTCTTGGGCCCCTGCACCCATGTGGGAGACCTTGAGGAAGCTCCTGGCTCCTGGCTTCAGATCGGCGCAGTTCCGGGCATTCCGGCCAACTGGGGAGTGAACCATCATATGAAAGACCTCTCTCTCTCTCTCTCTCTCTCTCTCTGCCTCTCCTCTCTGTGTAACTCTGACTCAAGTGAAAAATAAATAAATCTTTAAAAAAAAAAAGAAATTAACTTTAGATCTTTTTAGATCCTCCATGTCTCTACTTAATAATTTTCTTTTAGCTTTTCATATACAGGTAATTTCATCATCTGTATTATTTTATGGTCAGTTTTTATTGTTTGAGAGTTTTTTTCTTTTTCTTAAAGATTTATTTATTTGAAAGGCAGAATTACAGAGAAGGGGAGAGACAGAGAGTTCTTCCATTCACTGGTTCATTCCCCCAAATGACTGCAGTAACCAGGGCTGGGCCAACTGAAGCCAGGAGCCAAGAGTTTCTTCTGGGTCTCCCACCTGGGTGCAGGGGCCCAACTACTTGAGCCATCTTTTGTGGCTTTTCAAAGTGCATTAACAAGGATCTGGATCAGAAGTGGAGCAATTGGGAGTTGAACCAGCAGCTGTGTGATATGTTGGCATTGCAAGTGGTGGCTTTTACCTACTGTGCCACACCACTGACCTCAATTGTTTTCTTCTGATGATTAGACTCATTTTCCCACTTCTATGAATGCATTGAAATTTTTATTGGATGCAAAACACTATGAATCATACCCTGTACAGATGGATATTTTTGTATTCCTGTTTATATTATTGACTTTTATTAATTGATTCTGTTAAATGTTATTGTTGTTAAGTTACTTGAATATAGGTTGAGTATTTTGAGTCCTGCTTTTAAGTTGTTAGTTTCATCATGGCAATACTCATTTGGGGTTAATTTTGCTTCTCTACTGAGGCAGTTTCATTCTGTAAATTTACAATGTCTAATGATTTATGAGAATTACCATTCTGATTGCTAAGGATAGGAAATTTTGAAAGCCTTATTTGTATTCTCTAATGCTTTTATGTTAGTTCTTTAAGTAAATCCATCACGTGCATGTACTGATCAGCTGTGTTTCTGAAGGTGATAATAACCTTCTAAAAATCTACCAAACTCTATTTTTGAAGTTCTTTATTCTTTCATATTCTGATTTCTATCATATTTTACCTCTCATAACTTCCACATTTATTTTAATAATTCAAGGAGATCTAGGAATCTGTGATAACCTCTGCCTGGGTTCATTATTGCTATACTGTGAACTATAAATCTCTATAGGTAGTGAACTAGGTAATTATGGTGTTATTGTATGTGTTTCACATCTGTTAGGACCACTGATATTCTTCGCTTCATTGCCTAAGTCTTGAGAACCATTGCTTAAGTTAAATGGCATTTTAAAAAATACAGCATTTTAATTGACTTATTGACTTCTCCAAACAAGGTAACTCTAGCACTTGCTATTCAATCTTGGACAGAAGTAGATGCCCTTGAGTTTACAGTTGAATCCTTTTATGGGATATTGATAGAGAATCAACATAATATCTTTTGTTAAGATACACCCAGTACTATTATATTTTCAGGATAATTGGACAAGGATAAGGGCAGCTTTTACCATAGACTATACTTCTTACAAAGCCTTTCTCTCTGCTACACTCAAAATAGTTAGGCATTGTCTAATCAGTGGGCTACAGTAATATTTTCATGTGCTGTATATTCCATCTCAAAAATTGATTCAAGACCACCAAATGCTTTGTTACATTTGTTGTGACAGGAAGCATATGTTGAAACAGTGTTTTCCTTTATTGTGAATATTTTGACATTCTCTAGTCTACTGCATGAATACAAACTTTAATATCTTCAATATTTTGTCATACTCATGAATCCTCATAGTGTTTAATACCAAATTCTCTAATATGTAAGCACTGGGGCACACATTTGACATTTATTGGTCACCACATCCAGTTGATAAGACATTGTTGATAAGTCAACCCAGTATTACAGGGAATATCAAGCCAAGCGACTTCCCTGCAGACTTTATTGTAGTACAAAATATGAGTTAATATAGCTTTGTGAATAAAAAGTTAGAAGTTAATGAGTACTATTTTCATTGCCTTGAAAAGTAAATTGGTTTTGATTATCTCCACTTATTGGTTTGGAAATAAGCATTTTCTCAATTAATAGCTTTATATCAACTACCAGCCAACCCATTAGCTTCCTGTAGATGCATGAATAAGCTCAGACAATAATCAAGTGAGCCTGGCTCCATTCAATAGAACCACCCCAATAATGCACAAAACTGTTACAGTAAAAATTCTACATCCAGGATTAATACTTTGCTTGATTGATTTAGGGTTGATTGATTATATTTATGCTACTCCACCATTCTGTACTTGTGATGCATTTTTTTTTAAACTGAGACCAAGTGCAACATTTTTAAAATAGTGATTTGATTGAGACCAGTACACTTGTATCCTCTAAAGTGTTGATGGTGACTCCTATAGCCCTAAGAACTCTCAAGATGAAATTTTGTTTTAATTCTTTTGGTGCAGAAATTAGTTTCAGGGGCTTCCATATAGCTCCACCAACACAATGGGCATTTCTGAAGGTTTGTGAGCCAAAGCAAGAATTCTTCCTGCCAGCTATATGTTTATTTCATTTAGACTTGCAGAGACTGTTTTATGGTTACAAGTTGAGTCCTGATAGCAGTCAAATTACTGTGAGACAAAACTAAAAAAACTTTTTGTTTTCTACCTGTCCTGTATAATTCTAACACATGAAAATAAAGAAATGGTGGTATTTTTGAATGCCGTGGTATCTACCAGTGCTAGCTTAACCCAGTATTTAAAAACTAGAGAGCGTCAGTTTACCCCTTTCCTCAGTGCAGTTACTCTAGTAAAAGACTACAAGTTTCTTACAAAAGCAATGAGCTTGATTATTATTTGCTGTATATTTTTCTGGTGAGTTTGTAGGGCCCTACCTTAAGGGGTTATAGTGTCCCTTCCAATAATAGCATTCTAGGTATATGAACTGACATTATTCTGAAAACTGAGTAAAGAACTTTTTTTCCCTCCTGTAAGCTTGACATCAGTCTGTTGTCCAGCAGGATTCTATTTTTTTTTTTTTAATTTATACAAATTAAGGTACACCTCTCCCTCAATCCCTTTTCCCCAACACTCCATACTCTTTCCCTCAGGAGCACCATAATCTGTTAGATGTCATCACAGATACCTGTTCGTCAGAGTCTCTGATTGCTGTTTGGACCTTGCTGCCCATTAGGATAATCACATTCATCTTGTGTAGAGGCTCAGAAAACTGCAGCATGCCTTTGGACATTCCAGAATTTCACCACTCTCATTAATATTAGATATTAGAGAATTTATTTTCAGGGCAAAAATCTTATTTTTGTGTTTATGTTGCTTTTCGTTCTTGGTCATCTTTTTAATTTTTAAAAACAAATTTCTTATTTTGTATTATTTTATATTGGAAAATCTAGCAAAGATAATATAGTTTCTGGGAAGCACTCCTTTAGTTTCCTCTACTTTTCACAACTTAAATTTCCGTGGTTTCATTGTCAAAATCAAGAATCTGACATTGGTACATTAATATGATAAACAAATTCCAGCATGTATTTTTATTAAATCCTAAGGAATTTAAAATCAAAACTAGGATGTCTTTTGAAGGAGTGTGACTGATAAAGGATGTAATAGAAGATTCTCGTGGGCTGGCACCGTGGCTCACTTGGTTAATCCTCTGCCTGCGGCGCTGGCATCCTATATGGACTCTAGGTTCTACACCTGGTTGCTCCTCTTCTAGTCTAGCTCTCTGTTGTGGCCCAGGAAGGCAGATGGCCCAAGAGCTAGGGCCCCTGCACCTGCATGGGAGACCAGGAAGAAGCACCAGGCTCCTGGCTTCCGATTGGCGTAGTTCTGGCCGTGGCAGCCATTTGGGGGGTGAACCAACAGAAGGAAGACCTTTATCTCTGTCTCTCTCTCTCTCACTGTCTATAACTCTACCTGTCAAATAAAAAAAAAAGATTCTCATATGACCAACATGTTCTGGATATGGATGGGGATACCTGGACATACACAGTTGCCTAAACTCATCAAGATGAAGGCTGATAGGTGCATTTTATTCTACGAAGTTATAGAAATAATACAACAAACATAAGTAAGTAATAAGTAAGTCATAAACATAGAAGTCAAACTGAATTAAAAAAATAAAAAAAAAAGCCATCCACTGTTGGTAGTTTGAAAAGCCTAAGGAATGTGATGAACATTTGGCAAATGTCATTAAGCAAAATGAAGACAACACAAATAATAATTCCAGGAATGATAAAAAAAAAAGAGTATGAAGTTAACTGAAATTAAAAAAAAAAGGAAAAAAAAGGCAATGCTGTGGAGAACTTTATAACATAAATGAAACAATTCTGAAGAGGTGAAACTTAAAACTGTCGCTCCCCCTCCTCGTGGAGGAATGACACAGGACCCTGCGCTGTTCTTTTGTCTGCTCGGCCCTCCCCGGGTTTGCTGCTGATTCTTCCCGGGTTGGCTACTGTCCCTCCACCTCCGTGGAAGGGCGGCTCCCCCTGCCACTTTCCCCACTTCCGCGGGGGAGCGGCACACCGCCGGCCGGCTCTCTCGGGGGCTGCTCAGATGTTCCTTCAGATAGATGTTCCCCTTAGATGTTCCTGGTGCATGTTGTCTCTCTCCTCCTTTATAGTCCTCTTCCACCAATCCCAACTCTGCTACCCACACACCGAGTACGCTGCTCTCCTCCAATCAGGAGCAAGATCAGCTCCTGCAGCTCAATCAGATTGGCGAGAGGCAGCTGCGTAGAAGCTGTTTACTCCTCTCCCAGCGCCATATTGTGGGAGAGCAGATGCATAGAATAAGTCTTAATTCCAGTAACTTAGTCTAGTCCGAGTTGCTCCCCACAAAAACAATTTACCAAAATTTACCTAACTCATATTATAAAACTGTGTGTTCTTTTATCTGTGAGATAATCTGTAATTTAGAACCTTTCTCCATAAAGATTTTATAGCTAATTTTCATCAAAGATTCAAGGAACAAATAATTCTCAGTTAGTCTTCCAGGGAATAATAAGTGATGCAACTTTCTCCATCTCAAAGACTAACGCAGCCTTGAAGCAACACAAAAGGAGTATAGCAGAAAAAAAAAATTGTAGATTGGTCTCATGCAAGACTACATGGGAAACTCCAAGCTAACTAATTAGCAAATAATATCCAGCAATGAATAAAAAGATAATTCATTATGTTCAAGTTGTTTTTAGCTTAGGAGTACAAGGTTGATTTAGCTTTAGAAAACTCTATTTCTATTCCAGAAATAGAGTTAAGGAGGAAACACAGTACCAATAAATGAAGGAAAAGCTAGCAGTTAGTTTTATGATAACTGCATTCTAACAGCTGTTAGGAAACTAGAAATAAAGGGAACTTCTGAGGGGAAACAACATAGGAATTCTTAAAATATTGCATATAGTAATGAAATACTCAAGTTGTTTCCTTTATAAACAGGGTCAAGGCAAGGAATCTTCTTGTCATCTCTACTCAACATTGTACAAGTAATCCTAAATAAAACATCAAAGTCAAGAGAAGAAAATAAGGCTCTAATTGTTAAAATAGAAAGTATGTTATGTTATGGTGTTATGACTATGTACTTAAAAACAAATTATGCTTAGAAAATTATAAGATTAATTTTACCATTTTACCATTAATTGCATATATGAGAAAGAAACAGAAAAGTAATTCTCATTATTAAAATGGGAAAACAAATGTACCTAAGAAGAAATCTAAATGTAGAAGTGCAAAGCCTTTATGTAGAAGAACATAAAAAGCTCTTCAATATAGTAATAAATATTAAAATAAATGGTGCTATATATCCTGTTTATGAAGGGAACACAGTTATTTATTCATAAATTGAGTTGTAGATTGAATGAAAATAACAAAGGTTTCATAAAAGTTGAAAAACTTCAATCCACAGCAAACATATACTAAGGGGCAATGATAGGCTACAACACTGAAGTAGCTGATGAATAACATGAGGGCCTTTTGCTACGTAAACTTAGAATTACTAAGTTCTGTTGTCATTACATATTATTTCATTCACTCACACACAGACACATTGAAGAGTAAATCAGAATAGAGAGTTCACAGTAGGGTGTAGTAATAATGAAACCTTGGTTCATAGTGGGAGTAGTATTGCAGTTTAGTTGGTAAAGGATGGCTCTAGAAAATGGTACTAGATTGACCATCTGTAAATATATATATATATATATATATATATATATATATATATTTAATAGGCAGAGTTAAACAGTGAGAGAGAGAGAGACAGAGAGAAAGGTCTTCCCTCCACTGGCTCACCTCCCAAATGGCTGCCACGGCTAGTGCATCACGCCGATCGGAAGCCAGGAGCCAGGTGCCTCCTCCTGGTCTCCTATGCAGGTGCAGGGCCCAAGCAATTTGGCCATCCTCCACTGCCTTCCCAGGCCACAGCAGAGAGCTGGACTGGAAGAGGAGCAGCTGGGACTAGAACCCATTGCCCATATGGGATGCCGGCACCATAAGTGGAGGATTAACCAAGTGAGCCGCGGCGCTGGCCCAGAACCATCTGTAAATATATAAAGGTAAACCTCTAGTATAAACTCCTGAGGGTTATTTCCATAAGGAAAAGTGTTCCAGTAACAAATGAAAGGCAGAGTATCTACAGAATACGTGAAAGGATGGGCTTGTGATGGCAGGATTCAGAAGAAATTATTTGAAAGAGACAAAACAGCACAGACTGTTCATGACAAGTTTATTCACTTAAAAACTAAGAGCTTTATCAAAGGAAAGAATATAGAAAAGGGGAAAATGCTACAAACTGGGAGGAGATATTTCTGACACATAAAACTGGCAAAAATTTAGCTTTCTGGTACATGTAAGTTTATTTGATATTAATTATGAAATAAGTACAAATTAGTAAGCAAACAACACAAGAGAAAGTAGGAAAATATTAATGCACATTTTAGAGAAAATGAAACGTGTATGACCAAAGAAATAAATGCACAAAAAATTGATCAACCTCAAATACAAATTACAAACACTGTGAAATAATAGTCCAAATCTATCAGACCAGCAAACCTGACATGTTTTATTATTATAAAGTGTGAAAAAATTAAAACTTTATGTATATCAATGTGGGAAATATAAATTATTTCTACCACTTTGAAAAAATATATTATTCAGTAAATTAGGATACACACTACATGACTTAGAGGTTCCACTTCTAGTTGTGTATTCTTGAATTTGCTGCTGGTGTCCATCAGAGAAAGTTCACTGTGACATTGCTTAGGTGGCAAAAGGCTGGAAATATCTCAGATGCTTTCAAAAGAGTCATCTCTCAGTATCCACAGGACGTTTGTTCCAAGGGCCTCCATAGATGCCAAAAGCTGTGGATGCTCAAGTCCTTTATGTAAAGTTTGCATATTACCTGCTACACAATCCTGCAACATACTTAAAAGCTTCCATAGATTACCTAGAATACTTAGTACACAATAATGCTATGTAAATAGTTGTCATACTGTATTGTTTAGGGGATAATGGCAAGGATAAAAAAGTCTACTTTTCAGAACAGATTGAATTTTCTTTTAAAATAAATTTTTGATCTGCAGTCAGTTGACTCCAGGGATGTGAAACACATGGATATGGAGGGCCAACTGTAACAATATAGATAAAATTTATTGATATAATATTCAGTGGGAAAATAAATGACAGTTAAAATGAGTTAGTCACAGCTGTATCAGCATGGAAAAATGTTTTAATCATAATGTCAACCTTAAAAAGCCACAGAAGAATACATTCACTCTGCTCTGTCATGTAAAGTGTAAAACAAAATAATACATTATTTGGAATTCAATAATGATGTGGTAAGCCTATAAAGAAAATATTAAGGGAATAGTCAATAAGTTCAGTTTGGTGGTTGTCGAGGTTGGGATTTGGAATCTGTACACAAAGGAATTCAAGATATTTATAGAGTTTTATATTTTAAGCTGGGAGAAGGATGTATAATATTCACTTTCATTGTTACTTTTTAAATATATACTTACAGATATTGTAAATATTTAGTAAAACACCCCTTTCTAAGCAAAAACACACAAAAAAATGATATTTTTTTGAAGGCTGAGAAAGTTGGAAATTGTTGAAAATAGGTTTACAGAGTTTAAAAAAGAGGCATTACTGGAAATTCTTAGTTATTTTTGGAGGTAAAAAATCAATCTTCTGTTAAAGGCTACATTAAGGGCTATGTTGTAGTGGATTAAGCCACTGCCTGTAGTGCCAGCATCGCATACAGGCACAGATTTGAGTCCCGGCTGCTCCATTTCTGACCCAGCTCCCTGCTAATGCACCTGGGAAAACAGTGGAGAACGGCCCAGGTCCTTGGGCTCCTGCACCCGAGTGGGAGACCTGGGTGAGCCTTGGCCATTTTGGGAAGTGAACCAGTGGATGGATGATCTCTCTTTCTGTCTCTCCTTCTCTCTCTAACTCTGCCTTTCAAATAAATAAAATAAATCTTTTGAAAAAGGCTCCAACTAGTGCCAAGAAAATATTTTTAATTTTCAAAAATTATGAAAATGATACATAACTCTGAATACTTATCACTACATGTAATATATAATAAATGTATTTTAAATATATAATAAATAAATCTTTATCTATATTTAGTTTAGGCTCATAGTGGACAAGGAGAATGGCTGCAGTAATAAAGCAAGATATAGTTACTATTGGTTTATGCTTCCTGCAATTTAGAATGTCATATACTGGATGTCACTCCCCCTCTTCGTGGAGGAACGACACAAAACCCTGCCTAGGCTTCATATCCGAGTCACGGCACCATTATGTCGCTCCCCCTCTTCGTGGAGGAACGACACAAGACCCTGCGCTGTTCTTTCAAGACCCTGGCAGGTTCCCCCTGCCACATTCCCCACTTCCGCAGGGGAGTGGCACACCGCCGGCTGGCTCTCTCGGGGGCTGCACAGGTGTTCCCTTTGATGTTCCCCTTAGATGTTCCTGGTGAATGTCGTCTCTCTCCTCCTTTATAGTCCTCCTCCGCCAATCCTAACTCGGCTGCCCACACGCCGAGTACGCTGCTCTCCTCCAATCAGGAGTAGGTCCTACAGTTTATTGGTTGAACTGGAGGCAGCTGCATAGCAGCTGTTTTCTCTTCTCCCAGCGCCATATTGTGGGAGAGCAGATGCATAGAATAAGTCTTAATTCCAGTAACTCAGTCTAGTCCGGGTTGCTCCCCACAGATCCCCCTTTCTTTTTATTTTTTGGCGTTGATACGCGCCTGTCTTCGGTGTCCCGCGGCACACACTCTGCTCTGCTTGCTAGAGTTGCCACAGGTTCTTACAAGTCCTATCAATCAGGCAAACCGAATCCGGGTCCTCTCTTCGCCATGTTGTGAGGAGGTTTATAGGCGCTGATGCGTGCCTGTGTTCGGTGCCCCGCAGCGCATGCTCTGCTCTGCCTGCAGGGGCTTACAAGCCCTAACAATCAGGCAAACCGAATCCAAGCCTTCTCATTGCCATATCGTGGGGGAGACTTATTAGTGTTGGTTCATGCCTATCTCCGGTGACCTGCAGCTCATACTCTGGTCGAGCTGCCTGCTGGTGCTTACCGCCTCACTAATCAGGCAGACCGAATCTAAGCCTTCTCATTGCTGTGTTGTGGGGAGGCCTTATTGATGTTAATTCGTGCCTGTCTTCGGTGACCTGCGGCACATAAGCTGCTAGCCGCCCGCAGGTGCTCACCGCCTTCCTAATCAGGCAGACCGAATCCAAGCCTTCTCATTGCAGTATTGTGGGGAGGCCTTTCTATTTCTCTCTTTCTCTATCTCCGGGCATTCCTATTTCTCCTATTTTACTTCTATCTACCAGCATTCCTATTTCTCTCATTTTACTTCTAAACTTCTGTTTCTCTTATCCCCGCGGCTTCCTGGCGCCCGCCCCGCGGCAGCTTCACGGCTCTGCGCGGCTTCCCGGCGCCTCGCCCCGCCGGCGGGCTCCCGGCTCTGCGCGGCTCGGCTTCGCGCGCACGCTCCGCAGTCTCCACGCACTTCGCGCCCGCACCGGCCTTGCGCCAGCCCCACGTTCCCTATCTATTCACGCCCCGTGCTCTCTCTGCACGCGGCGGCTTCCGCGAATGTTTCCGCCACCACCGGCATTCAGTCCAAGTTCCCCAGACTAACCTGGCAAATTCCAACCTGGCGGCCCACGTCTCTGCCTCTGGTTCCAGATTTTCGCCTTTTGCTCCCCGGGCTGACTTGAAGAATTCCAAGCTGGCTTAAGTCTTCGCCTCTGCCTGCACTCGCGGCTTCATCCTCCCTAACATTTTTCTCTACCCGGTATGTTTCCCTAAGTTTTCTTCCAACAATATTCCTCCCTCATTTCTCCTGGCCTCTCCCCACAGTCCGTATCCAAGTCTAAGTTTCTTATAGGTTTCACTTTCACTTTCAACCTGCAGTCCGTATCTGAGTCTAAGTTTCTTCTTGCTTTCACTTTAAATCCTAACTTCTTTCCCACAATCCGTATCCGAGTCTATGCCTAGGCTTTCAATAGCTTCTTCCGGCACCTTTTCCGTCCGGCTTTCCCCTAGGCTCCTCTAGTCTCTTTCTCCGGTATTTTCCTGCTTCTTCCCTCCTAGGTTTCCTATCCGAGTCACGGCACCATTATGTCGCTCCCCGTCTTCGTGGAGGAATGACACAAAACCCTGCCTAGGCTTCATATCCGGGTCACGGCACCATTATGTCGCTCCCCCTCTTCGTGGAGGAACGACACAAAACCCTGCCTAGGCTTCATATCCGAGTCACGGCACCTTTATGTCGCTCCCCCTCTTCGTGGAGGAACGACACAAGACCCTGCGCTGTTCTTTCGTCTGCTCGGCCCTCCCCGGGTTTGCTGCTGGTTCTTCCCGGGTTGGCTACTGTCCCTTCCACCTCCGTGGAAGGGCGGTTCCCCCTGCCACATTCCCCACTTCCGCAGGGGAGTGGCACACCGCCGGCCGGCTCTCTCGGGGGCTGCACAGGTGTTCCCTTTGATGTTCCCCTTAGATGTTCCTGGTGAATGCCGTCTCTCTCCTCCTTTATAGTCCTCCTCCGCCAATCCTAACTCGGCTGCCCACACGCCGAGTACGCTGCTCTCCTCCAATCAGGAGTAGGTCCTACAGTTTATTGGTTGAACTGGAGGCAGCTGCGTAGAAGCTGTTTTCTCTTCTCCCAGCGCCATATTGTGGGAGAGCAGATGCATAGAATAAGTCTTAATTCCAGTAACTCAGTCTAGTCCGGGTTGCTCCCCACACTGGATCTATAATCTAGGCCAGCCTTGGGATGGTTGCTCAGGGCTCTATAATCAGCAAGTAGTGCCCTGGTTTCCAATGGCCCTTCCTAAATACCTCCTGACTTCCCCCGGGCATTCAGTACGCCTTGGGAGAACAGTCCTTATTGAGCCCTGAGAACAGTAGTCTGCTTGGGTTGGGAATCTTCACAGTCACCCCAGCAGGAAGTAGCTATGGAGAGTAGGTCTTGTGAAAAAATTTTGTTAACACCGGGCCATTCAGGGCTTCAGTGCTGTGCCAAAGCCAGAGGACACAGGGCATTTCCAGAAAGACATTTCCCCAGCCATAACAACACAATCAGCCACACATTGTCTGGCTGAAGAGAAACCACTGTCATTACAGGGAAAAAGGAATAGGGCTTATACTTCCCCTTTTGTTAGAGTCTATTTCGTTTATAATTACCAATTTATTCGGCCATTTGCATTCCATTGCTTCTCTGGCTCTCCAAGCAGTGATTGCTTTAATAGATAACTCTCCTCCAAAGAGGCTGAACTAACCTCACTTGGGATCAATATTGAGTAAAATTAAAACTGAATTTATTTGGTGAAGTTTAAATTGGATTGATGTCTTAAGGAAAATCATGTATTCCTACACAGTATGTCATACATATTGAGTATATTTTTTATTCATTTACCCCAAATCCTGATATTATTCATAAAATTTGCCTTTATAATATATGGCAGTTTATCTTAAATATTTTTGTATCTACTAATTTGAAATAAATAGAAAAGATACAAAAAAGTAAGAAATAATGACTCAAGAAATTGAAATCTTTCCCATTAATTCTTGAAGCAGATACCTGCCCCTGGATTAGAAAGCTTTTCAATTGGGATCAAGACACTCCAAGTGCTAATGAGGAAATGCTGCATGATCACAGGTTACCACCTCCCTCTGATAGTTGTGGAGAAGACATTTACACTGCTGCTCTCTGTTCTATATGCTGTCCCCTTAAACAGGGCCTAGAATTTATTGACATGGACGCTTGACAGTTGAAAAAGGATAAACAGTTTTCTAGTACTCTTTGGCACTCTTTGTTTAAAGGAAAGTCTTAAACCTGTTAAACTGGCTTTCTGTAGTTTTTGACTCTATAGATTTAGCTGATAACCCTCACAAAAAACAGGTATTTCAATCTTGGGAAACAAATACAAGGGTACTTCAAAGTATTCATGGAAAATGGAATTAAAAGAAATTTATTTTAGTTTAAAAACATTTTGAAATCCATGCTTAGTCTTTTTTAGTAATGTACATTTTCCATTATCGTTTTCAATGCATAGATTACCAAATTTTTGTACCAAAATTAATGTAATTTAATTTAACTTCCCACAAACTTTATTAATAGCTTTGTATTATGTGTTATTTTATTTTATTTTATTTTTTTGACAGGCAGAGTGGATAGTGAGAGAGAGAGAGACAGAGAGAAAAGTCTTCCTTTTGCCGTTGGTTCACCCTCCAATGGCCGCCGTGGCCAGCGTGCTGCGGCCAGCGCACCGCACTGATCCGAAGCCAGGAGCCAGGTGCTTCTCCTGGTCTCCCATGCGGGTGCAGGGCCCAAGGACCTGGGCCATCCTCCACTGCACTCCCGGGCCATAGCAGAGAGCTGGCCTGGAAGAGGGGCAACCAGGACAGAATCCGGTGCCCCGACCGGGACTAGAACCTGGTGTGCCGGTGCCACAAGGCAAAGGATTAGCCTATTGAGCCACGGCGCCTGCCTATTATGTGTTTCTGAAATATATTTCAAAATCCTAAATACTGTTTGAGGATTCTGCAATATCACATGCAGAATATCACTTTAAAATCAACTTTATAATTCACATGAATTTATTTCTATTAATAGAAATTATCACTTATTCTTTCAAAAATATATTTCACTTTCAATTTATTTGGTAATATATTTATCAAAAATATTTATTGAGGAGGCTGGTATTGTGATGCATCAGGTTAAGTAAACTATTGCATGCAATATTAGCATCCCATATCCCAGTGACAGTTTGAGACCCAGCACTCTGCTCCTGATCCAGCTAATGGGCCTAGGAAGGCAGTGGAAGAAGCCCTAAGTACTTGGTTGGGCCCTTGTTACCCATCTGGGAGGCTGGGATGGAGTTCCTGGTTCCTGCTTTGGCCTGGCCCACACCTGGCTGTTAAGGTCATTTGGAGAGTGAACCAGCAGTTAGGAGATATCTCTGTGTGTGTGTGTGTGTGTGTGTATGTGTGTGTGTGTGTGTGTCTCTCTCTTTCATCTTTTTTCCAAATAAAAATCAATCAATCAATAAATCTTTAAAAAATATGTATTGAATCCTTAGTCTGTACTTTGGTCAGTCATTGGTAGATCTAAGGGTAAAGTAAATATACTTCTCTTCAAAGAGTTCATAGACTCAAAAGGTAGGGGAGTAAAGCAGTTATAGTAAATTAATAACAAATAGGGAAAAATAGAGTCTTCTTAGAAGTGAATGAATCAGAGAAAGTTGTAGAAAACTGAAGTTTGAGGAGGACCTTAAAAGACACCAGGGGACTGTAGAGGAGTAGAGGGGCAATCACAAAAGAATTTTTTCATTCTTTTGTTTTCATTCACTTGCAAATGAAGACAATATAATATGTTATAGAAAGAGTAGTTAGTTTCATTTTTTTTTCTTCTTCTGTGCACTTGAATTTCATTTTATGTTTAAAGTGCCTGACTTCCTGAAGAGTTGGTTATCTCATGTAACCTGAGTCTAGGATCCTTGGCTCAAAGGTGGAATCCCCATCTGGGTTGCTGAGCAGGGTAGAAGGGTCTGGCAAGCCTTTCTATCAACCACTTTGGATAGGGGCCTCTTATTTTCTATCTTTACCCCTTGGGCAGCTACCTAGGTCACTTAGTACCTGGCTAAACTGATATGGGGAAAAAGTCTTTCTCTCTTTGATGTTTGAGGACTTCTCTGTAGAAGCAGCTAGTCAGTATCTCACCAAAGTAGAGAGAATTAGGAAGTAACACTATAGGCTGGTACTTTGGTGTTATGATGCCTCTGGCCACATTGGAACCAGATTATATCTATCAGTCTATTTTACAGAGTTGACAGCCTTCTAGTTTTAATTCTCTCCCTCTCTGATGATTCACACACCATCTGGCCAGTAGTGCTTGGTCGTGGAGATATGCTTAACAGTAAGTTCAGGGCAGGGGAGGAACACTACCCGCTAGTGACAAGTCATGTAATTGCTGTAGAGTTCATATAACATTTCTGTTAGGAGTATAAGGCAGAGCAATGTGTGTTGCTGAGGAAGGCAAGCAGTGAGCTGTTTCCTCAGTTACACAGTGTATACTTAGCCCCACTTGACCTCAGATGTTAGGTGAGACAGGAGACTGAGTAAGGGCAATTCAACCCACCACGACTCCAGGAGAAAGCAAAGACCTCTTGACTTGAATCACTTGTGGTGATCTCTCTGTCTCTCTCACTTTTAGGTAATCTAGGAGAGCACTTCAAAAAGTTTATGGAATATGGAATTAAAATAAATTTATTTTATTGCCAAATTTTTGAAATCTTTGTATATGAAGGATCTTCAAAAATCCATGGAAAATGAATAGTATGAAAGAAATAGTCATGGATTTCAAATTTTTTTGCACCAAAATAAACTCTTAATTCCATTTTTCCATGAATTTAACTCCAAACATCATGCCAATGAGAATCTGGTTCTCATATAATAATAATGCTATAAACCACTTTTTTTGAGCTAGCAGTCAAGGAAGACCCTCATCTTACCTACACATAAGGTATAGTAGTTTCCCAAAATTAATATATAAAATTAAAGCGTAAAAACTTATTTTCAGTTTTTGAAAACTGATGGTGGGATTTGATCATGGAGCGAAATACATGTCAAAACAAATACTGGGGCCAGCACGGTGGTGTAGTAGGGTAAGCTTCTGCCTGCAGCACTGGTATTTCATATGGATGCTCGTCCTAGTCCCAGCTGCTCTTCTTCTGCCCCAGCTCTCTGCCATGGCCTGAGAAAGCAGTAGAAGATGGCCCAAGTGCTTGGGCTCCTGCACCCACGTAGGAGACCCAGAAGAAGCTCCTGGCTTTGGATCAACCCAGATCCGACCATTGCAGCCATTTGAGGAGTGAACCTTTCTCTGTCTCTCCCTCTGTCTGTAACTCTACCTCTCAAATAAAATAAATAAAATCACTTTAAAAGACCCAAATACTGGAGAAATGAATGGAAAATTTCATTTAGGAGACCTATACAGTTTTACTTTTGAGTAGTGTATGGAGTGCTTAATTTTCCAGAACTGTTACTTCATTATTTCCCCTGACTGTATAAAACTATGTTTTCTTGTTATTTTCAGAATGTTTTTTCATTTCTATGGTAAACTTGAAATTATGAATATGTACATTTCTTTACTTTTTAATTGGTCTTTGAAAAAGATAAACCCTCCCAAGCCACTGAATTTATAAACTGCTTTGTTCACCCACATTTGGAAGGCATGCGTAGTACTTCAAAGCCTTTGTTTTTTAATCTCATGTATTCTTATTTCCCTTAAATCACAGGAGTCATATTAAAAGGTAGCCTGCAATAAAGGGAAGATGCATAAATATGAGCCTTTGGTCTGAACACCATCACACTGACCAAGTCTCCACAGGTCTGCCTTCTTCATCTCACCAATCTTTAGGACCAGTGCACTTCTTAGGAGCTCCCAACAGAGTGGGTTCTTATAATACCTGGTTTAGAATCCAGAAATTAATTATGGCCCTTAAGTCTATCACACTGCAATAGTCCTCATTTTCAGGGGCAGCTTTTCCTAGCGGCTTCTTATGGAGGTAAATGGTGGTATTGGTTGTTCTTTCTCAATTCTAAGACCACAAAGACAGATCCTTTAGGCCTCTTCTCTCTATTGGAGTGTTCACCGGAAGCGAATGTGTCCATAGCTGTCTACCACCTAGAATATTTCCCTGTGCTGCCCTGCAGAAGCCACACCATTCCATGATGCCCTCTGGGAAGCAGGATACTCTTCCTCATCTTGTCCAAAGCATTTCCTTGGCCTTGCTTGGACGAGAACTTGACTGCAGAGGATACTGGTTTTCTTGCCACTCTGTGAGGAGAAGGCCAGTTTCCTGTCTCACATTCCCACATCTTGGAGCTTAAACATAGTTCTGTCGTTCCCCTTACTACTTACTGCCACATTGAAATTGTGATCCATTCCTCTGCTCCTTAGTGCCAGTCCTCGGGCCACACTGCTCTTCAAATGCTGTGTGTTTAATTTTAACAGTGTATTCAGTATGAAGTATCTTTGGTTAGTGTAAACATTCAAGACACTCAGGAGAGATCTTGAGGGGGGCGGCACGAGGTAAAGAAGAGGAAAAGCATACCGACTGACTCTCCAGCATTCATGTTAATTGTTTTATATGGGCTTGGATTGAACCCACATGGCTATCATTTCAGGGCATTTTTATAGGATGCTCTTAACTACAGGTATTTGGTAATTTGAGTATCTTTATCTATCAAAAGTATAGGAGGAGGGCTGATGCTGTAGCATAGAAAGTTAAAGCCCTGGCCTGAAGTGCCAGCATCCCTTATGAGCGCCAGTTCTAGTCTCGGCTGCTCCTCTTCCTATCCAGCTCTCTGGCATGGCCTGGGAAAATAGTGGAAGATGGCCCAGGTGCTTGGGCCCCTGCACCCTTATGGGAGACCTGGAAGAAGCTCCTGGCTCCTGGCTTTGAATTGGTGCAGCTCCAGCCATTGCAGCCATCTGGGGAGTGAACCTGTGGATGGAGGACCTTTCTCTCCCTGTCTTGACCTCTCTCTGTAGCTCTTTCTTTTTTTCTTTCTTTTTTTTTTGACAGGCAGAGTGGACAGTGAGAGAGAGAGAGAGACAGAGAGAAAGGTCTTCCTTTGCCGTTGGTTCACCCTCCAATGGCCGCCGCGGCCAGTGCGCTGCGGCCGGTGCACCGCTCTGATCCGATGGCAGGAGCCAGGTACTTATCCTGGTCTTTCTTTTAAATAAATAAAAATAAATCTTTAAAAAAAGTATAGAGGGACAAATTTGACATTTTTAGGATATAAATGGAAGTATGTGCCTTATCATGGAGTTCTGTCCCTCTTTATAGGAAGATAACCTGAAGAGGTTATGGGTAGGGTTGAAATATAGCATTTGAATTAATTTTGCAAGACTTTTGACATATTTTCAGATGTATTATATATCCCTACCTACCTTGTCAAGAGTGTAACTACAATAGATTTTTTTTTAATTTTAATTTTTTGAGACGTAGAGTTATAGACAGAGAAAGGGAGAGACAGAAAGATCTTCCTTCCATTGGCTCACTCCCCAAATGGTCGCAATGGCTGGAGCTGCACTGATCCAAAGCCAGGAGCCAGCTGCTTCTTTCCTGTATTCCATGTGGGTACAGGGGCCAAAACATTTGGGCCATCTTCTACTGCTTTCCCAGGCCATAGCAAAGAGCTGAATTGGAAGAGGAGCAGCTGGGATTAGAACCAGCACCCATATGGGATGCCGGTGCCACAGGCGGAGGATTAACCGACTGTGCCATGGCACCAGCCCCACTACAATACATTTTTAATTGGCCTTTTATTAGAACCAAAGAGAGAAGATTACTATGTGTGTGTGTGTGTGTGTGTGTGTGTGTGTGTGAATGAGAGCTGTCGCTCCCCCTCTTCGTGGAGGAACGACACAGGACCCTGCGCTGTTCTTTCGTCTGCTCGGCCCTCCCCGGGTTTGCTGCTGGTTCTTCCCGGGTTGGCTACTGTCCCTTCCACCTCCGTGGAAGGGCGGTTCCCCCTGGCCACTTTCCCCACTTCCGCAGGGGAGCGGCACACCGCCGGCCGGCTCTCTCGGGGGCTGCACAGGTGTTCCTTCAGCTAGATGTTCCCCTTAGATGTTCCTGGTGCATGCCGTCTCTCTCCTCCTTTATAGTCCTCCTCCGCCAATCCCAACTCGGCTGCCCACATGCCGAGTACGCTGCTCTCCTCCAATCAGGAGCAGGATCAGCTCCTGGAGGTCATCACTCAAGTTGGCAAGAGGCAGCTGCGTAGAAGCTGTTTTCTCCTCTCCCAGCACCATATTGTGGGAGAGCAGATGCATAGAATAAGTCTTAATTCCAGTAACTCAGTCCAGTCCGGGTTGCTCCCCACAGAGAGCGAGAGAGGAGTGAATCCTGTTTTATTGTGTATGATGACTTCAGAGCATAATTCAGGATTATGTCTATATTAATAACTTCATGTTCTATCATGCATTAAAATGATGCATGTGTTACTATGTTTTATCATCACTGTATGGTTATAAGGTTTGCATTGTTCTTGTGTAACAAATCTTGGGTATAGAGATGCTAATTTGAAAGTAAGTGATGGGCCAGTGCTGCACGGCTCAATAAGCTAATCCTCCTCCTGCAGCACTGGTGCACCAGGTTCTAGTCCCGGTCGGGGTGCCGGATTCTATCCCGGTTGCTCCTCTTCCAGTTCAGCTCTCTGCTGTGGCCCAGGAGTGCAGTGAAGGATTGCTGAAGTCCCTGGGCCCCGCACCAGCATGGAAGAGGCACCTGGCTCCTGGCTTCGAATCAGCACAGTGCACTGGCTGCAGCGGCCATTGTGGGGTGAACCAACGGAAAAGGAAGACCTTTCTCTCTGTCTCTCTCTCACTGTCCACTCTGCCTGTAAAAAAGAAAAAAGAAAAAAAAGGAAAGTGAGTGATGTAGCTGAGGTTTAGCTTTTAGGTCTGTTGATTCCAACTCCAGTATTTTAAATTGGAGGGGCTGTACTGGGTAAACCTTTCTTGGAACATAGCTCCATAACAGGTATTGAAAGAATTCGAAGCTAATTAGAGTCAGTAGCCTGTCCATCCAGAGGTTGAGTTAGATATCAGATGACTTGACAACTTTCTTTTATAGATTTCACAGATACATTGATCTCTTAGAGGAATTTACTGCAGAGTGTTAGTTGTTTGAAATTGGATGTACTAAGAGAATGGTGCCATCTAAGCCTATCAATGAGTAGGGAGAAAGCCCTTTTTGCTAATGATTGGTAATCTTTTACCCTATGAAATATCCTAAGAACAGAACAAAAGTGCAGAACATTGTAGGTTATGTGATTCTATGTGCATGATGTCAGTGAGCCTGGAGTGGTTCAGTTTTCAGAATGAAATTCCATGATTTTCCCAAACCAGCAAAACAGAGAGAGCTGATGGTTTTATGAAGTACTGAAGCCCATCTGTGGTTTTGGTGTAGAAGAGATAAATCTCTTATAATTCATAATACAGCATTTCATCATTGACTTTACGGTCAGACCTTACCTCGTCTCATTTGGTATTACAGTATATGTAGTATTGTCCCCGTTGTATTATAAAGAATTGTATGTTGTCACTAAATCAGAGTGAGAGATTTTAAATCCTTTGGATTTCTTTGAGCCATGAGAGTTTGTTATTTATGAGCTCCTTTATCATATGTGTTTATGCTAGTAAGGTTACTCATATTGGGTCCCTAGATAACTTCAGGATGGAAGCTGGCCATAAGGCAATAGTGTGGTTAGATGGTTAGGACTTTAAGCCAGCCCAGCCTCTGGGTATGGTGTGTGTGGGGGTATTGGATATTGATTTTAATCATGTGGACAAAGATGGAATGAAACCCCAATAAAAACCCAGTGGAGTTTCCTGATTGGTGAACCCATTGATGTGCCAGAAGGAAATGCCCTGGTATCTTGGGTTGAGGCATGGAAGTTCTGTGTTTAGGATGCTCCCAGACTTTGTTCTATGTCTCTCCTCCTCTGGCTGCTCCTGGGGTGTTTCTGTTTTAACAAAACTGTCACTAAAAGAACATGTAGTGGTTTTCTGAGTACTATGAGCCATTGTGGCAAAAAGTTGAATGTGCGGGTACTCTTGAAAACCTTAAATTACAGCCAGCCAGTAGTATGAATGGCTTGGATATCAGTTAAAAATTGTTGCTAGCATCTAACATGGGAGAATTTTTTGGAAAGACTGAGTGCTTAACTTGTGGGGTCAACGCTAGTTTGGGTAGCTAGTACCAGAACTGGGCTTCAGTATAATAGTGTTAACCCCGTAGAGGTTGAAGAAGGACTCCAAAAGGGAAAAAACATATATTATTAAGTTACTCATTGACACACCTTTTGATCAAAAGTAACAATACACAGTAGTTTAAAGGTATTTTTGAAAGGTTTAAACCAAACAGGAATTCTCTTATTTAACTCCAGTCTCAATTATTTCTGAATAAAGTTTTGACTCTATGTCTAAATAAGCCTAGGCATAACAGAGTTTGATGATAGTAATATTTTGATGTGAACTGACTGATTCCCTCGTAACCACTGTGGCCTTAACTGCTGTCAGATTAAGTGCCCGTGTGAACTTACTCTGATATTTCAGTGATTGAGAAAAAGGTGCCAAAGAGGGTTGGTCCCTGTCATTTAGTGGTGATGGGACTGTTGCCGGTCTAGGTGATCAGGAATGCCTGACAAGATTGACACAGATGGACAAGGGCTGTGCAGTCTGCACATACAGGTGTGACTCACATGGCTTAGTGTTCAAATTTGGTTGAACTGCAGGAAACCTGAAGTAGAACCTGTGTCTAAAATGATTTTTCAACCTATTATCATTTGGGATAAATCCAGAGAATGGATTATCTACACTTTCCTTATGTGTTCTCCTTAAGGAGATTCTTTTACACTCTACAGGATGGAAAACTCTATGGTAGTTACTTACAGTTATACATATTGTCAGCAATTTATCAGTTGGCCATTCAAACATACTTTTTTATTTCCTATTTTATATTTATCTTGTACCAGAGGACTGAAAATAGAATTAGAAATATTTGTTTTGGTGCAAAAAAATTTGCATCCATACAAAATTTTTCTTAAGAGGTTTTGTTTCATGAGCTGTTTGAAGATCCCTTGTATATTATATAGAATATAAATATAATTTTGGTTTCTTTGCAAAAGGTTTAAGTTTCTTTTATGAATGTTTGTTTCCATATGTATTTAATTCAGAGGATTCATAAGTTAAGAGTTCTGGATGAGCCAAGGAAAAGAAAAATTAGAGAAGTCACTGAGGAAAAAATATAACAAGCTAGGAAAATAAGAATTGATCTTTGTAATGTTATACCATTTAAGCTCATGAATTAAATTAGGAATCTGGTGTAAAGGAAACATCCAGTGTCAGTGCTGAGGCCTAGCGGGCTAAGCCTCCAACTGTGGTGCCTGCATCCCCTGTGGCGCTGGTTCTTGTCCTGGGTGCTCCTCTTCCGATCCCGCTCTTTATTATGGCCTGGGAAAGCAATAGAAGATGGCCCAATAGAAGATGCTTGGGCCCCTGTACCCACAGGAGAGACCCACAAGAAGCTCCTGGCTGCTAGCTTTGGATCAGGCCAGCTCCGGCCATTGCAGCCATTTGGGGAGTGAGCCAGTGTAAGGAAGACCTCTCTTTGTCTATCTCTGTCTTTCCCTCTCCTTGTCTGTGACTCTACCTGTCAAGTAAGTAAATAAAAATCTTAAAAAAAAATCCTCCTATCCTCCACAAAACTCTGTTACTGAATGAAGAAGTATAGAGTATTGCATGGTGTTAAGTGTTTTTAAGGCTATATATTAGCTTGTCACTTTAGCAGTGGGCAGGGATACAACCCTAACAGACTTTGTCCCTCCAGGATGTAACAGTGTAATTGTCATGAATCTTTCTCTCAGTTACTATTGGATAAGGAAGATCAAAATTTTGAGTCATGTGTCATTTGCTTGTCTTACTTTTTAAAAAGGTAAACATAACTTTCATTACATGCGTAATGTGTTCTGGAAATCACTGTTTGGTAAATGTGTCAATGATAATTCATATCTTACAGATGAAAAAATAAGTTGGACATCTAAGTGCATTATTTGATCTCTGATACTACTTACTAGTTAAGTGTATTCTCAGTTCTCATGTATCACTTCATTTTGTTTTGTGAATTATGGAATGATCTGGGTAGGCTGGGTTTGAGCAAGGGGATTAAAACTGGATTGAAAACTTCCTCCTGGGGCAGGGGTTTATAGTAGCTACCTTATTTTATCCTGATAGCTTAGTTTTAGGTGCTCTTATCTCCATGTTGTATATAAAGAACCTGACTCAATAATTTTCCCAGTGCCACAGAATTGCAAAACAGAATTCCCGAGTCCTTACATAGGTTCTTCTAGTTTATTATATGCTGAAGGCCACTACTCTTCCTCTTTCTGCTCTGATTTTTTATGCATTTAATCAGCCAGTATTTCTGATAATTCAGGGAACCAGTGGAGAGAGGATAGAAAGAACTGAGACTTATTAAAATTGTAATGGAAATGAATCACCATATGTTTGATGACTGGATTTGCATAATGCTACCTTGTTCATGCTTCATTGGGTGATTATTATTTTTATTACCACAAAACAGCTATATTGAAATGTAATTAGCAATTCTAGTCGCTAATTTTCTAATCAGTAGTAGCTCTTACTTGGTTGAGTTTTCATGCTACATATGATCCAATGTTCTGAAATGCTCCAGCATACAAATTCCATGTTATTTTGTTAATTAATAAAATTCTAGTGTATTGGAAATGTGTGTACTTTGAGTTCAACAGTCATAAGTTCACATTTTTAGCCACAGTAGACTATTTATCTAATTTTTTGAGCCTTACTTTCTTCATCTGTAAAATTGGAGCCAATAATAGTACT
This sequence comes from Oryctolagus cuniculus, assembly GCF_964237555.1. Taxonomy (NCBI): domain Eukaryota; kingdom Metazoa; phylum Chordata; class Mammalia; order Lagomorpha; family Leporidae; genus Oryctolagus; species Oryctolagus cuniculus. The sequence goes on from NC_091437.1 coordinate 9,859,257, forward strand.
CATAAAAGAATAGTTCATTTTTTTTAGAAAGGTGAAATCATGACTTTTATTTTTTATAAAAAATTCCTTATTTATTTGAAAGGTAGAGCTACAGAGAAAGAGCAAGGTCCTTAAAACTACTGGTTCATTCTCTTACTAGCCATAAAGGCCATGGCTGGGCCAGGCTGAAACCAATAGCCAAGCACTCCATCCACGTCTCCCGCATGGGTAGCAGGGATCCAAGCTCTTGGGCCATCTTCCACTGCTTTCCCACACATGTTAGTAGGGAGCTGAATCAGAAGTTGAGCAGCAAGGACTCAAACCAGAGTTCAAATGGGATGCCAGCATTGCAGGAGGTAGCTTAACTCACTGTGCCAAATCCTGAATGTTGCACAAATATAAAATGCACATGTGTCAACAATTATATTTGCCTGTTAGTCATTAAGGAAAGCAGAAAAAGTGATACAGCAAGTTCAAAGGAAAATTCAGAATACTACATAGGTACAGGTAACCAACAATACAGAAATGAATTTATAAATATACAATATTGGCTTTTTTCCTACAGATGGAAGGCAGGTCAGTTGTGCCTGTACAGGAACAATCTATTTACCTGTCTTAAATCATGACTCATTTCCATTGCAGTCAGTTGTGTAAAAGTTACAAAGTTGCATAGTATTCAAAGTCACTGAAAGGTACAGATCGCCAAGGTGCAGAATGTGATAACTAGGAAAATGTCTAGTTTTCCACTGAGGAATCCCAAACATCTTTTAGGTTTATTTCAGAATCTTTCACAGTTTCCCCCTCTATACCTAATCTGAGAGGTTATTGATAAGCATATAGAAAAAAATCACACAATATTTTTCTTTCTAATTATATTTGTTCATGGAAAATGTGTATTATGAAGAAAACTATGCATAGGTTTCAAATGTTTTTTGTACCAAAAATTTTTTCTTCATTCAATTTTTGAAGCACCTTTATGGATTTGGTATCTTTTAAAGTGACTTTTTGTAATTATAATAAATATGGACACATGAAACAAAAATTGGTGCCAGTTCATTCAGATCACTGACACCAATTCAGGCTTTTGGTACATAGAATGTAAGCACTTTGGCTAATAGTGCATCTTATTTTTTTGAATTTAAAGATTCATTTATTTATGAAAGGTAGAACAACAGAGAAAGAGGGAAGGCAGAGATACTTTGCATTTGCTGCATCACTCCAAGTGGGCACAGCAGCTGGGGCTGTGGACCATGCTGAAACCAGAAGCCTGAACTGCAGCTGGGTCTCCCACATGGGTGGCAGGGGCCCAAGCCCTTGGGCTATCATCCTGTGGCTTCCCAGGTGCATTAGGAGGAAGCTGTATCAGAAGAGAGTAATGGGATTCAAGCTGGAACTCTGATATGGGATGCCAGTGTTGGAAGCAGCAGCTGAACCTGCTGTGCGAATCGCCCTCTACAGGAGAGGACAGCAAGTGAGCAAAACCAAGGGGAGCCTTTGTTCTGTTTGCTAGTGTTAAAATGCTCATTAAGTTTTGACACCTCTGTCCTTAGCATGAACAATTTGACAGCTTATATTTACCAGGCTTATGGCATTTTTTAAAAAAGATTTATTTATTTATTTATTTGAAAGTCAGAGTTACACAGAGAGAGAAGGAGAGGCAGAGAGAGTCTTCCATCTGCTAGTTCACTCTCCAGATGGCTGCAATGGTTGGAGATGTGCTGGAGCCAGGAGCCAGGAGCCAGGAGCTTCTTCCAGGTCTCCCACGTGGGTGCAGGGGCCCAGGGGCTTGGGCCATATTCTGCTTTCTCAGGCCATATAGAGAGCTGGATCAGAAGTGGAACAGCCGGGTCTGGAACCGGCACCCATATGGGATGCCAGCACTGCAGGCAACGGCTTTACCCACTATGCCACAGTGCCAGCCCTGCTTATGGCATTTTTTTAATTAAGATTTTTTTTTCCTTTTGTCTATGATTGAAATAGTAAAATAAAAATAGAAGTATCTCAAAATAAAGGCTTATTACACCTCACTGATTAAAAAGCCAGAATATATAAGATGTGGCTCAGTTATCATGCAGGGTATGTTTCCTAAAAATAAAAATAAAAAAACATATTTGGCATGTATGTGGGACTGAGGAAGGTATGCAGTGAGCAAATGAGGGCTCTGGGCTAAGACTATGAGGAAGAAGGGGTTTGATTCAATCATTCAATGATGGCCTGCTCTGGATCGCCCATGTTTAATCCTCTGTCCCCTAGAAATATTTTCTGATCTTCTCTGCCTAGTTGGAGCCCTGAGGGGTTGAGTCTCACCGACTGCAGCACCTTGGCTGCACAGCGCCTGGCCCTCTGGCTTCCTGTTGGGTTTGGTGAGCTGGAAATAGAGCTGTTTCTCCCCTTTCCTCCCTGTACTGTACTTCTGTGTTCCTTTATGGCATCCAGTTATGGTAACACTGTGCACTCTTGCTTTCCTCTACAAGACCCAGCTGTGATAATGTTGGCACTCTCTGGTTCCTCAATATTGCTTAGTATTCCGAACGCCTCTGAAAATAGTCCCAACATTAAGTTCTTTCATACCCTCAGCTGAATTCATTTTCTGTTTATTCCTAGGCCCCTATAAATTGAAGAAAGAATAGTGACAATAACCACTTTCTGAAATAACTGCATTTGACAGTTATATAGCTGATATATTAATAACTTAATCTATAAAACTCTACGAGGTAATATTGCAATTAACATTTAACAGAGGCAAGCTTTTGACCCAGGTTAAGACACTGCTTGGGATGCCACACGCCTTGGTTTGAGTCTTGGCTGTTACACGTCTAATTCCAGGTTCCTGCTAATATGCAATATGTTCAAGTATCTGGGTCCTTATGAGGGACCTGGATTGAGTTCCTGACTCCTGGCTTCAGCTTATCCTAGCCCTGACAGTTGCAGGAAATTGGGGAGTGAATCAGCAAATGCAAGATCTCTTTCTGTCTTTGGCTGTTTCTCTTTGTCTTTCAAATAAATTAAAAAAAAAATAAAGAAATACATTTAAAAAAACAGACAAAAACTTGAGGCATATAGAACTTCAGTGACACCCTGGAAGTTCATCTGGGTAAAAAAAAACAAAAAACAAAAAACACATTGTTAATGAATATACTGTATTTCCTAATTAAGATTCTGCATACCTTTTTAAAAAAAAATTATTTGACAGATAGAGTTACAGACAGTGAGAGAGAGAGAAAGAGAAAGGTCTTCCTTCCGTTGGTTCACCCCCCAAATGGCCGCGACGGCTGGAGCTATGCCGATCCAAAGCCAGGAGCCAGGTGCTTCCTCCTGGTCTCCCATGTGGATGCAGGGGCCCAAGCACTTGGGCCATCCTCTACTGCCTTCGCAAGCCACAGCAGAGATCTGGACTGGAAGAGGAGCAACTAGGACTAGAACTGGCGCCCATATGGGATGCTGGTACTGCAGGTGGAGGATTAACCAAGTGACCATGGCGCCGGCCCCGAGATTCTGCATACCTTTTAAAAGTATAGTCCCTTTTTCTATTCATGGTGCATTTTTGTCTCCTAAATAGTCCTATCATAAATTATTTTAAATCCCTTAAGTGAGGGTCAAGTGTGTACTGTCCTACCTATCTTTGCATAAATCATCTCCTTTGGTTCTACTTATAATGCTTCATTGCAAAACTCATAACATTATCACATTTATTACTAGCTAGGAGAGCATTAATCATAGATGGTCATTAAGGCTAGAGAAATTAGCAATAGAGTTCGCTGGAAATTGTGTTAATCATGTGGAATCTTGAAAATGCCAGGTTTTAAAAATGCTGTTTTCTTGTTAATACAAGTCGATAAAATTGTGGCAGAGAAAGGAGGTCAAACAAAATTAATGTTATGCTTTAAAACTAATCTCATCGGTTACACGTTGCAAACAAGTACCAAGCTCTGTTCTAGGCTGTTTTTCTATTCCATCTTATGAAACCTTCCCAGTAAGAATATAAGTGCTATACCATCCATTTCTTGTTTGTGGAAATTGAAATCAATCATTGTTAAGGTCACAGAGCAATTAAGATGCAGAATTAGAATTTGCATAATGGTGTGACACTAAATCCTATGGCTTCCCCTTTAAGAAGAAAAGTCCTCATGAAGTTTTTATTTGTAGGTTGGTCTAATTCAGTTGTTTGACGTAATTTTATTTGAACTATATATGTGTAGGCTGGTGGTGGTCAACATCCTTTGTGGCCTTTGGAGTTGAAGACCCTGCCTCAGAGATGACTTACAAAATGGGAAATAATGAGGATCAGTAGGAGTGTGCAGTTTAGGGTTTAGATTTAAGAACTCTTGCTGGGCACTTTCAATACTAATATAAGAAAGAGACCTTTTTCAGGACTCAAAATCTAAAACCCATTGCCTTTAAATGCAGGCCAGTGTTTGTTTATGTGGAGCCTCATCTGCTCTTTTAGTTTGGTAGTTTTGAAGTAGAAGGCTTGTTGGTGGCAGCTTACCCAGGTGTGGCCATTGAGAGCAAAGCAGTGAACTCAGCTGGAGGGAAGCCATGTGTTTGTATTTTCCTCTGTAAAATGTAACATAATTATGGTCTATTGTACCAATTTTCTTTCCTGTTCTTATTTCACAATTAAAATATAACCTGTGCATACTGTAAAGATTCCCTGCTTCATATTTTGAGAAGAAAATTAAAAAACTCACCCCCATTTCCACAGACCACTAACAGTGGTCAAAGAAATGCTGTGGGAGGAAATTTTCTGGCACAGAGGGCAACTCTTCATCTTTATTTAAAGCAACACCTGGTAAGATGGACAGGCTTGGATTACATGCTCTTCCTCTGAATGTTCGGGTTGTTCCCCTTCATTTTCTAAACTGGATTTCACCACACTCTGCTGACTTCAAGTGGCTTAATTCCCAAATTATGCTCATGGCTTTCTGCTCTTCTTTTGTACCTCTTCCTTAATGTTCTCATATGTCCTCCTCAGAAGTATGTTTGAGACCCCAACCTGAAATGCGGGCTTCTAGAAGAGGCATTGTGATACCACACGCGCCCCCCCACCTTCCTCTCTTGCTCTGTTTTGCCACTGATGCTGTACTCTCCTGTGAGCACTCAGCCTGGAGAGCTTTGAATCCAGCTAATCCTCTTCACTCATCCTCTCTCCCATTTGGTCATTCCCAAAGTCCTGTAAATCCTTCATTATACAGACTTGTCCCTGACTTTCCCTCTTCACTGAGCCTGCTCTAACTTAGTAACCATAATATTAAATTGAAACTACACCTTGCTTATACTAGAAGAAAGGCGCTTTTTCTTACTTTGAATGTTATTTAGGAATAGAAGTCCTAATTTCCTGATCCAGATGCTTAATAAATGATCTGTCTGTTGTGTCTCCTGCAAAGCATTCCTAGGTCCAGTCACGCTAATCTTTTTTTTTTTTTTTTTAAGATTTATTTAATTTGAAAGACAGAGTTACAGAGAGAGGTAGAGACAGAGAGAGAGAGAGGTCTTCCTGGTTCACTCCCCAGATGGCCTCAATGGCTGGAGCTGCCCCGATCCAAAGCCAGGAGCTAGGAGCTTCTTCCAGGTCTCCCACGTGGGTACAGGGTCCCAAGGACTTGTTCCATCTTCTACTGATTTCCAAGGCCATAGCAGAGAGCTGATTGGAAGAGGAACAGCCGAGACTAGAACCGGCACCCATATAGGATGCAGGTGCTTCCGGCCAGGGCGTTAACCCGCTGTGCCACAATGCCGGCCCAGTCACTCTAATCTTAACTCCCACTATTTCTCTCATTTGTGTTCTCATAGAAATTTGTGTGTAATTCAGTTGAGCAATTGCTGCATGCTTTGCAGTCATACAGGCGGGATTAGGCAAAAGAGACCTTTAAACACTCCTCTTGGCAGAGCCATGCCTTCCTCTGTTGACTCTCCAGGGTCAAGCATATGCCTATCAAACAGGTGACAGTAAAACATGCTTGCTTAATTGAATCCACAAAATGAAATTGGACTGAATTCTCCCTTCAGAAATATCACTCTCCAAAAATATGTTTATCCCATCTGGGCTATTTTTTTTGTTTGTTTTGGGGTGTGTGTGTGTACGTGCACATGCAACACAAAGCAAAACACAGTGAAAAGTTGGTAGAGCTCAGGTTGAAGAGAGACTTTGTTGCTAGGATGAATAATTTAGCTTTGATATTTTAAAGAGATTAATTAGGCAGAGCCCTAGGATGAAAAAAAATAATTTAGTGTAAAGTTATTAGAATTGTGAGTTTGGTAATGGAACAGGAAATCAAGATGTATTCATAAAGGGAAGTTGAGCCAAGGGAAGAAAAGAATGTGAAAAATAGGAAAATAAACTTTCACTCTAAGATTTGAGGCAAGAGATATCAGACAGGAAATTAGAGTTCTCTTTGGGGGTGGATACAGAGCCCCTTTGGTCTGGCTGCAGAGGGTGAGCATTTGGGACTTTATTTACATGAGTTACGATTCTTGAGGTACTTGGGGACTGAAACTACCCAAGCACCCTTTTCATAAGAATTTCTTTTCCTGTGTGGTTTTCTCTCTCTCAGGACAATAAAATAGCTTACATTTTAGCACATGTTTTTTCCAAATGCCAGGGTTTTTTGAGAGAAAAACTTCTGTGTGAATTCTATCCTCAGAGCAGCAAGAAGATAGGATTTTCTGATTATTTCAGGCATTGAACAATTGTTGATTATACAAAGTTAGATTGATGATCTTACTTAAAATTTTTCAAGAAATATTTTCTAATGATCTTTATCCACACAGAGTCTCTAGGGGTGAAAACATCTTAAAAGGATGATTGAATGAAAGTCTGGAGTGTGAGTTGAAGGGATTTGCTCTTCAAGGCGTAGTGTAACTTTAAAGGATTTGTAAAACACAGTTTAAGTCCTGTGACATGTGTGAAACGGGGTCAGAATGCATTATTAACACTACAACTTGGATTTCAGAGAAAATGCAGTTTGGCAGTTTCGTTCATAACAGATCTGCTTTTCTTTTTGAGGCTCTTTTAATGGGATTGAGGAAGAGAAATCAGTAAGTAATTAAGAATAAAGTGTAGTATAAAGCAAATATGATATGGCCACTTAAATAGCCCTAATAAGGAATGGACAGTATGGTCCTATGCATAGTTAAGCTACTGGTTAGGATACTGTGGTTCATATCAAAGGTATGCAGGTTCAATTCCTGGGTCCATCTAATACAGTCTTCGTGCTAATACAGTGATGTCTCAAGTAATTATGCCATTCATGTGGGAGACCTAGATTGAGTTCCCAGCTCTCATTTTGGGAGTGAATCAGTAGATGTGGGCTTTTGGCCTGTTTCTCTTCCTCTCAAGAAAAAAAATATTAAAACAAACAAAAACCCCTCTGTAGCTGGGTACTGTCTTATATCTGATTTTGCACGTTGATTGTTTACTATTCTAAGACACTGTTGCTTTTATCAGGAGAGGAGAGGGGACAGTATGTAGCACAAAATATTCTGTCATGCAGATACTATTTTTTAAGTTATCTTTTTGGGTCTGTGTTCATTGTCCACTGGGCAAAGCTAGATATATGATTGGGCAGATCATGTGGCCTCATGAACAGAAAGGCCATGCTTGGTTTAATGCTCTACTGTTGCTAATTTGAGCTTCTTAATAATTTTACCCTTATAGCTGTATTTTTTAAAGATTTTATTTATTTATTTATTTGAGAAGTAGAGTTATAGACAGAGAGGGAGAGACAGAAAAGTCTTCCATCTGCTGGTTCCCTCCCCAGATGGCTGTAACAGCTGGAGCTGAGCTGAACCAGAGCCAGGAGCCTGGATCTTCTTGTGGATCTACCATGCAGGTGCTGGGGCCCAAGCACTTGGACCATCTTCTGGTGCTTTCCCGGGTTGTAAGCAGAGAGCTCGATCAGAAAAAGAGCAGCTGGGACACAAACCAACACCCATATGGCATGCTGGTGCCTCAGGCGGAAGCTTAGCTTACCACGCCACAGCGCTGGCCCCATGTAGCTGTATTTTGTAAGTGAATTCAGTTGGGATAATGGGGCATATTTATGAATAAAGGAGATATACACAATATATGTATCTGCACTATGTCCCATAGCACAGTTTTATGTATTATATTAATAATTTATTACACTTAGTTTAAAACAACAAAAATGTATTTATTCTGTCACATTTTTTATTCTATTTATTATTCTATCAATACTCAGGAGACTTGAGTATTGCTTAAATGGAACCTCTGCTTAAGGACTCACCAGGTTGGCTGGCTGCCTTTTTATTTTGATGCTTCGTGAGTGAAGGAACTGCTTCCAGCTACCTCAGGTTGCCAGCAAAATTCACTTCCTTCAGGCAGAAGATTTTGAAGTAGTTTTCTTCAAAGCATTAAAGCAGTGGGGCTGGAGGGAGGAGGGAGATAGATAGATAGGGAGAGGGTCTCTGCTCTTGCTCAGAGTTTCTGACCTCTAATCCGTCTTTTAAAGAGCTCATCTGATTATTCTAGCTTGCGTAAGATAATTCAACCTTTTGACTGATACAAGTCAAGTGATTCCAAACTGTAATTACATCTGCAATATCTGTAATACTTTTATTTTTAAAGATTTATTTATTTATTTGAAAGGCAGACAGTTACAGAGAGAGAAAGGGAGAGATACAGAAGGGTTCTTTTTGCTGATTCACTCCCCAGATGGCTGTAGTGGTTGGAGCTAGGTTGATCTGAAACCAGGAGCCTCTTATGGGTCTCCAGTGCGGGTGCAGGAACCCAAATACTTGGGCCATCTTCTGCTGCTTTCCCAGGCACATTAGCATGGAGTTGAAAATGGAGAAGCTAGGGCTTGAACCAGCACCCATATGAGATGTTGGTGCTGCAGGCAGCTGCTGAACCCACCATATCACTGGCCCCGGTATCTGTATATCTTTGCCACATATAGTAACGTAGTTGTGGGACTGATACCACATCCCATCCACACAGCCTATCACATTCAAGTGAGGGAATTATGCAGGGGATGTGTACCAGGGTGCAGAAAACTTGAGGCCATCTCAGCTTTTTACCTCTACATTCATGATATATGGAAGTTTAGTAAGACTCTGCAGACAAGGAAAGCACATTACAACTACAAATGAGAAAGTGGGGAAGTTGATAGTTCCCAAAGGCCATGATTTCTGTTTAAACCAGAACTTGCTTTGAAGAGATGTCAGTGGAATTTTGCTCAGTAAAACAAATGACCAAAAGGCTCTTTCAGGTCCTTTCTTACTTTAGCCAACCACTTAGTCTGAAAATGAGAACAGAGAAGAAAAGGGGAAAGGTGCAATTCTTCGCTCCTATTCTGCCAAGCCCTTTCTCACTCCCTCATCAATAAGCCAATGCTGAAGATTTCAGCAGAGGCTGATGCTGTGGTGTAGCAGGCAAAGCCGCCGCCTGCAGTGCAGACATGCTGTGTGGGTCCCACCTGATCCACTTCTGACTCAGCTCTGCCATGGCCTGGGAAAGCAACAGAAGATGGCCCAGGGTCCTTGGGCCTCTGCACTCGTGTGGGAGACCTGGAATAAGCTCCTGGCTCCTGGCTTCTGATCAGTGCAGCTCTAACTGTTGCAGCCAACTGGGGAGTGAAGCAGTGGATGGAAGACCTCTCTCCCTGCCTCTCCTTCTCTCTCTGTGTAACTCTGACTTTCAAATAAATAAATAAATAAATCTTTTAAATAAAAGAGTATCAATAAATGTGCTTCATCAAGAAGTGAAATAGGGAATGGTTGTGTAGTTTTATGTGGTCTTTTCCACTCTTGTGGCAACAATGTAATACATATTCACATAGAAATATAAACAAAGAATCATGTAGTTTTGGTACTTTCCCATATGAATTAAATGCTGTTATATTTGTATGTAGTATTGGCTCGATGATCTAAAGATGAGTGATGAAGCTTACACTAGTGATTTACATATAAATTTAAATTTTACTTTATTTACAGTACCATTACATAGCAAAGAACACCATAACAAGTTGAGAGAGAGAGAGAGGGAGAGAGAGAGAGAAGAGAGATTGTGAAAGGAAGGAATAAGCTTTACATTTTAACACTATTAAACACATTTTGATACATTTTCTTTTTGCATGGGATCTTCCAAATGATTGGCAAACAGTTCTGCACTTGGATGTTGATTGCTGGGATCTCTGCTAGCCTCGCTTCCAGAAATACTGTGAATTGTATATGTCTGGTCTATTTTCTTTTCTCTCTCTCTCTCTCTCTCTCTCTCTCTCTCTCTTCACTGACTCATACTCTGATGGGGGTTCCATGGCTGATTTACCTCTGCTTATTCTGGTACAGTGGCCTCTTGTGAGACTGGGCTGTGATTCTTTGTAGAGTTCAGAGATCTCTCCCTGCCCTTTTATTGTCATCATTTATTCTATCATTTACCTTTCTGAGTCCCTTTTCTACTTCCATTTATTTATATATGTTCCTGGACCAATACTATATAGCTTCTCCTTTATGATTTTTTATAGCTTAAATATGTACAGTAAAATCATAAAATTCCTAAAAAAACCAACTTGGATTTTCATGGGAATTTTGCTGAATTGACACATTAATTTGGAGTGAATTGAAGTTTTAACAAACAGTGGAATGTCTTTTCCTTTATTCCAGTCATTTTCTTTTTTATTCCAAAATTTTTAATTTATGTAGGGTGAATAAATTTCATGTATTTTATATTTACAGATTTAGGAGCATAGTGATACTTCTGTAGACTTCTATTTGAATACTTTCAAAGAACTAATATTCCTACATGTTAAGATTTGCTAAGGAAGGTGAAATCTATCTTAAAAATTAGTAGAAAAGTTTTATCTTTATAGGAGCCTGAATGTTAAATTGCTTTCAACATCTGAATTTTTCTAGATTGTAGAAATCCTTTACTTAATCCACAGAAATTTAAGAGATTAAATGAAATTGAGTTGTCTGTGAAATCACTGGTGTTACAAGAATTATCATTTTTTTAGTTTAATGGCAGAGGCAGAATCATATTCTTTTTCTTTTTTTAAAGATTTACTTATTTATTCAAAAGTCAGAGCTACCACAGAGAAGAGAAGGAGAGGCAGAGAGGGAGGTCCTCAAACATCTGCTGGTTCACTCCCCAGTTGGCTGCAATGGCCAGAGCTGCTCCAATCTGAAGCCAGAACTAGAAGCTTCCTCTGGGTCTTCCCACGTGGGTGTAGGGACCCAAGGACTTGGGCCATCTTCCACTACTTTTCCAGGCCATAGCAGAGAGCTGGATCAGAAGTGGAGCAGCTGGGACTTGAACCAGCACCCATATGGAATGCTAGCACTGCAGGCGGCAGCTTTACCCAAAACACCATAGCTCCAGTCCCTGAATCATATTCTTGATATCTTGTAATAGAATTAAGAATATATGTGAATATTTTACTTTTTAAATCTAGAGTTCATGTACATGAGTAAAATGAATCTGAATACTTATTTCTGTGAAGATGATTGTATATTTGGTACATGATGGAACTTCTAAATCTATTTTTAGGATACTTTTGGAATGGATATATTTATTCTCTGGTTTATGCTGAATTTTTATAACTAAAACTTTGTGTTTAATACAGATTTTTATTTATGCAAAGTTTCTGTTATATCAAGGCATTTAAAGGTTGGTTATTAAAGGGTAGAAACTAATAAGCATGTACTTTACTCATTACAAGGCATTTTTTTCTTTTGAAATTAATAGTCAAGGGAAGGCTAAGAAAAACTGTAATATCATCTTGAGAACCAACTGATTTAAAAAGCTGATTAATGTTGCACACTCTTAAGAAATATTTTCAGACTTCATCAAATGTCAAAATAAGGAGAGACTGGTCTTTAATCATCTATCACACATATCCGTGGCAACAGCAGCAAGAAATGAACTGTCATCAGATAGTGTGAGAGACCGGTATTATCCCAAAATGCATTTAAAAATGTGAATTATAAGTAGAGTACTCTATGATGTAGCTTGTAATTAAATAGCCAAGCCTCACAAACTGTGTTGTGTGAATTTTCTTGTTACAAAATTAGTGACCTGAATTGACATTGCATTAGAGAAATCTCCCCTTGGTGTCTGCAATTCATTTCTGTCATTTGTCTAATGACCTTGGGATTGTAGTCCTCACTGGACTATACTACATGTCTAATCACTCAACAGATGATTAGACATGGATGTCACTATATTAACTTCATCTTCCTCCTTTTTGTCTTTATTCATTCTCCTACTTTTTGCAAATTCTTGAGCTAATTAATCATTTCATAGTTGAAAGGACTTTCTTGAGGTGCCCTTTGGACCTCATATTTGATATTGAATGAATGGCACCTATCAATTCTGGAGAACACTGTTTGCCAGTTCCACATGGCATCGTGGGTTTCAAGGCATTCAAGGAAATTTTTGCTCTTACGGAGTTTGATGTCTTCTGAGTGGGTAAATAAATGGTTTGTAATATTTCTCCAGATGGACTTTATAAATATAGGATAAATTGATCTATAATTTTGTAATAATGCTGGATTTTTGTTACCCTCCAGAATCTATCATGGTGTTTATGGAAATAAGTTTTTTTTTGTCTCTACTTCATCATCATTCAGTAAGAAAAATTAAAACTTCCTATTAAAATAATGAACAAATAAGCAAACAGAATAAACCCCGTTTTCATTCTGTACTAGGTGACATACTGAATGGGAAACACTGCGCTAGACATGCACATGATGTGAAGAAACATTGTCCCTCACACTTTACTGTCCAAGAGAAACATTAGGACATTTTGTCCTCTATTTTTATTTACTTTTTATTATAAATGATTACACTTTCTTGATATAAGACACATTTCATCATGGGGAGTTCAGCATATTTCAGAATTAGTTGGTTATACTGGAGAAGTTAATAGCAGCTGAAGAATGTTCACTGGCTCCTATAAAGATAAAACTTTTCTACTAATTTTTAAGATAGGTTTCACCTTCCTTAGCAAACCTTAACATGTAGGAATATTAATTCTTTGAAAGTATTCAAATAGAAGTCTACAGAAGTATCACTATGCTCCTAAATCTGTAAATATAAAATACATGAAATTTATTCACCCTACATAAATTAAAAATTTTGGAATAAAAAAGAAAATGACTGGAATAAAGGAAAAGACATTCCACTGTTTGTTAAAACTTCAATTCACTCCAAATTAATGTGTCAATTCAGCAAAATTCCCATGAAAATCCAAGTTGGTTTTTTTAGGAATTTTATGATTTTACTGTACATATTTAAGCTATAAAAAATCATAAAGGAGAAGCTATATAGTATTGGTCCAGGAACATATATAAATAAATGGAAGTAGAAAAGGGACTCAGAAAGGTAAATGATAGAATAAATGATGACAATAAAAGGGCAGGGAGAGATCTCTGAACTCTACAAAGAGCCAGGCCATCAGTTTGAACCTGAGATAGAATCTGAGTGTGTTGCAATTTTTGGCCAGTGGTTCTAAAAGGATTTCAATTTGAATTTCTTTAGTTGGGAAGACACATTCCTGTTTTTCACCCTTTACCACTCTTAGTTCTCTTGTTTACTTCCCAGTATTTAATTCCTGCCTTGTTCTGTAGCATTTCAGGTTGCTATTCTCAGGTATGCAGAAAATGTCAATAAAAATTATATAACTTTAAAATTTATGGCATGAGCGCTGTCATTGGCATTATAATTGTAAAGTAAATTAATGATGAGAATAAGTCCTGTTCTTCAAAGCTAACTTAATAAGATGTATCAATATGGCTATGCCAGTTGGTGATTCTGTGTTCATTCTGGTTAGGCATTGTATTCAGTCCAATGTTTTGTGCCCGTGCTTTGTGCTAGTTGCTACATATTTTGAATATCATCTTTGATTAACATAATCCCAAATATAATGTCGCATTCACAGGTGAATGTGTGTACATGTGTGTGTCTGTATGTATTCCATTTCTGCATACTACATTTTCTATGAGGGAGAGCCCTTCAAAATCAGTAGACTCCTTGTTTAACTTTGACTGCTTCGTCTACTAACAAATGACTTTTTGTTCAAGGATGACAAGAGATCAATTAAGTATAAAGAAGATTGTTAATCCAAGATGGAGAAGGCCCAGCCTAATTGAAAAATGGTGAACAAGATTCTGGTCAATGAATTATAACCTCATTTTAAAATTCATTCATCCATTTGATAATTAATCCTGATGGCATCTTACATAATCATTAGAGGCTTTCCCTGCAGAGTACATGGAGGTAAATGAACCTCTCCTTCAAGCTTGACGTCTATCTTTGACTTACTGTTGAGGAACACATAATGAAAGCAGCATACAGGATGCCTGATCACTCAAGTCTGATGAAGAAACAAGCAAGATGAATAACACTGCTGTGTAGTGAAATAATTTTAAAACCTGAAACAATGTGTCCTCTACTCTTGAAAGAGCTCTTCAATCCTGTGGATTTACAAACATTTCATTTGAATTTTGTATTAAGTAAAATATTAAATTCTTATTTGTGTAACTTTCATAAAAGGAGAGAGAATGGATTGATTAACTTTATTGCTAAGAGCAGTTTGTTTTTGGAGTTGCCTCTTTGCTTGGTTATGTTTTATGAATGAATTGTGAAAATGAACTACTTCACTCTCATAATGCAAAATTGACCCATAATTGGGAGTTAGGAGTTGATCCAAGGGAGTGTCCTACAAACCTCACCATGTCTGAGTACAGGAACAGTGGTCGTAGTCTTTCAAGTCCATCTCCATTGCTTATGGGCTCCATGTACTAATAGAACCCTTTGGGAGCACAAGGCTCTTGTGTGGTCATGTGCACTTAGTTGGACTCGGGGTACCAACCATGCTGCTGGCTCTCTAAATGGTGCTACTAAAAATTAAATCATAGAGGTGGTAAGTTTACCAGGATTTTCAAATGTCCCAGTCATAGAAGCTTCCCTAAACCAACTGCTTAGGCGAATTCAAATGTTTGCTTTCTTAGTGTTTGAAGATTAACAGTGATCTTAACAGGTAGAACACATAGTGAAATCATCCAGTTTGCTGCTTCCCCTGCAGGGACTAGTCTCTTTACAGGCAGGGGCCAGATAAGTGATTGTTGACAAATACAAGTTTGTGCTTCTTATTAAAAGCAATACATTCAGTACTAGGATGGATTTGACAACTCAAATCTTCTGTATCTTTTCTTTAGGCAAGATAGTCAGACATTTGCTACATAAACACACTTGACAATTGGCAGCTCCCATTTCCTTTTTTCTGGGGGGAAAGTCATCATTACAACCCAAAATTGTAAACAAAGTTCCTGCACAGTCTCTTGGGATCTGAGCACTGCTTTCTGTGCTAGAAATGGATGGAAGATCAAACTAGCAGAGTGAGGGGAGAAGGAATTGCATACAGAGGGACCAGTGCTTTTCTGTTTTTTGACATTTTAAACATTCTCAACAACCCAGAATTACCCTTTGATCATTTATTTTTCTGTCTAGCTCTTCCCTTGGAACATTAATTGTCTTTTCTGCTGTCCATGTCTCGTCTCTTTATAATGTGGTATCTTAATATTTAATGTTGAGATATGCTTTGAGAAGAATGGATCCAAGCTTAAGCTATGAAATTATCATTTGTAATTTAGTGAATCATTTGACCAAACCCCAAGACATTAAATAGCAGGCTCATATATATTATAAAAAAACCTGACCAGGGAATTTTATTGAGAAGGAAGATGAAATATTTTTTTCTTTCCTAAAAAGAACCTAAAATAGGCATAGATAAATCTCCATTTATGATAGATATATTTATGAACCTAATTATTTAAGATAGATTTAGAGAAATAAAAGGGTATTTCAGAAAGTTCATGGGAAAATGGAATTAAAAGATGTTTATTTTGCTATGAAAATATGGAAAATCATGCATAGCTTTTTTTTTATAGTACCAATTTTCCATGGACTTTTTAAGGACCTTTCATATATACTGAAATATATAACTTGTATTGTCTCAGTTTTGGAATTCTAAGACACATTCATGCTAAAATACAGATTCATCTTCTGCAGGACTGTGCCTGGAGCCAGCAATTGAACCTGAATTCTCAATGTAATGAAAGTCATTAGTCACTATGAAGTTCATCACTTTATTTTCATGGCAAATAACATTCATATCAGTTATTAATTTTCTACTAAAATTATAACTGGTTCATTAAATGAAACACCACATAATACAAACTTAAAATCATTTGAAACAAAATTTAGATTTTTGAATATGTGATCATTCAAGGCTGGTGGATGGTAATTTCTCCTATGATTCTGCAGGTAGCTGATTAATTTCTCCTTGTAATTTGGCTTACAGCCTCTTTTGACCATTACCATTTAATAAGTTTCTTGTACTGTTAATCTAAAAAGTAAAAAACTGATACTTTTGTTTAATCTGCTTAAGTAATTACAGAGAAATAAGCCACATTTTGTATCACTTTGCTTAGTGCTTTCTGAATTTGTAACCTTAATGTACTGTGGATATAGGAAGGTACTTTAAACATTGAAATGGAATAAGAAATGTAAGTTTATTTTAGTGTAACAATTTTTTGTTATCTATGTATACTGCAGGATCTTCAAATAGTTTATGAATACTGAGTATTATGAAAAAATGGATTTCAGTTTTTTAACCTTATCTTTTAATTGCATTTTCCTTGAAAATTTGAAGTTCCCACACATAGTTCTCTCACTGCAGTGGCCTTTCAGACTTAGCATTTATGTCAGTGGCTCTTGACCCCTGTAACCTCCCCAGTCCTTCACACCTTCCAGTACAAGGACCTTGGGCTGCTCTTCGTTCAAGGAGTGGAGCTCGTTGTCACTTTCAGTTGATCTCCAAATTATATCTGGAACGTCAGAGTTTCATCCTACCTTTCTCCCACTTCCACTCTCTGCTGAGTTCTTTATGACCTCATTCCCTCCATTCCACCGGGCATTTCCAAAATGCTAGCCCTGCCTTTGCTTCTCTCCTTGCATTCTAAGTGGCCGATATCTTAGAGTTGTGTGTATTAAGCATGAAAATCACAAATGCCTACTTCCAGCTTAGCCTCTCCTGAGCCACTAATGTATATTCCAACATGTTTTCTGGACTTCTAAGTATATTTGCGATTTAAAGGTCCTTCATTGTATGTCTTCTCAATTTCATAATCTTTATCCCACTTAAAGTCAGTCAGAATAGAAACACTGAGGTCTCCATTTTTCCTCTCCTCTCTCATAATTTTATTCAGTCACCAAAATTTGTTCATTCTTTTTCTGAATAGATCAAGTTTATTTCCCTTTTCTTTTTTTAATACCCTACAGCATTGCCTGATTAAGGACTCACAGTCTCTCATCTGGAAAACTGGAACAGGTTTCCAGAGAAGTCTCCTGTTTACCCTTTCATTTTGTGAGTCATCTTCCCAGTCTAGTTTTTTGTTTGTTTGTTTTAAGATTTACTTATTTATTTGAAAGGCAGAGTTACAAAGAGGAAAAAAAAAATAGAGAGAGAGGAGAAAGAGAGAGGGAAAGAGAGACACACATGGAGAGAGATCTTTCATCCACTGGTTCCCTTTCCAAATGACCATAATGGCTGGAGCTAGCCCATTCTGAAGCCAGGAGCCAGGAGCCAGGAGCCAGGAGCCTCTTCCTTGGTCTCCCTTGAGGAATCAGGGGCCCAAGTATTGGGCCATCTTCCACTGCCTTCTCAGGCATATCAGCAAGGAGCTGTATGGGAAGTGGAGCAGCCAGGTCTTGAATCAGCATCCTTATGGTATGCTGGCACCACAGGCGGCTTACCCTGCTGTGCCACAGTGCCTCCTCCTCCTCCCTGCCACCCGCCTGGCTTGGTTCTTTTTGTGCTTATCTTTGCTGTGCTCTGTGCTGCTCAGAGTCTGAGCAAAACTGTGCTTGTGACATTAAAGTCCACTGACTATAAATTTGAGTGTACTTTTCCCTCTTTCCATCTCAGTTTTCCAACTCCTAAAGTCTGCATTCCAGTCATCTCAAAATACCTTCCATCCCTTACATAAATTACATACTTTTTGTTAGGCAGTGTTTAGTGAATTTTTTTCCTTTTTCTGAAATGTCCCTCCTTCATCATCACTCCTTGCAAAAAAAAAAAAAATGTTACCTGCTTGTCAAATCCTACTCATATTCTGCCTTTTCAAAAAGCTTTACTCAGTGCTTCTAGGCAGAAATAAAATCTCTTTTGTCCATGTCCTTGGAATATTCTTTTTGCCCCATTTTAAAAAAAATAAATATTTTTTCCTTCACTTTTGCTCCTTTACTCTTCCTGTATTTTTTTGTACTTCTTACTGTACATTTTTTGGAGAATGTCAGATTCCACCCAGCACCCTAAATGTTTACCGAGCATGAACAGAGCATGTACTGTGTGCCAGGCATTCTATTGATGACTGGAAAAGACCTATGAACAAAATAAGAATCCCTGCCCAGAAAAAAAGGCATACAACAAGTAATTCCGGTTATAAATAAGTTAATGATATAGTATGATAGACCACAATGAATATCCTGGGAATAAGGAAAAGTCAAAAGTCAAAGCAAGTCAAAGGCAACCCTGAGTTCTGGGGTGGTATTAAGGGGCAAGATTAGAGTTGAAATGAAATGGATAGGGCAGACTGTACCTGGAGAAAATCTGAGCAAAGGCATGAGGGAGGTAAGGGGATTTCCATGTGGTGACCTGAAAGTTGAGCTTTTAAATAAAAAAGACAGTGGAAGACCCTTGCTCCACAAATGGGAGAAAGGAGAGGAAGCCGGAAGGGGAGCAGAGCTCACGCCATTTCAGGGCTTACAGGTTGCTGGGGACTGTAGTTATTGCCTTGGGTTAGATGGAGAGATGCTTGAGGGATTTGAGCAGAGGGGTAACAGATAGCGCCTGACTTAAGTTTTGCAAAGCACCTTCTGGCTGCTCAGTGGAGAACAGACGGCCGGGCAACAAAGAGCAGAGCATCAATCCATGCTGGAAACAATGCAGAATGGAGGTTGGGTGACAGCAGTAGATATGTCCGAGGCAAGCAGATTCTGGTTCTGTTGTGATGTAACAAGCAGCAGACAGTGTTGGTATTTTGGATGTGGGGTGTGAATGACAGGAAGGATTCAAAGGAAGCTTCATCCTAACTCCTTTGATTATGCTGGTAACTCTGGGTTTGCTCTGCGCTGTACACCTTAGTTCCTGATGAGAGTTTTGAAAGTCCTAGGGGTTCAGGGTTAGAATAAGTCATGACGATCTATGCTGGGATCAGCCAAGTGTAGCTGACTGATTAGATTCTGTGACAGTCTATATCTGTTTGCAGTCTCTCTTTGGAGGGGCTCGTGCTGAGGAAAGCAGGAATGAGGAAAACTGTGCAGGGCACAGTAACAGCGCTGGATACTAGGAAGAGTGGGTTATAAATAAAAACTGAAAGGACTGTGTTTCCTGTATGAGATCGCAGTGCTCATCAGCAACTGAGACGGACAAAATAGGGCACCAGGGAAATACCACTGCAGAAATATTTGTGGGGACTCAGGATGGGGTGAAAGGCTGTGCTTCACAAATGGGGTGAGGATTATTGCATAGATTTACCACTGTTCATGTGAACTCGTTTTGATACCTCTGCAGATTAATGAGGCCTGGATATGTTTGTGTTACATGATAGCAAAGCCATGGTGTTCTCTGCCTTGCTGGACTGTGGAATAGGAGGAAAAAGTCTCTGCTATCATGACACATGGTCTAACACGTTTGCTGAACTGGATACATAAGGCGGTTGGAAATGCCTTCTTAGGCTGAGATCTGAGATTGCAGGTGCTTTCTTTGTCAGTGTTTGGAAAACTCTCTTAACAATTTTGAGTCAGAGGGGAAGATGGATAGAAAACCAAGTTATTTTCATAAGATAAGTAGTCTTTCAAACAGATTTAACTATTTTTTAATCAGAAAAGGATTTTTTAAAAATTCTGGTTTTATAAAAAATTTCAAATAAATGGTAACAGAATATGCCCTGACCTTTGTACATCTTAAATAGCATATTCCAGTATAATGTGACAAAGTTATGAACAGGAGGTTAATAACGAATGAAAGATTTTTACTTAAATTTCCACACATCACTGAAAACTTATGGGGTCCTTTAAAAATTCTTGGCTATATATACAGTGATCAAAATAAGAGGGAATACAGGGAGCAGAATATATCAATAAGGCAACCAAATAAATATGGATGATGAAGAAAAACGCATATGGAAATGACACTTAAGTTTCTAAATTTGACAGAATGATAATTAATAAAGAGGGCCAATCTGAGGAAGTCAGAAAGACTGAGCAGGAGGAGGCTTGTTCTTTTCAGATCCGGACTTGGATTTCACGTTCTCTGAAGGTCTCCTTTGGCCTGTCTCAGCAGGTCTCCATCTTATTTTCTAGTGGCTGTAGTCTGGCGC
This sequence comes from Oryctolagus cuniculus, assembly GCF_964237555.1. Classification (NCBI taxonomy): domain Eukaryota; kingdom Metazoa; phylum Chordata; class Mammalia; order Lagomorpha; family Leporidae; genus Oryctolagus; species Oryctolagus cuniculus. The sequence continues at coordinate 9,879,639 of NC_091437.1, forward strand.
CTGATGTGTGTTTAATTGTTGGTATTTCTGTCTCTTTCACTAAATGCAAAGCTTTATAAGGATAGATGCATTTTACTCATCATTGTGTCCTGGCAACCAAACAGAATGCTTGCTGCTGCACAGTAGTCACAAGTATCAGTCGAATAATTGAATTCTACATGGAAGGAAGGGTGGGAAGAATATGTTTCATAAAATAATGGTCCTCCATATTGATAGCAGATCTATAGCAAAGGTAGTCCCCAAAGGTAATTTGTTAGGATGCTGTTAAGCCTCACTGTCTCAGGAATAATCACCAACAATTTTGGCATAACCTGAGCATTTCTGATGCATGTTAGTGAAGAAACCATACTTATTTGTAGCACTCTGAGTATGGCAGATAGTCACACAGAGAAATAACGTGGCTCAGGTGAATAACCCTGATGTTAGAGTCCTGGTGACACAAAGGATTTTGTAGTATAGATATTAATGTAGGAAGAAATTGCATTTAAAATTAATAATTGGTAAATTATTATACAAGTCAAATTCCCAAACACTCCCCTAAATTTCTGGATAAATGAGTTGGCAAAAATTGCTCCTGTGGAAGCTGTTATTGTTCCCACATGTTCTGGTCGTTCTGGGTGTGGGGCTGCACATGGCAGGGGACATGTTCAGGTGTCCCGCCCACCCTGAGCACTGTAGTTACTCACTGAGAGAGCCTGTGAATTTCCCTGTCTGTATCGGGGGAAGTGAGAAGTGTCTTTGCAGTGAGCCGTCCAATGAAGTCTTCTTCCTTTCTTCTGTGGCTAGCATCTGTAGCACTCTAAGAAGTCAAGAATGCACGTGGCTCAGACATGAGCCTCTACATAGTGTCTTCTCCCATTGCGACAGCACCTCTACCCCTCCACTTTGGAGTTGCATTTCTTCTCTGTGGTTCAAGAGAAGCAAATATCATAGACTGGCGTTCAGGTAGTTTGAAAACTCATGTGGGTTAAATCTAGGTTCCTGCTCACTAGTGTACGATGTTGTGTTGGCTTTATTTACTAATGGCTTCCCTTTACATCTCAAGAGTGTCTGGGAGGAGGTTACTCCTTAGTCCTAACAGGGAGTTTTCCCTCAAAAGACTTCTCCAGTTCAAGAAATCTGTAAAAAAATCAATTTGTATATAATCTTAAGCAGTCCTCAGAATGTATACACATAGGACCCAGAAATGTCAGTACAAGTCATCAACAGTTATTTTTCAAAACTTTTAAAAGCAAGTTTCTAGATACTCATGAATTACAAGTTTCCTCTGACTACCCCCAGGTACCAGAATTGGCAGAAGCCAGGACTTACTGGGAACATACTGGGACAAACATAATGTAGGCCTCGAAGTCTCCTGACAGTCTTAGGGATGGTTCTTTAGGAACTCTGAATTTGTGAATGTAATCATGACAAGAAACATCTCTCTGATGAAATGTAAAGGAAATGTTGAAGTAGTTTATGAAGTTTCAATTTGCATTTCTGCAAGCAGAGCAAACCCTACAGTGCCTTGTGTTTCATCATACGACATTAGTTGTTAACCTCCCTGGCTGTATAAGACCAAAAGCAGGGCTGAGGAGTGAGGAGGGTATGTAGCATGTGTGTTACTGGGGAGGCAGTTTCCTCCAGCAGACACTGACCACGTGTTCTCAGCCACAGTCCTCATCATGTGTTAGAAGCCAATTCTGCAGAAATGTGGTTAGCTTATTTTATTTCCCCTGTTAATTTTTTACTACATACAACAAAAATGTTCCTTTGTCATTCTTTCCCATTACCTATGTTAAATGTTAGTTCACTTGTGCCTGCCTCAGGAAAAGAACCTGTGTAGGTACCTGGCTTTCTAAAGATTCACATGTTTTACTAAAGGCACATGTTGCCTGTGCATATTTTCACACCATAAATTAAGCAGATTTTATCTTTCATCAAAATTTTCTTTCTCCATTGTTGTAAGTAGGGCACTGGCAGAAATAATTTCATGAGTCTCTTTTTCTTGTTTTTAGCTGGAACAAATATAGGAAGTAAGCTTCAAAGGAACAGAAATCATGCCCCTTTTATTCAGCATTGATGCTTCATGTCCATTGCAGGGCCTTTTCCATGATTGGTACTCCATTAAAATTTATTCGATGAATGAAGTATCTGGTGTTCTAAAAATCTAAGTCACAGGTATATCCCTTGAGAATTATTTTTTTATTCTTAAAAAAACTACTGTTTTCTAAATAAGAATAGTAATTCCTTAAATCATCTCACAAAAGTTGCTTTCTGTCACACTATGGGAAATGAAGATCAAGATCACATGTGGATGAGTGTATTGAATGGTTGTGAGTTCAGTTGTTAGCAAATGTGGTTCAAATTCTTTATTCAACTAATTGTTAACATTCCATGAACCTTGACCGTCATTCAATAGAGAGATTTACATTCAAGTTCGAGAAGCTTGTGACGCAAGTATTTACTATGCGTACTGGCACAGTGCATAATTAATTGTTCTTTGGCAGGAGTGGGAGAGGAACAAATTAACTGATGTTCTTGTTAACATAATAAAATTTAACTTTCGGCTATGGCTCCAAGATGCAGTAGATACTTCATGTGCTTGTATACACACACACACACACACACACAGTATATTGAAGTGAAAACTTCCCATGTAAGTGAGCAGATTAGTTCTTCGACCTTTGGCCCACCCAGGGACCAAGATCCATATCAGCTGAATTAAAGCATAAAGGGAATAAAACAGAAGATTTGTGAATTATTGTTTTTGTTCTATTCCTTTAGAAAAAGGAGATGATGGTAGTGCTGCATCAATAGGAAAATTGAGAAATCTAAGATGTACCTGCTGGACTAGGGTACCAGCAAGGCAGAGAAAAAACTGAGGACTGTTTCAAATACAATCACACTCCCAGGGGCAAAGAATGCTACTGTCTTATGCAGCAAAGATAAGCCCCACACAACAGACAGAACTAGTGGAGCCATTTGTAATTCTGCCCAAGAGAACACCCCCAGAGAATTTGGACATTCCTGGAGAAAGCTTTATGTGATATGGGTTACTGGAAAATCTAGACACTGATGGTAAAAGGGCTACTGAAGAATATGCATTTGTAAATGTGTAGGATCGCAGCCCTGGGATGAAGATTTTTTTCTGTGGAAAGTTCACAAAAGCTCTGATGAGATAGTCAACAACTGCACACCTGTTATTTACAGGGACTCCCTGCCAGATGATTCCTACACCCACCATTTATGACTTCTCTGGGTCCCATCCCGTGTTTCCTTCCTGGATTCACTCCTGGAGAAGTCTGAAGCTGCAGTTGACAGAGGGAGAGGCATGCTAAGGAGAGAAGCAAGATGTCCTTCCCTGTTCATTTCTCCTCCATTGCTTACCTAGGGCTGGATAATTTTAATTGTGGAAACAGGACAGTTTTTGGATTTTTAAAGTGACTGTGGGATATTTCCTAGTTTAAATGAGAACAGAAAAATTATGGGTCTTAATAAAGAAATAATTTCCTCATGATAAAAGAGATAATTTTTTTCTTTACTGAATAAATTTGAGATGGACAATTGAGACAAAAGAAGTTGTATTTTAACTACAAACACAAAACCATGCTAGGTCGATTTTTCTGTTATACTAGTTTAAATGAGAGAGGAGAATTTATGGAAATGGATTTTTACTAGAAGTCAGTGTCAGGAGATGTAGATGTGTGTCACAGAGGTAGATTACCAAGGCTTGGAAAGCTCTCAAATTGCCCGTTTGAGTCTGCTTCATACTCCATTCTCTGCAGATTGGCTTTCTCTGATTTTACACATGGCAGCTGATGGAAGATCTATGAGTTGTTTCTGTTTGGGCACTGAAGAAATTAGCTGGTGGTTCTAGGACCCATACCATATTTCTGAGATGTAGAGAATCTTTGGGGCTTATCTGGACCTGAGCCTGGCCACTTGTTGGTTCAACCTTATGCAATTTCAACATGACCAACCATTGTGGGTGAGCGAGATTCTCTAAAATTAGGGTCATTTGATGGCCAGAAATTCCATGTTTGCTTACTGTAAAGATATATGTTCAGGAGTCTGCAGGAAGAATTATGGGGGCTCAGGTATTAGCACTTTGCCTGGGGTGTAAGATGTGTTGGGTCTTGTGGATTCAAATGTTAAAAAAAAATCAGTGGTTTTGTGTATGTGTATATGTAGATGTATATATATACATATGTAAATACTTAGTTTTGCATAGTATTCTCTGCTAATTAAACCTCTAAATAAGATTTCCTGGGAAATGTGCTTGTTTTATATTTCAGATAATGTCTGGAATTTCTGAAAAAGGAAAACATACTGACCAGCAATTATTTGAGAAAATTCATAAAAATTTACATGGGTTGTTGCATAGTCATGTTAATTTTACCACCTTGCCACATCTCATGAATATACTGTTCTCCTAATTTTGAGTGTTTTGAATTGAGAAGAGGTTGTCTTGGGAGTTTGGCAGTGCCAGCATGTCTAGGATTCTCATGGAAGAGAATTGGAACGGAGAGAGCTTCAAAAGGAGAGAGACAGGTCAAGACATTAGTGAGAGTCCTCCCAGGTCTTCAGCTGACTACTTAGGAAAATATCTTATAACACAGAAGCAGACAGAACATTAACCCGAGTACAAACATGACCAGGCACTGCTGATCTCCCAGCCTGATGGGCAATGGGGTTCAGCATTCAGAGGGGATTCACTGTTTCACTGGAAAACAAAACTAACTCTTAACTAAGGCAGCCTTGGTCTCTCCTAATAAAACTTAGAAGAAATCCTTACAAAGGTCAATTATTTTGATTGTACTTGGTTCTTAGAATAGAAATTATGGATCATTCCTGAAATAAAAGATTATCTACTCCAAAGAAGAGAAAATTCACAACCTTGCTACCTCCTGACTTCTGTTATTTCAGGGTTAGAAAATCTCTATGAGTAAACTCAAACAGAGAGCATCTCCTGCAATTGCCCTTTTTTTCAAAAGAACAGCCACCAAAACTTTATCCTTGTTTCGGGTGCTTCTTCCACTGTGGCATCCCTCATGGCCTCAGTAAAGTGTTGCTGTTAGATTCCATCTTAAAAATGGTTAGTCAGTGAATGGCAGTTGGTTCTTTCCCCCTTCTTATTGGAAATCCCTAGCATTTAAACTTCTCTGACCTTCTACATACCCTTTCCACTGTCATCTCAGTTTTTCTGATGTTTATAGCTGTCTTAGTGTGGGCCATTGCTTTTTCCTTGCAGTGGGTTAGCACCATCTCCCAGGGTTCTTGTGAGATCATTAAATTCTGTGTCACAGGACAGTGCAAAACTTCCCCTCATGCAGTTTGATGCTGCACTTTGCTGGCTTCAGCTCCCTTACAGTTTGACCCTGTGCCCACTTCCCTGCCCCTGCTGGAGCACGTTCATGAGCTCCATCCACAGAGCAGGCCCAGCATGTCCTTGGCTAGGTTATGTTGCGATTTGACCCCAATAACCCACAGCAGTGAAGACTGGGTAGACTCCGAGATGGATACATGCTCTTTAAATACTCTGCCCTGTCTATATGCAAGGCAGATGACAGCTTAACTCCAAGGGAGGCAAGAAGGAGCTGTGTGGAGAAAGAAAGTTGGATCCGAGGGGTCAATGTTCTGGAGTATTTCAACACGGATGTCTTCATTTCCAAGCCTGCTGGTCCCACCTTGGGTGGCAAACCAGCTGTGCTGTTGCTGAGAGCCAGGTTTTCTCGAGTCTTCTGCTTTCCTTATAAATTCCATGTTGGGCCTGACCTGAAGCAATTTCTGCCTTCTGGCTTCAGTAGATGTAAATCTCTTGATATGCTTCCAAGGAAGTCCTCTGACTTTTATACTTGGCCTTAGATTTGAGTTTAATCTCCTTCAGAAATTGTTTGAATTTCAACAGTGCATCAGTAGTAGCCAGCAGTGGTTGTCTTACTATGCAGTTACTGTAATTTTCTAAGGCTTTCAAATACCTAAAGCACTTCACCTGATGGTGTTTTCTCATACTCTGATTTTTGTGTCAGTTTACTGTAGGTTGAAGTTATTCATTTCACTAAATGTATCATGCCAGGAATGGTCATCAGCTACCATCAGCAAAGGAATCTTAATCAACTTTCCAAAATTCCATTTTACAATTTGTTGCTGGGTCCACCCCTCTGTGGTTGGACACGCTGGGAAACAACCTGAGATGGAGATGGATGTTAGGCGGATATTAGGGAACACTCTCAAGTATTACACCTGCAAGGGAGTAAGGGGATCATGGTTGGACTGAGGGAGGAGTTGAGCTCTAGCTCAGATGCAACAGACTTCAGCGGAATCTCAGATGCTCTGCACCTGCTGCCATCGTTCATCATTGTCCCACCCTGAGGTATGAGAATCCAGCCTTTGAGTTCCTTTGTTGATCAGTAGCTGGAGGCAAGCTGTTCCTTGGGAATGTGTTGTTGCAACTCAGCTTCTTAGACTTGAGGATAATGCCTTGAGAGGGACTCAGCTGGCAGCCACTCAGCAGAGCCACTTAGCAAGTAGCTGCAGAAATGAGAGTTTTGGGCTTGAATTTGGAGTCTGCTCAGGGCAGCACAGGGACCCTACTAACGTGTACATATTAATAGAGTTTATGGCCAATTTGACCAGATATATTTTTTATTCCTCACAAAGAACAAATGAAGCATGAGCTCTTTGAGTAATATGCCTCAAAAGAACCTTAAAAATCACATGATGTTCAACTCTACTGGCTTTGAGATGGAGAATCAGAGGTGCAGGTGAGTCAAGAGCTTTCTCAGGGGTGCAGTAGCTACTGATGCTGAGTCTGGCATGCAGGTCCTCTGCTGGCATCAGTGTTCTTTCATTTTTTAGAATCTGTCAAGTGCTGGCTTGGAGCTATAATATTATAAATTGCCTCTCACATTTGCAAGTTTTAGACTCTAGTCCCCAGTGCAACATGCTGTAGGTCTCAACTCCATCTTCATGGTTTTCTTACAAAGACACTTTGTTCTTCCTCATCTTCTAGAGGCATGGTTGCTTTCTGTAGGACAGAATATTAAATAGATTAAGGTTTTAAGCTCCAGCAGGAGATGGGTAGTTAAAGTCTTCTACATCCATGTGTTCTGCATCTGAGGATTCAGCCCACCATAGATCTAAAGTACTCAGAACAAAAATTTGCATCTGTATAGAAGGTAGGTAGGCTTAAATTTTTCCTGTCCTTACTGCCAAAACAAAGCAACTAACAACTGTTTATGCAACAGTTACATTGTATTAGGTGTCATAAATAATCTAGAGGGGCTTAAAGAGTACAGGAGGATGTGCATGGGTTCTAGGCAAATACTATGCCTTTTTATATAAAGGATCGGAGCATGTGCACGTTTTGTTATCTGAGAGTAGGATCCTGGAACCAGCCACAAGGACAGTGGAGGATGACAGTGTATTTGTAACACATTTGGTTGTCGTGGTTCAACTACAGTAGTCACAAATCAACAGCAAATGGCCCCGGTTATGTTCTGGGGAAACTGATTATTTCTTGAACTTTCTCAAAGTTGGGCATTTATCAAACTCCAGTTAAGGATTGCGCTTCCCATGGGACTATACATGTTTTCACTCTATGGCAGTTTTTTTAAAAATATTTATTTATTTTATTTGAAAAGCAGAGTTGCTGTGAGAGATAGAGGGAGGAAGAGACAGAGAGATATAGAGAGATCTTTCATCTTTTGGTTCACTCCCCGAATGGCCACATTGGCCAGGGCTGGTCCAGGCTGAAGCTAGGAGCTTCATCCAGGTATCACACATGGGTACAGGGGTTTCAGAACTTGGGCCATCTTCTGCTGCTTTTCCCAGATCATAGCAGAGAGTTGGGACTCCAACTAGCAACGACATGGGATGCTGGCACTGCAGGCAGCAGTCCAACCCGCTGCATCATAGCACTGGTCCCTCTATGGCTACTTTGAAACTATTTGCTCACAGCAGAGAGGTTCTCCTCACATGTTGTAAAAGGCTTCAGGTCTTTGGTCTCATTGTCTGTTATTCTCCTACTCGTTTCTTCTTTTTAGAAAGAAAGCATTCCCTCTGAAAGGTAATTTCTAATTAGGGATGAAATTTATTCCAGAAACAGATTGTTTTCAATTTGGTGGCAAGGTCCAGTCACTCTTTACTGTGTATCCATAGTGTACTAGGGATCACGCTCTATGCAAGGATATGAAAATATTCAAGATCTTACCTTCTCCACAGGATCTTGGTCTGATCAGAAAAAGTAAAGATCTAGAGAAATACTTACACTGTTAAGTGGTAGGTGTTACAAGGGTATGTACAGGGGCTGCTGACTCACAGGGAAGCCGAGGAATAATTTTGCAGTCACTGAGGCGTTGGGCAAAGGCTATGGTGATGTTTCCAGAAGGCTGCAGTTCTCAGGAGTTAGGAGGCCCTCTCATTCTCATCAGCACCTGAGCAGGAGTGATGATAATGCTGGCCAGCAAATACTGCAGCCTGTGAAGTAGAAAGAGATATGGAAGGTGAACTGCTGTGCCGTGCTGTGGGATTCAGGGAGCAGAGGGTTGAGATAAGCTTTTGGTGGTGAGGACAAAGAAGTCGAGTGAATAAATAAGACCATCTGTTTTAGATGGCAAGCCACGGGAGCTGTGGGAATGGTCAGCGTGGGGTGAGACGTCTGGGATGAAGGAACCACTTGCCCATGTTACTGCTTTGCTGGGGACCCTTTTAGCTTAATTTGACACTTTCCTGAAACATATGTTATGTAACATTATCTAAATCACCTTTGGATCTTGGAAAGAATGTTAATGTCTTATAAAAATAATGATGACTATTGTGTATTAAATAAACATTTCTACAGACTGCTTTTAATAAAGATGGTGTTTCAGTTTGCCCATCAAATGAACATTGAAAATATTCTGCTATTATACTATTTACATGTGTGTTTGGGTTAGTATCAAATGTTAACTCTATAAGTATTCACAAAAGGTGACATTTTGTATTTTTAAATAATATAGTATTTTTATCTCATCACAAAGTAAACTGTGTTGAGTTACGTTTGCCTTTGTCAGAGAGATGATTTACTCTTCTGGAGAGAAGGGGAGCAAGGAAAAGGGAGAGGGGAGAGAGAGGCAGGAGAGATAACTGCTCTTTCACCTTGTGCCTGCTCCCAGCTTTCACACTTGCCTTAATTCTTTGCCTTTCCTCAATTAATATGTATTTTTGAAAAATTCTAAAGAACACTGGAACACCTTTTCCTAGACTTCCAAGTTGTTAAAGTTTCAGATAATCACTTTAATGTATGCATGCAGCTCTGTTGTCTCTCCCTCTTCCCCCTCCTCCATACCTTTCTCCTTCTCCCCTCTCCCCCTCCATCTCTGCCCCTGCCCTCACTCCCTTTGTTCTCCTGCCCTCCCTCCAGTTTTTTCTGTCCTTAAGGGCTCACTGATCTTTTTAGAGATTAAATGTGACATTACTGTCAGTTATTTTTTGTGCTTTAGAGAGTTACAGACAGTATGCACATACCCTCATACATGCAAATACATCCACACACCCATCCTGTTTTCTGCATCATTTGGAAGCTGCCATCCGTTGTGATACTTTACTCCACTTCAGCATGAACCACTAAAAATAAGGTTGTTTTCCTAATACAACTGTGATACCAGCTATGAAAATTAACCTTAAGCAAATACTATTTAGTGCACAATACATAGTTAAATTAACACAAACAGCATTTTTATATTGGGTCTCTTAAACTTGATCTTTAGCCAATCCCTTTGACGTTTTCTTTTCTTTTTTTAAGAAGCTGGGCAAGCTGCCACACAGAAGGTCTCATGTTCTGGATTTGTCTAGTTGTTTCCTTATGATGAACTTTAAGCATTCTTTGTCAAAGATGCTACATCACACTGGTTGTGTATTTTCAGTACCTCATGCCAGAAGCACCGGATCCCAAACCAGTAAGGGGTGCTGAGTCTGTTGCTTAGTTAAGATGGGGACCACTGTGTTTGTCAATTTGAAGTTAACAAATGGTCTCTGGCTAACACTTTGTCACTCTTGAGATTTCTGTCCCTCTCAACAATTTCTTGCAACATGCTCAGCATCCATTAATGATCCTTCTGCAGGTATCTTTTGGCACTAAGAGTTTCAAGATGATTTCTCTTGTACTTTCCAGTTACTGAAATTCCTCTCTAAACAAAACTTTCCCTGTTTTTTTCATTGCTCTCTGTTTCTAGATTTTGTTAACATTAAAGATTTAAGGTTTTTTTTTTTTAAAAATTGTTTTGTCCATTTTTATCATTGTTATTTTGGGTGCTCCAAAAAGTTCCAGAATTGGCTCTGTGGGTCCTTGCTATGCTGACTCTTGTGTTGCAGTCATGTGACCCCGTCAATCTTTGAGTGCCTGCTGGAGTCGGACACACAGTTCTTCACAGTCTCCTGTATACTTTGCCTTGTCAGACCCGAGTCAGGTTTTCCTCAAGAATTTTCATTTCTTTCTGTTGGGGAATATATTTGGAAAACAAATTCTGGGTGCTAGGTGTGCTCAGTAGTATGAAGATGTAATTGTTTCTAGGCCTCTGCTGTGTATCAAGCAGGAAAATATACCTATGCTCCCCAGTTGAGGCCAACACCATCTAGCCAGAGAGATGGACTGTGGTGCTAATGAGCTCCTTCTATGGTATTCCAGAAGGTGGATAGGCTGCAGATTCCATGAAAAGTATATAGCGTATATGATGGTACTTGCAAATTTCAACATGGACTCTTCCTCAGATTCTGTAATTCCATACTTGTAATCCTGCTTTTTTCCACAGGGAAAACTTGGGTTTTTGAAAGATCAAGATATTAACTTATTTTCCTTATCTTACACATAAAATAGTTTTAAAATTGTAATACTAATATTAATACCTATAACAAACCTGCCAAGTGATTTTTTGTCACTCTGCTCTTAGAATGCTCTCTACAAAAGATATATTTAGTTTTACTTTGCATAGTTCTATTACCAATTTGGTGACATGAAATTCATTTCTACTTGTATGTGTTTATATTGAATTTTAGGGTATTTTTCATTTTCCTGATTTACTTATATAAAATACTTACATGACTGAAAACTCAAAATTATAGAAATAGAAACATCTCAGAAGTATCCTCACTACTGCCCCTGTCTGTCCCCACCTGTCTTCATGCCTCTGTGTGAACGCCCTATCACCTGAGTACACTGCTCCTGTAGGGAAGAGCAGCTGTACTCCTGCTTTTCTTCATCTTATATAATGTCCTTTTTTGTCCTTAACACTGCCTACCACTACATGGCAGTTGTGTGTGTTTCATTAACTGTCGCTTCAACTAGAATGCAAGTTCCATGAGGATACTCTGTTTAATTTGCTATTTCTCAGGCATTTCTGCTAGTCCTTTCTGTGTAGGAACATAATACACTTGTATTAGTTGCATGAATAACATTTTTAGTTATAACAATGGGAACCACCCTTTATAGGTTATTCCAAAACTGATTTTTCCCTAGATACCTTCTGGAAATCATTTCCCATATATTCCCCGCTCATTTATAAAGTTGTTTTAAAAAGATTACATATGTTTATGGGTCTAATACATATATACATTGTATAGCATTCAAATCAGCATACACACGTGTATCTATTCAAACTTTTATCATTTGTAGTGAAGCATTTAAGGTTTTCCTCTAGATTTTTTTGAAGTACATAGTGCATTGTCATGATCAATAGTCACTTACTGTGCAGTAGGCCAGAACTGTAACATAGAGCCAGCTTTTTCTCTGTCCTTCCCTACACTCTGGACTCCCCAGCTTCTGGTATGCACTGTTCCACTCTCAGCTTCTATGAGATCTCTTTTCTAGATTCCACCTTTTAGTATTTGTCTTCACGTTCCTGTATATTTCACTTAACATAATGAACGCTGGTTCATTCCATATTGTCATAAATGAAATATGTCATCCTTTTTGTGGTTAAACAGTATTTGATTCTGTATATATATTCCATATTTTCTTGATGCATTCATCAGTTGATGGAAAATTCGATTCCTTTTCTTGGCTGTTGTGGATAGTGCTGCAGTAAACATGGGAATGCAGATGTCTCTTTGACAGACTTCTCTCATTTCCCTCGAATATATGCCCCGTGGTGGGATCCTGTGGTGGTCTGTTTGTAATTTTGGAGGAACTGCCATACTGTTTTCCACAATGAGTGTACTAATGTGCATTCTGAGCAACAGTATGTAAGGATCCCCTTACTCCACATCTTCAACGGTGCTGCCGTTATTTTGCCCTTTTGAGAAGAGTCATGGTTACTGGCGTAGGTGATCGCTCACTGTGGTTTTAGTTGTTCATCTCCTGATTTTCCTGATTATTAGTGATGTTGAGCACCTTTTCAAATCCCAGTTGGGTCTGTATGTCTTTAGTAGCTGCTACATTTGTTTCAGAAAACATTCTACATGTTGGGAAAACAGCTCTATTCTGTGAATTCAAATTGACTTTTAATTTTCTTCTCAAGCACTTTGAAAAGCACCAATTTGTTTTCATATTTGAGTGCTCAAAATGATTCACACATTCTTTTTATGTACTGAATAATCAGAAATTATCTTTTTTATTTGTCAACAATGAGGGATTAACCAAGTCAATAAGTTAATGAAATATCACTTGAGGAATGAAAAATAACACAAATGAAGGCAAGGAAATGAGTGGTAGTGGTTAGGGAACTGTAAGTACTTCATTCAGGACGGGTGAAGTGGGAGGAAGTGTAGGTGGGATGTGAATATGGAGATCAAGATGTAGGGAGGTTTTTTTTTTGTTGTTATTTGATGGTATACTGAGGATTTTAAGCAAGCTAATAGTAGATAATGTGCTTTGGTAAGGAATGAAGTAAAGGATCTCAAGACAATGCTAGAAACAGTTGGAAGTGTGCAGGGACTGATTTTTGATAGTGCTAATTGGTGCAGTTGGGTAGAGGCACACGTATTGGTTTGGGAGATAATGGGTACAAATGATAGTAAGGGGACAGTGTATTAGGTGACTATCATTAAATTCCCATGGGAGCAACTTTAAAAATATAAATTAAATAGGATGACATCTAGCAAAATAATAGAGTAAGCAATACACATAAAAACCTTTCCTGCTGCAAACACTGAAACTCTGGCTTTGATGTAACAAGTACGGAAGTAAACTTGAAAGAAGAAATCAAGTCCTATGTTAAAAAAATTGTGCATGATGGTTATCATTTTGAACTGAGCTGTAAACCACAATGAACCAACCTAAACTGAGATGGAGTCACTCATGCTAATCAAACTGAAAGTTTAAATAAACAGATGGAGCCCCAAACAGACCAGTTTTTTTTTTTGGAAACTGGAGATTACAGTCGACCTGATTCAGTGTAATGTGCAGTGTGGAGGTCAACAGAAGACCCAGAATAGCCAGAACAATCCTAATGAAAAATAAATCAATAAAAACAAAGACATTATTCTAGAGGCATCACAATACCTCACGTCAAAGCATACTACAAAGATATAATAATTAAAACTCTGTGGTACTGGCATAAAAACTGATACATGGATCAGTAGAATAGAACAGAGAGCCCAGAAATTAAACCACATACCTACAGCTAGCAGGCTTTTGACAAAAATGCGCAGATGATACCTTGGAGAAAAAATAATCTCTTTAATAAATGGTGCTGCCAAAAATTAAGTTAGAGCCCTAATCTCACCATACACAAAAATCAGCTCAAGATGGATCAAAGACCTAAATTTAAGACCTAAAATGGAGCCAGATCTGGGGTGTAACAGGTTGCCGCCTGCAGTGCCGGCATCCTATATGTGTGTTGATTCAAGTCCCCGCTGCTCCACACTTCCCATTTAGCTCTCTGCTGTAGCATAGGAAAGCAGAAGATGGCCCAAGTCCTTGGACCCCTGCACCCGCATGGGAGACTGAAGAAGCTCCTGACTCCTGGGTTCGGATAGGCACAGCTCCGGCCATTGCAGTCATCTGGGGAGTGAACCAGCAGATGGAAGGCTCATTCTCTCTTCCTCTCTTCCTCTGTCTCCCTCTCCCTTTCTTTCCCCCTCTCCCTTTTTCTGTGTGTAACTCTTTCAAATAAATAAATAAATTTAAAAAAAAGAGAGACCTGAAACTATGAATAAAATTTTAGGGGAAACATTTCAAGATGTTGGTGCAGGTGATGAGTTCTTGGATAAGAACACCAAAGCATTTCACTTCAACAGGTTTCCTATGAGAAATGGTGACTTGATCAGCATAGCCCTGACTGTTAATGAACAACTTAATACATTATCCCTCTTAATAGTTTTTTTTTTTGTCTGTTCTACTTAATATGACTGGTTTAATTCTGTAATTAATACACAGTTAATCTTAAGTGTTGAAATTTAACTGAAATGTGATCCCTGTTAAACATAAGAGTGGGAATAACAGAGGGAAGAGATGTATAATTTGGGACATGCTCAAGCTGACTTGCCCCAAATGGTAGAGTTAGAAACATACCAGGGGACTCCAATTCAATCCCATCAAGGTGGCATGTACCAATGCCATCTCACTAGTCCAAGTGATCAATTTCAGTTCACAATTGATCATAATGAAAGTTCTAAGAGTCAAAGGGAGCACATAAACAAGTCTAGTACCTGCTAATACTAACCGATAGAATAAATAAATGGGAGAGTGATCCAACATGGGAAGTGAGATACTCAGCAGACTCATAGAATGGCAGATGTCCTAAACAGCACTCTGGCCTCAGAATCAGCCCTAAAAGCATTCCAATCTGGCTGAAAAGCCCATGAGAGTATTTCAGGCATGGAAAGCCAAGACACTCTGGCAAAAAAAAAAAAAAAAAAAAAAAAACTAAATGAAAGATCTCTGTGAGTGAGATCCCAGTGGAAAGAACAGGTCTTCAAAGAAGGAGGTACCTTTCTTTTCTCTGAAGGGAGGAGAGAACCTCCACTTTGACTATGACCTTGTCTGAACAAGATAAGAGTTGGAGAACTCAAGGGGCTTCCATAGCCTTGGAAACTCATGACTGGTGCATAGGGAGATTACTGATGCCATAAACAGGAGTGTCAATTTGTAAAGTCAATAACAGGAGTCACTGTGCACTTACTCCTCATATAGGATCTCTGTCCTTAATGTGCTGTACATTGAGACTTAATGCTATAACGAGTACTCAAACAGTATATTTCACTTTGTGTTTCTATGGGGGTGCAAACTGTTGAAATCTTTACTTAATGTATACTAAACTGATCTTCTGTAAAAAAAAAAAAAGAAAGAAAAAGAAAAAAAGAAGAAGAAATAAGAAATTATCAATTCCCAACTTGACTCTCACTGGGATTAAACATGACAATAGGTCTGATCTGATTTCACCATCATTTAAAAAATCATCTATTATTTTTCACTTTATGTTTCTGTGTGGGAGCAAACTGTTGAAATCTTTACTTAATGTATGCTAAACTGATCTTCTGTATATAAAGAGAATCGAAAATGAATCTTGATGTGAATGGAAGGGGAGAGGGAGTGGGAAAGGAGAGGGTTGTGGGTGGGAGGGACGGTATGGGGGGGAAGCCATTGTAATCCATAAGCCGTACTTTGGAAATTTATATTCATTAAATAAAAGTTAAAAAAATAATAAAAAAAAGAACACCAAAGCACAGGCAACCAAAGCGAAACTAGGTAAATGGGATTATATTAAACTCAGAAGCTTCTGTACACCAAATGAAGCAATCGATACATCGAAAAGATGAAAACAGTTGGGAAAATACTTGCAACTTATCTCTCCAACAAAGTATGTATGTTTGGAATGTATTAGCAGTTCAGAAACCTTAACAACAAAAAACAAATCCAGTTAAGAAATGGACAAAGGGCCTCAACAGACAGTTCTCACAAGAAGAAATACAAATGATCAACAAAATTGAAAAAATGTTCAACATTGCTAGCCATCAGGGAAGTTCAACTCAAAACCACAATAAAAAATTCCAAAAACAGTAAATTAAAAGTATGTTATTGTAAAAATTAAAACGAAGGAAGGAGGAGAGAGGGTGGGATAGGAAGTAGCATTATTCTGTTAAAGCTGTATATATGAAATACATGAAATTCATTACCTTTATATAAATAATAATAATAAACTCGCAATGAGATACCACCTCACCCCTGTCAGAATTGCTGTTATCCAAAAGACAAAGGAGCAGATGCTGGAAATTATGTGGAGAAAGGGGAACTCTTAACACAATATTGGTGGGAATATAGATTAGTGAATCCATGGTGGAAAACAATATGGAGATTTTTTTTAGAAACTAGAAGTAGATCTGCCATGTGATCCCATGTGTAGTACCGGAAAGACTTGAACACATTGTTTCAAAAGATCCATGTTTACATCAGTACTGTTCACATATCCAGGATATGGAATCAACCAAGGTGTCCATCATCAGATGAATGGATAAATGAAATGTGGTACATACATACAATGGAATATTATTCTGCTATAAAAAATGAAGTGATCTCATTTAAATCAAAGTAGTTACAGTTGGGAGAAATCATGTTGGATCAAATTAGCTGGACACAGACCAGTATTACATGTTTTCCAATATTTGTGGGAATCTAAATTAAAAACATAAAACCAGAAAATAGAAATGCCTGTATATATCAGTTTTACTTCAAATAGAGTATTTTGCCAAACATTGTTTTAAAAATTGTTCAACAAATTAAGAATGACATGCTGCTATATTTATGATGATCTGTGACTATTTAAAACTTTTATTATGTATGAAATTGACATCTTTGTATTTATAATTGTTTACTGCCCTTGTCTGTATTCTTGCTGAACTTGGTCTTTTTACTTAACTCACTTTTTAGTGGAGCATTTAGCTTTTGGCTATATTGTAAATTAAAAATTTATTATCTCAAAGTAAATGAAAATAAATGTAAAAAAAATGATTCAATAGGAGAGAGAAAGACCCTCACAGAAAATGTAACCTGATGCTAATCCTTGAACTTTTGTTCAGTTTCGCTACCCCCCAACTCACAGAACCCATTTGTCTACTGTTCACCAGTATGTGCTCTCATTATGATTTGATAGAGTGGAGGCTGTCTTGATTCATGAATCCTGAATAAAAAGCTGGTTAAATCTACAACTACATGTGTTACAGTTCAGTCTTTTAATACACATGAGTCCTTTCTGGGTTACTCACAGAGGTTTAGATTTTTAAACTGTCTGTCCAACTTCACAATCATTATTCACATTCTTAAATGCTACTTCAGAGCCATTGTCCCTAGCTAAGATTAAGCTCATACCAGTGTGTCCAGGGGAACTGCGGCACTTATTGTTGACTTGGCTTGTTCCAACTTAGAGCAGCTGAGATTTTCAAAAGAAACCTGGGACAGAAGAGGTACTGAGCAGAGGCATCTCAGAATGTGTGTTGTTTAACTTGTCCTGTTTTTGACAGAAGTCATAAATTGATGATATTGTTTCTTTCATTTAGCTCATGGTTTTAGACATTCAAGTCAAAGATCAGCCAGCCCTATTGGTTTGGCCTCTGATGAGGACTGCAGCTGACTGAACATTTGTGGGGGAAGGATTACATTGTATCAGGAAGCAGAATGGCTGGGCCTGACTCCAGCTTTTAACCAGTGCTCTCCAAAAGCCATGCCCCTAATGATCTGCAGAACTCACACTAAGCCGATCTCCCAAACAACATCATTGATCCACCTCTTAGAACCATTAACTTAGGACTTCAGGGTTTAATGTCCAGCATAAGTTAGGGTTGCAAATCATGTTCAACCTGTAGCAATCCTCAGGCTCTTGGCTCTCTGCTGCTTACCTAAGGACAAGAAGTTTATTGTTTTCAAACCTCATGAGTTTTTGACTTGCCTCTGTTGTTTGATTTAATGAATGAAATTATTCCATACATTGGTTTCACTGGTATACAGCATGCTACCGGTTAACATGGTTCTTAAGACTATTCTTTGATATTTCCTCAGTATGCTATTATTCTTGAAGTGCTATTATGTCTGAAAAATAGTTACACCAGGGAAAATAGACTCTTTTTTTAAATGATGCTACAGGAACAATCGTCTCCTTCCTTCATATAAGGACTTTTTAAAGAATTAATGACCAGCTGAGTTGATGACCTTGAAGATTTAGAACCATCAATTTGCCCATGTACTCATTAATCCTTCCAAAATGTCCAAGACTAAATTAGTTAGCATTCAAGTAAAAGCAGAAATAGTGAGATCCAATAGGATGTTGGCAAGATGTCAGCGATAATATTTAGAGTGAAAATTATGAGAAAATACCGAATATGTGTGATGAATTGGCATATAAAAATAACTGAAAGCAAGCAATTACTGGTGTAAAAGAAGAGGAGAACAAAAAATAGCAGAGGTTGTTCAAGGAAATAATGATAGTTCTTTCAGAGAAGCTTTTAAAATTGCTCCCATAAAATGATTGTGGTGGAAATTTCTGCTGGGCTTAAATCCTGCTGCTGTGGTTTGTGTAGGGTTTGTCCCTCCAAGGCTATGTGTGGAGGTTTGATCCCCAGTGTTACGGTCTGGAAGAGGAGGAACACCTATAAGAGCCCTGGAGGCCTCTTGAAGGGGTTTCTTTTGGTCTGGCAGGACTGCTGAGGGCTCAAAGGACTGAGTTGGTTTCTAGGAGAATAAGTGAATGAAAAAGAACCATCTGGCCTCTGCCAGTCCCTTGCTTCCTCTCTCACCCATATGATGACCCTGCAAAAGGCCCTTACTTAAACCTAACCAAAGGATGCCACCTGATACTGTATTTTCAACCTCCAAACCTGGGGGATAAATAAACCTCTCTTCTTTATAAATATAGTAAACAACTTCAAGTATTATGCTGTAGCAACACAAAACAACTGCAAAGCTTTTTTCATGGTATATATAATTGAATAATGAGCTTCAAAACCCAATGTTATCTGAGATAAAAGCTTCCTATGAACTATGAGTAATAAAGAATAAGATTCTGGGGAAAGCATGCTTCATGATGTAGAATAAAACTGTACTGTAGTGGAGTTAGTATTTTGTGAAACTTGAAAAAGTAAATTGTTTAGCTCATTTAGCTTATGGTTGGCCTGTCATTAAGAATATGGAGGCTGGTGCCGTGGCTCAATAGGCTAATCCTCCGCCTTGCGGCGCCGGCACACCAGGTTCTAGTCCCGGTCGGGGCGCCGGATTCTGTCCCGGTTGCCCCTCTTCCAGGCCAGCTCTATGCTGTGGCCCGGGAATGCAGTGGAGGATGGCCCAGGTGCTTGGGCCCTGCACCCCACGGGAGACCAGGAGAAACACCTGGCTCCTGGCTTCGGATCAGCACGATGCGCCGGCCGCAGTGCGACGGCCGCGGCGGCCATTGGAGGGTGAACCAACGGCAAAGGAAGACCTTTCTCTCTGACTCTCTCTCTCACTGTCCACTCTGCCTGTCAAAAAAAAAAAAAGTATATATATATATATATGGAAATAATCTGGTAGCATCTGTAAAAACTGGGGTATTTTAAAGGACACTGTTGGAAAGCTGATTAGACACCTATTTGAATTGGAGTGTTAGAAAATTGGGTCTAGACTGTAAAAGGGGCCAGAAAGTCAGTTACGTGTATAGATTGAATATAGTCACAGAACTGTACTGAATAACTCCTTAGCACTTAAGCAAATGATTACCAGCAGAGAATAATCATTTGAAATTCACTCCATGTGAACTCTGGAATGAAGTTCTGAGGCAGACCATAAATCTTGTGTGTCTGCGTAACATAAGCAGGGGGCTTTTTTATTTGTTTTTTTGGCATCATCTTGCTTGTTCTTAAATTACAAAACCATAGAATCAGAGTTGGAAAGAAGTCTAGAGACGTCAACTAAATCACTTCTCTGCATCACCTCACCTACCTTTTGTGTAAACATTTCCAGGAACAAAACATTTTACAAACCCCCAAGGAGACTGTTAAATCATTCCAAGGTTTACAGGCCCTAACAGCTAGGAGTTCTCTTCCAGACACACATTGTATTCACCCTGTTTCCTCTGTGCTGCACCTTCTCCTCTCCCAATCCATCCAGATTGCTAGTTTTTGGGTCCTATATTCTTTATTTAAATTAATCTGTTTTCTTTCTGTTACATCTCTATTGAAGGTTTTATTTTTATTTTTAACGTCTCAGTTCCACATTTGTTTCCCTTATGTTTAGTCTCATATCTTTTATATTTTCTCCTGAGTCCACAGTAAGTTTATTTCAGGTTGAAAGCAAATGAACAAAATGTTATAAATTAAGCTGGGAGGAAAATGAGGTATTGGAAAGTGTGAATATCTGAAGGGCTATTTTCACCAATTGCAGGATTTAAAGACATTCTTGTAAGCTTAGGAAAACCTCCGTAGGGATAGCTGCCAACCTTTCTTTTAGGTTTACTTACCCAGGCAAAATTGTTGGGAATACTTGCTGGCCAACGTCCTATTAGCATACATAAAGCTCTCTGTTGGAACACTTACAAAATCAATTAGAGTTCAGAATAGTTTTTTAAAAGCATGGTTAAGGGATTCATTTAATGAATTGAGTTTCAGGATATTTTTATTCCTTTAGGGGCTGCCTATAAATATTATTAGTGGCATGTTAAGGACATGGGAAATTGTGCACCTAAATAGGCATTTGTGTAGGCGTATATTTTCCATTTAGCATATACCATGTGAGTTTGGAGGTTGTAACACACCTCAAGTCCTAATTTCATAAATTCCACATTATTTTCTAAAGAATAATCTTTACTTTTTAAAACTCTAGGATCCCTATTTAAATCAACTTACAAATAAATACAATGATTCTCCTTTTGTGGGTTAAATTCTTGATTTATTTTTGTTGATGATTCTTTAAAGAATCCTGCTGAGTTTTCACCAGCAAGGCAGTTCCTTGATTTGCTTAGCATAACAGGATATTTTTGCGCTAAGGGAGAAACATAGTTATTCTAAAAGTTTTGGCTCCTGATAGCCATAGGATTATATTCTGAAAGAGGAATCATGCATAATCATCAAATTTGTGAATAAAAATAACAGCATTTTTGAGTTATAATTTTTTATTAATAGAATTTCTGTGGCCTACTTGTGTTTACAAAGAGTTACTCTCTACTGGATGTATTCAGGAAGCATAAGAATGTTGCCATAGAACTATTGCAGAGGGACAGATTACTGTTGTGGGTGACCCAGGAGCGAATGGTGAATGCATTGAAAGTTTGAAATCAGAGCTCAAACCTATTGGACAAGAGTTAGGAAAGATATTGATAAATTAAGAGGCTAGTTGAAGAATTCTTTATAGCTAAAGAAGTAAATGTACCATTTATTGAGAGTGTTATTAGGTTAACTATAATAGCAGAATAAAAATCACCCCCCTTTTTTTTGCTAAAAGTGTGCATATGAGTATGTGTATGTATATAGTTATGGCCTACAAAGTGATGAATTATAATAAACATCCGATGTTTATAAATAGTGCTGTTGTTACATTAAAGGACAGACTTTTGTGCCGCAACCCTGTAAGGTCTATAGCAATGATGAAATCTCAAATCCCTTTTGTTCCTGCTTCAGTCCTCAAAACCTGTTGTCTTGGTGAAGAGTTGGCCAGCTTCTTCTGTAAAGACAAGATAGTAAATATTTCAGGCTTTGTGCAGCTACTCAAGTCTGTTATCACAGCACAAAAGCAGTCACAGACAGCACATGCGGACTTGAGTAAGTTCACGCACAAGTAGAATTAAATGATGTTTACTTTGATACAAAGGTGTTTTGAAGTATGTGCATAGTTTTTTCATAACATGCATTTTTTCAATGATAATTTTGAAGACTTCTTTCTCTACAGAAAAATGAACATGTGGAATTTTGCCCATGAACCATAGTGTCAACTCTACAAGTTTTCTGATTCAGGATTCCTACTCATATATAAGACATTTTTTTTCTTAGGGGTACTTAAATCATTTAAAATTCTGCTTTAAGAATGTTTTTAAAGACGTTGTCCAGACCTTTTCAATTTATGCCCAGCCCAAAAGAACCATATTACTGTAAAATTTCTTTGAATGCCAGATAGTGTCACACTGGGAGAACAGGGTACTTCTCTTCTGTACATGCTAGAATTGCTTCTAGATACAAGCTTACCATTTGTGGCAGGAAGAAGGGATTGAGAGAGGTTATAGTTGAGAAAAAGTAAGTTGATGTCTTGATTTATTCTACCTAAAACCAGAGACAGATAGACTAAGATTATCAGAGTTATGCATCAAAGCCCCCTGAGGAACCCTGCCTTTACCTTGACTTTTGTGTCAGTGATCTTAGCACTGGCTCTCCATCACTATGTTGCATGTGAATGGGGAAAGGGAGCCCCTGGGTGAAACTTATACATAGAAAGCCAAGGCTATACAACTCTTCATGTTAACAAAGAAAACTGGGGAAAACAGCCCTGGTGAGAAATGCAAGCCCTCCTTTGGTTCTGAGGGGCTATAAAAGTTATTCTTAACACTTGATTTCTCAGTTCACATTGAACAGAGAAGCATGAGTCAATAACACTATATTCAGAATTGCATATGTTTGTCGTGAAGCTATGGCCTTGACAAAAGAAATTAACCAGCTTGAATTAGTTGAGAACCATGCATGAGGTACCACTGAACTTCTGTTAAACAGTTCATCAATCGAGATGTTGGCAAAAGACTTTCTAATAGTACTCTATGATGAAACAATTCTTTAAGCATTGTGTTGAGAAAAGAAACAAAAAGCCCAAGAATATCAGTTTCTGTACCTATTTTGGTAGAAGCAGATGCTAACCACACAGATTTCTTGTAGAGCTTGTTTCCAGATGGTATCCAGGATGTTTTGTTCCTATAATTTTTAGATCAGGAATACTCAGGAAACTTAGGTGTCATCTCCACCCAAGCAAAAAAAAAATTCTTATAAATTCACAAAAGAATCCTTTGGCTATAGAAATTAATTCTTTTTTTTAAGTGGATGTTAAGGTGTTAAGTGAAAGTTTTTGTTGGGGTGTTCAGAATTTTAGCATATGAGGGTACTTCAAAAAGTTTCTGGGAAAATGGAATTGAAAGGTAAATTTCTTTTTTTTTAAGGTTTATTTATTTATTTGAAAGTCAGAGTTACACAGATAGAGGAGAAACGGGATTGGGCGAGGGGTGGTCTTCAATCTGCTGGTTCACTCCCCAAATGGCTGCAACGGCCAGAGCTGTGCCAATCTGAAGCTGGGAGCCAGGAGCTTCTTATGGGTCTCTCATGTAGGTGCAGGGTCCCAAGGATTTGGGCCATCTTCTACTGCTTTCCCAGGCCATCCAGGAAGCTGGATCAGAAGTGGAGCAGCTGGGTCTAGAACCGGCGCCCATAGGGAATGCCGGTGCTTCAGGCTAGGGCGTTAACCCGCTGTGCCACAGCACCGGCACCAAAAGGTAAATTTCATGGTGAGTGTTTGGCATACCAGATAAGTTGCTGTTTGGAACACACGCATCCCATGTCAGAGTAGGTGGGTTTGAGTCTCTGCTCCATGTATTAGAATCCAGCTTCCTGCTAATATGTATACCCTGGGAGGCAGTGGATGATGGGTTCATGTGTGTGGATTCCTGCTGCCCATGTGGGATTACTGGATGAATTTCTAGGCTCCTAGTTTTAGCCTGGCCCAACTCTGTCTGTGTCATTTGGTAAGTGAACCAGCAGATGGGAGATCTTTGTATATCTGTCTATTTCTGTATCTCTGTGTCTTTCTAAATTAAAAAGTTAAAAATAAATACCAATTTTAAAATGGTAAGTTTGTTTTGGTACCAGAAATTTTAAATCTATGCATAAGTTTTTCATTAACAAGTTCATAGAATATATATTATGAAAAAACTTTATGTGGATTTCAAAAACTTTGGTATGTAACTATCCTTACCTTTTAATTCAATTTTCCATGAACTTTTTGAAGTTCTTACTTACAGTTATAGGTGTTTGCTTTCTCCCATATAAGATTATCTAATTTTAAATATTTATTAACATTTTGTTCTTTGACATTCCGCATACTTTAATTGAAGAAATGATAGTGATGCTTTTGAAGGAATTAGAAAATTATAGTTTATGTAAAGCTTAAAATTTTCTGAAATTGGAATTAATTTAGACATACTAAAATTCAAAAGGTCAGTGAAGGTAAGAATTTTCACAGAAGTGTTCTTAAAGGAGGTAGATCTTTATCAGAAAGTTTTAAAATTAATATTTATTTATTTGAAAGGCAAAGAGAGAGGGAGAGAGAACTTCTGTATGCTGGCTCACTTTCCAAATGGCCACAATGGCTAGGACATAGCCAGACTAAACTTCATCAGAATTTTGATAGAATCTAGTAAAATGATTGAAAATTCTTGTCAAGGGATTCGAATGAAGTATCAGAGACAATGGTTTACATGATGGCAGTGGTTAAAACATTATGGAAGGCAAGAATAGGAGAACAGAGACAAATACTTACCTACGATAAAACCAAAACCATTGGTGGAATGTTGCAGAATTAAAATACATACCATGTACCAGGATCTCCAGTGCTGGTGATTGTGTGGTGGACTAGAGGGATGCTATTTCTTTTCTCATGCAACTTCCATTCAAGTTGGGTGCACTACCGAAAAAAGTAAGCAAATAATAATTGAAGAAAATTTATGGTGAGTAATAGGTACAACAACTAGTTGATGCAGCAGTGAATATTTGAGGCGGAAGTAGATTCCACCTGCAACAGGTAGGGGCATTTAGAGAGAACATCTGTCAGAGTTGTCTTTGAATCCAAGACCTAAAGGATGAAAAGGAGCCAGATAGGTAAGCAGAAGGGAAAGAACTGGTAACACAAAAAGAGTGTGATGGGGTCCTGAAAGCTATCAGAAGGTGAGAGGCTGGAATAAAGCAAGGAAGTCATGGAAAAGATGAGTCAGACAGGTAGGCAGGGTTCAAGTTATGTTGGACATTGATGATCAGAATTTGGATTTTGTTTGAAATTCAATTAAGGGAAATTCTCTTGAGAATTTTAATTTTAAGAATATAACCAAATGTAACTCATGTTTTTTAAAAAATGACTCTGGTTTTAAAAAAATTAAATTGGGGGGTAATCTTTGTCATTACCACCGTCCTCTTCAAACTACCATCTGTACAGTACTTACTGTTTGTTATGCAGTAGTTTATACTCTTTACAAATGAGGTAGGTACTATTATTATCTATCAATTTAAAGATGAAAGTAGTCAGGTCCTAGGAGGTCAAGTACTTTGCCAAGTTTACACAGTTAATAAATGACAGAGGTAAATGTTGTACCAAAGCATTCTGTGATCATCACTGTGCTATCCTGTAAGCAAAACTCAGGAAATAACAGAGGCTTATTGTAGTCTCCAAAACATATGTGCTAATATCTTTGACTTGAGAGTACGTAGCACTTGGTAGTAGATTAGAGTTACATTTTTAAGTGGAGTGGTATGGCAATAGGTAGAGTGAAATCAAGAATGGTGCCTAAATTTCTTAAGCCAGAAAAAAATCCTCCAAAAGAGAAAAAGGAGCTTTGAATCATGAATGTCATAAAACACAATATTTTGAATAATGATAGAATATGCTTGTTTAAGAAGAATGAAATTGAATGTTCTAGAAACAATGACTCAGAATTGATTAATTAAGATGAATAATAATCAGAATTACTAATTTGAATAAT
This sequence comes from Oryctolagus cuniculus, assembly GCF_964237555.1. NCBI lineage: Eukaryota > Metazoa > Chordata > Mammalia > Lagomorpha > Leporidae > Oryctolagus > Oryctolagus cuniculus. Next base: position 9,905,276 of record NC_091437.1, read on the forward strand.
AGTGCCCTGGTACTGTTGTGAGATCCAGTGAGATGAAATATGTGTATTGTAAACCACAATAGATAGTAGGTAGGGAAGGTATAATTACAGGGGAAATTTTGGAGAACGAAATGGTATCTTTGGCATGAAACTCCACATTCAGAAGGAAGGAGATGAGTCAAAGATTAGATTAGTCATTAACACATTCTTTTCTCCTTTGGCAGATCCGAGAGTCAAATGTCTTTTAGGCGTCAGCTTTGATGATTCCTGGTGAAAATTTGAGGGGCTTACATCTTGGAAAGAGTAGCATGGCCATGAGGCACAGTTTGAAAGAAAAATCTCTATGCACTAATGAAAAAAATGTGTATTCTGCAGCTGTGGGATGATATGTAGATATCAATCAGGTCCTTTGGTCCATAGTGTACACTAGCTTTTTTTTCTTTGTTGATTTTTTTTCTCTAGTTCATCTGTCCATTGATGAAAGTGAGGTGTTGAAATTTGTCAAGTCAACAACAGGAGTCATTGTGCACTTACTCCTCATGTAGGATCTCTGTCCTTAATGTGCTGTACATTTTGGTTTAATGCTATAACTAGTACTCAATCAGTACTTTACACTTTGTGTTTCTGTGTGTGTGCAAACTGTTGAAATCTTTACTTAATATATACTAAATTGATCTTCTGTATATAAGAATAATTGAAAATGAATCTTGATATGAATGGCATGGGAGAGGGAGTGGGAGATGGGAGGATTGTGGGTGGGAGGGAAATTATGGGGGGGAAATGCCACTGTAATCCATAAGCTGTACTTTGGAAATTTATATTTGTTAAATAAAAATCTAAAAAAAGTGAGGTGTTGAAATCCTCCATTATTATTGTATTGATGTCTGTGTCTCTCTTTAGATCCATTATCATTTGTTTTAAATAGCCTGATGTCCTAGCATTGGTTGGATATACATTAATTAGAACATTTAAGTAATATGTGTACATATCATATGTACACACATAACAAATACTTAATGTATATTGCATATACATTATGTTAACTGTGGTCACATCTATCTTTTGAATTCATCCCTTTTATCATTATATAATGCCCTTCTTTGTTTCCTTTATGAGTTTTTGTGTTAAAATTTATTTCATCTGATATTAGGATGGCTACACCTGCTCTTTTTTGCTTTTCATTAGCATGGAATGTATTTTTCCATCCCTTTACTTTCAGTCTGCATATATCTTTGTTGGTGAGGTATGCTGCTTGTAGGCAGCAAATCCCACAACTGCAGAATACACATTATTTTCATCAGTGCATGGAGCTTTCCATAGAACACATGTTATGCCATAAAGCAAGTCTCAACAAATTCAAAAATGAATGAAATGTATCTTTTTTGACTACAATAGAATGAAGCTGGAAATTAACAACTTAAAAAATTCTGGAAAATATGCAAACACATGGATACTGAACAACATATTCCAGAATGAATAGCAGGTCTAGAAAAAATCAAAAGGAAAATAAAGATTCCTAGAAATGAAGGAACGTAACAATACAGCATGTCAAAACTTATGGGATGCAGCAAAACCAGTGTTAAGATGGAAGTTTATAGCAATCATTGCCTACATCAATAAATTGGAAAGGCATCACATAAATGATCTAACAGTGCATCTGCAGGATCTAGGAAAACAAGAACAAACCAAACCCATAATTAGTAGGAGGAAAAATGTTTAAACTTAGAGAGTAAACATAACTAACAAAAAAATGACACAGAAGATCAGTAAAGTGAAGTTATTTGAAAAAAATAAAGTTGATACACCATTGGCCTAACTAACAAAAAAGGAAACATACCTAAATTAATAAAATCAGAGATGAAAAAGGATATGTGACAGTGGATACCACAGAAATATGAAGACTCAACAGGAATTACTGTTTGCTAACAAACTGGAAGGTCCAGTCTTTGTAGCCATTTGGGGAGTGAACCAGTAGATGGAAGACCTCTCTCTCTCTCTCTGACTTTCCCTCTCTGTCTGTAACTCTGCCTCTCAAATAAATAAGTAAATTTTTTTGAAAAATCAACTTCAGAGATGGATTAATGATCTATATCTGTGACTTGATACTATGAAATTACTAGAGGAAAACATTGGGGGAAACTCTACAAGACATTGGCATAGACATCAACATCTTGCAAAAGACCCCAGAAGCACATGCAATCAAAGCAAAAAAAGACAGAATGAAATTGCATCAAACAAAGAACCCTTCTATACTGGAAAGAAAACATTCAATAAAGTGGAGAGGCAGCTGACAGAATGGGGGAAAATACTTGCAAGATATTAAGCTGATGAAAAGTTAATATCCAAAATCTTTAAAGAGCTCAAGATACTCAACAATAACAAAACAAACAATGGAGTTAAGAAATAGGCAAACGCGATTAACAGGTATTTTTCAAAGGATGGAATTCAAATGGCCAACAGGTACATGAAGAGGTACTCTAGCCATTAGGGAAATGCAAATAGAAACCACAATGAGGTTTTGCCTCACCCAAGTTAAAATGGCTATCATCCCCAAATCAAAAAGAAAATGCTGCTGAAGATGTGGGGGGAAAAGATGCCCCAATCCACTGTTAGTGAGAATGTAAACCAGTACAATCCCCCCTTTTCCTTTCCTTTTCATATTTTTTACAGAGATCAATTTTTTGGTTAATTTTTATCCTCATAAAATTAACCTTACACCAAGTAGAGAGTTCACCAATTATTATGCAGAAAAAAGGAACAAAAGCAAACAGACAAACCAACAACAACAACAAAAATATTGTTCTTTGATAGTCAAGGCAAGGGCTATGTTCAAAATCAATGTATATCAAAGTGTCAGTTTTGCTCCTATGGATTAAATTTTAGGTACTGTATTAGTTACCAAAGATCAGAGAGGCCATATGGTATTTTTTTGTTGTTGTTATTAGCTTATTTCACTAAGTTAAATGGGTTCTGATTGCATCCATTTACTTGAAAATGAAAGGATTTCATTTTTTTTTACTGCTATGTAGTATTCCATAGTGCACATATTCCATAATTTCTTTATCTCATCTTCAGTTGATGGACATCTGGGCTGATTTCATATCTCAGCTATTGTAAATTGAGCTGAGATGAACATGGGGGTACAGATCACTCTTTTATATGCTGATTTCATTTCCTTTGGATAAATTCCCAGGAGTGGGATGGCTGGATCATACAGTAGATCTATATTCAGCTTTCTAAGATATTTCCATATTGTCTTACACATTAGTTGTACCAGTTTACATTCCCACCTAAGTGGATGAAGCTACCATTCTCTCCACATAGTCACCAATATTTGTTTGTTGATTTCTGTATGAGGGCCATTCTAACAGAGGTGAGGTGAAACCTCATTGTGGTTTTGATTTACATTTCCCTGATAGCTGCTGATCCTGAGCATTTTTTCATGTGTCTGTTGTCCATTTGAATTTCCTCTCTTGAAAAATGTCTGTTCAGGTCCTTTGCCCATTTCTTGACTAGGTTTTTTTGTGGTTGTTTACTTCTTTGAGATTTTTTTAGATTCTGTAATTTAATCCTTTGTCAGTTTCAGTTTGCAAATATTTTCTCCCATTCTGCCAGTTGCCTCTTCATTTTGCTGCAGAAGCTTCTCAGTTTGATGTAATCTCATTTGTTAATTTTGGCTTTGATTGCCTATGCTTCTGGGGTCTTTTCAGAGAAGTCTTTCCCTATGCTAATGTCTTGTAGGGTTTCCCCCAATGTTCTCCAGTAATTTGATGGCATCACATCATAGGTATCCAATCCATTTTGAGTGGATTTTGTGTTAGGTGTAAGGTAGGGGTCTTGTTTCATGCTTCTGAATGCAGAAATCCAGTTTTCCCAGCCCCATTTGTTGAAGAGACTGTCTTAGCTACAGGAGTTGATATTTGCTCCTTTGTCGAAGATAAGTTGGTTGTAGATGTATGGATTAATTTCTTGGGTTTCTGTTCTGTTCTGTTGGTCTACATGTCTGTTTTTGTGCCAGTACCATGCTGTTTTGATTATAACTGCCATGTAGTATGTCTTGAGGTCTGGTATTCTGATGCCTCCAGCTTTGATTTTATTGTTTAAGATTGCTTTAGCTGTTTGGGATCTCTTGTGTTTCCATATGTATTTTAGCAACATTTTTTCTATATCTGAGAATAATGTTGATATTCTTTGGGGATCACATTAAATCTATAAATTGCATTTGGTAGTACGGACATTTTGAAGATGTTTATTCTTGTAATCCATGAACATGGAAAATTTTTCCACTTTTTTATGTCTTCTATTTCTTTCTTTAATATTTTGTCATTTTCATCGTAGAGATCTTTGATGTCCTTGGTTAAGTTTATTCCAAAGTGTTTAAATTTTTTGTAGCAATTGTGAATGGGATTGACCTTAGAAGGTCTTTCTCAGCTATGGCATTGTCTGTGTATACAAGGCTATTGATTTTTGTGTGTTGATTTTGTATCCTGCTATTTTACCAGACTCTTCTGTTAGTTCCAGTTGTCTCTTCGTAGAGTCTTTTGTGTTCCCCATGTATATAGAATCATGTCATCAGCAAAGTGGGATAGTTTGACATCTTCCTTCCCTGTTTGTATCCCTTTGATTTCTTTTTCTTTCCTGATGGCTCTGGCTATAACTTCCAAGACTATATTAAATAACAGTGGTGAGCATGGGAATTCTTACCTGGTTCCAGATCATAATGGGAATACCTCCAAATTTTCCCCATTCATTAGGATGCTGGCTGTGGGTTTGTTATAAATTGCTTTGGTTATGTTGAGGAATGTTCCTTCTGTACCAGGTTTGCTTAAGGTTTTCATCATAAAAGGGTGTTGAGTTTTGTCAAAAGCTTTCTCTGCATCTATTGAGGTAATCATGTGGTTTTTGGTCTTAAGTTTGCTAATGTGATTTATCACATTTATTGATTTTTAGATGTTGAACCATCCCTGCATACCAGGGTTAAATCCCACTTGTTCCAGTTGAATGATCTTTCTGATGTGTTGTTGAAATCGATTGACTAGTATTTTGTTGAAGATTTTTGCATCTGTGTTCATCAGGGATATTGGTCCATAGTTCTCTTTCTCTGTCATGTCTTTTTCTGGGTTAGGTATTAAGGTTATACAGACTTTACAGAAGGAGTTTGGGAGGATTCCCTCCTTGTCATTGTTTTGAATAGCTTGATAAAAGTTGGAATTAGTTCTTTTTTAGATGTCTGGCATAATTCAATAGTGAAGCTATCAGGACCTGGTCTTTTCTTTGTTGGAATGGTCTTTTTTATTGATTCAATGTCTGTCTTAGTTATTGGTCTGTTTAGATGTTCTGTGTCTTCATGGTTCAATTTAGGTAGATTGTTTCCAGGAATCTATCCGTTTCTTCTAGGCTTCCCAATTTGTAGGTATACAGTGTTTTGTAGTAATTCCTGATGTTTCTTTTTTATTTCTATGCTATCTGTTGTTATGTTTCCTTTTTTATCTCTGATTTGGTTGATTTGGGTCTTCTCCCTTTTTATTTTTTGGTAGGTTGGGCCAATGGTGTGTCTATTTTGTTTATTTTTTCAACAAATCAGCTCTTCATTTCATTGATCTTTTGTATTTTTTTGTTTCAATTTTGTTTATTTCTTTCTTAATTATTTCTTTCCTCCCACTAGTTAGGGGTTTAGTTTTTTTTTTTTTTCTAGGTCCTTAATATGCATTGGCAACTCATTTATTTGGTGACTTACCAGCTTCTTGCTGTAGGCACTAATTGCTATAACCCTGCCTTTTAACACTGCTTTTGCTGTATCCCATAAGTTTGATATAAAGTATTACCTTCATTTGCTTCCAGAATTTGTTTAATTTCACTTTTAATTTCTTTTATGACCCAGTGTTTGTTTAGGAGCATATTGTTCATTCTCCATGTATTTGCATATGTTCTTGAGTTTTTTGAGTTGATGGTTTTGAGCTTCAATACATTGTGATCAGAGAAGGTGCATGGTATGATTTCAATCTTTCTGAATTTGCTGAGACTTGCTTTATGGCCTATTATATGGTTTATCTTATAGAAAGTTCTGTGTGCTGGTGAGAAGAATATGTATTCTGCCACTGTGGGGTGAAAAGTTCTGTAGATATAAGTTAGGTCCAATTGGTCCATAGCATAAACTATCTCTGTTGTTTCTTTGTTGATTTTCTGTCAGGTTGATCTATCCAGTGATGAAAGCCAGGTGTTGAAATCTCCCATTTCTATTGTATTTCAGTCTATGCCTCCCGTTAAATAAGTTAATCATTCTTTTAGGTCACCAGGCACCTGGTAGTTGGGTACATATACATTTTTATTTTCAAGTCTTCTTGTAGTATTGATCTCTTAATCATTATGTTATGTCCTTCTTTGTCTCTTTTAACAATTTTTGTGTTAAGGTCTATTTTGTCTGAGATTAGGATAGCTGCACCTGCCTTTTTTTGCCATTAGTTTGGACTATCTTTTTCCATCCTTTCACTTTCAGTCTATGTGTATCTTTTTGGTGAGGTATGTTTCTTGTAGGCAGTGAATAGATGGATCTTTTTTAAAATTTTATTTATTTATTTGAAAGGCAGAGTTACAGAGAGGCATAGGCAGAGAGAGAGAGAGACAGAGAGAGAGAGAAATCTTCCATCCGCTGGTTCACTCCCCAGATGGCCTCCATGACCGGAGCTGTGCTAGTCTGAAGCCAGGTGAGAGGAACTTCTTCTGGGTCTCCCATTTGGATGCAGGGGCCCAAAAACTTGGGCCATTCTCACTGCTTTCCCATCCCATAGCAGAGAGCTGGATTGGAAGTGAAGTAGCAGGGACTCGAACCAGCACCCATATGGTGGCAGCTTTACTTGCTACACCACAGTGCTAGTCTCATTGTTTTTTAATCCACTGGGCCAGTCTGTATCTTTTAACTAAAAGTTGAGGCCAGTTATATTCAGGGTAACTATTTATAAGTAGCTACTTGGCCTTAACATTTTTCTGTGAATGTTCCTATCATTTGCTGTGGATTTATTTGGTGCTATTTCTGTCTTTGCCTTCTTTCATGATGATGGCTTTCTTTCTTGTGTAGCATGCCCTTAAGCATCTTTTATAAGGCTGGACAATTGATGACAAATTCTTTCAATTTTTGTTTGTTATGGAAGGTCTTTATTTAACCTTCATTTATAATTGAAAGCTTTGTGTGGTACAGTATTCTGGGTTGACTGTTTTTTTCTATGAAGATTTTGACTGTATGTTGCCATTGTCTTCTGGCCTATAGGGTTTCTGATGGGAAGTCAGCTGTGAGTCTAATTAGAGATCCTCTGAAAGTTATCTGGCATATCTCTTGTGCACATTCTAGAATTTTTTACTTATTCTTTACTGTGGAATGTTTGATTAATGTGTGTTGTGGTAAAGATCTTTTCTGGTTATATCTGTTAGGAGTTCTAAGCACTTCCTGTGCTTGGTCATTCCTTTCTTTTTCCAAGTTAGGGAAGTTTTTTTTGTAATTATTTCACTATGTAGGCTTTCTAGTCCCTTCTTTCCTTCCACACCTTCAGGCAATCCTAAGACTCATATGTTGGGTCTTTTGATAGTATCCCATAAATCTCAAACATTGTTTTTATGTTTTTTAATTTCTTCTTCTTTTTTCAGTCTGACTGTAAAATTTACAGAGATTTGTCTTCTAGCTCATATATTCTTTGTTCTGCCTCACCTACTCTGTTGTTAAGACTTTCCACTTTTTATTTGATCTATTGAATTTTTAATTTCTAGTATTTCATTTTGCCTTCTCTTTAATATCTCAATTTCATCAGAAAATTTTATTTCACATCATATATAGTTTTCTTTAGTTTGTGAATTTGCTTCTGATTAATGATGATTAATTTCTTGAATTCCATTTCTGGCATTTCCTTAATCTCTTCATCTTCACTTTCTAATATTGAAATGTTATAGTGTTCCTTTGGGAGGTTCATAATGTCTTCCTTATTCTTGTTTCTTGAATTTTTGTCTTTATTTTTAGACACTTGTAGAATTTTTTTTGTCTGTTGACTTTTGTCTTTGATCTGTGCCTCTGTGGCTTAGTGGGACATCTACACGTTCAGTGAATACTAAGAGGTGTGTGCTGGGTTTGGCCAGGGAGCTGTGTTTCATGCTCCAGGATAGGGTAAATATCCAGGGTAACAGCCAAGTTAGGCAGAGTAGCTCTCCTCTAGTTAACTGGATGGAGAGGAATGGTCACCTCTGTTGGTGTAACCAGCCCTTCTCCTCTCGGCTGAGGAATGCCCAGCTGTTGGTCCCTGTCGCTCCCCCTCTTCGTGGAGGAACGACACAGGACCCTGCGCTGTTCTTTCGTCTGCTCGGCCCTCCCCGGGTTTGCTGCTGGTTCTTCCCGGGTTGGCTACTGTCCCCTCCACCTCCGTGGAAGGGCAGTTCCCCCTGGCCACATTCCCCACTTCCGCAGGGGAGCGGCACACCGCCGGCCGGCTCTCTCGGGGGCTGCACAGGTGTTCCCCTTAGATGTTCCTGGTGCATGCCGTCTCTCTCCTCCTTTATAGTCCTCCTCTGCCAATCCCAACTCGGCTGCCCACACACCGAGTACGCTGCTCTCCTCCAATCAGGAGCAAGTCCTACAGTTTATTGGCTGAACTGGAGGCAGCTGTGTAGAAGCTGTTTTCTTCTCTCCCAGCGCCATATTGTGGGAGAGCAGATGCATAGAATAAGTCTTAATTCCAGTAACTTAGTCTAGTCTGGGTTGCTCCCCACAGGTCCCCAGTGTGCTGAGTGTGCATCTGCACCCACTGTATGAACTGCACATATGATCTGTGGAGTTTTTCTTGTGAGCAGGTTTCCCTCTGTAATGAGCCGCTCTAGGCAGTAGAGGTGCTTTGAGAATGTAGAGAAGCACTCTGTGGTTGCCTAGAATCTAGCCATACTCTGCTTCCTCTTAGGTAGTCACAGTGCTTTCTCAGTCTCAGCTCCCAGGGCTCTCAGGGTTCTGGAGTGCCAGTGGGGCCACTCTGCCCTGCTGGACAGTCCTGTGCAAGGTAACTGAGGTGTTTCCAGAGCTGCTGCCTGTGTGTGTTCTGGTCTGCTGGGTCAAGTCTGGTCCTCCTAACCAGATACGATGTCCGTGGGGAACGTGGGTTTTTCTCTCTGGTTGGATCTGTGGATCGTGGGCGCACAAAGTACCAACCCACCGTAGCCCTGCTCACTTCACAGTTGTGCTGGGGTGTAGAAGAGCCCCACAGGCAGCACGTCCTTTGTGTGGAGGAGGTTCTCCCTTCCCTCCCAATGCTGGGTGGGTGCAGCTGGTGTGGTGGAGGCCTTCTCCCTCGGTTTCTCCTGAATTGCTGTGATTGCCATTGCTGACTCAGTGGAAGGTGACCCCAGTAATTTCTGGGTACATGCACAGGAGCGGGGGTGGCTGCTACCTGCCTGTGTCCAACAGTGGTGCCAGCCCTCCCACCACTGGCTGCAGGTCTGTGTCATGGCAGGTAGCGGGGAAGGGAGAGAGATGCAGCTTCACCCTCACCCCTCTCTGGGCGATCTATGTGGGGCTCTAAAATGTGCCATTCACTAAACTCTCCCGCCCACTGTATCAGCAGTGCCATGGGCCCGTGGAGTCTGCTCTCATCTACTTTGCTAGGGCGAATGCTTTCCTCCCCAGATCCAAGCTGGGTGGTCTTTGGTTGCATGTCTGCTCTTCCAGAAAGGGTCGGTACCATTTCTACTGCTTTCGCAGGATCTCCCACTGTAGGTTCCCTGCAGCTTTACCCTGAGAGTGTGAATTCTCTCCTTTTTTAAGAATGTTAGTTTTGCCTGGCTTAACTCAGACCATCCTGTCGCTATTCTGCCATCTTGGTGCCTCTTCTCCTTTTTTATTGATTTAAAAAATCTATAGTTTTTGGTAGTTTACCAGAAATGATAAAAGGAGAGAATTGGGTCAGATGTGTATACCTATGAGAGCTGTGAATCCCAGGAAGGCTGGAATCTTTCATAGTGACCTGGATGTAGGTTTTAATTGCCATCTGCTTTTGTGTTGACAGGAGTTGCCTAAGTTCTTAGGTAGGGCTGAGCTTGGTGGTTTGAACATCCATTTTTCAATTAACACCCACATCTTTCAGAGTGTTCCATGTGCAGTATTTAACGTGTGTACTTAAAATTCCATTTCTTGTGTCTTGTAAATAAAATATAAATATGTGTTTCCTAGCAATGTTAAATTTAATGAAAGTTGTTTTTGGACTAATAAAAGTTAACAAAGTACCTACAGCAACATTTGATAATTGCTGTCCTGTAGCTTTACTTTGATGGTGAACAATTCTGGGTATTTATATTTGTGATGCATTGACCTACGGTGCAACATACAAGGAACATTAGAAGATGATCATGTTAAAAATAACCTCACTTCTATCTTACTCTTCATGAATTTCAAAGAGTAAAAGTGAATATGGAAGATATAAAATCAGTATATAAAATTTCCATGAATTTACCTGAAATGTGAAGCCAACAAAGTTAATTATGCAGAATTTTTTTTTTTTTTTTGAAAAGAGGAATGGTTTTAGGGTAACTTTTCTGACAGCCTTTTGAGATTTGTTACTGTTTATATTTAGGGTACACTGATTTCAAATCATAAAACACATACATTTCCAATAGCTATAAAACCAAAAATATTTGTTTTCTTTAGCACATTTGAGTGTAAACTTTTGGTGTTCTACACAGTAGCTGTAATTGTGCCCTGGGACAGAGAGCATTAATATGCCATCTCCTTTTTCATATAGGACCAGACCATACAATGTCAGGAGTTAGGGTAACTGCTTTCTTGAGGGGAACTTGAATTGTGTAAGTGAAGAAAGCAACAGACAAAGCAGGAAGGCAGCCAGGTGGATGAAATAAAATGCATGTGTTTCCATATCAGATAGTTTTGTGAGCCCTCAGTGAGGCAGGGTAGCCCCGGGAAGGGAGGAGTTTGTGGAGGAGCTAATGGACTAGGGAGGAGCGGCCTGTCCCAAGTGGCTGGCACCAGACTCACAATTCAGAGTCCTTAATGGCAGATCTGGGAAGCGGCTGAACATCTTGGCAGTGATCACAACAACAAATCCAACTACTGTGGCCCCTTAGAGACGAATGTGAGGTGGTGAGAGCGGTGATTGAGGAAGAGAGACATGCCCCCTGAGATTATCGCTACCAGGTAAAGATTTGGAAACCATAGTTACCTGGGTAAGATATGGTCAACTCTCAGGACAAAGGAAGCAAAGGAGAGTGTCCAGTTGTCAAACCAAAGCATTTCAGAGCTGCCTGGTGCCTTGGTGATCATCTCGCAGGACACAAATTAAGATTCTACTGATTACACTTGGAGTTACAATGAGCAACTTTGCTAATATCCTGAAACCCAGTTTTTATTAATTTGTAAAATATGTTCCTGTATTGTTTTGGGACTCCAATGAGATGATACATGCGGGTTATAAATCAAAGTACATAGTAGTTAGAAGAGGTTAAATTACAGAAGAGACTTTTGGAGAAAGAATTGTTAAATTTTATGGCAGACTCCATGTGCAGAGTGAAGGAGATGAGTCAGAGTTTAGTCATTAACACATTCTGTTCTCTTCTGGCCATGTGCATTTAGGAAACTCCATAAGTGAATATTATTAACATTCATTTGAACAATAAGAGGCATATTGATAAAACAATTTTCTGTGTTTGCCTTTTGTACTCTAAATCCCCAACATTCCATTGCTGGAAAAGCAGTCACCTAAGCTGACTGTTAAATGTTCTTTGTTATCAGATAGTTTGTCCTCCTTTTACCATATGATACATGCAGTGTCTGAATAAAATACTTAATTCTGTGTGAAGGCTTTCACCTTGCTCTTCAGTGTGATCCATGGATCCTCTCGTCATTCTCAGCTATGGTTTGCTTGTGAGCACCTCAGTTAGGGAGTTTATTTTTTTAGTGGAGTACTTTATAACATGATAACATCATTTTATTTTATTTTATTTTTTAGGTTTATTTTCTTTTTAAAAATTTATTTGACAGAGTTAGACAGTGAGAGAGAGACAGAGAGAAAGGTCTTCCTTTCGTTGGTTCACCCCTCGAATGGCTGCTACGGCCAGAGCTACGCCGATCCGAAGCCAGGAGCCAGGTGCTTCCTCCTGGTCTCCCATGTGGACGCAAGACCCAAGCACTTGGGCCACCCTCCACTGCCTTCCCGGGCCACAGCAGAGGGCTGGACTGGAAGAAGAGGAGCTGGGACTAGAACCGGCGCCCATATGGGTTGCCAACGCCGTAGGCAGAGGATTAACCAAGTGAACCATGGTACCGGCCCCCCCATAACGTCATTTTCTAACACATGTTGCACAAAAGTGTGGAAAAAAGAATACAGATGCTGCTTTTCTGTTATTTTTTAAAGATTTATTTTTTATTTATTTGAAAGGCAGAGCTATAGTTAGAGGAGGAAAGAGAGAGATCTTCTATTCACTGATTCATTCCCAAACGGCCCCATAGCCTGGAGCTTCTTCCGGGTTTCTCATGTGGGCACAGGGGCCTAAGAACTTAAGCCATCTGCTACTGCTTTCCCAGACCATTAGAAGGGGGCTGGATCAGAAGTAGAGCAGCTGGAACTTGAGCCTGCACCCAGGTAGGGTGCCAGCACTTAAGGCAGAGGCTTAAACTACTACGCCATAGTGCTGGCCCCACATTTCTGTTATTTTGAAAAAAGCCTTGGTTACACCTCTCTAACAGCTTACGAACCTGACCCCCAAGACAGCTGAATGTGTACACACTTGTGCCTCCATAGGAAATAGATTTTTTACTTCCAAAAAGCAAAAAAAAAAAAAAAGGAAAGAAAGGATTTCTAGTTTATTGGCTAATAATTCATCTTTGACAGTTGACACTCATTTGTGTTAAAGACTGATTGAAGACATATCAGCTGTAAATCCTAAATCCAAATCTGATTTATGCATCCCAAACCTGAGTATCCATGTATCTTATTACTAAAATAGTGCAGTATTCCTCTGGAAAAGGAGGGAACTAAAAGAGCCCATGACTGGGACTGGCATTCAGGTGAATATTCTTTTATGGCTTGAAGAGGAAGGGCGGCCTGTAAGGTACCCTTGGTAAGACAAATCCATAGATACCCATGTCCTAGACTGGGAAACAGGGTCCATGGGTTCATGAGTTGCATACAGATCTCATGCCACATTCTGCCTCTGTGGCTCTTTAATCAACGCAAGCATTTTGAGTTACTATATGTTTATGAAGGCAGAGAGGACATTAATGAAGAGTAATTTTTTCAGATAACAGCAGCTGTTACCTGAAACTCTTGAAATCTACAGAGAGACAACACCCAATCAGGGGGTTGTTTAAAACTTAGACATTAAAAAGCTTATCATTTTGATTCTTCTGGTAACCTCAGTCTGAGGATAAACCCCATACTTTGATTTTGTTTGCTGTATTTAAGGAACTGGTTTACCAATCTGTCATGAAGTATCATCTAGCAGCATGCATTTCTTTATGTTGGTAAAACACTGCTACCCTTTCTGCCTGCATTTCTTCTACTTGGTCCCATCAGACAAGCCTGCTCATTGGTTTGGTTTTGTCTGCAGTCTCACCAACATTCAAGGGATTGTCCTGTTCCTATTCACTCAGCAAGCTCATGAATGTTCCCTCTATGTAATTTCTGTGTTAGACTGAATCCGTAGATTATAATAGGTCTTGCAATGCTAGCTAAGTGCTCTAATAAAATATGAGTCATCTACCATGGGAGCAGAGAGAAGGGATTCATATTATGCAACTGTGAATTTGTAATTAAGAAAAAGTGTGGTCTGGTCAAGAAATTTTGAGGAGTTCAATACAGATAAGTTGTAAGGACTGGAGAACCAGAGATGAATTTTCTGATTTCAAATCTGAATATAAGAGTCTTATGTACCATGTGAAGCAAACTTAGCAATGCCATATCACATATCCCCTTAGCATCCTTGAAATCACCTGCAGTTAGATGGTAAGAAGATTTCTACAGTGCAGACAAGACCCCATGTTACTTCAGAAATACTTGATTTGGAGAGCCCGTATTGTGGCACAGCAGGTTACATCACCCTTTATAAGGCTGGCATTCCTTATCAAAGTGCTGGTCCAAGTCCTGGCTACTCCGCTTCTGATCCAGCTGCCCGCTGTTGCACCTGGGAGAGCAGAAGAACATGACTCACGTACTTGAGGACCTTCCACCCATGTAAGAGACCTGGATGGAATTTTTGGTTCCTGGCGTCAGCCTCATCCAGCCTGGGGTTTTATAGCCATTTGCAAAGTGAGCCACCTTTCCTGTCTGCCTCCCTGCCTTCCTCCCTCTCTTTCTTAGCCTTTCAAATAAATAGATAAATGTTAGAAGAAGAGGCAGGTGATTTTTCTGTTCTCTGCCTGAGGTCTTGATACAGGATAGGGCTACAGGACAGGGCTCACTTTCAAGCAGCACAAATTGAAAGTAAGGTTACTTATGCCTGAGTACTCTCAACAAAGGGGGTTTGGAAGCAATGACTGAAAAAACCCCCAATGCAATTCTAAAAACACAGAAAATCTGCAGTGGTTTTGAGCCCCAGTTGCCCACACTAGTCATGAACTTAATAGGACAGTCTTTACAGACTTCTTTCCCTTTCCCAGCCAACTTTTTCCACTCCATTATTTTCCTGAGATCATTTTCCAAGAATCAAATTTACCAGGATCCTCATTTCAAACTAAGATACTATAGAAAATTGGGACTGGATCCTTTAGGTGGCAGAGAGCCAATTATGAATTTTAAAGCAGGCAGAAGATGTTATCTGTTTCATACTTTAGAAAGTTCACAGTCTGAAGTGCAGGGAATGTATTATAACAGGGTGGGACTGGAGACTGGAAAAGTAGTAGATTGCTGAGTAAATCTGGAAAGCAAATGGCTGCTTCTTGGAGGCTGGCATATAAAGAAGTTATTTCCTGCTGGCGCCGTGGCTCACTTGGCTAATCCTCCACCTGCGGTGCTGGCTCCCCAGGTTCTAGTCCCGGTTGGGGCACTGGGTACTAGTCCCGGTTGCTCCTCTTCCAGTCCAACTCTCTGCTGTGGCCCGGGAGGGCAGTGGAGGATGGCCCAAGTCCTTGGTTTCCTACACCCGCATGGGAGACCAGGAGGAAACACCCGGCTCCTGGCTTCTGATCGGCACAGTGCTGGCTGTGGTGGCCATTTGGGGAATGAACGGAAAGAAGACTTTCTCTCTCTCTCTCTCTCTCACTGTCTATAACTCTCTCTGTGTCTCTCTCACTGTCTAACTCTGCCTGTCAAAAAAAAAATAAAAAAAGAAGTTATTTCCTTTCCCCTCCAGCTTTACTGCAGTGTACTTGACAGATAAGAACTGTGCGTAGCTAGGGTTGCCATGTGATGCTTTGTCGTCCGTTGTGGAATGATCACCGCAGTCAAGTTCGAGAACATATCCATCATCTCTCCATAGTTGCAACTTTTATTTTTTGTGTAAAGAAGCTGAAGATCTACTCTCAGCAAATTTCACATATATAAGAAAGCATTAATTACTGCAGTCACCATGCCATGCCTCAGCTCTCCAGAGCTTGTTCATTCTGCATGGTTGATAAATTTTAATGTTCACCAATATCTACCCTTTTCCCCTTTTCCAAATATTCTACTAATCGCTCTGCTTTTATGAGTAATTTTTAAGATTTCACATGTAAATGAGATCCTGCAGTATTTGTCTGTCTTATACTTGTTTCACTTAGCATGTTGTCCTTCAGTGTCAGCCATGTAGGGCTTCCTTCATTTTTATAAAAGTTATTTATTTGTTAAAGTCAGAATCACAAAGAGAGAGGGAGAGATGAAGAGACAGATCTTCCATCCTCTGATTCACTCCCCTAATAGCTGCAATCCCAAAGCTGAGCCAGGCCAAAGCCAGGGGCCAGGGACCAGGGCTTCATCCAATCTCCCACATGGGTGCAGGGACACAAGGTTTTGGGCCATCCTCCTCTGCTTTCCCAGTCATATTTGCAGGGATCTGAATCAGGAGTTGGGTAGCCAAGACTCGAACCAGCACCTATGTAGGATGCCAGACTGTAGTGGGTAGCTATAACTGCTGTAACACAGCACTGAACCCATCTTTCATTTTTTTAAAAAGATTTTATTTATTTAATTGAGAAGCAGAGCCACAGAGAGAGAGAGAGGTCTTCCATCCTCTGGCCCACTTCCCAGAGAGCTGCAACTGCCAGAGCTGAGCATATCTGAAGCCAGAAGCCAGAATCTTCTTCCTGGTCTCCCACGTGGGTGCAGGGTCCCAAACACTTTGGCCATCATCCACTGCTTTCCAGGCCATAGCAGAGAGCTGGATCAGAAGTGGAGCAGCCAGGAATGGCACCCATATGGGATGCTGGCACCACAGGCAGAGGCTTAGCCTCTTGCACCACAGTGCTACCCCCCTTCATTTTCAAAAGGATGAATTATCTATCGATCCACCTATCTGTCATCTCATGTTTCTTTATCCATTCGTCTCTTGACAGACACTCAGGTTGTTCTACACATTAGCTGTTGTGAATAAAGCTGCAATGAACATGAGGATACAGCTATCTCTTCTACATACTGATTGCATTTCTTTTAGATATAAACCAAGAATTAGGGTTGCTACATCATACAGTAATTTTATTTTTAGTTTTTTAAAGAACTTTCATATTATTTTTGAAAATGACTAATTTTTATTCCCACTAAAAGTGTGAAAGGGTAGTCCTCCACATCTTCACAACATGTGTTAGCTTTCATCTGCTTGATAATAACCATTTTCTTTTTTTTAAGTTTTTTTGTTTTTTAAATTTCAAATGGCCAAAATGACCAGAGCTCGGCCGATCTAATACCAGGAGCCAGGAGCTTCCTCCGACTCCCACATGAGTGCAAGGGCCCGAGCATGCGGGCCATCTTCTGCCTCTTTCCCAGGCTCGTTAGCAGAGAGCTGGATTGGAAGTGGAGCAGCCAGGATTTGAACCGGTACACATATGGTATGCCACCACTGCTGATGGAGGCTTAATTTGGTATGCCACAACACCAACCCCAGTAATAACCATTTTCATAGATATGTGATAATGTACCACTGCATTTTTAATTTATATTCCTTTATTCATTAGTCATTTTTGGCACCTTTTCATATTCCTATTGGCCATTTTTATGTTGTCTTTTTTTTTTCATGTCACAGTAAATTTATTCCAAAATAAAACATAGATATTCCCTTTCAAAGTTTAAAGATAGGAACACCAAACTAAGCAATCAGAGCTAGGAGAAATCAAATCCCACATTTTTTCTCAGCTATGTGGCAGAAAGAGAATAAAAATATTTCTGTGTTGTTGTTTTTGCCCATGCAGTTTTTTGCTTTTCTTCTATTAGAAAACATTAACAATTGGCTATCCAGGGAGGGCCTCGTGGTGTGGCAGCCTTATCTGCCAATGGGGACACCCACATCCCATATCAGAGTGCTCGGTGTATGTCTTCTTCAGAAGTAAGTCTACTCAGGCCCTTTATGCCTATTTTTTGTCTTCTTACTTTAAAATATTCCCTCTTTTAAAAAGATTTATTTATTTATTTGAAAGGCAGAGTTAGAGAGAGAGAGAGAGAGAGAAAGAGAGAGAGAATCTTCCATTTACTGGTTCATCCTCAAATAGCTGCAACAACCAGGATCCAGCCAGGACGAATCCAGAAGCTATGAGCTTCTTCTGAAGCCAGAAACCACGAGAATCTTCTAAGGGTTGCAGGGGCCCAAGCACTTGGGGCCATCTTTACTGCTTTCCCAGGTGCATTAGCAGGGAGCTGGATCAGAAGTGGAGCAGCCAGGACTGGAATCAAACACTGCAGGCTGTGGTGTAACCCTCTGTGCCACAGCTCTGCCCTTAAAATATTTCAAATATGGTGATACTCATCTTTCTCACATTTTCCTTCATTAACATCCAATTTTTCTACACTGAAAATAGGAATTTTCTCTATTACATATTAGTGCATTATTAAGTTTTTTGTGTGTACGATTGCATTTTCCTGCTACTTGCACTCTAATTCTATTATTACGCCACTACAGCATCATGATGTTGTTGGGTGAAGTTCTTTCAAAGGTATAGTGTTTTATGTCACTTTCTTTTTTTTAAGATTTTTTTTTTTTTTGACAGGCAGAGTGGACAGTGAGAGAGACAGAGAGAAAGGTCTTCCTTTGCCATTGGTTCACCCTCCAATGGCCTCCACGGCCAGCTCGCTGCGGCCAGCACAGTGCGCTGATCCAAAGGCAGGAGCCCTGTGCTTCTCCTGGTCTCCCATGGGGTGCAGGGCCCAAGCACTTGGGCCATCCTCCACTGCCTTCCCGGGCCACAGCAGAGAGCTGGACAGGAAGAGGGGCAACCGGGACAGAATCCAGCGCTCCAACTGAGACTAGAACCCAGTGTGCCGGTGCCGCAGGCAGAGGATTAGCCTATTGAGCCGCAGCCCTGGCCTATTTTATTTATTTGAAAGACAGAGTTACAGAGAAAGGTAGAGACGGAGAGAAAGGTCTTCCATCGGCTGATTCACTCCCTAGATGGCTGCAATGGCCAGAGCTGTGCCGATCCGAAGCCAAGAGCTTCTTCCTGGTCTCCCACGTAGGTGCAGGGGTCCAAGGACTTGGGTCATCTTCTACTGCTCCCCCAGGCCATAGCGGAGAGCTGGATCAGAATAGGAGCAGTCGGGACTATGACCAGCACCCATATGGGATGCTGGCGCCTCAGGCCAGGGCTTTAACCTACTGTGCCACAGTGCTGGCCCCGCTTTCTTCCTTTCAGATACACATAGAAATCCCATGGGGTCCCAGCTGATTTCCTATATGGCAATCTCTGTGATTTCCTTTTTGTCTACCTTCCCTATTGTTGACTGAGTTCCAGCGATATTGGCTTCTTGGTGTTGTAGAAACAAACCAGTTCCATTCCTGTCTTAGGGCCTTTGCCTGTTTGAGTCCTGCTCACTGATACATCCTTGCAAGGAGTGTTCATTTGGGATTGACCCTCATGTTTCAGATTGCTCATTGTCATCTCCAGAGAACCTGTCCTGATCAGAATGTCACCTCATTATTATGTACCTTGATCCCACTTTCATTTATTTTCAGCATATGAAATTATTGGCTGATTGATTTGGATATTTTGACACCAGATCTAAGCTCCATAGGTGAAAAGCTTTCGTTTTGTTTACCAATTTGACCCTAAGACCTCAAGCTATATATGGCCTGGAGTAGTTATTTAGTAGTTCTTGAATAATGCATTTATTATAACTAAAATGATATCATCATTTGACAAATTAATATGTACATAATGGCATAAAATATTTTTCTTCCATTCATTGATTTTGAGAGCTAGGATAACTATCAGTAAGTGGTTCTCCTGTTAGTGGTAACTCATGGATTTGCGCATCTCATGTACATTGCTGCCCAGTCTTCAAGGCTACCTGATCATTTCTATCTACTGGCTGGAAAGAGAGCATGAAGGAGCTACTGTTTTCTTATGACCCAGTCTTGGAAGTGACACTCAACTTCTTATATTCTACTAGCTAGAGCTCAGGACACGTCTGACTGCTGGGGAAATTGGGAGCCATAGTCCCTTTCTGTGTAGCTGCTTCCGGTAACGATTCTACTCTGTCAAAAGAGAAGCAACACACAAGGTTTGGATAGTTACTTCTCTTGCAGTGAGTGATTAAGGACCCTGCGGTTATTTTCTGTTTTATAAAGGACACTCATGGTCTTTATTTGCAGGATTTGCTTCCTATACCTCATTATCATTTCACTTAATTATTTTAGAACACAATTTTCCTTTCAGGAATTACGTAATATCCACGATTATATTAATATGCTTTTGTCTTTTATAACTTATTATAGACACAATTAAAAACAAACTAATGGGTTTATGTGGTATTCTGAGAGGTTAAGTGACTGAAATTTGCTGACATGGATTCTTTGCCCAGCAATTCACTTAACTCTGCTCCTGTGGGAATTTATTTTGCCTTTCTCAGATTCTGGGGATACATTCCGTGGCTCGTTGCACCTGTCTTAACCTTCCAGGCCAGCAGCCTCGCATCTTTGGGTCTCTCTCTCTCTCTGCTCTCGAGAAAGCGCCTTCTCCTCTGTAGTCAAGTATCTCTCTGCCCCTCTTTCAGAAAGCCTCTTGTGTTTGCGTTGATGACCTGTTCAGATGAGGCAGGGCAGTCTCCTCATTTTAAGATCCGTAATGTATTCACATCTGCACTGTCTCCATGGCCACCTCAATTTTCAGTGTCAGGTTCCAGGCATTGGAGCTTGGATAACTTCGGGAGCTTTTTTACTTTGTCACTGTCCCTTTTCTCAGGCCCTTCTTCCATGAAGCAGTTTTCCTTAATTGCAAATTTTGATGAACTAATTAAATCTTTACTTCCTATAAAGAAGTAAATTTAATGGTCTATGCCTTATATAAATGAATAATATGAATAATTATCTTGAGTTATAATGATTTTTTAGACTTTTAGTTTCAAATAAGACGTAAGTTTAAATGCTGTCTCATCTACTTGTTTGCCATATAGTATTGGACAAATTGAATTGCTGGCCTAATCTGAGCTCATTTCTTATCTCTAAAGAGGTTTAAAGTACTTCACAGCATTATTGTAATACTTAACTGAGCCAATAATATATTCAAAAATGGTTTTAAAACATAATGTCTTATATAAACATGATCTTTATTATTTATTACAAAGTACAACTAAATAATTTTCCACTATATTCTGGCTTCTTTACATCTAGACCTTCTAAGGATGAAGATGATTCAGAGAAGAAATGTCCCTCAAAATTTGATGAGTCTGCAGTAGTCTGACTATACAGAGTGCATCTAAGGCCCTGCTGACAGCAAAGGTAATTTTGAGAGCATTCTTCTAGTTTGCTTTTCCCATTTACAACATTTGTTTGTCTTCAGAGGGCAGAGTTTTTGTTCTTGAAAACTGAACCTATTAAAAATATTTGAAATTGAGTGCAGCCTAGGTGGACCCAAAGGGCCTCATTGAATTTACTTTATAGCATAGGCCTCTAAAACATCAGTCGTATGGTCTCTTCTTTGACTAATATCTGCACCTCTGAGATGTTAGTCAGCAAATATGCCGCCACAGAACGTATTCCAATGCTGACACCAAAAAGAGAGCCGTGAGCACTGGTCCACAGTCCTGCTCACAGGGCTGTCTTACTGTGGGAATCATTGCGTTTGAGATGGCCTATTCATTACTGGAAAAATTACTGAAAGACATGTATGAAATATTTAATATCATTCACCTGTGGTAAATGTTATTGTGCTATTAATGGTATGTAGTGAACAGGAGTGAATCTAAAATCTTCCTTTGAGATCTGTTGTATGGACCTGCTCAGTTCATGACGAAGACAGAGGGAGAAGGGATTGGAAGGTATATTCCTTGTCTATATGCTGTTTAAACACTTGGCCTCTGTGGCAGTGGTCTCACTCCTCTAACTCTTCATAAGGCTTTTGTTAGCTTCTCCTCTCCTCCATCAGCCCAAGGATTCATTCTACTGCTTACCTCGGGACTCTGTCCAGTTGGATGCCATGTCTAAATTACCCTAAAAAATGAGAGCCGGGTTGCTGAGCAAATTATCTTGACCATCTTGATTTGTTTTTATTTTTCAGTAAACCAGGAGTTGGAAAAAAAAGAATATATTTGTCCAAAATAAGCATTGTTAGATTCTTTTTAAAGGGAAACATGCTTACACATGATAAATAGCTTGTGCAGTGTTATTGCTAACAGATTTCTGTACACTCTGATTCATATAGGTTTGTATTGACTGGAGTGGGGACCTAATCGTTGTTTGTAATGTTTGTTTGATGGAAAAATACCTTCGCAAGTGAGACACTTGTGATATATCTCTATATTGACTGTTTAGAAATTTGGGATGGTTTTTAACCTACTTAAACTTTGTGGACAAAATAGTTTTATCAGACTGCTGCAGCTAGTAGTAACCTGTGTTGCCATCTCCATGAATTTGGTTATATACAGACACTGACGAGCCAGATCACACCTCTCTCACTCTATAACAATCTTTTTCTCCTTTATTTTTCTGTGGCTATGGAGGGTAATGTCCAGGTGAGGCTTAATTACTTTCTTCTGGTATTTGGAAAAAGGGAAATATGTGTTCCAGAATTTAGTTTGAGTGCCTATTATCAGTTCTCAGACATCTGGAGGCAAGTCATGGAGCTAAAAATAAATTACTTATTTCATGTTGATGTCCTTATCGATATAGTCTCAGGATTTTAGTTGTTTGACCAGAGCCAGTGCTACTGTAGTTTTAGGAAATTGTCATGAAGTATATGACTATGTTCCTCTCAGGTCAGAGAACCTGAGTGCAGAAAACTGAAGCAGGGTGACACTGTTAGATGCCATAGAAGTAGCTCTGTCATTATAGAAAACACGTTCCTAGGATGCTGTTTTCTGGGGTTGACGTTTTTCATAAGGCTCTGGTGATAAATGGACTTTACCAGATGTTTATTTCACTAGAAATTTGTTACTAAAAGGTGGAAAAAGACAGGAGTTCTTTTTGTAAATCAGATTCTATATAAATGAAGTTAAGGAAGGTTTGCTAATTTTTCTGTTTACATCTTTCCAGAATGACAAATAGTTTTGAAGGGCAAATGATATTTAAAAATCTATTGAGCTAATCTTTTACATCTGAAGGAAAATTTGTCAATTTAACAAGAGATTCAAGACTGATCAGGATTTAGAATTAAATATATTCTTTGCTTTTATGGTATTCTTTGATTTGTTCTTTCTTGCTTACCATAACTAAAGTCCCTAGCCTACTCTTGACCTTCCCTGGTTATGTGGCCATGTAACTATATTTAAAATGGAGCTCAACCTATGGACTTGAGGCCATTCATTTTCAGTAGTTAATTTGGCGTTCATTCACAGATATAAATAGGCAAAAATGTTAGAGATTAGAAATGCTGTTTCCCAATCTGACCACCTATAGATTAGATATAAAATGTCCTACTAGAGTAATTCATCTAAAAAATTAGAATTAAAACAAAGTAAACTAGATACACTCAGTGTGTTATTTATGTTAAAGGAGAATGAAGTTAGAGATAGGTGTATTGACTAAAGTCCTAAGATGCCAAGATCTGATAATAAATTACATAGAGCCAACTTGAGGGTAAGAAGCATCAACTGGGAAGAAATATAGGGGGGAATGACAGAGGTGGGATTGCTGAAGGCATCAGATTAATAACAAGTATTGGGTTGTGTTTCCTCATTTGCACCAGTGTCTTGATAGGTACACATTTTGGGGTAAATGGAACAAGAATGGACCCAGGTAATAAGGGTGATATTAGTATGTGAGGAGACACAGTATTAAGCACTAGGGCCTGAAGATAGGTTATTGTTTTATTGTTTGTGTTATTTAATAAAAATATCCTTATTTTTAGAAAACTTAGAAAAAGATATTAAAAATAATCTAAAAATTATTTTTTCACTAGCCTGAGTTAGTTATTATTGATATTTTGACATATAACCTCGCAGAAATTTTATTATTTTCATATAATACATAAATGAACACTTTTGACAAAATTTAAAATATTCTGTTTATGAAATTTGTATCTCCTTCTCATGAACATTGAGCAAACAATTAAGTATTAATTAAAACAAACTTCTAATTACTAAAATATTCTAGCATATGGAAACATAGTTTAATGTAAAATACTTTATTTAATGTGTAATATTTTTAGTATCGTTTTCTTTTTTTTAAGATTTACTTATTTATTTTAAAGTCAGAATTACAGAGAGAGAGGGCTAGGCAGAGAGAGAGCTTCCATTCATGATTGTTCTCTCCCCAAATGGCTGCTGTGGCTAGAGCTGGACAGATCGAAGCTAGGAGCCTGCAACTCCGTCTTGGGTCTCCCATATGGTTGCACTTGGGTCATATTCCTTTGCTTTGCAGACACTTTAGCAGGGAGCTGGATCTGAAGCAGAGCAGCTGAGACTCAAGGTGGTTGTTTTATGAGAATCTTCTGTTACAGGTAGCAGCTTAACACTGCACCACAATTCTGGCCCCTTTATCATTTTCTAAAAGCAGAATTTTAAGTTCTTTGGTATAGATATATTAACATATTTTCTACCAGGAAGCTTGTTGCATTTTCTAATTCCACCATCAACTTTTTATGAAATATCTCATCTAGACAGTGTAATGTATTATTTCCTTTTATATACATCTGCAAATAAGGCCAAGAACTATTCCTCAGTTATCTCAGTTGATACTTAACTCCTTCACAGAAACCTTAATATCATGTGTTTCTGGTGTCTTTTTTCTTGTGGGGTTCAAAAAAGTACATTGGGATTTGGGTCTGATATGGTAAAGCTGATGAGTGAAAAGGCCAACCCGACTATAAAAGACTCCATCCTAAGCAGTCTGGTGAGAGTAACACCAGCATGCTGCTTTCAGGGGAAACAGACAGTAGAGTAGAAATTGTCGAAATAATTTTTGGAATGCAAACACTACACTGGAGTCTGTCTTTTTCAGTCTAGAATCTGATCACTTTGCTGTCTATAAGCATTACTGTCTTCCCAAAGACTTCAGACTCTTATCCATCCCTACTTTATCTTTAAAATTAGACTTTCAGAATTTTTCAAAAATGAATGTAGCTAAGTCTTTTTTTTTTTTTTTTTTTTTTTTGGACAGGCAGAGTGGACAGTGAGAGAGAGAGACAGAGAGAAAGGTCTTCCTTTGCCATTGGTTCACCCTCCAATGGCTGCTGCGGCCGGCGCACCGCACTGATCCGATGGCAGGAGCCAGGTGCTTCCTCCTGGTCTCCCATGGGGTGCAGGGCCCAAGCACTTGGGCCATCCTCCACTGCACTCCCTGGCCACAGCAGAGAGCTGGCCTGGAAGGGGGGCAACCGGGACAGAATCCGGTTCCCCAACCGGGACTAGAACCAGGTGTGCCGGTGCTGCAAGGCGGAGGATTAGCCTGGTGAGCCACGGCGCCGGCCTAGCTAAGTCTTAATAGCAGAGAATTATTTTGGAAATGGTCACCGATGTTTATAATTCTATATTTACAGTATAGTTTGTTCTGATTCGTAAATCTGTTCACCTTCCTTTGTGCTGTTATTCTTTTTTTCTAATTCCAAGTATACTCGTTTTCTGGATGCACAAGTACACTTCCTTTGGTCCTTATCTCAGGACAGAGTGTGAGTAAGTATAGCATGTTGCTTTGCCTCCTTAACATGGCACTGCACTGCTGTGCAGGTCCTTCAGTGACAGAATGAAGCTGTGTCCCCACAGCTACTGCTTGGACACAGTATGATGAGGAAAAGTGTTTTTTTTTTTTTTTCCCTGGAGAAGAGTAGAAATGGATTTAGAAGGAATTCTGCAGTAAGGAGACGTATTTAAATTGTACCCATTTTTATTAGTGAAAGGAATACTTTGGTAATATCCTTATATCTTTTTTAGTTATCCAGTTACTGATTACTTCTCAGTAAAATCAGTGGTCCTTTATTTTATTTGGTGAAAGGCATAGGGCAGACAACATAGATTATCACCAAAGGAAGTGGGAGGACATTAAATAAGGCTCTGTGTTTTGTTCTTATTTTTCTGTAATGAAAAATATGTCACACAGCAGAAAGAAAATGAAAGTAGATAATTTAAATTTCTTTCTATAGAACCTTATGTTACATCTATCAGAGGAATGACAATTTCATTATTTCTTGTAAAATAAAAATAATTATTGTTCAAAGTATGTACAGCACAATTTTGCAGCCCACTGGCTTTTGACTTTAGAAGTCCCGTCATTAGCACGCAAAAACAATTTGTTTGAATATGTACCTGTCACCAATCATGTGTGTTTTATAAACACAGTTGTTGAGCATTTTGTATACAAGTACACTGATTTCAAAACAAACAAAACAAAACAAAAAGAAAGCAAAAGAAAATGTTAAGTAGCCAGTATTTTTGAGTACCTTCTGTCTGCTGGAAACTGAAAAATGGCAGGCTGGACAACATCGGAGCACACAGATACAGATGTGAGGATTGCCTCATTTGTCACAGCCTAATCTCAGCGTGGAGAAACAGTATCTGTTTTGTAGACATCCATCAAAGAACTTTTCCCAACAGTGGAGCTAGTGTGTAATGACTGTAAGGCAAGTCCACTTGAAATTACTTGGAAGGATCTGTCTATTCTGCTTTGTTAATTATATTGAAAAATCACATATATATTGAAAAATACATAAATCGTATGCTTCTACATTAGTGAATTTTATAAAATGATCATAGCCATGTAAACACCAACACCAATATTAAGAAATAGAGCTTTACCAGGACTCCAGAAGTAACCTTTATCCCACATTCTAACACCACAGGGTCGTTTTCCATATTTTTGAAATTTATAGAGTGGAATCCTATAAAATGTGTTCTCCAGTAACTTTTTTTTACCTTAGTATTACATTTGTGAGATTTATCTTTATTGCATATTTCTTTTACAGACGAAAATGAAGATCACTTTGACAGAATCCATTTAGAATTAGAATGTCTGGATGACAGAGTGTGTATACCTTTGGTTTCAGTAGAGGTATTCAGGAAGCTTTCCAAATGATATCTACCACTTTACTATTCAGGTAGCAAATGGGAAAACTTTACTTCCCTAAATCTTTGCCAACACTTGGTGTTATTTAACCTAGTTTCAGATATCCTGGTGGGTGTGTAGGATCCCTCAATGTGATTTTAATTTACACTTCCTTATTACTTAGGTTGAATTGCCTTTCACACAAGGGTACTTCAGAATGTTGTGTGAAAATATGATCTTCCTACATTTACTTGTTGAATATTATGCTTAGTGGTGAATTAAGCCTCTGGTTATAGAGGGGATTGAAATTATGGCTTTGTAAAAATTAAAGAAAAAGTAAGAATTTCTATATAAACTGTTGCACAAACTTTTTTAACTTCATAAGTAAACACTTTAAGATTTGGTTGAGATTGCAACATAATAATAAATGATTTTGAGTGCTTTGAACCATGCATTTGGTCCATCTATCTGTTGTCTTGTATTTCTCTCAGAAATGTTTCTTGGTTCTAAGCAGCATTCTTGCTTTGTGTTGCTATAACAAAATATCAGATGCTGGATAGCTTATGAAGAAAAGAGGTTTATTCAGCTCATGATTCTTGTGGCTGGAAATTCCAAACAGCAAGGCACTGGTGGCTGACAGAATCCCCACTGGCTGCATCACAACACAGCGGAGAAGCAGAAAAAGGAGCTGGTATTGTACAGCGGGATATGTGTGTGAGAGAGGAGGCAGCAGACTGCAGAGGGACCAAGCTCACTCTTACATCACAACCTGCTTCTCCTGACCTTATCCCCATGACCTGATCATCTCTTTATTTTTTAAGATTATTTATTTATTTGACAGGTAGAGTTACAGACAGTGAGAGAGAGAGACAGAGACAAAGGTCTTCCTTGTTGGTTCACTCCCCAAATGACCACACGGTGGGAGCTGCCGGCGCTGTGCTGATCCGATGGCAGGAGCCAGGTGCTTCCTCCTGGTCTCCCATGCAGGTGCAGGGCCCAGGGACTTGGGCCATCCTCTACTGCACTCCCGGGCCACAGCAGAGAGCTGGACTGAAAGACGAGCAACCAGGACTAAAACCGGCACCCATATGGGATGCCAGCACCGCAGGTGGAGGATTAACCTAGTGCGCCACGGCACTGGCCCCTAATGTCTTTAATTTTTAATGATTTATTTATTTATTTATTTGACAGAGATAGAAAGAAGGAGATACAGAGAGACAGAGATCTTCCATGTACTGCTTCACTCCCTAAGTGGTCACAACAGCGAGAGCTGAGCCGTACCAAAGCCAGGAGATTCTTCCAGGTCTCCCTTGTGTGTGGCAGATACCCAAGGACTTGAGCCCTTCCACTGCTTACCCAGGCCATTAGCAAAATTCTTCTGATAGTAAAGGTCAAAGCTGGGAGCCAGGGACCCAGTCTGTGTCTATCATGTGGGTAGTAGGGACACAGGTACTTGAGCCGTTTCCCCTGCTTCCCAGGATGTACATGAACAGAGCTAGAATGGAGAGCAAGCCTGGGATGCAGACCTATAGGTCTGTGATGTCAGATGTGAGCAGAGCAGGCCTACACTATTTTAGTTTCTAGTGTTTTTTCTTTTTAAGTTTATAGTCTCTGGGAAACGTTTTATCTTTTAGTATGTTTTCTATTTTCCTTGATATTCCTGAGCATACAGATCATAGTAATTTTAAGGTACAGCTAATGCCAGTATCTTGATCATTTGAAGCACTTTTTCTATAGTCTTTTTTTTTGGTCTTAATTTCCAATCATGTGTTTGTGTTTCATGTCATTCTGGTAATCTGAGTAGAATGTCCAGAGAAACCTTTTACAGTTTCCTAATGATGATATCTCCTTGTACAGAAGGTTACTCCTACCCTATCAGTAAGATAGTGTGGCCGCTGTCGTTTTAGTCAAGGTTGAGACTTTGCCGAGGGCGCAGGCTTGTTGCAGCCTGAGAAGGCTCATTCACTTAAGATTCGTTCCTCCTTGGCTTGTGCAGCCATCCACGGGAGTTTAGCTCAAGAGACTGCGGAGAACTCATGCTTTGCTTCCCGAGGCTCACTGCTTGCATTTCTACCTTCCCACCTGTGAATCTTTGTCATCAGTATTTGGCTTGGTGTGAAGCTGGCCATGTCTTCCAAGTCTCTGTCAAAGGCTGCCAGTTTCTCCGTCTCTGAACCCTAATCTACTTTGGTTTGGTACTGGATTCTCAACCTCTTGCTTATGTTCAGAACTAGAAAATGTCCTCAGAGTGAAACTGCTATAAAACCCAGTTCGATGATTCAACATCTTTTCTATGTGGAGCATTAGCTTTGTGGTTTCTGTTGCCTCAGCAACAGTCTACAGGCTTCAAATACAAATTCTACTTTCCTTCTGGTTTCTCTCTGTGCTCTGTGTAAGGGGCACAGGACTGCCACCAGCTGTCACATCCAAGGTGGACCAAAAAAACTCCATCTTTACTACTTTTAAAATGTCTTCCTTATCATAATTAGGAACTTTTCCTGCATATTAGCCAGTCACTATACCCACTACATAGATTACTTCCAGTGACATTATTAAGGAACCTTTATTCTTATGAAAATATTTTCCAGTTATTTGCTAGGTTCCCTTCAAATTTTCTACTCCACTCATTATATTCTAAATTCAGGAAATAATAGGACTTCAGGGAGCATGCATAGATGGTTTTCATGTAAGTACTACATCTACCATGTACAATCCCATTTCAGCGATTAGAGAAGGGTATTGGTGTATGAGATCGAAGTTCAAGGAGTGAAAGTAGTTCCTACAGAAGATTTTATTCTGAAGCTGGTCTTTCCTCTTTCATCTTGCTTCCTCCTCTTTGATCTCAAATTTCGGCTAAAGGAATATTACAGGGGACACAGGAATAGCATAAGGATTGGAACATAGGAAACACAGTGAACAGGTAAATCTGGACTCAGATTGTGCTCCCATACCATCAGATGGATCTAAGACCTATATGTAAGAAACAAAGTAGGAATGTGATAGATTCATAACTTGGTGAAGAGCAAAGAATTTGAAAAATATTGTTCAGTATTGAAAATGAAAATGGAAAAGATGTAAGATTAGAATTTAAGACTTTCGGGCCAGCACCGTGGCTCACGAGGCTAATCCTCCGCCTTGCGGCGCCAGCACACCGGGTTCTAGTCCCGGTCGGGGCGCCGGATTCTGTCCCGGTTGCCTCTCTTCCAGGCCAGCTCTCTGCTGTGGCCAGGGAGTGCAGTGGAGGATGGCCCAAGTGCTTGGGCCTGCACCCTATTGGAGACCAGGAAAAGCACCTGGCTCCTGCCATCGGATCAGCGTGGTGCGCCAGCCCCAGCGCACTGGCCGTGATGGCCATTGGAGGGTGAACCAATGGCAAAGGAAGACCTTTCTCTCTGTCTCTCTCTCTCTCACTGTCCACTCTGCCTGTCAAAAAAAAAAAAAAAGAATTTAAGACTTTCATTTGGCATATGACATCATTAACCTAGATGAAAAGAAAATTATCAGAGAATTTAACCAAATTAGCAACATGTAACATTGTATAAAATGTGTTCCCAGCAAACACAAATTCAGTGAGAAAGTTAAACCAATAAGAAATTGAGCAAAGATTATAAGCAGTTTATTAGACGGAAACATAAACATAAATGGCAATGCAGTATAGAGGTAATCAGGTGGGATTAAGCATTAGGTAGCTGCTTGAGCTCTGTAGGGTGATCATACATCCCCATCTGTGTAGGGCAGTCTAGGTTTGCATCTGTTGCTCCAGTGAGTAGTGGATTGAAAGATAAGAAATGGCATCTCTCTAGGCATAGGCAACATATTCACATGCCCACAGATATCAGGAATAGGTGAAACAGGAGCAGCCACTGGTGCTTGTGGTAAATTGAAGACTATTATGGCTAGTCAGAACGATTGTACATTCTAATAAAATATATATCTGGGCTACTCCAAATTATGTGGAGCAGATTTAGATCTCCAGTTGCCAATTTCATACTTCTGGTGTTTTAAAATCAGTGTTCTTAAGAGCAGGCATTTGGCACAGAATCTAGGGTGCTGCTTGAGAGGACCTGGGATTAATTCTGACCCCCAGCACCTGACTCCAGCTCCAGAGTGCAAACCCTGAGAAGAAGGTGATGTAGAAGTAATTGAGTTCCCACTACCCACCTGGGAGACCTGGATTCCATTCTTGGCTGCTGGCTTTGGCCTTGCCCAGACCCAGCTGTTTCAGGCATTTGGATCAGAACTCCTGCCTCTCTCTGTCTCTTTCTCTCTCTCTCTCTCCCTCTCTTTTCCTTTCTCTTCCCTTTTCCTCTCCCTCTCTTCCCCCCACCTCTTCTTCTCAAGTAAATAATTTTTTAAAATCAATGCTCTCATACTATGATGGGAATGACGATGTATGCAGCCCCGGTGCATTCAAATTTGTTATCTACTGCTAAAATTTAAAAAAATTTCCACATAAATTAGCATCTGGAAATTTTATTCTGAAGCTTAGAATAAAATATTTGTATTTGTATATGTGCACAAAAATGTAAAGAATATTTACTAGTTCTCTTTAAAATAGCAGTAATTTGGAAAACTGCATAGATAATTATTAGAAATGGAATGACTAAATCCATGTTCTGTAAGAGTAAAATAGATGAAAAGATGAGATGGATCTGTTTGTGTTAGCATGTAGTTCCTAAGTGAAAAAAGCAACTTAAAAATCTAAAGTGTTTAGTAATGATTTAAAATATAATGCTGCATATTTTTAAAGGTATTTGGATGCATATATATATAATAATTAAAATAACCTTTAATTCTATAATTAAAACACAGTTATTCTTAAGTGTTGAAAATTAACTGAAATGTGATCCCTGTTAAACATAAGAGTGGGAATAACAGAGGGAAGAGATGTATAATTTGGGACATGCTCAAGCTGACTTGCCCCAAATGGTAGAGTTAGAAACATACCAGGGGATTCGAATTCAATCCCATCAAGGTGGCATGTACCAATGCCATCTCACTAGTCCAAGTGATCAATTTCAGTTCACAATTGATCATAATGAAAGGACTAAGAGTCAAAGGGAGCACATAAACAAGTCTAGTACCTGCTAATACTAACCGATAGAATAAATAAAGGGGAGAGTGATCCAACATGGGAAGTGAGATACTCAGCAGACTCATAGAATGGCAGATATCCTAAATAGCACTCTGGCCTCAGAATCAGCCCTAAAGGCATTCGGATCTGGCTGAAAAGCCCATGAGAGTATTTCAGGCATGGAAAGCCAAGACACTCTGGCAAAAGATCTCTGTGAGTGAGATCCCAGTGGAAAGAACAGGTCTTCAAAGAAGGAGGTACCTTTCTCTGAAGGGAGGAGAGAACCTCCACTTTGACTATGACCTTGTCTAAACAAGATAAGAATCGGAGAACTCAGAGGGCTTCCATAGCCTTGGAAACTCATGACTGGAGCATAGGGAGATTACTGATGCCATCGACAGGACTGTCAATTGGTAAAGTCAACAACAGGAGTCACTGTGCACTTACTCCTCATGTAGGATCTCTGTCCTTAATGTGCTGTGCATTGAGATTTAATGCTATAACGAGTACTCAAACAATATATTTCACTTTGTGTTTCTATGGGGCTGCAAACTGTTGAAATCTTTACTTAATGCATACTAAACTGATCCTCTGTAAAAAAAAAAAAAAAAAAAAAAAAAGAAATTATCAACTCCCAACTTGACTCTCACTGGGATTAAACATGACAATAGGTCTGATCTGATTTCATCATCATTTAAAAAAATCATCTATTATTTTTCACTTTATGTTTCTGTGTGGGAGCAAACTGTTGAAATCCTTACTTAATGTATACTAAGCTGATCTTCTGTATATTAAGAGAATCGAAAATGAATCTTGATGTGAATGGAAGGGGAGAGGGAGTGGGAAAGGGGAGGGTTGTGGGTGGGAGGGACGGTATGGGGGGGAAGCCATTGTAATCCATAAGTCGTACTTTGGAAATTTATATTCATTAAAGTTAAAAAAAAATAACCTTTAGAAAATAGAATTCTTCTTTATCTCTAGTCCAAAAACTAGCATTGCCTCCTGAGGCTGGCTTCACTTTCCCCAGTCTGTCTCCCGTGCAAAATGCTCACCCCAAGAATGCTGGAGAGGAGGGAAGAACAGAACTGGTCAGGAGCAAATGCTTTTAGATTTCCCTTCAGAAAAGCCTGGGGATGTGACCTGTTTGATCAGAGCAAACACCTCAGCTAAGCCAGCATCTTCTCCCGTCTGGAGTGCTGTGATTACACTCCTGTTACCTTGCTTCCATTTTGTCCCTCTACCATCTTTTTGTTGTCCTTTAGCCAGAATGCCCCCTTAAACAAAATCAGGTGCTTCTACTCTTGCCTTTTTTTTTAAGTTCTTAGATGATGTGACTCTCTGGTTATCTCTTATTTTCCTAACTTCTTACCAAACTTCCATTCAAGTTTCTTAAAATTCCATGAAGAATAAGAGTTAGAAAATGTGCAATATACTAGTATCTCTGTTTCCTTGCAGGTAGGAAACTTGAAGGCTATTAATAATGCTACTACTTTTAATATAAAATCTACATTGATAGATTACTTGTGCAATTAAAAATTTGAAAGGGAAGGCTGGCGCCGTGGCTCACTTGGTTAATCCTCCGCCTGCGGCACCAGCCTCCCATATGGGTGCCGGGTTCTTGTCCTGGTTGCTCCTCTTCCAGTCCAGCTCTCTGCTGTGACCTAGGAGGGTGGTAGAGGATGGCCCAAGTGCTTGGGCCCCTGCACCTGCATGGGAGACCAGGAAGAAACACCTGGCTCCTAGCTTCAGATTGGCACAGCACCGGCCATAGTGGCCATTTGGGGTGTGAACCAATGGAAGGAAGGCCTTTCTCTCTGTCTCTCTCTCACTGTCTATAACTCTACCTGTCAAATAATAAAAAATTAAAAAAAAATTTGAAAGGGAAAGAAAGCATTCTTTGAAATTGTATAGTCACTTCTAGCTATATACCCCAATTCTGCACAGTTTCAGTGATGTTTCCTTTACTTTTTTTTTTTTTTTTTTTGACAGGCAGTTAGTGAGAGAGAGAGACAGAGAGAAAGGTCTTCCTTTTTCCATTGGTTCACCCCCGAAGTGGCCGCTATGGCAGGTGTGTTGCGGCCGGCACACTGCACAGATCCAAAGCCAGGAGCCAGGTGCTTCCTCCAGGTCTCCCATGCGGGTGAAGGGCCCAAAGACCTGGGCCATCCTCCACTGAACTCCCAGGCCACAGCAGAAAGCTGGACTGGAAGAGGAGCAACCGGGACAGAACCGGCGCCCCAACCGGGACTAGAACCTGGGGTGCCGGCGCCACAGACGGAGGATTAGGCTAATGAGCTGGGGTGCCGGCCTTCTTTACTTTTCTTGACATAGTTAACATGATACGAATTTTCAGTTGACAAAATTGTAGTAATCCAAAGCATTTTTATCACTGCACACAGAGAGCTATGATAAAACAATGTGGGGAAGAGGAGGGTCTCAGTTCATATTCTGTGAGTGAGTGAGTGATTCGTGGTGCTCTGGGACAGAACATATTTCAAGAATGGGGAATATAAATAAGAAGGCATATGAGGAATCAGCAGTATAAAGTAAAATCTCAGCTCAAGGGGCCCACGTTGTGGTATAGTGGGTTGAGTTTCTGCCTGCGATGCCAGCATCCCATATGGTTACAGTTCTAGTCCTGGCTGCTCTACTTCCAATCCAGCTCCCTGCTAATGGCCTGGGTAAAGCAGCGAAAGATGGCCCAGATGTTTGAGACCCTACCACCCCTGTGGGAGACCCACATGAAGCTCCTGACTTTGACGTGGCCCAGCCCTGGCTGTTGTGGCCATCCAGTGGATGTAAGATACCTCTCTCTCTCTCTCTCTTTCTCTCTGTAACTTTGACTTTCAAATAAATAAAGAAATAAATCTTTAAAAAATACTTGGCTCAAAAGGAAACATGCACACAGAGAAATTGAGAACTCTCCCCAACCTAAACAATATGCCTAAATAGACAAAATTATGAAAAATTTAAATTACAGTTGCAATGCATAAATCATCTTTATAAACTGTGTGCATGGTTCAGTAAACAGTCCTAGAAAAAGCTAAATTTATCTTCTGGACTAAAAGCCCAGAGGCACAAGTGATGCAACAATGGTATTCTTTATGATGAAAAGAAAAATAGTTTTTGTTGTTGCTTACTATAGTTACTGCCATAATACAGCTCATATCATTTCTGCTAATATAGACAATTAAAAACACAATGCTTATATTTTAACTTAATAGTTAGTGTTATTATATGAAGTTGATTTTAAGCACTAATTTGTTTTCTTTAATTTTTTGACAGGCAAAGTGGACAGTGAGAGAGACAGAGAGAAAGGTCTTCCTTTTGCCGTTGGTTCACTCTCCAATGGCCGCCGCGGCCAGTGCACCGCGCTGATCCGATGGTGGGAGCCAGGTACTTCTCCTGGTTTCCCATGGGGTGCAGGGCCCAAGCACTTGGGCCATCCTCCACTGCACTCCCTGGCCACAGCAGAGAGCTGGCCTGGAAGAGGGGCAACCAGGACAGAATCCGGCGCCCCGACCGGGACTAGAACCCGGTGTGCTGGCGCCGCAAGGTGGAGGATTAGCCTAGTGAGCCGCGGCGCCGGCCTAGCACTAATTTAATATATCTGATACACTGTTAAAATGAAGTGTATTTTTAAACTGTAATATCAATGTCACTTTAGAAAATTATTTGAAATTCATACTATAATATTAATGAAATTTTGCTTTCCCAGGTGGGAGCGCTTGAAATAATAGTGATTTTTGCTTGGGAGTCAGTCAATGAAAACTTTTATAATTGCAGAGAAATATGTCATCAGTTTCCCTTTCCTTACAGAGATCCCCCCAGGCATTAAACTTGTTTGTAAAACCACTTTGAAACGGATTTTTTTTATGTGTGTGGTATTATGTCTTACTCTGACTCCGGGGTTATGTTGACAGGCCTGTTACATGTCATTCCTTTTCTTGCTGTGTGCCAGCTCATTCTTGCTATTTCTTTAAGCAGAACCTTCTGATGAGAAATTGTCATTTGATAGTTGTGTGTGGCAGTTCTCCATAGTGCACCATCACAAGCTGTCATTCTGTAAAAACTTCCTCTTCTCTATCACAAGCTTTTGGATCTTTGAGCTTTTTTTTTGCTCTGATGATTTTCTGATTTATGAGAGGCAGCACTGCACATCTTTTGTTAAGTATCACCTGACTTCATTCAGGAACAAACACTTCTTCGTGATGCTTAAAAATGTCATTTATGGGAACTGCGACTTGTTTTCCACCAGGAAAACTGAGTTTGAGGGATTTTCCCCTGGTATCCAAATCATAATTTTATGGTAGGCACCCATCTCCACATGGCAGAAATATCAGCGTTTTCAGGGCCACACTGATTGCTTCTACTACTCTTAAATTTCTGGAGGCGTAGATTGAAGCTTGTAATTTAGGTTGGTGGCACTCAACAGCGGGGAATCTTATTCTAGAGCACAGGTGATGTTTACATGTCTCCATAGCTAGCAAGCAATGGAAATATGCCAGGCATA
Source organism: Oryctolagus cuniculus (assembly GCF_964237555.1). NCBI lineage: Eukaryota > Metazoa > Chordata > Mammalia > Lagomorpha > Leporidae > Oryctolagus > Oryctolagus cuniculus. Next base: position 9,941,404 of record NC_091437.1, read on the forward strand.
GTCTCTTTAATTGACAGTGAATGTTTTTTACCTCTCCATTATAAAAAAAAAAAAGCTGTTAAAATTTGGGATGCTGCATAAGTTATAATCCTTATCAGAAAATCCTTTCTGAACGAGCAGAAGAGGCTCCCTGTTTTCACACTGTGTTATGTCTTCAATGTAGTGAACACTTGTCAGAGCTAATTTAAATCAAGATAGGAGCACAGAAGTATGAAACCATTCAATTCCTGAAAGATATTCAAGGTTAGTAAAAATAGTTATATAAGATACACATTTTTTGAGACTTTTTTCCGATGCAACTTATTTGATAACATTTGTAAAAGCTCATACTTCAAATTCTGTAGAAGTGAATTACAACTTCAAGTTACTTATGTTAAAGCAACATTATCAAATTAAGAGTCATATGTTTTCTATTAATGGTATTTTTAATAGATTTCAATGAGTAGGTCTTTGCACTACCAAAATTAATCTCAGAGTAATACAAGAACAAAGGAAATGTTCTTATAGCAGGCCCAAGAGCAGTAGTAAAAATATTTTGAGCCACCCAGAAGGTCATTTGGGACAATGAAATATGAGCTTCTGTTCCTAGCATGTAGTCAAAGGAGTTGCCCTGAATATGGCAATAAGCATATCTTTACTGTTATCCTTACTTTAAAATGATGCAAAATAACCTGTTGGTGAAGGAGAATGAAAAGGTAGTTTTTAGTTGTGTTTCCCAATTTGCTTTAGCTGCTCAAAATTAATAGTCAAGTAAATTTGGTTTACATTCTTATGGGCAATCGATCAACCATATATTGAAAAGCAAAGTTGAAAGAATTTACAAAATGTACACTGTGTGCTCGTCCTGAGAGGCCCACACTGTCACGACGGTAGGGTGACTGTGTTCTTCGACAAGAAGTACCTGAGACAGTTTGGGCGAACATGTCCCTTTATTAACAGTGGGGCACAAGCTTTTATAGGACTGGTGAAGGGGTGTGGCTAGCTCAGGGTGGCAACACTAATTATATAGGATCAAGCAGATACTGGCACCTCTGTGCTTTTCCACTCAGCTTGAAGGTCACGTAGCCTAATAGCCTTCCAGGTGGTCTTATGGGTCTGGGCCATATTGGGAGTTGTTTACCTAGTTGACAATTACAAAGCCCCTCAACAGGAAGTGGGGTGAGGTCAATGTTCCTGGGTCCCCTGCCACCTGCCAGCAGTCAGGCTGTATGTGGAGGTCTCAGTGTGCTGAGCCCTGGACCAGGGTTTTCCCCAGGGGGCACGGTGTGCCATGCGCTCTTAACTTCCTGCATGGGCTAGGCAGGCAGGCTCCCAGCCAGGCACAGAATCACCCACAGTACACCAAGATTAAAGTCAGTGATTAAATACACATTTAGAGGTATTAGAATGCATTTAAAGACTTGTCATTGATTTGATGTATAGTTGAGTATATTCCAGAAATATGTGTGACTGCTGTTGTTGAAAATTTGTCAATTCTGGACTCAACCACAAAGTGTTAACAGTTCTCATTTTAGCAGTTCCACTGTTAACTGTAGTTTTATGAAAACCACAGTGGCATCTATAACTCTTTTATTCACCCTTGCACTTAAAGTAAACTTCCTCAGGTCTAGTTATTTAGAGGAGGTTTTAAATATATTAACCCCAAGCTGCATTCCAGACCAATAAAATCAGAATTTGATGAGTAGTACTCACACAATAGGATAATGCCTTTTATCAACTTAATCTAAATTTCAGAATTGTTGAATTGAATCTTATTGTAGTGACTAGAAAATTTTGATTAAGGTACCCCGATACTTATCTGCATAAATATTTGTTATCACTCCTTCTTCTACTTATATTGGCTTATTGTCTAAAAAATTAGTAAAATATATCTTGCTGTAAACTGCTGTGTGTTAGTTGTAGTTAAATCTGTGATACTATTGTGATACTATTTTAAATCTGTTTTGGCCTCGTATTTCATCTATGAATTTTATAATATTCGTAAGGAGTTTCTGAGCCCAATGTTCCTAATAAGGATAATTTTTTTCAATAAGCAAAAAGGTTTGAAACAAGAAAGCTCTGTTAAATATCAAGTTTTTAATTGCCGTGTAAATCTGTAAAGTCTTTCATATGTAGTGAACCTAATATTCTATAAAATTGCATGGATATTTACTATGGTATATTGAAAAATCATACTGATCATATTGCCTTAAGTTGTATTACATTCTGTTAACAGATCAATACATATTTTGGTACAAGAATAATGTGACCATTTTTAGGAAGGAAGATAATAGTCTCATTTCTATATATATATATATATATATATATATATATATATATATATGCAGTTTCCCAGCCAGGCACGGGATCACCCACAGTACACAAAGATTAAAGTCAGTGATTAAATATACATGTAGAGTGATTAAACATACATTTGCATACATATATATGTATATAAAGCATCATTCATGGGTCATACAAAACTATCAACTTAGAAATTATCCTCCCATAGGTTTATTGGATTTTGAGCACCACCTGAAGTTGCCTTGGCACGGCCAGACTCAGTCATTTTTGTGCTTTATACAACCTGCAGGCTAGATGTTCCCCATCCCTGGTACAAGTACAAATGTTTACACACAAATATTGTCATTGTGCCCAGGACTGGCTCCATATTTTGTGGGGCCAGTGAAAAATGAAAATGTAGGTTATTTAGTTTAAGCATTTCATGTTGGCATAAGCAGAGCATTAAAGCAAGCACAGGGCCTGTCTGCACAGGTCACAAGTCCATGAATGGGCCTGGGTTCTGCCTCTTAACTATAGAAGATCTGGGACGGTGAAGAGAAAATAGAAGAGTTTGTTTTCCAGGGCTTACATACTGATAAAGCTAACATGCCATAAATACAGCAGAATGCTTGGTAACACATACCTTCGTAAGAATATCTATTGTACTGTCTCAAAAACAGTAGCACTTTGGAGACCAGGGCAATGAGTGTGAATAATGTTATATAGCCTGGGAAATATCATTAGTCTTTTGCAGGATGGTGATCTGTGCAGATTGTCACTGACTCTCCTCATTTATAAAGTAGGAAAAATGACATAGTTAAAAATGTCATGAGAGCTACATAGGAAAAGTTATGTAAGAGTAATTTATAGGGCCGGCGCCGCGGCTCACTAGGCTAATCCTCCGCCTTGCGGCGCCGGCACAGCAGGTTCTAGTCCCGGTTGGGGCACCGGATTCTGTCCCGGTTGCCCCTCTTCCAGGCCAGCTCTCTGCTGTGGCCAGGGAGTGCAGTGGAGGATGGCCCAGGTGCTTGGGCCCTGCACCCTATTGGAGACCAGGAGAAGCACCTGGCTCCTGCCATCACATCAGCGCGGTGCGCCGGCCGCAGCACGCTGGCCGCGGCAGCCATTGGAGGGTGAACCAACGGCAAAGGAAGACCTTTCTCTCTGTCTCTCTCTCACTGTCCACTCTGCCTGTCAAAAAAAAATTTAAAAAAATAATTTATAAAGGATAAAACTGACCTTTTTTCTTAATAAATACAAAAACATTTTAATCAGAATAATTTGTAAAATGCTCACCCCATACTTTCATTTACGCTTATTAACTTTTTCTCATTTATTTTCTCTTTAAAGACAAATACAATTCTTTCAACAAATGACAGATTTGAAATAAATTCTTTTAGAATTAAGGTGGTTTATTATCATTTGTTGCATTTTACATGTAGTAATTTGAAGCCTCTCACTACACCAAACCAATTTGCATAATATTTTGAATGGTTCATTGACCTTCTCTAAGACTCATTACCCATGAACATTGTTACCTTAGCTCAAGCTGCAGCAATGATGTACCATAGACTGGGTGGCTTATAAAACAACAGAAATCTACTTTTGATGGTTCTGAAGACTGGAAGTCTGAGACTAGGACGCTGATACAACAGATCCATTCAGGTTCTGCTGAGACCCCTTTCCAAGTTGCAGGTGACCACCTTCTTACTGGTCCCTCTGGTGGATGAAAGAAAGCAAAGGAGTTTTCTGGGGTTCCTGGTTATAAACCTAATTCTGTTCTTGAGTGCTACATTCTCAAGACTTAGTTACCTTCCATAGACAGCTGCCTTCATAGTACCATCTCATTTGGGATTAGGAATTCAACATATGAATTTCAAGGAACACATACTTTCAGTCCATAGCATTTATCTAAATTATTGACATATTACTTAAATATAGTAATTTAAATTTCAGCACCAAGACAGCAGAAATGTGCTTCATCCAGAAGAAATGTGCTTCATACAGTTTTTGTGCAAGTCACATGAACTAACTACCTACCTCATGGTTTGTTGGCCACTGGGTCAGCTTGGTACACTTTCTTAAGGAAAAAAAAGAAGAAAAAGTACTATAAAATGTACTTAGAAAAAAATACCATTATAATTTTTAAACTAGGTGCAAATCAATTATTACAATTGAACAAGTGTACAAAAATTTATGAAAGGTAGGAGTTCTAGATTTTCAAGGACCAGAACTTTTTTGGAGTAAATGCATATCTAAATTATTTCCTAATCAACACTATCAAAAGTATAAATACATTTTGGATTTTGCTAGTTCTCATAATAAAAATTATCACTAGCTTACTTAAACATTTTATTTAGTGTTTACCTGATGGAATTTAATTTTCTCCTTGTTGTCCTATTTTGTTTTTCGTGTAAGATTTTTATTAAATGTAACTTTTAGCATATATTGTTCTCTGCATCTTTTACGGACTGTTTACCTTCATGATGACCTAATATTTCTCCCTGATCCCTGATTGTCTGCTCCTCTTATTACCCAGTGAGGAAGAAGGCCCAGGAGCTGAGGGCAGTGAGCTGAGTTGTGTTTTCTAACTAATTCTGTTGGAGTATGGCACAATTACTAAATATTAGTAACACAAAATGTAGCTTATACCCCATGACTGCATTATTACTCTGGATTTCATTCTTCTCATCTTCCCTTCTTTCATTTCTCTTCTTTAATTCTCTCATTTCTTCTTTTCCACAGTAATTAACATCTCATAGCCACAGCACAGAATGAAAGTGGAAAACTAAAATCCAGTGAAAGTAGAAGTAATGAGCATGGGTTACTCTAAAGTAGCCAGAAGACAATACATGTTGTAAATTAAAGCCTAAAGCTTCTGATGGAAGAGGATACACTTGTATCCAAGATACTCGGGCAGCCCAGTACACTGGTGATGTTATTTGCCCTCACGGCTGCGTGGCTGTCTGGGAGTTGCGGCTCACTGCTGCTGCTCAGTATCATGAGGTGATAGTCCCACATGCTGCTCACCTGGGAAAGGGTCAGAACTCAGAATGTGAGCTGTGGCTTCTGGTGGATGCTTTTCCTATTGCTGTGAAGTTGCAAAACTTTAAGTCAGACTTGTTATTTTGGGGACTACTCATATTTCCCAATATTAGGAAGTGAAAGTTCTACCACAGAGCTCAATTGCTATGATAGATGTGTGTATTTATTCATTACTATATGTATAGCTCCATATTCTTATCCAATATTATGGTTTAATATTAGATACTAACTAGTAAGTATTAACATATTATGTAATAATTTGTAAAACGGTATGGTTTAGATTGATAATAATTTGGTTTAGGTTAGAGTATAATAGTGTAGCATTATAAGAGAGCAGGAAATATTTGATTGTCTTCATAGAGTTGATGAAAAAATCTTATTCTGTAATGAAAACTAATATGTTCCAAATTCCAGAGTAAATGATAGGATAATGTCAAGCTGGGGAAGTTAAGCAAATGGATGGCTCAAAGTTGTTGACAGCTTACAGTGCAGCCTCAGCTCTCTCCGGTCAGGACCAGATAAAGAACTGCAGGGAGTTTCCTGAGCCTTGTTAGCACCACTTCCTCGGCGGTTGTTCCGCCTGCACCCACTGCTAGAGGGCGTGGCAGTGCCAGTGTCTTCAGAAACTGTGCTGCTGTGGTGAGGGAGGAGAATGCACTCAGCAGGTTCTGGAGGACACAGTCCCCGGGACTTCTCTTGTTTTCCACAGTTTTATAAGATAGGTCTGGAATTCTGCAGAGACCACCACAGTTTCAGACTCAGCTAAGGTGAAAAATTTGTCATTAAGTAAATCCTTGGAGGCAGCAGTGGTTTTTAAATGCTTAACTTTGGATATAAACAGCCAAGAATATTCCTCACAACACAGTGGAAAGTAGTTCCAGTGAAATTCTAGTTCCTTTTATTTTCTTCATTAAAAAAAACCCCTGGGTTTTTAAATTAAGAAATTAATACCTACATTTCATTACAGAACAGAACAGGATAAAAGTACTTACAATGAAAAATATTCTGATTCATCTTCACCCTAGACTCATGTTCCTCTCTCCAAAATATTTTATTTTTGCCTTTACACACATACATAAATGCACAAAAGAAAGTCTTCAGGACAGCCAGCTGAGAGAGCTGGGTCTAGTGAGAGTGACATGTCTCTGCTGTGTCCCCTTTTTGGAGTAGGGAAGGACACCACTCTGCTCAGGTTAAGCCTTGTGTTTGCTGTTGGGCAGGATCTGTAAGAGGGCAAATTATCATTTGATTCCTTTGCTGGGTGTTTGCTGGGTGGACCTGGTTCTACAGTTAGGCTGAAATTAAGTTTGGTGAGAAAGTTCAGGAAACCAGTCTCCATGTGTCGCTGAAGGATGCGGAACATGCACAGACACAAAAGACTGCTTCTTGTCTGGAGCGTCCTGAAAGCACAGGGCAGAGAGGGTGGTAGTAGAACAGCCCTAGCCGCCCAGGCTACCACTCAGTGTGGGAAGATGTGAGTTTCCTACAAGCAGAAGAAAATGCTAGAAGCTAACTTGCTTCAAGTGTCTCAACATATATCTCCCCAAAAATGCTTGAGGTGGTAATGAGAGAATCCCAGAAATGGGAGACATTGGGGCTATACAAGTAGGAGCAGCAAATGGAAGAGTTTTTTGAGAGTCAGCTGGAGGGATGAAGGCTCACATCAGGGACTATACTTGAACAGCATTCGTGATTGTAATCTCTGTTCCTGGCTCTCTCTTTCCCTTTTCCATCCACCGTTGAGGTTTGAAATAGCTCCAAGTCTTATGACATAGAGAGCAGTAATGTCAACATAAGGCAGACATTCTAATTCCAAATACAAACCTCTTTTGGCAATATATTCTAATTAGAGTAGGGTCTTTATCTTATTAATGCAGTTAAAATACTAAAAGTCCACGTGAAATTTAAATGTAAGTATTGAGCCTTAAATAGTCTTGAAATTACTTTGAATAAATATCACATCTAAACACAATCAAAATAAAGAATAATGCTTCATGACACAAAGGATTTAGTTATCAAAACTTTTTGCACAGTTGCAATTATGTGTGTTTAAGCGCTTCCTTGTGAAACATGCTAAAAGCTAATGAATTCAGTGACCATTTTGAATGTCTGACAACAGCCTTCTGTTCAGTGTCACTTATGCCATAGGTGGCCATTCTGAGCACTGGGGAGGCCAACATGCCGAATTCTTCCAGCCACAAGACAGACATGAGCAGTGTGTCCAAAGAAGCAACATATTTTCTGTAAAAGAGACCAATTATGTAACAACATTCTTATCTCAGGAGAACCACATTCCCAGATAGTTTTTCAATGGTTAGAACTTGGTTGCTTGTTAAATGAACCAAAACTGTCACCTTGTCACTGAAAAACAAATTACCAATGACGTATATGGGCAAGGCTTCATTAATTAACTCATAGAAGAGATGGAGGTGACAACACATATTAGCTGTTTACTTAGTCAAGGTAGGGAAAGAGTCAGGAAGGTTTGAAAAGAGGGACCTTAAATCATGTTAGTTCTAGTTCTCATTATCTCTAGTTTAGAAAGCAGCAGTGCCCCGTGAGGCTGGCGTCGCTGTCCCCAGTCTCTCTCCTTTGCATTATGCCCTCAACGAGAATGCTGGAGAGGAAGAAAGAATAGAACTGATGATGACAAAACACTTTTAGATTTCCTTTCAGGACGGATAATGGATTTGACCTCTTTGACCACAGCAAACCCCTAGGCTAAGCTGGCATCCTCTTCCATCTGGACTGCTGTGATTGCACTCCTGTTTATCTAGCTTCCATTCTTGTCCCTCAACCATCTTTTTTTGTTGTACTTTAGCCCGGAATGTCACCTTTAAACAAAATCAGGTGCTTCTACTCTGCTTACTTTTTAGGTCCTATGTGATGTGATTCTCTGGCTATTTCTCTGACCAAACTTCCATTCCAGTCTCTTATAATTCAATGAAGAATATGGTTCTTTAGTCATCCCCATGCTTTGCTTATTTTGTCTTTACTTGAAATCCTCTTCCTTCTTCCAAGGATGAATCTGGACACAATTTACCCCATGTTGAAATTTTGGATTCTTTTCCTTCATGCCAAGTCATTGTGGCCTCATGGTTTCTACAGGAAGAAAACATTGCCACACACACTGCTACCATTATTTTCAATCTACTTTAACCTCCTGTTTTCAAGGCAGCAAGTGGTGATAACACCAGATATTCTGGTGATGTTGGACTCTAAATCTTGGGCTTTTGGCTTGGAAGAGTACAGGCGCCACTGGCTGAACTTGAGAGACTCAAGATTAAAGTCCAGATTTGCATCAAAGACTTGCCTTGGCTCAGCACAGTGACTTCTATGGGGTGTGTATAGACCCTTCCTGATTGTCAGGTACACATTGTGAACCCTTGCCTGACCACTTCCCATCTATTTATTTTCCCACTTTCTGATTTTTTTAAATCTATCACTCAAAACACTTGAAATGTTAAATCCTTCCTTTCCATAGGGTTTTGGAAATGTTAAGTATATCCAGTTTTCCTTCTTTCCTTCCTTCCTTCCTTCCTTCCTTCCTTCCTTCCTTCCTTCCTTCCTTCCTTCCTTCCTTCCTTCCTTTTTCTGTGTATAAAGTTATCACAGACTTGATGATTTAGAACAACAGCCATTATTATCTCACAGTTGGGCATTTGAATAGGACTGGCTGGATTCTCTGCTCAGAGTCTCATGAGACTAAAATCAAGGTGTTAGTTGGCTCTGCTTTTCTCTCCAGGCCTAGGTACAGAGCCTGACTCCAAGATCATACAAGATGTTGGTAGGTGGGCCTGTGCTGTGGCATAGCAGATTAAGCTACCACCTCCAATGCCAGCAACCCATATGGGTGCTGGTTTGAGTCCTAGTGGTTCCACTTTTGATCCAGCTCCCTGCTGATGGCCTGAGAAATAAACAGAAGGTAGCCTAAGTACTTGGGCCCCAGCATCCACCTGGGAGACCCAGAATAAGCTCCTGGCTCCTGACTTCTGACCAGCCCAGCTCACTCCATTAGGGGAGTGAACTGGCAGGTGGAACATTTTTCTCTTTCTCTGTCTAGATATAATAACTTATGTCTTTCAAATAAATAAATAAATCTCTAAAAAATATATTGGGAGAATCTGGGTCCTTGAGTGTGCCTAGAGTCTGGGTGCTTGCTGGTGGGTGTTTTCTGCTCTTAGAAGCCATGCATCGTCTCCCGCACCTGCCATCTTTCAGTTAGCAGCACCAGGACACCATGTCCTGCCTATGAAATGAACCCCCAGATTTTCTCTGCCACCCACCAAGGATCCCATGAGCTTCAAGGCTTCTGTGATATACATTGAACCCACACAGAAAACCCCTGTCTTAAAGTCCACTTTTGCCCGGATTCAAGGGTTAAGGTGGGACATTTTTGTGGGATCTCTTCAGAAATTCTGCCTCTGCCAAGAAGCCAACTCAGGCTTCACTAACACATCTCAAAGATACCTCTCTTAGTCCACTCTTTACACTCAAATATATAGCTTCTGGTGATACACACCTAAAACCACTCATTTAGAATCCACGTACTTAAATTCCAGTTTTTAGGCCTTTATAAAATTAATCATTTTCTCCTACTAATTGTGATATGTGCCACAGAGTTCCTTGCCAGGGCAAGGAGGGATTTTTCAGCTTTAACTCAGAAATATCCATTTCTTGTTCATGTTGCAGATATTTACAGGTTCCCTCATGGCAGTTTCCATGTCTCTGCTCCGTGGAGCTCCTCCATTTTCCTCATTGTATCTCTGTTGTTTCCCACATAGCCTGACTCTGGCCTCTTCACATCTCTTGATATTTTAAGCTGTAGTTCTTAATTCTGTCTTTCTATTCATGCGTTTGAATTCCTGAAGATCAATCTTTGGCATTGAAAGGATTCCCCAGAGAGTAGTAAGTGGTTAAAGTGAATTTTGTAAAGGAATAAGTTAACTTATTAAAATGATATGAGAGAGGAACTCATCATATGAAAGAGAACGTGAGGGAAACCCGTGGGTCTGATGTATATGACAACTTAGTTTTTGTGATAATGATATTAATATTGTTTATAATAATAACTTGTACTTTCTTGTACTATATTTAATTTTATTCTTACTCTCTGAAGTAAACAGATATTTTAGGCATTTTGAAGAAGAGAAAAGCTCATTATAAATGTCATATCTAAGTTCAAGCAGGACTTAGGAAGGTAACTGACAGAAGGTTCCTAAAAGAGTAGGAAAAAAATGAGACTTAGAGTCATACTAGACTGGCCTTAACTTTTGGCAGTGGTATACACTTGTAAATCTTTGTAAATTTTCAGAGATCCAATTTTTTAATTTCTACAATGAATATCATAAACCTTATGTAATTAGGAAGATATTCTATTAATCAATATATTCAATTATTTTGATATAAGAAAAATTCCTAGAAACAAATTTAGCTTGTATTGGGAATGTAAAAAGTATTTTCTTTCTGATTCTGGTTGTAAGACCACTATGGCATCATCTATAGTCTTTGGTATTTCTCTCCAGATTCTTCTTGAGCTATTGTGTTTCCCCTTTTTTACTTCCACTCACTTTGCTTCCACTGCTGTATGTGAAGCAGTCATTTGTTGCTCCAAATCCAATGAGGATGCAAAAATAGAAATCTTTCCAAGTAATTTTCATTAAGGTGCTAACAGTGTTGCTGGTATAGTGGTATCATGCATGATTCTTGTTAAGGGGCTAGATTAATAACTTAGATTAATGAGAGGGTCAGCAATTTGGCATAGTGGTTAAAATGCAGCTTGGGACACTATATCCCATATCAGAGTGCCTGGATTCTCTATCAGGTTTGCCTGGATTCCAGCTTCCTGCTAACATGAACCCTGGAAGGCAGCAGGTCAAGAATTTGAGTCTCTGCCGCTTGGGTGGGAGACCTAGAAGGAGCTCCAGGCTCCTGGCTTCTGTCTTACCCAGTCCTGGGTGTTGCAAGCATTTGTGCATTTGTGGAGTGAATCAGCAGTGGGAGTGGATATCTTTGTCTCTCTCTCTACTTTTCAAATAAGTAAAGTAAATAATTTAAAAATAAGTTCAATTCAACGAGAACTATACTCATGTATTTCTTACAGTTTTATACATTTCATATATTAGCTCAACATTTTCAAGTTAAGAATTGCAACCTCCAGTTTTTTAAAAAGAAATTAGGCACAAAAGCTTAGTAATATGTCCAAAATTGTGTAAAACTATGAAGCAACGCAGCTAGTGTTCAGACCCAATCAGAGCCAACTTCAGTGCCAAGCTTTCTCCATGTGCAGTTTCCTCCTGCCTTCAAGAGAGTTAACTGGCTAGCTGTCCTCAGACTGAATAGAGCTATCTTGGTTGAAGATGTCTTCTGAAACCTTCTCAAGTTTCATCATGTTTTAGAACATTGTGTGTCAACAGAATGTCTTGAGACTGGATACTTTATGAAGAAAAGATGTTTATTCAGCTCACAGTTTTGGATCCTGAAAGACCAAGATTTCATGAACACATCTTTCTCTTCCCTGGTGAGGGCCATCTGGCTCAACACACTAGCTGGCATCACATAGCAGAAAACATGAGAGTGTAGAAGTGCATGTGGAGGACAGATTCTGGAGAGTTGTTAAGCTTGCTATAATAAACTGTTGTCTCTAGTCCCATGAGAACTAGAATGCCAGCAGCCCCCCAATGGCTTAATGAACTTTCTCTAGGTCCCAACCCTGAAAGGATCCACCACCTACCCCCTTGGCATCCCTGGCTTTATTTTATGTCTAGATTCAATTGTATTAAAGCAGGGACCCAGGTTATCAGAACTTCTTTTCAGAATTACAGGCGATATTTTTAGCTGCTGCAGAAATCTGTTGGGTAGCCCTGAGTACAGTTAGGAACAGTTTTCCTGAGTCTTGATAGGGATAACCTGGGGCTTGCCAAGTGGAGAAGGAGGTCCTAGGTAAGCCTCTAAGTGATGGAGAAAGGGAAGAGAGAACAACTTGAAATCAATCAAATATATATCTTCATGTTTTTTTTGTAATATTTAGTAGGATAAGATATAATGGAGTTCAGGTAGGATCTGGAGAAGGCAGGCTATCTTAGGAGTAGATGCTCTCAGAGAAAAAAGTTAATGAACTGAAAAGAAGAGAGGAGACACTATCAATATAAAAACTCTGCATCTGTAGTTGTCCTAAAGTAACATAATGGATATGGGAAAGGAAAAATTTAATATAAGAAGTCTAATGAAGTTTCTTAATAAGTAAGATGCAAGCCAATAATGAACATACATATTCTACCTAAGTCACACCTGTACATGTTTTAGTACTCCTGATTCTGTGGTCTGTTGGGAGTCTTAAAAATGCAGAATACAGCAAAAGAAATCTAGCAGTAAGGAAATTGCCTATTTGAAAAAAATGATTCTCCAATTAGACTGACAGCTGACTTCTCATCAGAAACTCTATAGGCTAGGAGAGAATGGAAAGAAATAGTCCAAGTCTTAAAACAAACAAACCTGTCAACCTAGAATACTGTACCCTGCAAAATTCTTATTTATGACTGAAGGTATAATAAAGACCTTCCATAACAAGATGCTTAAGGATGTAATATAGATAAAAACACAGAAAGTCATCATTATGAAAAAATGTGAACATAGAAAATCTAGTAAAAGTGCAAAGGAAATCTAAAGCAAACAATTGGAATTTTTATGAAAAATGGCAGGGCTAAGTCATTACTTATCAATAATAACCTTGGATGTGAATGGCCTAAATTCTCTAATTAAAAGAGAGAAACTGACTGGATGGATTAAAAAATAAGATCCATCTGATTGCTACTTGCTAGAAATGTACCTCAGCAACAAAGATACACAAAGACAGAAAATGAAAGGATGTAAACAGATATTCTATGCTACTGTAAAACATAAAAGAGCAGGAGTAGCTACTCTGATATCAGACAAAATAGATTTTTAACACAAAAACTGTTAAAAGAGACAAAGAAGAGCTTTAGGTAATGATTAATGGATCAATTCAATGGTAAGAAATGACTACAGCAAATGTATATGCAACCAATATCAGGGTATCTGGCTGTTTAAAAGCAATGTTAACTGATCTAAAGGGACACATAGACTTCAATACAGTAATAATGGGGATTTCAGGGCCTGGCGCTGTGGCATAGCAGATAAAGCCGCCGCCTGCAGTGCCGGCATCCCATATGGGAGCCGGTTCGGATCCCAGCTGCTCCACCTCCTATCCAGCTCTCTGCTATGGCCTGGAAAAACAGTAGAAGATGGCCCAAGTCCTTGGGCCCCTGCATCTGCCTGGGAGACCCAGAAGAAGTTCCTGGCTCCTAGGTTTGGATCAGTGAAGCTCCAGCCATTGGGGCCAATTGGGGAGTGGACCAGTGAATGGAAGACCTCTCTCTCTCTCTGCATCTCCTTCTCTCTCTGTGTATCTCTGGCACTCTGACTTTCAAGTAAAATAAATAAATCTTTTTTAAAAAATGGGGATTTCAACACTCTGCTTTCATCAAGTGACAGATCAACTAGACAAAAAAAAATCAACAAACAGCAGAGCTAATCTACATTATAAGCCAATTGGACCTAATTGATATCTACAGAACATTTTATCCCACAGCTGCAGAATACATATTCTTTTCATCAGTGCATGGAACATTCTCTAGGATAGACCATACACAAGGCAATAAAGCAACTCTTAACAAATTCAAAAAAATTGAAATCATACCAGGTATCTGTTCTGACTATGGAATGAAACTGGAAATTAACTACTTAAAGAAACTCCAGAAAATATGCAAACATATGGAGACTATACAACACACTCCTGAGTGAATGGAGTGTCATAGAAGAAATCAAAAGGGAAATAAAAAAATCCCTGTAAACAAATGAAGATGATAATACAACATACCAAAACCTATTGGATACAGCAAAAGCAGTGTTAAGAGGGCAGTTTATAGTAATCATTGCCTATATCTAGAAACTGTAAACACATCAAATAAATGATCCAACAATGCATCTCAATTCCCTAGAAAAATATGAATTAAATCCAAATTAGTAGGAGGAAGGAAATTATTAATATTAGAGAAGAAATAAGCAAAATTGAGACCAAAAATAATACAAAAGATTAGTGTAATGAAGAACCTTGTTTTTTAAAAAAATAAGCAAAATTGATACACCATTGGCCCAACTAACAAGAGAGAGAGAGAAGGAGAGGGAGAGAGAGAAGATCTAAATGCATAAAATCGGAGATGAAAAATGGGAACTTAAAATAGATACCATGAAATATAAAGAATCATCACAAATTATTACAAGCAGCTATATGCCAACATATTGGAAAATCAAGAACAAATGGACAGATTTCTAGAGACATACAATCTACAAAAATTGAGCATTGAAGATATAGAAAACCTAAATAGGCCAATAGCCAAGATAGAGATTGAATCAGTAATAAAGACCGTCCCAACAAAGAAAATCCCAGGACCAGATGGCTTTAATGCTGAATTCTTCCAAACTTTTAAAGAACAACTGCTTCTAATTCTTCTCAAACTATTCAAAAGAATTGAAAGGGTGGGGATCCTCTCAACTCTTTCTGTAAGGCCAATGTCACTTAAATTTCAAAACCAGAAAAATATATAATATAGAAATAGAACTATAGACCAATATCCCTGATGAATGGATGCAGACATCCTCAACAAAATAATAGCTAATCGAATTCAGCAACACATCAGAAAGATCAATCACCTGGACCAACTAGCATTTACCCCTGGTATGCAGGGATGGTTCAATATTTGAAAAATCCATAAATATGCTACATCACATTAACAAGCTGAAGAATAGAAGTCATGTGATTATTTCAATAGGTGCAGAGAAAGGTTTTGGTAAAATACAACATCCTTTTATGGTAAAAACCTTAACCAGATTGGGTACAGAAGGAACATTTAACAAAATGAAAGAAATATATATGACAAACCCACTGCCAGCATAATATTGAATGGAGGGAAAATTGGAAGCATTTCCACAAACACCCAGAACCACACAAGGATGCCCACTTTCAACATTGCAATTCAGTATAGTTCTGGAAGTTTTAGCCAGAGCCATTAGGGAAGAAAAAGACATATAAATTGAAAAGGAGGAAGTCAAATTATCTCTATTTGCAGATGGCATGATACTATATATAGGGAGGGGAATCAACAGATTGCACTCAGATATTATAGAAGCTCCTAAGGGATTTTGGTAAAGTTTCAGGTTATAAAATCAACACAGAAAAAAAAATCAATATCCTTTGTATATAAAGGTAATGCCATGGCTGAGAAAGAACTTGTAAGATCAGTACCATCCACAATAAGCACAAAAAAATTAAATACCTTGGAATAAATTTGACCAAACAGGTGAAAGAGTAAGCTGTACTTTGGAAATTTATATTCATTAAATAAAAGTTAAAAAAAAAGAAATAGAAGAAGATACACAAAAAATGGAAGATGCTCCCATGTTTGTAGTTTGAAAGAATTAATATTATAAAAATGTCCATAACACTCAAAAGAACTTAGATTCTATGTGATTTCAGTTAAAATACCTCAAATCTAGAAGGAAGGATGCTAAATTTCATATGGAAACAAGAAAACCTGAATATCTAAAGCAATTTTAAACAACAAAAATGAAGCCAGAGGCATCACAATGTCAGACTTCAAGACATAC
Source organism: Oryctolagus cuniculus (assembly GCF_964237555.1). NCBI lineage: Eukaryota > Metazoa > Chordata > Mammalia > Lagomorpha > Leporidae > Oryctolagus > Oryctolagus cuniculus. The sequence continues at coordinate 9,957,397 of NC_091437.1, forward strand.
TATAGGGCAGTTTTAATAAAAACAGCCTGGTCCTGGCACAAAATTAGAAATGCAAACCAATGGAACAGATAAGAAACTCCAGAAGTCAATCCATGCATCTGTACAGAACTAATCTTTGACAAAGGACCTGAAATCAATCCCTGGAGAAAGGACACACTCTTCAACAAATGGTGCTGGAAAAATTGGATCTCTGTATGAAACAAGTCCCTTACCTTATACCTTATACAAAAATAAACTCCAAATGGATCAAGTATCTTCATCTACGACCTGATACCATCAAATTACTAGAGGAGAAGACTGAGGAAACTACAAAACACTGACATACGCAAAGACTTCCTGTAAAAGGCTTCAGGAGCACAGGCAATCATAGCCACAGTTGACCAATGGGATTATATCAAGCTGAGAAGCTTCTGCATTTCAAAGGAAACCATCAAGAAAGTTATGCTGCAGTCCACAGAATGGGAGAAAATGTTTGCAAACTATCTAGCTGATAAAGGATTAATATCCAGGGTCTATCAAGAGCTCAAGAAACTCAACAAAAACAAAACGAAAAATCCAGGTAAGAAATGGGTGAAGGACATGAACAAGCACTTTTCAAATGATGAAATTCAGAAGACAAGCAGACACATGAAAAGATGCTCAGGATCTCTAGCCATTAGGGAAATGTAAACACCACAGTGAGGTGTCATCTCACCCTTGTTAGAATGGCTCTCATGCAGACATCTAAAAAAATACTGGTGAGGATGTTGTAGAAAAGGTACCTTAAATCACTATTGATGGAAATATAAACCATTACAATCGTTATGGAAAACAGTATGGAGATTCTTCAGAAATCGGAAAATAGGTCTACTATATGACCCTGCCATTCCAGTCCTGAGTATTTATCCAAAAGAAATTAAATCAGTGTATGAAAGTGTTATCTGTATCCCATTGTATATTGCAGCTCAATTAATGATAGCTAAGATATGAAATCAACTGATATGTTCATCAGCTCATCACTGGAAAAAGAAAATGTTGTATATGTACACTAAGGAACACTACACAGCTGTGAAGAAGCATCAAATCCTGTCTTTTGCAACCAAATAGATGCAACTGAAAACCATTATGCTTAGTGAAATAAGTGAGTTCCCAAAAGACAAATAACATGTTTTCCCTGATCTTTGGTAACTAACAGGGTACAAACAGTGTAATATATGTGAGAAAAATTGAAATTTTGAGATGTATTTTTATAGCCCTTGCTCTACTTTTGAGGAATAGTGTTTTTTGTTCTTCTTACTATTTGTTGAATTCTTCACTTTTTAAGGGTTAAGCTTATGAATATAAAAGAAACCGGAAGTATGTCATTGTAAAAACTAATAGAAAGAAAAAGGAATGAAGAGGAAGGGTGGGAGCACAGGCTGGAAGGAGGGTAGGGTGGGAAGTATCACTGTGCTCCTAAATCTGTTAATATGGAATGCATGAAATTTGTTCATCCTTATAGACGTTTAAAAAGTATTTAAAAAAGTCCTGCATACAACACTCCTCAGATGGTTCACTCCCCAGATGGCTGCAACTGCTGCAGCTGGGCTGATCTGAAGCCAGGAGCCAGGAGCTTCTTCTGGATCTCCCACATTGGTGCAGGGGCCTAAGGACTTGGGCCATCTTCTACTTCTTTCCCAGGCTACAGCAGAGAACTGGATGGGAAGAGGAGCAGCCGGGACTCAAATCAGCTCCCATATGGGATGCCAGCACTGTAGACGGTGACTTTACCTGTTACAACACAGCACTGGCCCCGGTATTTTTTCCTCCGAGCTTATTCATGTAAACTGCATACTTAGAAAAGATATATTTAGTTTAAAACTATACTTTTTGTATTTATAGAACTATGATGAAAGTAACAAGAGTCAAAAGCTGAAGGAAATCTATCATGATTTTGGAATATGCCATGTGTGTTTTTATGTGTGTGTGTGTGCACTCCTATTAGGATAAAGCTGATGTCATTAGACACTTAGACATTGTTCCACAATCCATTACATTTTGGACTAAAGAATGTCTTGAACACTGAGGAGCCTGGTTTGTATATATGTCTTTGTTGTATTATACCAATTATGTATCTGGTTTTATCATGATACTCTTTTTCTTTATAGGAAGGAGTACATTCTATGACTTTTCATTTCAACATTAAGTAATGTCATTGGGTAGACTGTGGTTAGCCTTTTCTAATAAGCCTAAAATTAGTGAGAGACAAAATGGTAGGATAACTTTTTAGGAAAAAATTGTTGAATTTTGTTCTTTAGAGTTCATGTATGCGTCTGTCAACTCTACATTTTCATTTCTCTTCGTTTCTCATGCCCTGCTGTGCAGCCAATGAAGGCCCTTGGCAGGACAGAATGAGGTCAGAGATACATATTTTGGAAGAAACAGGACAGTGTTCAGGCCCAGCAAATGTCACTGGACTTTCCATAGGAGAAGAAAGCTGACAAATTATCATTGAAATAATTGCCTTCATTCAAAGAGATCGTGCTTTCAAATACTGATAAAAACAAATTTGAAATATGTTTTGACAGAAATTCTGCTTTTGTTTGGAATTGATATCTGTCAGCAGAGTTGATATCTCAACTTGCTTTTATTATTATTTGCCATTATACAATCAAAGTAGACTCAGTATCTAATTTAGATTAGATAATAAGGAATGATTTAATATGTGAACAAAGAAATATGAGATGGATAGTGTACGATGACCATAAATGTGTCACCTGGTATGGGTTGACAAAATAACTTGATTCTGTGTGCTCCGTTAGAGGATGAACTAGAATTATCTGCTATAAGAAACTATATTCTAGTTCCTGCTTAAATCAAACTAATGCAATGAGAAAAGAATACTATTAATTTAATTTATGTTTTGGTTTGAAGCTTAGATTGCATATTGAACTTGGAGAACTTGTTAAACATTCTTAGATTGTGGTGCAATTGAACTCAATTGCTATTGCAAATTTCATCCAGTAAACTGAACTGGAAGGACTACATGTAGACAATGTTCATGCCCTGCTTTCATTTCTTTGTTGAAGCTGTTGAGCAACTCAGGTAAGCTATACATTGCATGGAAAGATGTCAAGCAGCTACAATGCAGCTGTGAACTAGAAAGCAGTCTAACTTTTGCATGAAAAAGGACTTTAGTTAGATTGAAATTATTTTTAACTGCAAGCAGACAGTGCTCATCTTCTTTCCCTTACTTGAACATCCATGCACAGAACTTCTGCTCTGACCGATTGCTGAATCCGCCACACTGTCAGTTCTCCTCAGCCTTGCTAGACAATGATTTAGGTGAACTCTTTGCAAATCAGAGAAGTGAATATTCAGAATCCAGAAATGAATTTCTGAATACAAAAATGTGAAATTTATCTTTGTTTAGAGGCACTTTAAATTTCAAAATATGCTTTTTTTATATCTAGAATTTAACCTCCCTTCCTCTAGGAAAAAAAGTCAGTGTACCCAAACATAATATGCACATGGAAAATCTGAAATATTTTCTGTTTTGACTTTCTAAGTTGGTTCCTGGCCATTTTCTAACCAGTAAGTTGTTTCCTGCTGCTTCATAAGGTGCAAATATGAAGTGCTTCGTTCCCATTTATTTTTAGCTAGGTGACATTAACTTGAAATTTTAGCTCTGTTTTTGGATGAACAAACCACTCAGAAAAAGAAAGACATGTATGTGAAAGCCAGTGTCTAAAAATAGTTTCTAAATATGAAGCAAAGAAACAACTGTAGTGTTCCTTATAATTAGAGAGCTGCCAGGACATTCATCTGGAGACACAGACTCAGTCAAGGAAAAAAGGAAGGAAATGGAAAAACAGAGAAAAGTATGCTCCTGAGCAAGAAGGGTTTTCATGCGTAAGGTTCTGTTAACACTGAAAACTCCCGTTTACATCTTTATATGTGGCTTATTGAAAACATGGAGATTAGAAAACAGACACACACACGTCTGAGAAATTAAAATACTGACAGATGTGAACTTGTGGTTCTCCCAGTAGATTATGGAAAATTAAATATGCAGATAGCTTGCTTAAAAATTGTAAATTAAAAAAAAGACTTTTTATGAAATTATGACGAATATTTGCCATTTCATTCAATTAAGCACATCTGTGTTATAGGCAATCTAAAATAAAAAGTGACTTTTGAATGGTATAGAAGGGATAGCTATAAATTAATACACTAGTCCTTTCTGGCCCAAGAGATTGCAATCGATAATGAATTCTTAACTTTCATTGACCTGAGAAGTGCATGTGTTATGAAATGTAAACAAAATCATTACAAAATCTATCAAAGCTACTGTCACTAAAAAAAATCCTTTAAACTATTTAAAATGTAGAAAACCAACCAACCAAACAACCAACCAAAGAAAACCTAAACCGAAAACCAAATTTTTTTACTAGTAAAATTTCCAGCTGTGGGACTTAAAAAATTAAAATCTATGCTAGGATGTATGTATTTATTTATTTACTATTTATCATTTTATTTTTCCCAAAGAAACCTTTTACTTAATGAGTACAAATTTCATAAGTACTACTTTAAGAATATAGTGATTCTTTTCACCGTATCGGCCGTCCCACCCACACTCCTATTCCACCTCCTTCTCCTTTTCCCATTCCCAGTCCCATTCTCCATTAAGGAAAACACACACACACACACACACACACACAACTTCCTCCACAGTTAAGACAAGCACTATTTAAGCCAGTGCTTCTCAAAGTGTCAATTTCACTTCTACAGATTTCCTTTTAGGTGCTCTAGGGAGAACATACTGTGTTTGTCCCTTTGGGACTGGTTTATTTCACCAAGTATGATGTTTTCCAGATTCATCCATTTTGTTGCAAAAGACTGGATTTCATTTTTTTTACTACTGTGTAGTAAAATTCCATAGAGTACATATTGCATAATTTCTTTATTCAGTTTTCAGTTGATGGGCCTTTAAGTTAATTCCATGTCTTACCTATTGTGAATTGAGCTGCATTAAACATTGAGGTGCAGACAGCTCTTTTATTTGTTGATTCCATTTCTCTTGGGTAAATTCCCAGGAGTGTGATATCTGGGTCATATGATAGATCTATATTCAGATTTCTGAGGTACCTCCAAACTGACTTCCATAGTGATTTTACCGGTTTACATTCCCATCAACAGTGAATTAGTGTACTTATTTCCCCACATCCTTGCCAACACTAGTTGTTTGTTGATTTCTGTATGAAAGCCATTCTAACTGGGGTGAGGTGAAACCTCATTTTGGTTTTGATTTGCATTTCCCTGAAGGCTAGTGATCCTGAGCATTTTTTCATGTGTCCTTTGGCTATTTGGATTTCGTCTTTTGAAAAATGTCTGAGTCCTTTGCCCATCTCTTAAGTGGGTTGTTTGTTTCGTTGTTGTGGAGTTTCTTGATCTCTTTATATATTCTGGTTATTAAACCTTTATCAGTTGCATAGTTTGCAAATAATTTCTCCCATTCTGTCAGTTGCCTCTTCACTTTCCTGAGTGTTTCATTGCAGTACAGAAGCTTCTCAATTTGATGCAATCCCATTTATTGATTTTGTCTTTGATTGCCTGTGGCTCTGGGTCTTTTCCAAGAAGTCCTTGCCTGTGCCAATGTTTTGCAGGGTTTCCCTAATGTTCTTTAATAATTTGATGGTATCACATCATAGGTTTAAGTCTTTAATCCATTTTGAATGGATTTTCCTGTAAGGTGTAAGATAGGAATCCTACTTCATACTCCTGCATATGGAAATCCAGTTGTCCCAGCACCTTTTGTTGAAGAGACTGTCCTTGCTCTAGGGAATGGTTTTAGCTCGTTGGTCAAATAGAAGTTGGTTGTAGATGCTTGGATTGGTTTCTGATGTTTCTATTCTGTTCCATTGGTCTATCTATCTGTTTTTGTACCAGTACCAGGCTATTTTGATTATAACTGCATTGTTGTATGCCTTGAAATCTGGTATTGTGATGACTCTGGCTTTGTTTTTGTTGTATAAGATTGCTTTAGCTATCTGAGGTCTCCTGTGTTTCCATATGAATTTCAGCATTATTTTTTCTAGTTCTGACAAGAATGTCTTTGGTATTTTGATTGGTATCACATTCAATCTATAAACTGATTTCAGAAGAATAGACATTTTGATGACATTGATTCTTCCAATCAATGAACAGGGAAGATTTTTCCTTTTTTTATATCTTCTTCAGTTTTTTCTTTAATGTTTTGTAATTCTCATCATAGAGATCTTTGACATTCTTGGTTAATTTTATTCCAAGGTATTTGGTTTTTTTTTGTAGCTATTGTGAATGGGATTGATCTTAGAAGTTCTTTTTCAGCCATGGCATTGTCTATGTATAAAAAGGCTGTTGATTTTTGTGCATTTATTTTTATATCCTGCTATTTTACCAAACTCTTCTATGAGTTCCAAAGATTTATTTTTAAAGCAAAATTTAAAACTTTAACATTAAAAATAGAATACTTTCTATTTCTATGAAAAGGTAAATGATTAATAAGAGTTTTCATGCTTGTTTGTATGTGTGGCTGGTGCTGAGTGTGAAACAGGAGAATGGTGGAATGTAGAAAGAACTTTCTCCAAGTGTATTCTCTCAGGCTGGAAATTTCAAGATAGATAGCAACATTCTATACTGTCACTTATTAGAAAATATTCCTTTGGAAATTATTTCTCCTTTTCCTCTATACAATGTTTACTTCAGTGCATTGAATTTTTTTCTCTATTATGAAACTCTAACACAGTGTTGCTAACTAATTGTTGGAAGTGAAGTCTCTTTACTTCCTTTGACCAATTCCAAAATAATCTAGTTGCATTTCAATACAGCTGTGAAATATAAATGAGATGTGCATATGAGTGTGAAATGTTATGCAGCATAGATAGCGGGATACTAGCTCATCCTGTCATCTCATATCCAAACTCTGGGACCCATGTTAATTTTCCAATTCCATTCTCAAATAAGAAGAAGCCTTTCTTGTTACCTAAATCTGTAAGAAATTTTTATATTTACCATTGAATATAAGACATTTATTGACCTAGTAAATATTAAAATAGAATAATCTCTTAAACAAAAAATAATTTTTGATAGTTGTATTTTTTGTTATTGCATTTGGTGAAAAATAAGTGCTTAGCCTTAAAGAACATTTTAATGAGGGCGATTCTGTCATGGGATAAAATAAAGCTAGAGTTTTGATCATCTAAGTTAATTCAATAGAAGACAGCAGAACAACTGCATAGAACCAAGTTGTATCCTCCATTCTAACAACAGAAGCCCATTCACCATGTCCCCATTTTTGTCCCATCTGGCTAGGAGTTGTAGAGCCAAATGTAATGTCAGTACAGTAGTGATAGATAAATGGTTTGGCCCAGGTGGTTTCATTTTGCTTTCAGTCCCTGGTCCTATTTTTAAGATTTGTCTTATTATACTTAAGGTAGCTATGCTGTTTGTAATCATTTCCCTAAGAGCCATTTTGGGATGAGGCAGGGCATAAAGAAATAATATTTGGTAATTCATCTAGGAATAAAACATTCTTCAGTTCCTTTAAAATTTAAAAAAAGTTAATTGTAGAAGGAAAGACAAGGATATAGATGTGCAAAAAGAGGTTCCCTTAGAAAGGAGTCTTCTTTTTCTTTTATTTGACAGGTAGTTATAGACAGAGAGAAAGACAGAGAGAAAGGTCTTCCTTCCATTGGTTCACTCCCCAAATGGCCGCTACGGCTGGTGCTGTGCCAATCCAAAGCCAGGAGCCATGTGCTTCTTCCTGGTCTCCAGTGTGGGTATGGGGTGTGGGGGCCCAAGCACTTGAGCCATCCTCCACTGCCCTCCCGGGCCACAGCAGAGAGCTGGACTGGAAGAGGAGCAACTGGGACTAGAACCAGCGCCCATATGGGGTGCTGGTGCCAAAGGCAGAGGATTTACCAAGTGAGTCACGGTGCCAGCCCCAGAAAAGGGTCTTTAGGATTCTAGAAGCTAGGGGATGAGATGTAGAAGCAGTAACTGCACACTGTGACCTCTGTCACCAGATGCTGGGGTCTCTGACTCTGTGCCAGGCAGAGTACATCTGTGGCCATTGTTATTTACAGATGTGTGGAACCAAGGTTATATAAATTATTCACAGTGTGTATCAAAGTTTCTTGCCACAAATCATAAAAATGTTCCAGAAGTGAGATAACATAGATTTAAAAATAATCTGCTTATATTTAAAAAAAAATGTTGGGATGTTTATGGCATTCAGAAAATCTGTTAGAAGCTTTATTTACACTTGGCTTGCTTTAGAAAGAAACATTGCCTTGCCATATGGGAAATCCCTAATCCAGATCAAAGTTTGACCTTCAGTCTCCTTGGGTGATGGGAAGTTAAATGAGAGAGAGAGAGTCAGACAGTTTTTTCTGGTTAAAAAAGCTTGAAGTCACTGCTTCTCTCTCTCATTTATTTCCAAAACAAAATTCTGTGCCTCATTAAAATATGTCAGATTGCAGGAAGAGCTAACACTCGTGTGAGGGATGGGCACCTGTCTGAGTTAACGGCCATAGGCCCCACTGTAAATCAAGTGAGTGGAAGCCATGTCAGTCAGGGTCCTGCAGGGCTGCCTAGGATTGTGACAGTTGTATTAGGAAGGCACTGCTCTGCCTCTGATCCTAGTCACTCCTTTTCTCTCTCTGGTACATGTTGTTAGGAAAATAAGCAGAGATCTCACTAGATTTGTAAAGCAGCACTCTGTTCATGGCATGTAGTTGACAAACTGCATTCTAGGTTGGTTTTTCCCTTTCCAGGGTTTGGCCAGTGAATGTTCACTTCAGAAGCTCAGCCTCGGAACACCCCTTTCTCCAAATACTACGTCACTGTCTCCTCTCCAAACTGGTCTTCATTAGAAGAAAATATTTTAACTTCCTTTACTTAAAAAATATTTTTTAAATTTTTTGACTTTTGTATTTTTAGTTTTATCTAAGTTATACACGTTTCATGTTTCATGTTTCAGATTTAGGAACATGGTGATACTTCCCCACATACCCTCCCCCTGACCCAAGCTCCAGCCCTTCTCACATTCCCACTCTTAATTTTTACTTAAGAACTGTTTTCAGTTTACTTAATGATTATATAGTTCATCCTGCACTAAGTAAAAGAGTTCAACAAATAGTATGAAGGGAAAAAAAAACAAAAACAAAAACAAAAAAACCCTGTTCCTAAACAGAAGAGACAAGGGCGGTAAACAATCATTGATTCTCTGAACCCTTAAGGCATTCGGATCTGGCTAAAAAGCTCATGAGTGTATCTCAGGCATGGAAAGCCAAGACACTTTGGCAAAAAATGACCTAAATGAAAGATCTCTGTGAGCGAGATCCCAGTGGAAAGAACAGGCCATCAAAGGAGGTACCTTTCTCTGAAGGGAAGAGAGAACTTCCACTTTGATTATAGCCTTGTCTAAATAAGCTCAGAGTTTGTGAACTCAAGAGGCTTCCATAGCCTTGGCAGCTGATGACAAGAGCCTCAGGTGATGTCATAAATAAGAGTGTCAGTTGTTAAATCAACAGCAGGAGTCACTATGCACTTGCTCCCCATGTAGGGTTTCTGTCCTTAATGTGTTGTACTATGAGAATTAACGGTAAAACTAGTCTTCAAGCAGTACTTTATACTTTGTGTGTCTGTGTTGAAATCTTTACTTAGTATAAAGTTGATCTTCTGTATATAAAGATAATTAAATATGAATGTTAATGAAGAATGGGATGGGAGAAGGAGTAGGAGATGGAATGGTTTGCAGGTGGGAGGGTAGTTATGGGGGGAAGTTGTACTTTTGAAATTTATATTGATTAAATAAAAGTTTTCTGAAAAAATCATTGATTCTAAAAATGTCCATTTCATTCCTAAACATTACACTTTAAGTACACATTTTTTTTTGTCTGACTTAAAGATTTCCAAAGATTTGTCTTCTAGCTCAGATATTCTTTCTTCTGCCTTGCCAAGTCTGCTGTTAAGGCTTTCCACTGCATGCTTTACTTGGCCTATTTAATTCTTCATTTCTAATATTTCATTTTGGTTTCTCTTGAAAATCTTAATTTCATGGGAAAATTTTCATTCATGTCATATATGAGTTTCTTTAATTTGTGGATTTGCTTCTGATTCCTTTGGAGTAATCCTATAACTTTTTTTTCAATTCCATTTCTGGCATTTCCTTCATCTCTTCATCTTCACATTCTAATATTGAAATGTTGTTGTGTTCCTTTGAGGGGGTCATAGTGTCTTCCTTATTCCTGTTTCCTGAATTCCTGAGTTTATTTTTAGGCATTTGTGGAGTTGATTTTTTTTCCTGTGATGGCTTTTGTCTTTGAGCTTTACTTCTGTGACTTACACTTTCAGTGTATACTTTTAATGAATACTAAGAGGTATGTGGTGGGTGTAGCCAGGGAGCTCTGGTCAGTGCTCCAGGGTGGGGCAGGTATCTAGGGTAACACCCACGTTGAGTATGGTAGGTCACCTCTGTTGGTGTGATCCGCCCTCACTTCTTGTTCTCAAAGTTGAGCAGTGCCCGGGTGTTAGCCCTCAGTGTGTTCAACAGCCATCTGCACTACCATATGAACTACACAAATGATCTGCACAGTCCTCACTGTGAGCACAGTTTCTGCAGCAATGAGCTGCCTGAGGCACTCAGTGAGCTCCAAGTGTGATTGCTCAGCGACCCGGCTACACCCCACACCTTCTCATATAACCGGAGTCCCCTTGGTCTCAGCACACGAGACCCCCACAGTTTCTGAGTGTAGAGCTTTGGCTCTGCTCTGCCAGTCTTTCAAGTCAACGGAGAGGCAGATGTTCCCTGAGCCAGCTTTGCCTAAGTGTCTTTTTTTTTTTTTTTTTTTTGATAGGCAGAATGGACAGTGAGAGAGAGAGACAGAGAGAGAAAGGTCTTCCCTTGCCGTTGGTTCACCCTCCAATGGCCGCCGCTGCAGCCGGCGCACCGCGCTGATCTGATGGCAGGAGCCAGGATCCAGGTGCTTTTTCCTGGTCTCCCATGGGGTGCAGGGCCCAAGCACCTGGGCCGTCCTCCACTGCACTCCCTGGCCATAGCAGAGAGCTGGCCTGGAAGAGGGGCAACCGGGACAGAGTCCGGCGCCCCAACCGGGACTAGAACCCGGTGTGCCGGCGCCGCAAGGTGGAGGATTAGCCTATTGAGCCACGGCGCCGGCTTAGCCTAAGTGTCTTGATCCTGGGAGGCTGGGCATACCTTACAGTCCTATGTGGGCGCCCAGCCACCTCCCAAGCAGGCTCAAAGTCAATGGGGACTATTTTTTTCTCCACTAAAATCTCTGGATCAGATGCATACACTGGACGATTGTTATTCTCCCCCAGCCACTACTGCAGGTACTGCTGAGAAGGCTTCCTGTCTCAGCCAGTTCTTGTATGCACACACAAAGGCTTCCAAAGCTGCCGCCTAAACCCAAAATAGCCCCTGCCCTTTCTCATACAGGTCAGTGGGCACTGCTGTGGGGAAGTTGGGGAGAGATAAATGTGCCCCCTCTACTTCCAGTGGGTCTGCGGGCAATTGCTAGCAACCGTGGGCCCCCAGGGCTCCATTCTGGATTCATGCCACATTCTCTCTCTGGTTGTATCACCACTGTTTGCTGCAGTCTAGTCTCACCTCTGTCTCCAAGCCACCACCAGGCCTCCTCACTCTCCAGCTCTCTGCTGCTGCAGTCCTGTGTGTTTTGTTCATGTTCCTGCTGCATGTCCACATCCTTCACACTGATCCACCACATTCCTCTTCCTCTTGTAGGATTTACCATGTAGTTTGCTCTCCAGTTCTCCCCTGAGAGTGCACATACTATACTTTTTTTATAATATTTATCCCAAGCCTTAGCGCAGTATGTCATTACCTAGTCCACCATCTTGGAATCTCCTGATTTATTTATTTGAAAGGCAGAGTTACAGAGGGTAAGAGGGACAGGGGGAGGGGGAGGTCCATCATCCATCTGCTGGTTCACTCCCTAAAGAGCAAGGGCCAGGGAGGGCTAGGCAAGGCTGAAGCCAGGAGGGTGGAACTCCATCCAGGTATCCCATGTGGGTAGCAGAAGCCCAAGTCCCAGGCACATTAGTGGCAAGTTGGATCAGAAGTGGAGCAGTGGGCATTTAAACTGGTGCCCATATAGGATGCTGGCATTGAAGGTGGCGCCTTAGCCTTCTGTATCACAGTGGCCCCTTGACTCCATTTAATATGCCTTTCTCAGTTAGTTTGGACCTGATTTAGTTCTGAAAATATATATTCCTTAACTTTCTGTATGCTTAACTTCTCTTTAATAACTGTTTCAAGGAAAATGCATCCAGATAACGCCCCATGTTAAAGGAAAGGTAGAATTGTAAGCAGTGTTTTCTAGTGGGGAAGCCCAGCAGCTGCTCCAGGCTCTAGTAGGTTTCCAGCTGCATGACCACCCTAGACTGGAGCTCACTGCCACGCAGCACCAGCTGTGGGCACTTCCCTCTTGCCCACTGAGATCACATGCAGCTGGTATGTTCTGTACAGTGTTATGAGCCGCAGGGAATTCCCTTTTGCTACTGATGGCTGTGACAGATGTTACAGGCCCTTGAGGCCTCTGTGTAATCCCTATAAGCATATTTAATGGCTGGGCATCAAAAACCTAAGCCAGGATCGCATATTATCAATCTGTCAAAAACGTCCGCGATCTAACACAGACATTATATTTCTAGTGGAGAGTTGTATCTGGAGCCTTACCTTGCTATTTGGTAAAGTAGCTCAATGCCGTGCAACAGTTAGCTTCCCATTTCATAGCGGGTGGTGTGTAACATAGTAACAATATGTGTTTATCTGAATTATTAGCTTTTATTCCAGGCACATCTATAAATGGTTTAACCTTCTTTTACAAGAAGGGCTTGCCATTCTTAGTGTTGGTGCTGCTGAGGCTAACTGTGAGAACAGGATGTTGAAAGTTCAGTTATTTACTCACTTACTCGTTTAGTAACTTACACAAGGTGGTGGTCAGCCTGCTGATTAGGGTAGGAGATCTGATTCTGTCGATGCTGAGTAAAAGTACACTACACTCCTGACAAAATCACATCATGCTGAAGAATTTATAAATGTTGTCCAAGTTGGACTTAAATGTCCAAAGAGCTTGAATCTCACCTATTCACACATTTTGCAATAATGGGAAAGTGATTTAAACTATCTAAAATTCAGTTTTTTTGTGTGTAAAAATAGAAGCACAAACTTTGGTTTTCTCTGCCGTCTTTTTGCATGGCAGTGTACAGTGTTGTTATTTTGTGTTTTGATTGAGGAGAGCTGGTATTCCTTCTCACTATGTAAAGGCAGACAGTAGAAATAAGTAGAAAAGTGCATGTTTGTGTGTCAGAGGCTTTTGGAAGGTTAAGTGAGATGCGGACTGCATGGGATTTATTACTTTAGGTCACATGGGAGACCAAAGAATAATGGTAAGTCCACTACTGGGGTTAAAAGAAGGAGGGAATGAGAATTGAGTAATCAGAAACACTGAGTTCAGAAAACTCAGGAGAATTTGGTGGTCCTAGGAAGGGCTGATCCTTTGAATAGTCAGAATGGAATTTCAGAGTTCACCTTTGTTACTGTTCTGCTGTGGTTGTGTTCATGACAAAGAGCCAAGTACTTTAAAATGCTGATAGGAAGGAGCCAATGCAGATGCAAAGGTTCAGGATTCAGGACAGAAGGGGAATAAACCATAATCTGGGGTTTCTGAGAAGTCGCGTATGATAGCTGAACGTGTGTGGAGAAACTGGCCTGCACTGGAAATGGAAAGCGAGGAGTTGAGTGCTGACTCAGGTAGGCTGGTAGATTTGGTAGTCTTTTTTTCTGGAAATGTTTCATTTATTTATTTATTTTTTAAGATTTATTTATTTATTTGAACGTGAGATTACACAGAGAGAAGGAGAGGCAGAGAGAGCGAGAGGTATTCCATCCGCTGGTTCACTCCTCAGTTGGCGTAACAGGCAGAGCTGCACCAATCCAAAGCCAGGAGCCAGGAGCTTCTTTGAGGTCTTCCACATTGGTGCAGGGGCCTAAGGACTGATTTCCTCTACTGATTTCCCAGGCCATAGCAGAAAGCTGGATTGGAAGTGGAGCAGCCAGGAATCGAACTGGCGCCCAAATGGGATGCCAGCACTGTAGGCGGTGACTTTACGCACTACGCCACAGCACGAGCCCTGGAAATGTTTTATTTTTTAAGGGATTCATTAATACATTAGATTCTCAAGGTTGAAGCAAATGCATAATTACCACAATAAGATTCTCATCAACTCTCATGTTAATATGATATTAAAGAGAACAGATTTAATGTAGTTCATAGATACAAACTTAGAGTATACTGAACTTCCTTCACTCTATTTTTATTAAAGATTTTATTTATTTGAGAGGCAGTATTACAGAGAGAGAGAGGGAAAGATAGAGAGGGAAAGGTATTTGAAATGCTGGTTTACTCCCTTGATAGCTGCAGTAGCCAGAGCTGGGGCCTGGAGCCAGGAGCTTCTGGGTCTCCCACGTGGGTGCAGTGACCCAAGCACTTGGACCACCTTCTACTGCTTTCCCAGGACATAAACAGAGAGCTGGATGGGATGCCAGCTTAGCCTACCATGCCACAGTGTCCCCTCATCTACCTATCTACCTACATATCTACTTACCTTCCTACCTACCTTTCTCTCTCTCTCTCTCTCTTCCCCTCCTTCCTTCCTTCCTTCTTTCCTGTCTTTCTCTCCTCTCTTTTGTTTTTAATTTTGAGACTACATATTTTTAATATATAGTCAAAGGTTTGAACTATAAAAAAATTCAAAAACTAAAAGTAAAATGACCATAATTCAGTGGGATTGTAGGCAAGGACTTCAAACAATATTCAAATGAAAAGATACCCATTAAAATAACCACAGATTATTAAATCAATAGTATATCATTCCTAGCCATTGGTTTGACAAAGATGTAAAACAAAATGCGACTAAATTATTCACAGTGATACTGATGCAGACAGGCATTTCTTTCTTTTTTTGTTCTTTACTTTTTTTCTTAAGTTTTAGCTTTCACATATAAGGAAGAAAATGAGGTATTTGTCTTTCTGTTTTCTGCTTATTTCACTCAACTTGGTGTCCTCTGGTTGCACTGATTTTGATGTAAGTGATAGAATTTCATTCTTTCTTTCTTTATTTTTTATTTTTTGACAGGCAGAGTGGACAGTGAGAGAGAGAGAGAGAGAGAGAGACAGAGAGAAAGGTCTTCCTTTGCCGTTGGTTCACCCTCCAATGGCCGCCGTGGCCGGAGCACTGCAGCTGGCGCACCACGCTGATCCGATGGCAGGAGCCAGGTACTTCTCCTGGTCTCCCATGGGGTGCAGGGCCAAGCACTTGGGCCATCTTCCACTGCACTCCCGGGCCACAGCAGAGAGCTGGCCTGGAAGAGGGGCAACCAGGACAGAATCCGGCACCCCGACCGGGACTAGAACCCGGTGTGCCGGCGCTGCAAGGCGGAGGATTAGCCTAGTGAGCCACGGCGCCGGCTCATTCTTCTTTATAGCTGATTGATGTTTTATTGTATGTGTGTATACATATATATACATATGAACTTAACTTTATCCATTCTTTTGATGATGGACAACCTGATTGATTCCTTACTTTTGCTGCTGTGAGTAGTGCTGCTATAAACATGGTGGTATAGGCATCTCTTTGATATAATGTGTTCATGGCTTTTGGCTGTGTATATCCAGTTGTGGGATTACTGGATCATATGGCAAGCTATTTCTAATTATTTAAAAAATTTCCATACTGTCTTTCACAGTGGCTACAATAATTTACATTCCCACCAATAGTGTCTAACAATTCCCTTTTCTCCACACCCTCGCCAGTATTTGGTGGGTCCTCATGATGTCCTGTGGACCTTTCTTGCCAGGGCAGTACACAACCACCTGTGCTTGTTTCTGTTGTTCAGGGTTGACAACTAGATCACAGCACTGGGAATTGGAGCAGCTTTTTCTTCTTTTTTGTATGTTTTCTTTTCCTTTCCCTTAAATGCTGCAACTTTAGTGGCCCTTTCTCTAGCTCAAATCTATAACACACTGGGCCTTTGGACCAACATGATTTAATTAGTAAATCCCTAAACACTTATTGGGATTTATTACGTGCTAAACACTTACAAATCCAGGGAATAAAATAATGTAAAACTTAAGATAAAAGATCAAATATATTCACATATATACCCAATTTCAGTGTATACTTAGGGGCAGCATATTATACGTGGGTGGATAGGTAGAGCCAAGGGTAACTGGGGGCTTATGTTCACTGGAAATAGTTTAGTTACCTAGGGCTGCAGTAATAGATTATTTTTAGTATCCCAAACAACAGACATTGATTCTCTCACGGCACTGAAGGCCGGAACTCTGAAATTGAAGTGTCTACAATGCTGACTGTTTTGAAGCTTCTGAGGGAAAATGTGTTCCATATTTCGTGGCACCTTCTGTTGGCTGCCAGAAACCCTGGGCATGCTCTGACTTGTAGGTGTGTCTCTCAGTCCCCCCTTCATCTTCATATCACCTTCTCTTCTGCATGTCCCTTGGTCTTTCTGTCATGTGTTGTTGGGATTTAGGCTAACTTGGTTAACGCAGGCTGATCTCATTTCAAGATCTTTACTTCCATTTTATCTGTTAAGATTCTTTTCTCAAATACGATCATATTCTGAGTTCTAAGTGGACACATCTTTTGGGGGAGCTACCATTCGACCCTCTATAGTTTCTTAGAGCATAGTGATTTAATGCAGAACTTCTGCCAGGTTAGCCTCCCACTGCTCTGCAGAAGGACCTATCTTTCTTCTTGGAAGTTTTGCATACACCATTCCTCTCATCCCTGCCGTTTTAACATGAAGAACCGATTCCTCAAGATAACTTTGTCTGATTACCCTTAAACCATTCTGTTGCCTCCTCATCATGTATTTTTATAGTACCTAATAGATTATAATTCAATAAGTATTACTCTTTAATAGAGTTTTTGCATCAGATTGTGAGTTTTATGACCACACAGGGCTAGTGATCACTAGTATAGCAGTGTGATTTGAATGTTAAAGGGGCTGTGCAGGAGGTAACACTGACTTGAAATTTGGGGCTTAAAATGGATGTGTAAATATTCCTACCTGGCTATGTTCATCTCAGTGTACTTTTTCAGTTCATGTAGTGTTTTTCACAGATGAATTTGCACAAAAACAAAACCAAAATTTGTATTATGATCAGACTTTAACACATTAATCATGTTGGGAGATACTTACATTTTTATAAAAAGCATCATGGTAGAATTGTGCAATTATATCATTTCATTGCTTGTGTGTTGTCTTTAATGGATATATTGGTGAACTACCTCATCTATATGATGCAAACACATTTCTTAATTACCAGTAACATTAAACTTCCAGGTTCTGATGATAATAAATTTTCCAGATATTATCTGTAAGAGTAGTAAGTTGTTGTAAAAAAGGAGAAATAAGGAAACAGTCGAGGAGGAGCTGATGGGAGTGAAGGCAGTAGTGGGTTAAACAAAAAAAGATTTCCCAAAACACTAAAGTTGGGCTTGGGAAACCAAAGACAAGAAAGTTGACAACAAAGTATATGCACTAGAATGGCAAAATTAAGATATCTGATGACATCAAGTGTTTCCAAGAATATAACACATCTGAGACTTATTATATTAGTAGGTGGGACATAAATAAATATAAGGATTTTCAAAAATGGTTTAGCATTATTTTACATCATAAGGTATTTATACACCCTAAGACCCAAAACATTTCTCATACACTAGAGAAAATGTGGGTCAAATGAACCCATTGTTGTCTGTCTTTCTGTTACAGATTTATTTGGAAGAGTTTATTAAAGATTGAGATCATTTATTCACTGACTAAATAGTATCATTTAATAGTAAACCATCCCAAACTGATATTTTTATGGAAATATTTTAAAATTAGTTAAGATTTTTTCCCCACTTTGAACCATTCTTGGTTACATAGGTCTTTTCAGAGTTATGTTCATCTAATGTAAGTTTTCAGGTTATCCCCCTCAAGTGTTTGTGGCTTAAGGATAGACAAGAACTCCGCTCCTTGGCTTCACAGGGCCCCAGTCTTCCATGTTCTGATATTGACAGATGTCCTTAAAGCCACCCATTTGTTTTCCATTCAAGTGTGAGTTTACTTTTCCTTTGTGAGTTTTGTTTGTTTCTTTGTTTTTGTTGTTATTGTTTAGTTTGAAGGGACTTTATTGCATTCTTATTTGACAAAGATAGACTTGTAAAATTTTGGGCCACCTAAGAAAATGATGTTGAGTTTCCTCTTTATTTTTTCACCCTCAAAGATTTGATTTCTCATGTGTCATAGATAAATATCAGGCAGCTGGGTATCTACCTGACTGATGTTTTATCTTGTAAACCGAAACACTTTGGGACTTCTATACTTCATCCCAAATTGTCAGTGTAATGACATGTACTGAGACAATAGGTCTGGCTGCACAAGTGTAATAGTGTACAGCTTTCTCAGCTTTGGGAAAATAGCAAGCTTGGTTTCCTAGTAGGTTCTTCGTGTGTAGACCTCTGACTAGTCAAGTTGTCATTAAGACGGCACAATTGAAACCTTCACAAACTATTTGTCTGTATCTTCTTCTTTACTTTTTATTTCACTAAAAAATTTATATTATGATTCATTAACACATTTTTGAAACCTTGTAGAGTTTTCACCATATTGTGTTAATAGAGAATAGAATTAGAAAATATTAAAGCTAGATGTCATGTTGGTGATAATGCCAAATTTTATTTCATGGCTTACTAGGAAACAAGAATCAAAATATTAGTAAAAAATCAGAACATTGATTTAAACTAAATACTTTCTAGTTGAAGAGTGTTGGTTTTGCTTCAGCATCACAAGAGAAATGTTTCTGAGCATTAGTTTCCATTTTATGACTTTAGATAATGTTTTATGACGTTAAAAGTTTAGCAAGTAAACTAACCATGAATCACCCTGTGGTACAATCTGAAAAGTTTATGGGAAGCATTCTGTGGATTCATCTTCCGTATGTCATTTCCCTCTTTCATAAACTGAGTACTTCCATAGTGGGGCTAATTTAAACTCTCCTCATAAGTGACATAAGGCACAACTTTATCCTCATTTTGGAAAGTACCACATAAAACTGAGTTTTATTGCCCAATTAGTGGTTAATTACATAATGACTGTTTGGCCTTAGTGTTTTACCCAAGATCACTTCAGTTGTTATACCCCTGAATTCACTTAGAATATGATTCAGATATTAAAAACAAAATAGCAGTCTATCTTCTACCAAATATAGCCCTTAAAATGTGTCTTGAGATATTTTTATACCATTATCTAAAGAGCTTTCTTATTCTTTTTATAGCTGCAAAGAATTCCATTGAATGGATACAAAATATTTAACCAGTCGCTTTTGATGCATATCATTTAGATTCTTTAGAGTCTTTATATATATATATATATATGTATACACATATTTATGTAGAATCTTTACATATGTGTGCATATATGTATATATGGTAAATTTCTGTAAGTTGAAATTCTGAGTCAATAATATAAGTGATGAACAAAGACAAATTAAATAAAGATTGTTTAATTTATATCAACTTGTTTCTATAAATTATAAAATGCATCTATGTTAACACAAAGGAGAAAATGGCTACATGGCAAGACAAGATCTTCTCAAAGTCACTGGGGCTTTAGGTATGATTGCCTATCAAAATCTGGGACAAAGACCTAGCAAGACTGACCGTCAGATTATAGGATTGTTGGGCTTTAAACCATGGGATCTTAAAGCAACAAAATTTAAGCCCTTCCCTAGCCTAATTGAAGACATTGGATCTAAGCTATGTGTCATAACAGCAATGTGATATGCCACAGGTTGGTCTCTATTCTTTTTCTGATACCTCAGCATTTATTGATTGGGGACTATCCACTTGCATGATTAAGGGAATGGAGTTTGAGACTTGTGGTTGCCGGCGCCGCGGCTCACTAGGCTAATCCTCCACCTAGTGGCGCTGGCACACCGGGTTCTAGTCCTGGTCGGGGCACCGGATTCTGTCCCGGTTGCCCCTCTTCCAGGCCAGCTCTCTGCTGTGGCCAGGGAGTGCAGTGGAGGATGGCCCAGGTGCTTGGGCCCTGCACCCCATGGGAGAGCAGGAGAAGCACCTGGCTCCTGCCATCAGATCAGCGCGGTGCGCCGGCCGCAGCACACTGGCCACTGGAGGGTGAACCAACGGCAAAGGAAGACCTTTCTCTCTGTCTCTCTCTCTCACTCTCCACTCTGCCTGTCAAAAAAAAAAAAAAAAAAAAGACTTGTGGTTGTAGCTTTATCAGATTGGTGGTCTGAGTTCCTATTTCTACATATATTGGAATTGATTTCCTCAAACATTTGATAGTGACTCATTTCCATGGAATCTTGCAGAAGACCAGGTTGTAGGAAATTTGCTGGGGACTGTCAACTCTGACCTTTTGGTCTCCTTCTCCAAAACCTCCTCAACTTTCCATGTTGACCTGTGGTCCTAACACATATGAAGGCCTTTGCCCATATAGTCATTATTTATTGATGACGTAAAGTAGGACTCCAGTGTCCTGGATCTGCCCCAAAATATTGGCCTCTTAGCACATCCATCTGAGTTCCATGTAGTGTGTAATTTGGATAGTAGTTGAAACATTGAAGAACAAAATTAATTATTTTTAGAATGATGGAAATTCATTTTTCTTAGATTAGGCCTTCTATGAACCTCAGAATCCCAGGGCATTTTTTTCCTCTGGACTCATCTTCATATTAAGGAGGCTAATGGAGTGAACCAGCAGGTGGAAGATCTCTCCCCCTTTTCACTGCGTCTTTCAATTAAATAAAATAAATATTAAAAGAAAGTGGAATCCAATACATTTTTAAGCCAGCAAGCCACATTTTGTGTAAGCATTATAATTTTTAAAAAGCTTTGTCATATATTTCCCTGATTTGAGTCACTAATATGCAGAGTACAAAAAATGTAATGTTTATGAGTGAAATTGACATTTTGAAATTTGATTATTGTTTATTGTCCTTGTCTAAACTCCTGAGGAACAGTAGTTTTTCTTCTTACTACTTGTTGAATTCTTTGTTTAGTGGAGGGTTTAGCTTGCAATATAAAGTAAAATTATCTCAATGCAAAAAAATAAAAATAAGAAACAAAGGAGGAGGATGGATGAGAGCAAATGAGGGATGGGTGGGTAGTATCATTGTGTTCTTCAAACTATATAAATAAGATCAGAGTTGGCAAACTCAAAAGGCTTCCATAGCCTTGGCAACTCATGACAAGAGCCTAGGGTGATTACTGACGCCATAAACAAGAGTGTCAGTTGTTAAATCAACAACAGGAGTCACAGTGCACTTACTCCCCATGTAGGATCTCTGTCCTTAATGTGTTGTACTATGTGAATCAATGGTATAACTAATAATCAAACAGTACGTTACACTTTGTGTTTCTGTGGGTGCAAACTGTTGACATCTTTACTTAATATATACTAAATTGATCTTCTGTATATAAAGATAATTGAAAATGAATCTTGATGAAGAATGGGATGGGAGAGGGAGTGGAAGATGTGAGAGTTGCGGGTGGGAGTGAAGTTATGGGGGGGGGAAGCCACTGTACTCCAAAAGCTGTACTTTGGAAATTTATATTTATTAAATAAAAGTTAAAAAAACAAACTGTATATATGAAAAGGGGCTTTATATAAATAAAAAATGCTATTATCCATACATTTTAATATTACATGGTTATTTTTCCAAATTTAATTTTGGAATATTAATCTGAAAGTATTCATTTGAAGAGTATGATAGTTAATTTTATGTGCCAACCTGACTGTGCCGTAGAGTACCCAAATATTTGGTTAAACATTATTTATGGGTGTGCATGTGAAAGCTTTCTCTGGATGAGATTAACATTTGAATTGTAGATTGAATAAAACATCTTTCCATCTGAAATGAAGATGAACCTTATTTAATTCTTTGAAGATATGAATGGAATAAAAGACTAGGTAAAGAACAATTCTGTTTACCTGTCTTTGGGCCAGAGTATTGGTCCTTTTTACGTGGTCTTGGATAGAAGCTAACAGCAGTGGCTTTCTTGATTGTTAGGTCATTGGATTCAGATTGGAATTGCCTCTCCTGGGCCTTCCACTTGCCAACTTTAGATCTTATACTTTTTGGTCTCCATAATTGTTTGAGCCAATGCCTGATAGTAAATCAATCAATCACACTCTCTATCAGCTCTGTTTCTGAAGAATTCAGACAAATTCAAAGAGTGCTTTCATTTTCTAATGGAGCTGTGCTTTAAAAACTCTTAATATATCTATAAAGCAGGTAACTCAGGAAGTACACTGTTGGTGTTGTGATCAGACTGTATATGGGTTCCTGTTTCTTTTTCATAATTGAAGCTAAAGACAACCATGTTTCTATTTAAATAGAGAAATAAAAATCTACTGAGATCTCTGAGTACTTGTCACTCCTGGAGCCCTCTGCCTAAGGTGGAACCACACTCTTGGGACTTTACTCTCATTCTCTACCCGCTCACCTGAGTCCTGTAAGCTAAAAGTGAACCATGTTCTTTGACAGAGTGT
The DNA here is from genome assembly GCF_964237555.1 of Oryctolagus cuniculus. NCBI lineage: Eukaryota > Metazoa > Chordata > Mammalia > Lagomorpha > Leporidae > Oryctolagus > Oryctolagus cuniculus. The sequence goes on from NC_091437.1 coordinate 9,980,030, forward strand.
GTGTTTTCAAATCATCCAGCATCACTTTAAGGATGTGGAACTATTAAGGAATATTTTCTCTGAAATGCTCATTTTTGGTGAGGGTGTGAACCACAGACAAGTACAACTCAGGTTTAATGAAGATGCTTCATGTCTGTGTCTTTCTACAATAAAGCCTAGGTTAACCCTGGGATGAGTTTGTATCTGGCCTGGGATCTTGGCTCCACAGTGGATCATTCCATGCTGACTCAGAGTCTGAGCTGGTCCATAGCTAGTGCAGGTCCATGGCACCAGGTGTTTGTGTGGGCTTCAGCTGCTTGAACTAGAGCAGTACCCTTCTCTGTCACTGTTTAGAAAAGAACATTATGGCTCTGTTCTCTAAGGCGAGGATTAGAATTAACTTTTTTAAAAAATTGATTTAATAATCTATAGGAGGATATAAAGAAGAAAACCATGAAAGGGAAATTATAGCCACTCGTGTACAAAGATTGTTATATTATGAAAACAATCTTCCTTTTGGAAGTGTGATTTCTATGCTCATGAAATACAAGCAAACAAAACTTAACTGAGCTAAATATTGGATTCAGAAATGAGCTCAGCCATTTGTGGCCTTATTTGGGAAGCTCCTATTCAAGAAGCTAACTTTAAGAAAAAAAAAAAAAAGGCTTGTGGAGCAGGTATTTGACATAGTAGTTAAGATATCAGTGTCTCACATCAGAGTACATGGGTTTGATTTCTGGGTCCAGTTCTTGGCACCAGCTTCCTGCTATGTCAGTGCTAATGACTCCAGCAGTTGAGTTCCTGACACCCACATAGGAACCTTGAGTTGTGTTTTGGCACCTGGCTGTAGTCTGGCACAGCTCTGGCTACTGCAGGAATTTGGAGAGTGAACCAGTGGATGGGAACTGTCTCTCTGCCTCTCTCTCTCTCTCTCTTTTTTTTTTTTAATTAAAATTTTTTTTGACAGGCAGAGTGGACAGTGAGAGAGAGAGACAGAGAGAAAGGTCTTCCTTTGCTGTTGGTTCACCCTCCAATGGCTGCTGCGGCTGGCGCGCTGCAGCCGGCGCACCACGCTGATCCGATGGCAGGAGCCAGGTACTTATTCTGGTCTCCCATGGGGTACAGGGCCCAAGGACTTGGGCCATCCTCCACTGCACTCCCGGGCCACAGCAGAGAGCTGGCCTGGAAGAGGGGCAACCGGGACAGAATCCAGCGCCCCGACCGGGACTAGAACCCAGTGTGCCGGCGCCGCAAGGCGGAGGATTAGCCTAGTGAGCTGCGGCACCGGCCGCTCTGCCTTTCAAAAAACAAATGATGTGAAACTAATGCAGCAGAGTCTAAACCTTTGGGATACGTTGACATCCCATCTGTGACAATAAAGCTCAGTGGGGTGGTTGTGGAAGGGAGGAAGAGTTTATTCTAAATTCATTACATATTTAGATGACAGAGAAATATAAAAATATTAGAGGTGGTACTATGACTGCATATAGTTCTTTCACAGTGAATATCTTAAGAAACTGCATTTACAGTTCAAATGCATGAGAACATTTTACTCTTTTTTTTAACTTTTATTTAATGAATAGAAATTTCCAAAGTACAGCTTATGGATTACAATGGCTCCCCCCCCCCCATAACTTCCCTCCCACCCGCAACCCTCCCCTTTCAATTCTCTTTATATACAGAAGATCAGTTTAGTATATATTAAGTAAAGATTTCAACAGTTTACACCCATATAGCGACACAAAGTGAAAAATACTGTGTGAGTACTAGTTATAGCATTAAACCACAATGTACAGCACATTAAGGACAGAGATCCTACGTGAGGAGTAAGTGCACAGTGACTCCTGTTGTTGACTTAACAAATTGACACTCTTGTTTATGGTGTCAGTAATCACCGTAGGCTCTTGTCATGAGTTGCCATAGCTATGGAAGCCTTTTGAGTTCACTGACTCTGATCATATTTAGACAAGGTCATAGTCAGAGTGGAAGTTCTCCCCTCCCTTCAGAGAAAGGTACCTCCTTCTTTGATGACCTGTTCTTTCCACTGGGATCTCACTCACAGAGATCTTTCATTTAGGTCATTTTTGTTTTATTACAGAGTGTCTTGGCTTTCCATGCCTGAAAAACTCTCAGCCGGATCCAAATGCCTTAAGGGCTGATTCTAAGGCCAGAGTGCTGTTTAGGACATCCGCCATTCTATGAGTCTGCTGTGTATCCCACTTCCCTTGTTGGATCGTTTTCTCCCTTTTTTGTTCTATCGGTTAGTATTTGCAGACACTATTCTTGTTTATGTGATCCCTTTGATTCTTAGACCTATCATTATGATCAATTGTGAACAGAAATTGATCAAATGGACTAGTGAGATGGCATTGGCACATGCCACCTTGATGGGATTGAATTGGAATCCCCTGGTAAGTAACATTTTGCTCTTAACATTCTTTCAGATATTGGGATAAGGGACCTCATCTCCAAAGGCAATTGGAAAAATTTGCTTACAGAGCGAGGCAAGAGGGAGGAGTGAAGTGTACTCTCAACATGGTGGAAATGCTTAGTTTGTCATGCTTAGTTTCTGCTGTTTCTGAGGACTAAAATCAGCTTATATAAAGAAATAAGGAAATGTCAGAGAAAAAAGAACTCCAGCAATTCAAAAGTTTAGTTCCATTCAAATAATCCTAGACATGTGCTTGAAACAGACAATGTTACTTTTTGTCATGTGGCAGGAACCACAGCATTTATATCCCTGTCCATGGATGCAGCTTAACTCTGTTCACTTAAAACAGAAGGTTATTTTTGCACTTCAAGTGTGCCATGTGTTGCAGTTCAAACTTGGCCATCTTGGAAATGAACTTGATAATATTTCATTTAAATTATGCAACTAAAGTGATCTACAAAACCCACAATTTTTTATGTGATACTTGATTAAAAACACACATGTGGCTTTAATATTGCAAATGAATTTTGTCCATATCTTGATTTATTGCATTATTTCCAGATTGAAAAAAGTGAAAAATGTGATCATTTGTATCCTGGAATATGGATGGTTCCAAACACAACAGAGAGTTTTCACCCTGCTGAAATTTATTTTCCCCTATTTGTAGTCAGAGATACACAATGAAGGATTTTGATTAAGTTGATAACTACTTCCTGTGTGATTTTGTGATTATGTTTGATTATGTATGTGTGCATGTGCACATTTATGTGATAACAGGGATTCAACTGAATCAGTTTATTGTCTGGTTTATAAAGATAAGATTCTTGCTACTTTTTCCTTTAAGGAGCTGTATAGAGAAGATGCTATTGAAATATATTGCTATCCCTCTTCTAAGAGCTTGGTGAGGTCAAAGGTTCAGTTATAGAATATTGGACAATAGAAATTAAGAATGATTACAAGTGAGACCTTAAGCTGAAAACCAAATTGAATTAACTTTTACAAAAGGCAAACCAGAACAAACAACGTTAGTAATGTCCTTGTGAATGCTATGAAATTACTTCTTCTATTTCCAAAGATAAATAATGTTTGAAATGATAGGTGGCTTCCTTTGTGCAATTTATCATATGATACAACAATGAAATGGAAATGAGATGCTACCTGGATAAATCACCCACAATTTACCATTGTCATATTAGCTTTGGAAAAAAAATCTAAAGAGGGGAAGAAAGTTTTGGTGTGATATAAGAGATTGTTCTTCCAGTAGGCTGAGTATCCAGGAGAGAGTGTACACTTACATACTTTGTTCAACAAATGTAGAAATGTTTAAGGGATATCTTCACTACTACTGCTTTTCAAAGTATAAACTAGTATCTATTTGAGAGCATCAGTCATATGTCAGGCTCCAGAGGATACCCGTGCTTCAGTGTTGCTTGGTTAATCATATATAAAGACTGGTCAATTTAATTTTAATGTAAGCATGTAATAATTTAATTTCTCTGGAAATAGGATTAGGTTACTTACGTGGTACTTTCTTTGCAATAATCAGTCTCTAAATGTTAAATCTCTTATTTTCAAAAACAATTCATATAATCAGGATTTTGATATTTCAGTGCTACATTACTTATTTTCAGATAAATGAATTTGAGTTGTATGAAGCCAACATGTATGTCATGGAATGCAGCTTTTGCTATATCTGTTTATATTCATGGCAACACAATTACTTTAAAGATAAAATACATTTTCCCCATTTTCCATGGGTGTTTTATTTATTATTTGAGATATTGAGGGAGGGAAGGAGAGGAGGGAGACAGAGACAGAGACAGACACACTTCCATATACTGGATTCTTCTTAGATGCCCACAATGGCCAGGGCTGGGCTAAAGGCAGGGGCCAGGAATGTAATCTGATCTTGATGTGGGTGGCTGGAACCTGGAACCTACTCACTTGAGCCACTGCTGCAGCCTTACAGTTTCTGCTTTAGCAGGAAGCTGGAGTCAGGAGCCAGGGCTGGATTTTAAACACAGGCACTCTAACATGGAATGCAGGCATCTAAACCAGCAACTTACCCACTAGGCTAAAAGCCTGTCCCATATAGCAGTGCATTTTTTTTTTGGACTTCTATGTTAATAACTCATTTTTGGCAAGATTATATGCCAAATTCTGCTTCCTGAAATCAGAACAGTGTCAGAAGCTCCAAATGACTTTGGCATAATTAATCCAAGTCAACCACTGGGTAGATGTTGTTAATTTGAATTCTCTGTGCACACCTATTTAATTTTACATTGAATTAGGAACTTGATAGGACATTTGCATAGACAGATCTTAATAAAGACGAATGCACATAAGTAGATATGTTTCTGCATTTATGTTTTGATACTTCAAAATGATGTTATTGATAAAAGCAAAGACAATCCCCCACCATAACACATGATGTTATGTTCTTTTCCATGATTGAGTTTATAAAAAATTAATTTTTAGGACTGTGGGGAGCAACTGGGAGCAACTCGGACTGGACTGAGTTACTGGAATTAAGACTTATTCTATGCATCTGCTCTCCCACAATATGGCGCTGGGAGAGGAGAAAACAGCTTCTACGCAGCTGCCTCTTGCCAACTTGAGTGATGACCTCCAGGAGCTGATCCTGCTCCTGATTGGAGGAGAGCAGCGTACTCGGCGTGTGGGCAGCCAAGTTGGGATTGGCAGAGGAGGACTATAAAGGAGGAGAGAGACAACATGCACCAGGAACATCTAAAGGGGAACATCTATCTGAAGGAACACCTGTGCAGCCCCCGAGAGAGCCGGCCGGCGGTATGCCGCTCCCCCGCGGAAGTGGGGAAAGTGGCAGGGGGAACCGCCCTTCCACGGAGGTGGAAGGGACGGTAGCCAATCGGGGAAGAACCAGCAGCAAACCCGGGGAGGGCCGAGCAGACAAAAGAACAACGCAGGGTCCTGTGTCGTTCCTCCACGAAGACGGGGAGCGACAAGGACTAATTCTGACAGAACCTAAAAAAAACCATAAAAATAGTTTGAAATCTCCTAGCCTAGTAGCATGGTGCAAATATAGAAACAACAGGTGAGAAAGTACAGAACTTCTATAGAGCAAGTTGTTTAGCCTCCTGGAGCCTCAGTTTCGTACCTGTGAAATGGGGATACTATTTCCATTACCTTCAAGGGCTATAGTCAGGATTAAATGAAATGGTGAATATAAAACATCTGCACAATGCTTGCAACAGGATATGCTCATATAAATGTTAGGATAAAAATTATAAAGAGGATGAGTAGGTGAGTAGAGAGTGTGGGAGGCTGGGGTGATACTGGCCTGAAGTGGGTAGGATACGGTTGCTAAGGTTGTAGACATTTGGCTTCATTGTACTTCTTGGCATTTTGAACTTCACTGTGAATTAGAGTCTTGGCAATAATTACATTAAAAAGGCATTTTTTAAATCAACTAGTATTTCCTAGTCTTGTATATGATAAGCCCTGAGATTGGTGCTGGCTATTCCAGTGTCTACCTTCATAGAACTAAGAGAGACAGTGCACACTCTCTGTATCCCTCCCTCTCTCTCAGTCTACCATACACACCCGCACACTACAATGACAAGTGTGACAAATGCTGCAAAGGAGAGGTTCTTTATGTGAGGAGAGTCTACATAAAGGCAGATTTGGAGATCAGACAAGGCTCACCTAGCGCTGAGCTCTGAAGGGTGTGATTGATCTGCTTTGCAGAGAGGGGAGAGGCTGTAGGGGTCACAGCATGTGAAAGGGCATAGAGAGTAAGGGAGCGGGGTATACTACAAGCTGGCATCACAGGTTAAGCCACGATGTCAGCCCCCAATATGGGTAGCGGTTTGAGTCCCAGCTGCTTTACTTCTGATCCAGCTCCTTACTACTGCACCTTGGCCCGAGTGCTTGGACCCCTGCAGCCAAATAAAAGACCTGAATGAAACTCCTGGCTCTCAGCTTTGGCCTGGTCAGCCCCAGTTGCTGCGGCCATTTAGGGAGTAAACCAGCTGTTGGAAAAGCTCTCTCTGTCTCTTCCTAGCTCTCTGTAACTCTGCCTTTCAAATAAAATACATATTTTTTTTTAAAAATGCACAATAGAATAGGCAATTTTGTATTAAATAGATTTAGGTACTGTTGTAAAATTCTAGCTTTAAAGGAATATATTGCAACTCCATGGTTACCATCAACACCGAATAAAACCTAAAAAACATGAATCTTCAGTGTGTGCAGCAGCCACCAATGTGTGCTTGTTGTTTTTGATGTTTCTGGTTACTGCAATACCAGCTACAATTGGGGTACATATACTAAATGCTTGTTAAAGCTTCAGAATAGGCAGTAAATTTAGGATGTTATTTCTTTCATTAGGGTGAGGTGAGCTCCTGGGGCAGATGTCTTGGTTCAGCAGGTTAAGTCACCACCTTGTAATGCTGCCTTGGCATATGAGCACCATCTGCACCATTTCTGATCCAGCTCCCTGCTAACTGCCTGGGAAAGTGCTTGGACCCCTGACACCCATGTGGGAGACCCAGATGGAGTTCCAGGCTCCTGGCTCTGGCACAGACCTGGCCATTGCACCCATTTGGAGAGTAAATCAGAGCAGATAAAAAAAACTCTAACTCTGCATTTCAAATAAATAATTTTTCAAAAACTATTTTCAGTTGATATGTTTGTATTTTCATGGTTCTAGCTATTCCTGTTTTGTTAGATGAATCTTTTGATCCAGTTGGAGAGCTGTCAAGAGAAAAGTATATCAATCTTTAATGTGTTTTACTTTGAGATATGTAATGATTGGGAAATAGATTAGTTCAGTATATTCTTGATAGGGTGTCAGTCATCAGTGGTCAAGATGTTTCATGGTGCTGACATCCAAAGAGTGAGTGTACCTATCAGTCAAATACTTAAAACCTGCTGGGCTCAACATGTTGTTTCACAGTGTTGTGTCAAGTGCCAGATGCCAAAAAGAATGAATGTACAAACAAACCATGAATTCCTAAATAATACATCTGTTATTTCAATAAGCCAGAATTTGTCTAACATATCCTTGTATTAGATTACTTTTGGAAAGGAGAAAGGTTGAATTCTGTGTGCAGAGGTAATTCTACTGAAATGCTTTAAACTCTCTCTGCTCATTTCTTGGTCTAAGGAAAGGAATTTGTGCTCTTTTGGAATTACTGTGGTTTGAATAAGAATACATTTATCCCCAAAATATCTAACAAATATGCTGCCTTATAGAACCCAAGCATCATCCTCTGATTATATGTTACATCCTTGAACCATTACCCTATTATGAGAGGGCTTCAAAAACTTCATGGAAAATAGGTATTATGAAAAAAAACTATTGGTAAATTTCAATTTTTTTAGATAAAAATGAACTTAAATGTTAATGCCATTTTCCAAGGACTTTTGAAATACTGTTGCTAATTCACAATGCAAAGCTTTATGACCTCATAGAAGTATTTTCACTTTATTAAAATGTGATGAGAGATTTTGACATAAATATGAACCTCATGAATGTGCATGAGGCATAGATTATTAACAGATTTTTAAAACATATTCTTATGACTCGTAAAATTTAAAGTATTGTTACTGGAGCTTTACTGGGTGAAGTCTGATGTAGCACACTGACTATGATGGTGATGATGGTAAGCATTTATTGTTCCTACATACTTACTGCATGGTAAGCAATTTTCCAAAAGCTTTCCAATCTTTACAAGTGTCCCATTTTAGATATGGCGATTACAGAAACTTGCATAGAGTTGTGTGTTAGATGTGGAGCAAGGTTCCAGGGCAATAACCTCAACTGTCTCTCTACAGTTAAATTCATCACATGTATTTACTACGTTTTCTGCTGCATTACGTGCTTAAAATACAACATTGATCATTCCACCCCCAAGTTAACACTTTCAGAGGCAGCCGCTTTGCTCCACAACACAGTTCGCAGTTCTCAGAAAGGAATATAAAACCTTACATAATCAGGCTATGCACTAGGCTCATAATGCCCTATGCTTTGCCCAGAGTCATCTCAGATACCCACTTCAGGTGTAGGCTCTGTGAGGAGCATTCCCTGACCTCTGCCAGCAGAGTCCCCTGCCTGACTGCTGCCCTAATGTTCTGTGTGCATCTGTCAGTAAACCTTTACTGAAGTGAGCAGTAATGGGGAATGAGTCCAAACTGGAAGGGCTTTAAGGATCACTCCAACTTGGCAGTGAACATTACATCTGGAGAGGCACATGAAGTCAAGAGATTGATTGTGAATGGAGATCCAGGGGGGCATGCCACGCGTGCAGTGGGCCACACAGGAGACTCGAGGAAGCTCACTGATCCAAGCTGTGGGCAGCGAGGACAGAGGTCCAGGAACCCCAGCAAGTGCCTTTGTTGGGTGTCTGGGAGGAGATCAGGCAAACGGCATGGGGATTTTCCCATGGTGTATTTGACTGTCTTTAGGTCATAGGGGACAGTAAGAAGGGAGAACTTGGGGCGGGGCCAGCCTATCAAATGGATGCACCTATTCATCTGGACACAGTCTGTCTTTGGGAGTGTTGAGGCCTTAGGAAAATAGGAAATTCTAAAAATTTATGATACAGTATCATACTCACATGATAATCACAGTCTGATTGTGTATTGGCTTTTCGTGGTACGAATCAGTGAGGAAAACTGCCAGTGTTGTGTTTCTTCCTACATTTTCTTCATTTCCTCATTTTACAATCAGTCAGGCACGTTCTCATCTGGTCTAAGGTGGCTTCCGTCTCATCCTGACTTGTTCTCCCTGGTTTCCACAGGACGCAGCTTGTGGCAGGACTTTATATTTACTCTCAGGACTTCTACCCTTTGGTGGGAATTGCTCAGTGTTTCAACTTAAGCAAATAATAGGAACAGTAGCAACTTTGTGAAATATTTACCACTCTAAGCCCTTCCTACATCTTAAATCAGTGCTTTTCAAACTGTCGCAAGAGTATGGATCATGTGAAAATTCTGTTAGAAATGCAAACCCTGACATGGAGTTTGACATTTTCCCTTTCTAATAAGCTATGCAGGTAGTTCCAATGGTGCTGGCCCACTGACCACTCATTAGTAATGAGTGAGAATTCTAGAATGCTCATGTTCACCTAATGAGTGAGGCATTAATACAAATTAACCCCATTTTCATAGCTATGTAATCTGAAGCAAAGAGAATTGAAAAAATAGCCCAAAGTGGATGGGCTTTTGACATAGTAGTTGGGATACTATTTGGAATGCCTGTATCCCAAGTCAGAGTTCTTGGGTTCAAGTCCCAGTTCCGATTCCAATTCCAGCTACCTAGTAATTCACACCCTGGAGACAGCAGATGACAGCTCAAAGCACTTCAGTTCTTGCCAAGGATGTGGGAGGTATGGGTTGGGCTCTGGGTTATTGACTGGCCCTGGCTACTGCAGGCTTTGGGGGAGCGAAGCAGTGGATTGAAGATATCTGTCTACCTCTCTTTCTGCTCTTTAAATGTAATAGAAGTGAATGAATTATAAGAAAAAAAAGCACAATTCCATTTAACAAGTGATATTGTCAGATTGGATCTCGGTACCTGGGTTCCTGCCCACCCTCCACACTGCTCTGAGACTTACGTTCTTACCTCCTAAATGTGCGCTGATACTGACTCTTCCTGCTCCTGGGTTCTGTGGCACTTACCTATATGGATGTGGAAGATGAGACCTCTGGCTCTGTCTTCTGTGCAAAACGACTTGAATTGCAAGGAATGCAGTTGTTTTTCTGAGCAGGAGTGGTAAGGGGTAGAAGAAGGAGACAAGTTATAGATCAGTGGCTTCCATATTGTCTCATTTTAGATTATGATAGCATCACATTTCAACTTAAAAAATGAAAATCCAAATAGACTTTGTTTCTACTGTTAGGGCTGTTGGCTAGTTTAGTTTGACTGCATGATCCACTTACTCTGGAGCCAGACTCTTGTTCAATTGAGTCCATTTGATGTAGATATTTCTGTGTAAGAATATCAGAATTGTGTCTTTATATGGATATTGTAAAGACAACCAAAGTGTGAGTTTAAAAAATTACTTCTAATTTAGTAATCCCCATTGAAGTTCGCCAAACTGATACATAGGAGAACTTTTTCAAAAGGTTCATATAAAATGGAATTAAAGGATAAGTAAATTTTGTGTACAGCAATGTCAAAACCTAAACATAGTTTTTTCATAATATGTGTTTCAATGAACTTTTTGAGGCTATTTTGCATGTTAAAGTAAATATTCTAGCCATAATTAGTATTTATATAGAACTGTTATAGTGGTTCTATCAGTTATTCTAATTCTACCTCAGCAGGAGATTGGAGAAACTTTCCTAAGTGGGGCAGTTCATTAAAAGCACACATTTCTGGTTCTCAGGGCTGCTGAGCAGGATTGCAGGGCAGACAGCGTAGGAGTGGCTGTACTAACAAACCTGCCCAGATGATTCTGAGGATCATTTAGATTTGACCACCAGTGTTAGACCACAGTGGCTTTTGGAAGAAAAAGGACTACTTCAGTATCTCTCTGCCTTTTGATCACAGACAGGTTTCTGTGGTTATTTCTCCTACCATATCATGTGTTAGTATTGGTTGCTGCTGTTTAGTTCTTTGCTGTTTAACTGTTTTATGCCCCTTGGGTTTGTGCACCTTTCTCTGTAAAGAAGTGATTTAATCGCTTTGCAGAATGCTGGCTGCTACAGTGGGAAAACAAACCACTAAAACACGCTTGATCAAATCTCTGAGACACTGCTACAAGTGTTAAATAAGTTTTTGAAGATACGCCAAGTAGCAAATGAGAAAACAGTTGTTAGTTACAGAAATATTTTGAAAGTGTCTGGTAATTCAAATTTAGCAGAGAAGGTAATTTTTCGTGTTGAACAAAAGTGGTTTATAAATAATCCTGGGAAATTAAGCAGCTGGACTAGCTCAGGACTTGCATATTTCATGATTTTTCATATGTTCCAAAGCCAACTCAGAATAATTCTGCACAATTTAATGTTTGTTTAGCAGAGAAACCTCACTCACTTAAGAGCTTTGTGTTTGCTTATTTTCTGGGCAGATTTGCATTCTACTGCAATACTTTTCTTTTCTACATAAATAGGATCACTTATCTGGTATTTAGATGTCTAAGGAATGCCATTTAGTGAACATATTAACATATTTCAAATTGAGGAATGCAGGTCTTCGGATAAATAAATGTCAGAATATTTTGAAAGTGACAGGCACTACTAGGTTCCTAGAAATTAATTACACAGGTACTAGGATAGTAATTTGTCTCAATATTTTCAGTCCTTTGAATTGCAAGAACTTACTCAAAGAAAAAGTACATAAAAATCAATCTTGAATAATTGAGATAGCAACATTTAAGGTGTAGACTTGGCATAGAGAAGCTGAGGTAGGGGATTAAAAAGAAGTAGCACAAATCAAATAGGACCTGGGAGGATGATTCTGGGGGATTCAGGGAAGCACAAGTGGACATAACCTGTTGGACATAGCGTCATTGATTTCTTAGTCTTTGGCCATCTGAAGGGGCACAGATGACTTTCAGAAAATGATTATTGCTATTTTTAATTACCAGAACCATTGCTTTTATCCTAATAAATAGTTTTTGACTATTGCATCAAGGTTGAACTGCACTGAACTTTAAAATATGTGAAAAGGGCCTATATATAAGTGAGGATAAGATTATAAATTTTTTCAGAGCAGTTATCAAGCTTATTCATCAATGTGTTAATTTAGATATCCACAGTTTTATATATTTATTGTACAATAAATATCTATTGATAAAATAAACTATGTAGACAAAAGGGTATTCCTTGATGCATTACCTATTATAAGTCCTGAGACTTTTTGGGGTGATTTAATATACTTTATAGGTTGACTTTCTAAAAAAATCATGGAAATACACATTATGAAAACATTCTACAAAGATTTCAAAAATTGTTTGCCCCGAAGTAAATCATACTAACTTGGGAATAGCATGGATCTAGTTTAAGGCACTAAGATTAGGATGTCAGGTTGAAAAGAGCTCCTATCACAGCAACATGTAGTCTGTTAAAACTGAAGCAAAGAAAATCAAAATGATAGTGAAGCTTGCAAGGCGAATGGTGAAGTAATTGATGCTTTGTCAAAAGTGTGTGTTTGTGAGGGGGAGTAATTCCAATAGAATCAGCAGTATACAAATGGATAACGCATTTTTTAAAAAATTTTCACTTAGTTTTAACAGAGTCAATATAGTTCATAGATAAATTCTAAGAATTTAATATCTGATAACTTATTTAAGAAGGGCCAAGACACTATGGAATATAAAGTGTCAGAAACATACCATCCACATCAATTTGCAAGGAAAAAAAATCATCTTGTTCATGCCCTAATTTAAGGAGACTGACAATTGACAGAAATAATATCCAATACCATAGACATCTCTTTTGGTGCATATTACCTAATTTAACTGAAAAATTAAAGTAGGGCAAACTTATTATTCAGAGGGTGCTGAAAGTATTAACGCCTAGATCAATGACAGTTAAGAGCAGAGCTTCTAAAGGAAATCATAAGCAAGCAGGATCAGCATCCTGAAGGATTTCCTGGAAGAATTGTAACAAGATATGAAATGTGCCTTTGCTAAGTGTGATCCTGAAGAAGAAGCACAGTTACAGCAATGGCTACCAGGAGTTGAAAAGGGTCCAGGCAAAGCAGTAGTAGGTGACATCGTTTGTTGTCAGAGGGTTTTAAGAAAGTTAGCCAAAGCTTTTGCAGAAACGATGTCCAGGAAAATCATTCACCAGAGAGTCCTTCTCCACCACACTAATGCTCCTGCTTATTCTTCTTATCAAAAGAAATGGGCAACACCGTTGGACTTTGAGTGGGAAGTCGTTGGGCGTCCACCTTCCAGTTTGGATTTGGCTCCTTCTGACATGTGTTTGTTTCATAGTCTTAAAAAGTCTTTAAATGGCACCAATGTTTCTTCATTTAATAATGGAACAGAGGCTAAATCAACACCATTAAGCACCCAAGGTTCTCAGTCGGTAGGCATGGATTAAATGGAACTTGTGCTGAGAAATAAAGTTTAATTTTTATTTTTTTATCTTCTAATTATCTTCTTTTCTCAAGTCTGTTGAATTCCTCATATATTTTCCACTTCAGTATTTTGGCTATATTTGAGTTTTTTTCCTTTGAATAGAAATCATGATAGGTATGATCTGGCCATCCATGTCCATCACATTGTGCTACAGCAAAAGGGTAGGAAAAAAGCCAACATTATGAAAATGAAAAAGATCCGTTTTTTTTTTTTAACTGGTGAATTAGACACTGGTAGTACCCTACTGCCAATGGGACTTTGTTTCAATTAAGATTGCCTTTTTGTTTATTTTTCATTTTATTCATTTTTGCCAGATGGAATTGGTTGTTTTAAACTAAGAAAGACAATTTTGTATAGGATGAACATGCTTTCTTTTCACATTGCATGTAGTATTGATAAAATTTCACTTTCTTTTTGACTTTTATGCCCAGCAGTCAGAGTTCATCTTTTCCTGTGACTCTTGGAAGATTAATATGGCTAATGCCTTTAATTGCACTTCCATTTTACTTTGTAATTGCTGCAGTGAAATGGTTTGTGAAATCAGAGGGGAAATAGTTGAGACTAGTGAGTAACTTTGTTTGAACATGAACGCTATATAGAACTTCAATAATGTTTTGCTGTTTAGGGACAGTGTACTGGAAGAATCAATATAATTGTTTATGTAATTAGTTTGGCTTGGTGAGTATTTCGTTTTTCTGATGAATTTCTGCTTGACTGTTTTCATGATATAAGAGAGTATATTGAGTACTTTGTCAACATGGGGAAAACTTAGTAAATGTCAGATATTTAGTCTCAGAACCTGGACTTACACATAGGCTGTTCCTTTTTGCCCCCCAAAAGATTTTAATTTTTATATTTTAATTAGAGTTGGGAAGCAATAATTTGTCTAAATATTTGGTTTGCCAATCAGTTAATAGCAGTGTACTAAATTATAACCACATAGTATAATACGCATTCATATTGGTTTCAAAAAACAAGACAAATGTTTCAACCCAAGATATAACTGGAAGTATCTCACATTAAGGACCATTTACTTTGCATTTTCTTTTTCAGTTTTTTTTTTTTTTTTTTGGAAAGAAACATGGGACATAGTATCTTTTCATTTCTTATAAGGAAAATATTAAATAAAATATATTAAAGTTGTTTATGATGATTTATATTTATATATAGTCATATAGTAAAATGATTGTATTATGTGTTAGAAATTATAAAATTTTTCAGCACTTATTTTCCTTTTTCAGAAAAGAAGAAAACAAAAGAGACCAATATTTTTTCAATAAAAGAGAGATACTTTAACATGAACCCAAGTTGATTTTTTTATGCATTACTTCTTTATGCATAAAACATAAGGAAGCTGATGAGCTGAGAATTCCTTACTGATAATTTATTGTATTTCTTTGAAGTTTACATCCCAGAGTAGTTAGATGACTTTTGATAGGCCTCATTTGTCAAGAAATTAAGAAGAAACTCTTCAAATAAATAAAAGGAATAGCAGCTATCATATTAAGGGAGTATGTGAACACATATTTTTAATTTTTTCAACTGAAAAATATATATCATTTATAGTTATAGCACTGGTACCATTGCATGTTTTAGCCTTTGACCATTAGTCTTTGACCATTTAAAACCATTTTGCTGTACCTTAAATTGTTGACTTTGGTTTGTATTCATAATCTTTGTTTGATAAACTAAATGGTAACATCTGATTATTTCTCTGAAAACTTTTTGGTTGAAGATGTTTTGTCTTTAGAAACTGTGTTTGAGCAGATGTAGAACTGTCTGTAAATTAAACAGGTTTATTTGATGCATTGGAAACTTGTGAACCAGATTATTGGGGTAAGAAATAAGCAATGGTTCCAGAGGCCTTATTCCCATTTGGTTAGAAAATCTCATCCTAATATTTGAGGGGTGCATATGTTCTGCTCCTCTATGGATTGATTATAGAGGTGGGATCTGGGCCCAGCCAGGATCACAGTTCTGTTTTTCTTTTCTTATGTGCCAACAAGAAGCAGAATGGGCCAGTGGCTTTGTTCTCTTTGTGTCTTCCTTCACTGGCTATTCGTACCCACGTAGAGATATTAATATAACAGTGCTTTTGCCCTTGTCAAGTTGCCTTGAATCTGCATGTTACCCAGTTGGTATTAATTTATTTTAAAATAAAAATTGAAAACTCAAGTAGAAATGAATAAGCAGAGGAGTAAAATGCCAAATGCTGAATGTTGGATTAAGTTAGTAGGAGTGAAAAAATTTTAATAAGTAAAAGATGGCAATAAGACTGCTTTTGTTTGCTGCCTTTGACAAACCAGAGAGTTTACAAAGGAGTGTAAGAAGAGAATAGGGAGCTTTCAAAGTATTCAAAACTAAACTAGATATTGGAAAGCACATAGATAACTGTAAGTGGTCTCCTGAGGATATGAGGAAATTAAAGCATTTAAACAATCTGATGGTGCAGACCTAAACTAAGTAGGCTCTCTTTTCCTTTCTCTCCCCTTTTTTATAACTTCACGTTGAATGGCGATTCATGTCCTCCTAGATTACACTTACACAAATACTAGGCAGCTTCCCCCGTCAATGTTGTAGTTGATGCACTGATTCTTTATGTTCTCCATCTCTTCTCTGTGTAAAGCATCTCATTCTGCATTCTGCACAGAACTCTCAGATCAATATTGCCTTTCTGAACATGTGATGAGTTTTACTGGTTGTCTATCCAGTAGTCATTACTTCTTCTTATTTGCTCATACCTTGACTGACATGGAGCTGCAAAATGCCCAGTGCATAACTGAGCCTCACATGGTAAACTATCCTTCCTTGCCATGTGAGTCCCTGTTATGAGCAGTGAGGTTAGTAAAATTTATGCTGAGAATTTTTGTAATAACTGTGAGTCCTTCATATTTATGTATTCCACACCTGTGTGTCCAACAAATCATAAGAGCAAACTATTTAAAAACAATTAATTTTATCTATATTGAGCATGTATACATTTTATTTCCTTGTCATTATTCCCTAAACAATACAGTATAACAACTTTTGATACAGTAATTATATTTATTAAGTAGTATTAAGTATTATAAGTGATCTACAATATATGAGCAATTTTGCATTGGTTTTATGCAAATACCATGGCATTTTATATAAGGGCTTTGTTCATCCTGGGATTTTGGTATGGGGGATGTCTTAAAATGAATCCATCATGGCTGCATGACTGCTTTTTCTCCCTGAGAAAGTTGCATAAAGAGGAATTTATTGTGCTGATGCACGAGGATATGAGGGCATAGGACAAATGGCAGCACATTAAGGATCCTGGAGTGGAATGATGCTAAGAGCTTTACACTTGGCCGGCGCCACGGCTTGGCTCAATAGGCTAATCCTCCACCTGCGGTGCCGGCACCCCGGGTTCTAGTCCTGGTTGGGGTGCCGGATTCTGTCCCAGTTGCTCCCCTTCCAGTCCAGCTCTGCTGTGGCCCAGAAAAGCAGTGGAGGATGGCCCAAGTGCTTGGGCCCTGCACCAGTGTGGGAGACCAGGAGGAAGCACCTGGCTCCTGGCTTCGGATTAGCGCAGCACGCCAGCTGTAACAGACATTTGGGAGGGTGAACCAATAGAAGGAAGACGTTTCTCTCTGTCTCTCTCACTGTCTAACTCTGCCTGTCCAAAAAACAAAAGAACTTTAGACTTGGAAATGCTAGCTCTGCATTTATTTTAAGATTTATTTATATATTTATTTATATATTTGAAAGGTAGAGTTACAAAGAGGCAAAGGGAGAGAGAAAGAGAGCGAGATCAAGAGAGAGGGAGAGAGATGTCTTCCATCTACTGGTTCACTCCTCAACTGACTGCAGTGGCTATAGCTAGGCTGATCCAATGCTGGGAGCCAGGAGCTTCTTCTGGGTCTTAAATGTGGGTACAGAGGCCCAAGTACTTGGGCTATCTTCCGCTGCACTCCCTGGCCACAGCAGAGAGCTATATCGGAAGTAGAGCAGCCAGGTTAGGAACTGGAGCTCATACAGAATGCTGGTAATGTAGGCAGTGACTTTACCCACTACAACACAGTGCTGGCCACAGCTCTGGATTTCCTAAGTAAACAATAAATGCGCCATGACATAAGATGTTATAATTGGGTATTTTGTGATTGATTGCAAATGTGTTCTAAATAATACATCATTGGCCGGCACCGCGGCTCACTAGGCTAATCCTCTGCCTTGTGGCGCCGGGTTCTAGTCCCGGTCAGGGCACCGGATTCTGTCCCGGTTGCCCCTCTTCCAGGCCAGCTCTCTGCTGTGGCCAGGGAGTGCAGCGGAAGATGGCCCAAGTACTTGGGCCCTGCACCCCATGGGAGACCAGGATAAGTACCTGGCTCCTGCCTTCGGATCAGTGCAGTGCGCCGGCCACAGCGCGCTGGCCACAGCGGCCATTGGAGGGTGAACCAACGGCAAAAGGAAGACCTTTCTCTCTGTCTCTCTCTCTCACTGTCCACTCTGCCTGTCAAAAATAAATAAATAAATAAATAACACATCATCTTACTTTCCCTAAAATATCAAGGGACTCTCATTAATAAGTGAAGTGTTAACTTCTACCCTGGATGCCAAGACTTTTGTGTGCTTCATTTGAATTCTCAATATACGTATTAATCCCATCATTAAATGTGCCTCTTGATCATGTTTTTGGTGTTTTATGTTAATTTCTTTTTGCTTTTTATATTTTTATTAACATAAGGAGAACAGATTTTATGTATTTCATAGGTATAATTCTAAAAATTAATACTTCCTTCCCTGCCTCCTTTCTTCCCTTTTGAACACCTTCCCATTCAATCTTTGTTCTATCTTTGTGATTTATAATTTGTTCAACCTAGAAGACCTACTTTTTGGTGCCTTGATTTAACTAAATTCTGAAAGTCCATTCTCATTGTCTATACCTTCCCAGATGCATTCTTTAATTTTTCTCCACCCCATACATTTTTGTATATATACATCTATATTCTCTTTATCATATACATGCATAATTCTATGTTTATTATTTATTTTCCTTTTTTCTATGTACAGTAATTGGCATTATTTTGAAGCCATTTCTCCATTACTATTAGCTTATGTCCTGCTGACATTTAGTTAAGCCAATGTACACACTTCATGCTCACCTACCTTCTGAGATCCACCACAAGTAAACATTCTACCCTGATTTAGCAAAACCTAAATAGAGAGAGTAACAGTATGATAGAAACCAGATTCTGACAATAATGCTTGAGTCTGAAGTCAGTGGTTGCCATGCCATCTTTTACAGTTGAGTCCATATGTTTTTTCAAGTTAGACTTAAATCATATTGAATTAAAAGGGATTCCACCTACCTCTAATGCAGAATTTGTTAGTTGTTTTGCAGACTGAATTGAGTGTGTGTGTCTTGCTTCCTTTGCCGGTGTGTAAGCTTCCTATGTATAGGGTCTGTAAAACTGGCATTTAATTCAAGAAATGTCTCTGCCCCTTATTTAGTAGATGCTCCATAAATATCTGCTGGGTTGATAGAAATTCTGAAATGCTCTGTATCTTGGGATGACAGCCAATTTGAAATTTTCTAAGACTTTGATTTGTCTCATACCATTATATTCTCAAAGTGCAATTCTTTGTTGTTACATAGCTGCACTTCATGGCTGTTTAGGGAATTGAATGTGTAACTCCCTCCCTCCTTAGCCATGATTTACCCTGAATTATATTTTTGATCTATGAAAAACTAATAATTTCCTCTTTCTTGTGAAAGCTGTGCAACTTTAAACTGCTTCACTGCTCAGTTTTTAACATTTTGTTTTGTTTCCTTTTTCATTCTGTCTCCCTCCCCTACCCATTTTCTCTATTTCCTTCTATGGAGATTGCTTATAATGACCCTACAATGCAGTCTCATACAATACAGTCTCATACAGTCTTTCAGCTCAGAGCATCATTTATATGCTGAGTCCCACAATTATATCTTCAGTTTAGGCCCCTCTCATGACTTCAAGATGCATGGTTTAAGCTATTTATTCTGTATATAACATTTATATGCCCTAAATGTTCCCAAAATAATCTCTCCAAACCTGCTTCTTTAACATATTCTGCAGCTCATTTCTCAGTGTATCTCCCAGTTGCACAGATTAAAACGTTAATTTTCTGTGACTCTTTTCCCCACATATCCCACAGGAAAACATTTGTATATCCTACTGTCCCTGCTTGTAAGATACATCCTAAATTTAATCACCACTTACTATGTCTACTTCTGTCTACATCATCCAGATCATCACTGTCATTCCCCTTGATTAGCGTAATAGTCTCTTAAGTACTCTCCACTATGAGCTTTCTCTCTCATATTCTCTTCTTGAGGTAATAGTTAAGTGTAATTAAAAACAAACAAACAAAAAAACATGAATCAGTTCATGTTAGACCAAAATCCACAATGAACATGTCTAGTAGTTGTTCTGGGAATTTTGTATGCAACCTCCTAAATTCTTACCTTTATCCCAAACTCATCCAACCCCAAATGTTGGGCAGTCAAAGCCTTTCCATAGGCACAATGCCTGACTTCCCAGCTGTCTAGCCAGTTTCATCTCTAAGCTTTTGCCTCTTGCAGTTTCTCTTGAAATGTTCTGACATGTCTGCTGTTTGCAGAACACATTAAAGAAACTTCGATCTAACAATATTTTACATTGTTTTCCCCTCTACCTGAAATATGGCCCCCTCAGTTATTCACGCAACTTCTTCCATCAACATTCAGGTCTTCACTCAGGTATCACCATCCCAGAGAGGGCTGTCCATCTACAATGATAACTATACAACTGTGAGCATTCTCTGTGGTTTGCTACCTGTCTCTGTAGTACCTTATACCAGATATTGTAGTCCTTGTCCCCCATCTCCTTCCCTTCCTCTATACTACCTCCTTGTTTATATTACCATTCCTGTGTTCCTAACCCTAAAATGATGCCTGACACAAAATGGGCATACTTGTTCAAAAAAGAGTGATTTAAATCTAAGCTTTAAGACTTTATCTTGGCCGGCGCCACGGCTCAATAGGCTAATCCTCCACCTAGCAGCACTGGCACACCGGATTCTGTCCCGGTTGCCCCTCTTCCAGGCCAGCTCTCTGCTGTGGCCCAGGAGTGCAGTGGATGAGGGCCCAAGTGCTTGGATACTACACCCCATGGGAGACCAGGATAAGGATAAGCACCTGGCTTCTGCCTTTGGATCAGCGCGGTGCGCCAGCCGCAGCACGCCGGCCTCGGTGGCCATTGGAGGGTGAACCAACGGCAAAGGAAGACCTTTCTCTCTCTCTCTCTCTCTCTCTCTCTCTCTCTCACTGTCTACTCTGTCTGTAAAAAAAAAAAAAAAAAAAAAAAAAAAGACTTTATCTTAAAATCACTTCTAGAATTCCACTTTTACAGTGTGGTATGCTGAAGAGAGGTTTTACTTTATTTGCTATTCATTCATTCATTCATTCACTCATTCATTGTGAAAGGCAGAGATAGAAAGAGATTTTTAACCATAGGTCTCTTCCCAGATGACCACAGCACAGGGTTTGGTCCCAGCTGAAACCAGGAACCTGGAGACCGATGCAGGTCTCCCAGATAGGTGGCAGGGGACTCAACTACCTTAACCTGTCTGCCAGGGAGGACACTGGATAAGCAGAATCTCGAATCAGAAGCAAAGTCAAGACTCAGACCTGTTATGGGATGTGATCATCCCAAGTGGAGTATTACATGTGTTAAAAGTCTGTTGGTATTCCTCATAGCTTTTCTTGCTAAAAAAAAAAAAAGAAATATATATATTTCTTTTCTTTTTTTAGTTCAAACAAGTAACCATTTTTACTTACAATGTGAAATTTTGACACCTCTCCTTGAGGAACTGTGTCTGTTTCTTTGTTCTTACGATGTAAGAATGATCATTTCTGCCAACTTAGCAAAGCCATCTCTACAATATAAATTCCCTTGACAAAAACTTGTACAACAGCAGCAAATATATCCATTTATTTGTTACTTTAAAATTATTTTTAAATTGTGGTGCAAAAAATACATACAGTTAACTGTTTCAGGAATATAGTTCATTAGTATTATATACATTACCTTGTTGTGCAAACATCAGCAGTATCTATCAACAGAACCTTTTCACCTCCCTCAACTAGAACTTTATAACCATTCACCATTAACACTCTATTTCCCTGCCCCTCAAGTCTTGACAACCACCATTTTCCTTTCTGTCTCTATGAGTTTGACTTCACTGGGTACCTCATATAAATAGAATCATAGGATATCTGCCCTTTTTTGACTGACTGACTTCATTTAGTATAATATTTGCAAGATTCTTATAGAACAAATTAAAAAATTCATCCCATTAAAGCTGACTAAAATTCTGTTGCATGTATATACTACATTTTGTTTATCTACTCATCTATCTCTGGCCACAGTTGCTTCTCCCTTTTAGCTGTAATAAATAACGCTTCTATGAACACAAGTGAACGAATATTAGTTTGAGTCATTTTTTCAATTCTTCTAGTTATATGGCCAGAAGCGGAATTTTTAGATCATGTTGTAATTTTGTTTAAATTTGGGAATACATCATATAATTTTCTACAGTGATTGTATTGTTTTGCATTCCCAACAGCAGTATACAAGTGTTCTAAATTCTCCACATCCTTTCCAACATTTGTTATTTTCTGTGTATTCCCCCTTTATTTTGATAAAAATACTAGCCATCCTAATGGGTCTGAAGTGGAATCTTATTTTGGTTTGATATGTGTTTCTCTGATGATGCATCATATTGATCATGCTTTCATGTATATATACACTATTTGTATGTCTTTTTTGAAGTAATGTCTGTTCAAATCATTTTTCTATTTATTTTCATTTTATTTGAAAGATAAATATGTACCTTCTATCTTCTGGTTCACTTCTCAGATGACTGTAACAGCCTGGCTTGCATCAAGCCAATACCAGGAGCTTGGAAATCAGTCAGGTCTCCCATGTGAGTAGCAGGGACCCAAGTAAATGAGCCATCATCTGCTGCCTCTCAGGGTGTGTACTAACCGGAAACTATATCCAAAGTGCAGGAGCTGGAACATGAACCAGGAGCTCAGATATGGGATGTGGGCATCCCAAGCAGTATATTAACCACTATTCCAAATACCCACCCCTGCCCAGTCTTAAACTGACATGTTTTTGTTGATGGTGGTAGTGTTCTTGAGTTGTAGGAATTCTTTATATACAGTATTTTGTATATTGATCCATTATCAAATAAATCATTTATAAGCATTTTTACCCTTCAGTGGGTTGCCTTTTCCTTCTGTTGTTAGTACCTTCTGTTATGCAAATGTTTTAGGTTTTGAGAAAGTCCAGCCTATCTTTTATAATTTTCTATGCTTTTGGTCTCATATTCAAGAAATAATAATGAAATGTCTACTCATTTTTTTCAAAGAGATTATAGCTTAAGCTCTTATATTTAGATTTTTGATCCATTTTTATTGGACTTTTGTATATTGTGTAAAGTAAGGACCCTTCTTAGTTCACATCTTCTGCCAATGAAATACCTTAGATTGGGTAATTTATAAAGAGGAGAGGTTTATTTCTCACAGTTCTGGATGCTGGGAAGATCAGGATCAAAATGCCAGCATGGTTGGTGACCCTGTGGACCTTACTCTCTGCTTCAGAGGTGGCATCTGGTTGTGTTCCCTCACATGGTAGAACGGGCAAGAGGTACCCCCAGTCACTTATAGGAGCACTCATCCCACTCATGAGGGAAGAACCCTATGACCTCTTTTCCTTCTAAAGGCTCTGTTTCTTCATACTATCAGATTGGGGAATAAGTTCCAACATATTTTTGGAAAACCAAAAAAAAAAATTACTGGCCGGCACCGCGGCTCAATAGGCTAATCCTCCGCCTGCGGAGCCAGCACACCGAGTTCTAGTCCCGGTCGGGGCACCGGATTCTGTCCCGGTTGCTCCTCTTCCAGGCCAGCTCTCTGCTGTGGCCCGGGAGTGCAGTGGAGGATGGCCCAAGTGCTTGGGCCCTGTACCCGCATGGGAGACCAGGGGAAACACCTGGCTCCTGGCTTCGGATCAGCGCAGTGTGCCGGCCGCTGCAGCCATTGGAGGGTGAACCAATGGAAAAAGGAAGATCTTTCTCTCTCTCTCTCTCTCTCTCTCTCTCTCTCACTGCCCACTCTGCCTGTCAAAAAAAGAAAAAAATTACTGTAGGATACCAACAGACAGACCATAGCAGAATTCAATCTCAGTTTTTAAATTTTTTTGCATGTGAATACTCCATTTTCTAAGCACCATTTGTTAAAAAGACTAAGCTTTTGCCATTGATTGACTTTGGCACCCTTGTTTAAAAGTAATTTGCCAAGATCATTAGGGCTTATTTGTAGAATTATTGATTTGTGTCTGACCTTATATCAGTAGCCCACTTTTTTGATTATTATAACATTATAGTAAGTTTTGATGTCAAGTAACGTGAGACCTCCAATGTTGTTCATCTTTTTCAAGACTGTTTTGGTTATGAAAGGTCTATTAAACTTCCGTATGAATGAAGATAGAATTTTCTGTCTATGAAAAGCTATCTTTCGAATCTTGTTAAGGATTGCGTTGAATTTGTCGAATACGTTCATCTTGATGATATTTATATCCTGATAATATTAACTTCCCAATATAAGTAATGGTGCATTTTTCCATTTATTATATGTTTAATTTCATTCAGTAATGCTTCAGGGTACAACTCTTTTGTCTCCTTGGTTAATTTTTTCCTAAGTATTGAGAGGGAGAGGGTTCTTTCATTTGTAGATTTACCCCTGAAATACCCACAGCAGCCAGGACTGGGCCAAGGAGAAACCAGGAGCTGGGAACTCAGTGAGGATCTCCCATGTGTGACAGCCTGGGGTCAGTTACTTGAGCTGTCACCTGCTTTCTCCCAGGGTTAGCGTTAGCAGGAAGCTGGAATCAGGAGTAGACTCAGGTCTCAGACCCAAATACTCCACTAAGGCATGTGGGAATCCTGAATGGTGTTTTAGCAGCTACTGCACACATCCACCCAGGTACTTTTTAAGTGGAATTGTTCTGTTACTTTCTTTTAGGATTATTCATTGTTAGTGTATGAACATGCTACTGGGTTTAGCATGTTGTTTTACTCTCCTAAAGATTAGATTGTTTATTGGATCTGTTTGTGTGGAGGATTTTTAGAGTTTTCTTTATATTTTCCGTGAACAGAAATATTTTTACTTCTACGTTGCCAATTTGAATGTTTTCGTCTTTTTTACTTGGTTAATTTTTCTGACTAGTCCTTTCAGTTCTTTGTTGAATAGAAGAAGAAAAAGCAGATGGTCTTGCTTTGTTCCTGACCTTTCACTGTAGAGTATGAGATTAGTTATAGGAATGTATTGCACAGGTTTTTAAGGTCAAATTAATATACAGTGAAATGCACACACTTCAAATGAAACATGACTTCTGACAAATGTTGCACCAAGTAACTATAGCCGTCTAAAGTTACATCTTTTTTTTTTTTAAGATTTATTTATTTATTTGAAAGAGTTACACAGAGAGAGAAGGAGAGGCAGTGAGAGAGAGAGAGAGAGAGAGAGAGAGAGAGAAATGTCTTCCATTCACTGGTTCATTCCCCAAATGGCCACAACAGCTGGAGCTGTGTGGATCCGAAGCCAGGAGCCAAGAGCTTCTTCCAGGTCTCCCACGTGGGTGCAGGGGCCCACGGACTTGGGTCATTTTCCAGTGCCTTCTCAGGCCATAGCAGAGAGCTGGTTTGGAAGTGGAGCAGCCGGGACTCATATGGGATACCAGCACTGCAGGCAGTGGCTTTACCCGCTAGGCCACAGCACTGGCCCCAAGAAGTTACCTCTATTTAAAATATTTACTCATTTATTTGAAAGGCAGAGACAGAGATGTCTACTATTCTCAACCTAAAATGAGTGCAACTGCCTGGACTCGACTAAGCTGAAGCCAGGAGCCAGGAACACAATCCAGGCCTCCCACATGTATGACTCCCACCTTCCCAGGCACATGAACACGAAGCCCAATTGGAAGCACAGCAGCTGGGACTTGAATCTGAACTGGTGCTCTGATATGGGATGCTGGCACTGCAAGAAAGCTTAGCCTGCTGTGCCACATCAGCCCCTCTCTGAAGATATGTTTCATTCCTGAATTTTTCTTGTTTTCCAGACAGCATCACTTCTACTCCTATCAGAGGGTAAATTGTGATCTTTTTTTCACAATAGGGTAATTTTGGCTCTTTCAGAATTTCATATAAATTGTATAATAAAATACTTTATGACCAGCTTCCTGATTAATCTATGTTAGTGCATGTATCAAAAATTCATTCCTTTTCATTGCTGATTAAAATTCTATTGTATTAATATACCACAGTTGGTTTATTTTTCCTGTTGAACATTTGTATCAATTACTGTGTATGACTATTATAAATAAATAGCTTGTAAATTTCTGTGTACATTTTTGTGAGCATATATTTTCTTTCTTTTGGGTAAATAACTAGTAGAGAAATTTTTGGGTCAAATGACAAACATATGTTGGCGTAAGAAATTGCTTATCCCATGTGGTGGTATAATTTTGTATATCCATCATTCATGTATGTGATTTCTGCTTGAGCCACATCTTTGCCAACATTTTGTGTCACTGAACGTTTTTAACTTTAGGCATTTTGGTGGGTATGCATTGGTGTCTCATTATAGCTTTTGTTGGACTTTCTTTGATGATTAATTTGGTACTTTTCATTTGCTTACTAGCCATTTGTTTATCATTTTTTGAACTATTTTCAAGTCTGCTTTTTATTTGAAGTGATCAGCCCATTATATATTTTATAAGTTCCAAATCATTTTCTTTTCTATTAAAGCTTTTATTTAATGAATGCAAATTTCATAGGTACAACTTTAGGAATACAGTGGTTCTTTCCCCCATACCTGCCTTCCCACCATCACTCTTGTCCTCCTACTCCCTCTCCCATCCCATTCTTCATTAAGTTTCATTTTTAGTTTAACTTTATAAACAGAGGACCTACTCTGTGCTAAGATTTCAACAGTTGCACCCCCCCCCACAATGTATAAAGTACAGTTTGAGAAGAACTTTAGCAGTTAATTCTCATAGTATGACTCACTAAGGACAGAGGTCCTACATGGGGAGTAGGTGCACAGTGGCTTCTGTTGTTCATTTAACAATTGACACTCTTATTTATGACATCAGTGATCACCCAAAGCTCTTGTCATGAGCTGCCAAGGCTATGGAAGCCTTTTGTGACCACAGACACCATCAGTATTTGGACTAGGCCATAAGCAAAATAGAAGTTCTCTCTTCCCTTCAGAGAAAAGTACATCCTTCTTTGATGGTCCCTTCTTTCCACTGGGGTCTCACTCACAGAGGTCCTTCATATAGGATATTTTTTGTCCCACTGTCTTAGCTTTCCATATCTGAAATGCTCTCACAGGCCTTTCAGCTAGACCAGGAAACCTCAAGGGTTGATTCTGAGGTCAGAGTGTTATTTACAGTGATTGTCATTCTAGGAGTCTGCTATGCGGACTTCTTCCCATGTTGGACATTTTCTCCTTTTTAATTCCTTATTATTACCAGGCACTTGATGTTATTTATATGATCTCTTTAATACTTAATCCTATCTATATGTTCACTTTAACACTTATTATTATCCCTTTCACAATTAATATGGCATTTCTACCACCAAATTTAATGGGATTGGAGTCCCAGGACAAGTTTTTAAACTGTACCCTTAGAAGTAAGTCTGTAGGACTGTATGCAGAACTATACAGGTTCACAGTTATAAACTTCCTCTTCCCTCTCTTATTCCCCCTCTTATTTTTTACTGGGATCTATTTTCAATTGACTTTATATACATATGATTAACTCCATGTTAAGTAAAGAGTTCAACATATAGTATGAAGAAGAGAAGAGGAGAGGAGGGGAGGGGAGGGGAGGAGAGATAAAAGTAAAAAACTCTTCCTTGACAATCAAGACGAGGGCTGTTTAAGTCATTCTCAAAGTGTCAATTTCACTTCCACAGCTTTTGTTTTAGGTGTGCTATTAATTCTCACAGATCAGGGAGAACATATGGTATTTGCCCCTTTGGGACTGGCTTATTTCACTAAGTATGAAGTTTTCCAGATTGAGCCATTTTGTTGCAAATGACTGTATTTCATTTTGTTTTAGTGCTGTGTAGAATTCCATAGTATACGTATCCCATAATTTGTTGTTTTTTTTTTCAGTTTTTGGTTGATGGGCATTTAGGTTGATTCCATGTCTTAGCTATTGTGAATTGAGCTGCATTAAGCCATGCAGGTGCAGATAGCTCTTTTGTTTAATGATTGCATTTCCATTAGGTAAATTCCTGGGAGTGGGATGAGATGGCTGGGTCATATGGTAGGTCTATGTTCAGATTTTGAGTTATCTCCATACTGTCTTCATAGTCAGCCCATTATATTTAACAGAATCATTGATATAATTTATCTACTATTGAGTTATTAGTTTTGTTTAATTTGGCCAATATTTTTGAAATCCATTATTCAATCGTTACGACTTATTTTGAGTTATAGTGAAATATGTTATAGTATTCTTTCTTAATTCTTCTTTTGACTCTTTAATCTATATTCGTGTGTGTGTTATTGTTCAGTAATTCCTCTTGGAAAGTTATTGTGCCATTTCACATAAAGTATATGACCCTTGCAACATTTTAGTTTCATTTCTTTCCCTCTGAGTTTGTGCTCTCATTGTCATGTGAATTCTATACCTGTATTAAAAGCTTCATAATGAAATGTAATAATTTTTGCTTTATATAGTCACATATATTTTAAAGAATTGAAGAGAAGAAATATCATTGTTTATATTATCTATGTATTTATAATTTCTAGTGCTCTTTTATCTTTCCTGAAGATTGAAATTCTAGCTGGAGTCAGTTTTCTTCAGTCTGAAGAACATGAATTGACTGATTTTTTTTCCCCTTTAGCCTAAAAATATCTTTATTTCACATATATATTTGAGATATTTTTACTCAAAGTATAATTGTAGGTTGACAGTTTTTAATCTCAGCACTTCCAAAATTATGTTCTTTTGTCTTCTCGTCTACATTGTTTCCTTCTTTATCTTTTATGTACTTGGGAGGCAAAGCCTGACAGGGGCAGTGGAGGGCAGGGAGAGAAAGACAGAGACAGCTTCTGTCGCTGGCTCACTCTCTAAATGTTGGCAATGACCAGGGTGGACCAGGCCAACGCTGGGCACCAGGAATCCAATTCAGGCCCCCAGGTTGGTGTCAGGGACAAAACCACTTGAGCCATCACAGCTGCCTCCCAGGGCAGGAGCACAGCCAGGACTGGAACCCAACAAGCAGTGGCATGCAGGCGTCCCAGCAGACATCTCAGCTGCAGGCCGAATGTCTGCCTGTTACCTCTGATTCCGAGGTCATTTATTTCATTGCTATTAGGAATGTGTTACTTTTCTTGCTGCTTTCACTATTTTGCCTTGATTCATGCGTCTCAGCTGTTGAGCATATGGTTCATCTAGACATACTTTATAGTTATTCTTGGGATTTGCCAGTATGCTAGGGTCTGGAAGTTTCTGTTTGTCACCAGATGTTGGTCAGTTGGAGGAATCAGTTGTTCAGATACATTTTCTGTTCCATACTCATCCTTCCTTCTACATCTGGGACATCCTGTATACTTTTGTTAGACACTTTACCGTTATTTCGTGGATCTCTGAGCCTCTGATAAGTTTTTTTTTAATCTTTCTCCTTTAAATGTTTTTTTTTTAATTCTTTTTTCTTCTGTTGTTTCCAAACAGTGTTTAATCCCGGTCACTTTCTTTTTCTTTCACATATTCTGTTTCATGCCCATCTGTTCATTTATTAAAATAATATATTTTAAGCCCAAATATGTATAAATATACTCATTTTTGCACCTTCTCCACAGATTCCAGAATCTGGACTTGCTTGTGGTCAGTTTCTGTTGCCATTCTTTGCAGCACTGAATTTTAGGCATTAATTACTGATGTAAAGCTTGACGTTTGAGACTTCTCCAAGCTTTGTGAGGATGAGTCTTTACTTGTTACGGAGCTATCAGCGGAGTCCTGAGGTCGCTCAGCAAGGGCATTTCTGCCGGTCATTCTCGTGTGTCTGAGCACTGCATGGGCCCTCAGACTCCTTGCAGCTCACAGCTCCACTGCAGTAGTCCCTCTTCACACCCGGCAGTCTTAGAACAGGACACAGCTTAGAATTTGGCCAGAGAAATAAGGGGACCCCTGTGCAGACGTCTGGAACTCCTGGTCTATTCAACTCCCTTCCAATTGGTGTACCACTCTGCGGCCCTCATGGAACTCAGTGACCCACATCCCCGTGCTGTGTCCTCGGTTTGACAAGACTAGGACTCTTTGTGGCCTCTCTTCTTGTGTTCTGAAAAGCATCTCAGTCAGAAGTCAGGGTTACTGTGTGACTCACTCCAGGTGTTCTCAGCCTCCCAAAGATATTAATCCCTATGTCCCTTTGTCCCTGTGAGACAGTTGCTTCGCTTGTTTTTCTATTTAAACCTTGGAGACCTAAGCTAGTGCCAGTTGCACCTCTATGGCTAGGACCTTGTCAAGTTTTAATTTTAGTAATCCCACAGAAACTACAAAGCTTTGAGAACACTCAACTGTGTTTCAGAACCCAGACTCTTCCCCTTAGTTATTCTCCTCTATGTGTTTTGCAAATGAAGTAAATGATAATCTGGTAAAGACAAAATGATCCAAGAGTGTCTCATGCTATTTGAATAAGAAATAAGACTTTTCAACATTAAGCCTGAACAATTCACATCTGGCACCTTGATAATCACTGTTTCTGCTATGAAACTAAAAGGGTTAGTGTATAATCTCTGAGAACAGATTATGCTGAGACCATGAATACTAATCTCTGAGAACAGATTATGTTGAGACCAATATACTGCTTTATTTAAGAAGATCACTTTTTCGGGGTTGGACCAGTCCCAAGGTGGTAGTCAAGCTAGCCAGACAAAAAATGCACTGAAACATATATGTAAATGCATGCCCATGTGTACCAGGACACATGTATTTATTTGTATAAATACCAGTAAAAATTTTTGTTTCTGTTTCTGCCTAGCAAATTTAACTATATTCATGATCTCTCTCACCCCACTGCCCAGTAAGGTATCTCTCCTTTTTGTATTATACCTTACTTATGTCAACTCAGGTGTATAAGCACATATTTGAATTTATGAGCTCTACATTTTGTAGCCTAATATTTTCAAAATATGTTAATTTATAAGTCATAACAAAGTAGGTATATAGGCAGAAAATATTAATTTGAAATAGCTGTTGTTTATGTCTACCCTGCATCACCTAGTAATTACCCCTCTGCTTTCAACAACTTTGGACAGTGACTTTTCACTTAGGAATTATGTTTTATCACATAAATCCTCCTGGGAAATTATGATGGTAAATTATAACCAGCATATTGTCTGTTTTATTGGTTTTCTATTTTTTAGAATTCTACTTTTGGGCAACATGATAACTGAGTACTGTTGTTGTCAGGAAGTATATTATGAATTATAACCTAAATTTCTGCTAGGCTACATTAAATATATGAATATATAATCCAGGATTCCTTATTGTGGGCATTTTTCATCTTATCTAAGTACTGAATGAAGTAGCCTTAAGGTGAACTCTGTTTTCATCCTTTTTAGAGCAGATACTAACAAGCAATAGAATAACCCTGAAGGGAAACACAATGACTGATTCAATAATATCTATCTTGTTTAGAAATCCTCTTGGTTAGAAATTCAAAGCCCATTTTTATTATTAAATTAATGCCTAAAAAATAGCAGCTGATGAAAGCTCTGACTGCAAAGCCTGGCCATTTGAGTTTGAAGCCATTCTTCCTGACTTAGCCACTGGGACCTTGGCAGTTACTTACACTCTCTGCACCTCATCTCCTGCGTACTTAAGATGGGAATAATAATGTGCCTTATCTCCTTTGATTTTTCTGAAGATAAAATATGATAATAAATTTAAAACAAGTTTAGAAATCTGCCCTTAACTTCAAAAACATGTAATATTTGAAATTATTATGAACAAGCATGGACAGTTTATTTATATTCAAATTTTAATGACTCATTCTTTTGACATAGCCTAAATATATAATTAGATATTTTTATATTCTCGGATAGTTTTAGGAATATTTCTAGCTTTCCAACATAGCTTCTTATATATAGGCTCTATGCTAATGATTTTATGTTATGTAAATTGTTAAATGTTTACATATCGTTACTTTTGGCTGAAAACCCAAAGTCAAGGTATTTAAAAATATGTTGTTTTCTATTTCAGTAATAATGAGATAATTGTTTTAGGCCAGTGCTTGTCAAATGGGGTAATGTTTCTCCCCACCCTCCTCGGGAGGCATTTGGCAATATCTAGAAACAACTGTGGTTGTCCCCAGCGAGGTAGTGACACCGGCATGGAATAAGTAGCCATCAGGCACACTGCCACCCATAGAGCAGCCCCCAGGGCAAAAGATCACCTGGTCCAAAATGTCAGTGGTGCCAAAGTTGCAACACTGTGCTAGGCTAAAAAATCCACCAAAGAAACTAGAAATGCTGCACAAACATTCGAAAATATATTTGAAAAGGCAGAAAATAATCTAGACATGGAGAATTTTCTAGATCAATATCTTAACAAATGGAAACAAAATGGAGAGTCTGACATCAGTACCACCTGTTCACTTGAGGCAGGGCAGTGGTTGACAAAGTATACCTACAGGACATACCTGGCTTCCTGTCTGTCTCATCTGGACCACATATGGCCTGAAGCAGACCAGTCTGGGGCATCTTCTGCCACCCCCTACCCCTCCACTCCCAGGATCTGCTCCCTAGACAACAGCTAGGGGTTACTGCTGCCCAGAGTCGATAGTTGTCGCCACTTAAAATTGAGGACTATGTTCTTAGTACCAGGAAGCTAAAATCTCAGTCTGGGAATCCATGACTTAATGAATTCCCTTCCCCTCCAGCCGGGTTACCAAGTGGAGATGGCTGGACTGTCTGAGAAGACAGGCAGGCTCTGATACCTGAATTTCAGCGACACAGAGGGAGACTTCCTGGGATGTCTTTATCCTACCCACCTGGTCCAGCGGGACTCTCCCCTCTTCATCTAGAAAATATCTCTTCTTTTTCTTCTTTTTTAAAAGATTTAGTTATTTGTTTTTGAAAGTCACAATTACAGAGAAAGAAGGGGAGAGAGAGAGAGAGAAAGTGAAGAGAACAAGAGAGCAAGTTCTGTCCACAGGTTCAGTCCCCAAATGGCTGCAACAGTCAGGGCTGGGCCAGCACAAAACCAAGGACAAGCTTCAATACTCATAATTTGCGATTGCTGTCTGTTGTCTATCTCTAGTCTTCATGGCAGAAATTAATGTGGATTTCTGTAAGAAAGAACATTTTCAATGGCTCAAAAATACCTGTATTATTTTTAGATACACTACTAGGACTATAAAAATAACAAGGAGCTTAGAAAATTAGATGACCAAGAACCAGAAGAAAAAAGTGACAATAAAATATAACCACAGGAAATCCAAATAAATTATCAAGTGAAATGCCAAAATAATTATGATTAAAATAGGGAATTAAAGACAGGTTAGGCAATTTTGCCAGGCAGTTAAACTTTGAAAAATAATATAATGAAAATGTTACAACTAAAATGTAGCTAAGAAGTCATATATATATATATATATATATATGCTGTGGTGAAGCAGGTAAAGCTGCCACCTGCAGTGCCAGCATCCCACATGGGCACTGGTTTGAATCCTGGCTGCTCTACTTCTGATCCAGCTCTCTGCTATGGCCTGGGAAAACAGTAGAAGATGTCCCAAGTCCTTGAGCCCCTGTACCCATGTGGGAGACCTGGAAAAAGCTCCTGGCTCCTGGTTCCGGACTGACGTAGCTCCAGCCATTGAGGCCAATTGGGGAGTGAACCAGTGGATGGAAGACCTCTCTCTCTCTCTCTCTGCCTCTCCTCTGTAGCTCTGACTTTCAAATATGTAAATAAATATTTAATAAAACTATATAAGTGTGTGTATGTGTATATATATGTATATATATACATGTGTGTGTGTGTATATATATATATATATATATGTGCACAACTCATGGGAGGGGCTACCAGGAGATTTCAGCATGTCTGTGATTTCCAAGTCTATTTCTATTGTTGGATTTACCTCCTGGTTCAGGACATCATTTTTCAGATTCTTTGATGTTGCAGTGATTTTTATATTATGCCACAATTTGAATATTGTTGAACATATAAATTTTGTTGTTGTGTTTCACTAGTGATATTTGGGTATTGTTTATGCTAGCAGTTAGTTTACTTGCATACCAATTGTTGCTTCTAAGGATGATTTAAAGCTTCTAAGTGGGAGATTTAAAATAGCTGTTAATTTTGGAGTATGTTAGATTTTCATAACATGTGAACCTTATGGGATAGTTCCTAAATCTCCTGGGTATTCAAATGTATGTGTCTTAACCTTTTGCTTTCATGTTCTAGTAGTTACTCAAAGTCCTTTGGGTACTCAAGTAGTTGTTCTTTTTCCAGTATTTGTTCTATGTTTGACCACTTGAAAGTCTTGTCCTGCAGAAGTATAGCTTAATGTGCAGACTCATGCAGATTTAAGGAACCTGGAGCTACCTAAGTCCCTTCTTCTCGTCACCTTTGCTGGTCATCACTCCAGGGCACCAGCCAGTCTGGCTGTGCAGTTCAGTGATGGCATGTGTTCTGCCTAGCATGTCGCTCCCAGCATGCTGGAGAGTGTCTGCAGGCAAAACCAAGGACATCATGGAGCTCATGCTTCTCTCATTGGTCTCATTCTGTACTACCTGTTGGCACATAGTTTGCCCTGTTTGACATGAATTTAGTGTAGGTAGCCTGCTTCTTTACCAGGTATCCCATCATGGTAGGAAGTAGAAGTATTTATAACTAGTGTTTCTTATAAATGCTTTTTTTCTTATCCGTTTTATTTTGATTGCATGCTCCTAGATTGCTGTTGCCTCATAAACAAAAATAATTTTTTGAATAAAATGGCAGATGAGTTTAAGTGTTTAGGAGGCCCTGAGGTTTAGCTCTAATATCTCCTGGGCCAGTTCATCTTCTTTTTTATGTTTACAACTGATTGTGTGTACATAAATCTGAAACATGGAATGACAGCATTGAGGGCATCCAAATAACTCTACTGACTGGTAAATGATCTCTTTTGTGGAATAAAAGTTCTCATTTTCTGCTATGAGCTGCTTACGTCCCTGTTTCCGGTTAGCTGTCGGGTGGCCACACCCTTCTGTGCGAGGTTTGAATACTAACACTGTCAGGTCATGCGAGTGAAAACCACAGGTTGTTTCTCTTGCCATTGTGATACTGTGCTTCTGACTTGTTTTATCTGTGGGAGTTTTGCAAAGGCCCAACCTACAATCAAAAGTAAATAAATGGAACACAAATTTTGAATCTGTTACATTTTATTTGCTTTTGATTCTCCAAAGTTGTTTTTTTTTTCTTTTTTGACTATCATAATAAAAAGTATGTTTGGCTGAAATAATTTTTTGTGTTCCTTGTTTTTTTCCCATTAGTTTTCAAATCATTAGAGTCAGAACTTGAGTGAAAAGGAGGAAGCTACAAATTGAAACTGAGGTTAAAACATAAAAGGAAAGATAATGTTAATTAACTTTTCTAAAAGAGAAAAGGAATGATGCTTACCAATGTGAAGTAACACAATAGCATCAAGAAGTGATGTGTTCCTGCAAACCTAATATTTCTTTCAGGTGGCTTATTGACCCTTTCACAAAAGAACAATAGCACTTCCTAAAGGGAATACTAATTTAGAGGATGTGGCTCAGTGTCTATCTGGTAGGTGTTAATAAGTCTCTCTGGGCTTTGTACAATCAGCTGTTACCTCCAAGTCTCTGGCGCTAACACCTGAGAGACCAGAGGCTAATTGTTTAATTCCTTTACTTCTCTCCCTTTTCTCACGTACACAATAGAGGATAATAAGAAGCTATTATAGCTTAAGGCTATTGGAAGATGTTCTGTTTAACCTTTCTTACATATAATGTGAAATCACTTAACAGTCTCTAATTTAAGGCTGCTACAGTTCTTTCCGAGCTCTGTGTGATACTCTGTGCCTGTTGCTGTATTCTCGGTAGCTGGGTGGTATGGATTCTTCTGAACGTGCACATGTTTGTGGCAACCCCTCACCTACTCTTTCCTCTCATGCATTTCCTCTCATTAGGACCTTTACACAGCTCCTACTAGTTTTAGATCTATTGATGTATAATAAATCACTTAAGAACTTAGTGGGTTAAAATTGCAACAGTCATAGTCGCCCATGTTGCACATCATGTAATTGAACAGGGCTTAGCTGGGAATTGGGGGAGCTGGGGTCATTCACCTGCCTGGTGTTTTAGTGCTGTGTTCATGGGCTCTTGCTGTCTACCCTAGTCCAGCCTGGCCTTCCTTCAAGTATGGCTGAGCTCAGATAGAGGGAATTCCAAGAGAACATGCCTCAGTGAGTAAGTGATTACCAGCCCTCTGCCTGCCTCCTGCTTGTTATTGTACCAGTGGGCAGTGCAAGTTACCTGGTCGAGCCTTGTCTAGAGTGACTTACAAGGGCATGGATACTAGGAAGTATGTTCATTAAGGGCCACAGTGGCTGAGAGGACAATTAAATTGTGTGAAATTTAATGATTTTCATATAAGAATAGTTCTAAATATTCATGGAAAGATGAAATTAAAGATATGTTTAATTGTTTTGAAATCCATACATAGATTTTGTATAATATGTATTTTCTGTGAACTTTTTGATGACCCCTGAAATGCACCAATTTCAGTTTTTTTTTTTCTTTTGCGCCAAAATATATCTTTTGATTCCATTTCCGGGGTTGTTGCTGTGGCATAGTGGGTTAAAGCTGCGGCCTGCAGTGCTGACATCCCATATGGGCGCCGGTTGAATCACCGCTTCTCCATTTCCAGTCCAGCTCCCTTCTAACGTGCCTGGAAAGCAAAAGAATATGACCCAACTGTCTGGGTCTCTGCATCCACATGGGAGACTTGGAAGAAGCTCCTGGCTCCTGGCATTGGCCCAGCACAGGCCTAGCCATGGCAGCCATTTGGAGGGTGAACCAGCAGATGAAAAACCTTTCTCTCTTTGTGTGTGTGTGTATGTGTGTGTTGGTGTGTGTCCCTCTCTTTCTGTAACTCTGCTTATAAAGTAAATAAATAAATCTTTAAAAAAATTCCATTTCCACAAACTTTTTGATGCACCATTGGAAATACCACCTGTGATATAATTCAGTAGCTCTCAAATTGCTGATATTTTAATTCCAGTTATATCTAAGGGTCCAAAGGCAGCACTTTAATTCATTGTACTAACTAGAACACTATGTGTTACAACATTTGAGGACATACACTTCTCATGGAAATAAAATATTGAATCCCAATTAAAAAAAAACAAAAACAAACAAAAAAAAACTACCTTTGCCCTTTCATAAAGACAATGGTGCCCTAGAAAGAATTCCAGAGAATTCTAGCAGTAATTCTTGTGAATTTATGTGGTTTATGGAAAAGCATTCCTCTTCTCAGCCTTGGTTTTCTTTTCTATAGTTAGACATTGAACCTGACAATCTCATTGAGTTCTTCCAGCTCTGTATTTTCATGTATTCCTCAGTCTGAATGGAAATACCTGAGGTGTCTTGAAATGCTGTCACAGTTTTTCTCAGGCAGTAGTACTGGGAATTAACACTTCTTAATTTTCCTTGGCCTTTCCGTGAAATGCATATTTTGCCATTAACAGTCTTTGCATGACAAAAGTTTTGACTCAAGTTATTCTCACTCAAAAGCAAAGCAATTATTATTATCATTATTATTATTATTTACCTATGGTTTCAGGGCTACACTCAGTCAAAAACAAGTTTTATGATCAAAAGACTTATCTATTCATTTGTTCTGCCATCCCTGCATTCCTTGACTCATTGACCAGTCTATACAATTACTGAAAAATTACTAAATATGAAAAATTCATGATTAATATATATTAATGTGGGCTCTGGAAACTGCAGCAGTTTTGCTTGGATACAATAATATGTTTTAATGTCATAAAAATAATTTTGAATTTCGGCTCTTGTATGTCAAACTTAAGCTATGCTACTTTGTACATTTTTTTTTTAAATTTTTTTTTGATAGGCAAAAAGTGTGAGAAAGAGATTAAGACAGAGAGAGAGAATCTTTTATTCACTGGTTCATTCCACAAATGACTTAAGAACTGTGGCTTGGCTAGGCTGAATCCAGGAACCATGAACTCCATCTGGGTCTCCCACGTGGGTGGCATTGTCCCCACTCCCTGAGCCATCACCACTGCCTCCTATGGTCTGCATTAGCAGAAGGTGAAATCAACAGCAGAGCAAGGACTGAAACCCAGGCATCTGATGTGGGATGTCTGCATAACACTGATCTCTACAGCAAGTGCTGGACCATATGTCCTGTGTTTGTGACACTTGTCAGGCCTCTGAAGGCATTTGAATTTATGGCAACATTAGGGTAAGCTACCTGTACAAAAGTACCGTATTATTAAAGAGTTTATTTTCTTAAAAATTGATAACCAGTCTGTATTAGGAAGTGAAGCTGCTCTTCAGAATTAAACCTTGAGGAAGAAATGGCTGTTAGGAGCTTGAGGAGCACAAATGAGAACAGCAGGTGCCATAGGAAGCTGGTGGTGGGGCCAGGGAGGCTCATGGATAAAATAAAGTCTGTATTTAGGTTGTATTTGACTTTTTACTTTGGTAAACCATTGACAGCTTAGGATAAGAATCATGAAAGAATTGTAGTTCATTTATTTGGATGAGAGGAACTTCAATTTAAACACAACTTACAGGTCAGGCACCATGGCATAGCGAGTAAAACCATTGTCTGTGGTGCCTGCATCCCATATGGGCACTGGCTCGAGTCCTGGCTGGTTCAGTTTGATCTGGCACCCTGCTAATGGCCTGGGAAAGCAGTGGAGGATGGTCCAAGTGCTTGGATCCTTGAACCCATGTGGGAAACCTGGAATAAACTCCTGGCTCCTGGCTTCGGAACAACCCAGCTCTGGCTGTTGCAGTGAAGCGGAAGTGAGAGAGCAAGTTCTGTCCACAGGTTCAGTCCCCAGATGGCTGCAACAGTCAGGCTGGGCCCCACAAAACCAAGGACTAGCTTCAATACTCATAATTTGTGATTGCTGTCTGTTGTCTGTCTCTAGTTTTCATGGCAGAAATTAATGTAGATTTCTGTAAGAAAGAACATTTTCCAGTGGCTCAAAAATATTTCTATTATTTTTGGATACACTGCCAGAACTTTATAAAAATAATCTTTAATTGAATTTAATCACACTTTCAACTATTGTGTTAGATGAAATATTTGTACAGTTTACTCACAGCCACTGAGTAGAGAATAGCAAGTTGTTGATATGTTAAAATTCAGATGAGTCAACATGGTAAAGATGTGTAATTGACTACCTATCAGTTAGTGTCCAAAAAGTTTTTTTTTTAAGATTTATTTATTTATTTGGAAGAGATATGGGGAGAGAGAGGGAGAGATGGAGAAACAAAGAGATCTTCCATCCACTGCTTTACTTTTCAGATGACTGCAATGGCCGGGGCTGGGCTAGGCTGAAGCCAGTAGCCAAGAGCTTTTTCCAGGTCTCCCACGTGCAGGCAGGGTCCCAAGCACTTGGGCCAAATTCTGCTGCTTTTACCAGGGAGCTGGACTGGAAATGGAGCAGCATAATATGAGACTCTTTGAAGCAAGTAACTTGCTAACTTGCCAGTTTCTCAATGTCTCTCGTGTAGAGTAATATTTAGTATAATATTTTCAGAGTGTAAAAAATGAAGTATGTAAGTGTATACCATAGTAAACGAACTATTTTCTCCCTTATTCCCTAAAGGAATATTTGTTTTCTGGAACTAATCTCATGAAGAATCACTAAGTATCATCTGATTGTTCAAGGGAATATTGACTAAAACTTATTCATTCCTGTTTACATGGTAATTTCTCTATCATTGGTCTGTCAGTATCAACTTGATGATCTATGTACTGATTTTTAAACCAGATTGTTTTCATAGACTCTTTAACTGACTATTCGTTGTTTTTATTCAAAAAGAAACCCACTAGGGCAGGCACTGCAATACAGCAGGTTAAGCTGGCACTTGGATTTCTTGCATCCCATATTGGAGTGCAGACTTAAATCCTGGTTCCTCTGTTTCTGATCCAGCTTCCTGATGGTATATTCTGGAATGCAGCAGATGATGGCTCAAGTAGTTGATCCCCTGCCACCCACATGGACATATGGGCTCCTGGCTTCAGCCTTTCCCATTCCTAGCTTGTTGCAGGACTTTAGAGGACTGAACCAGCTGATGAAAGACCTTTATGTGTATATCCATCTATCCGACAATATCTCTCCCTTTCTCTCTCTGTCTCATGCTCTGCACTTCAAATAGAAAAAATAAGTAAAATAAAAATTTAAATAAAAAATTTGCAGTATAGGTGAAATTTGTCTAGCATACACCATCTATAAATGTTGCATTTGTTAATTATTTTTAATTTCACAGTTCAAAATTATTTTATATTTCTGTAATATATATGGATACTCACTTTCCTTTTAAAAAGGGAGGGCACATCACTATCTGAATACTACTCAAAGGAGAAGCTTAATATGGGTTTCCAGATCTCCATGGGAACGCAAAAATGTTCTTATAATTCATTTTTTAGAATGGAGAAAAAAAATGTTTCCATGGAGATAGGAAGGTGAGCTCCACAGAGGTGGCCCCGAGGCCACTGGCGTTCATGAGCACAGACAATTTGGTACCCTTCTTGATCCTAAGTATGTTTGAGGTGCTTCTTAATTCAACCTGAGTGGCAATGAACAGTTTAATTAAACAGCTTTTTTCTTATCTTCTGTGGAATTAAAACATCTGAGTTTGAGTTCATCATATTAGATTGGAAAGGTGATTATAAAGTACTACGGGGAAAATCTTTGAAAATATAATAACTTCAAGTTCAAGGATTATTGGGAAGACAAATGTTACTAAGACACCCATGAGATGGCAAAATGCCATTAATTTTTGGAAATTAAAAGAATCTCTTAATTAGTAGATTTTATCATGGAAGAAATGACCAAGTAGTGAGGGACAGGAAGTAGTATACAAAGCACCAAGTTATAAATTAGCCTGCCACCTTAGGAAGTTGCAAAAGTCATCGTTTAGCAGTCCTGCCAGGAAAGGAACAGGCGTGGGAAATGCTAGAACAGTAACTGGAATGCTGTTTAGGGTTTTAAGGGTGCTTTTGAAGGATTCTACGAGTTTAAGTTGTGCTCAGGGTTTAAAGCAAATTGATATGAGCAGATGAGGGTTCCAAAAAAAGCCTGTTGGGGCTGTGTTGGAGGAGATTGGAAGCATATGAAACAGTAAAAAGAGAAACTAATTGGAAAGCCACTAAAATATTCAAAACAAGAAATACCAACGGAATAGTTCATGGGAGTGAATTCAGGATCTGTGGGGGAAAATGCAGATATTTTATCCTTTGAAAAAAATTTTGAACTCGAAACGTTCCAACGGACTCCACTGAAATACAAAGGATTGTAAGAAACTACTATGGGAGCCAGCGCTGTGGCGTAGCAGGTAAAGCTGCTGCATGCAGTGCTGACATCCCCTGTGTGCACCCACTTGAGACCCGGCTGCTCCACTTCCAATCCAGCTCTCTGCTATGGCCTGGGAAAGCAGTAGAAGGTGGCCCAAGTCCTTGGGTCCCTGCACCTGTGTCAGAGAAGAAGCTTCTGGCTCCTGGCTGCGGATTGGTGCAACTCCAAACGTTGTGGACA
Organism: Oryctolagus cuniculus; assembly: GCF_964237555.1. Lineage (NCBI taxonomy): Eukaryota > Metazoa > Chordata > Mammalia > Lagomorpha > Leporidae > Oryctolagus > Oryctolagus cuniculus. Next base: position 10,021,397 of record NC_091437.1, read on the forward strand.
CATGGGGAGTGAACCAGCGGATGGAAGACCTCTCTCTGCCTCTCCTTCTCTCTCTGTGTAACTCTGACTTTCAAATAAATATTTTTTAAAAAAGAAACTACTATGGACCTACATGCCAACAAATTTGAAAACCTGGAAGAAATGGATAAATTCCTGAAAAACAAATATGTATAAACCTAAAACAATTAAATCAAGCAGATACAGAATATATAAACAGACCCATGACAAGCATTGAGATTGAAGCAGTAGTTAAAAATCTGCTGTCAAAGAAAAGTCCAGGACCTGATGGCCTTATTACCGAGTTCTACAAAACATTTAAAGAGGCACTAACTACAATACTTTTCAAACTATTCCAAAGATTGAACAGGATAGAATTCTGCCAAACACTTTTTTGCAAGGCCAGCATCAATCTAATACCAAAACTAAATGAAGACACTGCACACAAAGAAAACTTCAGAAGTACATCCTTGATGAAGATATATGCAGAATTTCTCAACAAAGTACTAGCAAACCAAATCCAGCACCACATCAGGTAGATCATACCTAATGATCAAATGGGACTTATCCCAGAGATGCAAGGTGATTCAACATTTGCAAATCAGTAAACATCAGAAATCACACCAGAGGAATGAACAAAAATCATATGGTCTTCCCAATAGATGTGGATAAAGCATTTGATAAAATAGAGCATCCCTTCATGGTTAAAAAAAAGAAAACCTCCACAAAATTAGGTATAGAAGAAATATATCTAAAAATTATAAAGGCTGTGTATGGCAAACCAGTAGTCAACATCATTTTGAATGGGGAAAAGCTGAGTGTTTCCCATCAGGATGTCCACTTTCACCTCATATTCATTTTAGTACCAGCAGTATTAGCAAGATAAGTTACAAAGAAGGGAATAAAGGGCATCAGAATTGAAAAGGAGGAAGTAAAAAATCCATGTTTGTAGATGACATGATGCTGTGCATGGAAAAACCTAACCACTCCACCAAAAAGCTGATAGAACTGACTGTGGGGAGCAACTGGGAGCAACTCGGACTAGACTAAGTTACTGGAATTAAGACTTATTCTATGCATCTGCTCTCCCACAATATGGCGCTGGGAGAGGAGAAAACAGCTTCTACGCAGCTGCCTCTTGCCAACTTGAGTGATGACCTCCAGGAGCTGATCCTGCTCCTGATTGGAGGAGAGCAGCGTACTCGGCGTGTGGGCAGCCAAGTTGGGATTGGCAGAGGAGGACTATAAAGGAGGAGAGAGACGGCATTCACCAGGAACATCTACGAGGAACATCTAAGGGGAACATCTATCTGAAGGAACACCTGTGCAGCCCCCGAGAGAGCCGGCCGGCGGTGTGCCGCTCCCCTGCGGAAGTGGGGAATGTGGCCAGGGGGAACCGCCCTTCCACGGAGGTGGAAGGGACAGTAGCCAACCCAGGAAGAACCAACAGCAAACCCGGGGAGGGCCGAGCAGACGAAAGAACAGCGCAGGGTTCAGTGTCGTTCCTCCACGAAGAGGGGGAGCGACACTGACTAATGAAACTCAGACTGATTTTGTATCAGTCTGATGGTTTAAAACAGACATTACAATGTGGTGGTGACTTATAAGCCATGTTGGGTCTAAATGTGTGTTTCTTATTTTGTGATTAAAATAACTGAATTTCAATGTGTTGTATTCAGCAGGTGTGTTTAGATCCAGTGTGCTACAGTCCTTACCGCTTTCTGATATATTATCTATTTCAAGTATTGATGTTACTATACTGACCACACTGATTTGAAGCACTTGAATTTATAACTAAAGTGTTCCTTAACTGTTAATAAGATGATCTTGGGGCCAGCACTATGGCGTAATGGATAAAGCCATCATCTGCAGTGCCGGCATGCCATATGGGCACCGGTTAAAGTCTCAGCTGCTCCACCTCCGATCCAGCTCTCTGCTATGACCTGGGAAAGCAGTAGAAGGTGGCCCACTTGTGTCAGAGACCTAGATGAAACTCCTGGCTCCTGCCTTCAGATCCGCTCAGCTCCGGCTGTTATGGCCATCTGAAGAGTGAACCAGCAGATGGAAGACCTCTCTCTCTCTCTGCCTCTGCCTCTCTCTTTCTCTAACTCTGCCTTTCAAATGAATAAATAAATAAATTTTGTTTGTTTATGCGCATATATATAATTTATTAATTTACCTTCTACATTTATTTAGTAAATATATTAGTTGATATATGTTTGAATTAGTGCATTCACTTTTCTCAAGCTGTCTAAAGTACTTTTACCCTTTTGTCAATATTTCAAGTATTGAGCTTTATAATTTTAAAATAAATATTTGTGGAGGCAGGTATTGTGGCTCAGAATGTTAAGTCGCCTCATGAAATGCCAGCCTCCTATATGGGCACTGGTTCGAGTCACAGCTGTTTGACTTCCAATCCAGCTCCTGCCAGTATGCCTGGGAAAGCAGCAGTGGATGGTTCAAGTATTTGAACCCCTACACCGATGTGAGAGACCTGGATGAAGCACCTGGCTCTGTCCTGGCCATTGTAGCCGTTTGGGGAGTAAACCAGCAGATGGAAGATTCCTCTTTCTCTGTCTCTGCCTCTCCCTCTCTCTAACATTGCCTTTCTAGTAAATAACTCAATCTTTAAATAAATAAATATTTGTGAATATTTAACATTTTACTGTTAATTAGAAAAAGACACTGAGAAAACAAGTTGAGATTGCTAAGGAAACTAGTTGCTGGTGTTGGAAATCTAATAATACAGGTAATAGGTAAATTTCTTGTCTGAGCAATGTGCCTGAGACCAGACAACAAAAAGGGCAAATGATTATTGAGTATTTAAAATGTAACAAGTACCATTCTGTGCATTCAAATGTGGTGAACCTAGTTAATCTTCATAACAGCTTTGTGATGATTTTTACAGATGAGAAAATCAAAGCAAAAAGTGGTTAATTGCCCTCACTCTAAAACACAGCTACTAAGTGAGAATGTTTGAAATTTGAACTTAAGCAAGTTGTATTGGAGTGGATTCATACAATGAGATAAAGGAGATTACTTCTGCTTGTGGTATATAACAAAAGGTCAGCCCATCAATACTTGAGAATTTATTTGATAACACATGTCATTTAAATATTTTTATTATAGGAATTTACAAATATGTATAAAAGTAGAAGGAAATGCTGTGTACCTATCATGCCATTTTTTGTGATAATCCACTTATGCTCAGTTTTGTTCAGCCATATTCCTTCAAAGTGTGTAATCTGGGCTGGTGCTGTGGTGTAGCAGGTAAAAATACCACCAGCAGAGCTGGCATCGGGATCCGGTTCAGGATTCGGCTGCTCCACTTACCATCCAGCTCTCTGCTATGGCCTGGGAAAACTGTGGAGGATGGCCCAAGTCCTTGGACCCCTGCACCTGCGTGGGAGACTCAGAAGAAGCTCCTGGCTTCTGGGTCCTGGCTTCGGATCTGCCCAGCTCCACCCATTGTGGTCATTTGGGAGGTGAACCAGCAGATGGAAGACCTCTCTCTCTTTCTCTCTCTCTGCCTCTGCCTCTCTGTAACTCTGTCTTTCAAATAATTAAATCTTTAAAAAGCGTGTAATTACGATGTCATAATCACACTTAAACTTTTCTCAGTATCATTATTCTGTAAGTTGTATCATGTATATTTTGATTTTCAGGGAATGTTTGCCAAGCCTTGAAATATGAAATTATTTTATGATAGCTGTGATGTTTATGGAAAATCAGTTAAAAGCATAGTTATAGGAGTCCCTAACATCTAGTACCTGGCTGGGTCTTGGCAATACTTTATGAAATATGTAGACTTTAATTTCTTGCCTTTAAACTGCGGAACCAAGTTGCCTACTGTTGGCTTTCCATCTGTTTTTTTTTTAAAGATTTATTTTATTTATTTGAAAGACAGAGTTACAGAGAGGTAGAGACAGAAAGAAAAGTCTTCCATCCACTGGTTCACTCCCTAGATGGCTGCAACGGCCAGAGCTGCACCGATCTAAAGCCAGGAGCCAGGAGCCAGGAGCCAGGAGCTTCTTCCAGGTCTCCGACACAGGTGCAGGGGCCCAAGGACCTGGGCCATCTTCCACCACTTTCCCAGGCCTAGCAGAGAGCTGGATCGGAAGAGGAGCAGCCGGGACTAGAAACGCCGCCGGTATGGGATGCTGGCACTTCAGGCCAGGACTTTAACCTGCAGCACCACAGCGCCGGCCCTTTCCATCTGTTTTAATAGCTCTGATTAATATGCAAAATCATGGTTTATATGTATCTTAATACTTCAAGCCGCTTCATCCACTTTTGAAAGTGTGGGCAATAACATTAAATTGGCCCTTTGCTGCTGCTGCTGCCAGAAGGGACTTCCCACGGCTCTGAGCGCTGTCAGTGTTGTGCAGTGCCGTACCCTGTCATCGTGGACTTCTCTGACAGTTTCCTTCCCGTCTGTTCCATCTTCCTGAGTGTTGAGATTCTGTGTCTCTTTCTGCTTTGTACAGGATGGCCTGACAGAAGCTTGCCTCTTTAGCAGAAATCACGTATTTTTTCATCTCTAGTTTTGGAAAGAAGTGTTCCTGTGAAACGCAATGACAGGCAGGCACAGTGGGCTGAAAGTCACCACTCACCCTGCCACAGCTTGCTTCTCTGAGAACCCAGAAGCAAGGCACTCAAATATTGACTCAGTGCAGAGGTCTAACTACAAAGAAAAATTAATTTGTGAGTCCTTTACATTCATTCCTAAACATTTTAATTGCTAAAACTCTGTATCTGTTACTTTCAGCTCATTTTTCTACTAGAATAGTTTAGTGAATATTAGTTGGGAAAATCTCATAAAAGGTGTTTGTAAGACTGGATAAAAGGAGATGGGGGAAGGATCCACATTAATTTGAATTCTAAGTGTATGTAAGGCAATTTAATTTTGTTACATCATTGAATTTTTAAGACAATCTTAGGAAGAACATATTGTCTGTGTTTTAAGGCTCTAGAAACTGATTTAGGTCAAATTACTTGCTTAAAGGACACATATTTTAAAGGTGTTAAAACTTTAAAATGTTTGCTTGTTACATTGTATCCTTATTAACCTCAGAGTCATGATCTTACTGTTTGTAGAAACAAAATGAGATATAAATATTTTATAGAATTTGGACAAATAATTATTTTCAGATAACTGAATTGGTACAATTATCTATCCATTTGCAAGAATGACAGGCTTACCCTTAATGCACATTATCTTAACCAAAGGAAAGAAGAACTTAATGAACTATAAAAACACTAATTTCAGAGATATTTCTTCTTTTTTGAAATGCTACAAACTTTTTGGCCATAAACTTCCTTCTTAATACTGCTTTTGCTGTAACCTGTAGGTTTTTGCATGTTGTTTTTCTACTTGAATTCATTTCATGATTTTAAAATATTTTTATTCATGTAAAGTGAGCAAATTTCATGTATTTCATATATATCATTTCAAGAGCATAATGATATTTTTGAAAAGTTGCTTCTTAGTTTCTTCCTCCAGTCTGCTGGTGTTTGGGTGTTAAGTTGCTTCATTTCCATGTATTTATGTGATTTCCAGAGTTTTTCTTATAATTTATTTCTAGCTTATTGCATTGTGATCAGAAAAGATACTAAATATGATTTGCATTTTTAAAAAATCATTCACACTTTGTGATCTTCTGCACCATCTATTCTGGAGAAGATTCTGTGTGCTGTTGAGAGGAGTGTGTGTTCTGCAGCTGATGAAGGCTCTGTCGATGTCTGTTAGGTCCTCAAGGCCTAGGGTGCAACTTAGCACTGCCATTTCTCTGAATTTTTCTGTCTGAATGATGAATCCACTTCTGAAAGTGGAGTGTTAAAGTGCACTCCTATTATTGTATTGATCTCAGTCTCTCCATTTAGGCCTATTGATACTTTATGCATTGGAGTCTTCCATTATTGGGGGCATATATATTAGCAGTTGTTATTTTCTCTTTCTAGATTGAACCCTTTTTCATTATATAATGACCTTTGATTCTTTTCACTGGTTTTGGTTTAAAATTATTATATTTGGTAGAGGTATGTCTACTCTTGCTTTCTTTTGGATTCCATTTAAATGGAATTTATTCCATTGTTTCACTTTCAGTCTGTGTTTCCTTAGAGGGGAAATGAGATTCTTGTAAGCAGTATATAGTTAAGCCTTCAACAATTTTCAATCCATTAAATCACCCTGTGTCTTTTAGTTGTAGAATTTAGTCCATTCATATTTAAGATATGTATGGATAGGTAAGGTCTTATTGCTGCCATTTTGATATTTTATTTACATTTTTATTGTACTTTTTCTCCTCTTATGGTCTTTATTTGTGGGTGCATAATTTTTTTCTCTTAGTGTGTTTCAACTCGTTGCTTATTATTTTTGGTGGCTCTGTTATAGATTTTTGCTTTGAGGTTACCATGAAGCTTATGATTCAAATCTTTTGGTTATAAAGAACCATTTTAAAGTGAATGCAATTGCACATTAATTATAAAGGTAGAAACAGAAACAAAAATGTGATAGATAAGTAAAAAGCTCTACATTTGCATTCTTAGCCTCCCCATAGTTTGAATTTTAATGTCCTAAATTGCCTCTTTCTATATTGCTAGTTGCTTAACATTTAATGTGTTTGTTATTATTTTTAATTGTTCTGTTTTCTAGTTATTGTAGTAGATATATGAGTGAATTACACACCATATATACAGTATCAAACCTTAATTTCTCTGTATAGTGACTCATATCATTGAGTTTTCTACCTTCTGATGTTTTCTTTTTATTCATTAGCAGCTCTTTCTTTCAATATGAAGATCTCTCTTTGGTATTACTTTAAAGATAAGTCTGATGGAGATAAATTCTTTCAGCTTTTGTTTGGAAATGTCTTTATCTCTCCCCCATATATTAAAGGTACATTGCTGGGTGCAGTGCTCTGGAATGTCAGTGGGTCATCCTGCAACCTCTTGGTTTGTAAGGTTTCTGTTGAGAGTCTGCAGTCAGGTGAAATCAGGACCTCCTTGTACATTATTTGTTTTTCTCTTGCAATTTTGGAAGTCTCTGGAGCTGTAATGTAACATGTTTTGAGATATGGACTTAGTTGACTCAGGTGACCTCTGACCTTTCTGTTCCTTGATAGTTGTGTCTTTCTCTAATTTGGGAAGTTTTCTGTTACCTTCTTCCTATGTTTCCTGCTCCTGGAACACTTCCATGTCAGTCTCTCTGATACTGTCTCTTTTCATGATTTCTCAAAGTTTCCATCAGCAGTCTTCTTTGTCGTTGATTCCTGTTTGGATTTTTCCTTCTGACTGTATATTTTCAAGTAGCCTATGTTTGAACTCCCCAATTCTTTCTCCTGTTTGATCTGTTCTGTTATTGATGCCTCCTGCCACTTTAAAAATTTTGCTTAAGGGTGAGCTTTGTTGCACAGCAGATTAAGCTGCTACTTGATATGCCCTCATTCCACACTGGAGTCACTGGTTCAAGTCCTAGCTCTTCCATTTCTAGTCTAGCTTCCTGCTAAAGCACTTGGGAAAAGCAGATAATAACAGTACTTCCACTCTGTCACCTACCTGGGAGATCCAGGTAGCCTGGCCGACCTCTAGCTGTTGTGGTCATTTGGGGAGTGAATCACTGGTTCCGGGTTCTCTCAATCTCTCATTCAGTCACCTGTTAACTTTTTCACTCTGCCTTTCAAACACATAAATCTTTTTAAAAATTCTGTTAGTGTACTTTTCAGTTGAAGGACTTCTATTTGAGTTTTTAATTTCTTGCATATCTCTGTAAATCTCTCTGTAAGAGTATTATGATGTTTCTTCATTATTTTTGAAGTTTTTGTAACAAGCATATCTTTTATAATCAGATACAATAAATCTAATGATTTCAAGTGTCATAAATTTTGAAATTATTCTAAATTGAAATTATAAATTTCAAGAATGACAATTCTGTTAGATATGATATATTGCTGAGTTTTTATTTAAAATACTTCATAAAATTACCTAGTATATTAGTAATAGGCAGAAAAGAAATAAAAATGAAATATCCAAGCATAAACTTCAATACAATGCCCCAAACATAACATTTATATTTGAAAAATAAGGAAATACTATCAAAATGTAGGAAAATGCATCCAAAGTAGCATTAAAGCATGAAAACAGAGATTCAACATACAAGATTTCCATGGTTACCGAGCTAGTCTTTTTATTTGTACATAAATGTAGTGGTTCACTGATAAGGACCAAAATATTTGCATAAGAATAAAAAGATTTCTTGAAGGATCTGTCCGAAACTGAGTATGGTATTTCCTTGTAGAAAGCAAAAGTGACTAAGATTAGTATAATTGTCAAGAGAATTCTTTTTCTTAATTATAATTGTATTTATCAAATATTTATTAATATGTTAATTTGTACAGTTCAAATTTATTTTTAAATAATTATAAAAATGTTTATGAGTTGAAATTATTTTTATCTTGATGCTAAGAGTTTACATATCTGTCAAAGCTCTTGGTACTGTATTCCAAAAATGGTAAATTTTAATGTATATAAATAATAATACTTTTAAATTGTAACTAGAAGAAGATGCCTAATTCTATAAATAAATGTCATTTTAAATCATAAGCTTTGGCCGGCGCCGCGGCTCACTAGGCTAATCCTCCGCCTTGCAGCGCAGGCACACTGGGTTCTAGTCCTGGTCGGGGCGCTGGATTCTTTCCCGGTTGCCCCTCTTCCAGGCCAGCTCTCTGCTGTGGCCAGGGAGTTCAGTGGAGGATGGCCCAAGTCCTTGGGTCCTGCACCCCATGGGAGACCAGGCTAAGTACCTGGCTCCTGCCATTGGATCAGCGCGGTGCACCGGCCGCAGCGTTCTGGCCGTGGCGGCCATTGGATGGTGAACCAACGGCCAAGGAAGACCTTTCTCTCTGTCTCTCTCTCTCTCTCTCTCACTATCCACTCTGCCTGAAAAAAAAAAAAAAAAAAAAAAAAAAAAACCATAAGCTTTTTAACTATAAAATTTCTATTATAACCATTAAAGTCTGTTTACTAGATCAATCACATTTGAACAGGCCACTGGGCACAAAGACTTGAAAGTATTCCTTTACTGAGTATTGTTTTCCTCAACATGAAATGATCTCACATTTAGACCTGTGCCAGCTTTAATGAACTGAATATCATGAGAACAAAAGCATGTTAGTTTATTAATAGACTTCCATATTTCAATTCTTGATTTATATATCTAAGCATTCCAATCTGTTGTACACAGTAAGGTGCTCATTTTCCTCTGGTATCACTGGCACGGACCTTTCAGTTACCAAATCAAGATTACTGAACAATTTATACAACAGCTGCTGATTTCACCAGAGGACACAGTGAATTTCTCAGTTGTTTTGGGAAGACATAAATTGTGATAAAAAAAAAAAACTTCTTGAGTGAGTCATCTTAAAATTTACAATTGGAAGTAATAGGCCTCAGCAGATATTCTGCTCTCAGCTCAAGCACTCTTTGCCCTCGACACTACTATAGCTCTGCTAGATGCCCACTGTACTCATAGAGTTCCCTTCCTGCCTCAAACAACTTCTATGAAGGGTAAGAGTTGATAGATGAGTACTCTAGATTTCTAACTCCTTAAGCAAGAATGCTGAGGTGTGTCCCATCTACCTGGTCACCTGGGTGGTCTATGCATCTTCTAAGAAAACTCTATGTTGTCAATTGCCTGTACACTTTTTGTTCCTGTTCTTAAAACAGGAATGGTTATTTGAAAGGCAGAATAACAAAGAGGAACACACACACACACACACACACACACACACGGAGGGAGGGAGAGAAAGAGAGAGACACCTTCTATTCACTGGTTCACTCTCCAAATGACTGGAACAGCTGGGGCTGGGCTGGGCCCAAAGCCAGGAACCAGGACTTTCATCCAGGATTTCCACATGGGTGGCAGAGACTCAAACACTTGGACTATCATCCTCTGCTTTCTCAGGCTCATTATTAGGGCACTGGATCATAAACAGAGCACCCAGAACTTGAACCAACACTGTGATCTGGGATGTGGGCATCTCCTACAGCAGCTTAACCCACTGTACTACAATGCTGACCCCTGTTTTTATTCTTTTGGCATGCCTTGCAGATTCTGCAATATTAATCACTGGTATGAAACCAATGGCTGTTTTCTCTACAAAATAGTGATTGTGTACATTAATGTATTACGTATGAATCTCAAGAAAATTTAAAGAATTATACATTTGATGTTAATGATATCACTACTGGTGAACAAGAATTATTAGACTATCATTGCAGCTTTCCCGCTTTGATACCTTTATGTGACTGGCTGAGAGTGAAGAAAATAGGGAGAAATGTCACTTATTTATTTAAAGTCACATTAAATATGAGCCAAACATCCTTTCTCATGGCCAGTAGAAAATCATATCACTCATTATTGAGGCTTCCTTGCATAGCTCAAATGCATCAACTAAGCAGCTTCCTTCATCTGCTCTCCTGTCCTTGGCACTGACTAGCAGGACACTCAGAGACCTGTGATTTCATACATCTTTCTTTTTCTTTTTTCCATTTATTTGCAGCATTAACTATATGAGGTGTCTTCAAAAAGTTTATGGGATTTATGTACTATGAAAAAATTATTTCAAAATTTTTTTTGCACTAAAACAAACCTATCAATTATTTTCATTTTCCATGAAATATTTGGTGACTGGGAATTCATATGCTTAGCATACAACTCAGTCCATTTTTCTAAAAATATCCTGCTAAAAGTCAGGGCCATCTCATCTGGTAACTTGACATTTATGCACCAGCACTGCCCTTGCCATCTCCCTCCTTAGATTGCACATGGAGGTGAACACAGGATCTCCACTGTGTTGAAAAACTACAAAAATCTCTCACAGTCTTACTCTCAGGATTTTGTTTCTCTTCATCTTTGCTTCTGCCCATCCATTTTGCAAGTAGTGCAATCCACTCCAGGAAATAAGAATATCGGAAGCTAAAGCCATGGAGGGAAGTGACTACATGGTTCCTGCTTCTATCCCAGCAACAAAACCCTTCATGGGACAAGGTAAAGGACCAGATCCTTGGGAAGCAGTGGGGAGGGTTGCCAGTTGCTAGCTTGTTCATTAACTAACTGCTTCGTGTTGGATTCCTCTGGGAATGGGTCCTGCAGATCAGGACATTTCTTAGGGAGTGCTGTCAGCATTAGGAGCTGTGGTAAGATGAAGGCAGAGGGATCAGATAAAGGCAGAACCTAAACAGTCACAGTAAGGACCTAAACAGTCACAGTAAGGACTCAGCTGGTTGCACAGACAGGTCCCTCTAGAGTTGTCCATCCTCAGTTTTGAGAGAGGGGGCTGGACCATTACAATGCTTCATTGACCAGCCCTTGGATTCAGGTTGTCTCTATTAAGACCCGCAGCCTTGAGGAAGACCTCCCCCATGAGAAAGTAACCAAATCAGGGGGAGGAAACTTCGCAGAGGATGGCAACTCTCCGACTCCACTTAAATTCACCAATTACCCCAACAACATCTCTTTGTACTTTCTTTTGTAGCTACTGGTCCCCAAGCGGTTTACAATGGAGAAATCTGATAGATGCCAACTTTACCAAGTGATCAGTTTTAACACATCATTAGTGGGATAGTATCATAGGGTGCCCCCTGAGATAGTGCCAAAGATGTATAGCAGAACCTGGCCAAGTGCATACATCTGACGGATGCCTGTTAACAGTTTCTGCAGCATGCAGGCCTGCACTCTTCGAGGTGTGAGGAACACAAGAAGCGGGAGGGACTGATGACTTGAAGGAGTCTAATGAGACACGGCAGCTTGAGTGGCATCCTGGACGCATAAAGAGATATTGCTCAGAAACGTGATCTCTGATTTGGAGAGTGGTGGTGTTAGTATTTCTTTACTGAATGGCAAGGGTGCTTGGTGGTAAGCCATAGACAAACCTTGGTTTTGTAGCACACAATGGAGTGTGTAGATGGAATAGGGTGCTCTGGGAGAGAAAGTATACAGAGAACAAGAGGCTATAGACATATCATTAAAAGATAGCACTTGTCTGTGCTCTCAAGGAACAGTGGTTTTCCTGCTAACTACTTGTTGAGCTATTTACTTAGTGTAGGGTTAATCTTGTGATTAAAACATAAATTGAAAGTATGTCATTGTAAAAATTCAAATAAAAATAAGGAAAGAAGAGGAAGGATGGGAGCAAAGGGTGGGAAGTATTAGTATACTCTTAAAATTATATATAATGTACATGCAGTTTGTTCCCTTTGTATAAATGTTTAAAATTATTAAAAAGATATTTTAAAATAAGATTTTTTTTGTCTAAAACTTATGACTCTGTCAGATGAGTGAAACCTTAACTTTGTGCCTCTCAGTTCAAATGCATTGTACTCAAAGTCTGTGGAGTAATTTTTGATGCAGAGGTAAACCTAAGAGATAGAAAAAGAGCATTTTATGTTTCATGGAGACTTGAGTGTTTTGAGTTGCAGTACTTTGGCTAAATCAAAGCAGGTGAAACTACTTGAGAATGTGTGACACTCAGAGCAAGAGGCCACATTGCTAGAGGGAAAAAGACAGAGAGAAACAATAGTTTCTGCAGACTCCTGACTTTGTTTGAAAGGAAACTTCTATCAATCTCAAAGTTGCTCCATTATATTTGACTGCTTTTCTCTGTTTTCTGCCAAAGCCATTTTCTTTTTCTTTTCCTTTTTTTTAAACAGTTTTCTTTATTGGCTTCCATGGGAAAGAGCTCTGTAACTTTAGTGCACATTTGTAGTTGTGAAACGGTTTTTCTTTTTTAATCCTTTTGTTTACTCCAAAAAAACGAGTCAGTGATGTTGCCCAACAGTTGTTGGGCAACAGAGGCCTGTCTCTTGTTAATGTCACAAGTTGACTTTTCTTGGAAATCAACAAGTGAGTAAACCAGAAGAAGGCCAACTGGAATGTAATAAACATGTCTTTCAAACGAAGGGCAATTACTTAATGCTTTATAGGATTATTATGTACTTGTCTTTCTTTTGAAAGAGTGTACATGAGTCTTACTGAAAAAAAAAATCTCCTCAGACTTTCTTGATATTTCTACCACTTTCAAAGAAGAGGTTCAGTTAGGAGGATATAAGTAATGCATATTTTGCTCATTGCTATTTTAAGGGAATTAGTTCCAGAGTCTATTAAAAAGCCCAAACATTCACCCATTCACCTCATTCACCTTAGCAACCTTACTGTTTTTTTTGTTTTTTTTTGTTTTGTTTTGTTTTTGTTTTTGTTTTTGTTTTGGTGACAGGCAGAGTGGACAGTGAGAGAGAGAGAGAGACAGAGAGAAAGGTCTTCCTTTTGCCGTTGGTTCACCCTCCAATGGCTGCCGCGGCTGGCGCACTGCACTGATCCGAAGGCAGGAGCCAGGCACTTCTCCTGGTCTCCCATGGGGTGCAGGGCCCAAGCACCTGGGCCATCCTCCACTGCACTCCCTGGCCACAGCAGAGAGCTGGACTGGAAGGGGGGCAACCGGGACAGAATCCGGTGCCCCAAATGGGACTAGAACCCGGTGTGCCGGCGCCGCAAGGCGGAGGATTAGCCTGTTGAGCTGCGGCGCCGGCCCCTTACTTCTTAAATGTAAAAAAGATACCTATCTTTGGCAATTTTCTTGATAATTGGTTAAAAGTTTTCCTTGCTTCCTACTATAGCAAGTTCTTTGCTGCATACAGTCTGAATCCAAACGGTTCACTTCCTTACCTGTTCTTTCCTCCCTGTGGTGCCTCTTTAACTTGCTTGCCGCCTGGGCGAGTCAGTCAACTCCTCTGCTTGTGTGTTGATGAGTGACAGTGACTATTGGGATCTCAGCAGTTCCCTGTATTCCAGACTCTTTGTGGCAGGATGCAAAGAGAAATAGGAAGTAAAAAAAAAAAAAAAAAATTGGGAGGAAATGACTGTTTTCCTTCCCTAGTGTGATCTTTTTTCCTTCTTCGTTCTCCTGACCTGTCTTGTCTCTTTTTGGCATGCCATTTTGAAAGGAAGATGGGGAGCTCCCATATGGGGAAAAATGCCCATGTTATTGAGAAGGAAAAAAAATAGGAAGAACAATCTATCCTTTTTTTCTTCATAAAGTTGTGTGTTGATCGTTTTTGAGCTCCCTGAGCTAGAAGAGAATAGGGATTTGTCTTCAGGAAGGTGATGTTCTGCAAGCAAAGACATAAATAAAATCCATACCCCCCTCTCCTGAGAGCCTGTGCTCAGGAACTCTGAGAAGCTCCTTCAGCAAGCCCTACCTCTATAGGAGCAATACCGTTGTTTTGTTTTATTTTAAAATGCGTAACACCTACATAAAATACCTGGAATGTGTACATAATTTTCCTAATTTGTTTTCCCTTAAATTTTTACTTGTCCTTAAACAAGATTGGTAACACCCACACGCTGCTGTTAAAATATGTGTTAATGACTCTGCCTGTGAATTTTAGGCAGAGAGGACTTTTCTCAGTGGAAGGAATGAGCTGGCAACCCAGGAGATACAAAGACCTCTTTACATCCTCAATGGCTTCCTCATTGTCTCTGTCTTGATTTAAAAAATAATAATAAACATAGCTGCAAGACAGGCATTTTCTCTTCCACAGACTAAGAAATGAGGTCCTAAGAGGTTAAGGAATACCCTGAGGATGCACTTGCTCTTTCATCTGCTTGGAATCTCTCTCTCCGTGCTCAGGGCTGACACTTTCTCATTCATTGTTTAGGTTCCAGTCAAATAGTGCACCTTCTTTGGCTACTCTTAGTAGTTCTGCTTCCTCTGTGAGGATAGGACACTCGTTGTGACATTCTGTCCTTTCCTTCTTGGCGTTTATCATTTTGGACATTTGTGTGTGTGTGTGTGTGTGTGTGTGTGTGTGTGTGAAATCCAAGAGGGAATGGAATTTGTTCTCTTTACTGTTGTAGCCCCAACTTCTTGCTCTGTGCATCATATGAAGAGTTTTGTGTGAATGGATACACCCAGGCCATCCTAGTTTGGAAGATGTCAGAAGCTCTCTGGGGAGTGACAGAAACCATATCCGTGGGCCTTCGCTGGTGGCTCTGAAAATGTTTTTCTGCAGAAACAATAGGGACCGACCCAGTGATGAATCTGCGATGTGTCTGTGCCCTCCAGATGGATTCTTAGCAAAATCCTGTCTGCCTGTTTAGGTTATTGCTTAAGAAACAATGTTTAATCTTTTGTGACCTGGATATTGTGTAATCTCCTGTTGGAACTGTTGTCCATTAGCCCATGCACAACAACAAAGGAGTGGTTTTTTTTTTTTTTTTTTTTTCTGGAAGATTATGGTCAAAAGGTACAGACTGTGGCAAGAAAGAAAATTTCTCTTGGGAACATAATCTGATCCAATAAAGGAGGGATGACAGTATGATTTCATTACAATTATACTGAAAACTACTGAATTAAACAACCACAGTACTTTTCACCCTTTCAATCCCACTCCACAGTTTCCACGTACAGACTTGGAGCAGAAATGACATTTCCCTTTATATTTTCTTATCCTCCTCCTCGCAGTAATTTATAAATATCCAGAATCTCTTTTTACTCATCGGGCTTTGAATGCGCTCGCGATTATATTTTGATATCTCGTCTCCCTATTTGTAAAGATGCTTTTCCTCTTTATTTTTTTAAATATTTTATTTATTTATTTGAGAAGTGGAGTTATAGACAGTGAGAGGGACAGAGAGAAAGGTCTTCTGTCCACTGGTTCACTTCCCAAATGGCCGCAACAGCCGGAACTTTACCCATCAGTAGCTAGGAGCCAGGTGCTTCTTCCCGGTCTCGCCTGTAGGTGCAGGGGCCCAAGGACCTAGGCCATCTTCTACTGCTTTCCCAGGCCACAGCAGAGAGCTGGATTGGAAGAGGAGCAGCCGGGACTGGACCTTGCACCCATATCGGATGCTGGCGCCGCAGACAAAGGATTCACCTACTGTGCCACAGTGCCGGCCCCTTTCCTCTTTATTCTCATATTTTTGGATAATATCTGATGAAAAGATTCTCCACTTCTTATATTTAGGAGATATTTAAGAAATTCATTCTCTCTGTAGCCCATCATGTCATTTTCCTAAAATTGCTTTCAGATGTTATCTTTTTCTTTCTGCCAGAGAAGGCTAAAGTTTAGCTTTCTAGAGAGTACTGATGAAAATTAGAGCTCTGTTTTCATTACATGATTGATAAATTAAAACATAAAAATGAAAACCTTTTCTGACAACTAAAACAACATATTGACGCCTGTCATTCTGGCTAGAAGAAATGTTTTGTGAAGAAATATTCTTTGTATATTGTATATAAATCTACATATGAAGTTAGACATCAGTTCTGTTTCTTCAGTAATTTTAGCTGTAGTTGAATACATTTTCATTCTGTGACTTTTGTGACATTCTTACAACATTTTTCTTTATTACATTTTTAAAACTTTTAGAATTAATGTTTTCATTTTATGGATTTTAGAGGAGGGACAGAGCAAAATTGTGTTGGGATTCTGTGAATTTTTCTGTTCATGGAAATTTTAAAAATGTGACCTCTTCCTTCAAAAAAATGATGACAGTGACCTGATTTTATATATATATACATATATGTACATAAAATCATATATATATGAAGATTTTTTGAAAATTAAGATAAATTGTCCAGAAGGGAAAATAACTACTAATCAGAACTACATATTATATTATACCTTTACATCAGGAACAACTTTCTTTTTTTTTTTTTTTTTTTAGACTTATTTATTTTCTTGAAAGTCAGAGCTATACAGAGAGAGAGTGAGAGGTCTTCCATCTGATGGCCCACTCCCCAGTGGGCCGCAACGGCCAGAGCTGCACCTGTCCGAAGCCAGGAGCCAGGAGCCTCCCCTGGGTACCCCCATGCAAGCACAGAGGCCCAAGGACCCGGGCCATCCTCCACTGCCTCCCCAGGCCACAGCCCAGAGCTGGATTGCAGGTGGAGCAGCCGGGTCTTGAACCTGCGGCCACGAGGGATGCCGATGCTTTCAGGCCAGGGCATCAAGTCCGTTGCGCCACAGCACCAGACCCAGGAACAGCTTTCTTAGTCTCTTAAGAGTAAAAATCTTAGCATATTCAACTGCGGAATGGGAAAGTAAATTGTGGTGCAACACGATAGTAACCGAAGGTAAAGTACTGGTGATATATTTGGCATCATGAGGACTCTTAAAAGCATTATGCTACGTGAAGAAGCTTGACACCAAAGTAATTGCATATTATATGATTTTGTTTATATGCTATTCTAGAAAAAGCAAAGCTATCGGGCAAGATAAAAGCTTAATGGTTGCCATGGGTTGAGGTTTGGGGAAAGGAGTTGTCTATAATGAGGCACAAGGAAACTTTCTGAGGTAGAAGAAATTTTCTATCTTCACTTGAATGCATTTTTCAGAACTCACAGACCTACAAACCAAAGCTGTGTTAATTTTATTGTATATAAAATATGCTTAGTGAACCCACTTGTAATAAGCCAAATTTGATCATTTGTGAGTTTTATAAGTTTTGTCCCTAGAAAATTCATTTTCTTAATTAAGTATCTCACCAAATCAAATAAACTTTCTTTTAAATAAAAACAATGGCATCTTGAACAAAACCAGTTTTCTGCTTAAATATACACTGTTAACTTTTAGAACGAAAAATAACAATAGGCAGGAGCAAAGGGAAGATTTTTGGCTTAAGTGAGATTAATTTCTGTCCTCTATAGCCAGTAGACAATTTTTATATTTGATAAATCAAGAAATAGAATTATAAAAATGTAATATTTATCTTGTCCAAATTTAGAAGAGCCCAAAGGCTAAAGTGGTTTAAAATGATGTCTTCAGTGACCAGACTTAAAGTTGGAAGACTGGACAAAAGGACTGTTTCTTTTTATTATAAGCTCCATTATATTACAAAATTTGAGTGTTCAGCCATGTACTTGTATTGATTTGGCACATGACATACTCTAAGAAAATCTGCATCTCTTAGACCGAATTTTATCAGCTAATCTGGATACCTTCTGCTTGTCTACCCAGATCTCTGTCTGAATGTTTTCTTGTAGCTCTCTGCTAGAGGCTGATCTGAATGGCCAGTGTAGGCAGTGATGATGTTGAAGGGAGGGAGGAGAGTGAGGTCATCCGGCTCCTTCCAACAAGGTGTGAAAGGATAACTACATTCCTCAGATCAATGTGTTCTTCTCAGGATGACTCGATATACTCAACACTTTTACATTATTATAATTTATTCCCTTTTTCATCCCTTTGGGCCTAGTGATTGTAACAGTTTGCTCTGACTGCCCCAGGGCACTATGCTATCCTTTGTAGTTTGTACATCTTTGCAGTTAGTCAGTTTATTAAATCTATTTTGAATTATACTACTTTTAGTGTGTCATTATTTCCATCTGGGGTTCTAATTGATAATAAGCCTAATTAGCATTCTCAGAAAATGAAAAATGAGGAAGATAATATAAAAGGTATTAAGGAGTGTGACAAATTAAACAAAATTGGATTCTTGAATTAACAAGTGAAACTGATACCTGTGACACTGGTTCCATAATGGGGGTAGAAAATGATTCATTAATTAGACCGTGTGCATCTCTATCTCTTTGTCAATGGTTTCAGAAGTAATTCCAGGAGAGTAGGGTTCACTGTGGCTTGTGGAATAAACCGAAGCATGGATTTTCATGAACCCACAATCACAGAATATGGAACCTGAGATATTTTCTTCACATTCTTCCTACGTGTGTCAAATACTATGCTGCTCCTTTTTACCCCTCTAGTCTTCTGCTTGCTCCTCAGGGGTAGTATTCTGCCTTATTAGGGTTTCCTTCTTATTGTGCTCCAAAGACTGACTGATAGTCAGGTAGGATCCCAGGATAGCCTATTAGTAGGCTGGATGGTTTCCAGAGAACAGAATCATAAAAATACAGGTGAATATAATATTCTCCCCAAATTCATTTGTTAAGGCTCTAACCCCCTATGTGATGATATTTGTAGGAATGGTTAGAGGTAGTTGGATTTAGATTAGCACATGAGGATGAAACCTTTATGATAGGATTCATGGTCTTTTTTATTTTTAAGATTTATTTATTTATTAGAAAGAGTCAGAGAGAGAGAGAGAGAGGGAGAGACAGAATGAAGTTTTTAATCCACTGGTTCACTCCCTATGTGGCTATAATAACCAGAGCTGAGCAAGACCAAAGCCAGGAGCCAGGAGCTTCATTTGGATCTCCCATGTGGGTGACAAGGACCCAAGCACTTGGGCCATCTTCCACGGCTTTTGCCAGGCCATTAGCAGGAATCTGGGTTGGAAGTGGAAGCACCAGGACACAAACCAGTGCCCTTATGGGATGCTGGCATTGCAGGTCATGGCTTTATCTCTGTGGCACAACACCAACCCCAAATGTCTGTTTTTTTAAACCACATAGTGGCTTAAATACTAGTCTGAGATACATTTAGTATTTTCACTAAAAAAAAAACATATTCCCGGAAGTTATTATCTTATTTTGAATTTTTATGTCTATATTTTTCACTTACTTCATCTTGGATGTAGATACTTGAATTCATCGTAGTCAGTGCATGTTACTCTTCTTGGTCTTTAAAACTCTTTTCTTGTTTTATGAATTTATTTAATCCTTTTAACTCTTTATCACTTTATTATTTTCTGGCTCCTTTATGCATTCTTTATAATATAGCTAATTTTATCTTAATTTTAGAGATAAAGAAAGAGGTTCAGAGAGAAAACGAGGTTCACACATGGAAAGTCATAGCAGAACTTGAGATCAAACTCAACTATTGTACATTCTAAAAACCTTTCCATAATGCTTTGTTCAGTTTTACTGTCATTAAGAGGGAAACAAATTTATGCATGTTTACCCATACTTTTCCAAAACATTCAATATTAATACAGATTTTAAAATGAAAGTATAATATTCCATGGCATTCTCTGAGATGGAAAAGATAACACACGTAGAAATTATTAAATGTTAAGTCATGCTGAGATGAAGTATCATGAATTAACTATTTGGAAAACAAAATGAACTCTAGAGTTCTTTCTAAAGCTGTCATTCCAAACTTCGATGACTGTGATTAAGACTACATGTATTGCAGAAGTCTGTATATTTGTGGTTGATTACAGCATTTTCTATAAAAATCTGCCTTTATAAAATAATCATGACTAAGCCTACTATTTTTCCAAATTGTCGTCTTCTCCTCCTACTTTATTTTGTTTAAAATATTGCAATAAAATGTAAAGGGGCAATAATTCAAAATTGTAGCACTTTCTTAAAACATGAGCAAATGTGATCCCTGTCTTCCGCCTTGGCTTGCTTCCTTCCTTCCTTGTTCTTCCCCTCCCTCTCCTCCCCTTCCCTCCCCTCCCCTTGACTTCTCTTCCCTCTTCCCTTCCAGAGAGAGAGAGAGAGAGAGAATCACATCTGCTGTCATTCCTCAAATGCCCATAAGGGCTGTTGAAGCTGGGAGCCAGGCATTTAATCTAGGTCTCCCACCTGTGGTAGGCACTCAGCTACTTGAGCCATCCCTGCTGCCTCCGAGAGTGTGTGCTAGAGCAAGATGTAAGTGTACAGGACTCAAACTCAGGCAAAGGATACAGATTCCCAAGTAGCATCTTAACAGCTAGGGCATCTTAATATCCATTCCTAAATGAAATTTCTGCACTCCATATCCAAGAATATTAAATAACCTCTATGGATTCTTATAGGACTACCTCCCTTTAAGGTCATCTCAGAGAACTGTCTAGATACTACTTTAGGGAATCAAGAATGTTTGAAAAATTGTATGAATGTTCATGACTACTGTAGAAAAACACCAGTGATGTTGTGTTACTGAAGCTTTAACTTCAGGGACCCTCACTTGCAAAGGCTGCTTCCATGTGGCATGCTTTAATAAATTCCTACCAGGAATACACCAAATTGTATCCAACATATATATTTTGTAGGATTACAATATGAGTTTATTTAAAAGATGGCATCTACCTGGGTCTACTTTTTTGACTAGTTCTAATAAGATTATATGATATTGACTCATCCTGTCAATGTCAGTTATACATGCATGTTTCATCTTAAAAGAGAGATGGGCAAAATGAATAACAAAGCCTGAGAATGTGTTTGAAACTCTTTTAGTTGCTAATAAGTAATTAATAAATATTAATAATATTAGTAATGCATTCCAAAGAAAACAATCAGACTTCCCTATGTGGTCTCAGTTTTGATGATGTTAAGCATGAATAAAAGTTTAAATGTAGAAATATGATTTTCAAATAAATAAATAGCTAAAATATAAAAATAACTGACCCATAATAACCTGTAACTAAGTGTACAACTTCTGTGTAAAGTAAGTTCTGTTATTTATTATGGTCTGTGAAATTTTACTTGTCACTCATTATGTAATACATTTCATTAGATTGGGGAACATGCCCTAATTTAAACCATAGTGTAGAATTATACTTGTACTATACATATGACATAATTAAGATTTTGGGTAGATTTTGATTATATAACTTATCAGTACTGAATAGCTACACTTTCTTTAGCAATAGTGTTCAATAACTTACAAAATGTTTTAATCAAATAAAACATTCATTTTCTAATGGTAGAGAAGACAAAATTAAATGAAAAAATATAGAATTCAGTAGTTTTTCAATTATATTGTTTCATACAATATATGCTATGAACTATTTTCAAACTTTTGGGCTTTACAATGTTCAACCATGATTATAGCTGTGATGATAAATAAGCTATTAGTCAAGTATTTTAAGCAGAAACAAAATTATGACACAAATTTTTGTGTACAAACACCTGAAAATGGCTTTCAAAGCACTATTGATTTCAGTTGGCTAAAAACAACACAAACAAAAATATATGCAACACTTAGCATATATTGTGTTATAAGAATGTCTTGACATGAAAAATAAGCCAGTAAGCAGACAATAAGCCAAGTTCTTTGAAAGAATGAGTTTTATTAGAATAAGAAATATATTTGAATAAATACACTGATGTTCAATAAAAAAGAAAAAATTCAACCAAGAAAATAAGTACAAACCAACTAATTTAATTGTACAACACCATGGCACTTTTATTAGTTAGGATTCACATAGCTGTTCATGGTAAAACTCTAATTCAACTTGGAGAAAATGGGAATTTGGCTCACAAATTTGAAGTCTCAGGGCCTTAAGTAGAGAGCCTAGTTCTCATAGCCCTTGCTGTGTTAGTGTTATGTTCTTCGAGGAGCTTTGTCGTGTGGCCCCCTAGTGAAACAATAAGCTCGGCTCTTTTCAGCTTCAGGACTCCAGCGCAAATTGGCAGCGTATCCGGGAAGAACCGTGGCCAATCTGACTCACTGCTCATCCTTGAAATGACAGTGGTCTAGTAGACATTTATAGGGCCAGCAGCAATTGCTGTGTACAGAGAAGAGATTTCACATTAATAATAATAATAATAATAACAATAATAAT
Organism: Oryctolagus cuniculus; assembly: GCF_964237555.1. NCBI lineage: Eukaryota > Metazoa > Chordata > Mammalia > Lagomorpha > Leporidae > Oryctolagus > Oryctolagus cuniculus. Next base: position 10,043,844 of record NC_091437.1, read on the forward strand.
ATGCAAAGAAGAGGAAGCAGCAGCAGCTATTGCTTTTCAATCACGTGGTTAAGTGCAACGGAGCCAAAAAGATCATGTCCTAAAACAAGGTCTCTCATTTTCAATTAAATTATTTTGGATTTTCTTGAAAGCCTATGAAGGAATTCTGAATATTTTAATTATAGAGCTTTAAACAGGGGAGTCCTGAAGTGTACCCAACCCTACTGTACAGTTGATATCACAGGAGTGATGGATAGTGATACTTGAACCTAGAAGCCAGTTTTCTTTTCTTTACTCACCAGACCTTGACCTTTCTGTGATGTTAGTGATAACCTGGAGTTTCAAAAACATGACCACAGGAGCTGTGATAGAAATACAGCAAAGAGAGGAAGAGAATGTAGAATTCCTTGTGGACAGTACAAAAAAACTGAGGAAAGATTTCTATAGGTTGAATTAAAGAAATTTCAAGGCTGTCTTATGCCAGAAAAACTTACTGTAAACGTACTTTAAAGATAATTTGTTACTTTAATATCATGTAAGTGATTTATATAAGTGGATACTTTCACTCTGCAGTTCTGTGTTTATCAGAAAAAGAGCCAAGAAATGCCTTCCACTTATAAACTAAGACTGGAATCAATTACTTTCTGAAAAAAAAAAATGACATGTGACTCTAAGGACAAATAGTTCTCTCAGACCATGTTATATTTAACACTGGTGGTTTCCTCCTTCAGTTTTTTGTAATTCATATTTAAGTGGCAGTTGATTTCCCTCAAGCTCAGGTAAGCTAGTTATCCTATCACTCGCTTCCTGCCAGGAGGTGATTTAAGAAATCCATTCAGTGCATAGGGCTGGACTCATGACTTTTTAAAAATGTTTTATTTATTTATTTGAGAGGTAGAGTTACAGACAGTAAGAGGGAGAGACAGAGAGAAAGGTCTTCTTTCCGTTGGTTCATTCCCCAGTGGCTGCAACGGCTGGAGCTACACAGATCTGAAGCCAGGAGCCAGGCACTTCTTCCCAGAATCCCATGTGGGCGCAGGGGCACAGGAGTTAGGCCATCTTCTACTGTTTTCCCAGGCCATTGCAGAGAGCTGGATTGGAAGAGAAGCAGGCGGGACTAGAACCGGTGTCCATATGGGATGCCAGCGCTGCCGGTGGAGTATTAACCTACTGCGCCACGGCGCCAGCCCCTGGACTCATAACTTTTAATAGGCAGTAAGAGAGCACCAGATTAGTTTAGGAATTGGGAGGCCTAATTGTTGAAGCATTTTAGGGCACAGAGGTGTGTGGCTATGATAAGAAAAACAACCTGTATAATCAGACTGCTTTTTTTGTTATTGAACCTAGGCACACCATGTATATTCATACATTTATAGTTTTCTCATTGTTCATCTCTTGTTTTGGATCTTCTAAAACTCATCTTGCCAATCTTGCAGTCTCAACATACTACTTCACATATGACTCCTTTCCAAACAATATAGCTTACACTCAAGTATCAGTGTAGATGGATTGAAGTATTTACTGTGTTTCCTTTATGATTAAGCTTAAGTTTATTGAAGATGCTGAGCTAAGAACATTGGTTGATCCATTCACTTATTCATTATAAATATCCTTTAGTGCTCTGGGCATTGATTAGGTACCAGGCATTGGTCTGAGTGCTGATGGTAGATCTAAGTCATTTATAGCTACCACAGTCATTGATTCATAGACATAATAAACATTTCTTGAGTAGATGAATGATAAAATTAATAAGTAATTAAATGAAAAAGGGCAGATATATGAAAATGGAACCCACCGTGATATGGGAATAGAAAATTGTTTTTGCATTAAAACCAAGTAGAAAGTCTACAAACCATGTTATTATAGAATCCTGATAAAACGAAACTTAAACCAACATATGGCACAAGTATAAGATATTTTATTTGAAAGCTCAGGGTCAGAATTGTGCTTTATTTTATGAGCTGTGGAAGTAGTTTTCTTTAGGTAAAGGAAATACTGTTTTAATTCCATGGAAACATTTTTAGATTTTGCAAGCCTCCCCGCAGATCATATATTTGGGAAAGAGAAGATTAAGTACTACCCTTAACTTTTTAGTATATGTGCTGCTGCTGAGGCGAGCACACTACCCGTAACTTTTATCTACTAAATGAATGTCTGTAACATTGTGAATCTTCATATTTCTATGAATTAAACTCTGTTTAACAGCACTGAGAGGTCTGTTTTTGATAGAGATTCTCTGGATTCTTTTCTAAACTAAATAATACTTCTATAATATAAAGTTGCCTGAATCTTATCTTTATTTGTCAAATTACAACAATTCTGGGTATCAGTGCTGGGAGGCACAACAAACAAAGCTATTTGGCAGCCATGTTGAAGCCTGTGGTTGACACAGCAGATTCACATTTCCAGTACCCACGGCCCAGTGCAGTGGCTGAGTTTAACTTCTGTCTTCTGATTGCTGTGGCCTAAATCTGGACTACAACCTTCCAAAATATGACTTATAGAAGGATTTTCATTTCCCCTATTTGTGCCTCAATTTCCAAATATATATATATATATACACACACACACACACACACACACTAAGGAAATTGTACCTGATACACGATTTAAAAGCTCCCATGTACTATTTAATGGGTTCTGTATAATCTGTGAACAAAAGATCTGAAAATGAAACAGCTAACTGCAAAGTTTTAAAAGTTCCATAAAGTAGAAGTAAGTAGGTTTTGTTGTCTTATGTGTCATAAGTGTTAGAGAAGGACTGTAAAGTACTGAATATCAATAAATGCATACTTGTACTGAAAATTGATCTTTTGCTTTAGGATGGTGCTAGCTCCCATGAAAACCCCATGAACAATATGATGGCAGCAGTAGCTCTCCTCCATGACATCACACAGGGACTCAGGTTGATGGGTGCTCTGAAGAGATTCCCACTATTGCTTGCATTTCGAAGTCCCAGAAAATTATCTCAGTCCTGTTAATCGGGACCAGTTAAGTGTTCTTCTCTCTTAGTTTCGATGAGCTGAAAGTCAGCCTTCCCTAGTGAAGCTAACCGTAATATACACTAATCGAAAATGGGTGAAGGGGGGGCTGGCATTGTGTTTTACCACGTTAAGCCACTGATTGCAACACTGGTATCCCATATCCGAGTGCTGATTTGAGTCCTGACAGTTATGCTTCCAATCCAGCTCCCTGCTAATGCACCTGGAAAAACAGCAGAAGATGACCCAAGTACTTGAGCCCCTGCCGACCATCTGGCATTGAGTTCCTGGCTCCTGCCTTTGGCCTGGCCCGTTCCTGGCTACTGTAGCCATTTAGGAAGAGAACTAATGATGGATGATCTCTTTCAATGTATCTCCCTCTCTCTGTGTAACTCTACCTCTCAAATAAATAAATAAGTTTTTTAAAAGATTATATTAAAAATAAAATTATATATATATTTCTGTATATGATGTTTTGAAATGTGTGTTTATTGCAGAATGATTGCATTGAATTAATTATTACAAATTTAGTTAACTGCACATATTTTTAAAAATTACTTTTAAAGATTCATTCATTTATGTGAAAGAGTTACAGAGAGACAGGGAGAGAGAGATCTGCTATCTGCTGGTTCACTTCCCAAGTGGCTGCAAAGGCCAGGGCTGAGGCAAATCAAAACCAGGAGGTTCATCCAGGTCTCCCACTTAGGTGGCAGGAGCCCAAGCACTTGGGCCATCTTCTACTGCTTTCCCCAGACCATTAGCAGAGTGCTGGATCAGAAGTGGAACAGCTGGGATATGAACCAGCGCCCTAACTGCACATATTTAATATATATCATTTGGTCAGTTTGGATATATGCATAAATGCATAATATCACAGCAGTCAGATGTTTGTGTGTGTGTGTGTGTATCTCCATGTTTTGATGGATAGTTGGGTTGTTTTCATATCTTATTTATTGTGAATAATGTAGCCATGAGAGTAGGAGTACAGAAATATCCTTGGAGACCAGGGGGGAGCACCTGGCTCCTGGCTTCGGATTGGCGCAGTGCGCCGGCCGCAGCGCACCAGCCGTGGTGGCCATTTGGAGGGTGAACCAATGGAAAAGGAAGACCTTTCTCTCTCTCTCTCTCTCTCTCTCCCTCTCTCTCTCTCACTGTCTCACTCTGCCTGTCAAAAAAAAAAAAATAAAAGAAATATCCTTGGGATCTTAATTTGAGTCCTTTGGAACATATAATTACAGTAGGATTGCTGGATTATATGCCAGACATATAGATCAATGGAACAGAATATAAATATTTATTCAGAAATAAAACTGTGCATATACACTAAACTGATCTTTAACAAAATTACCAAGCCCATAAAGTCAGGAAAGGAGAAGTTCTTCAACAAAGATGTTGGGAAAACTAGACAATGTCATGTAAAAAAATGAATCTCTAAACACCACCTAAAAAATCAACTCAGGATTATTGACTTAACTGTAAGACCCAAGAGTGTAAAATTCTTGGAAAAAATTTGGGGAAAACCTTCTGGATATTGGTCCTGGCAATTATTTCTTTGATGGGAGTATAAAATTATATAGGTAAGAAGGAAAACAGTATGGGAAGATTCCTCAAAAAACCAAAGCCCGATTCTTGATTAATTGCAGTCAGGAGCCCAAGGGTTGTTTTATGTTCAGTCTTTTTAATTTTAACTTCTGAGGAGGACTAACATGTTATGATTCTAATCTATTTGTTTCCAGTTTAGTGGTAGTAAGTGTTCATAGCCTATTTGTATAGTCATTCAACTATTTGTATAGTTCATTCAAACTTCCTAAGCTTTTTGTATGTGTCTTGCTTCTTTACTTCCATGGCTGTTTCTTTCAACAAAGTACTCCATGCCTTGTGAAAAATAGCTTTTGGTAGGAAGGCAGCAGCCTCAATTTAATTTTTAGCTGCAGGGCTGTGTTCCTTGTGTAACTGAGAAAAATTATTGTGACTTTGTGCTCAAAGCGTTTTTCAGTTCTTTCTCCCTTTTTTAGGGATTTTGAAGAAGCTGGCTTCTCTAACACTGCAAGGCCCTGAATGTCTGACTGGAAGTCAGCCAGTTGTTCCTGAGCTCATTTATTTCTCATGGTAGCTGGTCAAATACATAAACTAGCAACCAGTACAAGTGAATTCTGGCTCTTTTCCAGTCTCTTTCCCTGAGCCACAGTTGGGTAGACCCTTGGTCCTTCTTCAACATTTTCATAAGCAACACTTTAAACACTTGACAAAAACGGTAATAAGAGGGTTTTTGTTTGTTTGTTTGTTCTTTGTTTTTTGCATTTTAGCATCCTACATGTTTCTTAGTGGCTCACTGCTGCCATTTTCAAACAGTGGATTTCAAGAGCACATGTCTTTCTCCATTCTCATCTGTCCTGATGAAGAACATTGGGACACCCTGGGAGACCTTTGACGGTGGGGCTGGAAGCAGCACATTTCACTTCAGTTCTTCACATCCCTTTGTAAACTGGCAGGCATATGTCTGACCTGTTTGTAGCAGAGGAAGGAAAATGCACTCTGTGTGCCAAGGAAGAAGAGGGTATGGATTTGGTGGGAGCATAGTACCGTTGTCTCTGTCACAGCTTCTCATGGATTTAGCTTGAACATTTGTTCTTTCTCCACATTATTGTGCTGGACCTGGATTTTCCTGAAGGTTCTGTTTGAAATCTTCCCATAAAATTGTCTATTTTTAGTTGTGTAAGTATTTCTCAACTTGTAGGTGTTACTTACATGGAAAACCAAATTCACATTTTTCAGATAATGCAATGTAAGCTAAAAAGTCTGGAAAACATTTACAACAGCATTTTATCATGCTTTCCAGTAGAAAAAAAATGAGTCATTATTAGCAAATTAGGTAATACAAAGCATTTAATTATAAGTCTATAATGAATATACAAAGACATGTAAGACCACTGTAGATTCTAACTCCAAGAATTCAGAGATGGTTTCTTTCTTTAAGTTTGAATCCAGTATTAGACCATATTGAGGCGCATAGTAGGAGCTCAGCACATACATGATGACTGATGAGTAAAACAATGATGCATGAATTAGAAAAAGAGCTCCCAGAAAGGACTCTAGGACTTACTTTTTTCAAGAAGATCACTGTGTTAGACAAGTCTTTAAAATTTATTGCAAACATACGGACATATTCCTAAACAATGAGGGTCATTTCTATAATTACGTAGCTAATCCTAAGTATAAATGTAAAGCTTCAGAGCATGCATACCAATAAGACCCAGTCATATTATTATTTGACTTTTTAATACATGTTATTTATTTATTTGAGAAGCAGAGTTACAGAGGGGGAGATACAAAGAGAAAGCTCTTCCGTCTGCTGGTTGACACCCCAAATGGCCAAAAGGCCAGAGCTGGGCCGATCCAAAGCTAGGAGCCAGGAGCTTCTTCTGAGTCTCCCACATGAGTGCAGGTTCTTAAGCAATTGGACCCTTTTCTACTGCCTTCCCAGGCTACAAGCCAAGAGGTGGATCAGAAGAGGAGCAGCCGGGAAACAGACAGGCATACATATGGGATGCTGGCACCACAGATGGAGGCCCAGTCCACTCCACCACAGAGTTGGCCCCTTGACTTTTGTATTTGAGTTTTGCTGATTACTGCACCTATACAGAAAATATTTGACAGATGTTTGAAAAGTTGGATAATGTAAAGCAAAATTGGGAAAAATTGGAAGTGAAATTTTGATATTAATGCAGAAAATTTTTAATAGTATGAAAATTTCTTTAAAAACTAGAAATGACTTCCATATGATTCAGCAATCCCACTACTGTGTTTATACACAAAAAACATGAGCAGGTTGTGCATAACCATCATGTTTATAGCAATACTTTTCAAAACAGTTGAAATATGAATTCAACCAAGGTATCCATCATCATATGAATCAATAGAGAAATTGTAATACATATATTAGTTGAGTAATATAGTTGAGTAATATTCCATTATATATATATATATGATATTCCACACAATGGAAAATTATTCAACTATGAAAAAATTAAGTACTATTTGAATCAAAATAAATGCAACTTGAGGACATCATGTTTAGTGGAATAAGTCAGACACAGATAGGGGCCAGCGCTATGGTTTAGTGGGTAAAGCTGCTGCCCGCAGTGCTGGCATCCCATATGTGCACCCATTCTGGACCCAGCTGTTCCACTTCCGATCCAGTCTCTGCTATGGCCTGGGAAAGCAGTAGAAGATGGCCCAAGGCCTTGGGCCCCTGCACCCACGTGGGAGACCAGAAAGAAGCTCATGGCTCCTGGCTTCGAATGGGCTCAGCTCCAACCTTTGCGGCCACTTGGGGAGTGAACCAGCAGATGGAAGACCTCTTTCTCTCTCTGCCTCTCCTTTCTCTGTGTAACTCTGACTTTCACATAAATAAAAAAAAAAAAGTCAGACACAGAGAGACATATACAACATGTTCTCCCTTATGATATGTGGGAGCTAAAATTATAAAAGAAAAACGAAAAGATAAACAAAGAAAAAGAAATGCTTATGTGTATCAACATTGCTGCAAATACAGTTTTGTTAAACTTTATTTGGCATATTGTCTTACCAATGGTTAAGAAAGATATACTACTATAGTTTTAGTGATATGTGATTATTTTAAAATTTACTTTGTAAAATGTGTCTGTGACTTAGCGGAGTATCTGTTCCTTTAGTAGATGTTCAGAGGTGTGTTCTGGGTGGGGACAGGAAGGTCTACTCAGTGCTCTGGAGTGGTGCAAGGTCCAGGGTGACACCAAAGTTGGGCGTGGTAGATCTCCTCTAATGTCTGCAGAAGGGAGGGTATGCTCACATCAGCTGGTGTGTTCACTATCTCACCTCTCTGCCAAGGTAATCAACTCACAGGGCAAGTCCACAGTGACTACATACCCCACCCATGCAGGTACATGAACCACATGAAAGATCTGTGCAGTCCTCAGTATGGGCATAGGACGCTCTGCAATGACCCACCCCAAGTACTCCAGGAACTCGGAACCTCTGAAGCCAGATACAGCGATTGCCCAGAGACCCAACTACTCTCATGCCCTGTGGTGCAGGCACCGAATGCCCACCATTATAGGGTGCAGGGTTGCACAGTCATAGGGAACAGGGTATCCACTCTTAACCTGTGAGCCTGCTCTGTCCGCAGAGAGCGAGCTGAGGCTTTCCCGGAGTCTGCTGTCCTTCAGCATTCCGCATTGGCACTGTGATTATGGTGGATGGTGATAGACTTGGGAGAGGGAGCACCTCACAGACTTAAATGGGATGCTTGCCCCCTGCCAGCCCTCCAGGTCAGACTCAAAGTCTGTAAGGATGGTGGATTTATCCCTTAGAAAAATCCCCTACTTGCACATGCACAAACTGCAGCTGCCTATACGCTTACCAAGGTGACACGTGCTCCCTGATTGTCACTGGGAGCCCTTGTGGGCAGATGGGAAGCAGGCAATGTGCTCTCTGTTCACGGGGTTAGATGACCACAAAGATAAATGCCATCAGAGGGCCGGTGCCACAGCTTACTAGGCTAATCCTCCGCCTGCGGCGCCAGCACCCCGGGTTCTAGCCCCCTTCGGGGCGCCGGATTCTGTCCAAGTTGCTCCTTTTCCAGTCCAGCTCTCTGCTGTGGCCCGGGAAGGCAGTGAAGGATGGTCCAGGTCCTTAGGCCCTGCACCCACATGGGAGACCAGGAGGAAAGACCTGGCTCCTGGCTTCGGATCAGCGCAGCTCGCCAGCCGCAACGCGCCAGCTGCAGCGGCCACTTGGGGGCTGAACCAACTGCAAAAGGAAAACCTTTCTCTCTGTCTCTTTCACTGTCTAACTCTGCCTGTCAAAAAAAAAAAAAAAAAAAAAAAAAAAAGTAAATGCCATCAGAGAAGAAAACCAACAAGTGGTTCCACAAATGCCTAAAAATGAATGCAGAAATATGAGAAACATGAACAAGGAAGACAGAGTGACTCCCTCAAAGGAACACAGCAACACAGTAACTAACATTTCTCTTTTTTAATTTTTTTTTATTTTGACAGGCAGAGTTAGACAGTGAGAGAGACAGAGATAAAGGTCTTTCTTCCGTTGGTTCACCCCCCAAATGGCTGCCACGGCTGGCGCGCTGCACCAATCCGAAACCAGGAGGTAGGTGCTTCCTCCCAGTCTCCATGCAGGTGCAGGGCCCAAGGACTTGGGCCATCCTCCACTGACTTCCCGGGCCACAGCAGAGAGCAGGACTGAAGAGGAGCAACCGAGACTAGAACCCAGCGCCGATATGGGATGCTGGTGCTGTAGGCAGAGGATTGACCAAGTGAGCCTCAGCGCCTGCCATGGTAATAACATTTCAATATTAGAATGAGGGGCCAGTGCTGTGGCATAGAGGGTTAAAGCTACTGCCTGCAGTGCCAGCATCCCATGTGGGCACCAGTTTGAGTCTCAGCTGCTCCACTTCTGATCCAGCTCCCTGCTAGTGTTCCTGGGGAAGCAGCAGAAAATGGCCCAAGTGCTTGGGCCCTGCACCACATGGGAGACCCTGTAGAAGCTCCTGGCCCCTGGCTTTGGATCACCCCAGCTCCAGCCATTGCAGCTATTTGGAGAGTAAACCAATACATAGAACTCTCCCTCTCTCTCTCTCTCTCTCTCTCTCTCTCTCTCTGCATCTGCCTCTCTGTAACTCTGCCTTTCCAATAAATAAATAAAAAAATTTAAAAAAATGTGAAGAGATTGATGAAATTCCTGGAAAGAAGACAGGTTGATCATAAGATTACTCAAAAATAATGAAAAGCAAATTTGTGAGTTAAAGAAATCCAAACATGACATGGATGAAAAATTTTGCTGAGATAGAGATATTGAAGAGAAATAAATCTGACGTATTAGAAATGAAGACAATATTTCAAATAAAAAATAGTTGAAAGGCTTAACAACAGACTTGGTGAGGCAGAAGAATATCTGAGCTAGAACACAAATCTTTGGAAATAGACCAAATAAAAGAAGAAACAATTAGAAAAACTGAAAACAGCATTTGACATTTGTGGGTTACTATCAAATGACCTAACATATGGGTCTTAACAGTTCCTGAATGTGTGGAAGGAGAGAATGGAAGAATAGCACAAATGTTCGCTAATTTGAAGGAAGAAAAGGACATTCAAGACTCCTAACAGACATTACCTGAAGAGATCTTTATCATGACGCTTTATAGCCAAGCTTTCAACAGGAAATCATAAAGCAACTTTTCTAAAATGTGCACAGGATAAATGCCAGGTTCACTTTAGGAGGATCTCCTGTTAGACTTATAACTGATTTCTTGTCAGAAATCCTACAGGCTAGGAGAGAATGGAGAGACATAGCCCAAGTCTTAAAAAAAAAAAAAAAAAAGCTATCACCACAGAATACTGTACCCTTCATTGTTCTCATTTATGAATGAAGGTGAAATAAAACCCCCACAACAAACAGATTGAATTTGTTACCATTCGTCCAGCCTTACAAATGGTTCTGTGTGTGTGTGTGTGTGTGTGTGTGTGTGTGTGACAGGCAGCGTGGACAGTGAGAGAGAGACAGAGAGAAAGGTCTTCCTTGGCCGTTGGTTCACCCTCCAATGGCCACCGCGGCCAGCGAGCTGCGGCTGGCGCACCACGCTGATCCGATGGCAGGAGCCAGGTACTTCTCCTGGTCTCCCATGGGGTGCAGGGCCCAAGCACTTAGGCCGTCCTCCACTGCACTCCCTGGCCACAGCAGAGAGCTGGCCTGGAAGAGGGGCAACCGGGACAGAATCCTGCGCCCCAACCGGGACTAGAACCCGGTGTGCCGGCAACGCAAGGCGGAGGATTAGCCTAGTGAGCCACAGCACCGGCCTACAAATGGTTCTTAAGCATGTGTTACACACCAAAACACAGAAAGATAGTTGTGGGGAGCAACTCGGACTAGACTAAGTTACTGGAATTAAGACTTATTCTATCCATCTGCTCTCCCACAATATGGCGCTGGGAGAGGAGTAAACAACTTCTACACAGCTGCCTCTTGCCAATTTGACTGATGAGCTGCAGGAGCTGATCTTGCTCCTGATTGGAGGAGAGCAGCATGCTCAGCGTGTGGGTAGCAGAGTTGGGATTGGTGGAAGAGGACTATAAAGGAGGAGAGAGACAACATGCACCAGGAACATCTGAAAGAACATCTGAGCAGCCCCCGAGAGAGCCGGCCGGTGGTGTGCCGCTCCCCCACAGAAGTGGGGAAAGTGGCAGGGGGAACTGCCCCTCGACAGAGGTGGAGTGGTCAGCAGCCAACCCGGGAAGGACCAGCAGCAAACCCGGGAAGGGCCGAGCAGACGAAAGAACAGCGCAGGGTCCTGTGTCGTTCCTCCGCGAATGGGGGAGCGACAGATAGTCATCATCATAAAAGAATGTAAAGGCAGAAAATCTCCTAGTAAAAGTACAAAAGAAATCCAAAGTAAACAAGAGGAATATTTATGGAAAAAATTGAGTCATTAAGAAAGAGAAAACCTAAACAGACAAATAACCGAGACAGAGATGGAATGAATAAAGACCTTCTCAACAAAGTAAAGCCCAGAACTGGGTACCTTTACTGTTGAATTCTACCAGACTTTTAAAGAAGTACGAATTACAATTCTTCACAAACTATTCAAAAACAATTGAAAGAAAAGGAATCCTCCCAAACTCTTGGATGAGGCCAGCATCACCTTAATTATAGCACCAGAAAAAGATACAACACAGAGAACTGTAGACCAATATCACTGATGGACCTAGATGCAAACACGTATGGAGATTTCTCAGAAATCTGTAAATCTGCCATATGACACAGCATCCCACTACTGGCAATTTACCCAAACAAAATGAAATCAGCATGTGAAAGAGTTATCTGTACCTCCATGTTTATTGTAGCTCAACTTGGAATAGCTAAGAAGCAGTATCAACTCAGATGTCCATCAATGATGACCTGAAAATTCCTTATACACTATAGAATTCTACTCAGCCATAAAAAAGGATGAAACAAAATATATGTAACTGGAAACCATTATGGTTAGTGAAATAAATTAGTCTCCAAAAGACAGATACCATGTATTTTCCCTGATTTGTAGTAATATACAGAGAGAGAACAAAAAATGTCTGTGGAGTTGACATTTTAAGATTTGATTATTGTTTACACCCCTTTTCTGTACTGTTGAGGAAATAGTGGCTTTTCTACTTACTGTTTACTGAATTATTTATTTAATAGAGGGTTAAGCTTGTCAGTGTAAAATAAACTGATAGTATGTCATTGTAAAAATTAAAAAAGGAAGGTGAAGGGAAGGTGGGAACATGGGCAGGAGAGAGGAAGAGGTATCTTTATGCTCTTAAATATGTATGAAATACATGAAATTTGTTCATCTTATATAAATAAAAATTTAAATTAAAATCTATTTATGTGAGTGAAATGGTCATCTTTTCTATTTATAGATCTTTCCTATATTCCTGCTGAACTGAGGTCCTTTTACTTGCTGAATGCTTTAGTGATACATTAAGATGTTGACTATAATATAAATTGAAAAGATGTTCATCTCAAAAACTAAAAAATATATAAATAAATAAAAGGAAATAAAGAGAGACTGATGGGGAAGTATCATTATATTCTTGGAATTTTATCTATGAACAACATTGTTTCTGTTCTCTTTGTGTTAATATCACATTAACATGAGAATCAATGAGAATTGTGTTGTGGTGATTATCATGTATTTGCTGTCTCCCTGAATAATCTAATGTGTTAATAAGTTCATTTTTAAAAGGAAGAAAGGAAGGAAGAAATATTAAATTTCTCTTTGTAAAAAAAGTATTGTGAGGTGAAAGTATATATACTGATAAAATATTGGAGATATGATTTGAAAAAGTCAGGATATATATTACACTAGCAAAAATTTACAGCAAGAACTTATAAATATGTCTATGGCAAAGATTGATGAATATTTTTATTATTATTTCATTATTAAATTTTCTTCAAATTGGTCTGCATATGAGTAATATTAGAGAAAAATCAAAGACCAGGCTTATTAGATATGTAGTGTAAGGGAAGACTGAACCTATGAAGTTAGATTTTACATATTAGTCAAAGAAAAACACTACATTTTTTCTGAGTCTTTTCCATTATTTTGGAAGTATCATTCAAAATGCTACTAAAGAATAATATAAATAGATTATGATAGGCTGAGTCTTAATAGTGAGGGAACAAAATCATTAGAAATATTTCTATTACCACTAGCACTTGGTGATTCAATATTAACAAAGTTTTTCTAAGATTTTCTACTAAGGATTGCTAACCACATGCCAGACCATGCTTAGTACTTAGGATAAATGGATGAGCTGGATGAGGAGCCAATCTGTTGGTTCTAAAGATACAATGAAATTTTCTTCTCCTCTGTGTGGTTAAACTTCTCCCCACATTGGAGGACTGAAATCAGAAACTCCAATCCCTTCTCACTCTGACTCACCTTATTGGTGGGTATAATTTTATGCTTCTGGACACATGTTCCTAACATATGCGGTCCCTCTTTTTTAAATCTTATAGGTCACATAAAGTTATCCTCCTGATTTTATAACTTCTCTTTTTGAATGTGTAAGTCAGTGGCAAAGTGGCAGTTCAAGCCAGGGGGAAAATAGCAAGAATGAAGAGGTGATAAATGATGGGACTATGTGGAAAGCTTAGTCCATCAAGATTAAATATAAACATCACTTTTCACAAATAACGAAACTATTTCATGCCAAAGAAGATAATCAAAATATTTCGTTCTACAGAATCTTGCTTTACCTAATCCATTAAGAATAATGGGATAATCTTAAAAATGACTCTAGTGACAACTAAATTGCATTATACTGTGAAGAAAAATAGTGAGATTGTTGTTGAAAATCATCAAAAATACACCTGGGAAAAATGAGGCAGTGTGTCTAATAGACATAACTGTGAAGCTAAAATAGGCGGCCTATTAACACTTTTCCTTTTCCAATTGCATTGATTCAGGGTGAGTGAAACTAGAATCATAGAAACCCCAGTGTCCTCTATGCATGGTTTGAAGAACAAGGCATTGAGCTGTTGATGAATGCTGTGTCTTTGTCAGAAAGAGTAGAAATCTTGACATCACCCCACAGGCTTTATTCTAAAATGAGTATAAATGACTTTAGGTACTTTTTATTGTTGTGTTTGTGCAGGCTGTGTAAGCCATATGTCTTCCTATATTGCACTGTAAATAAACAGCATGTCACTAGCATTAGGCTCACCATGATGGATGGTGTGCCCTTCTCAACCCTCAATTGTCTCATTATCCGGGTTCTATTGGGTCATTAAACAAACATTAGAAATGTGGATACATGCTCTCGCTAGAATAGAATTACTCACTTGGGACTCATGGCTTCAAAGTGACTCAGTAACTACAGTCTATTGCAAAATTACATTTGTATAGCTTTAATTTCTCTCTCACACACACAAATGCATATTCTCTATATCTATATCTGTTTCTACCTATATCTATATAAAACAACTCTTTGATTTTTATAGCATGAGTTGTATGTGAAAGAATATAATATTTCTCTCTCTTTTTTCAAATTAAAGCCTACTGATTTTGTGTGCAGTATTTGAGCACAGGCTAATTTCCATTGGAGAGGGTGAATATTGGAATACTGAAGACTTGTGTTTCTATTTACAGTACTCATCTATTTATTTATTTGAGGCAGAGTTACAGAGAGAGGTTGAGAGAAGGAGACAGAGGTCATCCATCCTCTAGTTCACTCCCTAAGTGGTCCCAGTGGCCATGGTGGGCCAGGTTGAAATCAGGAGCCAGGAGCCAGGAGCCAGGAACTCCACCCAGGTCTCCCATGTTGGTAGCAGGAACCCAAGTACTTTGGGTCATCTTCTGCCAATTGCCCAGGTGCATTATCAGGGAGGTGGATTGGAAGGGGCATAGCCTGGACTCAAACTGGCACTCATATGAGACGTTGGCATCATAGGCCATGGCTTAACCTGCTGTGCCACAATGCCAGCCCTTATAAATGCTATACTTAAAACTAATTATTAACTTTAGTAACAGGCTCTGTCTTATCCATAGACTATTTCAGGGGAAATTGTGAAGTTTTGAATTCTGTGAACTCTGCCTTTCACACGAAGCTGTCCGTCTCACCAAAAAAACAAATAATTAAATTTGAGGTGAAAGTACACAAAATAGAAGTATCTGCTTTTGTCTTTTCTTTTTCTTCTTTTCTCTCAGACATGGTGTTTCATCTTCAACCATTCATGAAAGATTATTTGAGTGTCCTTAGATGAAAATGAATGACACAGAAGCCAGAACTGAAAAGTTTATACTACACTTTGAGAATTTTCTTATGATTTTTCACTTATTTTAGAAAAAGATGAATGTTTTACAAATTTTCATATGTTCTGGTTTTTGCTGAGGTATGGAAACATGAAATTCAGGGTGGAATTGCTGTGAAGTAGCATCTATTTGAAAGCAGAGGAAAAGCCACTAATTTTGTGTCAATCGAAGCACAAAGTTTTAAATAAATAACCCAAACGCTGCTATAAATAGCAGGGACAGTCTTCTAAATCTCACATGAGATTTCCTATGCTCCACTCAGACTCCCTGGCCTATCCCAGTGACACTACACCTGGAGTTCAAAGAGACTTCTTTCAGCACTAACAGTCACTCAACACATAACTGGACATTACAAGAAGGTTTCAGAAATAGAGTTAAAAGATAGGCTTATTAAGACACTAGTGGCCGGCACCGTGGCTCACTAGGCTAATCTTCTGTCTGCGGCGCCAGCACACTGGGTTGTAGTCCTGCTTGGGGCACTGGGTTCTAGTCCCGGTTGCTCCTCTTTCAGTCCAGCTCTCTGCTGTGGCCCAGGAGTGCAGTGGAGGATGGCCCAAGTGCTTGGGCTCTGCACCCCCATGGGAGACCAGGAGGAGGCGCCTGGCTCCTGGCTTTGGATCAGCGTGGTGTGCCGGCCGCGGCAGCCACTTTGGGGGGTGAACCAACGGAAAAAAGAAAGACCTTTCACTCTCTCTCTCTCTCTCTCTCTCTCACTCACTGTCTAACTCTGCCTGTGGAAAAAACAACAACAACAACAACAACAAAAAAAAAACAAAGAAAAGAAAATGAATCTTGATGAAGAATGGGATGGGAGAGGGAGTGGGAGATGTGATGGTTGTGGGTAGGAGGGAGGTTATGGGGGGAAAAAACGCTATAATCCAAAAGTTGTACTTTGGAAATTTATATTTATTAAATAAAAGTTTAAAGAAAGAATTATATATATGTGGAATACTACACAGCATTAAAAAAGGCTTATTTTGTTTCAAGGAATGTTGGAATCCATCCATATGAATAGTTTTCAAAAAGTTCTTGGTTTGTCAAGGTTATTTGGCTTAGCAGTAAAGAAACTGCTTGAGACACATTCATCTCATATGGGGTACCTGGATTTGAGTCCCATTTCTGCTCTGGTTTCCAGCTTCCTACATCCTGAGAGGTAGTAGTGACGTGGGTCCCTGCCACCTGTGTAGGTGACATCAATTGTGTTTCCAACTCCCATTTTTTTCTGGCCCAGCATCAGCTGTTGCAGTCATTTGGGGAGTGAACCATAAGAACCAGCAGACTGAAGATCTCTCTGTCTCTTTCTCTCTGTTTCCCTCTCCCTTTCAAATAAATAAAAATAAATTAAAACATTAAAATTCATGGGAAATATGTTTTATGAATAAAATATCAATTTCATTTTTTGCACTGAAATAGACATATTTTAATGCTACTTTTCTACAACTCATTTGAAGTTTACTCATATATTTATCATTCTCTCTGTGTAAGATAGAGACAGGCATTATGAGAAACAAAAATAGATAAAATACAATATCAACCAATGATAATTTTAAAATCTAGTCAGAAAAACATACAATTAATTTAAAATGTAACATACTAATGGGAGCTCACTTAAAAACCAATGCTTTGGCATATTGTATAAGCTATATACTTTTTTTTTTTTTGACAGGCAAAGTGGACAGTGAGAGAGAGAGACAGAAAGAAAGGTCTTCCTTTGCTATTGATTCACCCTCCAATGGCTGCCGCAGCCGGCGCGCTGCGGCCGGTGCACCGCGCTGATCCGATGGCAGGAGCCAGGTGCTCCTTCTGGTCTCCCATGGGGTGCGGGGCCCAAGTACCTGGGCCATCCTCCACTGCACTCCCGGGCCACAGCAGAGAGCTGGCCTGGAAGAGGGGCAACCGGGACAGAATCTGGCGCCCCGACAGGGACCAGAACCCGGTGTGCCGGCGCTGCAAGGTGGAGGATTAGCCTAGTGAGCCGCGGCGCCAGCTGCTATATACTTTCAAAGTGATTTATAGCAAGTTTTTGTTTTTCCTTTCCTTATTTCTATTAGATGACTATGTAAGAAACATGATTATGGGGATAGGAGGTGCCATACTGCTTGCTGGAGTAAATGTAGACAGAAATGACCCACATTTTCATTGTTGTCTCCACCTCTCTTAGCCTGCAGCATACCAGTGTTATGCACCTTATCAAATTGGGTCCACATAGGGAGTCCCACTGAGGAAAATTTGGAAATTTTAATATTGCTTGGCCCTAAAAAAGAGGAATATTTTTTTTCTTCAGTTGTATTTGTATAAGTATCTGTATTCTGCAGTTACAGCTCCCACATTTTTGAGTTAGAAATAAGTTGTGACAAGGTTGGGACAGCAGTTTGTGAGTCACAACCCAGCAGATCTCATTGGTGACTCTTGTAGTCTACAAGATCCGTGACCTCCTTTGAACCCTATGTATAGGGTCTCTCTATGAAGAGAGTCTGAGCAATGTACTAAAAATTTTGAACCCTTTCGTTAACTTGTTAAGAAGGACCATTCCTGGTGTGATCTCTTTTCTAGATAACTAGTAGATGTGATTAATGTCACCAAACTGGCCAGAACGGAAGTCTGTAAAATAAACCTCGGTGAATAAGAATGAAACGTGTTAGGGAGACTATAGGAGATAAAGGATCTTAAGTCTATTTGAGTCTTGCCTTTGTCACTGTTCTGATGTTTTCCAAGAAGTCCACCAAAAGAAAAAGAGAAAGAGATGTGTGATTGACAAAATTCTTTTCATCTACCTATCCATCTGTCTATCTAAAAGTAAGAACAAATGGTAAAGGTAAAGCATTTTTTGTCAATGTCCTAAGATGTTAAGTTATGCAGAATGTTATATCTCTTTAAATATTTTGAATGGAACCTGAATGTATCCATTTCATTGATCATGAGTATACACATTTCTTTGCTAAATATAAGTGCTTTCTTTGTTAATGAGGCTTTTGCATGCAGTTGACAGTGTTAATCTGATCCACTGCTTTTAAGAAGAGAATAGATTTTTTAATGTAGTTATTTATTTAGTTGTTTGCCCTTCTTTTAGTTCATAATATTTCTGGGAATATTTTAATACTGGATATTTTAGAGTAGGATTTCTTACTTGCATTATGTTATACTGTTGATTTCATATTTGAAATTCTTAAGCCTCAATGAAAAGCTGCTGACTATATTCTGCAGAGTTTTAGTGGCCGTCTCTCTACATGCATGGAAATCATAGTTTAGTATACAATAAAGAAGACAGAACTTAGGTAAATGAAAATACACTCTGAAGGACTCACCTAGTAATTTTCATGAATTGAACATTCTAATCTATGTGAAAACCGTAACACTTAAAAGTAATTATTTATAACTTTTGTTATTTGAAAGCCAGAAAGGGAGAGAGGAAGAGGGAAGGGAGGAATGAGTGAAGGAGGGAGAGAGAGAGAGAGAATGAATCTCTCTCTTCCATCAGCTGGTTCATTCCTCAAATGCCTGCAGTAGCTGGGCGGGGCCAGCCTGAGGCCAGGAAACGAGCCTAGATCTCAATTCGGGTTTCCTGCATGGGTAGCAGGGACCCATGTACTTGAGCTATCACCTTCGGCCTCCCAAGGTGTGTATTAGTAGGAAGCTGGGTCAGGAACTGAGGTGTCAGGACTGGAACTCATTGTGGATTGCGGCATCCCAAGCTGCAGCTTAGCCAGGATACCAATCTCCCACCCAGAAAATAATATAATTTTCTAATTAGATTTGGTCACTGATTTAAAAGTAATCTCCACTTCTCTTCTTTTAGAGATGAAATAACTAAGGTTAAAAGATGTCACGCAAGTTGTTGGGGAGTCCCAGTTAGCCAGCGTGAACATGTGGTAACAATGTGGACCTTCTATGTGTAGCTTCTCTTATTATTCTAAGGTTTAGCTTGTTTAGAATCCTCTTGACTGTTTTCACACAGTCATTACTAGGGTCTTGCCAATTTCAAGTCACAGATTTCACTCATCTCCTCTAGTGAACAAACTTTTCATGTGGTTTTTATTTTGAATGAGTGGACCATCTGTTTTCAGACCTTTCTTTTATTGATATTAAAGGAACTGAAAAAACAATAAATTTTTACAGTTCAAACACTTTCATATTTCTCAGTATCACAGTGTTTGTTCAGTTCAGAAAGTTGGGGCCGGCGCCATGGCTCACTTGGTTAATCCTCCGTCTGCGGCGCTGGCATCCCATATGGGCGCCAGGTTCTAGTCCCGGTTGCTCCTCTTCCAGTCCAGCTCTCTGCTGTGGCCCGGGAGGGCAGTGGAGGATGGCCCAAGTGCTTGGGCCCCTGCACCAGCGTGGGAGACCAGGAAGAAGCTCCTGGCTCCTGGCTTCGCATTGGCGTGGCACCGGCCATGGCGGCCATTTGAGGGGTGAACCAAGAAGGGAAGACCTTTCTCTCTCTCTCTCACACCGTCTAACTCTGTCAAATAAAAGAAAGTTCAGAAAGTTTGCTTTGAAATGATGTATATGTTTAGCTGTAAAAATAGATATGCATTCATTTACCATTTTTTTTTAAGATTTTACTTATTTATTTGAGAGTTAAAGTTGCAGACAGAGAGAGAGAGAGAGAGAGAGAGGTCTTCCATCCACTTGTTCACTCCCCATATGGCCACAATTGCCAGAGCTGAGCTGATCTGAAGCCAGGAGCCAGGAGCTTCTTCCGGGTCTCCCATGGGGTGCAGGGCCCAAGCACTTGGGCCATCCTCTACTGCTTTCCCAGGCCACAGCAGAGAGATGGATAGGAAGAGGAGCAGCTATGATATAAACCTATGCCCACATGGGATTCTGGGTCTGCAAGCGGAGGCTTAGCTCACCAAGTCACAGGGCCAGCCCCTCACCAATCTTTTCATGATAAAACCAAAGTCTTTTTAAAATTAAAATGATTACAGTATGAATTCTCAGGTTAGAGCTAATATACTCCTAGTATAAAGCCATGTTACTGATGACTTTTTTGAAATTGTCTAAAGTGGAACAGAAAATATTAGTGAGCCCAATTGAGTGTACATTTCTAATTAATATTTGGTAAAATCATTAATTGTATTCTTAACCTTGCCAATCTCAATGCTGTTTCATAAAACAGTGCTCTTAGGTTACTTTGTTTTTATACTCATGAATAGTTGACTAAAACAGTTGCAGGAATAAGTGTGTTCCAGATAAGCCCATAATTCATCCATTGGAACAAGAATGACACAGGTGTCTGCAGGAGTACTCGAACCTAATTGATACCACACATATCAACATGACACAAAGCATAGCTTCAGTATTTTCATGAACTGTTTTGCCTTCTTTTTTGTATAGGCAGAGTTAGACAGTGAGAGGGAGAGAGAGAGACAGAGAGAGAGGTCTTCCTTTTTCCGTTGGTTCACCCCCCAAGTGGCTACAACAGCTGGCGCGCTGCACCGATCCAAAACCAGGAGCCAGGCGCTTCCTCCTGGTCACCCATGCAGGTACAGGGCCCGAGGACCTGGGCCATCCTCCACTGCACTCCCAGGCCATAGCAGAGAGCTGGCCTGGAAGAGGGGCAACCGGGATAGAATCCGGCACCCCGACCAGTACTAGAACCCAGTGTGCTGGCGCCACAGGCAGAGGGTTAGCCTAGTGAGCCACAGCGCTGGACCTTCATGAGCTGTTTTGATGGAGGTTGTTTATAAGAGCCTCTTTTTATTTAAGTTCTATTTATTTTTATTGGAGAGTGGGGGATGGAGAGAGAGAGAGGGAGCCAGGGAAGGAGGGAGGGGGAGGGAGAAAGAGAGAGAGAGAGAGGTAGAAGGAGAGATATTTAGAATTCTTGTCTAAGGTTAACTGGAAAAATAGCATCTTCATTAGAAAAAACTAAAGAATAAAAATTATAAGAAATTTTTTAAAAATTAAAAAAATTAAAATTTCAATTAAAATTTGAAATAAACCTGCCTTCATTGTGCCACCTGTATCTACTAACATTGTAGATACAGAATTTATTAGATAAATCATCAGTCTAAGAAAAGTTTTTTAAACTGTTTTGAAGGTCTGCAGAAAGCCATAAAATCTCTTGCCCTCTGTGTTTATAGAGATGTAGCATACACTGCCATGAATTCACAGGATTGCTAAAGGAAATGTAGCTGGAATTAGATTGCCTGAAATTGAAACATGTTAATTTGGGAACAGTATATTTACTTTCTCTCATTTACAAAATGGGTAGAATAATAGCATCTGATTATGTTTTCCATTACTCTTACCAGAAAAATGTGCAAATAATATAATCAGTTTTGTCTCATAATGAGTTTTTATACTAAAATTCAAAAATCCAAAATAAGATCAAACATTTTTCAAAAAATGGCATCTTATGAGTTAATCCCTGTAAAGTATTTAAAGTAGTGCTGCTCAGCTAGCTGTGTATTTGCAGTGAGTCTGATCAAATTGAAGAGGAAGATAATGATGTTTTATGCAAAATTAATGGAAACAGCATACATAGAATAGAATTACATTTATATGATAGAAATGAAGTAAAGGTGAACTCTCATTGCTCAGTAAAGTAACTTTTAATGAAGTGATTACTATTTGATTTGTGTAAGAATTTTGAACTGTGAGACATTCTTTGACATGACAAAACACATGTCATTTTTGACATAAAGTTATTTTTTACTTTTTCATTCAAAGATAACTAATGACTTACAGAAATACCCTGGCTCAAAGCAGTTGTAATCAGAACTAAAGTTTCCCCTTCTGGAGGATGTTGGATAAGAAACACCAGAATTCTTTATGCTTTTCTAGTTGATTCCAATCGGATCATTTTCTGTAGTGAGGCTGTTTTTGGCAAGCACTGATGTCCCTGGATGATACACAGTCTGTCTCGACTGTGAGGGCTGGATGTGAGCGTGCTCCTAATGTCTGTTTGATGATATGAAGTCTGCACACCCAACCTAACCCCACTCTGGCAGGCTGCCCACAGTAGAGCAACGAAATGTTTATCAAATGAGGCATTTCTACCCTGGGCTGTCTTGGAGACAACACAGTGACTCTTCAATCCAACAGATAATTAGTTTACACTAAGAAATAATTACACAAACCTTAGGTGAGGTTTCAAAGAAAAATACTTAGTTTTCTGCCTGGCTATTCATAACCTGGCTCTAAGGAGGCTGAAAAAAATGCTTCGACTTTCCCTCTTCCAGAAGACAGGAGGAAGCAGGCGTTCTCCTGCTTTGAGTATATGTAGTCAGAGGACCAGCAGACCAGGATCACAAAACCGGGCATCAGTCCTGGCTTGCTCTGGCTTGCTCTAGCATTTAACAAATACTTAAACTTTTGTATTTTGGTTTCCCTTCTGTGGAATGATAACAGTTGATTTCTATCACTATGCTAACTATGCAAATAAAAATAACTTGTTCCTTTTTAAAAATCTAACAGAATTGCCAAGCTACATTGTTCCTCGAACATGATGACTGAGAAAGTAACTTCCTGTATAATTTTTAAGAAGTAAATTTGTTCATATACTGAAATTGTTGTCTTTCCTCAGCTTTGCTTTGCTTTTTATTTTTGGCCTTTTACGTAAGCCACAGAGAGAGGTCAGCTTATAACTGAAGCTACAGCCACCACCTGTGATGCTGGCATCCCATGTGGGTGCCAGTTTGATTCCTGGCTGCTCTGCTTCCAATCTAGCTCCCTGTCAATGGCCTAGGAAAAGCGGCTGAAGATGGCCCAAGTGTTTGGGCCCCTGCCTCCATATGGGAGACCCAGAAGAAGCTCTGGCTCCTGCCTTGGCCTGACCCAGCTCTGGCTGTTACAGCCATTTGAGGAGTGAACCAGTAGATGGAAGAGACTCTGTGTGTGTGTGTGTGTCCCACTCTCCCTGTAACTCTTTCAAATAAATAAATAAATCTTTAAAAAATTGAAATAAACCTGCCATATGATACAGAAATCCCACTACTGGGTATACAACCAAAAGAAATGAACATATTGTACCAAAGATACCTGCTATGTTTATAGCAGCACTGTCCACAATTACAGAAGAATCAAACTATCCCAGTTGCAGCAAAATCTTGCAACTGGAGGACATTATGTTGGTTGAAATAAGCTGGACACAGCAAGACAAATACTGAATCTTATCCCTTGTAAGTGGTGGGTAAAATTAATTTTTTTAAAAAATTTGAAAGAATGCCCATGTGTATCAGCCTTGCTACAAATGTAGGTTTGTCAAACTTTGTTTTATATCTTTGTCAAACCAACAGTTAAGAGTGTTATACGCGCAGGCGCCATGGCTCACTAGGCTAATCCTCTGCCTTGCAGTGCCGGCACACTGGGTTTCTAGTCCTGGTTGGGGCGCTGGATTCTGTCCCGGTTGCCCCTCTTCCAGGGGGCAGGGAGTGCAGTGGAGGATGGCCCAAGTCCTTGGGCCCTGCACCCTGTGGGAGACCAGGATAAGTACCTGGGTCCTGCCATCGGATCAGCACAGTGTGCCGGCCACAGCAAGCCAGCAGCAGTGGCCATTGGGGGGTAAACCAACGGCAAAGGAAGACCCTTCTCTCTGTCTCTCTCTCTCACTGTCCATTCTGCCTGTCAAAAAAAAAAAAAAAAAAAAAGAGTGTTATACTATTATAGTTTTAATGATCTGTGACTTTTTTTAACTTTTATTTAATGAATATAAATTTCCGAAGTACAGCTTATGGAGTACAATGGCTTTCCCACCATAACTTCCCTCCCACCCGCAACCCTCCCCTTTCCAGCTCCCTCTCCCCTTCCATTGAGATCAAGATTCATTTTCGATTCTCTTTATATACAGAAGATCAGTTTAGCATATATTAGGTAAAGATTTCAACAGTTTCCACAACATAGAAACACAAAGTAAAAAATACTGTTTGAGTACTAGTTATAGCATTAAATCACACTGTACAGCACATTAAGGACAGGGATCCTACATGAGGAGTAAGAGCACAGTGACTCCAGTTTTTGACTTAACAAATTGACACTCTTGTTTATGACATCAGTAATCACCCTAGGCTCATGAGCTGCCAAGGCAATGGAAGCCTTTTAAGTTCACCAACTCTGATCATATTTAGGCAAGGTCATAGTCAGAATGGAAGTTCTCTCCTCCCTTCAGAGAAAGGTACCTCCTTGTTTGATGACCTGTTCTTTCCACTGGGATCTCACTCACAGAGATCTTTCATTTAGGTCATTCTTTTTTTTGCCAGAGTGTCTCGGCTTTCCATGCCTGAAATACTCTCATGGGCTTTTCAGCCAGATCCACATGCCTTAAGGGCTGATTCTGAGGCCAGAGTGCTGTTTAGGACATCCACCATTCTATGAGTCTGCTGAGTATCTCGCTTCCCATGTTGGATCATTCTCTACCTTTTCTATTCTATCAGTTAATATTTGCAGACACTAGTCTTGTTTATGTGATCCCATTGGCTCTTAGTCCTATCATTATGATCAATTGTGAATTGAAATTCATCACTGGGACTAGTGAGATGGCAATGGTACATGCCACCTTGATGGGATTAAATTGGAATCCCCTGGTGTGTTTCTAACTCTACCATTTGAGGTAAGTCAGCTTGAGCATGTCCCGAATTGCACATCTCTTCCCTCTCTTATTCCCACTCTTATATTTACCAGCATCACTTTTCAGTTAATTTTCAACACTTAAGAATAACTGTGTATTGATTACAATATTCAACCAAAAGTATTAAGTAGAACAAATATAAAAAATACTAAGAGGGATAACGTATTAAGTTGTTCATCAACAGTCAGGGCAAGGGCTGGTCAAGTCACCGTTTCTCATAGTATTCATTTCACTTTAACAGGTTTCCTTTTTGGTGCTTGGTTAGTTGTCACTGATCAGGGAGAACATATGATATTTGCCCTTTGGGACTGGCTTATTTCACTCAGCATAATGTTTTCCAAATTCCTAACAGGGATCACTTTTCAGTTAAAATTTAAACACCTAAGAATAATTGTGTGTTAATTACAGAGTTCAACCAATAGTACTAGAACAAAAAAAATACTAACATGGATAAAGTATTACAGTGTACATCAACAGTCAGGACAAGAGCTGATCAAGTCACTGTTTCTCATAGTGTCCATTTCACTTTAACAGGTTTCCCCTTTGGTGCTCAGTTAGTTGTCGCTAATCAGGGAGAACATATGATATTTGTCCCTTTGGGACTGGCTTAGTTCACTCAGCATGATGTTTTCCAGACTCCTCCATCTTGTTGAAAATGACTGGATTTCGTTGTTTTTGACTGCTATATAGTATTATAGAGTGCATGTCCCATAATTTCTTTATCCAGTCTACTGTTGATGGGTATTTGGGTTGGTTCCAGGTCTTAGCTATTGTGAATTGAGCTGCAATAAACATTAATGTACAGACAGCTTTTTTGTTTGCCAATTTCATTTCCTTTGGGTAAATTCCAAGAAGTGGGATGGCTGGGTTGAATGGTAGGGTTATCTTCAGGTTTCTGAGGAATCTCCAGACTGACTTCCATAGTGGCTTAACCAGTTTGCATTCCCACCAACAGTGGGTTAGTGTCCCTTTTTCCCCACATCTTGTCCAGCATCTGTTGTTGGTAGATTTCTGAATGTGAGCCATTCTAACCGGGGTGAGGTGAAACCTCATTGTGGTTTTGATTTGCATTTCCCTGATTGCTAGTGATCTTGAACATTTTTTCATGTGCCTGTTGGCCATTTGGATTTCCTCTTTTGAAAAATGTCTATTGAGGTCCTTGGCCCATCTCTTAAGTGGGTTGTTTGTTTTGATGTTGTGGAGTTTCTTGATCTCATTGTAGATTCTGGTTATCAACCCATTATCTGTTGCATAGTTTGCAAATATTTTTTTCCATTCTGTCGGTTGCCTCTTCACTTTCCTGACTGTTTCTTTTGAAGTACAGAAACTTCTAAGTTTGATGCAATCCCAAATGTTAATTTTGGCTTTGACTGCCTGTGCTTCTGGGTTATTTTCCAAGAAGTCTTTGCCAGTACCTATGTCTTGCAGGGTTTCTCCAATGCTCTCTAATAATTTGATGGCATCAGGTTGTAGATTTAAGTCTTTAATCCATGTTGAGTGGATTTTTGTGTAAGGTGAAAGGTAGGGCTCTTGCTTCATGATTCTGCATGTGGAAATCCAATTTTCCCAGCACCATTTATTGAATAGACTGTCCTTACTCCAGGGATTGGTTTTGGATCCGTGATCAAATATGAGTTGGCTGTAGATGTTTGGATTGATTTCTGGTGTTTCTATTCTGTTCCATTGGTCTATCCATCTGTTTCTGTACCAGTACCATGCTGTTTTGATAACAACTGCCCTGTAGTATGTCCTGAAATCTGGTATTGTGATGCTTCCAGCTTTGTTTTTGTTGTACAAGATTGCTTTAGCTATTCGAGGTCTCCTGTGTCTCCATATGAATTTCAGCTTCATTTTTTCCAGATCTGAGAAGAAGGTCTTCGGTATCTTGATTGGGATTGCATTGAATGTATTAATTGCTTTTGGGAGAATGGACATTTTGATGATATTGATTCTCTCTCTCTCTCTTTTTTTTTTTTTTTCTGACTCAGTTGGGCAGTAACCACACAGCTGAGTGGAATTGAGGGTAGCTGATGTATGAAATATGGCCCCTGTGGGTATTTGTCTGGTTACCCCTGGGACTACACAAAGAGTTTATGGAGCCCTCAGTGTGGTCTCAAATTTCTCAACAGTCTCTCACCAGTTTGCCCAAGTTACCGAGTTTGTGTACTCGGTGAGTTCTCTCGCCCTCCCCTCAGATTTTCACAGTCTCAGTTCCTTAGCTCCTCACTTTCACTAACTAAGTCTTAACCTCCTGTTATTTCTCCCCACCAGAGTCAGGTTTTTCTGCTTGGCTAATGGCCGGTGCCTCTTTACATACGTAAAATGGTGCCTGCTCTTTGTCTTGCTTGGCTTTGTAAGGTGAGTGGAGAGAGAGGCTAATGTCCGTGCTGGTTCCCTTTATTTGTTGGTTTTTTCTCTCCTCCAGTCCGCCTGGTGAACTTTCCCCAGTGGGGTTTTCGTTCCCTCTAGGCTCTTTCTGCCTTTCGCCGCCAATGTCTTGGGTTACCGAGGTTTTTATCTCACCTCCCCTTCCAGCGCTGGCGCGCAGACTCTGCGGCGCAGCTTCTGCCGATCTGTGACTTCTTTAGTAGTTATTATGTAATGGATGAAATGGTCATCTTTCCCTTGATGACTGTTTGTACACCTTCCCTTTGTTTCCACTGACCTTGGGTCTTTTTCTTTGTATTTGCTGACCAGCCTTATTTGCTGGAGCATTAAGTCCTTGACTATAATGTAAATTAAAAATATGCCATATCAAAAACTCAGAGAGAGAGAGAGAGAGAGAAAAGGGAGAGGATGGAAGGGAGGGAAGAATGAAATATCATATTCTTAAAATTGTTTTGGGGCTGGCGCTGTGGCGCAGTGGGTTAAAGCTCTGGCCTGAAGCGCTGGTATCCCATATGGGCAATGGTTCTAGTCCCCGCTGCTCCTCTTCCAGTCCAGCTCTCTGCTATGGCCTGGGACAGCAGTGGAAGATGGCCCAAGTCCTTGGGCCCCTGCACCAGCATGGGAGACCCAGAAGAAGCTCCTGGCTCCTGGCTTCAGATCAGCATGGCTCCAGCCGTTGCAGCCATCTAGGGAGTGAACCAGCAGATGGAAGACCTCTCTCTCTTTCTCTATCTTTCTCTGTAATTCTATCTTTCAAATAAATAATAAAATAAATCTTTAAAAAAGAATTGTTTCTGTAAACTATATTTTTTTAACCTGGAAACATTTTATTTAAGGTATATAAACTCCATGTGTTTCATATATACAAATTTAGGAATATTGTGATTTTTCCCACCCTACCCTCTCTCCTGCCCTCACTCCCAACCTTCTTTCTACTACTTCTCCTATTCTCTTATCTTTTACAAAGATCTATTTTAAATTAACTTGATACTTGCCGGTGCCGCAGCTCACTAGGCTAATCCTCCACCTTGCGGCACCGGCACACCGGGTTCTAGTCCCGGTCGGGGTGCCGGATTCTGTCCTGGTTGCCCCTCTTCCAGGCCAGCTCTCTGCTGTGGCCAGGGAGTGCAGTGGTGGATGGCCCAAGTGCTTGGGCCCTGCACCCCAAGGGAGACCAGGAAAAGCACCTGGCTCCTGCCATCGGATCAGCACGGTGCACTGACCACAGCGCACCGGCCGCGGTGGCCATTGGAGGGTGAACCAACGGCAAAGGAAGACCTTTCTCTCTGTCTCTCTCTCTCACTAAACACTCTGCCTGTCAAAAAAAAAATTAACTTGATACTCATAAGATTTACCCTCCACTAAGTAAAGAGTTCAACAAGTAATATTGAAAAAAAAATAAACTGTTCTCCAACAGTCAAGACAAAGGCAGTTCAAAATAATTGTATCTCAAAGTAGTAATTTCACTTCTGTAGATTACCTTTTAGATACTCTGTTAGTTACCACAGATTAGGGAGAACATGTGGTATTTGTCTTTTTGGGACTGACTTCTTTAAGTATAATGGTTTCTTTTTTTTTTTCTTTTAAAGATTTATTTATTTATTTGAAACTCAGAGTTACACAGAGAAAAGGAGGGGCAGAGCGAGAGAGAAGAGAGGTCTTCCATCTGTTGGTTCACTCCCCAATGGGCTGCAATGGCCAGAGCTGCACCAAGCCAAATCCTGAAGCCAGGAGCTTCTTCTGGGTTTCCCACGTTGGTGCAGGGGCCCAAGGCCTTGGGCCATCTTCTACTGCTTTCCCAGGCCAAAGTAGAGAGCTGGATCAGAAGTGGAGCAGCCAGGACTTGAACCGGTGTCCATATGGGATGCCAGCACTGCAGGCGGCAGCTTTACCCACTATGCTACAGTGCCAGCCAAGTATAATGGTTTCTAGTTGCATCCATTGTGTTGCAAACGACAGGATTTCTGTGAATTATATTAAATCTGTTCTCTTTGCATTAACATCACATTAACATGGAAAAATAATTATCATAGTAACAATAGATAAATAATAAATAAAAATTATATATCTCTCTATATATATATGATTTATTTTTAGTTTTTAGGTTTTATTTCTGGTTTTTGTTTCCCAGAAAAATTGAGTGGAAGGTACAGAGTTTTCCCACACACACCCCATCCCCACATATGTGTAGCCTCCCTCATTATCAATATTCCTCCACCAGAGTAGTACATTTGTTATAATTGATAGGCCCATACTTATGTTTCTTTATCATCCAGTGTCTATAGATCACGTTAGAGTTCACCCCTGGTATTGTGAATTCTGTAGGTTTGGGTCAAGAGTGGCATGTAGTCCCCACTATAGTATCACACGCAGTCCTTTAACTTCCCTCAAAATCCTTTGTGCTCTGCCTGTTTATCTCTCCTGCAAACCCATAGCAGCTACCAAAGTTCTTATTGTCTGCCGACTTTTGCCTTTTCCTGAGTATCATATAGTTTTAATCATACAATATGGAAATTTTTCAGATTGGTTTCTTTTACTTGGTAATATGTATTCAAGTTTCCTGTGTGTTATTTCATAGTAAAATAGTTCATTTATTTTTAGCATTGAATAATATTCCATTTTGTGGATGAAACAAAGTTTACACGACCTACTGAATAAACATCTTTGTTGCTTTCAAGCCTTAGTAATTATCAATAAAGCTGTCCTAGGCATCTATTTGTGGGTTGTATGAATACAAGTTTCTAGCTCCTTTAGGTCAATACCAAGGCATGCAATTGATGGACCATTTTCTAAGAGTCTAATTTTGTGTGAAACCACCAGACATTGTGCTGAAGTGATTGTATAATTTTGCATTCCTGTTACCAGTGAATGAGAGTTCCTGCTGTTCCACATCCTTTCCAGCATTTGGTTATTGTCAGTGTTTTGGATTTTGGCCTTTGTAATGGGGGGTAAAGTGGTACCTCATGGTTGATTTAGTTTGTATTTCCATGATGAAATATATTGTCATGGATATTTTCATTTGCTTTTTGCCGTCTTTATATGTTCTGCCCTGAGGAGTTTATTAAGGTATTATTTTAAATCAGGTTTTTGTGTTATCCTTTATTAAAAGTTATTTGTATATTTTAGATAATAGTTCTTTATTTGGTGTGACTTTGCAAATATTTTCTCACAGTCTGTGACTTATCTTTTCATTCTCTTTAAAAGAGTTTTTTGCAGAATGGAAAGGTTTAATTTTAGTGAGGTCAACTTATCAATTCTTTCTTTCCTTGATTGTCATTGGTTTTGTGTTTAAAAAGTCATTGCCAAACCCAAGATCATTTATATTTTCTCTCAAAATTTCATAGCTATGAATTTTACATTTAGATTTATGATCTTTTTTTTTTTTTTGACAGGCAGAGTAGACAGTGAGAGAGACAGAGAGAAAGGTCTTCCTTTGCCATTGGTTCACCCTCCAATGGCCACCGCGGCCAGTGCGCTGCGGCCGGTGCACCACGCTGATCCGATGGCAGGAGCCAGGTACTTCTCCTGGTCTCCCATGGGGTGCAGGGCCCAAGCACTTGGGCCATCCTCCACTGCACTCCCTGGCCACAGCAGAGAGCTGGCCTGGAAGAGGGGCAACTGGGACAGAATCCGGCGCCCCGACCGGGACTAGAACCCGGTGTGCCGGCACTGCAAGGCGGAGGATTAGCCTAGTGAGCAGCGGCGCCGGCCATGATCTTTTTTTTAAGGTGACATTTGTGAGGGGGTAGAAGGTCTGTGTTTAGATTCATTTTATTTTATATGGATAGCCAATTTTTCCACTAGTTGAAAAAAAAAACTTTTTCTCCATTGTATTTCCTTTGCTCCTGTGTCAAAAATCAGTTGACTAGGGTCTGGCATTACGTCTAAAGGTTAAGCTGCTTCCTGTGATACCAGTATCCTATATGGGTACCAGGTTGTGTTTCAGTTGCTCCATTTCAAATCCAGCTTCTATTTGATGGCCCAGAAGAGGCAGTGAGGGATGGCCCAAGTGTTTAGGCCTCTGTAACCCATGTGGTGTGTGGTGGAGTGAGAAGGCCATGCCAAGATGGCCACTGGCAAGCGAGCGTCAGTTACTCAGGAATGGCTTTGAAACCCACCTGGCAACGGAGCCTGTCTGGCAACAGGCTGTGATTGGTTAGGGCATAGACTGCCCCATGACCAGATTGGCTGCCTTGGCTATATAAGCTGCTGTACCAAGTGAAATAAACGAGTCTGCAGGCTGCTTGCCTCTGGCCTGCTTTCACCCAACTCCTGGGGTCTGTGTGGTGACTCTGCGCCTCTTGCCCCCACCATGCTCCTCCTCTTAGAACGAATCCACAGCAACAGTGGTGGGAGTCCCAGATGAAGATCTTGGCTTTGGCCTGGCCCCGTCCTGCTGTGTGACTATCTGGGGAGCGAGCTAACAGAGGAATGATCTCTCCCTGTATCTCTGTAACTCTGACTTTCAATTGAATAAATAAATTTTAAGAATCAGTTGAATATGTTGGAGTATCTCTGAGTTCTCTGTTCTGTTTCTTTAAACTGTTTGTTATTTGTCTTTTGTCAACATTTTGTCTTTTTTTCACTTTTATTTAATAAATATAAATTTCCAAAGTATAGCTTATGGATTACAATGGCTTTTCCCCCCATAACTTCCCTCCCACCTGCAACCCTCCCCTTATCCACTCCCTCTCCCCTTCCATTCATGTCAAGATTCATTTTCGATTATATACAGAAGATCAGTTTAGTATATATTAAGTAAAGATTTCAACAGTTTGCACCCACACAGAAACACAAAATGTAAAATACTGTTTGAGTACTACCTATAGCATTAATTCACAATGTACAGCACATTAAGGACAGAGATCCTACATGAGGAGTAAGTGCACAGTGACTCCTGTTGTTGACTTAACAAATTGACTCTCTTGTTTATGGCGTCAGTAATCACCCTAGGCTCTTGTCATGAGTTTCCAAGGCTATGGAAGCCTTTTGAGTTCGCTAACTCTGATCTTATTTAGACAAGGTCATAGTCAAAGTGGAAATTCTCTCCTCCCTTCAGAGAAAGGAACCTCCTTCTCTGATGGCCCGTTCATTCCATTTCATTTAGGTGTGTTTTTTTGTTTTTTATTTTTTTTTATTTTATTTTTATTTTTTGGCTCTCCTTGCCTATAATACTCTCATCTGGCTCTTCAGCCAGATCTGAATGCCTTAAGGGCTGATTCTAAGGCCAGAGTGCTGTTTAGGACATCCACCATTCTATGAGTCTGCTGTGTATCCTGCTTCCCATGTTGGATCGTTCTCACCCTTTTTAATTCTATCAGTTAGTATTAGCACACACTAGTCTTGTTTGTGTGATCCCTTTGACTCTTAGTCCTATCATTATGATCAATTGTGAATAGAAATTGATCACTTGGACTAGTGAGATGGCATTGGTACATGCCACCTTGATGGGATTGAATTGGAATCCACAGGTACATTTCTAACTCTACCATTTGGAGCAAGTCAGCTTGAGCTTATCCCAAATTGTACATCCTCTCCCTCTCTTATTCCCACTCTTATATTTAACAGAGATCACTTTTCAGTTAAATTTAAACACCTAAGAATAATTTTGTGTTGTTTACAGAGACCATTTTGTCTTGATTACTGTTTTAAACTAGAATATTTTCAGTCTTCTAGGTTTTGTCCTATTTAATATTATGCTGAGTATTCTATATCTTTTGCCTTTATATAAAATTTAAGATCAGTGTATAAGTATGCATGGAATAACTGCTGGGAGCTTGATTGATTTTTTTCATTGAATCCATGAGTTAAGTTGGAAAGAACTGACAGCTTGACAATATTGAGTCTTCCTATCCTTGAATATGTAATATCTATCTATGTAGTTCATTCTTTGCTTTCTTTTGTCAAGGTGTTATGGTTTTCTTCATAGGGATTTTTATGTATTTTCTTTGATTTAAACTAATTGAATTTTTGGTATTGCTAATATAAACGATCTTGCATTTTTAATTTCAAGTTCCATTTTTTCATTGCAGGCATATAGACAGGTGATTGTGTTTGTTCACTAACTTGCTATCCTGTAACCTTGCTATTATAACAATGGGTTATAAGGTACAGGATTATTTTGTTAGTTCTTCTAGAATTGTTACATACCCAATCTGTATATCTTTCATCTTGTTTTCTTGTTTTACTATATTAACCAGGGATTCCAATATGATGTTGATAAGCAGTGATACAAGGAGACATCCTTGTCTTGCTATTGAACTTACTGGGAAAATTGAGTATCTCATTGTTAACTTTGATGTTAGCTGTAGGTCTTTTGTAGATACTTATTGTATCAAGTTAAAGAAGTTCCCTTTATTTCTAGTTTATTCTGAGTTTTTATCATTAGTTAGTGTTGGAATTTCCCAAATTATTTTTTTTACATTTATTGATATGATCATGTGATTTTTTTTCTTCTTTCACCTTTAGATGTGATAGATTATATTTGCGATTTTCAAGTGTTAAACCAACCTTAAATACCTGAGATAAATCCTACTTGGTTGCAGTGTACAACTATCTGTATGCGCTATTGGATCTGATTTGCAAGGATTCTTCATTGAGGATTTTTTAATTTATGTTAATGAAAGATACTAGTCAGAAATTTTATTCTCTTTTTTTACTCTTTTTTTTTTTTAAGATTCATTTATTTATTTGAAAGTCAGAGTTACACAGAGAGGCAGAGAAAGAGAGAGAGAGGTCTTCCATCCACTGATTCACTCCCCAATTGGCCGCAATGGCCAGAGCTGCACCCATCTGAAGCCAGGAGCCAGGAGCTTCTTCTGGGTTTCCCACATTGGTGCAGGGGCCCAAGGCCTTGGTCCATCTTCTACTGCTTTCCCAGGCCATAGCAGAGAGCTGGATCAGAAGTGGAGCAGCTGGGACTCGAACCAGTGCCCATGTGGGATGCTGGCGCTTCAGGCCAGGGTGTTAACTTGCTGCACCACAGTGCCAGCCCTAGCAATTTCATTTTATTTAGAAGATCTTTGTTTAGTGACCTTTTTTTAATCTAAATATTTTTAATGAAGATCATAGTTCTTAGTTCTTAAAAATATTGTCAATAAGAAAAAGTGTTAGGACTCTGAAAGAAACTGTAGGAAGTATTTACTTTATTGTCATTGACTCAAAAGTGTCTCTCAAATTCAACTATGTTCAAGCTTTTGTTAGGATTTTTTTGATTTCTGTATTTAAATAGGGAAGTAAGAGGGCTCATTTAGCCCAACAGTTACGATGTTTGTTCCCACCTCTCTCAGTCGCCAGGTTCCCGCTAATGCAGATTATGAGTAGTGGCAATGATGGCTTAGATAATTGCGTTCCTATGACCCACATTGGAGATGTGGGCTAATCTCCCAGCTCCTGGTTTCAGCTAGGCTTAGTCTTGGTCATGGTGAGTTTGGGAACTGAACCAGAAGATGGAAGCTCACTCTCTTGTGCTCTCTCTCTCTCGCTCTCTTTTTCCCTGTTTCTCTTCCTGTAAAATAAGTAAATAAAAGTGAGAATACGATTATATATTGCCTTCAGACATTTTCAAAAGCCCATTTTTTCCATCTTTTTCCTTTCTGAAGAAAAATCTTGATGACTGTCTTTTTTTTTTTTTTCTGACAGGCAGTGTGGACAGTGAGAGAGAGAGACAGAGAGAAAGGTTTTCCTTTGCTGTTGGTTCACCCTCCAATGGCCGCCACGGCTGGCGCACTGCGGCCGGCGCACCGCGCTGATCTGATGGCAGGAGCCAGGTGCTTCTGGTCTCCCATGGGGTGCAGGGCCAAGCACTTGGGCCCTCCTCCACTGCACTCCCTGGCCACAGCAGAGAGCCGGCCTGGAAGAGGGGCAACCGGGACAGAATCCGGCGCCCCAACCGGGACTAGAACCTGGTGTGCCGGCGCTGCAAGGTGGAGGATTAGCCTAGTGAGCCGCGGCGCTGGCTGATGACTGTCTTCTAATGGTATTTTTCATCTTTTCTTCAATTATCTCAAAGTACCTTTTGAAATTTAGGATAATTTTGTAATTGATGTGAAAGTGTTCCTGAGCACTCCACTTCAATATCCAACATCTCATGTTGCTAAAATCTGAGATCAGTATGGTTCATTTGATCCAAATAGTGAGAAAATGGTTGAATATTATAATTATTAAAGCCTCCAAATTATTAATACTTCTTTTCTTTTATGTAATGCTCTTTCTGTTTCAGAATGCCAGACAAGATACCACATTACTTTTAGTTGTGAAACATCCTTAAGCTCCTCTAAGTAATGACAATGTCTCAGATATTTTGTTATTTTTGAAGACCTTGAAAGTCTTATAGTTTGTCCTCCTATAGGGATTGACATATGTTTCATTGTCATGATCACCCTGATTTTTGAGCAGACCGCAAAGGTAAAGTGCAGTGTTCAGCATATCACATTAAAAGTACATACTGTCAGTGGGACATATCATTGTTAATCTTTACCTGGATAATCTGGACAAAGTGTAATTTTCAGGTTTACTGTTTGATAAAGCTACTCATTATCTCCATTCCCCATACTACATTCCCAGAAAGAAGTTGCTGTTAACATCCTACAATTAAGAAGTAGGTAGTGTCATAATCCAAGGAACCATTACCTACCCCAAGGCCATGAAGATAGTCTTAACAGAGTTTTATAATTTTAACTCTTAATTTTGGGCCTGTAAGCTATTTTGAATTGATTTTTGTATGTGGTTGTGATAGTAATCTAAGGACATTTTTTGTATATGGTTATCCAGTGATCTTAGCACTTTTAAGTGAAAAGAATATTCTTTTTCTATAGATTTTTTCTTGAAATCTTTGCCAAAAATCCAGTGACCATAAATGCAAGGGATTGCTTCTAGGCTTTCAATTATATGTTATATATGTTGATGCAACACTGTCTCTAGCAGTGTAACATTGTAGTAACTTATGAAATTCGGATGGATGACTATTCCAACTTTGTGGGGAGCAATCCGGACTAGACTAAGTTACTCGAATTAAGACTTATTCTATGCATCTGCTCTCCTCTGTGGGGAGCAGCTCGGACTAGACTGTTACTGGAATTAAGACTTATTCTATGCATCTGCTCTCCTACAATATGGCGCTGGGAGAGAAGTAAACAGCTTCCGCACAGCTGCCTCCAGTTCAACCAATTAACTGTAGGACTTGCTCCTGATTGGAGAGCAGCGTACTCGGCGTGTGGGCAGCCGAGTTGGGATTGGCGGAGGAGGACTATAAAGGAGGAGAGAGACGGCATGCACCGGGAACATCTATGGGGAACATCTAAGGGAACCCGTGCAGCCCCCGAGAGACCCGGCCGGCGGTGTGCCGCTCCCCTGCGGAAGTGGGGAATGCGGCCAGGGGGAACTGCCCTTCCACGGAGGTGGAAGGGATAGTAGCCAACCCGGGAAGAACCAGCAGCAAACCCGGGGAGGGCCGAGCAGACAAAAGAACAGCGCAGGGTTTAGTGTCGTTCCCCCATGAAGACGGGGAGCGACATAATGGTGCCGTGACTCGGATAGGAAACCTAGGAGGGAAGAAGTGACTCGGATAGGAAACCTAGCTTGGATAGGAAACCTAGGACAGATAGCAAACTTAGGAGGGAAGAAACGGGAAGAACTGGGAAAATATCGGAGAGAGAAACTAGCAAACAGCCTAGGGAAATTACCGGAGAGAGAGACTAGCAAACAGCCTAGGGAAAAGCCGGACGAAAAGGGTGCCGGAAGAAGCTATTGAAAGCCTAGGCATAGACTCGGATACGGACTACGGGGGGAAGCTGGGAGAAATCTCTAAGGTCGAAAGCGAAAGTGAAAGCTAGAACAAACAGATTCGGACGCGGACTGTGGGGAGAGGCCAGGAGAAATGAGGGAGGAATATCGTTGGAGGAAAGCTTGGGGAAACATACCGGGTAGAGAAAAATGTTAGGGAAATTGAAGCCGCGGGGGGCAGGCCGAGGCGGAAACGGAAGCCACTTTGGGGTTCTCAAGTTAGCCCGGGAATAGGGGGCGAAAAGTTGAAACTAGAAGCTGAGACGCAAGCCAGGTTGGGATCCGTCTGATTAGCCCGGGGAGCAAAGGACGGGAAGCCAAACCGTGGGGCGGAGACGTACGCTGGGTTGAATTCGCCAGGCTAGCCCGGGGAACTTGGATTGAATGCTAGTGGTGGAGACGCAAGCTACGCTGTGTTACTCGCGGAAGCCGCCGCGTGCAGAGAGAGCACGGGGCGTGAATAGATAGGGAACGCTGGCGTAGGCCGTGGTTCAGACGCGAAAGGGTTAAGCGTGGAGCCCGCGGAGCTCGCGAAACCGAGCCGCGCAAAGCCGGGAAGCTGCGCAGATGAGAGAGGCGCGCGGGCTGAAGCGGCGCAGAGCCGGGAACCCGCCGGCGGGGCGAGGTGCCGGAAAGCTGCAGGGATAAGAGAAACAGAAGTTTAGAAGTAAAGTGAGAAAAATAGGAATGCTGGAAGATAGAAGTAAGATGGGAGAAGTGGGAATGCCCGGAGATAGAGAAATAGAGAGATAAAAAGGCCTCCCTACAACACTGCAATGTGAGAGCTTGGATTCGGTCTGCCTAATCAAGTGAGGCCATGAGCACCTGCGGCGGCTAGCAGCTTATGCGCCGCAGGTCACCGAAGACAGGCACGAATTAACATCAGTAAAGCTTCCCCACAATGCAACAATTAGGAGGCTTGGATTCGGTCTGCCTGATTTAAGGCGGTAAGCGCCAGCAAAGCTCGACCAGAGTATGAGCTGCAGGTCACCGAAGATAGGCACGAACCAACACTAATAAGTCTCCCCCACAATAAGGCAATGAGAAGGCTTGGATTCGGTTTGCCTGATAGGTCTTGTAAGTCCCCTGCAGGCAGAGCAGAGCATGCGCTGCAGGGCACCGAACACAGGCACCCATCAGCGCCTAAAAACCTCCTCACAACATGGCGAAGAGAGGACCCGGATTCGGTTTGCCTGATAGGACTTGTAAGAGCCTGTGGCAACTCTAGCAAGTAGAGCAGAGTATGTGCCGCGGGACACCGAAGACAGGCGCGTATCAACGCTAAAAAATAAAAAGAAAGGGGGATCTGTGGGGAGCAATCCGGACTAGACTAAGTTACTCGAATTAAGACTTATTCTATGCATCTGCTCTCCTCTGTGGGGAGCAGCTCGGACTAGACTGTTACTGGAATTAAGACTTATTCTATGCATCTGCTCTCCTACAATATGGCGCTGGGAGAGAAGTAAACAGCTTCCGCACAGCTGCCTCCAGTTCAACCAATTAACTGTAGGACTTGCTCCTGATTGGAGAGCAGCGTACTCGGCGTGTGGGCAGCCGAGTTGGGATTGGCGGAGGAGGACTATAAAGGAGGAGAGAGACGGCATGCACCGGGAACATCTATGGGGAACATCTAAGGGAACCCGTGCAGCCCCCGAGAGACCCGGCCGGCGGTGTGCCGCTCCCCTGCGGAAGTGGGGAATGCGGCCAGGGGGAACTGCCCTTCCACGGAGGTGGAAGGGATAGTAGCCAACCCGGGAAGAACCAGCAGCAAACCCGGGGAGGGCCGAGCAGACAAAAGAACAGCGCAGGGTTTAGTGTCATTCCCCCATGAAGACGGGGAGCGACACAACTTGGTTCTTTTGTGAGATGTTTTAATTATCCTGGGTCCCTTGAATTTCTGTATGCACTTTTTAGGATAAGTGTGTCATCAGTTTATTTAAGAAAATAGTTGAATTTTGATAGTGATTATGTTGAATCTATTGAAACTTGAGAGGCATTGTAATTTTGATAGGATTGTCTTCTGTACTATGAATTGGGATATCTTGCTTTTTATTTAGATTTTCTAATTTTTTTCAATAATGTTTTGTATATTTCTATGTGAAAATATTGCATTTCTTTTCAAAAAATCTGTTTCTAAGTATTTGTGAACTCCTTGTGATTTGCCATAAACAATACTGTATAATTTACAAATAGAGATTGCTTTTATTATTATTATTAGTTGCCTTTTATTTCACTTTCTTGCCTCACTGCCCTAGTTAGAACTCACTACATATGAATGGTGAGGGCAAATACTCTTGATTTATTCCTCATCTTAAGGGTAAAGCATTATTCTTTCACCATTAAGGATGATATGACCTGTGGATTTTTCATAAGTACCCTTTTTTGTGTTGATGAAGTTCCCTTCTATTCCTATTTTATTTCATGTATCTGTCATGAAGGTATATTGGATGATTTTCCAAATGCTTTTTGTGTATTCACTGAGTTAGTCATAGGAGTTTCCCCTTTTATTTTATTAATAAATTTATTTATTTATTTATTTTGACAGAGTTAGACAGTGAGAGAGAGAGACAGAGAGAGGTCTTCCTTCCTTTGGTTCATTCCCCTAACGGTTGCCATGGCCAGCTTTGTGCTGATCCAAAGCCAGGAGCTGGGTGCTTCCTCCCGGTTTCCCATGCGGGTGCAGGGACCCAAGCACTTGGGCCATCCTCTGCTGCACTCCTGGGCCACAGCAGAGAGCTGGACTGGAAGAGGAGCAACCGGGACTAGTACTTGGCACCCCAACCGGGACTAGAACCCAGGGTGCCGGCGCCGCAGGCTGAGGATTAGCCCAGTGAGTCACGGTGCCGGCCTATTAATATAATTTGTGAATTTAGTTTATTTCAGATGTGAAACGAAACTTGCATTCCTGCCATCAATCCTTCTTGGTCATGGTCTATAATCCTTTTTTTATATCTTGGTGGATTCAGTTTGCTAAAATTATGTTTAGTATTATTACAACAGTACCCAAAGTAGATACTGCCTTATAATTTTTAGTGATTTTATTGTGTTAGTTCATGAATCTGTTTAGACCAAAACTTAGAGTTTATCTTTCATACCTTTCTTTCCTTTAAATAAAATTCCAAATATTTGTAAATTCCAACTCTCCGTTCATAAATATTGAACAAATTGCACTACTTCTGACATTGTAGCCCTTCTGCACAAGGTCACTATGATTTGCTGTCCAGATTACTTAAATGCACAAACCACATCTCCATACCTACACAACTGCCTCACCATCTTAACTATAATCTATTTCTAAATTCTATAATTTATAACAGAGAGTATATATAATACATATATTATAACTCTAAAATGTATAACAGAAAGTTGGAATTTACAAATATTTGGAATTTTATTTAAAGGAAAGAAAGGTATGAAAGATAACCTCTAAGTTTTGGTCTAAACAGATTCATGAACTAACATTTGTGGTGGAATCCTTAATTTAATATTAATCCTTAATTTAATATTAATAATTCATTTTAATATGGAAGTCTATATTCTTAGACATATTAATTTTTTGAAAGACTTATCTGTTTTAAAGTCAGAGTTAGAGAGAGAGAAACAGAAAGAGAAGGAGGATGTTCTTCAGTCTGCTGGTTCACCCCTAAGTGATGGCAATGGCTTGGGTAGTCAGGCCAAAGCCAGGAGCCAGGAGCCAGGAGCCAGGGTCTCTCATGTGGAAGACAGAGTCCCAAGCACTTGGGCCATCTTCTGATGCTCTTCCCAGGCCATTAGTAGGGAGCTAGATCAGAAGTGCAGCAGTCAGGACTCGAACCGGCACCCGTATGGGATGAAGCATTGTAGGTGGCAACTTTTTACCATCTATGTCACAACACTGGCCTTAGACCTGTTAAATTTAGGGTTATAAAAAGGGTTATAAAAGTATATAGAAATGTGGGAATGTCTGACATATTCAAAAGTCATATTACCTCCTGGCAACGTGTGGAGATAGAGAAGAGAAAGAAACTGAAGTTACCTAGGGTCATGCAAACACTGGGAGATCAAGGTCAACGAAGGACTTGAAATGAAATCTTTAAGTTACATTATTTTGAATTTAGTTTGTTTTTGCTTGAACATGAAGCATTTTTTCTTAATATCTTGGGACCATAAAAGATAAGATAAATGAAAATGTCATACTAACATTTTATCAATAAGTATTATCACAGATAAGACCTTCCGTTTAAGAAAAGTTTCAAAATAAGCCTTTCAAAGTACACAAGTGTGCATGGTTAGTGTACTCAGCCAGGTGTGTCTTTACTTACCCACTTTTTAGGTGTGTCTCCAAAGCTGTTGAGCCCCTAGTAAACCTTTAAATTATAACCTCTGATGTATTACCAGCTAGCTTCCATATAGTAACAAGTTATCTCAATTTTTTCCCACTTGTTTGGAAGTTATGGCCAATATCCACAGGCAAAGATGAATGCCCTAAATACATGACATTTACTTCCTTGAGGAAGGGCTGGGAGATTTTGGTACAAAACTAACTCCAGTAGTCAATATAAGAAAACTGTTTGGAGAATTGCAGGTTCTTGGAGAAAGTTCTTTGCTTTCCTACCCAAATCAAGGAGTGGCCTCTAAAACAATCACTTTCAAGAACTGGATTTCTTGAAATTTGAAATAAGAGTACTGGAAAATTTTCCCTAGTTAGAATTTTTCTTTGTCAGTGGACTTTTCTGCCTTAGGCATTTTCTTGTGCCTCACTGAGTAGTAGAAAAGAGAGTTGGAAAGGGATAATCATGCCACTTTTCCTGCATTTATAATGGTGAGAATATTTGAGGTTCATCTAGAAAGAGTGTGCAGTACAGCAGTTTTGCTCAATAGGGCATTGATTCAATGATCATGTGGGTTGTTCAAAGAATACGTTGGATGTTTTCCCTCTGCTTAAGCCCCAAAACATTTCTTACATTTTTACTGTTCAACCTGTTTCCCATCTTTCAGGTGTCCCCTGTTTCCATTTAGACAATTGATTCCAAAATTTATTTTTGATGTTTAGTCCCTCCATTCTACAAAACCAAAACTGACCCCAAGGTACCATGAAGGCAGAATGTGGAGATAGGGAAATGGACATCCTTTTAGCAAAGGAGAAACAAATGTGGATCTTGGGTTGTGAGTCAACTTAGATAGAAGAAAGGGAGGAGTCCAGGAGGGCACTCTCCTACTCCTCAAGGGAATTCATTCATCAAAGAGCTCAGAATGGTATCAGCATTTCCCCATCTACCAGGAGCAAGATAATATGTACTCTTAGCAAGTAGCTAAAGGTATATCCTCAGAAAACTTTGACCAGCATAATGTAAAATAAAAAAGATATTTTACTGATTCTTAATGGAATTAAACCAGAAGTGAAATCTTAAGAAAATTCATAAAATCTTCTGTTTTACTCTATGTGGCTATATTTTACATTTCCAATGGAAAATATTCAAAGACTATCATGTCTCACTAACATTTCACCAAAAAGTAAACACTGATACTATTACATAGATGGGAATACATCACATATACACATTTGACATGTAACCTTACTCTCCTCAGTTCCCTGCGAATATGGAAACTGGATTTGGGGTTCTGTGATCCTGCATTTACTGTGAACCAATAATTTCAGAGAATAGTCTAGCTTTCCTTATGCTCTAAAAAATACCCACTGGAAAAGTTGTTTTAGTTAGGCTATAGAATTTCTGTATAGGAAAGTTTTTTTTTTTAAATACATTTATTTATTTGAAAGGCAGAATTACAGAGAAGGAAGGAGAGACAGAGATCTTCCATCTACTGGTTCACTCCCCCAAATGGTCACAACAATCAGGGCTGGGCCAAGCCAAAGCCAGGAGCCAATAGCTTTGTCCTGGTCTCCCATGTGATTGTAGGGGCCCAAGTAGTTGCACCATTTTCTGCTGCTTCCCCAAGTACCTTAGCAGGTAGCTTGATAGAAGCAGAGCAGCCGGGATTCTAACCAGCACCCTTGTGGAATGCCAGCATCACAGGTGGCAGCTTTTACCTGCCATGCCACAACATTGACCCCAATATATAGGGAAGTTTTCAGAATAGGAAGCTGGTTCCATTTTGGGTAGAGTTTGTTGGGGCAACCATAGAAGACCCCTGGAGATTTTACTTGGACAGCAAGCCTGCTGTTCTGGCCCCAGAT
The DNA here is from genome assembly GCF_964237555.1 of Oryctolagus cuniculus. Classification (NCBI taxonomy): domain Eukaryota; kingdom Metazoa; phylum Chordata; class Mammalia; order Lagomorpha; family Leporidae; genus Oryctolagus; species Oryctolagus cuniculus. The sequence continues at coordinate 10,087,067 of NC_091437.1, forward strand.
GACTGGTGTGTTGAGGATGGGTGGTGTGTACAGTGGTATCAAGAATATTCTGAAGCCATGTTTGGGACATCTATGGTTTAAATTGAGCTGACCTGCCTGGGGCTGGCATTGTGGTGCAGTGGGCTAAGCAGCAGCCTGTGATGCTGGCATATCATATGAGCATTGGTTGTGGTTCCAGTCCCGGCTTCTGATTCAGCTCCCTGCAAATGTGTCTGGGAAAGCAGAGAAGAGGGCCCAAGTGCTTGGGCCCCTGCATGCATGTGGGTGACTTGGTTGAAGCTCCTGGCTCCTGGTGTGGCTTAGCCCTGACTGTTGGCAGTCATTTGAGGAGCTAATCAGCAAATGGAAGAATCTGTCTCTCTCTCTCTCTCTCTCTCTCTCTCTGCCTCTCCCTCTCTCTCTCTCATCTCCTTCCCTTTGTCCTTCTCTAACTCTGCCTTTTAAATAAATAAAGCTTCAAAGACTCAAACTAAAAAATAAACTAACTGATGTAATTTACTCTCTGCATCCTTAACTTGATGTTCTTTTCCATCTATTTTATCTGTGTGTAGAAATAGATATTACCACATCATTTTTTTTTTTGACAGGCAGAGTGGACAGTGAGAGAGAGAGACAGAGAGAAAGGTCTTCCTTTGCTGTTGGCTCACCCTCCAGTGGCTGCTGCGGTCAGCGCACCACGCTGATCTGATGGCAGGAGCCAGGTACTTCTGGTCTCCCATGTGGTGCAGGGTCCAAGTACTTGGGCCATCCTCCACTGCACTCCCTGGCCCCAGCAGAGAGCTAGCCTGGAAGAGGGGCAACCAGGACAGAATCCAGGGATTCTAGGGACTAGAACCCAGTGTGCCGGCGCCGCAAGGTGGAGGATTAGCCTAGTGAGCCGCGGCGCGGGCCACCACATCATTTTAATGTGATTTTTCAAAAAATCATACTTTATGGTGATCTTAAATCACTGAATAACTCTGAATTCCTCCAGGAGTATTTGACCTTCATAAAGAAAACTTTACTTCAAAAATAAACTACTTCCAGTTCGTAAATGATTACATTTTTCATTATATTTGCTTACTTCCAGTTCTATAACTATTAGTTTGGAGTGTCTGAATAAAGGTTGAAATAATTTTTCCAACTCCAAATGAATTTTTTGTGCTTCTTTAATTTAGAAGCAGAAAATAGACTTGTTTAAAAATAAAAGAAAATTCCACTTATGTTAAGATGAAAAAGTTGTGGGGCTGGCACTGTGGCTCACTAGGCTAATCCTCTGCCTGCAGCACCAGCATCCCATATGGGCTCCAGGTTCTGGTCCTGGTTTCTCCTCTTCCAGCCCAGCTCTCTGCTGCGGCTCTGGAAGGCAGTGGAGGATGGCCCAAGAGCTTGGGCCCCTGCACCCGCATGGGAGACCAGGAGGAAACTCCTGGATCCTGGCTTTGGATCGGTGTAGCACCAGCTATAGCAGCCATTTGGGGGGGGGGGGGGTGAACCAAAGGAAGGAAGACCTTTCTCTCTGTCTCGCTCACTGTCTAACTCTGCCTGTCAAATAAAAAAAATTGTAGCTCCTGCAAACATTTCAGACATCTTTAATGCATATCAAAGGAACTATTAGGTAGAATAACTCTCTGACCTTTAATTTTAGTATTATCTCATTTCATTATTCTGTACTTTTTCAACCATTATTGAGTTACTACTGTGGTTCATAATGTGAGTGTATAGTTTATTTGTTAACCTAGATAACAGGTTCTTCAGATTTTACTGAGTGAGAGTACTTTATAGAGGTCATGAAAAATTGAATTAAAATGTTTATTTTGTTGCAAACCTTTTTTTGAAATCTGTATGTAGTTTTTCCATTATGTCCATTTGCTGTGAAGATTTTGAAGGCCCTGTCATTGATGCTATAATACTGAAAGCATGTGTTTCTTTATGTTATTTGCTTCATAGCTTCTTTTCTGCAGATAATCATTTCTAGGGTAAACATTAATTAGTGGAATTTCTGGTTTGTTTTTTTCCACTTTGTATATTCCAGTATCTAAAAGTTTTGAGTTTGAACTTCAAATAATTAATTGGCTTCCTTTACTTGCTGATGTTTGATCAGCCAGATAATCAAGACAGCCTAGTACTGGCACAAACATAGACATGTAGACCAAATGAACAGAATATAAACTCCAGAAATTATCCATACAGCTGCAACCAACTAATTTCTGACAAATTGTCGCTCCCCCATTCGCAGAGGAACAACACTAGACCCTGCGCTGTTCTTTTGTCTGCTCGGCCCTTCCCGGGTTAGCTGCCGTTCCCTCACTCGCAGAGGAACGACGCTGTCCCAGGTTAGCTGCCGGCCCCTCCACCTCCGTGGAGGGGCGGCACCCCCTGCCACTTTCCCCGCTTCCGCGGAGGAGTGGCACACCGCTGGCCAGTTTTCTCGGGGGTCTCTCGGGGGTTCCTCAGGTGTTCCCTCAGATGTTCCTGGTGCATGTTGTTTCTCTCCTCCTTTATAGTCCTCTTCCACCAATCCCAACTCTGCTGCCCACACGCCGAGTACGCTGCTCTTCTCCAATCAGGAGCAGGATCAGCTCCTGCAGCTTATCAGTCAAATTGGCGAGGCAGCTGTGTAGAAGCTGTTTCCTCCTCTCCCAGCACCATATTGTGGGAGAGCAGATGCATAGAATAAGTCTTAATTCCATTAACTTAGTCTAGTCTCAGTTGCTCCCCACAACAAATGAACTAGAATCAGTCCCTGGAGAAGAACAGTCTCTTCAACAAACGGTATGTTGGATCTTCACATGCAGATGTATGAAGCAAGACTGCTACCTTCCACGGTATATAAAAACTAACGCACCCTGGATCAGGGATCTAAACGTACCACTTGAAACAATTAAATTACTAGGGCAGAACCTCAGTGAAAATCTGCAAGACATTAACATAGGCAAACACTTCCCAGAAGCATAGGGAATAAAATAAAAAGTAGACAAATTGTATTACAAAAACTAAGAAGCTTCTGCAGAAACACTCAACAAAATTAAGGGGCAACTGAAAGAATGGAAGCAAATATTGCAAACTGATATGCAACTGATAAAGGATTAATATCACAGATCTATAAAGAGCTCAAGAAGCTCAACAACAACAAAACAGACAGCTCAGTTAAGAATGGCCAAAGGACATTAAAGGCGTTTTTCAAAAGATGACATTCAAATGGCCAACATCACAGGAGAAGATGCTCAGCGTCACTAACCATCAGAGAAATGCAGATAAACACCATGAAGTTTTACTTCACTCTAGTAACAATGGCTATCATCCAAAAAATCAGAACACAGTAAGTGCTGCTGAGGATTTGAAGACAAATGTACCCTAATACAGTATTGGTAGGGATGTATTCCTCAAAAATATAATAATATCTCTGCCAGTTGATCCAGCCATCCCACTCCTGAGAATTTACTCAAATGAAATAAAATCAGCATATGAAAGACTCATCTGTACCACCCTGTGTATTGCAGCTCAATTCAAAACAGCTAAGATATGGAATCAATCTAGATACCCATCAATGGATGACTGGATAAAGAAAATGTATATATACACTACGGAATACTACTCAGCCATAAAAAGAATGACATTCTGTCTTTTGCAACAAAATGGATGCAACTGAAACCAGTATGATTAGTGAAATAAACCAGCCCCAAAGTAAAAATTTCATATTTCTCTGATATGTAGTAGTTAATATAGAATACAAAAAAAGTATAGCATTGAAACATACATCTTGTGGTTTGATTGTTGTTTTTAGTCATTGTTCATACTCCTGTGGAATGGTGGGGTTCATGCTTTTTAATTATTGAATATTATGGTTAGTGGTGCCTTAAGGTTGTGATTTTGGAATGGACTGAAATCATGTTTTTATAACTATTGAAGAAAAGAAAGGAAATAAGGAAGGGGATTAAGAGAGGGAGAGAGAGAAGTATGATTGTCTTAGAATTGTACCCATGAAACACATGAAATTTGTTCTCTTTATATTAATAGAAACCTTTTAAAAAAGAAAAAGCTGTATTGAGTTAGAGTTACATACATGACTAATGGTTTGGTGGTTAGGAGCATAATCTCTGAGACCAAACTACCCAGGTTCAAATCCTACCTCTGTCATCTACTAGCTTTGTAGCTTTGAGTGGGTCTCTTAACTTCTCTGTGCCTCTTATGGATATTGGATGGGAGAATAGCAATGATCTCATAGCATCAGTGTCCAAAATGCTTGAAGAAATTCTCAATAAATTATATTACTAGCATTACTGTTGTTTCTGTTGTTATACATTCACTGTGAAATATTCTAACACACTCATTCTGGAGAGTTTTAATCGAATGACTCTTAAAATTTTCAATTCTTTCCACAAAACATTGACATCCTACCTTGACCCTGTGAGGATTAATTTTTTGTGTCAGATTGGCGAAGCCATAAGGGCCACTTTGGTCACACAATAGTCTGAGTGTATTTTGTAGATTTGCTTGACATTTACAACATGTTGATGCTAGATAAAGGATATTACCATTAGTAGCATGGGTGGACTTTGATCAGATGAAGGCCTTCAGAGCACAAAATGAGTTTTCCCGTCAAAGGAATTCTGCCTCAAGACTGCAACACAAATGTCTCCAGCCTGTTGTCCTGCCATACAGATTTCAGACTTGAAACCCCTCACATTTGCTTGAGCCAGTGTCTTACATCAATCAATCAAATGTTTGATTAGGCTCTGTCATTGTAACAATACATATCCTTATTGTATCCATCCTACCAGCTCTTGCAATGGAAGTTATGGCCACTGCATTCTGATGTCAGGAATGGAGATCCTGCTGTAACAGCTAAAGCTTTCAATAGCGGATAGAGGCTGGAAGAGTTCTGAAGCACAGAGCAGGAAAATAGATTGCCTTGAAGAAATTACTGATGGAAATATTGACATCAAAGTGGTTCTGGTAAGGTCTCAGAAGAAAAGTGTCAGGAAGAAGACCATGGGATGAGAGAGACAGGAGGCAGAGATGAATCCGCGGGCAGAGAGACACCGGGGGCTGCTGGCTGTTGCTTGGTGCTGGGTTTCCTTCTCAGAGCCCTCGGAGTACACGGCTGCTGGCCCCTTCACTTTGGACTGCTAGCCTCCAGCACTGAGTACCACAACTTTGTGTTAATAAACCATCTGACTGTGGTCTTGCTTCCTGAGGACATTAGTCCATATCCTTTCCCACTTTGCCAAAGATACTAGAGTCCTGTGCTAGAAGCATCATTAAAAGACACAAAAGCTGATGTCAGCCTACGTGCTGGCTTCAGGCAATATGAATTTCCCATTAGTTGCTCTACAACAGAATAATAAGGCATTGTACTCATGATTCTACATCCTGAAACTGAAAACATCAACACTATTATATTATATTTAGTATAAAATAATTTGTAATTTGTTTAAATAGTTTGAATTTACATAATCAAAAATCACCATCTAATACAATTAGAGAGCTGGGAGGATTATGTCTGTCTTTGCCTTGGTGACAGGGCTAGGAATAATTTCTTCTAGAATCCAAGTACATGTGTGTTATAGAGCCCAATTGTTAGAAAATTATAAGAAAATGTCGTAACACTAGTTTGCATCTACAGGGAATAACAGGGAAACATAATAAATATAACTATAAAGGGGCTACTGTTTGACCTAGCAGTTAAACAACAGCCTGAGACACTGCATCCCATATGGGAGTGCCTGGATTAAAGACCCCGAGTAACTAATGTCCATTCTAGGAGGCAGCAGGTGATAGCTCACGTCATTGGGTACCTGCCACCCATGTGGGAGACCCAGATCAACTTAATGGTTTCTGACTTCAACCTGGCCCAGCCTCAGCCTTTGTATGCATCTGGGGAGTGACCCAGGAGGTAAGAGCTTTCTTTCTGTATCTCTCTGTCTCTCTCTACCTTTCAAATTTGTAAGAATACATGATTTTTAAATAACCATAAAAACAAGGCTACTTTTATAGTGTCCAATTAAAAAAAGCTGAAATGGCATGAACATTAGGAAGTAATTAACACTGATGATTGCCTGGAAAGTAAGTTTTTTCCATGCTGTTTAAATTCACTAAATGCGTAAATTAGTATGTTCAGTAAGATTTTTCTCGTTTTTCCAAGCACTTTGATTGTAGCAAGTCTTCTTACAATCCTGAATTGGAAATACCAACCAATTCTATTAATTTACTGATGTTTGCTTATAATTGTTAATATTTATTACTTTAAAATAGAAAATTCCTGGTCGTAGTCTGTAACCATTTGTAAAAATCAAAATCATAAAATTCAGTATTACTCATCTATAATGAAGCATTTCCCAATTCTGTGCTCATGAAGATGTTACTTATAGCATAAAATCATTTGCTCAAAATCTTCTAAAATAGGCACTCCCCAGGTTCCACTTTTTTGCTGCAGGGGTCATGCCTGAAGGAAGGGTTTTCTCGTATCTGACTCGCACCCAGTTCTTCTGAACGGGGAGGTTCAGGTATTACTCAGGAACTCTTAGAGAATTTCTGGTGGAGGTTGTTGAATCTCTTTTTTTCTGGAAGAGTTAAGGAGATGTCATCTATGCATCAGTTACTTAGCTCCATTGATAGTGGAGATTCTGTAGTGTTGTTGCAAGTGCCTAAGATTTCTGAATCTCCTCACTGTGACTTAGTGGTGGTAAGATTTCCAGAGAGTTGTGTACATGTTATTTTCCTTTCGTGGTTCTGTGTGTCTTTTATTTATTGCTGTTCTCCTTAGAATAATCCTGGAAGATAGGCATCCTTCCCCTACAGAGAGCTATTGGAGGGTCCAGGAAGTTTAAATGAGTTTCTCTGTTACATGACTAGCAAAGTCAAGGAAATAGTAATGTAGGGATTCACATCTAGGTCTGGTCATTTTGCTTGTCTGTATGTTAGAAATAATATTTTCTAGTTTGCAGTGATTTTGAAATTATCTTCCGTGTTACTCCCTGTCATAGGGAGATCTGGATTAAAGGAAATGAGTGTCTGCTGGTGCAGTTCCTGTGGGCAATAGAGAAGAAGCAGAGAGATTAATATCCATAGTGTTTGCATGTTTGTGAGACCGTCAGGCTTGGAGAAGAGCAGGGAAGAACCAAACAATTGCCTGGAGAACAGCAGGAGAAAGAGCCCAGCAGAGGGAGAGGTGTCTGAGAAAGTTGTTGGCCTTTGTAACATGCTAACCTCACGTGTAGCTGTGCCAAGGAGTCTAGCTGGGACTAAAAGTCTCTCACATATCCTCGCTCATTGGGAAAGGCACTGAGCTCCTCCTAAACCTGTGACTAGGCTCAGAAAATGGTGATATGCAGCCTGCAGAAATAAGAGGCATGCTTTCAGGTTCATGGAGGCGTTGGGATTTTCCCCAGCAATCTGCTGAAATTCTCACTCAAGTATTTGAAAGTGAACTGGCTGAGTGGGAGAACGAGGCACCCATCTCAGCAGGCAGGTCAAGAGTAAAACTCCGTCTGAGGGAACTCTCGCCGTAGCGCAGAGGTCTCCTCACACCTCTGTCCATGGAGAGCAATAGCTAAGGTAAATGGAATAACCCCGTTAGCTTTCTTTTTATACCTAGCTGATGCTGCCTGGACCAATTGTTAGAGATTTCACAATGCGTCTTAATGATATTGGACTCATGATGATTCACTAGTCCGTAGGAGGGTGTCTGCTTTGTGCCATTGTGTTCTAATCTGTGCCAAACAGTGGGAGGCTCTGACAGCACCAGTGAACCCCTATTCATGAAGCCCCAGAAAGGACCGAGGCCCGAGACACAGAGACAGAACTTCCCAGCTACCTATCAGTTACTGAAACTCTCACATGCTGAAAGAAAAGTAGAGAGGCCCACAGCAGCCGTGCTACTGGACAGTTATTAATGATGTAATTAAAATGCTTAGTCTAAACTGAGCACATTGTAGGCCTCCATGACGATAAATGGAGATGATAACTGTGATTATAAAGTGGCCTCTGTCCACAAATGAGCCTGTTGTTTGAGCCTGGCTTCCCGAAGGAGAATACCTGTCAGTTTTCCATGCTTAGCGCATAACCTACACAGCCCCCAGGTGTGTAAGAAGTTAACAAAAATAAGCCTAGTATTAATCACAGTGAATATTCTTTGACTAATTCTAATAACTGGTGATGATCATGGCCCCAAAGGCAGAATGAAATGTTGGCTGCCACAGGAAGCAGGGTAGAGGAGAATTCCCACACATTCCATATCCTGCATAAAATAAACAGCACGTGGATGACTCAGTAGCAGCTTTATTTGTTTGGTTGCAGTGTAATTCCTATGTTCCCTGGAGCAGTGACTAGGAGAGTTTTAGAGACGCTTGTGTCTCTGAAAGAAGAAAATCATGCATGCAAACAGTAGTTGTCATGTTATGTTGGACACGGATGCATATAAGGAAAAGTGGTAGCAGTTCATATGTTTTAGACACAAAGTTTCTTTCCATGTAGGCTAAAAGTATGAGTTATTTAGAAAATATTTCCTTATAACAAGTGCAGTTTCAAACAGAGTTTTTCTTCCCAAGACTTAGTCATGAAATAGAAATGTTTGTATGTTTGATGTGAATTGAGTAAATAATATTTCTGTTTGTTTCACAATTTTGGCCAAATCTTTCTTTTTTGTTGAGTATAATTGGTAATAATTCCTTCTACATTTTAAAGGAACTAGAAATACACAGAGAATAGTGATTAATGCAGGCTGGAGAAGCCTAAGAGGAAGAGGAGGATGGGGAGAAGTTGATCAACAGGCACAGTTACAGTAGATATGGAGAAGGAATCCTAGCATTCTAAAGCGCAGTCCAGTGACATAGTTAGTAATATTGTGTCGTGTATTACAAAATAACCTGAAAAGAAGACTCTGCATGTTTATACCACAAATGAATGGCATATGCTTGAGGCAGGAGGAACGCTCAGTGACAGGGTTTGATCATTTCACCATTCATAATATATATCAAAACACGTGATGTGCCCCATAACACTTACAATTAGCATGGTACCAAGTTTTTTTTTTAAAATAAAAGACCTAAGTTCAAAATAAAAGAAGCAAGCAAGAAAAGAAGTGCTTGAAACAACACATCAGTTCTTATTAATAGGTGCCCATAGCCAGGCCCTGACATTTTGATTATGTCACCTGTGTATAACTTCCACAGGTAAGCCTGAGGCACTGGTAAGAGAGGAAGAACCTTTCCCGGCAATTTGCCTGTGATTTTGTTGCTGCTGCTGTTGCTTCTTCAGGCTGAGGCTGGGAGGATTGCCTTCATTCCTCAAGCCAAAAAGGAGGAGCAACAAAAGAGCCCACCAGGGCTGTTGATATGGCCCTCTAGATGCAGATGCCTCTTTCTTAGATATACTGCTGAAGCGCTCAAGCACACAGATCTGACCTGACCTGCTACCACAGGGGAGCAGGAAGGCGTTAGTGATGGGACTAGTAGACAGGTAGCACCCAAAGTCTATGGGTCCGAGAAACTGATGCTTCACTTTCACCTGCAGAAGCCTGAAGGAAGGAGGTCAGCTGGAGCCACCTTTGTAGGGCAAGAAGAATGTCTGACTTTGTTACAAGCAGTACTCAACCTGTTCTGTTGGAAAGGAGTGTAAGATGTCTCACAGGCCAAGTGAATGCTCAGAAGGTAGCCAACCACAACCTTTGTAAAAGGGACTTTGACCAGTAGGGATGTCTCATGCCATGCTGGGTCCCAAGAGAAAGGGATAGTGTGGGATCTCTTGCTTAAAATCAGGAGTTGGGGAGTGGCTCAAAACCAACTGGTGCGACTGTCACCTGCATCAGAGAGAGGACCCATGAAGGGCTTCTTGGTGCAGCATTCTAGCATTCCCATTTGTGTGCCCCATGGGAAAGAACCTGCGTGTGGTCGTGTGCCTTACCCGGGGTCAATGATCGCACTGTAAAAGTCAGACTTTCCTTTCTACTCTGATTCTGCCTTTCCTCTGCCCCTCATTCAGGAGCAGCCAGAGCAATAGTCCTTTTGGGAAGAGATGATTGATAAAACAGGACGCATCCTGCTTTCCTAGTACGGATTCCTGTACTCATGCCCAGTCTGAATGATGAGAGGAGAAGTTCTGTGCTGGATAGGAGGTGCTAGAACTGAAATAGATTGGACTGGATTTTTACTACCTGGAAATGACCTATATTTATCTACAGCTAACCAGGGAGCTATGGGACAAACTGACCAGAAAAAAAATATTCTGCTTTCTGATTATATTCTACCAAATTTGGAATATTTAATAGACAAATAGTATATTTCACAAATTTTCTCTACAATTACTCTCTCCAAACTCTGCCTTATAAAAACCTTTCTGTTCAATTTTTTTTTAAAGAATCTTGAAGGAGAAGGGTAGACTAGAAATGAGTAACAGAGCATTAGCTCAACTTTGGGACGGCCTTATAAGATTAGCCACCAGAGTCAACCTCTTTCTACACGATTGTCTTGAGGCCAGAAAAGTCAAATTATTTGCCTAATGCCACTCACCTAGACTTGGCAAGGTAAACCCTCTTGTCATAATATTCCTGTCTCCTTGGCAAGCTTTGAAACTCCTGTGAGGGTAAATGACCTCTCTGAGACTTAAGAGGCAGGCATAACTAATAGCCATTTTTGTTCATGTGACTAGTTCAGGTCTTTAACATCATCCAATTCACTATAAATTCTATTGAATTGAAGTTGAGGGCAAGATATGGACTCTAAGTCATTGCTTTATAATTTTTGGGTCTGATATAAAATTGTTTATAACTCCTTATGTTCTCTCAGATCAAACACACATATCACATAAAACATATATTTCATTAAATGCATATATCCCATATAATCCTTTCACATGCGTGAAATGGCACAAAAATTGAGGAAATAGAAACATAGATTAAGATTAAAAATAGATGAATGGGCCGGCGCCGCGGCTCACTGGGCTAATCCTTTACCTAGCTGCGCCGGCACACCGGGTTCTAGTCCCGGTCGGGGTGCCGGATTCTGTCCTGGTTGCCCCTCTTCCAGGCCAGCTCTCTGCTGTGGCCTGGGAAGGCAGTGGAGGATGGCCCAAGTCCTTGGGCCCTGCACCCCATGGGAGACCAGGAGAAGCACCTGGCTCCTGCCTTCAGATCAGCGCACTGCGCCGGCCTCAGCACGCCGGCCATGGCAGCCATTGGAGGGTGAACCAACGGCCAAGGAAGACCTTTCTCTCTGTCTCTCTCTCTCTCACTGTCCACTCTGCCTGTAAAAAAACAAAAACAAAAACAAAACAAAACAAAAAAAATAGATGAATGTCCATGAAATTTTCTCATTTACTTAAAAAAAAAAGGAGCTTGGAAGTATTTGTCCTATTTGTTTTTTGGTACAATAGAAATGAATCTCAATGTTCAGGAGTAAATTCATTTTAAAAAATAATAATATTAGGTGCTAGGGTTGTGGTATAGCAGGTAAAACCACCACTTGTGATGCCAGCATCCCATATGGGCACCAGTTCGAGTCCTGGATGCTCTACTTCTAATCCTGCTTCATGCTGATGTGCCTGGGAAAGCAGCAGAGGCTAGTCCAGGTTCTTGGACCCCTGCATCTATGTGGAAGAGCCAGATAAAACTCCTGGCTCCATTGCGACCATCGTGGGTGTGAACTAGTAGATGAAGGATCCCTCTCTGTCTGTCCTCCTCTCTCTGTAACTCTGACTTTCAAATAAACCATTTTAAAAATATATTAGATCAAAATATTGTGAGCTTTCAGGTTAGCTTATTATAAAATGACTTTGTGTATGTTTTCAAACTGATAACAAGTAGATAAGAATGAAAAAATCTATCTTTTCAGGAACATTATGATAAGTTGCAAATTGTACACTACAAAGCAAATATGCAACATTTTTGGTAAATTAAAATGAATTACCAAACTCTCTTTAGCTTTTTTAGCTGTTGATATGCTTTGAAAAGCAAGTAGCAAAAACACTGTTTCATCTCAGAATTTATTGATCTCATAAAAGTAAGTTCGGAGATCTTCAAGTTGGTGAATTCAGTGAGTTAATTGTGTACAATCAGGTCTATGACTGCTTCTACTCTTGTATACTTCCTTCTGACATCACCTTTTTCCAGACTTGGTCACTTGTAGAATAATGCTAGCTAGCAGAAATCATGCAGCCAGTACTGCTATTTTCCTATTCCTAGGCTATTCTCTTTTCCCCCTAAAAACAAAGATCTCATTTTATTTATGACTGCAGTATACTTTGCATAAAGGTTGCATTGTCTTTGTACTTAGGTGTAGTTATAGTCATTAAGTCTGCGCCAAACACACTAATGTAGGTGATGCTCCCAACCAATCTCTCTAAAGTGTGGACATTCTCTTTTGTCTTGTCAACAATGTGTAGTACCTGAGGATCCCAGCAATTATCTAAAAGAAACCATGTTGAACCCTTCTCCAAGTCTCTTCCTCATTCTGTCTGGAATAAAGTGTAATGGGTAGAAATATAGGGAGACCCTGAACATCTAATGTGCTGTGCACTGAGCCTGTTGGTCCATCACCTCTGGATATACATCCAGAGGATATGGAATATTCAGACTTCTTTGAAGCTGTCCTCTGATGCTAATCATAACTGATACAAATACCATGTTTACGATGACTTGGCCATGGTTTCAATCAATATCAAGGGGACTAGAATGCATGACTGATTTAAACCAGTGGCTCTAAAACTCCACTGCAATTTAGGAACTCTTGGGGAGTTTTTAAATCTTGAACTCAACCTCAGACAAATTAAATGAGACTCTGTACTATGACACTGGCATCATAGTTTGTAAAACTCCGCAGGTGGGCCGGCGCCATGGCTCACTAGGCTAATCCTCCGCCTGCGCTGCCGGCACCCCGGGTCCTAGTCCCCGTCAGGGCACGCCAGATTCTGTCCCGGTTGCCCCTCTTCCAGGCCAGCTCTCTGTTGTGGCCCGGGAAGGCAGTGGAGGATGGCCCAAGTGCTTGGGCCCTGCACCCGCATGGGAGACCAGGAGGAAAACCTGGCTCCTGGCTTCGGATCAGCGAGGTGCGCTGTCCGCAGCGGCCATTGTGGAGTGAACCAACGGCAAAGGAAGACCTTTCTCTCTGTCTCTCTCTCTCTCACTGTCCACTCTGCCTGTCAAAAAAAAAACAAAAAAAACAAAAAAAACAACAAAACAAAACAAAAAAAAAAACCCTCCGCAGGTGATTCTAGTGTGTAGTCAATGGCCTAAGAGTCCCCAGAGCCTACTCACAAAAGAAGGGTCACTCTGCAAGCAACACTGCTGCTTCATGGCAGGGGAGGAGTGGGCCGCACGTTGTAGAGTTCAGTGAGTGCCACAGTGCAGTGAGAAAGGGCAGCTTCCTTTAGAAACATGCATAGGAAAAATAAGAAGTTTAGCAACTATGTTGTTCTTACTGTTTCATAAATAACATTTGGGGGCTGGGGGCTGGGACAAGTTTTGGTTTTCTGTTACATAGCCAGTTATTGCTGCCTTCTCTGTTTATAAAATTAAAAGCCAGCTGCCAACAGCACACACTAACGGGTGCATAAGTCTCGCTGACTGCCCTCATGATGTCTAAGATGGTCCTTCTTTGTTCACCACTTTTCCTCTAAACTGCTTCCGTGGCAACTGTCTCAGTATAAAGAACAAAATCTTCTCACTTTACAAAGAACCCCTAGTAGCATTTCACTTCTGAAAATTTTAGAGAATTAATCTGTAATATCATCTTCCAAATCTACCAGGAGACTACAAATAATGAAAACAGAAAAATAAAAGGAAACTTTAATTATTTTTGATAACGAGTTCGTTGCAATTATACAAAGGAAATTTTAATAAATAGAAAATATGATATACCATAATTCTGGAAAACATAGCCGTGCTGAAAGCACTTAGTTAAAGGTATGTGGTGAAAGCAAAAGTATCCTTCACTGTTCAGTGTTGGGTGTAATTGACTTTGGTGGAGGTAGTGATATTTCAAAAGGGAAAATTAGAATGAGAAATAGGCTAAATCCATTCAGAACCTGAATCTATTCAGAAAATAGTTATAAATGTTATCTTTGGATATGACTTACCTCTTTTTCTAGGAATCCCTGGAAAGAGTATATGAGTATGAGAGTATTTTTAAAAGTGGGTGGAAATGGAATTAAATAGTAAGTTTACTTTGGGGCAAAAATATTTTGAAATACAAGCATACTTTACTCATAATCTGATTTTTTCATAAACTTTCTGAAGATCCCTCATATGTATCCATATTGTCACAGTAATAGGACAGGTTAGTAGGCCTTGCTGTCCTTGTATTTAATTATATACTGGTGATTGTAGCAGATAATGCCCATGATATGTCCTTTGCTTCTTTTTTTTTTTAAATATTATTTACTTGAAAGTCAGAGTTACACATAAATACACACACACACACACACACACAGAGAGAGAGAGAGAGAGAGAGGTCTTCCATCCACTGGTTCACTCCCCAATTGGCTGCAACGACTGGAGCTGCGCCAATCCGAAGCCAGGAACCAGGAGATTCTTCCAGGTCTCCCACACGGGAGCAGGAGCCCAAGGACTTGGGCCATATTCTGTTGCTTTCCCAGGCAACAGCAGAGAGCTGGATCAGAAGTAGAGCAGCCGGGCCTCAAGCCAGCGCCCATATGGAACGCCAACACTGCAGGTGGCAGCTTTACCCACTACGCCACAGCACTGTCCTTTGCTTCTAATGCCTTGGATCTCAACTAATAATCAGAGGATTGCCCTGAGCTACAGAAGCCATTTTCCTACATCCAGAGAGAAGGGGTTCCTGAGAATTTACAGTTGACCCTTGCTGAGTTCTGTACTTGAGAATTAATCTATGCACTGAAACTGATTTGTAACCCTCCAATCAATGATGAATGGTATGAAGAAAACTCAAGTGTGGGGTAGAATTCAGGCATGAGTTGCAGTGTTGTTGACCATGAATTGAGTCTAATGAAGCAACAATAGCTATTAAATAAGATGTATTTAAACAGAAACACACCTAAAGCAAAGTTGCGCATTGATTGGTTGAAGAATGTTGAGACAAGTGGCTCACAGGAACCTGCCCCTGTCTCTCCACTGGGAGTGACAAGTGTCTGCAGTGTGCTCAGTTGTGTGGAGCACAATTACCGTGAATAATGAGAAGGGGCTGCATTTCCCTTAGTGAGGGCCGTGAGTGGTTAAGCAGTGTCTGAGCAGAGAATGGCAGGTCAGCTTCTGCTCTGGATCCAAAGTACACTTTGGGTCATAATTAGCCTCCAGAGCTCTCCTGGGGACCAAGGTCCCCTTCTGCGTGACCATGCCCAAGATTCCCTCCTTGCTTCCCTCCCTCTCTTTCTCTGCCCTACTTTTACCAATATCGCGCCAGTTCCTGCTGAGAGCACTCTTAATAAAGAACACGCATGATGCAGAAAGAGAAATTACTTAAGTCTGAAGGAAGAGGCAGGACCAGACCTGGAAGGTCTTCTGCAGGGAGCCCAGGATGGTTGAAGAAGCTGGGCACTGCACACAGGCTCCCAAATAAAAACTTCTTGGGCCAAAGTGACTGCTGTCAACTCAGAGACATGGAGGTCTTTTTCCAACTGTTCTGAGAGGAACAGGTGTTATGAAGAGGCCGTGTTATCAAACCAGTTCCTGCAGAGAGCACCCTTAATAAATGATTTTCACATGAATTCTCAGATCAGGGTCAGTTTCTGGGGAATTTGACTCAAGCTAAGGAATGCAACTTAAAACTTAAAGGTTAACACAGGAACCTCCAATGTATGGTATGTTGCAATAATGTTAGCGATAGTAGTCATTGCAACAGCAATAGCTACCATTTCCTCAGCACTTAAAATACACTGTACACTGCGGTAAGCACTTCATGCTTATGATCCTGTTTAATCCATGCAGGAAGTACGATAATAACCATTTCTGAAGGAAGACACTGAGTTAAGGGAATTTTAAAGTTGTCCAAGATTGAATACTATAATTTAATTATAGATCTAAAATTATAACTCTGATACATTTTTCCCAAATCATGCATTCTTAACCACCCTGGTATATATTACTAAATTGACCTTTTATGTTCCCATTACAGGGAAAATTTTGCTAAAATTTGTAACAGTAATGTGGAGGTACTTCAAAAAGTCTATAGAAAATGGAATTAAAAATGTTTATTTTAGTGTAAAATGATTCTGAAATCATGTGTAGATTTCTTTTACTCTGCAATTCCCATGAATATTTTAAAGACATTCATATTCATGAATTCCAAAATGTTTTTGAACACAAATTAACTTACATTTAATTATGTTTTCCATGAACCATTGGAAGCAGCCTTATGCTCATTTTCCTGTACTTCATTATGATATGACCTCCACGAGAGGGATACTCCATCTATTATGTCAGCACCTAGAACCAAGCCTGGTGATAGGACATGTTCAACCGCACTTGCTTATGAAGTGAACAGATGAGCATTAATGAGATTCATGTGAGACCGAGGCATTGGACTGATTCCACTGAGGACTCTTTCAGGTCTTCTTACAATGCCTGTTGGGAACATTGCGCATCTTTACTGCCGTTTCCATGACATCTGCTTTTGCATCTGATCTCAGTCACTGCAAAATAAATGATCAAGTCTTGACAGAGAGACACTATTTTAATGGCATCTCATACTCTAAGAGTGTATCACTACTTTTGGTTTTTGGTGACTTTTTAAAAATATTTTTGTTTGAAAGGCAGAGAGAGAGATAGAGAGAGAGGGAGAGAGAGAGAGAGAGAGTGAGATTTCATCCACTGGTTCAGTCTCCAAATGGCCACAATGATCTGGGCTGGGCCATGCCAAAACAGAAGCCAGAGGCTTCATCTCGGTCTGCCACATGTGTGCAGGGACCCAACAGCTTGGGCTATCTTGCTGCTTTCCCAGGTGCATTGGCAGGGAGCTGAATTGGAAGTGGAGCAACAGGGACTTGAACCAAAGCCCATATGAGAGGCTGTCTTTGCAGGCAGTAGCTTAACCCACTATACCTCCATACTAGCCCCTTTAGTTTTCCTTTGAAAAATCATATTTTAATATGTCACAAGCAAAGAATAAGCCAAATAATATAATTGTATTATTTGCTTTTCTTTAGCATGTCTATGAAAATAGCTAGATGTTAAAATGTGTTCTTCTATTAATGTCTTTCATAGACATGATTAATCTGTTGTTAGTATCAATTTGTTGTTTCTGTATGTAAGTGTGTGTGTCTCTGTGTGTGTCTGTCTGTATATCATGATATTCTAACTTTACCCAAAGTTTAGCTACCTGAGCTCAATGGAATTACTTGTTATGATATCCATGCTTTTCAGGAACCTGAGTATAGTATTCTAAATGTTGGAGGAAAAGTTACACACACACACACATACACACACACACATACACATACACACACACTTTCTTCAATTTGTACCTTTCCAACAAATATAATAAACTTTTGTACCTGCAAGTAATTTGATCTTGAAATTCAGAATATACCATGAATAGTACATGCTGTTATATGTTTCATAATATAGCTACCAATACTGAGATCCATGTGTATTAAATTTGAGTGGAAAACCAGCATGTGTAACTAAATAAGAAATAAAATCTGTAGGTGAGGAAAGTAATTGAATAAAGAGCATTTTGTTGCAAAGACTACTTCCAAAAATCCATGTAAAATGGAATTAGAAGATAATTTTGGAATTTTCAAATCCATCTGTCATGCATAGTTTTTCCATAATATGCATTTTCCATGAACTTTTGGAAGACCTATTGAATATACAGATTTCAAAATTGTTTGCACCAAAGTAAACTGATTTTTAAATTCTGTTTCTGTGAATATTTTGAAGTACCTTATGTATCTTTGAGGCATAAATTCAAATGACTACTGACATCAACTATTGCTCTGGATGTCTTTCTTAATTAAGAAACAACTTTCAAGTTGTATTTTGGTTTTCTATTGCCTTTCTGAAAAAGAAGAGCTGACATAGCTGAAGAATTCCTATATATAGTGGACGTTCTGCAAAACTGTTGAATCCAGTGCTGGAACAGCCTCCATGTACATGAGTTTCTCAGCTTCTAAAAATTAATTTTTGCCATCAGTTCTCTATTCACTCAAGCATTTTAGGATTTCATTTTTGGTTACACAATAGGTATATATTGTACTGTTTTTACACATTCAGTTAAAATTGGAAAACATGGGCACAGTGCAAATTATTTTTAAAGCAATGTGCAGGCACTTGTTATGTGATATGCAGATAAGTATGGAAGTCACCACTTGCATAAGATAG
The DNA here is from genome assembly GCF_964237555.1 of Oryctolagus cuniculus. Classification (NCBI taxonomy): domain Eukaryota; kingdom Metazoa; phylum Chordata; class Mammalia; order Lagomorpha; family Leporidae; genus Oryctolagus; species Oryctolagus cuniculus. The sequence goes on from NC_091437.1 coordinate 10,105,341, forward strand.
CATTTGTCATTGATGGGACTGGTTGATCTGTATATTATGAATCACATGATAAAACGTGATTTTTTTTTTTTGTACTTTCAAGCAACATGTTTTAGAAGTACTTCTGTGTCAAGGTCCTTGCAGGAAACAGATGCGGCACTCACATGGGGGAGTGAGGAAAGGTCACAGAAGTGACAGCGAAGCCCTGAGGGACAGCAGAAACCTGCGGCATGTGTGGCTACTGCACACACACACACACACACACACACACAGAGAGAGACAGAGACAAAGAGGGGTAGGTTGCTGTGAGGGAGGCCACCCTGCTAAAAATGTGAAACTTCCCATGAGGAAGAGAACCATTGCTGACCTGAAGGTCAAAGTCACAAACTTCTAGGAAGGCCACACTCTGGACTCACTTTCCCTCTGTGACTCTCTGACTTGCATCTGCTTTGGCCTAGGAATCCTGGGCTGGAACCAGAAGGAAAGGGAGGCTGGATGAGGCAGTTTGCACTGGGCATACCCTGGCCCTGGGATAGACCTGGACTAGCAGAAGACGAGGGAGACTCTGGCCTGAGGTGCAGAGTTCAGAGAACATCAACAATCAAGATACTATCTTGGTACAGCATTTAAAAAATAAAAACAAATGATGAAAACCCATCAATGAAAACTATAAACTTTCCAAGATAGGGTTGCCATCACTGGTTTTTCTTTTTGCTTCATTTTCAGGCTGGCTTGATCAGGCGCTGCTTTTCAAAAACAGAGCAGATGAAGAGTGGAAAGTGGATCTCTTGGTTCAAAGAGCTGGTTGCTGGTGCATTAGGGGTGTGGGAAGGCTTCATAAATCTCCACTTCAACAAGCCTGAGATCATGGTTTTGCTACTAGTATGGTCATTTAGGGCCTTCTATTCTCAAGGGGTTTGACAGACTGCTCTGCAATCACTGTCTTGAAATTTTTTAAAAATTTTATTTTTAAATGTTTATTTACTTGAAGGTAGTGAGAGTAATCCAATGGTTCACTCCCCAAATGCCTACGATAGTCAGGGCTGGACCAGGCTAAAGTTGTGAGCCAGGAACTCCATCTGGGTCTCTCACATGCATGACAGGAACCCAAGCATTTCAGCCATCATCTGCTGCCTCCAAGGGTACACATTACAGGAAACTAGATGGGAAACAGAGGAAAGACTCAATTCCAGGGACTCCAACATGGGATGCAGGCATCTTAAGTGGTGGCTTAACCCTCTGTGCCACAATATCTGCCCCTAAATTCTTAATTACTGAGTTAGAGATCTAGAATTTTCTTTTTGCAGTGGACTGTGCAACTATAGTTTGTGCAAATGATAGTTTGCACAAACTATAAAGCCATTGCTGCCTGTGGAATATAATTAAGATTTTATTTAGATAGATATATTTGTTAAATTGAATATTTTGCTTTGTTTTATATGCAATTGCAAAAAACAATATAAATATATGAAGTACCTTTTACCCAGTTTTTCTTAGTGGTAACCTCTTGCTGAACCATCTTACAAATATGGCAGCCAAGATATTTACACTAATGCTTTCAAGCCAAGTAAAAGTTCCGTTTCCCACAAAAATCCCTGAAGGTACACTTTTATAGCCACCCTAATATTTGTCCACCTCTTTCCCCAACCCTCATGCAACATTCTTGATCCCTAGCAACCACTAATATATTTTCCATTTTTATAATTTTGTCATGTTAAGAATGAAATATACATAGATTTACAGTGTGTGCAGTTTTTTGGTATTGACCTTTTTCACTCAGTATAATTTCTGGGAGATTCCAAAGTATTTATGCTATCTGTGGTTTGTTCCCTTTTGTTGATGAATCATGTTACATGGTATAGGTATACTGCTTTTTAACCATTCAGCCATTCAGGGACATCTAGTTGGTGTGTGTTGACCATGTTTCTCATTCATGTTTTAGTTTTCCTGGGTTCTCAATCTGATGAGTGGTTTTCTACGATATTTTGGACATGTTAGGTATTGTGAGACACTGGGTTCTACTTAAACATATTTTAGAAAAAAACAGCCAACCCACCTGTGGAGGCAAAGCATGTGGTAGGGTGTGTATCTTCAGCTTCCCCTTGTCCTGTCAACATCAGCCAGGCAAACTGTGGCACCAGTGTACACTTGCTGATTTCAGATAGTTGGGTTGGAATCTCATTTCCCCACTGAGCCACTTTCTAGGTGAAACCAGAAAAAGGGTTCTCTCTTAGGTGCCTTTTGAGTGAAGGTGAAAACTTAGCTCCCTGCTGGGCTCTACTACATTAAGGAAGAGGAACGTGGAGGACTTCCTGTTGCACTGAGCACTTAAGAAGGGGTAGAGTTGTGTCTTTCTTCTTGATGTTTGGTTGGGGGAGGGTGTGATTTGCCAAAAAAATTTTTGCAACAAAGTAAACTAATTACATTTTCCATGAACTTTGTGAAATATCCTAGTATAAATAAGGTACAAAATAACTTGTGGAGGAATAATCCTTTGAAGTATATTTCTGAATGTATATGCGTAGAACAAGATTTGAAAAAACAGAGATCCCTACATTTCAATAATGTTAATATCTGGATAACACATTTTTCTCTTATGTATATTTTCTGATTAGAAAGAACAAAAGGAATGGGGCTGGCATTGTGGAGGAATGGTAAAGCCACCACCTTTGACACTGGCATCCCATTTGGGCTCCAGTTTGTGTCCCCACTGCTCTACCTTCAATCCAGCTGCCTGCTGATGTCCTGGGAAACAGGGGAAGATGGACCAAGTACCTAGGCTCCTGCCACCCGCCTGGGAAACCTACAAGAAGCTCTTGGATCCTGTATCCCGGCTTTAAGCCTGGTGCAGTCCTGGCCATTATGATCATCAGGAAAGTGAACCAGCAGGAGGAATATATATATTTATCTCTCTCTCTCTGTAACTCTGCCTTTCAAATAAATAAATAAATCTTTGAAAAAATTAAAAAATAAAATATAGATATTTAAAAATATATACACATATACATTATGAAACAAAAATATTTTATTTAGAACAGTAATTATATTTAGAAACCCAAGTATGAGAATGAGAAAAGCAAATCATTGAAATAAAAATCAACAGAAATGTCAGTGGAAACAAGAAGCAATATTGTTATTGAACAGAAAAGAGAAGCTTTAAGGAATAAAGGGGGAAAATAAGTTTCTATTGCTTCCTGATTTACTAGGTGCCTGGAATGTACCCAGAGCTCTTGTAGGAGCTGAATTAGAGAGGAGAAGACATGCAAGTCTTTACCATGGTAGAATTTAGAGTCTTGGTGGAAGGGGCAGGATAATGGATAGAACATAGTTACAGTGTGTGCTTGGAGTATTGTGGTGGCAGTGGAGATGGGGGAGATGGATGGATTTACAACATATATTTTTGAAGATTTTATTTATTTTATTCGAGAGTTAGAGTTACAGACAGTGAGAGGGAGGGACAGAGAGAAAGGTCTTCCTTCCGTTTGTTCATTCCCCAAATGGCTGCAATGGCCGGAGCTGCGCCAATCCAAAGCCAGGAGCAGGAGTCTCTTCCTGTTCTCCCATGTGGGTGCAGGGCCCCAGGGACTTGGACTATCTTCTACTGCTTTCCCAGGCCATAGCAGAGAGCTGGATCGGAAGTGGAGCAGCTGGGACTCGAACCAGTGCCCAAGTGGGATGCTGGCACTGCAGGTGGAGGATTAACCTGCTGCACCGCAGCACCGGCCCTAAAATACTCTTCAATATAAAGCTCATAAGTCTTGAAGTTCAGCTGTGTATGGGGAAGTGGGAAAAGGAGCATTAAATAAATCTCTTAGGTTTTGTGATACTGTCATTTAATGAACTTAGCATCTTGCAGAAAAAGACAAGTATCAAAAATTAAATCTTGATTTACTAAAGATGGACTAGTGATTAGGTCTGCAAGTGAACATGCCTGGTAGATTGTTAGATATATGTGTTTGAAACATAATTGAGGAATCAAGCTAGCAATAGAGATCTGGCAAATCATAAAACCAAAGATGGCTTTTTGTATCAAGAAATTAAATAAGATAACTTAAAAGGAGATTGTTTGAGAGGGCTTCTGAAGATTCTTGGGAAAATTACCATTTAATTCTATTTTTTTCATATTTTTTTCACAAACTTTTTGAAACCCCTCACACTTGGCTTAGGGGTGAGTCCTGGATCATTCAATGCAGAGGATGTTTGGAGGAGATAGACTACCAAGGTGTCTGAAGGAATTCAGCAAGATGGGTAAAGGAGACAGGAGTGCAGTGCCACAAATGCCACTAAAACACAGGATTTAATGAATGAGGAATAATTTATTGGGCTAAATACTAATGATAAAACAAGACAGAACAAAAAATCCACTGAATTTGCCAATACCAGTGTTACTGCCAAGAACCTTGTCCAAATCAGTTTGAGTGCATGATCGAATTGGAAGCCAGAGTTGAGTGGGGTGAAAAATATAGATGAGAATTTCACTAAAAGGAGGATGGATAGTATCTGGAAGCCATGAGGCATCAAGAGAGCTGTGTGGGGCCGGCTCTGTGGCACAACAGGTTAATCCTCCACCTGGGCGCTGCCCTCCCATATGGGCGCCGGTTCCAGTCCTGGCTGCTCCACTTCTGATCCAGCTCTCTGCTATGACCTGGGAAAACAGTAGAAGATGGCCCAATCGATTGAGCCCCTGTACCCATGTCAGAGACCCAGAAGAAGCTCCTGGATCCTGGCTTTGGGTTGGCCCAGTTCCAGCCATCGCGGCCACTTGGGAAGTGAACCAGCAGATGGAACAAAGTTCTCTCTCTGTCCCTCTTACTGTCTGTAACTCTACCTGTCAGATAAATAAGTAAAATCTTTTTTTTTTTTTTAAAAAAGAGGGAACTGTGTTTTCTTAAGATGGGAAGTACTGTGATGAGATTTACTGTGATTTGATATGACTCAATAGAGATGGAAGAGTAGAGACAGAGCTCTTAAAATAATGAGAGATGATGTATTTAGAGCATCAAATTTGGGAACAGCATTTTCAGATGAAGAGACTTTTCTACCACTGTGCAGCAAAATTGCAGAGAACATGGCTAAAAGTTCTCACAGCTTTAGTCTGGAAGGATATAGGAACATTTTTTCCTTCTGTGCAATGCAAGACAAACTCAGCAGCTGAAATCTGGGAATGGAGTATAAGGATGATTGGAGAAGTGATAAAATTTACAGACTATTGAATTGGGAGTGTAGGAAAGAATGCTTTCTAGGGACATGCAATAGGATTTTTTTTTTTTTTTTTTAATTTGAAAGACTGAGTTACAGGAGCAGGGCAGGGGGATTCGGGTGAAGACAAAGAGATTTTCCAACCACTGGTTCACTCCCTAAATTGTCCCAATGGCCAAGGCTGGGCCAGACTGAAGTCAGGAGCCAGGAACTTCCTCTGGATCTCCCATAGGGGTGCAGGGGCCAAAGCACTTGGGCCATCTTCTGCTGCTTTTCCCAGGTGAGCTGGATAGGAAGTGGAGCAGCCAGGATTCGAACTGGCACCTATATGGTATGCCAGCATTGCAGGCAGGGACTTTCCCAACTCTACTACAATGCCAGCTCTGCAATGTGTCCACTTGCAGTATGAACATATGAATATGAATACTGAGTTGACTTAATTGTGTGGTTTTCTACTGGAAGGTTAACTCTAGTGCAGGGACAACGGAAATGGAGATTTAGGTTTAATCAGGTTTGGAATGTTTCCACTGAGTATTACAGAAGGAGGGGATAGTGAATAGAGAGTGGTTGCAAGGGAGTACAAATGATGAAAGCCAATCTAATTGCTACAGGTAGATAAGAGATATTGGATTATGGGTGTAAAATATTTTAGAACAAGTACCAATGAATTAGAAGCTTGATTCTGTCACATAAGCATTACAATATAAATGTAAATGAACTCAGAGAATGTATCAAGGATGATAGAAACTGGGAAAACTACCCTCTGATACTCAGAAAGTATGACTGAGATCAGAAGACAAGGTAAAGAGATTAAAAAATAGCATTGGAAGTTAGGATACTAATGGTTCATCCATGCCTATGTTGGAGTCACAAAAGATGATAGGACATTTATAGAATGACATTGTGACCTGGAAACTGCAATCTTTAGTGAAGTAGAAGCCAATTACCTGACAAAGAGAAAAAAAACTAAACTAAAAGTGAGTAAAGAAAGAAAACAGAGAGGAGTTTGGAAATTGAATTCCTAAGAATGGACTCATCTCCTTCTCTCTTTAAGTTCTGTGCACCTGACACTTCTGTCTCAGTGACACTAACACTATCCTAATAATTGCTAAAAATTAAGCTAAAGATCTTTTAGCTATCTTTGAGTGGTTTTGCTGTGTAGGGGCATTAACATAATCTGAGAAGTAGCCTAAACTTGGAATTCTGTGAATGCATGGATTCAAGGGCTCAAGAGATTCAAGGGTGGGTGATGTATTTACAAGAATTAATCTTTTTGTTTAACAAGTAAGATTAGGTCAGATACAATTAAAATAATCACCCCTCTTCTAGACTGTTTATCTCAAACTCACAACACAACTTCCACTCCAGGGGCTCCAGATAATACATTGATATTCTAATCACAAATTACTGTTCTGGAGGACATACTAAAAAAAATTTTGGAGGTAAAGAAGCAATAGAGTGTGGATAGGATTAGGGATATGTCTAAGAAAATGAGGATGAGAAGTCCCAGGGGCACTGGATGCCGTAAAGGTCTGGACATCTGGGGATGATCAAGGAAAATAGACCATCTTCACTTCCGTTATTTCTGAAAATTTATTGGTTTTAGGGTTTCTTAGAGAATGTTGGCAATCAGCCCAAGCTAGAGTTCTGCATATTTAGTTTTTCTGGTGGAGAGCAATGAGAGAACAAAACTTATTACGAAACGAAAGAGGTGACTTTGCAGTTTCGAATTCAGTGTTATAGCTTTCAAAATACAGGTATCTCTTATGTTCATGCATAGCCTGGTGGGCATAGCCTATATTAGACACTTAAGGTTCCTAATATGTAGAAAGAGGGATATTGCATCTAAAAGGCTATGAAGGACGGCAGAATCTAAGATAATAGTGGCCATGAAAGCTGAACCCATCATCATCATCTTCTGCTTGATCTCACAGAGACCCAAGAAAGGCTGAGAGTTCAACGGTAGGATCATTTGGATAGGGTTTAGTGTTGGAAGCTCCTGGCATATAAGAAGATGTAATTCACAAGAAGGGAATATCATATCTGTATCAGGTGGTTTGGTAGGATAACTGAACAGAGACAGCAAACAGGGAAAAGGGGGAGATGTGCTCAAAACTAGAGTCAGTAAAGGAGGTGGAAGCCTGGAAGCCAGTACTGGGGCTTAGTGTTTAGCATAGGGATACCTAACATTGGCTGTGTGTCCCAGGTCATTGTTAATTTAATTTGCCTAATGTCCATGAAAAAAGTAAACAAACAACTAGGAGATATCTATGTTTCTTAACTGAATGTTGCAGATAAGGACCGGGAGGCTTAGCGAGGTATAGACTCTACTACATCATGTTACCAGGAATCCACATCTACTCTGTCTGCCTCCAAAGCTCTTTGTTTTAACCCCTGGGAATGCAAGTTAAGGGATTCAGGAACAGTACAATAATTTGAAACATATTGTTTGAGTAGAAAAAAAAAAAAACTAGAAATACTAGTGAAGTAATTGGCTAAATAAGTTATAGAAAAAGGTCTAACATTTCTGGAGCCATATCAAAATTATCATCATAAATAACAAGTATTAAACATGCAATTATTAGGGGCCAGCACTGTGGTTCATTTGGTTAATCCTCTGCCTGTGGCGCCGACATCCCATTTGGGCACTGGTTCGAGTCCTATTTGCTCCTCTCCAGTCCAGCTCTCTGCTGCGGCCAGGGAAGGCAGTGGAAGATGGCCCAAGTGCTTGGGCCCCTGCACCCGCATGGGTGGCGGCCATTTGGGAGATGAACCAACGGAAGGAAGACCTTTCTCTCTGTCTCCATCTCTCTCACTGTCTATCTATCAAATAAATTTTTAAAAATTTTTAAAAATGCAATTATTGTTTCTAATGTTAGAATTGCATCAAGAAAAATATGTGGATGGGGCTACCTTTGTCACTTGGTGTTCTGTGCTTATAGGAGAGTCATGCTTTTTAAAATGAGTTAATATCACCACTGTGTGATTCTTAACAAATTTCAAGCCAGTGGCCTTACATTTTGATTTGACACTGAGCCTTGTGAATTATGTAGCTAGCCCTAAGTACAAATAGTAAAATGTTTGACAAAATATCACAACATGCCAAGATGTTCCAGAAGAGGGTAATACTATGAAATAGAATTAAAAGATAAATTTGTTTTTGTTGCTAATATATTTGTCACCCATGTAGCAGAGGGGTCTTATAAAACTTTTATGAAAAATGCATGTTAATGAAAAAAATTGAAGGAATTTCAAATTTTTGTGTCAAAATAAACTTACCTTATAAAATTTTAAAAAGATTTATTTATTTGTTTGAAAGGCAGAGTTACAGAGTGAGAGAGAGACAGAAAGAGGCAGAGAGAGAACTTCCATCCACTGGTTTACTCTGTAGATAGCCCCAACTATTAGGCTGAGCTGTGCCGAAGCCAGGAGTTTCATCCAGTCTCCCACATGGGTGGAAGATGCCAGAACACATAAGCCACCTTCTGCTGCTTATCCCAGGTCACTAACAGGGAGCTGGATCACAAGTGGAGGAACTGTGGCTTCAACCAGTGCCAGTATGGGATGCTAGCATCACAGGCAATGTCTTTACTCACAATGCCATTCCTGTCCAACGCTGGGCTCCTGTCTCCTGGTTCACTCCTCAAATCCTCATAATAGTTGGGGGGCCCAAGCCAAGAACCAGCAATTCAATTCACATCTCCTCACATGGAGGGTAGGAACAAAATTACTTGGGCCGTCATCCCTTTCATCCCAGAGTGCACATTAATAGGACACTGGAGTCAGTGTTAGAAAGAGTTGCAGATTGTTGCCTCCTCACATGGGGCACCAAAATGTTAGGAAAAGAGTCACAGAACAGAGAGGAGGCAGTGTGTGAATTTTCAGGCAGACCGAATTTATTCAGAGAAAAATCCGTAGAGGTGGGTGACCAACTGCCTGCACACACTTGATGGAACACCTGGCAGAAGGCCCCAACCCCCAGGGGCTGGGCTTTTTAAAGGAGGGCTACAGGCTGGGGTGGGGGTGGGGGGATGGTAGGGGCAGCAGGCAGAGGAGAATTCCTGCAAGTGGGCAGGGCCTTGGGAACCTGGAAAAGAATGCAGGGTGGGGTCTGAAGGCAATAGGGTGTGAGACCCAATTGAGATTCAAGGGCAGTGAGGGAGAATGGCTGAGCCTTATGTCCTTGTTCCATCAGTCACGAGCTGGAGCTGGGAATTGAACCCAGGCACCCCACTGTGGGACATGACTATTTAATTAGGAGGCTAAACACCTGTTCCTACACTCACCTTTTTTTTTTTTTTTAAGATTTACTTATTTATTTGTGTATTCAAAAGGCAGAGTCATGTATAGGGAGAGGGAGAGAGAGAGAAAGATCTTCTATCTGCTGGTTCATTCCCCAAATGGCTGCAATGGCCTGGGCTGGACCAATCCAAAGCCAGGAGCCAGGAGATTCTGGGTCTCCCAGGTGGGTGCAGAGGCTGCTTTCCCAGGCCATTAGCAGGTAGCTGGATTGGAAGTGGAGCAGTGGAGACTCCAACCAATACAGATAGGGGATGCTGGCACTGTAGGCAGCAGCCTAACCCACTATGCCATGACACTCATCTTTTAACTCCATTTTTTCCATGAACTTTTTGAAATACTGTCATACTTAAATTGCATCTGATTTTAACTAGTGAAAGAACTAAAAATATTTTAGAAGGTTTGGAAGTATTTTATTTAAAAAAATGAATTTTTTCACAGGTACCATGTTTAAAATAAAATCAGCATTAGTCAGAGAGCAATTTGGGAAGGTGTCTGAATTGCTGGGAAGGTAAAGCCTCTGAGAGGGCCCATGAAGCATCAGCAGCCAAGGAAAACAAACATCCAAATTGGTTTCACAAAGACAATGCACAGAGGAGTGTACAGTTGGACCCAGGGCAGCTGCCAGCAGTACATGGGAAGACAATAAGAGAACAGATGGGTATAGAAAGAAAAAATCCACACCTATTACAAATCTAGACATCTCTGGACAACAGCAGAGGACTCACCACAATGAGCTAAGTCCTTCAGGTCACATCACTCAGAACTGGTGAGAAAAGCCTTCCAAATCTGCTAGGTTTTCCCAAATGCCATCTCACTCATTAGCATGTGCAATGAAAGAATGGCAGCTAATCCTCTGGGAGCCCAAGTGGAGATGTGCATCCTGTGCAGTCTCACAAGACGTCTGCTTCAAAGTGCAGGAGCAATAAGGCACAGAGCAGGGAAAGTCTGAACCGTTAAGGAACATGCCCAGGGCGAGGGGTGAGGACTTCAAATAAGGGTGAATCTGTGAAAGGAATGTCAAGATAATGGCACTGGGCTGTTCTCTGGAGACGTAATAGAAAGCCAGAGTGTTTCAAATCAAAGTAGACTTGCAAAAAAGATCTACTGACTATACCAAGACCATAAAGATATTTTATTTATATTTCTTTTCTGAGTACATGTATGTGTTTATTTTGTCTGCTGACTACAGCTTATTTCCTTAAATGTTGCATGCTCATTAATGTTTACCAGTAACTGTGGAATGTTTACCAACATGTTTAGAAATCCTGTGAAGGGCTTCTTCACATCAATGCTTCTGGAGGACACACTTTACTGCTACCCACTTTATATGTCATCTTTTTGGGTAAGGTAGCACAGTTTTTGCATTCGCTTCTGCCAAACTCATAATGCAGGCTTGCTATTCTGAATTCCCAAAGGAGGTGATTTTCCTCCTCCAGAACATAGCTCAAAACATGCTTCCTTGTAATCTTAAATCACTGATGTGACTTTTTAAAACCAGGCCACTCTTTCCAAGAGATATAGACTGTTGAGGGTCCCAAGTCTCAGATTTGCACAAATTCCAACTTCCTGAACCTGTGGGTTCATGTTAACTCAATTACTTTTTGTTCCTGAGGTTACCAGAAGTGCCAAAGTTAGGTGAAATAGTAATGAGGATGCACCAGTGTCATCTTCAGCTCCTTTGGTTTCAGACTCCGGAGATTCCTTCCTCCCTCCCTCCCTCCCTCCCTCCCTCCCTCCCTTCCTTCCTTCCTTCCTTCCTCTCTCTCTCTCTCTCTCTTTCTTCCTCTCTTCTTTCTCTTCCTCCCCCCTCTCTTTTCCTTTCTTTCCTTCTTTCTTTTTTCTTTCTCTCGTTCTTTCTTTCTCCTTCCTTCCTTCCTTCCTTCCTTCCTTCCTTCCTTCCTTCCTCCCTCCCTCCCTCCCTCCCTCCCTCCCTCTCTCTCTCTTCCTCTCTTTCTCCCTCTCTTTCTTTCTCTCTCTTCCTCCCCCCTTTTCCTTTCTTTCCTTCTTTCTTTCTTTTTTCTTTCTTTTGTTCTTCTTTCTTTCTCCTTCCTTCCTTCCTTCCTTCCTTCCTTCCTTCCTTCCTTCCTTCCTTCCTTCCTTTCTCCCTTTCTTCCTTTCTTCCTTTCTTCCTTTCTTCCTTTCTCATTTATTTATTTTTTTGAAATGCCATTACAGAGAGGCAGAAGAAGAGAGAGAAGTCCTCCATCTGCTGGTTCATTCCCCAAATGGCTGCAATGGCCAGAGCTGGGCCAATCTGAATCCAGAAACTTGGAGCTGCCTCTGAGTGGGTGCAGGGCCCAAGGACTTGGGCCATCTTCCACTTCTTTCTCAGGCCATAGCAGAAAGCAGGATCAGAAGTGGAGCAGCCGGGACTCGAACATGCCCATGTGGGATGCTGGCACTGCAGGTGGTGGACTTACTCGCTAAGCCACAACACTGGCGCTAGGGGATTCTTGAAGCTCTGACAGTTGTGTACTGGAACTTTTGGGGCATCAGTAGATGTGAGTGGCTTCTGGTTTTCTTGGCTAGTAATGAGAGGAGGGGGAATTTTATGGATTCTTCCTTAAGGCCAAGGGAAGTTTTTGAGGACCTTGGACTGGGCAGGCATAGCTGGGTGGCTTTGTTGGGAGCTTGTTCCACAGGTGGGAAATGGGTAGTGGGCACAGAGCACACAGGTTGCCCTGTACCTTCTGTCACTCTGTGCCTTCTGTCACTGGAAGGCCGCAGACCATTCACGAGTAACCACCACAGCTTCATGTTCATCAGCCATCTGAGCTCTGGTGGGTGGGATCATGACCTTTGCCCTGGGTGTCTCCAGCATAGCTGGGTCAGAGGACAGCACACTGCCATTTCAAGGTTTTTAAAGTTGGGGCTTGCAGTGATATGATTGCTGACTTTTTAAAAAAGATGTATTCGTTTGTTTGAAAGGCAGAGTTACAGAGAGAGGGAGACAGAGACCTGCCGTCCACTGGTTCACTTCCCACATGGCTGCAGCAGCCAGGACTGGCCTGGCTGAAGCCAGTACCCTGGAATTCCATCTGGGTCTCCCATGCAGGTGGCAGGGTCCCAAGCTTTTGGACAAACTTCTGCTGCTTTCCCAAGCACATTAGCAAGGAGCTGGATCAGAAGAAGTCAGCACTTGATCTAGTGCTCACATTGGATGCTGGCATTACAAGTGGCAGCTTAACCGCGATGCCACAATGCTGACTCCAACTGCTGACTCCTAAGACCAGGAAAATGTCTGTGTGATTGAACACTTAAACTGCATGGTTTACAACAGATTGCCTTACCTGCTTCATAGCCTTTTATGGTTTCACATGGCATTTGTGCACCTCCTACGTTACAAACCTCTAAATTTGTTTGAAAGAACCGTCCCCAGGCATCGCTGCAAATTAATACTGTTGTAGTACATTCTATTTTTCTTAAAATTAATATTTTGTCCTATAAATTAACTTCTAGCAATTCAACAATGCAAACATTTGTTATTTTAATTTAAATTTCTTGACACAGCAGGTGGTTTCAAAGTAGAGGGATGTGTAATCAGTCAGCTCAGACGTGGCAGATGAAAACGCGAGCATGGATGTGTACATGAGCAATCTGGCTCTCAATTGTTGCTGATATTCCGAATCTCTTTCTGCTGAAGCACTTCCCCCTTTCCACTCTTTATTTTTTGAACTTAGGGACAATCTTCCACCCAGCACATTTCCTGATATTTCTTCTCCCTTCCTTCCTCTGCCTTTCCCTCTTTCTTTTTGGAATTTGCTCTATTTAATGTCATAACCCTTACTGGGAATACAGGAGGACAAAAGTAATATTCTTTCATTCTCTTTGCTTCAAGGCAAAGTCTTGTTTCCTAACTGAAAGTGGATTCTATTTGACTACCTAAGAAAGGAAAATGTACCCATGAAAGGAAAATCACCATGTGGTAAGCAAATCTATCTGTCAGTCTGTATTTGTCTGTATCTGTCTGTCCATAGGCTCATTCTCCTTGTACAAATAGTCCAGAGATGGGAAGTTCTGGGCTGATGTGATGGCTGCATGTTCTTTAGTGATTTATGTACCTTAATTTTTTTTTCGTTCTTCTTTTTGAAATCATCTAAGAGCTGGCAATGATTGTTGAGGCTTAGGTCATTGTATGTATATTTACTGTTGGTAGGCAATCCAACTCAAAAGAGGCTTCTGTAGTTAGGATCTGTTTGTTAAGAACCTGCCCTGGGTAATGGATAGGTATATGACCTATGACAGTCTAATGTATCATAGAATAAAGATGGTGGGAGCTAGATCAGCCTGACAGTGTTCACTTATTCACTTATAAGTTTCACTTATTCCTGCTGCATAGATCCCCAGAGCTATTTCCTGTCCTTTATGGGTCCTCTTTTAAGCTTTATCTTTAATTACTTTTATTTTATTTATTTATTTTTTTGAGAAGCAGAAAGACAGGCAGGCAAACACAGAGATCTCCCATCTGCTTGTTCATTCCCCAAATGCTTGTAAGAGCTGGGACTGGGCTAGGTCAAGGCCAGGAGCCTGGAATTCATCCAGATCTCTTACATGAGTGACAAGGACCCATGTCCTTAAGCCATCATCTGCTGTCTCCCTGTATATGCTTTAGCAGTAAGCTAGAATAAGGAGTGGAGCTGGGACTGAAACCCAGGTATTCTGATATGGAGCACGTGTATGTTTTAATTACTAGTTCAAACACCCATGCCTATCTTTAATTATATGTACTAACTCTTACCATAATAGTACATTTCTTAATTTATTTAAAATTAGGTTGTGTCTCTATTCCTTGAAATCAAAGAAATTTTTTTTCAGCAGAGTTATTCTCTGCCAAAACGTTTATTTACTTTTTTTTTAAACTTTTATTTAATGAATATAAATTTCCAAAGTACAGCTTATGGATTACAATGGCTTCCCCCCCCCATAAAGTCTCTCCCACCCGCAACCCTCCCCTTTCCCACTCCCTCTCCCCTTCCATTCACATCAAGATTCATTTTCGATTCTCTTTATATACAGAAGATCAGTTTAGCATACATTAAGTAAAGATTTCAACAGTTTGCTCCCACACAGAAACATAAAGTGAAAAATACTGTTTGAGTACTAGTTATAGCATTAAATCTCAATGTACAGCACACTAAGGACAGAGATCCTACATGAGGAGTAAGTGCACAGTGACTCCTGTTGTTGACTTAACAAATTGACACTCTTGTTTATGGCATCAGTAATCACCCTAGGCTCTTGTCATGAGCTGCCAAGGCTATGGAAGCCCCCTGAGTTCACTGACTCTGATCATATTTAGACAAGGCCATGGTCAAACTGGAAGTTCTCTCCTCCCTTCAGAGAAAGGTACCTCCTTCTTTGATGACCTGTTCTTTCCACTGGGATCTCACTTGCGGAAATCTTTCATTTAGGTTTTTGTTTTTTTTTTTTTTTCCCCCAGAGTGTCTTGGCTTTCCATGCCTGAAATACTCTCACGGGCTTTTTAGCCGAATCTGCATGCCTTAAGGGCTGATTATGAGGCCAGAGTGCTGTTTAGGACATCTGCCATTCTATGGGTCTGCTGTGTATCTCACTTCCCATGTTGGATTGTTCTCTCCCTTTTTGATTCTATCAGCTAGTATTTGCAGACACTAGTCTTGTGTATGTAATCCCTTTGGTTCTTAGTCCTATCATTATGATCAATTGTGAACAGAAATTGATCACTGGGATTAGTGAGATGGCATTGGTTCATGCCACCTTGATGGGATTGAATTGGAATCCCCTAGTATGTTTCTAACTGTACCCTTTGAGGTAAGTCAGCTTGAGCATGTCCCGAATTGCACATCTCTTCCCTCTCTTATTCCCAGTCTTATATTTAACAGCGATCACTTTTCAGTTAAATTTCAGCACTTAAGAAGAATTGTGTATTGATTACAGTATTCAACCAAAAGTATTAAGTAGAACAAACAAACAAAAATACTAAGAGGGATAACATATTAAGTTGTTCATCAACAGTCAGGGTGAGGGCTGATCAAGTCACCGTTTCTCATAGTGTTCATTTCACTTTAACAGGTTTCTTTTTTGGTGCTCGGTTAGTTGTCACCTATCAGGGAGAACATGTGGTATTTGTCCCTTTGGGATTGGCTTATTTCACTCAGCATAATGTTTTCCAAATTCCTAACAGGGGGAATCAAAGAAATTTAAGGGGTCGGCACTGTGGCATAGCAGGTAAAGCTGCCACCTGCAGTACTGGCATTCCATGTGGGCACTGGTTCAAGTCCTGGCTGCTCCACTTCCCATCCAGCTCTCTGCTATGGTCCGGGAAAGCAGTAGAAAATGCCCAAGGTCTTGGGCCCCTGTATCCAAGTGGAAGACTCAGAAGAAGCTCCTGGCTCCTGGCTTCAGAATGGCATAGCTCCGGCCATTGAGGCCATCTGGGGAGTGAACCAGTGGATGGAAGACCTCTCTCTCTATCTGTCTCTGCCTCTCCTTTTCTCTGTGTAACTCTGACTTTAAAATAAATAAATAAATCTTTTTTAAAAAAGAAACAAGTAATATATATATATATATATAAAACCAGAAAACGGGTCAGCACCGCGGCTCACTAGGCTAATCCTCTGCCTTGCGGCGCCTGCACTCCGGGTTCTAGTCCCGGTCGGGGCGCCAGATTCTGTCCCGGTTGCCCCTCTTCCAGGCCAGCTCTCTGCTGTGGCCAGGGAGTACAGTGGAGGATGGCCCAGGTGCTTGGGCCCTGCACCCCACGGGAGACCAGGAGAAGCACCTGGCTCCTGCCATCGGATCAGCGCTGTACGTAGGCCGCAATGCGCCAGCCGCAGCGGCCATTGGAGGGTGAACCAACGGCAAAGGATGACCTTTCTCTCTGTCTCTCTCTCTCACTGTCCACTCTGCCTGTCAAAAAAGAAAAAAAAAACAGAAAACGAAAATGATACACCTGTTTTTATGCTTTTTCTGTGTATGGAGTTTGGTTAGTGAGAGTTATAAGTGTCTGAACTTGCTCGGGATAATGACCACAATAAGAAAGTTCACATTAATGATTGTACTCAATCTGTTGTGTTTTCAGTTAGTTCTTAGAGAATGAATATTATGCCATTCATTTGGGAGAACATATGAATCATGAATTTTGGAGTGAAGAGGGAAATTCTAGAGTGATTAGCCATAGTTGATTGCTTGTAACTTGGATTATGCCAAGCAGACCAGGATATGCATGTATTTCCATTTTACAGAATACCTGATAAATGGCTGCTGCTCTAACATTGTTGAGCTAATGACATGTATCTCACTGTATGTTTGTACATTATGGATAACTTGTGGAGATCTGCTAAAATAATAATATACAGACACTACCTAGAACTGTATTGGCAGATCTACCAGAAGCTACAGAGTCATCCTATTTCTAAGAAACAAGTTATAAGTACTTACAAGGACTGACTCACAATGAATCGAAAAATAAAGATTACCTAAAAGGGAGTTCATATAAAACATTTCAAAGTGCTAACAGTTTATTGGGAGAAATTAGTAATATGCATGAAAGGAATACTTCCATTGAAGTATACAATCACTTTTTGGCCATCAGTAAGTGTTGATAAGTCATTTTCCAGGTACAAGCAGTCTTTTTGTTATAATTGTATTTCTGTTTTTTGAACATGAAAAGCTTTTTTTGCAATTCAATCTAAATTTGTAAGGCACATTGAAGATTGATTTCAGTAAAAAGAGACTCTGAGAGTGGAAGGCTGGAAGCAGAGGTGTAGTTAGGAGTGCTCCAGGGACAATGTCAGGAAGGAAGAGTCAGGCAAAAGGAGAAACAGATTGAAACTTTAGCCCCAAACAATCCTACAGAGAAAAGTTTATCACAGAGGGGATTGTACTTTTGTAAGAAAGCATCCTTATTCATTGTGCTAAGCTTTTCTCTGTATCTCAAGGGCATAAAATATGGAAACTACCTTTCTCAGATTTGACTTTCAGAAGGTTGCTTGGTCTCCAGCAGTGAGTGAAGTCTGCGTGAGATTCGGAAGACAGAAGAGAAGAAAAACTCAGGCTCATCTAGTGGCAGCCATAGACTGAATCAGTAGTAATGGCAGGTATGGGATTTTGACAGAAGCTTCCAAGCTTCTGGGGAGTTATCCACTTAGGCATTTCTGGCATATGAAATCAATTGTTGCTTTAGATTATACTGAAGTTCTGTAGGAATTGTTCACGTTTGTGCTTCAGACAGCCGAGATCATCACTGGTATCTTCCCTGGGGTCCTTATGCTTTCTTATTTCCTACAAAGGGTCCTTCCTACAGTTGTAAAAGCATATAATTCCCAGACCTACTTTTTTCGTACTTAATATGCCCTAGGGTAGTTTCTGTTTTGCAGATCAAATCCTAAATAGTATAACCATCAAGGGTTTTAGTGTATGTATGTGTATGTGTTTGTGTATGCATGTGCGAGTGCACCATGAACAAGAATATGAAAACATTCATATTATAAAAAAGCAAAAATATCATGAAAATTAACAGGAATTATAGGTACACTAGTGTCTATTGTGATCATTTTCTGTTTAAGCACAGTCTTAACAATATGAGTCTATATTTATAACATTATAATCAGATGATATGTTGAATCAAAGTATTTTATATGCATGTTTGGTAACAAAATTGGAGAGGAGAGAGCATATTTTTACTTTTTTACATGAAATCCACATGAACTGGTCACTTCCTCTGATAGCTCATGAAAAATTATGTGGATTTTTTTTTTTTGGCAGGACTAACCTAGAATTCATGGTTATGAAAAGTTTAAGGATTATCAAGAAGAGGTAAAGGGAAGGGCTTACCAATACGGCTGCAAACAATGAATATCACACAGTGCATTTCTCTTTTTATTTTGACAGGCAGAGTGGATAGTGAGAGAGAGAGACAGAGAGAAAGGTCTTCCCTTTGCCATTGGTTCACCCTCCAATGGCCGTCATGGCTGGCGTGCTGCGGCCGGCGCACCGCGCTGATCCGAAGGCAGGAGCCAGGTGCTTCTTCCTGGTCTCCCATGGGGTGCAGGGCCCAAGCACTTGGGCCATCTTCCACTGCACTCCCTGGCCACAGCAGAGAGCTGGCCTGGAAGAGGGGAAACCGGGACAGCATCTGGCGCCCCGACCGGGACTAGAACCCGGAGTGCCGGCACCGCTAAGTGGAGGATTAGCCTTGGCGCCGGCAACACACAGTGCATTTCAATCTGTGTCTAAGCATATTTCAGTAGAAATGTCTTTTTATAAATCATAACAAAGTATGACAATCCCTCCTATGACATCTTTTACATCTAGAAAGTGAGCCAGATATTCAGACAAGACTCTCATGATAAGGTGCTTTTTGTAATGTGTGTTTGTGTGTGTGCACACACACATACAAAACTACTATTTCTCTGCCAAACAAAATTGATGAAAGTGTCAAGAATGGCAGAAATTGATTGCTGGTAGAAAATGAGATGGAAAGAAATGACAGGAATGACAAGAAAGTAAAAATCTAGAGCCAAAAGTGAACATTTGAGTTGCCATGGTTCTTGGAGTGTTGGTTGATCCTGGTGGCCTAATGAAGAGTTTGGCCACAAAATCACCAGCAGAGGAGACAATGAGGCTTGTGCATGTGTAGGCTGGGAGACTGGATGATAGTATTGTTGGTTGTGTAGGTAAAGGTGAGTATTGGTGCCCCGGTGTTGACTGTGAGTATGTGGGGTAGCAGGGTAGGATGGGGAGGCTTCTGTAAAAATTCCTAACAAGTGCACATCCATGTTTTTTCTTAAAAATAATCAGAATAAAACACTGAAATAGTTAACTATATGTAATACATTAAACTAGGGGAATAAGGGCAATTTTGTCACAAATGAAGACAGTATTGCCTTTCCATTTTGATTTAAGATAAATGATCTTTAATCTTCAAATATTATTTTTTTTTTTTCATGTGTGGCAAATTACTTTTGTGTAGGGAAGTTCTTACTTCAGAAGTGACCAATATTTTACATTTTTGGTATGACGCTTTATATGAAGGGTCTTTGAAATATCCACAGAAAATGCACATTATGTAAAAAGTGTGTATGGATTTAAAAAATTTTTGTATAAAAATAAACATATCTTTTAATTGAAGTGTTCCATAAACATTTTGAAATTATTCATAGTGGGTTTGATTACTTTATGACACTACATGGTACAATATGTATACTTCAGAGTGAAATTTTCAAGATCCAGCGTCTTATGAATTAAAGTACATGGGAACTCCCACTTCTGAGCCAGAAGAGCAACAAAATATGGTTTAATAATTTAAGCATAATAATGATAACACATTAATAAAAGCCCGTTCATATAATTACCGTGCCAAGAATGTTTTAAACATAAAGTCATTATTAGAAAAGAAACACTGTTTATGATTGAAAATTGCTTTAAAATTAAAGCATTTAAGTTAAGCTCAGTAATTCTAGAGTGAAATGATTCTAAAATTTAATTATATTATTTTATTTTCTAACTGAAGCATGATTATTGTAGACCATGTAGAAAAGTTGAAAGAAGAAAAATGTCATCATCGTATCAGATTGGATCCTCTCGTGTTTTCTTTCCTTATCCCTCCCCTTCCACTGTTTCTTTTATACCAAAGCCAACAGTGGGCAGTCTTCCGTGCCTGGATGAATTCTCTTTCTATATCCCAATTCTTTATATTCAGCTGCTCAATGTAAAGCACTATAGCCTGTTATACATTAGCATGTGTCAGATTTGGGCAGAACATATAAATACCACGTCACGAGCTAGAAGATTTCTAGAAAAGGTTTCACGCCTCACTCCATCATCTGTGAAGTACCTGATAGACACAGACTAAGAGGATTTCTATGGATTATACAGAATTTCTTTGGCTGAGTTTGATCTTCTCTAATCTTAGCTGGGCTACAGAGATTTCTCACTCCAAAATGAGTAACAAAATGGCTAAAATAAGCAAGTAAATATTTTCTAGGGCCATCCATTTAGCATTTTTGTAAGACAGTAGCTTTATTAAGATGGTTCTTTTGCTGTATTTACTTGGTTAAGCCCAAACACAGACCTCGGGTGTTCTCATAGGAACTCTGGATCATTTGGCTGATTTCTATCAATAACGTTTTTGTTGAGTGAACTTCTCATCAAGAGAAACTGCTTTTCCCTCCTATCAAGCATTGTGGATACCAAGTGGGATATGTGGATAAGTCAAGCCCCTAATAGCAAGCTTTATTTATTTTTATTTTATACCTTTATACTTCATTCTTTTTTTTTCTTTTTGTAAGTTTCTTTCTATTTTCTCCTTTTAATTTTATTTTGATTTATGTTTTATAATGTATGTATTTCAGAAAAATATAAATGTCAACTTGTTAGTATATAAAAGCATACAAACCTGTGATAAAGGAAATAGATTTTAAGTAGTAGAGACAAGCATTAGCAGATATATACCAAAATTGAACTTGACAATAGGTTAAATGACACTTTTGCATGTTAATATCTTAGAATATATGGGCTTTTTTTTTTTCTTGGAGTGCACTTAAAATTTATCTTCTTAGAGTATTTCCTTAAGAGCCAGCATAGACCACATACTTTCATTGGCTTTACTTTTTTTTTTTTTTTTTTTTTTGACAGGCAGAGTGGACAGTGAGAGAGAGAGACAGAGAGAAAGGTCTTCCTTTGCCGTTGGTTCACCCTCCAATGGCCGCCGCGGCCGGCGCGCTGCGGCCGGCGCACCGCGCTGATCCGATGGCAGGAGCCAGGAGCCAGGTGCTTTTCCTGGTCTCCCATGGGGTGCAGGGCCCAAGCACCTGGGCCATCCTCCACTGCACTCCCTGGCCACAGTAGAGAGCTGGCCTGGAAGAGGGGCAACCGGGACAGAATCCGGCGCCCCGACCGGGACTAGAACCCGGTGTGCCGGCGCCGCTAGGCGGAGGATTAGCCTAGTGAGCCGCGGCGCCGGCCTCATTGGCTTTACTATTGAACTGCTGTTAATGCAATGGCTGTTCAGTGAGTTGGAGGAAGCACTGAGTAACTATTCAAGTTTGGTTCTTAGTAAGAAAATGCACACTTCTCAGTAGGGTTACTTTTGTTAACATGGTGCTAAATCTAGTAACATAGATTTGTTATTTTTCATACATTGCTGATTATTCCATGTCATTAATGAATAGTGGTATTTAGACTGTATCTCTATTCAGCTGTGTACTGGGCATAGCACAGAGAAATACTAACATGTTTTTGGCAACACAGTGCAAACTGATGCCTCACTCTGTTTCAAGGGAAAATGAAATCACCTCCCTTTCGCATCAAAGTAGTTTTTCAAAATTAAACCAATGTGGATGTTCTCTAGCAATTGAATAGCACTTTAATCTCAGATAAACATAAAATAAAATACACATACAAGGAATATGGCTTGGATATTTCCAACTGGCACTTATTTTTCATTCGTTATTATTGACTTCAGTAGGATTGCTCTTGAAGAGCTACAACGGGAGCTCAGCAGTACCTGGCATCTGGGATTTGAAGCTGTCCCATTTTCAGTTAAGCTGGGTGCCATCTGTTTACAGGAGAGAAGGTCTGATCTGGTAGGCTCGCTCTAAATTCCTAAAGCCTATTCCTAAAGGCTATTCAGGTAGTACAAGGGGTCTCCAGAAAATTCATAAAAAATCCTTGGTATAAAAAAGCTACACGAGGATTTCAAAAATTTTGAATCAAGATAAGCTTATCTTTTGCTTGCATTGTCCACTGATATTTTTAAATCCCTCAGTATTCCATATCATTTTTCTTGAAAGCCGCATCTGGCTGGCGCCACGGCTCAATAGACTAATCCTCTGCCTGCGGCGCCAGCACACCGGGTTCTCGTCCTGGTCTTCTGTCCGGTTGCTCCTCTTCCGGTCCAGCTCTCTGCTGTGGCCCAGGAGTGCAGTGGAGGATGGCCCAAGTGCTTGGGCCCTGCCACCCGCATGGGAGACCAGGGGAAGCAGCTGGCTCCTGGCTTCGCATCAGCACGATGTACTGGCCACAGCGCACCGGCCACAGTGGCCATTGAGGGGTGAACCAATGGTAAAGGAAGACCTTTCTCTCTGTCTCTCTCTCTCTCACTGTCCACTCTGTCTGTCAAAAAAAAAAAAAAAAAAAAAAGCCGTATCTAACCAAACAGAATGTTTGGACCAATGTTTTTATGTTAATTAATCTGTTCAAGTTTGCCATGTATAAGGATTTTAAATTTCTATGATTTAAATGTTTGTGAGGTAATCATTAATTTCTTCAAAGTTTTAAATGGCATAGAGTTGTATTATTTTAATTCCACATTTTCTGTACCTGTTTTCTTTCTTCTGAGTTTGTATCTCTCTCTCTCCCTCTCGCTCTTGCTCTCCCTCCCACTCTCTCTCTACTATTTTGTTCCTCGTTAACTTTAGCTTTTGTCTTTATTAATTTTATCAAGTTCTTTCTGCTGACATTTTTTTTGTATAAGTGGTTTTTCTTCTTCAGTATTTCTCCTTCAGCATCAAAACAATGAAATGCTACACATTTTCCTTTATACATCTTTTGCTCTATCATATGTCATCAGTGTGAAATAATTCTCTTTTCAATGACTTTGAGCTATTTCTCAGTAGTTAGTTGATGCTTCTTTAATGCACAGATTATATTGAGGTCTTTATCATAATTTCTAATGAGAAAAGATTGGTCACTTTTTATTTATACCCAATCTTTCTGGTTTCTGATCAGAGGATCTAGCATGCAATTTTTCACTCTTTAATTTGTGTAGGTTCTATGTGGCCAAAGAATGGCAAAAATTTTGTAAATGTTTCAGGGGTATAAGAAATAAAATTTTATTCCCTATTTGATGGGTGTTAGAGGTTATGCCCCTGCATATATCTCTGTGTGCATGTGTGTGTGATCACAGTTATTGATGTTTTAAAATTCAATTATTATAGAATCTTCCTGATATTTGTGTACTAGATTTGTCCAAGTTGGGAAGAGGGATATTTTAGTCTCCTGCTCTAACATTAATGAAGTTCTTGTATTTTAAATAACTATTGCTTCATATATTTATTTGCTAAATTGTTTAGTACACACACTCAAATTTTATTATTAAATACTCTCCAGTTTCATCTTTTTCATTTCCTTTAAAACTATTAAAATCTTAAATTCCACCTTAGCAGATTCTACCTTATTTCTGCCTCTTTATTGTTTTCTTTTAGACATATTTTAAGAATACATATTAATATATGTATCATCCAGCTCTATGTGTATGAGTGGCTTATGTTTAAATGTAATCTGATATGTCTATATTTTAATTGGCAAATTCAGGCCCTTTACATTTAGGCTGATATGCTTTGTTTGGTCTTTTCTTCCTTACCTCAGGTTTACTTTTTTTTTTTTTAAAGATTTATTTATTTTTATTTGAAAGTCACAGTTACACAGAGAGAGGAGAGGAGAGAGAGAGAGAGAGAGAGGTCTTCCATCCGCTAGTTCACTCCCCAGTTGGCCGCAACGGCCGGAGCTGTGCTGATCCGAGCCAGGAGCTTCCTCTGGGTATCCCACGTGGGTGCAGGGGCCCAAGGATTTGGGCCATCTTCCACTGCTTTCCCAGGCTATAGCAAAGAGCTAGATGGGAAGAAGAGCAGCCAGGACTTGAACCGGCGCCTATATGGGATGCCAGCACTGCAGGCCATGGTGTTAACCCGCTGTGCCACAGTGCCATGCCAGCCCCAAGTTTACTTTTTTTTAAGCTATTTGGTTCACTTTTTTCTTAGTATTGTAGATTTTTTATTTTATTATGTCTTTGATTTTTCCCTTCCCAAATTTGCAGCCACCCGTAATTTTTCAGGCAGCAGTGACACACTTCCAGGTTCCATATTTGTTATTGTTTACATGTTTCATGTCCTGGATTCCTTTCTCCAACTGTTCACATTTTCCCTCTGATTTTCTAAATCTTCTGTAACTTTTATTTTTGTGGTATTTTTTTCCCGTTTGACAATGCAGGTTGTCCTACAAGTGACTATGCTGTTCCTTAATCTATTGAGTGACTTGCAAACCTGTGTTCTTTGAAGAGCCTGAAAGCCTTTTCTAGAATCCTAATGGTTGACTTGAATTTCCTCCAGCATCCCTTCCCCTCTTTTACCATGAAGTTATTATCTGAATTGTTCTAACGGTCCATTTTGCAGTGGCTCTGCTCCTACTGATCTCCCACTGCTTAACTGCTTAGGGTGTGCAAAGCTGTGGCTGTTCTTTCTGGCCTCCTGGCGCTCACTCCATTGCCTGTAGCACTGACTTTAGCATTACTGCTCCCCTGCCCCCTCCCAGCTTTAGAAGTGACAGGCTCCCACGTGTTTTGCTGAGGCCCTTGGACAAAGCTGCCTTGTTATCCCATCCACTGTGTTCTTCCTTTGCAGAAAGTAGTTGAA
This sequence comes from Oryctolagus cuniculus, assembly GCF_964237555.1. Classification (NCBI taxonomy): domain Eukaryota; kingdom Metazoa; phylum Chordata; class Mammalia; order Lagomorpha; family Leporidae; genus Oryctolagus; species Oryctolagus cuniculus. The sequence continues at coordinate 10,130,213 of NC_091437.1, forward strand.
TCACTTTCTTTGAGATCAGTGAGAGATCAGAATTGCTGACATGAGGGGGGGGGCAATGTTGATTGTCCTTAAAGAAAACTAAAAATCTCTGAATGTTACACCCTACTCCAGAACTCCCCACTGATGAGATATGCAGCCAACCATAAATCCTCTCAGCCAGAACTTCCAAAAATGGTAACTCAGGAGCTATGAGGAATGGAAGGAAGGTTATGTTCCTTTCTTCTCTACCCATCAAAAATGATCAGACTTACTGAGGGGAGTGAATGGTGCAGCGTTCCAGGGAAACACATTTCCATTTCATCTCAAGCCATACATGCGTGTGCAGAGCAAGCAGACTTCAATTCCCCATTGACCTGGTGCGTGCTCATGACCCATTTCTGAAGCAAGAACTTCCCTGTGTCTGGCTTTACAAATAACAACCAGATACTTCACAAGCTCATCCCAATAGTACTACTCAGTTTACAGCAAAATCCTTACAACTTCCGTCTACACCAAATTTTGTTTTCAAGTGAAAATAGATTTATTCTTATGAGTTGTGAAGACCATCCAAAGTTTAGATCTAATTAGCAAGCTAAAGTTATATTTCATGGCATTTTGAAGAATTTAATTTCCTTATTAGCATTCATGATTTATAATAAATAACAGAGAAGTGATTGCATAAAAATGTAATCTCTGTCAGCTCAATGGTTGGACTTTTAATTATGGAGCATCCTCCTTTATGTCAAAGAAAAATGCACTCTTTTACATGGTTAGCTTTTAATTATTGTTATTATATACTCTTCCCTGTTTCCCTTGATTTTCCCTCTTTAATCAAAGTATATTATCATGAGAATAAGAATATCCTTTGAAATATTTATGGTAATGATGTTAAAATATCATCGAACTAATTCAGATCTTTGAATAACAAGAAAGGTTAGCCATACCACTGAGAAAATAAAAGCGCACAGAGAACAAACTTGGAAACATTAACAGTACTTCTCTGTTACACTAGAGTTCTTTCCAGTTGAGAACTGACTTCCTCATTCTGATTTAACAAAATTAAAGAGAAGAAACTGCCCCTTTCTTCCTTTTAAGTCATTTAAAGATTTATTTCTTCAATAAAACTTCCTTTTTACTTTTTTTTTAAAACATTCCCAGTTTCTCAGAAAGAGATACAGCTTCTTCAAATGGCCATCTGCCAGAGATCTGTTATGTTGTACATCTCCATCTGATCAATTCAGAAACAACACTCTGACCACCTTCTCCGTGAAACTTACCTACCTTACTTCATAATGATTTTTCAAGATCATATAAAGAAATAAACGTACCTTAGGAGGACCTTAGGATTTATGGGATCCCATGCTAGCATGTTGGACATATGCCATTGTTAATATATGTATCATGATGGAAAAAGAAACAGTTTCTCTACTGGTCTGTGCTTTATCAACCAAGACTTTCTAATATGATTTCTCTAGAGTTTGTCTGTGTACCAGTGCAAAGAAGTCAAAGTGCTTTTCCACCTGGCCTTTTAGCCTATACATCTCTCCTTCATTGGTCTAAATCACAAGGATAATAAGCATGTCCTGCGTGGCCCACAAGTCTTATTGCAGTGCCTCAGTACTCGGAGCAGAGACCTCTCTGCTCTCCAACAACCAGCCTATTCCCTCTAAATTACATATCCCAGCCTCCTTTACAGTTAGATGTGAGGTCCTATGACTGAGTTACAGCTGATGGAATCTAAGCCAAAGGAATTGCTACACTTCCTGGGTGGCCTGTAACAAACCCCTCAGAGGTGGATACTCAGTTGTCTTTCCTTTTCCCTTTCCCTGGTAGCTACATTTTGAAAACAGAGGAACTCACATATGGTGGCACCAAAGTCCCTCAATGAACGCTTACAGAAAGACAATGTCCTGAGACTTTACATGATTATTTGCTTTAAAAAATAAAATTTCACCAGTTGCATTTTTATAGAGAAGGGAGTATGCAGAGGGTAGTTCAGAAGTTTGTGGGAAAGTAAAACTAGAAAAATGATTGTGCCATTGCAAATATTTCTATTTATTTATTTTAGTTTGTTTAGTTTTTAACAGATTCAGTATAGTTCATCGATACACTTTTTTTTTAAGATTTGTTTATTTACTTGAAAGTCAGAGTTACACAGAGAGAGGAGAGATGGAGAGAGAGAGAGGGAGGGAGAGAGGGAGAAAGAAAAGGAGGGGGGTGGAGAGAGAGAGAGAGAAAGAGAGAGAGAGTCTTCCATCCAATGGTTCACTCCCCAATTGGCCGCACCAGCCAATCTGAAGCCAGGAGCCAAGAGCTTCTTCTGAGTCTCCCACACAGGTGCAGGGGCCCAAGGACTTGGACCATCTTCTACTGCTTTCCCAGGCCACAGCAGAGAGCTGGATCGCAAGTGGAGCAGCCGGGACTTGAGACAGTGACCATATGGGATGCTGGCTCTTCAGGTCAGGGCATTAACCCACTGTGCCACAGTGCTGGCCCCCATCGATACACTTCTAAGAAAAGTAATGATATCCCTTTCTTCTCTCCTTATTTTTTTTCTCTCTCTCTATCTTTTGTGATAATATATTTTTAATTTATATTACAGTCAAGAAACCATTTTTCATCAGCTATGTTTTCAGGACCATTTTGGAGGTCCCTCTGTCAGTCAATGAAAGAGAAGAGTAATAGGAGTTGTCAGTGGAGGCACAAATCTTGAGGAATTGGTTTGCCTCATGGGCATTGTGGAGTTCATTTATTGTGTGTATGTGGATGTGCTGTAATCCAGGGTTGCTTGTATCAAAAATAGGAACTTGCAGAAGTAATCTCCTATGGAAAGTATACTTTTAATTTTAAGTGTTCTGAAACCTTAAAACGAATTTACCCAGCATAGCATTAGAGTGTAGGGGAGTCAGAATTAATTCTTTTACAGGGAAATCCATGTGGAGTTCTGGTATTTTGCACACCACCCCTGCCCCCACTATCTTGGTGGGTGGGGAAGACGGGAATGAATGACATCAATGCTTGTTCATATTCACCCATCTTTGCTGTCAGTGTGCTCCAGCGTTTGTGTGTAAAGGACTCTAAACCAGGAGCTTACAAGCAGGGCCAGGCTCACGTGCCGGGGAATGATGTCCCTCCCCTCACCCCGTCTCTCTCTAAACAGTGACTCACTGGAGCTGGTATAGAAATAGCCTAGTTGGATAAAATAACTTTTAGATACTCTGCAGTAGCTTCCAGATTTTTCCAAGAATATTAACATCCAGTTAGACACAGGGATGACTCATTTAATTACATGCACTTCACTGACTGTATTCCCTTCCATACTCTCCTGTCTCATTTTCCTGGGGCTGTGGAAGGAGCGCAGCATTCCTACTAGTGTTTCCTAGACAGTCTAGCGTCCTAGCTATCTCCCCAATAAACCACTCTCACTTCTACTACAGGAAGCCAGATAAAGACAGGTCCATTTGACATAATTTTATCCAGAAAAAATGTTGAACTGCCTTTTAAGTTTTAATCCCATGGTCTTCTTACTTCTCCAGTGAGATCATTGTAAATTCCCGCTAGGGCGTTGTGGGAGATCAGTTCAACAGAAGCAGTAGTACCTCCATATTTCTTTAATTCTTGGGATTTCTGCAACATATCATTTTTATAAACAAAACTTTTCCTCAACACATTCATAAGTTAAATTGTTTATTTTTTTAATTAATTAATTAATTAATTAATTTGACAGGCAGAGTGGACAGTGAGAGAGAGACAGGGAGAAAGGTCTTCCTTTACTGTTGGTTCACCCTCCAATGGCCACTGCGGCCGGCTCACCATGCTGATCCGAAGCCAGGAGCCAGGTGCTTCTCCTGGTCTCCCATGCGGGTGCAGGGACCCAAGCACTTGGGCCATCCTCCACTGCACTCCCAGGCCACAGCAGAGAGCTGGACTGGAAGAGGGGCAACCGGGACAGAATCCGGCGCTCGGACTGGGACTAGAACCTGGGGTGCCGGTGCCGCAGGCGGAGGATTAACCTATTGAGCCGTGGCACCGGCCTAATTATTAATATCAATATATAGGGATATTTCTAGTGCTGGACAGCAGTAGGGAAACAAGCTTGTACTGTTTATTTCTATCACATCTAGAGTGAATTCTCCTCTAAAATTTAAAATATGCACAAGATCTATTTTCCTTTTTCTTTCATTTAATATATAGCATTAGCTAAGAAGAAAAAATAAGGTATATTACAATAATACCATACTTGTATGTTCTGCATTTATATATTTTAAAGATTTATTTACTTATTTGAAAGAGTTACACAGAGAGAAGGAGAGGCAGAGAGAGAGAGGTCTTCCATCCACTGGTTCACTCCCCAGATGGCTGCAATGGCCAGAGCTATGCTGATCTGAAGCCAGGAGACAGGATCTTCCTCCGGGTCTCCCACCCGGGTGCAGGGGCCCAAGGACTTGGATCATCTTCCACTGCTTTCCCAGGCCATAGCTGGGATCGGAAGTGGAGCAACCAGGTCTCAAATCAGTGCCCATATGAGATGCTGGCACTTCACTGTGCCAAAGTGCCAACCCCGCTGCATTTATATTTTAAAATTTCTTTGGAATAATCTGATGCAATAAAAATATGCAGTTCAACATATTTTTACAAAATGGTGTTTACTTACTTTTCTGCAAAGAATTACAGAAGAAAAATGGGGTATAAAAATATCATCTACATTTACATTTTTAATTAATGCAGAATATTCTTGCTGTTTTCCTCTGAAGTACCATAAATATCATATTGTGTCATACAAGGTAAAAGAAAATCTAGTATTAAAGGTCTTAATCCATAAACAATGTATCTAACTTTATAAGAGTTGGAGTTTGCAGGGAGGAGGGGGTGGTTGGAGGCATGCAATTTAAGAAAACTAGAGCACATGTGTACAGAATAAGCCTCTTGCCCATGTTTACAGCCAGGCCGCTCTGATTTTACAGTCAGAACCACTTGCTCGTTTAAAGGTCTGTATGTGATGTTGTAGAACTAATAAACCTTCATTTTCTTATGAACAATATAAACTCAACTCAGCATATAAAGTTATAAAGGGTGTTAGAGAATCTAGGAGTGGAGCTACCTTCATCCCTGTCTAAATATAAGGATCCTTCCAAAAGTTCTTGAAAAAATAGAATTAAAAGTTAAGTTTATCTTAGTGCCAATATCTTAGTAATCCATGACTAATTTGTTCATAAACACATGTTCCATATACTTTTTGAAGAACCTCCATGAAGTGTTTCGAATGATCGTACATACACTATATTGTTTCAGTTTCATTTCTGTCCTCTATTTAGTTGGACTTTGGCCCATCTCAGGGCTCTCTCCACAAATAGGCTGCAGAAATGCTTGATAGGCTCTTCAGGTTTATGTTGTCCTCAGAGTTTCTGTCTGCGATCCATGCCAGGCCTTTCAAGACTCTGGCTGGCTCTGATCAGGCACCATGCCAATGTCCTGGGCTGCACATTTTGTCTCTAAGCATTGCCTACAGTGAGAATCTGCAGGATATTCCTAAAGAACAGCATTGCACATTTTGGGGTGGTGGTAAAAACACAGATATATAAACAAAATGAATTTGGAAATTATTTGCAGGTGATGAAAATTACTTGAAGAAAATGAAACAGGACGCTGTTGGCAAATGCCTGGAAAGCCCATCTCAGGTGGACAATACCAGCTTTCTGGAGGAATTAGTGATGGTTGAGATAACATAAGGATGAATAAGCTCTCTTGACTTATTTTCTCTATGATCAATAAAATACCTACTATTGGAAGAGTTTGTTTTAATGTTGATTATAAGCATTCTTCTTACTCATTGCCTCACTGAATATGATCAACTTACAGAATTTCAAAAACCTGATTATGTCTGTTACAGATGTAAACTAAGTTGCTTATGGTTTAAGCACAACATGTTTAAGAGAAGAGAAGGTGAGGAAATATCAAAGTGTTAAATGAGAGGGTTTGTTTGAAATTCATATAGAAGTTGTCTTTTCCACTAAAGCAGTGGGATTTAAATTTGCCACCCCTGCATGGGATTTTGCTGAGCATGAAGCACAGATCTTAACAAAGATCAGTGGAAAGACCAAACCCCGAGGCTATGCCTGGGGCACTCTCCAGTGATGGGCACCTGGAAACAGGAATGTGGCAGTGTATACTGAAAACTGTTCCCCAGAGATGAGGTGCATCCCCCAGCTGGTGGATGCAATTTAAGAGTTGAGAAACTGGGGGCCAGTTTTGTGGCATACAAGGTTAAGCCTCCATCTGCAGTGCTGGTATCCCCTGTGGGCACTGATTCAAATCCTGGTTGCTCCACCTCTACTCCAGCTCTCTACTAAAGTACCTGGGAAAACACCAAAATATGGCCCAAGTCTTTGGAAACCAGCACCCACGTGGGAGACCTGGCGGAAGCTCCTGGCTCCTGGCTTTGGCCTGGCCCAGCCCCAGTCATTGCTACCATTTGGGGAGTGTACCAGCAGATGAAAACTCACTCTCCCTTTCTCTCTTTCTATCTCCGCCTTTCAAATAAATAAATAAATATTCAAAAAGTTGAGAAACTGGTCTTTTAAGACCTGTTATCTCCAAATAAAGCCTCTCCAGTTTTACCAGACTTTCAAAGAATGGATAATGTATTCCTAGTGAATTTACTTTTATCTCAGGACTCATCCTTGGTGGGGCTACTAAGGTTGCTCTCTGGTCCCAGCTGTTTGCTCATTGCTTTTAAGAAGGATGGGTATAGGCTAGTGCCGTGGCTCACTTGGCTAATCCTCTGCCTGTGGCGCCGGCACCCCTGGTTCTAGTCCTGGTTGGGGCACCGTTTCTGTCCTGGTTGCTCCTCTTCCAGTCCAGCTCTCTGCTGTGGCCCGGGAAGGCAGTGGAGGATGGCCCAAGTGCTTGGGCCCTGCACCAGCATGGGAAACCTGGAGGAAGCACCTGGCTCCTGGCTTCAGATTGGCACAGTGCACCAGCCGTAGCAGCCATTTTGGGGGTGAAACAATGGAAGGAGGACCTTTCTGTCTCTCTCTCTCTCTCTATCACTGTCTAACTCTGCCTGTCTAAAAAAAAAAAAAAAGAAAAAATAAATAAAAAAGAAAGATGGGTATAACCTGACAGTGGATACTCACATAAATAGTCTTAGTTTTTAGTTTCTTTTTTTCCGAATGCATTTTTTAAAAAATATTTAAGGTATGCAATTTTCATGTATATCATATATAAAGATTTAGGAACACAGTGATACTTCCCATCCTACCCTCCCTCCTACCTACTTTCCCAACCTCCTTCCTCTCTCATTCCCTATCTTAATTTTTACTGATCCACTTTCAATTTACCTTATACTCATAAGATTAACCCTACAGTAAGAGAAGAGTTAAGCAAATAGTAAGAAGAAGAAGGAGGAGGAGGAGGAGGAGGAGGGAGGAGGGAGGAGGGAGGAGGGAGGAAGGAGGAAGGAAGGAGAAACAGCTATTCCTGAACAGTAGAAACAAGGGCTGTAGACAATCATAGAAATCCAGAATGTCAATTTCACTACTATATATTACGTTTTTGGTACTCAGTTACCATAGATCAGGGAAAACATATGGTATTTGCCTTTCTGGGACTGGCTTATTTCACTAAGTATGATGGTTTCCAGTTGCATCCATTTTGTTGCAAAAACAAATAGTCTTTATGTACTGACACAAATGATCTTTGGAGACCCAGCAAAGAAGCCTCAAATATCTAATTAATAGTTAAGACCTCTTAAATATGGGGATCTCACTTCAAAGTCTCTTAAAAATGACCCTTAAATAATTTAGTTATTACTGACAAAGAGGAACAGTTTAGTGTTTTCAGGTGAACAGAATAAACGTGCTATTGCCACAAATAGAAACAGAGGTCCAGGCGACTGTCATGACAGGCAAAACCTCTTTCACACCTTGCCTTAGAAAATATTTATTTATTTATTTATTTAAAAGGGAGTGTGATAGAGACAGAGATGTCCCATCTGCTATTTCATTCCCCAGATGACCATCATAGCTGAAACTTAGCCAGCCTGGAGCCAGAGCCAAGAACTCCATCCAGTTGTCTCATGTGAGTGGTAGGGACTCAAGTGTTTGAGCCTGCTGTCATCCACCGCATCCCAGTAGCACTAGCAGGGAGCTGGAGTGGAAGTGGAATAGCCCAGGATTTGAGCTGGTACTCTGCTATGGGATGCAGGCATCACAAGCAGCAGCCTAATCCACTGTACCATCAACGCCTGCCCCTTCTCTACATCTTTCTTGTAAGTCAGTTGCTCCTTATAATATACACCAAAATGAATATTGTATATGTTCTTTATAAAGTCTATGCATTATAACTTACCTCTAAGATCATCATATTTGTCTCCTTCCTCTGTCTGATTTCCTCAAATTCCTGATGAATTCCACCCTAATTCATTTTCAGATTCTTCAATAAGTCCTCATTCAGTGTCGATGTACTACCGGAATTCCTGATTTCGTTCCAATCAAAAGTTTTATCAAAATGTATTCTGTCATGAAGAGATGAAGTTACAGTGTGGAATGTGTGTTCATGCAAGTATTTACATTTTGTAATAAAAAAATAGAGAAGCTTCAATCTCTAGGAAATGGAGGTTGAAACGTATGAGTACAGCATAGACACTGACCATGCAGAGAACAAGATGAATAAATTCTTGGAATGCAGCCAATGCACGTTCCAGTAGCTATTTCATTCGACAAGACTAATCACACTGCACACCCTGGAGGCCAAAATCAGACCCTGCTGGGCAGTCTTAACATATAGTGACCTCTCACAGTCAGAAGGTGCTCTGAAGTGAAAGGACCTGAACAATTATGCCCAAGACCTCCAAGCTGGATAACCTCTCCATTTACACAGTAATTTAGCCCAGGCTTTAGTTTTCAGATATAATGCCAAATGCATTTCTTCACTTATTCACTTATTAAAGCTTATTATTTATAATTGTACATTTATCATGTGTTCTGTATAAATTTAACTCTCTCCAACAAAGATTTCTGTCAATTTGATGAGTACTTCCTGAATTTGAATCTTGTTATGCTATTGTCCTAGTGTAAAATAACCTGAAAACTATTACTTATTTTTTCTATTGGAAGATTAGAAAACCATACAGATTAATGTGGTTTTGTTGCTGATTACTATTTTTTCATAGGATTACTATTTTTTCACTTCCTAGTCTTTCGAGGACTTTAGCCATGACAGGAATATAAAGATTATAGCCCCAAATAAATAGGTAGTTCTTTAATTACTTTGTATGGATTCTGAACAGATTTAGGATGCTTTTTGTTGAGGTTATGGATAATTGTAATTTTTTCCAGAAAACTGAATGATATCAAAATGGTAAAGTTAAATCAAATCCCACAATCTTTTGAGTATTCAGAACATGAAGAATCACCTTATCATACTAAGGAAGTTAATTCCCCAGAGTAAGGCTCAAATTTTGTTTTTTAAGTAAGGAGAGGAAGAGAAAGGGGATGGGGAGGGAGAAATCAATTAGACAGGCGAGGGAGAATGGAATATTTAAACACTGACCATTTTTAATTACACAGTTACAGAATTCTGGCTTTCCTTTGCTTAGTCATTTCACTGGAATACCATCACATAAGACGTTTGAATCCATGGGCCTCTGGTAGAATCGCTAAAGTTGTTTTATGGTCCCATTTTTGCCACATTTTGTCAGATTTTTGGAGGCAATACAATTCTGGAAATAACATGAAGACCTCCTATAAAAAAGAGTGAAACAACATCACATTGTATCCTTCCTTTTAGTTTTATATATTTCAAATAGAAATTGCTCCAACAAATATAAGCTACAAACAGAAAGAAATGGAAACATTGCATCAGAACCTGACAAGTATACAGAGTGCTCATTTTAAGACTGAGCCTGTGCAAATGTGTGTAATCAATATTTCCAACTAATACAGGCACTGGTTCACTGTAATACATGCCATTCTGATAAGCAGTATAAATGAACGGAAACCATTCTTTGTTTTGACACTGTGTTTAATACCTTATTTTTATGTTCCTTTCTAAACTATTTTATTTCATTTACTGGTGAATTTTGTGTCTAGGAAGGTACTACCATATTTAGGTGGGAAATAGGTATCTACGCAGGCCTACATCTCTCCCCACACCCACACTTGTGTATTGGAACCATTTGAAAGTTTATATACATCACACATGCATACCCCCACACACACCAGACACACTTCTAGATGGTAAAACTCAGCGTGATGAATGCATGAAGTTGCTCATTTTAATTTTGTAAAACAGAATTTGTAGTTCAGTATGGCCTTCAATATTGTTGTCTTCTGTAGGTCATATGCTTTCAGAGAGGAACCTGTCTCTAAGGGAGGGTGTTTCATAAAAGCCAGGCCTTGGCTAAGATAAGGCAGAACCTTCTAATTACAGAGTAGTGGAAGACTGTGTAAAGTGTTCTTTTACTCCTGGAGATTAAATTGTGAAGGGAAACAGATTAAACTCTCATTGCATAATTTAGTTCCTGTCACCTTGGTGAGATTGCCCAATTTTCACTCTGGTCCTGACCTGCCCATTTACTTTGACTAAGTAATTCAGAAAACATATACAGACATAGCCTTTCCACAGAACTACTTGGTCTGCCCTTGAGCAACGTGATAATTCTCCCTGACCCAATGACCCTCTAATAAATGCAGTCTCAAACAGCCCACGTCTATGAACAGGAGAATTAGCTTATTTGAATCAAATCACATTTAAATTCATTGAGACATAATATACCTTCAAATTCATAAATGAGAAATGTTTAACTAATTAAGGGATATCATTGCCATGTCATCCTTCACTGTTTGAAAATGATAAACTAGCAAAGTTAATCATAATGCAGTCAGCAATGGTTGGTTTCATCCTATATTACTGAGACATATGCAAATCAGTGAGGATCCAAGAGAAATGGGTGAAAGAATTCCACTTAACAAAAGAATAGAAGTGAGAGATGGCTTCTTCAATATTCATTACAATGAAGCTATGCTAAAGACAACTTTTGTTACTTAAGTTCAATATATTCACAATAATAATCAGCACCAATTATTCTAAGATCCTTGTATGCTAGATATAGTGCAAGGCAACCAATGATAAGATTATATTAATCTTCACAATAATCTTATGAATTGGGTATTATTATCATGGTTTACAAATGAGAAAAAAATTGGGGAGCTAAATAATTTGCCCTAGATCAACCAAAAATGCATGACAGAAAAGGAAATGAAAATCAGGTCTCTGATTCCTCTATTTTTTTAAAAAAAGATTTATTTGTTGATTTGAAAACAGAGTTACTGAGAGAGAGAGAGAGAGACAGAGAGAGAGAGACATCTCCCATCCCCTGGTTCATTCCCCAAATGGCCACGACAGCTGGAGCTGGACCAATCTGAAGCTAGGAGCCAGGAGCTTCTTCCAAGTCTCCCACATGGGAACAGGGGCCCAAGCAGTTGGTCCATCTTCTGCTGCTTTCCCTGATGCGTTAGCAGGGAGCTGGATTGGAAGTACAGCATCTTTACACACTCTACCACAGTGGTGGCCCCTCCGTGACTCTGTGTAGGATATGCTGCTGCCACAGATCTTTCCTTTGTTTTTTCCTTCTCAGGCCTGGATCACTTTGTAGTCATAAGTGCAAAAGGTTATCAATTTGGGAGATCCATCCAATTTAGCATTTCCTACTGCTGCTATTACTTCTGGGATTTATTTCCTTAAATACACAGAGGGCTGTCATCATTTGTTAGCTTATTAAACAGTCATGTGGCTGTCATCTAATACATGCTTGCTATTGTATTTAAGTGCTGTAGGTTAAGTAATGAATAAAGTATCATCTAAGAATGAAATAAATATAGTAATACTAATATTGTATCTGTTTATGTTCTTAAAATAATTTCCTGTATGATTTGTTTTAAATATGTTACCAAAGAAACCTTTACTTGAAAATATTTAGGTAGATCTTTATACTGAGATAAACGCATTGCAATGTATTTGCATTCCAATAATATTATTTTTTAAAGATTTTTTTATTTGAAAATGTTACAGAGAGAGGTAGAGACAGAGAAAGAGGTCTTGCATCCTCTGGTTCACTCCCCAGATGGCTGCAATGACTGGAGCTGCGCCAATCCGAAGCCAGGAGGCAGGAGCTTCTTCCAGGTCTCCCACATGGGTACAGAGGCCCAAGGACTTGGGCCATCTTCTACTGCTTTCCCAGGCCATAGTGGGGAGCTGGATCGGAAGTGGAGCAGCGGGGACTCGAACCAGCACCCATATGGGATGCCAGCTCTTCAGGCCAGGGCTTTAACCCACTGTGCCACAGCGCCGACCCCAACGTTCCAATAATATTATATTCTAGCTTCAAGATAATATCAGATTGTCTTTGGTCAACATCCTGTTAAAGCAAATTACTTGAAAGAACTGCCAAATTCTCCAATCCTTTAATGCAAGTATTTCTTCTAAGACTGGACTTGCTTGAAGTGATTACCAAGTAAATTTATCAAAGTTGCCCCATCAGTCCTTGACTTTAAGGAGGGAAAAAAAATGCTCTGGTACACATACTGTCATCCATTTTGCGTGAGCTGTCCAGAAAAAAAGTACAAGACAATTGTGGAAATCCACACTGTATCCAACCAGAGTAGAGAAGGCCAGCATACAAGTCAGTACTTAGAAATCATGATCACATTAAGACCTGATAGTGTCCACTTTAGAATCATTGTGTTTATTATATGGCCCTCTTTTCAAAAACCGATCCCCCAGTGAGGAGCTATGCCCTGTCCTTTGCCCATTCGGGCCTCTCACAATGCAATATATGTAATGAGTGATTAAGATAAGAATGCCATATGATTTCTTTAAATTGTTACTAGAGATGAGATACCTTGGGACAACCATGTTTGTTTGAAAGATAGTATTTACCAAAGAGCAAAGAGAAGCGTGAAAAGGGAAAAAGATATTTGAAAACTTTTTGAGTTGAATTATGCAGTAATTAAATAGCAGATATATTAATATTAGAAATTTTTTTTAACTTTTATTTAATGAATATAAATTTCCAAAGTAGAGAATATGGATTATAATGGCTTCCCCACCATAATGTCCCTCCAACCTGCAACCCTCCCCTTTCCCACTCCCTCTCCCCTTCCATTCACATCAAGATTCATTTTCGATTCTCTTTATATACAGAAGATCAGTTTAGCATACATTAAGTAAAGATTTCAACAGTTTGCTCCCACACAAAAACATAAAGTGAAAAATACTGTTTGAGTACTAGTTATAGCATTAAATCTCAATGTACAGCACATTAAGGACAGAGATCCTACATGAGGAGTAAGTGCACAGTGACTCCTGTTGTTGACTTAACAAATTGACACTCTTGTTTATGGCGTCAGTAATCACCCTAGGCTCTTGTCATGAGCTGCCAAGGCTATGGAAGCCCCCTGAGTTCACCGACTCTGATGATATTCAGACAAGGCCATGGTCAAAGTGGAAGTTCTCTCCTCCCTTCAGAGAAAGGTACCTCCTTCTTTGATGACCCGTTCTTTCCACTGGGATCTCACTCGTGGAGATCTTTCATTTAGTTTTTTTTTTTTTTTTTTTTTTCCCCCAGAGTGTCTTGGCTTTCCATGCCTGAAATAGTCTCATGGGCTTTTCAGCCGGATCCGCATGCCTTAAGGGCTGATTATGAGGCCAGAGTGCTGTTAGGACATTTGCCATTCTATGGGTCTGCTGTGTATCTCACTTCCCATGTTGGATCATTCTCTCCCTTTTTGATTCTATCAGCTAGTATTTTCAAACACTATTCTTGTTTATGTGATCCCTTTGGTTCTTAGTCCTATCATTACGATCAATTGTGAACAGAAATTGATCACTGGGACTAGTGAGATGGCATTGGTACATGCCACCTCGATGGGATTGAATTCGAATCCCCTGGTATGTTTCTAACTCCACCGTTTGAGGCAAGTCAGCTTGAGCATGTCCCGAATTGCACATTTCTTCCCTCTCTTATTCATTCCCACTCTTATATTTAACAGTGAACACTTTTCAGTTAAGTTTCAGCACTTAAGAAGAATTGTGTATTGATTACAGTATTCAACCAAAAGTATTAAGTAGAACAAACAAAAAAATACTAAGAGGGTAACATATTAAGCTGCTCATCAACAGTCAGGGTGAGGGCTGATCAAGTCACCATTTCTCATAGTGTTCATTTCACTTTAACAGGTTTCCTTTTTGCTGCTCAGTTAGTTGTCACCTATCAAGGAGAACAAGTGGTATTTGTCCATTTGGGATTGGCTTATTTCACTCAGCATAATGTTTTCCAGATTCCTAACAGGGATCACTTTTCAGTTAAAATTTAAACACCTAAGAACAATTGTGTGTTAATTACAGAGTTCAACCAATGGTACTAGAACAAAAAAAAAATACTAACATGGATAAAGTATTACATTGTACATCAACTGTCAGGACAAGAGCTGATCAAGTCACTGTTTCTCACAGTGTCCATTTCACTTCAACAGGTTTCCCCTTTGGTGCTCAGTTAGTTGTCGCCAATTAGGGAGAACATATGATATTTGTCCCTTTGAGACTGGCTTAATTCACTCAGCATGATGTTTTCCAAATTCCTCCATCTTGTTGCAAATGACTGGGTTTCGTTGTTTTTGACTGCTGTATAGTATTCAATAGAGTACAGGTCCCATAATTTCTTTATCCAGTCTACTGTTGATGGGCATTTGGGTTGGTTCCAGGTCTTAGCTATTGTGAATTGAGCTGCAATAAACATTCATGTGCAGACTGCTTTTTTGTTTGCCAATTTCATTTCCTTTGGGTAAATTACAAGGAGTGGTATGGCTGGGTTGAATGGTAGGGTTATATTCATGGTTCCTGAGGAATCTCCAAACTGACTTCCATAGTGGCTTAACCAATTTGCATTCCCACCAACAGTGGGTTAGTGTCCCTTTTCCCCACATCCTCTTCAGCATCTATTGTTGGTAGATTTCTGAATGTGAGCCATTCTAACTGGGGTGAGGTGGAACCTCATTGTGGTTTTGATTTGCATTTCCCTGATGGCTAGTGATCTTGAACATTTTTTCATGTGTCTGTTGGCCATTTGGATTTCCTCTTTTGAAAAATGTCTATTGAGGTCCTTGGCCCATCTCTTAAGTGGGTTGTTTTTTTTGATGTTGTGGAGTTTCTTGATTTCTTTGTAGATTCTGGTTATTAACCCTTTATCTGTTGCATAGTTTGCAAATATATTTTCCCATTCTGTCGGTTGTCTCTTCACTTTCCTGACTGTTTCTTTTGCAGTACAGAAACTTCTCAATTTGATGCAATCCCAAATGTTAATTTTGGCTTTGACTGCCTGTGCTTCTGGGGTGTTTTCCAAGAAGTCATTGCCAGTACCTATATCTTGCAGGGTTTTCCAATGCTCTCTAATAATTTGATGGTGTCAGGTCGTAGATTTAAGTCTTTAATCCATGTTGAGTGGATTTTTGTGTAAGGTGAAAGGTAGGTGTCTTGCTTCATGATTTGGCACGTGGAAATCCAATTTTCCCAGCACCATTTATTGAATAGACTGTCCTTACTCCAGGGATTGGTTTTAGATCCTTGATCAAATATGAGTTGGCTGTAGATGTTTGAATTGATTTCTGGTGTTTCAATTCTGTTCCATTGGTCTATCCATCTGTTTCTGTACCAGTGCCATGCTGTTTTGATTGCAACTGCCCTGTAGTATGTCCTGAAATCTGGTATTGTGATGCCTCCAGCTTTGTTTTTGTTGTACAAGATTGCTTTAGCTATTCGAGGTCTCTTGTGCCTCCATATAAACTTCAGCACCATTTTTTCCAGATCTGAGAAGAAGGTCTTCGGTATCTTGATTGGTATTGCATTGAATGTATAAATTGCTTTTGGGAGAATGGACATTTTGATGATATTGATTCTTCCAATCCATGAGCATGGAAGATTTTTCCATTTCTTGGTATACTCTTCTATTTCTTTCTTTAAGGTTTTGTAATTTTCATCGTAGAGATCTTTAACGTCCTTGGTTAAGTTTATTCCAAGGTATTTGATTGTTTTTGTAGCTATTGTGAATGGGATTGATCTTAGAAGTTCTTCCTCAGCCGTGGCATTGCCTGTGTATACAAAGGCTGTTGATTTTTGTGCATTGATTTTATACCCTGCTACTTTGCCAAAATCTTCTATGAGTTCCAATAGTCTCTTAGTAGAGTTCTTTGGGTCCCCTAAATAAAGAATCATATCATCTGCCAAGAGGGATAGTTTGAGTTCTTCCTTCCCAATTTGTATCCCTTTAATTTCTTTTTCTTGCCTAATAGCTCTGGCTAGAACCTCCAGAACTATATTGAATAGCAGTGGTGAGAGTGGGCATCCCTGTCTGGTACCAGATCTCAGTGGAAATGCTTCCAACTTTTCCCCATTCAATAGGATGTTGGCCGTGGGTTTTTCATAGATTGCTTTGATTGTATTAAGGAATGTTCCTTCCAAACCCAGTTTGCTTAGAGTTTTCATCATGAACGGGTGTTGTATTTTATCAAATGCTTTCTCGGCATCTATTGAGATAATCATATGGTTTTTCTTCTGCAGTCTGTTAATGTGGTGTATCACATTGATTGTCTTGCGCACATTAAACCATCCCTGCATACCAGGGATAAATCCCACTTGGTCTGGGTGGATGATCTTTCTGATGTGTTGTTGCATTCTATTGGCCAGAATTTTATTGAGGATTTTTGCATCTATGTTCATCAGGGATATTGGTCTGTAATTCTCTTTCAATGCTGCATCTTTTTTCGGCTTAGGAATTAAAGTGATGCTAGCTTCATAGAAAGAATTTGGGAGGACTCCCTGTTTTTCGATTGCTCTGAATAGTTTGAGAAGAATTAGAGTCAGTTCTTCTTTAAATGTCTGGTAGAATTCAGCAGTGAATCCATCTGGTCCTGGGCTTTTCTTTGTTGGGAGGGCCTTTATTACTGTTTCAATTTCTGTCTCAGTTATGGGTCTGTTTAGATTTTCTATGTCTTCCTGGTTCAATTTAGGTAGGTTGCATGAGTCCAGGAATCTATCCATTTCTGATAGGTTTCCCTATTTGCTGGCATACAGGTACTTGTAGTAATTTCTGATGATTCTTTTTATTTCTGTGGTGTCTGTTGTTATGTTTCCTTTTTCATCTCTGATTTTATTGATTTGGGCCTTTTCTCTTCTTTTTTTACTTAGTTGGCCCAATGAGGTGTCAATTTTGTTTATTTTTTCAAAAAAACAGCTCCTCGCTTGGCTGATTTGTTGTAATGTTTTTCTTGATTCAATCCTGTTGATTTCTTCTCTGATTTTAATTATTTCTCTTCTCCTACTAGATTTGGGTCTGGTTTGCTGTAGGTTTTCTAGATCCTTGAGGTGAATTGAAAGCTCATCTATTTGGTGCCTTTCCAATTTCTTGATGTAGGCACCTATTGATATAAACTTTCCTCTTAACACTGCTTTTGCTGCGTCCCATAAGTTTTGGTATGTTGTGCTGTTATCCTCATTTACTTCCAGAAAATTTTTGATTTCTCTTTTAATTTCTTCTATGACCCATTGTTCATTCAGGAGCATGTTGTTCAATCTCCATGTGTTTGCGTATGCTCTAGGGATTCCTGAGTTGCTAATTTCCAACTTCATTCCTTTATGGTCTGAGAAGCTGCATGGTATGATTCTAATTCTTTTGAATTTGCTGAGACTTGCTTTATGGCCTAGTATGTGGTCAATCCTAGAGAAGGTTCCATGTACTGCTGAGAAGAATGTAAAATCTTTAGCTGTAGGATTGAAAGTTCTGTATATATCTGTTAGATCCATTTGGGCTATAGTGTCGTTTAAATCTACTGTCTCCTTGTTGATCTTCTGTCCAGATGATCTGTCTGTTTCTGAGAGTGGAGTATTGAAGTCCCCCAGTACTATTGTATTGGAATCTAAATCTCCCTTTAAGTCCCTTAACATATCTTTTAAATAGACCTTTGCCCTGTAATTAGGTGCATATACATTTATAATTGTTATATCTTCCTGTTGAATTGATCCCTTAATCATTATATAGTGTCCTTCTTTGTCTCTCTTAACAGTTTTTGTGTTAAAGTTTATGTTGTCTGATATTAAGATGGCTATGCCTGCTCTTTTTTCATTTCTGTTGGCATGGTGTATCTTTTTCCAGCCTTTCACTTTCAGTCTGTATGCATCTTTGCTGGAAAGGTGTGTTTCTTGTAAGCAGCAAATAGATGGGTTTCGTTCCTTAACCCAGTCAGCCAATCTGTGTCTTTTAACTGGACAGTTAACATTAACATTCAATGTGACTAATGATAAGTGGTAACTTTGCCCTGCCATTTGCCAAAGATATTTTCTAATATATGTTTTGAACTTCCTGTGAGGTTTCCTTCCTTTACCTTCTTTCATATTGATGACCGTGTTTCTGTGTTTCTGTGTGTAATACACCTTTAAGCATCTGTTGCAGGGCTGGACGAGTGGCGACAAATTCTTTCAATTTCTGTTTGCTGTGAAAAGTCTTTATTTCACCTTCATTCACAAATGATAGCTTTGCAGGATATAATATTCTGGGCTGGCAGTTGTTCTCTCTTAGTACCTGGGCTATATCTCGCCATTCCCTCCTAGCTTGTAGGGTTTCTGATGAGAAGTCAGCTGTGAGTCTGATTGGAGATCCTCTGAGAGTAATCTGACGTTTCTCTCTTGCACATTTTAGGATCTTTTCTTTATGTTTCACTGTGGAGAGTTTAATTACAACGTGTCGTGGTGAGGATCTCTTTTGGTCATGTTTATTAGGGGTTCTGTGAGCCTCCTGTACTAGGATTTCTCTGTCCTTCTCCAAACCTGGGAAATTTTCTGCTAATATCTCACTAAAAAGGCCTTCTAATCCTTTCTCCCTCTCCATGCCTTCAGGAATTCCTAGAACCCGAAATATTTACCATTCCTTGCATCTGCTAATCAAGTTAGCTACTATCATATTCATATTTTATAAATACTTATTTTATTTAGCTACAATCACAGAATAATTTTTCTACATCTTAAGTTATAACCCTTAAAGGACACTTATACTTACAGTATTGGTTGGTTGTTTTAATTATTACCTTAGAATTTTGTATCAGAAATAAATTTACATTTCTACCTTTGATTTTTTTTTCATCCAGCGAAGCTACTGTAAGTTGCCAGATGATATGTTATCAGTAGGTAGACATATTTTACAGAGACTACTGGATAATTTTCAAAACTAGTTAAAAAATAAGAAATAATAAGAATGTATAAGCTTCAAGTTTCCAATGTAGTTCTAGCCTATAAATTGAAACTTTGTGGTTGCTAATATTATCTCTTGATTTTTAAAGACTTTAGAACTTTCCCCTCATCTGCTTTATATTCTTCCCCAAGATTTCTTTCTTTTTTTGTATGGCAGGGTTATGGAGAGAACAAAGGAGAGATAAACAGAAATCTTCCCTCTGCCGTTCTACTCCCCAAATGGGTGCAATGACTGGGGCTGGGCCAGGCCAATACCAGGAACCAGGAATTTCATGCGGATCTCCCACATGGGTTGCAAGGACCCAAGTACTTAGGCAGTTAGTTTCCTAGGCACATTAGCAGGGAGCTGGATCACAAGTGGAGCAGCTGGGGCTTAAACTGGTGCCCTTATGAGATGCCAGTGTTGCAGGCAACTGTTTAACCCACTACACTAAAACACTGGGCCCTCTCATCTGCTGTAATATAGGAGTTGTTCTTTCTGATCTCTGGTTTCATAACATCAATCCCTCCTAAATCTGGTGAACTTCAGGTTTTATGACCTAATTGTCTTCCTGAATGAATATACTCCTGTTTGTTTTTTCATAATTGTTTTACTTTTCTTTTTCTGCTGTCACAAGTTACCACAAACCTGATGATTTATAGCAATGCTCATTTGTTGTCTTACAAGCCTGGAAGTCTGGGCGTGCTAAGATGTTGTGTGTAGTCTGGATCTTATAAGACCAAAATCAAGGCATCAACAGTGCCAGTGTTGGGGAGAATTTGATTTGAAATTCACCTCCGTGACAAAATTCCATTGCCTCATCTCATTGCCTTGTCGTTTACCAGCTGAGGAGCCAGTCTTACCTTGCAGAGGGCTCTCGTTTCACTGGGACTCTATATGCCAGTGGTGCAACATCTCAGGTATTCACTTTTTGAATTTTTGTGCTGTCTCCTGCATACAGGTTTTGTTTCCAACCAGAGGCAGCTCTCTGCTTGTATGGGCTTGTGTGATTTGCATGGGTTCACGTGGGTAATCTAATCTAATCTCCATTAATTCAGTAACCTTAATTATATGAACCAAGTCTTGTTTTTAGATGTTATCATACTTGTAATATATTCACATTTTCTGGGGACTAAGGCATGGACATTTATGATGGTCGATTCTATGTGATAACTTGCCTGGGTTAAGTGATTCCCAGATAGCTGAATTTCTGGGTTTGTCTATAAGGGTACCATTGGAAGAGGGCAGCCTCTGAATTGGTAGAACAAATCAATAAGACCCACCCACACCAGTGGGCATAATCTGTCTGCTGATGGCCCACACCAATAGAACAAAAAAGCAGAGTAAGGGCGAATCCATGCTTTCTTTATTCCTAAGTTGGGAGCTCTTGGTTCCTAGGCCTTTGGACCCAGCTTAGAACAGTGGCACCCCTAGTCCTCAGGCTGTCAGCCTGCGCTAGGGATTACACATTTTTCTCCCCTGGTTCTCAGCCCTTCAGACTTGAGTAAGACTCCAGCTTTTCTAGTTTGCCTCCTTGCAAGTGGCATGTAGTAGGACTTCTTGGCTCCCATAATCCTGAGATCCAACTTCCACAATAAGTCTCCTTTTGTAGTATTTAATCATTTCTGTTTCCCTGAGGAACTGTGAACTGCAACTCCAGTGATTGTTAATGTACATAACATAACAATGCACTCTCTTTTTTTACTACATAACATCCTTGAAATAAGATAAATCTTAAAATCAGTGGTATGCCATATTCCAGTTGGCAACAATTTCTCCATTTTTCTTCATACATATAATAATGTGTACTGTCATGTGATAGTCTATGAAGCATAATAATTCATGCTACTCTTAAATATCATATAAACACAAAAATAACTATGAGAAATCATGAATTAAATACAGTTATCCTTATAAGAAAATTGACAGCTAAAATCAACAACTCACAAAAGAACTCTACATGGACAACGTGTGCAAAAATAGAAATCAGAGAAATGACCATATAAAGAAATTTTGAGGGGGCAGTTGTTTAGCATTGTGGTTAAGACAGCACTTAAAATGCCTGCATCCCATATCAGAGTGCTTAGTTCAAGTTTCAATTTCTCTACTTCCAGTCCATCTTTCTACTAATGTGTACCCTGCAAGGCAGCAGATGATGGCTCCAGTACTTGAGTCCCTGCCATCCACAGAGGGGATCTGGATGCAGTTTCTGTCTCCTGGGTCAGCTCTGCTCCAGCCCTTGCTGTTGTGGGCATTTAGGGAATGAACCAGTGGATAGAAGCGCTCTCGCTCTCTCTCTCTCTCTCTCTCTTCCTACCCCTTTGCCTCCCTCCCTCTTTTCCTCCCTCTCTTCCTCTCCCCCTCTGTCTCTGCCTTTCAAATTAAAAAAAAGAAAATACATGAATATTTTTAAAAAATAAACTTTGATTTTTTATCTGCTAAATTGGAAAAATTTGGAATAGATGCTATCCATTGCTTAAGAGAAAGGGGAATAAAATTGGAAGTACAGACAGTTTTGGAGATCAGTTTTATTATAATTCATTTCACAAGACTTAAAAGTCTTCAATTACTTTGACTCTAGGAATTTTTCCATAGAATAGTCAATGACCTGATAATCTTAAAATGGTTCATGGGAAATACATGTATTTTAGTTTCATTTTTCTGTAAAGTTTTTGAAGTATCCTCAAATGGGCGGAACATCTTAGCATGGAGGGAGAGTAGTAGAAGACAAGATTGTCAGGGGTCAAACTATAGAATTTCTCATGCCAGAATGTCAATGATGAGGAGTGGTGTTTTATATAGGAAGTCGCATGATTAACTGATTCTTATTTTTAAAGATTAGCCTGTCTGTGTTCTGAAAAATGGATGGTGGCAAAGAGACGAGGCAGAAGACTTGCTAGAAGTTCTTGTACAATATGGTAGTTATTTTGGTGCTTCACGTGGTGAAAGTGTAGCAAATTTCACCCAAACAGGACATGTTTAATAGACATGGTTGTTTTTGTAATGAATGGGAAGGGGAGGGGATGATGTGACTGAGCTAAATAGACAATGCTGGAGCAGCTGCAGTGAAGGTGGTCTCTCCTGAGACAAATCTGGATTCTGACTTTACTGAAACAGTTTTGGTACAGGCCACTAATGCTCTTTTAATTTCAAATCCAATTGAGAATTAAGTCCTTTCCTCTCTGGAGTCCTTTGCATTTTTAGCATATAAAATCATTCTTTCATTATGTATCTCATTTTTCTCTGTGCTACTGCTTATCCTTAAGTATTGACATCTCTTTCCCAGACTTTTTGTTTTTCATTCTGCTGACTCTTCCAAATATCAATGCATACAAGTTCTGATCCATGTTGCCCACACAGATATAATTCCCCCAACATTCTTCCAGCAGCCTAATCTGTATACCCAGCTGCTTATCAAACATCAATGATTTGAATTGCTGGAGGAACCTCAATATTTCCAAACTTAAATTCTGGGTTTCTATGTCCAAATCATACTATTTTTCTTTAATTCTTTCTCATATGAATTATCCAACATACATATGAGAGCTTATGGTAAATTGAATTATTGATCTCAGATTTTCAGTTGCCTGGAGTGATGTTACATGTATATATTCTTGCTACGGCTTAATAGTAGTGTGTAATTGCTACCCTTTGATTTCATCCTTCACTGATGTGATTCACTTAGGTCAAGGCAATGGTGGTGCGTCTGACATAGTCAAAGGTTCAAGAAACCATTGGGATAGCTACCTCGTGCACCTGCCTTTTATGATGAGTAAAAGATACTTCAGGTAGGAATTAGTCAAAGAGGTTGAGACGCATTTGGAGCATAGCTGTACCCACCTGATGTCTTGAATCAAGCCCAGTTGTGCTCAAGATACAGTAGCGCTCTCATGAAGACCAGTGAGATTTTACAGCTGTGGTTCAGCAGAGGCCAACTCATGTTGAGCTTGAATGAGAAGCCTGGCAGCTATCAGCTCTGCTGCTTCTGTCTTATTGCCTTTTTCATCTCTTAACTGAGTCATTCTATATACTATTACAGGTTTTCTTGGCATTAGTACAAAGCTCATTTAATCCATCTTCTTTACTCTTGTTAGAATGATTTTTCTCAAAAGGCAAACTAATCTAGTCATTCCAGTGTTTATAAATCTTCAAGGGCCATTCATTAATACACTATCAGTTTAAAATCCAAATTATTTAGCACACTCTGATGCCCTTAAAGTGACTTCCTTTGAACTCTCTATCCTTTTCCTTTTACTTCTTTCTATTCCTCATCTTGAACTCCAGCTGCACAACACTGTTTCTCATTTCAATGCTTTTCCATCTGTTCATATCTTCATATATTTCCAAGCCTTCTTTGACCTCTATGTTTGTCTAATCCTTACTTTTCATTGAAAATGAAACATTCTTTTTCACTAAGCTGTGCCTGCTTTTTTCTATCCTCCTCACCTCATCAGATCTTATTCAGTAGCCCTAGTGTTCTGCATACTTTCATAGCAATCGTTGAAAACCTCTGTTGTAGAATAAAAGAATAACTGGTTGTTTCCTACAAAAATACTTCAGAAAGTTCGTGGAAAATGAAATTAAAAGTGTTTATCTTGGTTCAAATATGTGAAATCTACAAATAAATTTTTATAGTATTCATTTTCCGTAAACTTTTTAAAGACCACTTAGCATTCTTCTTCAGACTGAGTTCAGATGAACCTTCTTTATTTTGTTGATTTATTTACTTGCTTGTTTTCTAATAGGCATATAATTTTCTTTGGGTCATGACAGTATTGTTTTTCTTCGTATTTCTGGTCACTAGTATGATGCCTGAAACTTCATAAATATGAGTTTAGTTGTGGAGTAAGCAAATGAGAGAAAGATAATTTTAATTTTTTTTTATTCTTGACTGGCAGAGTGGACAGTGAGAGAGAGAGACAGAGAGAAAGGTCTTCCTTTTCTGTTGGTTCACCCCCCAATGGCCACTGCGGCCGGCGCACCGTGCTGATCCGAAGCCAGGAGCCAGGTACTTATCCTGGTCTCCCATGCGGGTGCAGGGCCCAAGCACCTGGGCCATCCTCCACTGCTTCCCAGGCCACAGCAGAGAGCTGGACTGGAAGAGGAGCAACCGGGACAGAATCTGGCGCCCCGATCGGGACTAGAACCTGGGGTGCTGGCGCCGCAGGCGGAGGATTAGCCTATTGAGCCGCGGCGCTGGCCTAAAGAGAGAAAGATAATTTTTAGAAGAGAAAACTGAGGCCTGGAAACTTTTTCTCATTGTTGCCCAACATGTCAGTGATGGGTAAATATCAGCTGTCTCCATGACTAGAACTTTTCCTGTTCTACCATGTTGACCTCTCAGTAAACTTTTCTCAAAGAGCTTCATTCCCAGTGATTATAGTACTTCAGGATTTATATTACAAGGCCAAAAATAGTTATAATTAGTAAGGCTCTGCTGTGCAAAAATCATAGAATAGAAGCAAATGTAGTTGTTGACCATGAATAGGCATTATGCTGAAGGTTCACATCTGTTGGACTCTACATAGATGGTTCTATAAATTTGAAAAATGTTACTAGTGGAAAAAAAAGAAATTGTGACTAAACAAACAAGAGCAAATTGGTACTTAAGGGAATCCTGTTGTAGAGCAAATAGTCACATTCTTATTAGCTTTGCATGTTGGATGTACCTGAGTTGTCATACCCAGTGGATTTCAAAATCTTACCAACACTGATTCCCCTGAAATTCTTCTGCTTCACATAAACATAACACCTATTCTATCTATTTGAGTCATCCAAGTAAAACTGTTTAATCTTTGCATTTCTGATTCTTTGGCATTTTTAGCATACCTCTAATAATCATCATTAGTCAAATATGTCTTTAAAAGCTCTAATTCCTGATGATTCTTAAATTCTTTGTGAGTGTGCATGTATGTGCCTATGTTCCTGTGAGTATGTGCACGTGATGGATCTGTGTCCCCTAATATTTATGCATTTTTTAAAGTAGAAATTAAGTCTTCTTCTTTCTATCTTGTGTTTCTACATCAGACTTCATACAGAGAAGTTTCAGTTAGCCATAAACCGAGATCTCTGGATTTGTTAAGTATTTTAAATTACATAAAAATCTCATTTTCTGAAAGAATTGGCTAAGTACTCAACAGGTAAAATCAGCTAACTTCAGAGTGTATTTCTGAAAAGCTGGAGCCAGACTTTTTGAACTTCTGTGACAGTACAGTTCTGATTCTTCTAGCACACGGTCTTCTTTATTGATTAGCTTGTAAAATAGCTGCTGTAATTTCTAAAATAGCTTTGAATTATAAAATCATATTAGTTTGAGACTATAAGCATTTCACCTGAAATCACTTCAAGTAATTTTCTTTGCTATGCTCATGATAAGCAATGCACTTTAGAAACAATTAAATAAAAATGTCAATGGTCAAATACTATTTTAGAAAGAATTAATGTTGTTTTAAATTTCCCATCAGGGCAGCTGAATTCTTCTTTTGGTATCTTTGAGTTTGTCTTTGGCTCTTTCATGATTCTAATGGTGATAATGATGATCATGGAATCAGCACCATTTTGTGTTCTTTAGAGCTTTATATATTTACCGGTCATTATTCCATTGATCTTTGCCATGCTCTGAAAGATAAGAGTCTATATGAGTCCATGAAGCTGGAACTTTAGTTACTTTTGTCTGTAAAACTAGTGATTAACAAATAGTATATATTTGAATGGGTTCCGGGTTATAAAGATGAAGTAAGGCATAATCCCGGATTTTAAGAGTTTGACTATATAGCAGAAGGGTCGATTCAGAGCAAAGAGCCGGGTTATACTCAGAGATTATTTCCGACTGGAAGGATCAGGGAAAACTTCATGGGAAAGGCTATGGAAGTCTAAGGGTGACATGAGTGTTGCATGAGAATGTTTTGGGGTTTCCTTGTCACAAGTGTCTTCTGTTGATACTTTGCCCAGGAAAGCTCAATAAATACATGTTCTATCCAATTATCACAAAGCTCTCATGTGTTCATTTTTTTTTTCATATAGAAAAGCTGCCAGTACTGCCTCTGAAAGTGTGGGGAGCAATCCGGACTAGACTGAGTTACTGGAATTAAGACTTATTTTATGCATCTGCTCTCCCACAATATGGCGCTGGGAGAGAAGTTAGCAGCTTCTGCACAGCTGCCTCCAGTTCAGCTAATAAACTGTAGGACTTGCTCCTGATTGGAGGAGAGCAGCGTACTCGGCGTGTGGGCAGCCGAGTTGGGATTGGCAGAGGAGGA
The DNA here is from genome assembly GCF_964237555.1 of Oryctolagus cuniculus. NCBI lineage: Eukaryota > Metazoa > Chordata > Mammalia > Lagomorpha > Leporidae > Oryctolagus > Oryctolagus cuniculus. Next base: position 10,156,727 of record NC_091437.1, read on the forward strand.
CTATAAAGGAGGAGAGAGACGGCATGCACCAGGAACATCTAAGGGGAACATCTGAGGGAACGCCTGTGCAGCCCCCGAGAGAACCGGCCGGCGGTGTGCCACTCCCCTGCGGAAGTGGGGAATGTGGCCAGGGGGAACCGCCCTTCCACGGAGGTGGAAGGGATAGTAGCCAACCCGGGAAGAACCAGCAGCAAACCCGGGGAGGGCCGAGCAGACGAAAGAACAGCGCAGGGTCCTGTGTCGTTCCTCCATGAAGAGGGGGAGCGACAGAAAGAATATTTTAGTTTATTGATTTTTTGTAACAGAAGACTAACCCACATAAATAGTGATCTAGAATTGACTAATTAGCTTTATAAGACTTGATAAGTCAGCATTCCATGTTCTTCAAGTACAGAGATAGGGTGAGGAAAGGCATTTTTAAGTGATACTCCCATCCCTGCACTTAGCTATTTCATTTGGGCATTTCATTTGCTGCTCACTTAGAATGTAGCAGAGACTTCTGGAAACTCCTTGTCATCCCTTTACCTGACCCTGTGCTCATGACAGTTGATTATTTCTGTCAAAATGCTCTGAGAATTTATCAGCATCAATAGAACTCTGGGCCTGTGTACTGAAGTGGTGATTCACAATGTGTAGGCTGAGTTGACCATGGCTCCAGTGTACATATGGGTGGTGATGAGGAGTATTTTATTTATCTGTTTGGTTTGGTTGATTGGGTTGGCTCCAATAATTGAATTGGAAATACATTAAATTTTGAAAGTACAGTTGTGGCTGAGACCTTGTTTATATGATTCTTCATTTGCTTTATGACACTCTGCTGTCCCCCAGCAAGCACTGCCGTTGAGTCAGAGAGAAATCTGGTTCCCTTAGGGAAACAGCTCAGACTTCATATCAGCTATCCAGAAAAAAAGTGAATTGAATGGTCTATTTGCCATTTTTCTCAAAAGGACAATAACATAGTACAAACTTTGACATTTCAGCTGCAAAATTTCATTTAGAAGATGAGATGCCCAACCAAGCTAATCCAGTCTTGACATTATCTGAGGAATGAGTGTTTTAGACTTGTCTGTTTAAGGAAAATGTTTCCAGTGGGTCTATTTATTGTACCACATTGAATTTCTGCCTTACCAAGTCACTGGGACCCTAAATATCCAGAAGATGATTCTTTTACTAAAGCAAATACACATGTCATTTCACAGTCCCCTTTCACAATAATTTATGTGCTTATAGTTAGCAAACTAAATTAATTGGCCTCTGGAACTGTTGACAATTTCTGTTATCTAGCAGATATATAAAGAAAATAAAATTCAAACTATCATTTTGAATGTGGGGTTTCACTCTTCTTTAAAATACTTATATATGTTCTGTAATTCCATTTTGCAAGTAAGTAATAAATCAAGTTATATGAATCATCTGTGATTCCACTGCATGGTTTGAAATAATGATCTTATATAGGAAATCAGTATTCCTGTTTAGCCCACTAAAAAGCCAATTTCTTAAGTGTGTTATTGAAATGGAAATTTCCAAGTCTGCTGATGAGGAAAACAAATGAAAAAACTTTAGAATCAGATATGGGCTCAAATCCTGACTCTATCACTGGTTGTGTCTGTAATCTAAGTCAAGGTGTTTAAATCATTTGAGTCTTAGTGTCTTCCATCATAAAACGAAGATATCTGTTCCTAATTCACAAAGGTTTCTTCTACAAAGAAATGCCCATGATTTCAATATAGGGTGTTACACAATTGTTTTCTATTTATATTTTCTTAGCTATATATTGGAAGTGTAATTCTCTGCATTCTCTAGGGAAAACTCACATAGAGATTTTATATTGTTATTCAGAAGGAAGATGTAAGACGGATTTTCATTTTGAAATGAACTCTTCTCAACTATGTCTTCCTGAGCATTTCTAGTCTGTTCCTCCCCTAGTTATAGACCCATGCACTCTTCCCCAGGTGCTCTGGGTGCACGCTGCTAATGACGCCCAGCCTCTTCTCCCCCTCAACCGGTGGCAAAGGATGAACTGACAAGGGTACAGAAAAGACCAAGCCCTTCATCCCATGGCAGAACCAACTCTGACTGAGCTCATGCTGCAGAACTATTTGTGGACTCAGGCTGCTGCTGGAGACCCCCTGAGAACACATTCTTCTCACAGGGCTCATCCTGCTTCCCTGAGCTTTTTTCTAGTAAGCACTGCCCCTCCTCACCACACCCTACCTTCAATAAATGCATTAACTTATGTCACTCTCTGGGCCTCTGCTAAGGCATGCCTTGTTAAAACTGACGAAAAAGAGCTGTTGTGTACATGGTGTGCTTCATTGGAAAATATAGCCAGACCCGGTTTTGAATTCTAGTTTTGCAATTTCATGAGTTTATAATCTTGGGTAGATATTTTAAGAGTCTCAGTTCATTTGTCCTAAAGGAGATAAAATATAGCCTATTGACTATTGTGATACTGAATGAGATTATGTACTTTGTGGATATGTTTATGGATTTACTTATATGATGTACACTTGTGAATACGCATGTGTATGTGTTATTCATGCACACATGTGTGTATGCGTGGATATACACATACGCAAACATTCACAAAAGACCCAACACTAACATAGGAGTCAAAACATATACATTCTATTCTCTTTAGGTCTGATGTTGTCTATACCCTCTGCCCTGTTCTTTGCTGCATCCCAGCTTGGGTTAATTTTATTCTTTAATGCTCCTGTATTTCCAGAATCTTTTTTCTGGAGACCTTTTCTTGCCAGAAAACCTGTCATAGCATGATTTGGGAAGCATCTCATATTTCAGATTTGTCTATAATAAGAAATAAGGAATGCAGAGTGTTTAAAGTTGAGGGCACTGGAAAAGTCAGCATTATTATTCAGGTTATGTAATGTATGCTCAAAAGCTAGAAAACGTAAAGCTATGAAATTGGGATTATAAAACTTTAATTTGGGGCCAGCATCCCATAGGGCACTCTGGGCGATCCCAGCAGAGCACATTTCTCCCCACTCCCGCCTTCTTCCTATCAGGTTAACTGCTCCCGGGAGTTGCCCAGGCCCATTAGGCCCACCCAGAGAGCTACGTGACCTTCAAGCTATGTGACCTTCAATATGGCTCTCCAGTCAGGAGAGCCATATTGGTGCCAGTGTGGGTTCTGTCCTATAGTTAGCGTTCCCCAGAGTTAGTTACGTCCCTTCTCCCTGTTCTTTAAAAGGTGTACATGGTTGTTATTAAATGGATGTGTTCATTGAAGCCTGTCCTCGGTGTCTTTTTGTGGGAAATGGCACCACCACCCTGCTCTTCCTCAGCAGTGTGGCTTTGCAGGACCAAGCCACAGGGCGCCAGTTCAAGTCTCGGCTGCTCCACTTCCCATCCAGCTCCTTGCTAATGCTCCTGTGAAAGCAGTGGAAAATGGCCCAAGTCTTTGGGTCCCTGCACCCATGTGGGAAACCTGGGTGAAGCTCCTGGTTCCTGGCATCAGCCTGACCCAGCCCCAGCCTTTGAGGCCATTTAGGAGTGAACCAGCAGATGGTGTCTCTCTCTCTCTCTCTCTGTAACTCTTTCTAATAAATAAATCTTAAAAAAAAAAAAAAAAAGAAAAAAAAGAAAAAAAGAAAAACCTTTGATTCACGCAGGTAACTAGGGAACATTCCAAGTAAAGTCTAGAATAGGGGTTTTTGCCTTCTGCTGGGCTCTCAGAGAAGCATCTCACAAGGATTATGGAGCTCTATTCAAAGGCTCAGATGCTTTAGGGAAATTAAATCCTCTGGTAGGGAGAAGTGTAGAAAGTAATTGCCTAGGGGCAAACTTTATCAGCAATCTAGGGGAGATAAAATGGAGCACATTAAGAGGTATGGAGCAATAGAATGTCTCAGAATGCTACAAATTTCAGATAGAGGCATAGGTCTCTCAAGAAGATATAAAAAACAGCAATGGGAATGAAATACTGTTGGGAATGAGCAAAGGCAAAACTGTTGATAGCCGGCCATGCCATGGTGGTTTTGGGGAAAGGGGCATGCTAGAAGCAGCCACAAGCTAGATTTGAACTCATCATCAATAAATTCTGTAAAGAGCCACAAAAGAAAACAGGTTTAATTGGAAATGTAAGCAATTTCTAAACAAAAAAAAAATTAGTGAATTTTATTTTGCCTCATATGAGAAGTTCCAAAAGCCACAGAGACCTTCTCTAGGAGACATTATTTTAATATTTAGTATATTGCTCTTAAAATGCTGGTAGATAAGGAAACTTGGACCAAACTCTTAGCCTGTGCATTCAACCCCACCTTCGGAGAACTGCCTGTCTCAGCTTTTTGAGAGTCATAAAAAGCACAGTTGCAAATTAAAAAATTTCTTTTTTAAAAAAGATATATCTATTTGTTTGAAAGGCAGAGTTCCAGAGAGAGAGAGAGAGACAAAAAGAGAGACAGAGAGAGAGAATTTTCTATATGCGGGTTCACTCTCTCAATGGCCACAAGAACGAGAGCTAGGTGAGTCTGAAGCCAGGAACCAGGAGCCAGGAGCTTCACCTGGGTCTTCCATGTGGGTGGCAGGGGCCCAAGGACTTGAACTATCTTCCACTGCCCTCCCAGGCACATCAGCAGGGAGTTGGACCAGAGCATCTGGGACACAAACCAGTGCCCTTATGGTATGCCAGCGGTCACAGGTGGCAACTTCACCTGCCATGCCACAAGGCTATACATCTGGCCCCAGCAAATTTCTCACATCACCTGGTACTGTGCTAAGAGATGTATGGTCATTATCTTATAGAAGCTCAAGTATATTGATTAGTTGAGATTTTTCTCTTTTGCTAGAGGAAAAACTGAATCAGAAATTTTTGAGTAATTTGTCCAATATAATAAAATTAATGTTTCAAATGTGTATCAACCTAAATCCAAGTCTCAGGGTAGTGGTACACCAGGCTGCTGGTTTCAGGATTCTTTAACGGCCTCATGCTGTTTGCCTTCCCCAACAAAGTCATGTGACTTGAGGTTTTCAGAATCATACTTAAATAAAGTAGAAGCAAAAGCAGTACATGGCCAGCGCCGCGGCTCACTAGGCTAATTCTCCACCTTGCGGCGCTGGCACACCGGGTTCTAGTCCCAGTCGGGGCGCTGGATTCTTTCCTGGTTGCCCCTCTTGCAGGCCAGCTCTCTGCTGTGGCCAGGGAGTGCAGTGGAGGATGGCCCAAGTGCTTGGGCCCTGCACCCCATGGGAGACCAGGAGAAGTACCTGGCTCCTGCCATCAGATCAGCGCGGTGCGCCGGCCGCAGCGCGCTGGCCGTGGTGGCCATTGGAGGGTGAACCAACGGCAAAGGAAGACCTTTCTCTCTGTCTCTCTCTCTCTCACTGTCCACTTTGCCTGTCAAAAAAAAAAAAAAAAAAAAAAAGCAGTACATACACTTTGCTGTTTGTATGGATCTGCAGCATATCACTTAAAAAAAAAAAAGTGGCTCATTCTAAAGATGTCACTATGGTCTTGATAGGTCCCATGGGCTTCCTCTCCAGTAACCTGAATTATCATGTTTAATCTCTGTTCATTTTAAAACTTGGAAGCCACCATTGAACCACACTTTTTAGTCAGACACATTTGAATAAATGAAGAGAACTTCTACCCATATTGAAAGACTTGAAAATGAGTGCTTATCATCATTCACTGACTCCATTATTTGGTAATGATATTTATATTTTAAGGGTTTTGTCTGCTCTAGATTTGGCAGTCATAATTTCTTATAGACTGTCCCCTGGTTTTTTTCTATTTCATATGGGAATGTCAATTCCAGTGTTCCTTGATGTCATACACTGAAACTCTTGGTTTTACAAAAAGAACTAGTGAATATTCAAACTGGGTCAATTTTAGAACCAATTGGACGTAATTGGTAAGGCAAATCTAAATTTTCATGCCAAGCCAGAAGAAGGTTCTTCATCTTGTCTGTTCCATCCCTAAGGGGTAGTACTGCAGCTCATCTGTATTTAAAATCATGGGTTCTCAAAATCAGCTACCTGAAGGGTCCAGCAAGTACAAATGAGTGAGCTGTGTGTGGAATCAAAAATTGAGAGAGCCCTAAGCCTATCTAAGGAGGCAGATTGTCATTTAACATCATCTGATTGTTGCCCTGAAAAATTCAGCACTAGAATTGTCAGAAGTCATTTTTCAAGGTGTTCATTTGTAGTTGTTCTGATGTGTAGTGTTTTCCAGCTACTTTTTTTTTTAAAGTTTAGAATGGGATGGGCCAAACAACACACATTTTTGAGCTAGTTTGGCCTGTATTCTGTCAGTTATTCTGCCAGTTAATCAGCTTCTATTTTATTCATCTGCTATGTTCAAAGGTGGGCTTTGTAGATTGTAGTGACGACTTGTGTATCTACAACTCTCACCATGGTCAAATGTGTGTCACTAACTCAACATCTTTCCTACAACATTGAGACCTAATAAGAAAATGGATTAATTACTTAGTAGGTTTTGGAAGGGTGAATAACAGAATGTATATCACAAAATTACTAAATTTGTGTGATAAAATATATTTGATTTATTTTTAATAACCTATTACTGATAGGGAAGAAGGCAGTTTAAAAGTATTCAAGATAGGGGACTGGTATCATGGTGCACTAGGTTTATCCTCCGCCTTGGCACTGGCATCCATATGGGTGCCAGTTCGAGTCCCAACTGCTCCACTTCTAGTCCAGCTCTCTGCTACCTGGGATAGAAGTAGAAAATGGCCCAAATCCTTGGGCCCCTGCACCCACATGGGAGACCAGGAAGAAGCTCCTGGCTCCTGGCTTCGACTCTGTGCAGCTCCGACCGTTGCAGCCAATTGGGGAATGAACCAACGGAAGGAAGACCTTTCTCTCTGTCTCTCTCTCTCACTATCTGTAACTCTACCTGTCAAATAAATAACTAAAAAAATCTTTTAAAAAAGTATTCAGGATAAAAGAGACAGAGAAAGATACATAAGAGTATTAGAAAATAGGGTGGGGAAGGGCGTAAGGAAAACGAAAGGGAGGATAGATGTAGAGCGAGGGTGGGAGTCAACTCTTGCGACATGGTACATCTCAGTACACTCTTGCAGGCTTGTTGTAGTTAAGACAATGATCTTTAGATCTCAACTTCTGGCTTGCCCATTATTTTATTTATTTATTTATTTATTTATTTATTTATTTACAGATAGAGTTAGTGAGAGAGACAGAGAGAAAGGTCTTCCTTCCATTGGTTCATTCCCCAATTGGCTGCGATGTTGATCCGAACCCCGGAGCCAGGTGCTTCTTCCTGGTCTCCCATGCGGGTGCAGGGCCCGAGTGCTTGGGCCATCCTCCACTGCCCTCCCAGGCCACAGGAAGAGGAGCAGCCGGGACTAGAACCTGGCGCCCATATGGGATGCTGGCGCCGCAGTTGGAGGATTAACCTAGTGAGCCACGGTGCTGCCCCCTGGCTTGCCCATTATTTAGCAGTGTGACCCTCACCTCTTTGAAACCTGTTCTCATTGGTAAAGTGAGGATATTAATATTCACATATGGCATTACTTTACAAAATAAATCAGTTAAACATTTTTAAAGTGACTAAAATAATGTCTAACGTCATGAGCAATAAACAAATGTTAGTCTTCTATATTATCTTAAAATTAAGCTTTATATTTAATTAAAGATTCATTTTTACACTGATGATTTTTATCATGTTTTTGTTGTCAAATACAGCTGTTGTATTCAGTAGCTTTGTGAAAATTTTTGTCATTGAAAGAGGAATTATTTGTGTCTACTTGTGTATGTATTTTTGTAATTAAATAAATCAATTTTATTTGCTTGAAAGGCAGAAAGAGAGAGAGAGAAAGATGGAAACAGAGGTCTCTTCAATCCATTGATTCACTCCCAGAATGCCTGCAACAGTCAGGGCTGAGCCAAACCAGACAGGAACATGGGAACTCAGTTGGAGGTCTCCCATATGGGTGACAGAGAATCAACTACTTGAGCCATCATCTGATGTCTCCCAGAGTATGCATTGTCAGGAAGCTAGAACTGGGGGTGGAATCAAGACTGGAACCTACTCATTCTGATATAGGATGTGGGCATCCCAACAGCTGCTAGATCAAACAGCCACTTCTTAATTTTAGTTTTGATCACTGTATAGTTGCTCACATGTATGATAAGAAAGCACTGTGTAATCATCAAATCAGAGTGGTTACCTTATCAATAGGGTGACTAGAGTTAACATTAATGTGTATATGCTACCTTTTAAAAATTGTATATATTTTTTGAAGATTTTATTTATTTGAAAAGCAGAGTTGCAGGGAGAGAGACTGAGACAAAGGTCTTCCATATGGTAGTTCACTCCCCAAGTGGCTGCAATGGCCAGAGCTGGGCTGATCTGAAGCCAGGAGCCAGGAACCAGGAACCTGCTCTGGGTCTCCTACATGGGTACAGGGGTCCAAGCACTTGGGCCATCTTCCACTGCTTTCCTAGGCCATAAGCAGAGAGCTGCTTGGGAAGAAGAGAACCGGGACATGACCCAGTGCCCATGTGGGATGTTGGTGCGGCAGGCAGAGGCTTAGCCTACTATGCCACAGCGCCAGCTCCTGTATGTTTTCTCAGTAGAATCTATCCTAAGTCAGAATTGCAGTAGTTTTATCACTGTCCTTTGACTCTTGTTCTTTCTGCAAAATTAGCTTATGTATTTAATTTCCTATCATGTTAAATAATTCTTTTTGGTGGAGAGTGATTTGGCTTGGGATTTGGTTTTTAAAGAAACTCAAACTGTCTGAACTTGCTGTATGTATACCATGTATTATTGGATTTTCTTTTCTGCCTCTTTTATACATTTTCTTTGACTTAAACTCTGCTGGTTATTATTCTTTTGGACATAGTTCAGCACCTAGGAGCAAATGGACTTTAAGACACAGTCAGTTTTGCAGCATTTACATTTTCTACTACTCACTATGCTATAACAGCTAAGTCGGTGGTTAATTACCAGTCTGGCCTAGGTGACTCTCCTATTTCTGATGTGCACTGATCATGGCAAACTTCTTATCACCACTGGATGTCAGTGGAGATGGAGCCTCGGAGTGGCATTTGGAACAATAATGAAAGAATTGTGATAAACTGTGTAAGCTGATTGCTTGAGTGAATTTGTCCTCTTGATGAATTAAATTCCTTAATTAATGTCTCTTTAGAGAATTTATGTGAGCTTACCAGATGGATTTTCACTTTTCTAATTCTTGAAAAAGTAATTTAATTCCCCAGTGCTATCATAACTCTCTTGGAAACATTTATTTTGAACATCTTTTCATTATTTAATAGGTGATTTTTGAAAATAGCTTAATTCATCTAAAGAATTCTGAGGGTTTCTTTGCAGTTAAGACGGGAGTGCTGCCTCCCCTTTCGTCCTTCATTTTCATCACTATCCTGCTGAAAGGATTCGCTTCCATTACCTGCACAAACCAGTGACTAGGCCAGTGCTTTGCAGTGCATAAACAAAGCCTTATTCCTTCTAACTTCATAACTTCATTTCCAACTTTCTGGTCTGTTTTCTTGCTTTTCCTTTAGTTCTTACAAAGATTCATTTTTATTTTATTAGGCACACAAATCTATGGTCCTGTTTCTAAAATCATTATCTTAAGATAAAGAAACGTGTCATGGTGGTCTTTCTAAAGAATTAAGAAAAGCAGAAGTTCGGTGACATGAGAGCTTGAAATGAAAGAAAGCTGAGAAAGGCTGACAACAGTTACATTAGTTCTTGACTGAACCAGCGAGAAAAATTATTATCATTATCATTTCTACCTATTTCTATTCATAAGGGTGGAAGGTAATTTTGGATGTAATTATAATTTCATACATTTACCATCTGTATTTTGTCACTTTCTCACTGGTCACTTATGTGCTTATATCTAAGTTAACTAAAACAAGGCTCACTTAATTGATAATAATTTTAATTTAATTTAATTTTAATTTGATTGTCCTCTTTACCAGTATGCCAACTCTCAGGTCCATCCTTTCTTTGTCTCAACTGTCACATGTGCATGCACATTACCACAAACACACATTACTGTTTATACGTATATATTATCACACACACACATATATATATTACTATACACACATCACAACAAGTACATACACGTGAAGGTATTTTTTAAAAGTTCACAGGAAAAGAAGTTAAAAGACAAATTTATTTTGTTGCAAGGATGTTTTGAAATCTATGCTTACAGGGAGTCTTCAAAAAGATGATGTAAAGCATGTAATATGAAAGAACTATTCCTGGGGCCAGTATTGTTGCATAGCAGGTAAAGCCACTGCCTGCAATGCCAACATCCCATATGAGTGCTGGTTCATGTCCTGGCTGCTCCACTTCTGATCCAACTACCTGATAATGGCCTGGGAAAAGCAGAAGATGGCCCCTGCTACCCACGTTTGAGACCTGGAAGAAGCTCCTGTCTCCTGGCTTCAGGCTGGCCCAGTCACAGTCATTGCAGCCATCTTGGGGTGTACCGGCAGATAGATGATCTCTCTGTCCTCTCCCTCCCTCTAATTCTGACTTCCAGATAAATAAATAAATCTTTAATAGTAAAGAATGAACTAGGCACAAATTTAAATTTTTTGTGCCAAAATAAACTCATCTTTGAATTCCATTTCCATACAGCTTTGAAGCATGCTTATGTAGATTTATACTTACACATAAGGGTGTGTGTGTTTGTACCTTGTAAAACAGCAATTCTGGCAATGGAATCAATCCATTATTCTACTACCAAGTGTTTTTCTCGGAGTTACACATACTTACAACTCTCTCCATCACATAGCTAGGTTTCCTGTTCCTCCTTACCCCATCTTCTCTGCCCACTCCCCATCAGTGTGCCTCACTGTATTTCCTTTGCTAACAGTTGCTGCTCACATTGTGTCTTTGTTGGGATGTGATGACACTATCAGGCAAATGAAGAACAGCTTTTCCCCCCAAGACTCTCTCTTGGGCTTCTGACATTTGAGACAAAGATTACCAGTGCCTTATTCTGTGCCCAGAGACCACTTTCCTTCCATTATACAGAAAACATAGTTCATAAGTCTGCTTGTATTATAAGAAACCTTTGTTTCTTCATTTAAAAGCACTTATATACATAGTAGAAAAAAGTAATCCCAATGTTTACAGACTTCAGCCAGTCATATACATAGTATTTTTTTATTTATTTATCTTGCTTAAAAAAATAATGAAAAACTTAGTTCCTACCCTGACAGGATAACAATTTGGAAGTAATCAAAATAAAAATGAAAAAGCTGAGCCCACCAAAAATCCACAACCCTACTGATATATTACAAAGAACTGAGGTAATGTGAAAAACTACTGCCCCAACACTGCAGAGGCAGGGGAATGCATAGCTTGTCAGTGGGACAGACTCTGGAGCCAGTAATTATAATACAAAAATTGCTACAGGTTGTGTGTAAGGAACCTTGAGAATTAGAAACTCCTGGGTCTCCATGGGGAGCCAGCATACACTGGGTAGTGTTACTTCCAGGAGCCCCACCAGGTTCTTTTAGTTAAGATCAGACGACTATTTTCTCCTGCTACCTGCCACAGGAGAACAAAAGTGACCATTTTTCAATACAGCCATATAATTCCATTTCATAACCCAGGTCTGGTCTCAAAGGAAGCTATTTACCAGAGCCCAAGCAAGACTCAACTCTAGTCCCCTCCTGCCTTCCTGTCTCACACAGAGGATGAAAAACAGCTGAGAAGCACGTGTGAATGTCATGGCTCAGGGATAAAGGCCAGCAAACTGACGTAGACCTAAGACCCTTTCCCCCATGACTTAACACCTTGTCAGCAGTGCTCCTATATAATAACGAGGATTACTGCCAAAGAACGGCAATGCTCAGACTCTGTTGAAAAAGGGGTCTCTAGGAAAATGCAAAAACAACGGTAGATTCAAGAGCAAGGATAGTAGAAGAAACTGAAGCTTCTGTCAGAAAACAATAAATACAGCCCAACTCTTAAAACGTAAAACCTCACAAATGAAAGGCTGAGTTACTCAGTTCTTAATATTTAGCTTTTTTTTTAATCAGTTCCAAAGTTCAACAAAAGTAACAGAGCATAAAAAAGGCAAAAAATATATTGTCTGAAGAGACAAAGCAAATAGTAGAATGAGAATCTGATATAGCAGAAATATTAAAATAATCCGACAGAAGAGTTAAAATAATTATGATAAATATAGTAAATGTTCTAATAGAAGAAGTGGACAGTATTTAAGCAGACATAGTACAATGTAAGCAGGAGGATGGAAACTAAGAATCAAAAGAAAATTTTATAAATAAAAATACTATATCAGAAATGAAAAAAGCCTTTGACAGGCTCATCAATGGGCTAGACAGAGATAAGCAAACAGTGAGCTTGAAAGTTTGTCAATAGAAACTTCCCAAACAGATGCAAAGAGGGAGGGGGGCAGGATATAAAAGAATTCTGTGCCATTGGAAAGCCAGAAGGAGGAGAAAGTAATGAACCCTATATATAATTTTTTTCCTGTACATATATACCTATAGTTAATTTATAAATTAGGTACAGTAAAATATTAGAAACATTGACTTATAGGAAAATAGAACAATCATGCCAGTATATTGAAATAGAAGTTATGATAATGTGCTCTCTTTATTTCTCTCTTAAAATATCTTACTACACTTTCACATTTTTACTTAAAAGACATCCTTTATGACTGATGTTTTTTATATCCAAATTATCAGCATCCTTTTGTGGTTTGAGATCATTAATGAGCGAAATAAGGTTTTTTGCATGTGAGCACTGTGTTAATCTGTAGCTGAAACAGGGTCTCAGTGAGTAGGAGATGTGTGGTCTATAAAGCACGAATAGGCTGGACGCAGGAAGGATTCACCTTGCGTGTATGGAGTAGGGTGGTGTGAGATTTTACCCCCTACTCAGAGTGATGCACGATTTAAAACACATGTACTGTTTACTTCTGGAATTTTCCATTTATTCAGACTGCAGTTGACTCAGTTAGGAAACTGAGACCACAGACAGCCAAACCACAGGTAATGAAGCATTGCTGTACGTACATGATCATTTGAAGAATACTGTTGCAAAACTCTGATGGAAGAAATAAAAAAAGATGTAAATAAATGGAGAGTTATTATATGTTCATGGGTAGAAAGATTCAATATTTTTAAGACATCAGGTTTTCTAAAATTGATGTATTGATTCAAGGAAGTCCCAAGCAAACCCCATCCAGTTATTTTGTAGGTAAAAACATACTGCTCTAAAGTTTATATGGAAAAGCCAAACACCTTAAATATTCAACTAAATATGGAAGAAGGGGGGAAAATGAAGACTGACACTGTTTGATTTCAAAACATACCATAATCCTACAGTCGTTAAGACTACTTGGTATTGGTGAAGGAATAGACACATAGATGAATGGAATAGAATGTAAAGTGACTTGGAAATATTCCCACCAAGTGTAGCCAACAGATCTTTAATAAATCAGCAAAGGTGATTTAATGAAGAAGTGACAATCTTTTAAACAAGTGATCAACTAGACATCCATATGCTAAAAAAAAAAAGAGGACAAGAAAAGAATCTAGATACATATTTCATATTTCACAAAACATGGCTCAAACTATATCATAGACCTAAATGTAATGTGAAATTGTAAAATTCTTAGAAGCTAACGTAGGTTACAGTCTTGGTCAACTTGAATTTGATAATGAATTCTCTGATATGATATTATAAGCTTGATTCATAAAAGAAACAAAAGGATGTTAGATTTCATTAACATTAAAAATTCTACTCTGTGAAAGATACTATTAAATGAATGAAAAGACAAGCCTCAGACTACGAGAAAACATTTACAGAAACCTACATCTCATAAAGAATGTATCTAGGGGCCGGCACTGTGGCGCAGCGGTTTAAAGTCCTGGCCTGAAGCGCTGGCATCGCATATGGGTGCCAGTTCTAGTCCCAGCTGCTCCTCTTCCAATCCAGCTCTTTGCTATGGCCTGGGAAAGCAGTAGAAGATGGCCCAAGTCCTTGGGCCCCTGCACCCATGTGGGAGACCCGAAAGAAGCTCTTGGCTCTTGGCTTTGGATGAGCACAGCTCTGGCCGTTATGGCCATCTGGGGAGTGAACCAGTGGATGGAAGACATCTCTCTCTGTCTCTACCTCTCTCTGTAACTCTGTCTTTGAAATAAATAAAATAAATCTTAAAAAAAAGAATGTGTAGGCCGGCGCCGCGGCTCACTAGGCTAATCCTCCACCTTGCGGCGCCGGCACACCGGGTTCTAGTCCTGGTCAGGGCACCGGATTCTGTCCCGGTTGCCCCTCTTCCAGGCCAGCTCTCTGCTGTGGCCAGGGAGTGCAGTGGAGGATGGCCCAAGTACTTGGGCCCTGCACCCCATGGGAGACCAGGAAAAGCACCTGGCTCCTGGCTCCTGCCATCAGATCAGCGTGGTGCGCCGGCCGCAGCGCGCTGGCCACGGCGGCCATTGGAGGGTGAACCAACGGCAAAGGAAGACCTTTCTCTCTCTGTCTCTCTCACTGTCCACTCTGCCTGTCAAAAAAAAAAAAAAAAAAAAAAAAAGAATGTGTATCCAAAAATATTAAAAGAACATTTAAATCTCTTAAAACTGCATGATAACAAAAAACCCAGTTATAGAAATGGCTAAGAAATCCGGACACTTTACCTAAGATGAACAAATGGCAAATTAAGCACATGAAAAGTTATGTGTTAGGAAAGTATAAAGTAAAAAAAAAAAATAGTATACCACTGTACAGCCATTAGAATATCTATTTTTTTTTTTTTTTTTGACAGGCAGAGTGGCCAGTGAGAGAGAGAGACAGAGAGAAAGGTCTTCCTTTGCCGTTGGTTCACCCTCCAATGGCCGCCACGGCCGGCGCACCACGCTGATCCGATGGCAAGAGCCAGGTGCTTCTCCTGGAGACAGAGAGAAAGGTCTTCCTTCTGTTGGTTCACCCTGCAAATGGCTGCTATGGCCATTGCACTGCGCCGATCTGAAGCCAGGAACCAGGTGCTTCCTCCTGGTCTCCCATGCAGGTGCAGGGCCCAAGCACTTGGGCCATCCTCCACTGCACTCCCGGGCCACAGCAGAGAGCTGGACTGGAAGAGGAGCAACCGGGACAGAATCCGGTGCCCCAACTGGGACTAGAACCCAGGGTGCCGGCACCACAGGTGGAGGACTTGCCTAGTGAGCCGCGGCGCCAGCCAATTATCTATTTTTTAAAAAAGAAAATACAATGACACTTTAGAGAAGCAGAAACTCTCCCTCATGGTTGGAAATGCAAGGAGGTGAAGCCACTTTGCGAGACAGTTCGGCAGTTTCTTACAAAGTGAAAGGTAGTCTTACACAGGATCCAAAAATAGCTCTTCCAGGTTTTCATTCAAACAACCTGAAACATGTGCACACAAAAACATGCGTATGAAAATCATATGATTACCAAAAACCAGAAGTAACTGACGTGCTATTCACTACCTAATGCATAAGCGAAGAGACAAACCTGGGTATATCCTTATAATGGGGTGTAATAAAGAGAAGTGAGGCTTCAGGGCACAAAAAGACATGGAAATGTTAAATGCATATTGTGAAAATAAAGAAATCAGTTTGGAAGGATGCATATTCTGTGATTATAAAAGCAGAGTTCTGGAAAAAGTACAGCTGTAGCTGCAGTGAAGTGATGAGGGGAAGCCAGGGGTTGTGGCAGTATGATCAGGGTGGAAATGTGGAAAACAGGGGATTTTAGGGCAGTGAATCTGTGCTATGCAATACTATCATGGTGAATGCATGACACTGTGGAGTGGCAAAGCTGTTAGAACCAAAGAATATGAAGAGAGAATCCTGGTGTGAACTACAGAATTTAGTTAGAAGTATGTCAATATGGATTTATCATCTGCAACAACTGCACCCCATTAATGCCAAATGTTCCTGACAGGAAACTGTGAGCCCTGTAGAAGGGTTTATGGGAACTCTGTACTATCTGCTCAATTTACTGTAAACATTAAACTTCTCTGAAATAGTTTATTAACTTATAATGAATATACTTAATTAAAGAGTATCATTTGATTCCGTTCCGTCTCTTACCTTGTAGTGTAAAATAATAAAGATTATTGTTGAAAATTATCATTACCAGTCACAGTAGAACACCGAATGTGTTGTGAATTTGAACTCGATAATTAACTGAGAGAAGGATTTTCTGCAGTAGTCCTTGAGTAACAAAAAGGTATTTTAAGTGGTGGGAACACAAAAAGGTCAGTGCTCCCCCGGGGAAAATCAGCGTATACTGACTCCTGAGGTCAGTAGCAACCCTGCTGGGGAACTACAAGGCTGGAGGAGCAGCACATGATGATGGTGAGAGAAGGTTAGAAAGTATGTGAGTCCAGCCCTTGTCCTGACTGTCAAGGAATCGCTTACTATTTTATTCTTTTTAGTATTTTCTTTTTCTACTTAATATCATTGGTTGAACTCTTTACTTAACACAGAATTGTTCTTAGCTATTTCAATCCAATTGAAAATTGATCGCTGTTAAAAAAATAAGAATGGGAATAGAAGAGGGAGGAGATGTATAGTTTGGCACACATTCCTTTGGACTTATACCTGAAAGTGAGGCTAAAAACTTGCCATGGGACTTCAAATCCCGTTAAGTTGCAGGTACCAAATGCATCTTACTAGTTAAAGCGATCAGTTTAAGTTCATAACTGATGATAAAGATATGATTAAGTGTCAAGTGGATCACATAAATAAAACTAAGTGTCTGATAATAATAATTTATAGAATTAAAAAGGAGAGAACAATCCAACAGGGGAAGCAGGCCACACAGCAGACTCATAGAATGACAAATGCACTAAACAGCAGTCTGGACTCAGAATCAGCCCTTAAACCATTCAGATCTGGCTAAAAAGCCTATGAGAGCATTTCAGGTATGGAAAGCCAAGACACTGTGGCAAAAAATGACCTACATGAAAGATCTCTGTGAGTGATATCCTGGTGGAAAGAATGGACCATCAAAGAAGGAGGTGCCTTTCTCTGAAGGGAGGAGAGAACTTCCACTTTGATTATGGCCTTGTCTAAATAAGGTCAGAGCTTGTGGACTCAAGAGGCTTCCATATCCTTGACAGCTCATGACAAGAGCCTTGGGTGGTCACTGACATCATAAATAAGAGTGTCAATTGTTAAATCAACAACAAGAGTCACTGTGTACTTGCTCCCCTTGTAGGACCTCTGTCTTTAATGTGTTGTACTATGAGAATTAATGGTAAAAAATATTCTTCAAACAGTACTTTATACTTTGTGTGTCTGTGTGGGTGCAAACTGTTGAAATCGTTACTTAGTGTAGAGTTGATCTTCTGTATATAAAGATAATTAAAAATGAATCTTAACGAAGAATGGGATAGTAGAGGGAGTAAGAGGTGGGATGGTTTGAGAATGGGAGGGCTGGTTTGGGGGGAAGAACCGCTATAAGCCATAAGTTGTACTTATGAAAGTTATATTTATAAATAAAAGCTTTCTAAAAAAAAGAAAGTATGTTAACTTGTGGGTAAAGCAGGTGCAAGATTGAAGTTGTGTTTTAGGAATTAAACATATTCATAGGAATAATGTAGGGCTTCAATAGATGTTGAGTTTCCTCCCCTTTAAGGTAATTATTCTTGTGGGTAAATAAAATTTTTAGTGATACTGAATTAAGCACTCATAATCACCAACCATTGAGGGTCAAAATATATTTAGTAGCCTTAAGTTAGCTTATTTAAAAAAATTTTTTTCTTCCTTTAGTTACAGTACTAATTGATCAAAGCATATTCCATAATTTCGTTTAGATTGCAAGCTTCTAGACTATTATACTTTTATCATTTAAAATGATGATATTTCTAGTTTTAATGATTATAAATTAAATATTACAGAGGTATTAAATGAATCATTGTGATATAGCTGGTAAGATATGACCAAGTAAAATGCTCTCTAGCTTGGATGACCCATGTTATTCTTTACTTTTAATCTCTATAATTACTAAATCTTTTCTTTCTCCAAGGAGGGTGAGCATATGATCATTCCTCAGAAATGCCCATTTCTTGAAAAAAGAGTATTTAGCAGACACATGTAGAGGATTTTCTTGTACAAATTAAAATTTGGTCAGTTGGTTCTTTATTTAATGCCATTTAATTTCCGCAGATCCTTGTGACATTATTCATCATTTAATGAATGTTAATAGTGATCCATAAAAAGTACTTGTCTTAGTGATTTACAACGACTCCAAGCCCCAGTGATGAGAAAATGAGGAAGCTTCATATAATGAGACATGGGCCCTACTACGGCCAAATAGTTTGATGATCAGGGAAATATAATTAGTGAAGGAAGAAAGCTCGTGTGGCTTTCTGATTGCTAATTCACTTATCTACAGTTAAATCAAGAGGAAACAAAGTTTTAGGCAAAATAAAACTTCCCATGTTCACACAGACTTTTCAGACTGCCATTGCTAATTTTTATTTTTATGAGATTTCCTTATTTATCCTAAAATCTGAAATGATTATTTGGATTATCAAACTTAATATTAAAACTTTGAGTTTCTGAGTTTTTCTCAAAATTGTCCTGAGTTAATTGCAGCATGATTTTTTGGTTTGTTTTATTCTTTCATGCTTTCAAATTATATATTTCAGAAGGTTGTCCTCGTTGTCCCTCAAACCTTTTACTGAAATGGTGAGATTTAAGTAATTACCTAGATATAATTTGTTATAGAGTCAATATTTAATTCTAAAACCCAATGAAAATACATCACTTAAGATAATCATAGTTATAATGTATTAAAGATACTTTTTTCTGTAAGATACAAATATTATATTAAGAAATAGGCTTGTAATTTCATACCTTAACTAAGCCCTTGACCATGTTCCCAAGATTATCTGCCTGTTTTGGATTCTGTCTCTGTCATCAGTGTTGTCAGCATAGTGGTGGCCACATCACTGTATTGATGACTCAGCCTATATTATGCAGCACAAAAGGAAAAAGAATTTCAAATACTCTGTATGACTCAAGCCACTGGAATAGTTTTGGTTCAGTCTCCCGGACTAGACTTCAGAAGAAAAGGGGAAAGCAAAGAAAAAAAATTAAAAAAATACACCATAATATTGTAGTTTTCATCCATAACACTGAAAACTGAAGACAGCTAATTCTCAACTTTGGCTATTTCCCATTAACATAAGGGGCCATCTTCACATTTTCTCTAAGAGATGTGAAAAGTAATTCATTTTAACCTAAGAAGATATTCTCATATAAATATAAAGTCTCATAAAATGAAGAGACAAAGAACTGCAATAAATTACTGCTTGAGTAGTATATTTTTCTGATACAGTTAGGATCATAGTCCTTTTAACTGATGGCAGTTGAAAGTCAAGGTTCTGAGATGCCTTCCTGGTTGGCATACTTCAGAAAAAGAGGTTCTTTCATGTTGCCCCCCAAATTGTGTCTCTGTGTATTATATGAAAACTTTTGTGCTTCTTCTGCCTCTTCTACCTACCTCCAGATATGAAGGTTTTATTTAATAAATATATCTTAAAAATCATGAGCCCTTCTTTAAGGTCTTAATTGTACTGTAGGAGATGGAGAAAATAGGATGACTAAACCAGTTTATTTTTAAATAGCAAGGTGAGTGTATAGTTGGCTGAGTCATGAGACATCATAGGACCTCAGAACTGCCTGGTGTTTTTCAAATGATTTGAATAAATGTACAGGCTTCTTGAGACAGTTGTTTTGTTAAGGTATTTTTAGTGTTACTAGAATGTACTGTAGTCCACAGTGCATTGTAGAGAGGTGTTGGGCTTCTGAAAACAGATTTCTGGGCCTTACTCTCAGCCTTTGATTTGCTAAAACAAGGTAAGGCCTAAGGATCTCCATTTATTTGGGCCAGCACTGTGGTACAGCTTGTGTTAAGCCACTGCCTGCAACGCTGGCATCCCATGTGGCCACTGGTTTGAGTCTCAGCCTCTCCACTTCTGATTCAGCTCCACTTCTGATGCAGCAGTAGATGGCCCAAGTGCCTGGGCCCCTGCTACCCATGTAGGAGACCAGAATGGAGTTCCTGACTGCTGGCTTTGACCTGACACAGGCAGGGGAATGAACCAGTGGACTGAAGTTCTCTGTCTCTCTGAGTCTCCTTCTTTCTGTAAATATTCCTCTAAATAAGCAAATTAACTAAAAAGAAAAAGAATCTGCATTTCTTTAACAAGTCCCCAGATAGTGCTAGTCCAGAGGCCTTAGCTAGGAGCCTGTGCTGCTGTGGAAGAAGTCTGCTTATTGCACACACACAGATGAGTAAGCTGGAAGTTCACAGTCTCAACTCCTAAGTCTCCTTTTATTAATGCCTTTCTGAGAACTTTCTGAATTTTAAACCAGTTTTCTGGTTTCTATCTGTATCCCTTTGGAGTACAAATCCAAATAACATGGTGGCTGGATTTCCTCCCATTTTTATCATGTCCTGGTCCTCTCTCAGGTTGTTAAATCTTTGACAATTTTCAGATATGTTCAATGGTTCTGTTTAGTGTTCTTGGCACCAGTAGAAATGAAATACTGCTAGAAATTATAGCTTTTGGAAAGAAAAATAAAGGTAATATTTTTCAAATTAAATCTTGGATAACTGCCACTTGAATACAACAAATTAATAATAGTTGAAACTTACATATGAAATGTATTCCAAATGAATGTTTAGCTCTGGATGCATGCTTGTTTTATATTCAGTTTCTTCTGGAACTTCGGAATTGGCCTAGATCTTACTACTTATTTGTGAAAAGCAATGACACCGTAGTTTCTCCAGAAACCTGATGAAATAGAGTAAAATCAGTGGTGATTCCTCTATTATTCATTTAACACTGTTTAAATGTATATTTTTCTCAAATGTATGAACAGAGCTGATTACTTAATTTAACAAAGGTGTTAGAAATATACTTTAAAATTTATCTTTACTTGTGTTTTTTAATCTTTTTAAAACTTTAACAATTTTTAAATTTTTCTGTATTCACTTCATATGTGAACTTCATATATGTACACAGATATGTTTTGTCAAAGCAGGAGTGAATAGATTAATATCACATAATATAAGATTCATGATCAAAGTAATAGAATGAGGAAAGAAGAGTGTATTATATGAGCGGTAGAGTCCATGGAGACAACAGTTGTAAATATCTCTTTACCAAATAATATGGCACCTTCACAATTTTTTATGTTTATATGTATTTGTATATATATATATACACACATATACTTACACCTAAGAGAAATATATATGGGATATTAAATATGTCTTTTTCACTTAGCATAATGGTCTCCAGTTCCACCCATTTTGTTGCGAAGGTCAGGATTTCACTTTTTCTGATGATTGAGTAATGTTCTGTTGTGCATATATACCATATTTTGTTTATTCACCCATTGATGGTGCATCACTGTTGATTACATACAGTGCTGCAGTAAACATGGAAGTGCAAGTATGTCTTTCATATGCTGACTTCATTTACTTTGGATAAATTCCCAGAAGTAAGACAGCCAGTCATATAGTAGATCTATTTTTACTTTTTGAGGAATCTCCATATTGTTTTTCATGATGACTGCTCTAACTTACATTCCCAACAACTGTGTAATTTCTACAGTGTAGATTTCCCTACAACCTCATCAGCATTAGTTGTTTTTTTTTTGTTTTTTTTTTGTTTTTTTTTTTTTACTTTATGATGATATCATTTTAACTGGAGTAAGATAATACCTTATTGGGCTGGCGCCGCGGCTCACTAGGCTAATCCTCCGCCTTGCGGCGCCAGCACACCGGGTTCTAGTCCCGGTCAGGGCGCCGGATTCTGTCCCGGTTGCCCCTCTTCCAGGCCAGCTCTCTGCTGTGGCCAGGGAGTGCAGTGGAGGATGGCCCAGGTGCTTGGGCCCTGCACCCCATGGGAGACCAGGAAAAGCACCTGGCTCCTGGCTCCTGCCATCGGATCAGCACGGTGCGCCGGCCGCAGCGTGCCGGCCGCTGCGGCCATTGGAGGGTGAACCAACGGCAAAGGAAGACCTTTCTCTCTGTCTCTCTCTCTCTCTCACTGTCCACTCTGCCTGTCAAAAAAAATTAAAAAAAAAAAAGATAATACCTTAATGTTGGTTTTCATGCATTTCACTGATGGCTAGTAATACTGAGAATTTTTATTTCATTTGTTTGTTGGGCATTTATATTTTGTCTTTTGAAAAAGTATGTATCAGATCCTATGCCCATTTCTTTTTTTTAAAAGTTATTTATTTTAGATATAGAGTAATACACATATACATAGAGAGAGATGGATATAGAGATGAGAGCGAAAAAGAGAGAGAATCTTCCCACCACTGTACCACTGTCAATGTAGGAAGTTTTTTGTGCCTTATACGATTGTATTGATAGTCCTATAGATTGGGAACTGAGAAATCAATTGAAATAAGCTAACATTTACTGATGCAAGAAGTTTCAGATTCAGCTTGAGAGTGCCAACCTGTTTTCACACAGCTAATCAGTACTTCACAACCATAAATCATAGCTGAAATATACTTGTTGTCTTAATCATCTAATGCTTCAATGCGCAAGGCACACTGCAGTCTTTAATAAGGTCATTCAGTAGTCATTAGAGTTAAGTAAGGCGGGCTATAGTGTCCTTCTCAGCACCATAACCTCTCTGCTTATACTTATATACGTCCTGTAATCAGGGACATAAACATAAACTACAAAATGAGTTCCTCTGATTTATAGATTTACAGAGTCTGTAACTAGAAATTCTATTCATCTATGTGAATAGCTAAAATATTTTAGAACCTGGAAGATGTGTTGAATTAATTTTTGTGTACAGAATGTTTTGCTCAAAAGGAAATTTTTAGGGCAACATTTTATGTGAGTGAGATAAAGGCGTGAGTTGTGAGCAAAGCCAGGTTGCGATGGTCACAGCTAACTGAACTGTCTTTCACTGCAGTGGTTCCTAAGGTGCCCACATAGTCAACCCAGAAGTCTCAGTGAAGAATGGGAAAATCACTGTATTTGAAATTGTGTCAATATTCTGGTTTTTCTCAGAGGATTTGTCATGCTGTAAGGTGCCAGACATAATATTTTTGTTTTCTTATGTATCCACTGATCAATTAATTTACTTTGTCATCCCAGCTCTATGGGCAGTGGGATAAGTTTTTCAATAAGATAAACAGTAGGCACTCAACAAATATTTGTTTGAATGAGTGAGGATGATTCCTGTTCAGCAGAGTAAAAGAACAAGATATAACCCCAGAATCAAAAGCAGGGGAAATGCACATTTAGCCTTATGTTTACACGCTGGTTAAGGTGCCCATGTTTCATCATCAGAGTCCCTGGGTTTGATTCCTGACTCCTGGTGGTCCTGACTCCAGCTCTTACTCCAGCAAACCCTAGGAGGCAGCAGTGATGACTCAAGTCATTAGGTTCCTGCTACCTACATGGCAGACCTTGGTTGAGTTCTGAGCTTCCAGCTTTGACCCCTCTCAACCCTGGACCTTGGTAGCATTTAGGGAGTTAACCAGTCAATGAGGTTAGGAGCTCTCTGTCTCTGTCCATGAGTTTTTTTTGTTTGTTTGTTGTTCTTGTTTATTTTACTGGCAGATAAAATGTCTGCAGGAAAATAACTAATAATAAAAAGCCAGGTCATAATTGCTGTCTGTTCAGTAACAGAGGAATTGTGTAGTTTGGAAGAGAGGAAACTGGCTCAAGAGGATCAGAGAAAGCTTCCTAGGAGAAATGAAGAAAGGAGTCACTGACTACATGGGTGGCCTTAAATAATTTGCTTAAATTTTCTGGCCTCAATTTCCCCATATAAAAGCATACTTTTATAGCTAGGTGATCCCTTAGATGCCTAGGAGTTTAAGAAAAAAATATTTGAATGAATGGTAAAGATCTGAACTAGGTTAAAATTAACCATTATGCAAATTTGCTTTGGAAATTGAAACAACGATTAGGCTATTATGAACTCTACAGTACATAACACTTTTCTATGGCTGGAGTTGGAATTTTGTTGAAAGAGTCAATTTGAAATTAAAGAAAATACAAATGGAATTAAAATTTTTAAAAGATGTATTTGTCTGGAAGGCAGAATGACAGAGAGAGAGAGCTTCCATCTGCTGATTACTCCCCAAATGGCCACCACAGTCAGGTCTGAGCCAGGCAGAAGCCAGGAGCTAGGGACTCCATCCAGATCTCCCAGACGGGTGATAGGGGCCCAAGGACAGTGACCATCCTCCACTGCCTTCCCATGTGCTTTATCCGGATGCTGGTTCGGAAGCACAACAGCCAGGATTTGGACCATATTGGAAACTCTGAAATGGGATGTTGGTGTCATACGCAGTGGCTTAAACCGCTGCCCTGCAATGCTGACCCAAATGTATAATTACTTTTAAGACTACTTAGTACTGCCTTCATGTACAGAATTTCAGACACCGCAGTCGAGTGATATTTCACTGGAGATGGCAAAGTTTTGTACCACACAGTGGCACAGCAGTGGGAGTCTTAGATACAGTAGCCTTGCGGGTTACCTTCGTTTTCTTTAAGTAAATGTTTTAAAATGGAAGAATAATAATGGTACAGAAAAGTGTATGCATCCACTGAATTATCAGCAGTACTAAGAACTTTCTAGGAGCATAGCATAGCGCCCTCTGCTGGCTGTTACCTCCCTCCACAGTAGCAACTCACACCAAGCACACAGAAGAATTAGCTTTGATTGTTTTTGAACCTCCGTATGGAAGCACCCATAATGTACTGTTTTGTTGCTTCTTTCAGCATACTTTACATTTATAAGATTAATAACACTTATAACTGAAACAATCTCTCTCTATAGGTATAGATATATAAATAATCTTAATATATTCTATCAACTATTCTCTTTTCCTCATTCTTTCTTGTTCATTGATTGAGTTGTTTAAATATTATTTTCTTATTCCATTTTATTATTTTCAATTGTTTTTCTTTCATATTCATGTACTGGTTTTATCCTGAATATCAGAGTCAACATGTCTCAAGAATCCTGTACATTCTTACAGATTCTTGGGGATCCCAAAGATTTGACAGTGTGGGATATACATGTATACAGAAACATACATCATATATTGGAAACTGAAACTGAAAAGTTTTAACAGAAAGAATGCACAGTCAGCATTCCATTAGTTATCACAGTGAGGCGGTTACCACATGTTGTGTTACATTTGGAAAGCGCCATATATTTGTGAGAGAATAAGAGCAAAAAAGCTAATAATATCTTAGTGATATCATGGAAATACTCATCGCCACACCGACCCTCTGAAAAGTTCTCTTTTCAGAACTTGCTATGCTAGAGACTCAAATACTTACCACGGTTTACTATAGATTGGTATTTTTTTTGTGTAGTTCCTGCCCCTTTACTGTGTGCAGAACATACTGTCTGACTTCTGAGGGAGAGAATACAGCAAAAGAGGTGGGACTGTCCATTGCAAGATTAAGTTTCAAAAAGCTTATGGTGGGTACTCTCACTCTCTGAAGTTACCTGCCCTGGAAGAAGCCAGCTGCCTTTGCTAAGCACCCTCCTGGGAAAGCCCATTTGGAGAGAGCCCCACCCCAATGAACGCAGTGAATGCAATGAACTCCGCCCCCTGCCATCTTAGATGGCAGCCTCAGGAGAGCCCCTGAGCTCCAGTTGTCCTGCTAAGGCCTCCCAGGTTCCCACTGCTGGAGACTTGAGATAAGGGCTTATTGTCAAGCTTTTGAATTTGGGGGTTATTTGTTATGCCACAATGGATGCACCTGCTAATACACCTGGTGTGTGATTTCCATGTGTTGCTTTCAGATTTCTGTCTTTCATTTAAATGCTGTTTTTTAAATCCTTTGTAAGGTGTTAGACTTTAATGCATATTATTTTATTTTGATATTTGCTATGAGTATTTGTTTCAGTGTAACATACCTGTGTTATTTTTCCCTTATTGACCTTTTTTGGATTCTTTTTTAAATTCTATTTCATTTCCCTCTAATAATGTGTTATTTATGAATTAATTTACTCTTAGTGTTTACTGTAGAGATTACAACATATATACTTACCTATTTCAATTTGAAAAGTTGACATTTTCCCCTGCCCTAGTAATTCAAAGAACACTAAAAATGTAAATTCTGCTAATTGCCTTCTGCCTTTCCTTTTGTTTCATGTGTGTTTTACTTCTGTGTGTGTTTAAAATACCATAAGCCCTATAATCATAATTTTGTACAAATAGTATTCATTGCATTATTTATGTGTTTCCCATTTTCTGGTTCTTAATTCTATCCTTTTCAGTGTTTCCATATTGAATCATTTTTCTTTTTTCTGAAGAATTCTCTTTGTTATGACTTTTAGTTCAGATTTTCATGTATCCATATTTCAAGTTTGTTGTCTGAAAATGACTTAATTTTATTCTTCAAATATTTGAAGAATATTTTCACTGGGATTAGTAATTTTGTCTGACATTTACCCAGTTTTAGCTTATTGAGGATGTCATTCCAGTAGGCAATGGAATGTCTTCTGTTTTCCTTTACTTCTGTGTGTGCTGTAATTCAGTATTTTATCTATTTCCCTGTTACCTGGATCTTGGGTTGGTTGTTTCCCAATGTTTGCAAACAGCATGTTAGCAGGTTTCCAGTTTTTTTAGCCTGCTTTTATAGTCATAAAATGGAGAGTGAGTCTGTTAGTAGCTATTAAAAAAGCCAGAACCAGGGGCAGGCATTTGGTCTAACAGGTAAGCTGCTGGTTAGGATGCCCACATCCCACAGCTCAGTGCCTGCTTTGCATCCCCAGCCCTGCTCTGGCTTCACAGACCCTGGGAAACAGCAGTGCTGCCTCAAGGACCTGGGTTCCTTCCACCCTGGTGGTAGATTTGGAGTGAGTTCACAGGTAACTCTTCCACTACAGCCCAGATCACTGTTTAGATTCGGATTGAGTTCACAGGTTCATCTTCCACAATAGCCCAGCTCACTGTTTGGTGGGCATTCAGCATATTCTCTCTCTCTGTCTCTCTGTCTCTTTGTCTCTCTCTCTCTCTCTCTCTCTCTAGGTTTCTCTGCCTCCCTCCTTCTCTCTCAAGTAAAAACAATAGTTAAGAGCAGAGGTCCAGGTGGTCTTTTCTGAGTAAGCATTAAGTCTCTATGTTAGATATTTTACTTAATAGATTAAAAAGGACTTGCATTTCATATTCTTTTTCATAATGTGAGCATACAAATACTTCCATTATGGATCAATTATGAAATTGCCTTTGAAATTGCATTTATGATCCTTTTGATAGGAAGAATATTAAAGTCAAAGATGGTATTACGCACCAGCAGATAGGGCCTGATTTGTCTTGTAATTCCCATGCATAATGTATCACTTTGGGGAGGAATGAGAAGTACAGTTAAGGTGAGAAAAAATTAATTGATATAAATCATCAGGGAATATAGACTGGCCTTTTAAATAGCTGCAATTTTATTCTACAGAAAATGAAGAGTCACATGGGTCTCTTACGTTACAATAAGGTCACAGACCATAATCACATTGTGATTTAGACAGAGCTTTTACAAAAATACAAGAAGAGGAGAGTGATATTAAATTGGAGAAATTATAGAGCAGTCTATTGAGACTAAGTACGTGCCAGCTGAAATGCATTATCGACAGGAACAGAAAGGATGAAGCGTAGCTGCACCCCGTTTCAGGGGAGCAGTCTGTTGGATTTGATGATGTCCAGAGCCTAGAGAGGAGAGATGCACAATGAGGAGGTGCCAGGCTATTTATTAGTTTATTAAATAGAAATCATGTTACTTAAGTAGTAGAGAGTCATGGAATAAGTGGAAATTGGTAAATAGGAAATGTTTGTGGTCAAAGCTGCATTCTCAAGATCTGTTGTTCTGGCCGTAGAAAATCACTGTAGAATGTTGAGTTCATCACATGTCACGGGAAGAGTAGGGGCTTCCAGTGCGTGTAGAAAGCCACTGTCTTTGTACTGGATCCCAACAGTGCAGCAGATGCAGAGGAGAGGAGCTGTGGCCACAGCAGGGACCTAGGAGTGCTTTGTAAGTGGACTCTGACGGAAGTTATTCATCACTTGCCTCTTCCTAATGACTCAGTCTCTGATACAAAGCCAGTGAGAACTGCAGGTTCATCAGCTGGTAACCTTGGCAAAGAACAGGGCAGACAAAAGCTGAGAAAGGCAGGTGATGAAACCTATGTCCTTTCAGCTGCGTTCACTATGATGTCAATTTAATGTGCAGATGTTGATAATGAAGCTAACAGATCAGCCTTGATCTGGGGAAGGAAATGCCTGATGTTAACTGCTTCATGATTTGTAGGAGAGCATAGTAATTGCTAAGGAGTGCTAAAAATTTGTGTTTTATGGGGAGCTACTTAATAATTTTGTTGATATTAAAGTAACATACTGGGCCAGAGCCGTGGCACACTAGGTTAATCCTCCGCCTGTGGCACCGGCATCCCATATGGGCGCCGGGGTCTAGTCCCAGTGGCTCCTCTTCCAGTCCAGCTCTCTGCTGTGGCCTGGGAAGGCAGTGGAGGATGGCCCAAGTCATTGGGCCCCTGCATCCGCATGGGAGACCGGGAAGAAGCTCCTGGCTCCTGGCTTTGGATCGGCACAGCTCCAGCCGTTGCGGCCGATTGGGGAGTGAACCAACAGAAGGAAGACCTTTCTCTCTCTCTCTCTCTCTCTCTCTCACGGTCTGTAACTCTACCTGTCAAATAAATAAATAAAATCTTAAAAAAAGTAACATACCATTACTATATAAAATTGGGGAGATAAAAAAAGAAAATAAAATATATTATCCATAATTTTAGCATACAGAAATAGGTTTTCATTTAGAAATAGGTTTTCAGATATTTCTTTCTAAATTTCTGAAAAATAGGCTGAAATGTTTTTAGGATGAAAAACATTATACCTGGAACAATATACAAATTTTGTAAAAATGAAAGAACAGTCATTTTTTTTGCCACTGAAATGAAGGTAAAAATATTCTAATTTGAAATGTCTTCCTTTTGCTACCTTAACTTAACTCGAACTAAAATATATATCTTTGTCATATAAAACTGTAATAAAAATGCTGTTATTTGAAATTTGAAAGCAGGCATTCCTTACTCTATGTTTGAAAGTAGATCTTTTACAAGCCATTAGTTGCATACAAAATTTTAAAGAATTCTTTTCCACATAGTATTAAATATTGCCACTGGCTTTTTTTAAGATATATCTATTTATTTGAAAGTCATAGTTACACAGAGAGAGGAGAGGCAGAGAGAGAGAGAGAGAGAGAGAGAGAGAGAAAGTCTTCCACCCACTAGTTCACTCCCCAGATGACCACAACAGCTGGAGCTGCGCCGATCTGAAGCCAGGAGACAGGAGCTTCTACTGGGTTTCCCACATGAGTACAGGGGCCCAAGGACTTGGGCTGTCTTCTACTTCTTTCCCTGGCCACAGTAGGGAGCTGGATGGGAAATGGAGCAGCCGGGACTCATGAGTAAATATAGGTTAAAATGGTACATCGAGTTCAAGTAGGAATCTGATAATAATTCATGGAAAAACCACTAGAAATTACAGAACACACATTTTTACTTCTGTAATTCTGTGACTGCATTAAAAGCCAAGAAGGGGTTCCTTAGTGACTGGCAAAACCCAGTAGGCTCAGGAACCCTTATGTCCTTTTTTGCGGTCACTTCCTCTCTTTCAGTGCCCAGGTGCTACCAGTCGCAGGAACAGCTCTCTTGAATATAAGGACACAAACACAAGTGAGACTCACCTAATGTTGGATGAATATTAACACCTTGAAAAAGAGTCATCAAAGCTTACAAGCAGAAAAACTCAAGTCCAAGAAGGGAGATTTAGTAGATCAAGAAGAAAACACATTATTTAAGTAAACATAAGTTACATTCTAGCATTTAAAAAAAATGGCTAATGGGAAATCATGAAGACAAAAAAATGTGAGGGGCCAGTGTTGTGGCTCCGAAGTTTAATGCCCTGGCCTGCAGTGCCAGCATCCCATATGGGCGCTGGTTCTAGTCCCAGCTGCTCCTCTTCCGATCCAGCTCTCTGCTGTGGCCTGGGAAAGCAGTAGAAGATGGCCCAAGTCCTTGGGCCCATGCACCTGTGTGGGAGACCTGTATGAAGCTCCTGGCTCATGGTTTTGGATTGGCGCAGCTCTGGCCATTGTGGCCAGCTGGGGAGTGAACCATCAGATGGAAGACTACTCTCTTTCTTCTCTCTCTCTGTCTCTCCTCTCTCTGTGTAACTCTGACTTTCGAAAAATAAAATAAATCTTTTAAAAAATGTGAATTTTGAAATAAAAATCTATCTCTATTAACCTGCCAACACAATGAAAATCAGTAAGTTAAAAAAATTGCACTAAAGAATCAGTGGATGATTGAAAAAGATAAAAAGAAAGTAAAATATTATTCTGAGGTTTCAATTTCCACATGGAAAGTGACCAAGAAAGGGGAAAAAAGCATCATTTACAAATAATGACTACACAAAACAATCATAGAGGAAAAAAATACAGACCTAAAAAAATTTTTATTCTGTTATTGGGAAGACAATTAAGTGAACAGAATTAAACCAGTCATATTAAGTAGAACAGACAAAAAAACTACTAAGAGGGATAATGTATTAAGTTGTTCATTAATTAATACACAGTTATTCTTAAGTGTTGAAAATTAAAAAAAAACAATTAAGTGAACAGAATGAATGAAAAAGACTTCCTTTTAATGTTCATTGATAAAAAGAATGATAAATGATTATACACATGAAAAAATAAAAAAGGAAGTAGATGAGATTCAATTCATATCATATGTCTTTTTGGTAAAAGGAGATAAAAGAAAACAATTCAGGGATTGGTGTTGCAGCTTAGTGAATTTCGATAATTCTTGGGATGCCTGTATCCCCATGTTGGAATGTCTGGGGTCAAATCCCACCTTCATCTCTGCTTCAGATCTAGCTTCCACTAATGTGTCTGGGGGCAGCAGTTGCTGGCACAAGTGCTTGAGTCCCTGTCACCCATGTAAGGCACCCAGATGGAGTGTCTGTCTCCTCGCTTCAGCCTGGCCCAACCCCAACGGTTTTGGACATTTGGGAAGTGAACCAGCAGAGGGAAAATTCTCTCTCTCTCTCTCTCTCTCTCTCTCTCTCTCTGCGTGTGTGTTTCAAATAATTTTTAATGCATACATAAACATTTAAAAAGAATACAGTAAAAGCTAAAAAGATTGGAGAAATCATTTTTCTTGAGATTTATTTATTTAGAAGGTACAGTTACAGAGGGAGAGACAGAGAAAAGAGGGAGATAGATCTTCCATCCACTGGTTCACTCCCCAAGTGACCCCAAATAGTGAGGGCTGGGCCGGGTTGAAGCCAGAAGCCTGGAACTGCATCTGGGTCTCCCACAGGGGTGGCAGGGGCCCAAGCACTGGAGCTATCTTCCTTTGCTCTCCTGGATGCATTAGCAGGGAACTGATCAGAAACGGAGCAGGTGAGACTCAAACCAGCGCCCAGCTGGGAGGCTGGCATTGCAGGCAGAGGCTTATCCCACTACATCACAACATTGGTCCCCAGGATATAATCTGAGAATTACTCATAGAATTATGTCCTCATATGTTAACAGTGAAATATTGAGGTTCATTAGCATTTGCAAAGGCTCAGAAAGTTTTACTACCTGTAAACTCTACTGGAAAAAATTGTAGAAAGTTGATAAAGTCCAGCGTAATATAATGCAAGCAAGCAAGCAAAAAACCCAAGAAGCAATGGCAAGCTAAAAAGTCGTCAAATCTTTTTATTGCTGAGTGTTTAATGAAAAAATAAAGTATGGATGGCGCCACAGCTCAATAGGCTAATCCTCCACCTAGCGGCGCCAGACCCCGGGTTCTAGTCCCAGTTTGAGCGCTGGTTCTGTCCTGGTTGACCCTCTTGCAGGCCAGCTCTCTGCTGTGGCCCGGGAGTGCAGTGGAGAATGGCCCAAGTCCTTGGGCCATGCACCCGCATGGGAGACCAGGAGGAAGCGTCTGGCTCCTGGCTTTGGATCAGCGTGGTGTGCTGGCCGCAGTGCACCAGCCGCAACGGCCATTGCAGGGTGAACCAATAGAAAAAGGAAGACCAGCAACTGAGACTAGACTAAGTTATTGGAATTAAGACTTATTCTATGCATCTGCTCTCCCACAATATGGCGCTGGGGAGGAGTAAACTTCTACGCAGCTGCCTCTCGCCAACTTGACTGATAAACTGCAGGAGCTGATCCTGCTCCTGATTGGAGGAGAGCAGCGTGCTCGGCGTGTGGGTAGCAGAGTTGGGATTGGTGGAAGAGGACTATAAAGGAGGAGAGAGACAACAAGCACCAGGAACATCTGAAGGAACACCTGAGCAGCCCTGAGAGAGCCGGCCGGCGGTGTGCCGCTCCTCCGCGGAAGCGGGGAAAGTGGCAGGGGGAGCCGCCCCTCCACAGAGGTGGAGGGGTCGGCAGCCAACCCGGGAAGGACCAGCAGCAAACCCGGGAAGGGCCAAGCAGACGAAAGAACAGCGCAGGGTCCTGTGCCGTTCCTCCGTGAATGGGGGAGCGACAACCTTTCTCTCTGTCTCTCTCACTATCCACTCTGCCTGTCCAAAAAAAAAAAAAAAAAAAATCAAATACAAAGAAAAAAATAAAGCATGTACAATATTGTGTGTGTGTAATAAGCAATGGAGCCAAAATAATACTAACTAAAATCAACATGAAGAGAAATAATAGAACTACTAGTAAATTGGCTATGTAACAAATAAATCAAGGGAACAGTAGAATTGTCTATAAATACTTCCTTATAGAGAGCAATCTTCATCATATACTAATACAGTCAACTTTTCAAAAAGGGTTGGTCGTCCATTCAGGAAATTGTTTAGGAATAATTGTCTATATGTTTGGATTTGTGTATATATATGTACTAACCTTCTCAAGAACAATACAATCAACCATGTGGAAACAAACATCTCTTTATTTGCAGTAATATATTTTCACCACAAAGTTTTCCTAAATTCTACACAAATTTTAAATCCTTCCAGCAGAAATCTTAATTTAGTATATACTAAGTTGATCTTCTGTATAGAAAGATAATTAAAAATGGATCTTAATGAAGAATGGGATGGGAGAGGGAGTAGGAGGTGGGATGGTTTGCGGGTGGGAGGGTGCTTATGTTTGGAAAAACTGCTATATTCCAAAAATTGTACTTTTGAAATTTATATTTATTAAAAGTTTTCTAAAAAAAAAAAAAAAACTTTATTTTTAACAAGTGGTTGATGGAAGAAAGACTCTTCCTTATTCTAGCTGAAAATCAACAAGTTTTGTGATTTTTTATCACTCTTAAATAAATAAAAATCTAATAATCATTTTATGAAAAAAAGACATTCAAATGACTCTTTGGAAGAATATTATGCAACTTCTAGTTACAAGGCATTTTATTAAATGCAACTGGAAATAAGCCATAAACTGACTAATAAAATGAGTACAAATTTAAACTTTTTAAAAAGATTTATTTATTTATTTACTTGAAAGTCAGAGTTACACAGATAGAGAGGAGAGGCAGAGAGAGAGAGGTCTTCTATCTGCTGGTTCACTGCCCAGTTGGCCACAATGACTGGAGCTGCGCTGATCTGAAGCCAGGAGCCAGGAGCTTCTTCTGGGTCTTCCCACGATGGTGCAGGGGCCCAAGGATTTGGGCCATCTTCTACTGTTTTCTCAGGCCGTACCAGAGAGCTGGGTCGGAAGTGGAGCAGCCAGGACTCGAACCGGTGCCCATATGGGATGCCAGCACTGCAGGCAGGGGCTTTACCTGCTATGCCACAGCGCCGGCCCCAAATTTAAACTTTGAAATGACCAAAGTAACTAAGTCAAAGGTAGTAATTGGCTGGCTGTGAAAGTACTTAGACATTTGTAATAGATAATTATATTCAAATTAAAGA
Source organism: Oryctolagus cuniculus (assembly GCF_964237555.1). Lineage (NCBI taxonomy): Eukaryota > Metazoa > Chordata > Mammalia > Lagomorpha > Leporidae > Oryctolagus > Oryctolagus cuniculus. The sequence continues at coordinate 10,190,654 of NC_091437.1, forward strand.
ATTCCTACAAAACCACTAGAAAGCAAAGCAAAATTATGGAATTGTCATAGAACCCAGGGCAAAACAGAGGAGCACTCAGTTAACCAAGTGTGCAGTATAAAAGCCTGACACCCATCCCTGTCATTCCAGCAGGGGCCAGGAGCTGTGTCCTTGTGGTTTTGACTTCCATCTGCCTGAAGACCGTGTCTCAGAGCTTGGTGGCTGTTTATGTCTTCTTTTAAGATCTGTCCCTCCAGGTCCTTTGTCCCATCCCTTGACATTTTCTCTTTTCTTTCCTCGTTCAGAGTCGTGTATACTCCCCTCTTACAATGCAGAGATAAGTTGACATCATGGCTGCACGCAATAATAAATATTTTAACCAAACAAAACAATTAGAAATTTATAGACTAAAATGATTTTGTAAGTCAGAGCTAATTATTCTCTGAAACTACACGTAATTTGAAGCATGATTTTTATTGTAATTTGCCACAACTCTGTATACGCTATGGTCATCCTGCATTTTGACTTTTTTAACATATTTATTTTTCCTGTGCTGTGCTACTCTTTTTTGTAAACTGAACCCGATTTCATGTTATTAGAAATATCTTTTCACAGAAGAAGATGACTACATCTGATTTTATCTTACTCTAAGAAGTACAGTTCCTACCACTAAGCCACGTAGAGTCAAAGCAACGATCCACATAACTTAGGGAGCAGTAGATTTACTTTGATGATTTCCCTGAATCCAAGCGTTGCCTTTGGAATTAATGAGGTTTACATTATAAGCCCGTAGAATGTCAAGTCCATAGAATGTCTTGTATTCTGGGTGATTGATTAAAGAGGCATTGTCCTAAGCACACAGAATTACTGTTATATATCTCAAGGGCATAGTGTATGGGTGTGAGTCACCGTGAGTATGCATGATGTGTACACTGTATAAAAAATGTAGTACTTAACAGTTTTTGTATATATCTGAGCTACTGTTGGATTGCTTCCCCCCCTCCCATATGTTTCCATCACCTCCCTGAAGCAGGAAACATGCCTGGTTTTCTCTTCTCTTGCCTCTCTAGTACTTGACATAGGCAAAGCCCTCACTAAGGATTTGCCGAATTAAAGAAATGAAGGGCTCACAATTGTGGAATCAATTATTTGATGACCAGTTGGATGGAAAAAATTAATATTCCTGACAAACCTCAGGATGCTGTGGCATTCTCACTCTGCTTTACTGTTATTGGTAATTAAAATGTATTATTTATTGATCTATTATTTGTTGCCCCAACCAGGATAATGATTGTCTGGGACAATCATATGAGAGAAAAAAATTGTGAGCCCATCGACTTTACCTTTTTGTTCTCTGCTGCAACCCAGCTGAAACATGCTGTCATGCAAACGTTTTAGGAAGGAATGAGTAGATAGAGTTGAAGATTTCTTAACCCCTGTAGGATATAAATGAGTTTGATCTGTATAATCAGTTAATGACTAGACATCATTCAATGAAGTAATTAATTATCAAAGTGTTGGTGGTTTGATTGACTTACTCATTTGTTATCCACCATAGGCCCTGGAAAGAGAATAGCTAATATTTTGAACATGGTTCCTGATATCCTAGAAATGTCCTATTAAATACTCAAGTTTAAAACTCAGTGCTTTAGAAGTTTGAACAAATAAGCCAAAATATTTTAGTTGCCAAAAATTAATCAAATAGCTTAGTGGTTTCATGTTTTTCCCCTCTAGAGCAGCATAACATTTGGCTACAGTTTTCATTTGAACCAACCAAATGCTATAGAATAATATGATAAGAATGAATAACATTTATGAATAGGTATAAATCTTAATCAAATAATTCAGCATTTTGTTGTCATAGTGTTCCTGAATATTTAGACACACAAAATCTAGTTTATTTAGGAAATTGCCATCATGCAGGCTAGAACAAATCTTTTTCAAGATGGAACTCTCTTTTTTTTGTTAATTCCATTTTTGAAACCATAAATCAAAACCAATATTTTACTAGGGGTAATGTCATTAAAGCAAAAGTACACAAAGATTTCAAAACAGACTTTTTAAAAAATTTTAAAGATATTTAAGAAAATGAACCAAAGTACAAAGAAATAGACACTTGTTACACTTGATCTTATCTAAAAGGCCAAGAAGCGATGAGAAACAGACATTTGCAAACAGTGACTGAGCAAAGAAGTCTGGGTATTTTAGTAAAATGGCAAAAAAAAAAAAAAAATGACAGTGTCATTTAAGAATTAGACATCACAGTGTAAGATGATACTGAGGAGGACTTTGTCTTTTGTGTAAACTGCTGAGTAGGACCTACAAGTGAGGACAAAGTATCAAGCAAGTACTTCACATTCTTGAGACAAATTTGGAGTCCTTGTGGCTCCACTGCCCCCTGCACCACCCTCTCTCCTTTCACTGGAAGACTTAGAAGTAGTGTTGGAGACAGATGGATCATCAGTCATTAGACTTGGGAAACCTGGTCTGGAAGGTGAGAATGCTGTGTCGGTTTTTTGTTTTCTCGTTCATTCTTGAAGGGAGAGTGCGTGTCTCCTGCTCCAAGGGAGTTGCACCTGGAGATTTGGCAGGAGACTGGCATCCCACGTTTGCCCACGCATACTGCTGAGCAGCTCTCCAGACCTACAGAAAGGAGAGGACACAGTCAGGGATGACAGAGAAGGGGAGGTCAGCCTGTGTTCCCACATTTAGTATGGAGGAAAGCAAGGGTCTCCTTTGGTTCATGGCCACCACCTAAGGAGGTCTTGAGTAAGTCAGTGGTCTTTTGTGGAGGAACTTCAGAGCAGCAAAGTTTGCCATGAAAAGTAAAAGCTAAGAAAAGGTAGTGGTGCGATCTGGGCACTCTCACTGCAGTGTCAGATTGATGTGGTGATTTTGACAGAGCAGCTCGCATGTCACACCTGACTAGGGAAAGACAGTGACCGTTTCACAGCTTTTTCACATTTTGTGAGACAGAATAGTAATGTCTAAGGAGTTCTAAAACCTTAAAGTTTAAACACTTAAGTGACAGTTTTGCTGTTATTCAATCAATATATTGTTATTGTCTTTAATCCTGTAATTGACTGGCTGGCTTCTTTACATGGTGTCTAAGGACATTTCAGGAAGGAAGAGAATTGCTACATAGTAGCTCAGATTTAACACTGGAGAGCTTACCAAATCACTTCTGCTGCATTCTGCGAGACAAATGCCAGCCTAGAGTGGTAGAGTAGAGAAATAGACTCTATATCTAATGCTGATGACAAAATCCCAAAGCACAGGGGATGCACCAGGGATTTAGAGAAATTTGTAGCTATGTTTTTGAATCTATCGTGGATGACAGAAATCAGTTGGTAACAATGGACGTGACAATGCAGTTAATCAAGTTCAAAAACAGGCCCAGTGCAGATGCTTATTCCCAGTTATATCTGAATAATGATCCACTCAAATCACCTGACCCATGTGACTAAAATAACATCTGTGTTATAATGAGCCTGTGTTTCTCCTCTTGCATGGTTCAGGTTCTACTCATTCTCTGATATGAAAATAGTTTTAGTACCCAACTTTTACTTAATCCTAACTAAGTGCTATTTTCCACTCTAAATGCTTCACACTTTAATCCTTATTGTAGCCCAAAGAGATAGATATTATAGCTTCATTTTAAAGATGAGTCAGAGGGGCCGGCGCTGTGGCTCACTTGGTTAATCCTCTGCCTGCGGCACCGGCATCCCATATGAGCACTGGGTTCTAGTCCCGCCTGCTCCTCTTCCGATCCAGCTCTCTACTATGGCCTGGGAAAGCAGTAGAAGATGGCCCAAGTCCTTGGGCCCTGCCACCTGCATGGGAGACCAGGAAGAAGCACCTGGCTCCTGGCTTTGGAACATAGCACTGGCCATAGCGGCCATTTGGGGGGTGAACCAAAGGAAGGAAGACCTCTCTCTCTCTCTCTCTTTCTTTCACTGTCTATAACTCTACCTGTCAAATAAAATAAAAAATAAAAAAAGAAAAGATGAGTCAGAGACAAAGAAGTCCAAGTAACTTGCTAAGCCACAAAGCTGATGAGCAGTGGAAGTGGCACCTGAACCCAGGCAACCTGGCTCCCAGTCTGTTTCCTTTACCCCCATGGTTGCTCCCTGTCTTCAGCATCCTGGAGTTCTACTGTATCTTGTAGGACAAGATATAACTTGCTCAGATCAGTGCTTTTTATTTTCAGCCTCTACCAAGGCACTTGTTCAAAACTCATCCCTAAAATAACACCTTAATCAGTATGAAGCAGAAAGTGTCTGGAATAATTTATCTGCTTAGACAATTAATGTAACTAGTCTGATATGCCCTGTGTAGATTTATGATGAGTTGTCCAGCCTAGAGTGTCCGGCCCAGTTTTTCAGAGCCTTCTGTGGTGGAATCTGCTTGGATGGTAAGAGGTGGGATCTCACAGTGTTGATAAGGACATAGATAGGAATCAGACTCCAAAGATTCAGATTCTGCCTTTGCCACCCATGAGCCGTGAGACATCAGGCATGTAACTCAGTCACCGGGAATAGTAATAGTTTATACTTGCTATGTTGATTTTTATAAATTTAATGAATCAATATTTTTTAAAAGATTTTATTTTATTTGAGACTTAGAGTTACAGACAGTGAGAGAGAGAGAGAGAGAGAGAGAGAGAGAGAGAGAGAGAGACTGAGAGAAAGGTCTTCCTCCCATTGGGTCACTCCCCAAATGGCTGCAATAGCTGGAGCTGCGCCGATCGGAAGCCAGGAGCCAGGTACTTCTTCCTGGTCTCCCATGCTGGTGCAGGGCCCGAGGACTTGACCCATCTTCTACTGCTTTCCCAGGCCATAGCAGAGAGCTGGACTGGAAGAGGGGCAGTCAGGACTAGAACTGGCACTCATATGGGATGCTGGCACTGCAGGTGGAAGATTAACCTACTGTGCCATGGTGCCAGCCCCATGAATCAATATTTGTAGAAGATCCTGGGAGTCTGTCATGTGTTTGCTGAACCTTTATTTTTTAAGTGGATTTACTTCCGACTCCCAGTCAGAGATAACTGATGTGCCTGGGCACTTACAGCAGCTGGGCATCAGGGTGTTCAGATGTCAGGCGCGCTGTAGGTCTTTCACCTCCCCTTCAGCCTATTGGAAGTACTGGCTTTCTGTCTGGGAGTTGTCTTGAGATGGCCTTGGGTTTATTTTAGCCTCATACCATTGCACAAATACCCTACAACTGGCCTGTGGAGGAAGATTCATTGTCCTCACAGCCGCCCAGGATTAACCACAGGGGTTTTTTTCAGAAATGAGAGGGAGAACTTCCCTAACCTGGCCTCAGCCTGGCTCTATCACATCTCCTCAGCTTCTTATGCCTACAGAGCTTCACCCGTGGGGACAGACCCTCGACACAATAGCCATGGTAAATTTAGGTCTCTTTTTTCTGCATCCCTGAAACTTTATGCAAAGAAAACCAGGCTGACATAGGGCAGGAGATCCAAATTCCAGAATTAGAAAATGTGGTTCTTTGTCATTTAATGACTATGAAAATTTCAAAAATACTTGCCTTTACTCTTTCTTTAACTATAAATTGGGGATGATGATAAAACAATACCTATTTGGAGTTTTTACCTTACTGCAGTACTTACAGTATAAGCTCTCATTTAATTGTAGCTACTGTCATCTGTTGAATCTATTTAGCATTTCTCTAAAGTTAGTAGGGAAATTCTCATAGAATTATGCCTATTTATTGGTAGGAGTAGCTGTGTTTAAAACATTGTGTTTTGGTGGAAAGAATATGGGGAAAGTGATTCATATCAGCTGAACTTTGGGAAAACACACATTGATATGTCTTATGGGAAAAAATTTAGAGGATCTATAATTAAAATGATGACTTAATTTTGAATTTCTTATTTAAAAGCACAGATACTAACCGACTGTAAAATACATATCATGCTGTATGTCAAATGGGCCATTCTAAAGCCTCTATTTTTGTTCATAGTTAAGGTTGCTATTTTTATGAGCACAACGTGAGTTACTGGGGGAGGTTGCATTGTTACAGCAGGGCTGTAATGTAGCCTTCCTAAACTTCAATTTCTTAGTCTGTTTTTTGTTAGATCCTGCATGATTTGTGGAATATTAAGATTGTACATTTAAAGCAAACAAAAAGCCTGAGATTCAAGCTGCTTGCAAATAAATGTTATAACACTACATTATCCTTTTTACACTATAAATCTAACACAAAACTATTGGTGCTGCGGTACTTACATATGCCTTTTATATCAAAGGACGAATTCACAACACTGGAAAAATAGTTCTTATTTTCAACACTGGAAATCAAGTGAAAGAGCCGGAGAGAAATGTGTTACAAATAACAGTATAATTCAAGTAGAATTTAGTTCTTACAGAAGTGCAAGATTTTTTGTTTGTTTGTTTGTTTTTGTAAAAGTTAATGACAGTTCCAGAACCTAAGATAAAAGTCTCTAATACCTTAGAATTTGGCTGCAAGGAAGAAGATTCAAGGACAACCTCTGACCAACCATGTGCAGCCACATCCCTGTGCCCAGTGCCTATTCCCACGCCTGCCTCCACTATACCCAAGAGAAAAGCTGAAGGGAGGGCAAAGGGGATGTGGCCAAAGTGAAGGAAGAACTGCAGAACAGACCTGCAAGATTTTCTGCTGTAATTCTCCTCCAAAGGCAGAGCTGAAGCCTAGAAAGGTGCCAGCAAAAAGCAGAGAGAAGGTACCAGAGGAGAAAAGGAAACGTTTGTGCTGGCAAGGATGGGAATCAACCTCGCAGGAAATGGGGATGCCCAGCAGCCAGAGGTGCTGGACATGCCGAGTGGCACTGGGACATTCTGGATCGCTGTGCGCTTCTGACCACAGTTGCAAAATACTATTCTTATCAAGTTCAGTAGAAGTGCAAAATTTAATACCTACTTTATAAGCTGTGTTGTTAGCACACAGGACCCTCCCCTGTTTTCAGGGAAGGGACCTAGGCCACTAACACAGTGTTTTCAAAGCTGGATTGACGCGGGGGAAGCACCCTTCCTTCTAGCTTTGAGGCTTCCCTGGGCTCCCCGAGGAAGGGATTCCCTGCTGCTGACATGCACAGCTACCAAGGCACAAACCCTGTGGCGTGGAAATGCTAAATTTGATTTTATGACCTCTTCCTCCTCGTGTCTGTCTGCAGCGTAGGCTAACTGCGTTGCACATGCAAAGTTGTTGTGACCCCAGCACCAAAAACTTCGTTGCCAGCGTGACAGGCATTGTGGACTTCACAGTGAAGCCGTGCGTGTGGCTCCTGTTCTGGACTGTGGCTCTTCACGTTGACACTTCTGCCGTGGTGACTTCCCTTCCTGAATGTCAGGATGGGCCTGTGGAAAGCTGTGAAACAACACGCTGGATGTGAAATCTCAAATTGTCCGTGTTGGGAGCATCAGGTAAGGACTCCCTCAGTTGCAAAGTGCCTTCTGATTTGAGCAGCCCATTGAGGAAGGGAGTTTGAAAGCTGCCATATACTGTTGGCCGTTGTCTGCCCATGTGCTGACGGAAACACCATGCTTGTTTAGGAAAAGCAGGATACACTTTGGCTTGGGGGGGGGGGGGGAAGACAAGTTGTTTTCTTTTTTTTTAATTAATTAATTAATTTATTTATTTATTTTGACAGGCAGAGTGGACAGTGAGAGAGAGAGACAGAGAGAAAGGTCTTCCTTTGCCATTGGTTCACCCTCCAATGGCCGCCGCGGCTGGCGCGCTGCGGCCGGTGCACCGCGCTGATCCAATGGCAGGAGCCAGGAGCCAGGTGCTTTTCCTGGTCTCCCATGGGGTGCAGGGCCCAAGCACCTGGGCCATCCTCCACTGCACTCCCTGGCCACAGCAGAGAGCTGGCCTGGAAGAGGGGCAACCGGGACAGAATCCGGTGCCCTGACCGGGACTAGAACCCGGTGTGCCGGCGCCACAAGGCGGAGGATTAGCCTAGTGAGCCTCAGCGGCGGCCTTGACAAGTTTTTTTCAAAATGAGACTATACAGGCATAGAAATCTGAATTGTTAGAGAGATTTCAAATATTTGAGGGTAGGATTAGATGATCATTTTAAAACTGGCGAAGTGCATGCGAATATTTTTACTAATATATTCCTGATTTTAGAAAGATTTAGTATTGTCTTAGCTTCAGAGTGCATAATTAGCATGGGCTGTGAATATTTATTTCAAAAAAGAAAAGATTTCAGTGTCTTCAGGGTCAAATAATAGAAAAGTGTAATTTATTCATGTCATCAACACTTTGCTAGCTAAGTAAAGAAAACAGAATGTAAATGAAATGGTGTTTTTATAATCAAATTAGTTTATAGCATCCTTATCTGGCTTCTGTTTCTTCATGAAACAAATATTTATTGGCAGGCTACTTTGTGAAACTTAAAAGAATGCTTAAGATCCTTCATTTTCCTAGCCAGTGCGGGGGTTCACTAGGCTAATCCTCCACCTGCAGCGCCAGCACCCCGGGTTCTAGTCCCGGTTGGGGCACTGGATTTTGTCCTGATTGCTCCTCTTCCAATCCAGCTCTCTGTTGTGGCCAGAGAGTATAGTGGAGGATGGCCCAAGTGCTTGGGCCCTGCACACGCATAGAAGACCAGGAGGAAGCACCTGGCTCCTGGCTTCAGATCGGTGCAGCCCAGCCATAGCGGCCATTTGAGGGGTGAACCAATGGAAGGAAGACTTTTCTCTCTGTCTCTCACTCTCTCTCACTGTCTGACTCTGCCTGTCCAAAAAAAAAAAAAAAAAAAAGATCCTTCAGTTTTCTGTGTTATTTTGTTGTTGTTGTTGTTGTTGTTCCATTTTGTTGAATAAAATACTACTTCTACTGTTACAGTAGGAATTTAGAGAAAATGAAATAAAAAATCAAAACTGAAATGTCTTATATTAAAGGAAGCCAAAAGATTTCCTTTTTTAAAAAAGATTTATTTATTTACTTGCAAGTCAGAGTTACACAGAGAGAGAAGGAGAGGCAGAAAGAGAGAGGTCTTCCATCTGCTGGTTCACTCCCCAGATGGCCACAATAGCCAGAGCTGTGCAGAGTCGAAGCCAGGAGCCAGGAGCTTCTTCCGGGTCTCCCATGTGGGTGCGGGGGCCCAAGGACTTGGGCCATCTTCTGCTGCTTTCCCAGGCCATTGCAGAGAGATGGATTGGAAGTGGAGCAGCCAGGACTAGAACCGGTGCCCATATGGGATGCCGGCATTGCAGGCAGCTTTACCCTCTACACCACAGCACCAACCCCAAAAGGATTTCTTTACTGAAAAATTCTTCCTCTTTTATAGAACTCTCAAAACAGGAGAAGCAGAGTGCTATGAAGTTTCCCAGCCAGGAACAGCCATTGACATCTCACCTCCCTAATCTAGTGACATTTATTAACACATTAGTGAAGCTGAAAGTGTTGGGAAAGCTGTTTGTGTAAAGTCATCTCTTCCAAATTATTGCTCTTATAGAATGGGTGACTAAACCGCCAGAAATCTGAGTTTTTCTCAAAGGCAATATTAAATTTATTTGGAGAAAATATAGATTTTTTTTCCACACACAGATCTTTTTCTAGGATCTTGCCATCCATGGGGTGTTTGAATGGACGACTTGGAATTATCTAAATAGGTTTAATTTACTTATGCTGCTTAAAGGATGGTATGTTTCCCAACCTCTTCAAGGGCAGAAAAAAACACTGTAAATAAAAACTCAATTACTTCCATACTTCCCTAAGTAAAAATTCTTTGTGATATGTAAAGAGTAATTGGAAGAATATGTTGTTATAATAATACTATAAATATATGTAATATTCTTCAAGTGATCCAGAATCTTCCATACTTGCAGGCTTACAGGCATGCTAATCGTTACTCTTTTTCTTGATGTTTTACTCTCATCATATCATAATGTGCTAAATGTTTAAGCATATTGTTATCAATTCATGTTATGTCATGAATCTAAAACTAAATGTTAGCTATGCGCAGTTAAAAGGCAGAAATATTTTCATTGTGGGTATAGAAAAATATTTCAAGAGAAAGAAAGAGACGGAGGGAGGCAGAGAGGAAGGAAGAAAGGAAGATAGAAGGGGGGAAGGAAATGTCATCTATTCTTAGAATTATAAACAGTTAAATAAATAAGAAAGATGTAAAAATAAATATTATTTTCAAAGAAATAAAATTCTGATAATAAGTATTATGTGAACGATGAATAACTAGAAAATTAAATAAAAATGAAGAGATAATTTCATTACAATTCCTCTTTTGGACATCAGTCAAATTTGAATTTCAACGTAACCAAAAAATCACTAAATGTACAAAGTGAAAATATAGGTTCAGCCTCTATTTTTTTTACTTCGCATGTTAAAACAGCTGTTTTCATAAATAAACTTGGATATATGTGAATTCTGAGCTACACTTGATATTAGCTGGCTTTACTTAAAGAATAGTTGTCAGAAATGAGTGCCTATGAAACAGGAAGAAACCTTGATTCGTAAGTAATGAGAATGCTTTGAAAGTGATCCCTAATGATAGAGTTAGAAACATGCCAGGGGATTCCAATTCAATCCCATCAAGGTGGCATGTACCAATGCCATCTCACCAGTCAAAGTGATCAATTTCAGTTCACAATTGATCATGATGATAGGACTAAGAACCTAAGGGATCACATAAACAAGAATAGTGTCTGCTAATACTAACTGATAGAATTAAAAAGGAGAGAATGATCCAACATGGGAAGCAGGATACACAGCAGACTCATAGAATGGCAGATGTCCTAAACAGCACTCTGGACTCAATCAGCCCTTAAGGCATTTGGATATGGCTAAAAAGCCCATATAGTTTTGCAGGCAAGGAAAGCCAAGGCACTCTGGCAAAAAAAAAAAAAAAACAAAAAAAACAAAAAAAACAAAAAAAAAAAAAAACCCTAAATGAAAGATCTCTGTGAGTGAGATCCATCGGAAAGAACGGGCCATCAAAGAAGGAGGTACCTTTCTCTGAAGGGAGGAGAGAACTTCCACTTTGACTATGGCCTTGTCTAAATAAGATTGGAGTTGGCGAACTCAAGAGGCTTCCATAGCCTTGGCAGCTCATGACAAGAGCCTAGGGTGATTACTGACACCATAAATAAGAGTGTCAATTGTTAAATCAACAACAGGAGTGACTGTACTTAATCCCCATGTAGGATCTCTGTCCTTAATGTGTTGTACTATGTGAATTAATGGTAAAACTACTACTAAAACAGTACTCGATAGTTTGTGTGTCTGTGTGGGTGCAAACTGTTGAAATCTTTACTTAGTAAATACTAAGTAAATCTTCTGTATATAAAGATAATTGAAAATGAATCTTGATGGAGAATGGGATGGGAGAGGGAGTGGGAGATGGGATGGTTGCAGGTAGGAGGGAGGTTATGGGGGGAAAAGCCGCTATAACCCAAAAGCTGTACTTTGGAAATTTATATTTATTAAATAAAAGTTAAAAAATAAATAAAAACACAGGTTTGTACTCATTCACTGCAGACTCTTAATTGGCTGGACCTTTGCTAAAAAAAAAAATCCTTCAATATAGTCAACATTCGTAAAGAGTGAATAAGCCACTACTATGTGAAATGCAACGCTATTTCCTGGGAGGGTACAAGTTTTATGGAACCTGAAGTTTATACAACTGGGAGGCATTGCCTTTAATGAAATTTTACATAATATCTAATTTAAAATGATGAGGCCTTACTTGTTTGGGGCCCTGCAGATTGTTCCAATAGGTGCAATATGATTGCATATTGCAGTCAGATATCAAGAATGAAACATACTGGAAGCAAGCAGATCCTAAAAAAGGGCAGGAAAGCTTTGCCAGTCCTGAGATTAATCTTTCTCGTTTTCAATTTTCTTAGTACAACATAGACAAGCAAGGGTGACTTGTCAGTATGTTTTCTCTAAGGTTCTTTGCAATCAAACCTGTTTCTAGTTTTTTCCCTGGAAAAGCCATCCGTTATGGAGGGAAGACTCTGTGTTAGTGTGATACAAGCAAATGATCCTTCTAAATAAGGATTTATCTCTTCCCTTGTAAATAGACAGACGTATTTGGATTCTTCCATTTACATGATTATTTTCTGACATCCACGTGTATCCATAATGTTTTTTCTGAGACCAATATGGTTGTTGACTATTTTTGTGTCTTAATTCTATAAGGTCTCCTGTTCTTGTTTTAAAGTAATATTCATAAATATTTATAAGTTCATGAGCAGGGTTTGGAGATCTTAGATAAATGGAATTGGAGACTATTATCATCATCTACCATCTCCTCTGTAGTTCTTGGAATTGAAAGCTTGATTTCCTAACTGAACTTTATTAACCTTGTATCTTTGGAAGCTGAAATGAGTCCATGGCCATACCGCATTGTACACACCCGATCTCATCTGATCTTGGACAATAAGCAGGATCGGGCCTGGTTGGTACTTAGATGGGAGACTGAAAGTTGAAATAATTATCCAGGTGCATTGTGTTTTGTCCTTTTAGTTGCAGATCTCTAAATACAGAAGTTATATGAGCAACATAGCCATGCTGTGAATTTATTTTTCCACAATTAGTGGAAAGGTAAAGCCTCTGTTATTTTGTTTATGTATGATGATAAATAACATGATGATACATGGTGATATATCTCCAGAGATGAGTTAAAGCCTTTCTTTTGGTTGTAATTTCTAAAGGTTTTGAATGACATTTTAAAAACTGACAGACTTTTTCATTAAAAACTTACTTGCAAAAATATTATTTTTTTCCTAGCAGTTTAATGGTGGTAGAGAGTATGTCTGATTTTGTTCATTGTACTCTTAAAACTAGTAGAACTGGCTAATAGCAATAGCCATGATTAATTAAATGTTGATTGAAATAATAATTCTAGTTTATAGAGCATTAACATTATTCAAAAATATGTTTTCAGCCATAAGCTTATGTATTCTATAATTGAAATAACAAAAATAAATACAATAATATTAAACATGGCTCAATTAATTTTGTAAAGAAGAGTGATATTCGTAATTCTACCACTTATTTAAATTCTAGTCATTAACATGTGTGCCTCAATTAATTTTTTAAAATATTTGACCACATATGTAACCATCCTTTGTATTTCTTTTATTTTATAAAATATTATGAATATAATTATTTAAAAATTAAAGGATTAGCAAGAGATGAACACATTAAATGCTGTCCCTTGTTTCAGTAATGCAAGTATAAAAAGCAAAATGAATTATCTTAAAGAAAGAAAAAAAATCAAGTATCATATTGAACTAGCCTCCCAACTTCAGTACCATACATTTTTGTGAGATAGATTGGACTATTGCACATAGATTAAATTTGACAGGATACCAGACTGTTGCCATATTTTCACTTTTAATTCAGTGTGGTTTTTGATAAATGTGGGGAAGAAAAATGCATTTTTTTGTTTTTCTGATGGGGAAGCCAATTGAATAATATTTCAAAACTCTACCATGACTACGTATCAGTATTACATTACTTTACAGATGGCTGTAGGGTATTTTATCCTTGACATTTCACTTGCCCTGAAAATATTGGTGATACATGGACCAGCACTACATAGAACTCCCATTTTTCTTTCCAAAAGTACAGTGTATGATTAGCTTTTTTATCTACCAAAGACTACTGCCTGGGAGGCTCCCATATTAAGGCCAATGCAGCTTTGATGAAGCAGCAGCTCAAGACATTATGGCTTACACTCTGGGTAAGAGTTGAGAGTGAATTGTTTCCTCTCTCTCCCTCTCTCTCTCTCACTGTGTGTGTGTGTGTGTGTGTGACTGAGAACAGGAAGTACCTGCACAGATCTCTGACTGCTGTTTATGCCATTTGAAGATAGAAGAAATCCAAAGAGTATGTATGAGGGTCCTCCAAAATGTTTATGGAAAAATAGGACTAAAATAAGTTTATTTTACTGCAAAAATAATCTGAACTCCATGCACAATCTTTTCATAGTACACATTCCCACGAGTTATTTGAGGATCGTTGTGTGGGTGTAAGAAGGGGCAGGGGCACTGAGGGGAAGAGACTCACAATGCTTCGTTTCTACTCTCGCAACAGGAAAGCTGCAAAGCATATCTGTTGCTTTCTGAAGTAAAAAATAGAGCCATATCTTTTCACAAAAAATGAGAATGGTTTTTAGAATAAAATTCCAAGATGTGTTAAAGGACAGAGCCAACGGATACAGGTGTGCGAAACCAGAATAAATTTCCATTAAGGTTAATTTTCCTGTGACCAAGCTGGAGCATTTTGTGGTAAAGTCTAGGCATAATTGAATACAAGTATTTACATCCAGGTATCCTCTTTGATTTATAACTTTCCCTCACCCGTCTGAGTTTTAGAACCCATGGGTGGATATTATCAGTCCCTGCCCAACATGGAACATCTTACTCTGGACCATGGTGCATTGGTAAAATCGGTCACATTTGAAAACAGAAGAGATCACTACACTTTAACAGATTACCTTTGAGGGCCCTACTCCTTTTAGCATCTTCACAATGAAACATGGAGTAACGGCAATTTGAATTGGACCTTTGGAAAGTTAAGTAATTTATATTCTTTTCTTTTTTCTTTTCAATTTGAGAGGCAAAGAAAGCACACCTCTTTCAGCTAGTTTATTCCTCAAATGCCTGCCCTGATCAGGACTGACCTGAGGCTGAAGTTGGGAGCCGGGAACTCAATTGAGGTCTCCCACAAGGATAAACAGGAACCCAGTTAGTTACTTGAGCCATCACGGCTGCCTCCCAGGCTCCATTCAGGTAGCAAGCTGGAGGCAGGAGCTACAGCCAGGAATTGAACCTAGGGCTGTCATGTGGGACACCAGCGCATTAACTGGTAGGCTGAATGTCTGCCCCCTACAAGTTACTTTGGATATTTAAAAGTTGGATCAAAATGGAGCTCTGGTTTGTGTTTATGAAATGGGAGGTGGTAAAGGGAGCAGGTACCATCTTAAGAGATGGCTTGAAGGGTTAGTTTTTCATCATCTCCATTAGCTTTCCCCACACCACCACAAAAAGAAAGAAAGGAAGGAAGAAATGAAGGAAGGGAGGGAGGCAGGGGGAAGGGAAGGGAAGGGAGGGGAAGGGAGGGGAAGGGAAGGGAAGGGAGGGGAAAGGAAAGGAAAGGAGAGGAGGGGAGGGGAGGGGAGGGGAAGGGAAGAGAAGGGGAAGGGAAAGGAAGGTGAGAGAGGAAGAGGGAGAGAGAGGGAGAGGAAGAAGAAGAGGAAGGAAGAGAGGGAGGGAGGGGGAAAGGAAGGGAGGGGAGGGGAAGGGAAGGGAAGGGAGGGGAGGGGAGAGAGGAAGAGGGAGAGAGAGGAAGAAGAAGATGAAGGAAAAAGGGAGGAAGGAGAAGAGGGAGGGAAGAAAAGAGAAAGAGAGGAAGGAAAAATGGAAGGGAGGAGAAGAAAGAAGGGAGGGAGGGAGGGAGAAAAGGAAGGAAAAAGAAGAAGTAGAGAAAGAAAGAAGGAAAGAAATGAAGAAAATAAAGAAAAGAGAAAGGAAAAAAGAAAAAAGGAAGGAATGAAAGATGGCAAGAAGGAAGGAAGGAAGGAAGGAATAAGGGAAGAAAGAGGAAGGAAGGAAGGAGGGAGGGAGGGAGGGAGGGAGGAAGGAAGGAAGGAAGGAAGGAAGGAAGGAAGGAAGGAAGGAAGGAGAGAGGGAGGGAGGGAGGGAGGGAGGGAGGAAGGAAGGAAGGAAGGAGGGAGGGAGGGAGGGAGGGAGGAAGAAAGATGCCAAGCCCAAGTTTATGTTAACGTGGTGTTTCATTGTGCAGTGTTGTAAAACACATCATGGACTCCTCAGTTACTACCAGATTGCCACAGTCAGCCTCTCCCACAAAGAAAACCAGGCACAGCAGGGACAGAGGGCTAAGGACTCCATTTGCCTTGGTGGCCATTGCATCCAATCTTCTTGGCTCTTTCTTACTGTGAGCATTTGTGTAATGAAACATGTACAAGACATTTGCTATAAACACCCCAGAGTTCTTTGTATTATCAAGGAACCAGCTGTGTGTTTTCTGAGTTTTTTATTAACTGTGCTTAAACAAATAGATATAATTCATTGTAAAGTAATGCTAAGTAGATGCTCAGGATGAACGGTTTGATTTACTCAGTAACACATGTAGTTTCAAGTTTTACAGTAGATATTTTAATGAGAAAATACCTCTTTTCATAGTTCCAGCTGCTGGTCGCCCATCCCAGCAGCAAGCCATGCAAAGGGAAGCCTGAGTGAGCTGTGTAGGAGTAGCTAAAGTAACTGTAATTCTGGACACCATGGAATCTGGACTATGGCGGGGAGAGGCAAGAAAGATGGAAGGAAGTACAGGTGTGGATAAGATTGGCGCTATATTAGATGTGACTGTAGATGGCTAAGTTCAGATGAATACACTGTATGACTCTTACTGATTATGTTATTTTTTCTGTTTATACTGTTAATTGACAGATTATCATTTGAGCATATAATTCACTTATATATAGTAGCTTTGAGAAGAACTGTAGCACAAATAATTCTTGTGGTTTTATATATGGAGGAATTTTTAAGTTGTCAATGGGTTGTGTCACATTTCAGGAAAAAAAGATGACTCCTTTAGAGAAGAGGCTTGACATTATCAAGTATGTTCCCATGGCATCATTGAGTATCCAATGGCAGCTGAGGAAAATTTCCATAGAAACCAGTTCTGACAATGACATCTAAAAGTGAAGCCTGCATAGCAGTTATCAGTTGAATTAAGAAAGAAAAGTGTAAATTTTAGAATATTTTCTCACAGTGTCCTCATAATCATGACTTTTCCCTACACAGCTATTTGATTACACATTGACTTGCTGCAGAAAGCAGTGGCTTCAAAGATATAATAATGGTATTGTAACAGAGATAGTTCATCTATAAAATTAAAAACTTTCGTGCTTGTTTTATTTCTTACACATGAATATATGTAAATCCTCCAGGAGAAAATTTTCAAGAACATTTAGTTCTTCCTTTCTTCTTTGCATCTTTTTCTTAATTTACTTCTTTCCAATTACACGCACAAACACACACACACACACACACACACCTCCCTGACTCTTTCATTTCTTTTCCTGCCCTTTGCTTTCCTTTCCTTCCTCTCTTCCATCTTTCCTCTGTTTCTTCCTGATGCATTTGTTTTTCTTCTTTATTTGAATGTCATCCAGAATTCAATCCTGTTGTTAGCGCAGAACCAGCAGTCGTTTTATCCTCCTCTCCATTCCCTCATTTGGCCTCATTTGTACCTGTTCAGTGATGAGCAATCTGTGACTACAAGGAAAGTATCTGCTCCAAATCTGTTCTCAAGTAACTGCGAATCCACTTTGTTCATGCAGAGAGCCACAGCCTTCTGCAGTGTACCCCAGCTTTGCCTCACAGGGCAGAGCAAGGACCAGGAAGAAGAGCAGCCCTCAGAATATTACAGCAGAATCTTCTACAATAAAGATTGTCCCTTCCCTTTACTGTGAAAGGCTATCGGTTGTGCTTTTCCATTCATACAAAATTCTAGATACAGAACTGAATGCAAGCTTGATCAATAACTAGAATATGGAACAGGGAAAAGAAAAAACTAGTTCCTTGTTTCTTATTTTCATATTGGCTTCACTCATTCACTCATTCATTAGCAATGCGTGCTTACAGCATTTTTATCGAGTTCCTGCTATTTCCTTATACCTCTATGTGATGCCACTTAATTTTTTCCCTGCATTGCTAGTTGCATAATTTTATTAATGACCCACTTAGATTTCTCCACTAGCTTCTTGTTCTCATTTTCCTGTGGTCAACCTTTCCTCTGGCCCATCTGCCCCACCTGCTGATCTGAAGCTACGCCAAGCTTGCTAAGGGGATGTTTGTATGTTTCTATCCCCATTCTGATGAATTTCCAGAGTTTCAGGGAATAAAACCCAAACTCCTCGGGGCCCTACAGTCAGAACCCAACAATTCCAGCGCTATAATACCATGTATTAAGCCATCTGACGTATTCTGTATCCCTGTCTCCAAGCTGTGCTCTGCACTGGAAATGCTGCCTGGTTTATGGCCCCCTTGGCATTCTGCGTTCACTCTTCCTTGCTTGATCTTCCCTTTTATGTTCTTGAGCTGGGGTCACTTTATCTCCTGTAAAACCCATGGCACTTTCTCCTGCAACAGTTCGCATTGTTTGCTTGTAGGATTACAGTTACTTACCTGCATGGCTTATTTGCCATTGTGGAACGAAACTCATTGAGTACAGAGCTCAGCATTGAGTGTCCTTTACAGCCCGACACTGTGCTTTATGCATAGTCTGCAAATGCGAAAATGACTTTATTCTCTTTAAGTTTCTTATGAAGTTGTTGGAATTTTTCTTGCTCCTAGAAAATTACTTTTTATTCCATTGTATCACCTAATGAATTGTTTATATATATATATATATATATATAAGCACTTGCTTTAATTATACTCATTGTTATGCTGCTTGCTTGATGAGTTCTCTTTTTTTATTATGTTTTTTGTTAATTATATTGAGTTTCCCTCTCATATATCATTCCACAGTCATCGTTTTCAAGTTGGGATGGTTTCATGACTATTTTTAAGTTATATAACACTTATTTTGTCTTTATTTTATGGTTATGTTAAATATGAAATTGTTTAATAATGATAAGTGTTGATTTCCTTGACTGCTCTTGACTTTAAAGAATCTAATGTTTTCTCAGAAAGCATCACGCTGGGTTTTGTGTTAAGGGGCATTTAGAACGAAGTAGGAATATTTTTCCATTTTAAAGAAAGCATACTTTTCTCTAACTTATTAATTACACTCCATCAAAGCAAATATTTCATTCTGTGAAGGCTTTTTCAGGATCTCTGGTTATAATTATAATTGTTCTTCTTAGAGACTTTAGTATTACAAACTTTGAAAATAGTTTTTGAGGGAAATAGCTTCACCTGTCCACTCAAGAGCTGGACTTGCACTTCAGAAGTGCAGTGAAAACAAGACTTTATTACTGGTCTTGCAAGGTCTGGAGTCTGATGAGCAGGCACCCGCGGAGCAGTTACAGCAAGCGGGTTATATCCTAGCACGCTGATCCCTCCCCTGGTTCCTCACTGGCCAAGTACTGTGGGGTATACAACCTTCCTGAATGTCATGAAAGTTACAAAGTTACCTTCCTCCACCCTTTGCTGTCCTTGAATTTCCTCTTGGAAGTTGGCTGCTCCCTAGCTTCATGTTTTCCTAGTGAGTTTTGCTACATCTGCAAGTCAGCTAACCCTAAGTTTCCATGCTTTGTTGAAAGTGGACAACAAGACAAGATTTGTTTTACTGAACCACCCTTGCATTACAGGAATTAAGATCACAACAACTGTAATATGTTTCTCTGGATTCTGTTTACTAATATGTTATGCAAAAGTTCCTAATTAATGCTAGTTATAGAACTTTCAAGTTTTCCTTTTTTCTTATTAATGCTCTGCAATCATTTAAACAGCACTTGGATTATCTGATCATTTTGGTTTTATAGAAAATTCCTTTGGAAAATAATCACAGTCTAGTAGTTTTTGTTCATGGTCCTTGACGAAATATTTCTTTTATACAGATAGGTCATTTTAAATGCTGTTCTTCTCAAAAGTTGGCTTTGGTAATTATGTTTTTCTAGAAAATTGCGTATTTCTTATGGGTCTCCAAATTTTTGCATAGAGTAAATACAATTATTTCCTAAGATTGGGTGTGCATTTTTTTTTCTGTTTTTGGTTAATTCACTGCTTAACATTTCTGATTTGCAGCAATGATACTTCACTCTGTTTTTTTACATTTGTTTAATTACTAGTACTTTATTATTTTGTTCTGGCCCCCCTTGGCTTTCCTTATGTTCTCCTAGATTTTCTTCTGAGTCTCTGGTCATTGTCAGAGTCTCAGGCCAGTTTCTTTTGTATATCTAATCTGTGAGTGTTGCAGTTTTACAATTTGCAGGTTAAAGATTTAAGTTTAGCCATTTTCTTGCCATGTACCCTTGCTCTAAATAGGCTGTCTTATCCAGTGCTCAGTTTAAATGACCATCTACCACATCCTGATGACTCATAAGTATCCCACCTGTTAGTTGTAAACATATATTATTCTTTGGATCTTCTGTAGTCTAATAAAATTAACTTTGTTTAGAACTGGCTTCCGTTTTTAGATTTCTGATCATAGTGGGTAAACGTCATCCGCATCTGCTTTGTTTCATAGTCTTATTGTCCTAAAATGAATCCATAATGCACTTTCTCTCTTACTCTCTACATCCTCTAAATCAATGCATCCTTTAATTTTTTAATGTCTCCTCTCTGCTTGCTACCATGAGCCTATTCCAAGCCACCACCATCTCTTGCTAACCCTGGCTATTGCCACCTCTCACTATATCCACTCTAGATTTTTTTCCTCCTTAATTTTTCATATTGAGGCCAGACTAATTCCACTGCATCTCTCTCTTGCTGAAGTCAGCTCACCAGCTGCTCATTGTTATTCAGAAAAATTTCAAAACCTCTTTACACAACTTTTTTTATTTTTTTGACAGGCAGAGTTAGACAGTGAGAGAGAGAGAGAGAGAGAGAGAGAGAGAGAGAGAGAAAGGTCTTCCTTCCTTCCATTAGTTCACTCCCTCAATGGCCTCTACAACCGGAGCTACGCCAATCCGAAGCAGGAGCCAGATGCTTCCTCCTGGTCTCCCATGCGGGTGCAGTGCCCAGCACTTGGGCCATCCTCCACTGCCCTCCTGGGCCACAGCAGAGAGCTGGATTCGAAGAGGAGCAACCGGGACAGAATCTGGCACCCAGACCAGGACCAGAACCCGCAGGTGGAGGATTGGCTTAGTGAGTGCGGCCAGCTCTCTTTACACAGCTTTTAAACTTCTGAATGATGTGGTCCATGGCCCTCCCTCTCAGCTTGAAATGTTCTTCCCTTTGCTTTTTCTCTTTCAGGCAAAACAGTGGTCTTTCTGTTCTTCAAATGTAGGATTCTCGTTTAATTATGATAGGCTATTTCCACGTGCTGTCACCTTCTCTTGAAAAATTCATCGAACTATTCCCTTCATTACTACTTCCTCATCCTTTAGAATTTGTCTTCAAAATATATTTTAAAAAAATATTTACTTATTGGGAAACAGAGATACAGAGAGACAAAGATACCTTGATCTAGATCTAGATAGTTACAGAGAGAATACGAGAGAGCACTCCTCTCTGCTGGGTCACTCCCCGTTGACTCCCAATGGCCAGGACTGTGCTGGCCAAAACTGGGAACTAGGAACTCAATCCAGGTCTTCCTTGTGGGTGGCAGAAACCTAATGACTGGAGCCATCATCAGTGCCTCCCATAGTGCACATTGGCTGGGAGCCAGAATCAGGAACCCAGGTATCCTGATATGGGACACCACGTCTTAAGTACCAGGCTAAATGTCAGTCCCCAAAATCTTGCTCTGAAATCTAGTTTCTCATAACTCACTGTTTCTAGGCCCTTTCAATGGTTCTCTTTGCTCCATATACAAGTTGAGTTTCAGTCACACAATTGATTGTATGATTACTTGTTTAGTGATTGTTTTCTGTACTAAAATGTAGCCTTAATGTAGATATTTTTTGGATTTATCACTTTATCTCTAGTACCTAGTAAAATGACCATCCGATAAATAAATCATAACATGGAATGAAAAAAATTAACAAAGAAAAATGTTTGAAAAATTTATCAATCTGTAAAAATTGAAACCAAGTGATTACATCATTGTAATACTATTAATCAAACAGGAAAAACATTCAAAACAGAATTTTAAATTTAATATTTCTTCTTTGGGATAAATGAATGAATGATTTAATGACTGGATTTAGTACAGTTGTCTTACCATCTAGAATCATAAATAGTGAGGGATTCCTTGCTTTCACCAGTTACACTTTACACGAATACATGTGCATGTTTGTATTTTACAATTTTCTATGTAAAATCCTAAAACATCATAAAATTAATGGAAGAAAACAGGAATGGTTATCTAATTTTGTATAAAGATTTATTTATTTATTTGAGAGGTAGAGTCACAGACAATGGGAGGAAAAGACAGAGAGAGAGGTCTTAATTCTGTTGGTTCACTCTCCAGGTGGCCACAACAGTTGGAGCTGCGCCAATCCGAAGCCAGGAGCCAGGTGCTTCTTCTGGGTCTCCCACACAGGTGCAAGAGGCCCAACCGCTTGGGCCATTTTCTACTGCTTGCCCAGGCCATAGAAGAGAGCTGGGCTGGAAGAAGGGCAGCCGGGACTAGAACCGGTGGCAATATGGGATACTGGCACCACAGGCAGAGGATTAACCTACTGCACCACAGCACCAGCCCCTATATAATCTTGATATGCATACAGTCTGTGAAATCTGACAACAAACCAGAAATGACACAAGAAACGATTAGTGTATTAAATCAAATAAAAATTATTACTAGAATAAAATTTATTAAAAATAGTAGGAAAAAAGCAGTTTAAAATTGTTGTATTAAAATATTGCCCTTATTATGTAGTATATGAAGTTGTTACTTCAAGGATAATTACTAAGAAAATGACAGGTGACTCAGTAAAAGGAAAAAGTAATGATTATAAAGTGGCAGTTCATAAATATTAAATGCAACATTATGCGATAATTTTTTATTGCTCTAATAGCCATGAAAATAAAAATTAAAATAACATTTTATTCTATCGGGATGTCAGGTAAAAAGAATGATAATATATATGTATATATAGAAGAATATATTGGCCAGTGCCACGGCTCACTAGGCTAATCCTCCGCCTGCGGCGCTGGCACCCCGGGTTCTAGTCCCGGTCGGGGCGCTGGATTCTGCCCCGGTTGCTCCTCTTCCAGTCCAGCTCTCTGCTGCGGCCCGGGAGTGCAGTGGAGGATGGCCCAAGTGCTTGGGCCCTGCATCCGCATGGGAGACCAGGAGAAGCACCTGGCTCCTGGCTTTGGATCGGTGTAGTGCCAGCTATAGCAGCCATTTGGGGGGTGAACCAAAGGAAGGAAGACCTTTCTCTCTGTCTCTCTCTCTCTCTCTCTCTCTCTCACTGTCCACTCTGCCTGTCAAAAAAAAAAAGAACATATTAATGTAATTAAAGAACAAGAAGAGTTTACTAGCATAGGGATAAACATATTTTTATACAATAACTAATTTATAAATTGAAACACACTTTGCAGAGGGCAGCACAGCATTGTGAGTCAGAATCTTCAGCAGGTCTGTGCCCTTGACATGGTCATTTCTCCCTTAGGAAATTAACCTAAGGAAGTATTCAGTTAAATGCAACTGGGTGTGCTGTAGCTGCTGCCATTTAGTGATCCGTGATCCGTCTACAAAAGTGAAGAGGAGCTTAGGGCTTAAGTATTTATGTTAATTATGTTCTTGGTTACATTTAATTTTCTTCCCCTCACTACTTTTTATTCACCTTTTTAAATTCATTGTGGTTTTTTTCTGTGTTTTGTAAGTCCAGTAGTTGCTTTCAAATGATTCCTGATACAGAGTGTAACGCACACACACAGCACTGATATTTTAGTGGTACCTTTTAACAGACTGCATAATATATAGAAACAATTGAGTAATTTCTACTTAAATCAAACTAAAGTCAATATTTCACCACAGGAATTATACGAGCAGAAGCTACGTGACCCGCTTGTCAGGGATGTTTGTTTTCTTGTGAAATAAAAATCTTGCAGGTGTTTCCAGAGCACATCTCTAGAAGCCACACCCATGCTTGCTTACTTCCTTGACTTCGGCAGGTTGCTGGGCTGTGTGTGGAGATTCACTGCATTTTGCAGAAACAGCACTTGCATCACTGGGTCCGGCATTCATCTAGCACAGCTGCCTTTCACACTGTCCTCTGCAGCAGTGCATTGTCCCTGTCCTGTAAGCCACCGGCACACAGGTGCCTTTTATTTGCAAAGGAAAATATGTAGTAATATGCCAGTCAGCAAAGTTTTCATCTTATTTATTGCATTCGTATGTCTGTAACTCTAATTTTCATTTAAGCAATACAGGCCAAGTGTACTCATTATCACTATTAGGCATTAACCTGATAGGCTATAGGGTGACAATGGTTTAGGTATATTTTTTAAAGGGAAATCCTCATATGACTGTGACATGGTAATCTGAAAATTCTAGACCTAAAGAATGTTTGGCTTGATTTGTAGAAATTATGATACCTAGAATTAATTAATATTAACTTGCAGAGGTAAAAAATGCAAATAAAACAATACAAAATCAGTATTATGCAAAATTATACTAATAAGGAAGAAAAAGCAGTGTTTTTATTTTGAAGCAGAATAGGTTTTAAATAAGCATGATGTCTCATTGCTTTGGAAAAGGATTTACTACATTATCTATAAAATGTATAATTGGGTCATTGGACACATTTTCTTGGCAGGAAGATATTGCAAATACATGTAATTGAATATTAAATTCAAATATATTACTGCTACTTAGTCTGAAAGTGTTTGTTCACTGGAAACCAAATCTCTTGTAAATATTCTCTATAGTTATTCTATGAATGAAGCAAGGAATATCCTGATGTCTTGAGTCCAAATCACCAACATGTAATAAGGATTCCCGGCTGGGGCTGCTCTTGCAGTACCTGTAAAGATAGAAATTCCTCATACCTTGGCTTGAGTTGCTTTTGAGTAATCTTTAAATGGCTGTTTGCCATTTCTATTTACAGTTGTTCAGTGAATTGCTTTGGTCAGAGTATACCAAGATCTAAGATGAATCTAAAGTTTGACAAGTCAGTTCTAAAATTCATTTGTGAAATCACAGAACTAAAAACAGCTAAAATTTAATTGTGAAGCCAAATGCATTAGAAGTTTATTACCAGTGCAAGACATAGCAGCAGATGAGAGAACAACAAGGCAGGGGAGACCATGGGAAGAGAGCCTAGCGTGACAGGAGATGTGACAGAGCTGCTGGAGGAAAACGTCATCGCTTCACTAAGTGCCAGTGAGCAAGTGGCTGTTCCCGGGACGGCATCAGGTTCCCTTTATACTCACATAGAAAATAAATCCGTAAGGGACTAAAAAATCTATATGTGCATGTGAAATTATAAGCCCTGTAGGGAGAAAATAAAAGAACATCTGTTTATAACCCCAGATAGATATTGGATAACAATAAGATTGATAAATTTTGCACTCAAAAGATAACATACAAGAATGCTAAATAACACACCAGAAACTATTTGTAGCCCATTATCTGACAAAGAATTATTACCCAGAATATGTAAGTATAAAGAATCAGTGCAACTTACTAAGTCAGGCAAGTGATTTAATGAATAAAATTATCTAAGAAATGCTAACAGATGAAGACTGATAAACATATGGAAGTACACTTCCTTGCATGAAAAAGGAGCAAATTTAATAATTTATGAGGTGCAAGTCTCATTATATTGTCATATACTTCTCATTGTATTATCAAACATTTCAAAATTCTAAATGTTTCTGAGAATGCCTGACACCACATGTATTTTTGGTGGTAGTGTGCTATTTTGTATAATGAAAGTGGGAATGCCTAGTAAAATAAAAGACATATTGTGTATCTCATAATTTCCAGCTTAGACAGATTCTCTACAAATCAGAGCATATCTGACAAACATGCATAAAAGGATGTGTTCAAGGAAGTTTACCGAAGGTTTTATAAGAGCAAACCATTGAAATTCATGTAACTGCCTGTGAACCCAAGAGGATTAAAAATCTAAGATATGTTCCTGTAATGGAGAGCAATTTAGAAAGTATTGAAATAAAATCACATGAATCCATGTGGAAAAAATCCTAAAAGCAGTACTGAATGTGGAAGGCAGGCTACTCAAATATGACCCCAGTTGCAACACATACTGAAAACATCCAAATCAGTACCATATTTTGATGAAAACAGGTAGGTGTAGAGAAATGTATAAAAACATGAGTGCAAAGAGGGCTCATCAGCCCAAGTGCGGTTGCTATTTGTGGGAGGAAAGGTGGGAAGAACTCATCCACAAATATAAGCACAGTCACAACTGTGTAATTAACATGTTTTTCATTAAAAATCCTGAAAAATCTGTCACACATTAACACTTACTAAATTTGATGTTACTGCTTGATTTTTAAATGTTATTAAAACATTTCAAAATTGCAATAGATTTAAATATGTAGCACATTTATTTCTTAAAATTACAAATGCAAGACAAAAAGATAAATTATAATTTATAAAAGGTAAAATATAATTACTCTAAAAGTAATGTACATGAAGATAAATTCAATAAAATCTAAAGGAGTATTTTTATGCTATGGAAAATATATTTTACTTTTCCAATTTTGGCTGTTACATTTTGTTCTCTCATACTTATCAAAAAGTTGTTTTAGAAATGATCTGACCACTTAGTACATGACTGAAATATTTTGAACAACAACAAAAAAACATGGTTTGTTGTGGGGAGCAGCCCGGACTGGACTGAGTTACTGGAATTAAGACTTATTCTGTGCATCTGCTCTCCCACAATATGGCGCTGGGAGAGAAGTAAACAGCTTCCGCACAGCTGCCTCCAGTTCAACCAATAAACTGTAGGACTTGCTACTGATTGGAGGAGAGCAGCGTACTCGGCGTGTGGGCAGCCGAGTTAGGATTGGCGGAGGAGGACTATAAAGGAGGAGAGAGACGGCATGCACCAGGAACATCTAAGGGGAACATCTAGCTGAAGGAACACCTGTGCAGCCCCCGAGAAGAGCCGGCCGGTGGTGTGCCGCTCCCCTGCGGAAGTGGGGAATGTGGCCAGGGGGAACTGCCCTTCCACGGAGGTGGAAGGGATAGTAGCCAACCCGGGAAGAACCAGCAGCAAACCCGGGGAGGGCCGAGCAGACGAAAGAACAGCGCAGGGTTCTGTGTCGTTCCTCCACGAAGAGGGGGAGCGACAGTTTGTGATCTCTTCCATATCATTTGTGTCTCACAAGAGGAATCTTAGTTCTAATTACACAAGGAGAATGGCAAACATGAGTGAGGAGGTGCAGAATATAAGGAAACCTATGAACAGTAGAAAGGGATGTTTGTATTTAATATTTAAGCAAATTTTCTCTCTTTGACTTTCTTGCTTTCTCTCCATTCCCACTCTTTTGCATTTTTCTTAACCACGTTCATGTGGCACCTCAACCCTAAAAATGTTAACATTCACTTCCTAAGAATAGGTACATGGTCCTACTCAGTCATAATAACATTTTTTTTTTGACAGGCAGAGTGGACAGTGAGAGAGAGAGAGACAGAGAGAAAGGTCTTCCTTTGCCGTTGGTTCACCCTCCAATGGCTGCCATGGCCGGCGCTCTGCGGCCAGCGCACCGCGCTGATCTGATGGCAGGAGCCAGGTGCTTCTCCTGGTCTCCCATGGGGTGCAGGGCCCAAGCACTTGGGCCATCCTCCACTGCACTCCCTGGCCACAGCAGAGAGCTGGCCTGGAAGAGGGGCAACCGGGACAGAATCTGGTGCCCCGACCGGGACTAGAACCCTGTGTGCTGGCGCCGCAAGGTGGAGGATTAGCCTAGTAAGCCATGGTGCCGGCCCATAATAACATTAATACCAAAAATATTGTATATATAATGATTGGGTTTATCAATTTACAACAGCTTTTCCTATTTCATCTATGATTTTTATTAATCCCTTGTGTTCCTAAATATGTCTGAGAATATACATTAAGGAATTTTTAGTTTTCTGTTATATCTTGAAATAAATGTAGTTCACAAAGGCACATTTGCTCAGATTTTTAGATGCGTTGTCTCTTGCTTTCTCAACACAGAATACTATCCTCAGCAGACTGAATTACTATACACAGTTTAGAAAGTCTAAGTTGTCTAATATTACAATTGAGATAAATGCTACCATAACTTATGCATCTTTGGTCAAAACTGATCAGCAAGGTGAAAACGTTTTCCGGAGTTCTTGGTCTCGGGGTGTGTGTGTGTGTGTGTGTGTGTGTGCATTTCTGTATTGTCATTTGGGGTTCTAGTTGACCTCGGGAAGCAGATAGCAAGCCACACGAAAGGCCCTCTCTCAACATGAGTGTTCTGCCAGGCAGTTCTCAGCTGCTCTGTGTGAGGGCCCTTTGCTGCCTGAGCCTGAATGAAACAGCTGGTAGACCTTCAGGGCAGAGCCGCTAGTGCACCCTCCTTTCCACAATGAGAGACTACACTGTGAGCTGCAGATCCGTTGGATGGCTGCTGTAAGATGGGAAGTTCACCACTGTGGAAAACTGCATGTTTCCTTGCCTTTTGTTTTGGCAGAAACCGGAAATTAAGTAGGCCACCATTTTCCTGCCTTAAATCTGCTTCCACACAAGAGCCAAGTTTAGTAGTGGCCCCACTTGACTTAGAATTCTTAGAGAGAATGGGTATTGAGGCAGGAAGACCCAGGAGATCTATGTCAGTTGCTGAAATATTTAAACATGTGGTGACTGCTCCACCTCTGACCTTCACACAGTCCAGCAAACAAAAGGTTCCTGCATGATAAGGGTCTTTTTTTTTTTTTTTTTTTTTTTTTGACAGGCAGAGTGGACAGTGAGAGAGACAGAAAGAAAGGTCTTCCTTTGCTGTTGGTTCACCCTCCAATGGCCGCCACGGCTGGCGCACCGCGCTGATCCGATGGCAGGAGCCAGGTGCTTCTCCTGGTCTCCCATGGGGTGCAGGGGCCAAGTACTTGGGCCATCCTCCACTGCACTCCCTGACCACAGCAGAGAGCTGGCCTGGAAAAGGGGCAACCGCGACAGAATCCGGCGCCCCGACAGGGACTAGAACCCAGTGTGCTGGCACTGCAAGGCGGAGGATTAGCCTAGTGAGCCGTGGCACAGGCGATAAGGGTCTTCAAGACGTACCTGTTTTGATTGGCATCTAAGTCTTACAAATTGTTAATACTTTACTATTACCTCTGTTTGAGGACCAGGGATATAAAGGGCTAGAAGGAATTACTTTTAAGCTCCTTTTGCCACATATACTGACACGCACACAGACACACACGTTCACCTATAGAAATTAATGTGGAACACGTAAGGGTGCAGGATTTACTGTGCACGATGTATATCTAGGGCTACTTGTGACCAGCATCTGTGGTTGTGAGGGAGAAGAGAGAGATTGGGCAGAGAGGAGTTTAGGTGCACTGTAAGTGAGCAGAGCCTTGCTTGACCCCACAGGAGCTCAGAAGCTAAGTGACCTATCACGGGTGCTCCTCATTGGGATAAAACA
The DNA here is from genome assembly GCF_964237555.1 of Oryctolagus cuniculus. Classification (NCBI taxonomy): domain Eukaryota; kingdom Metazoa; phylum Chordata; class Mammalia; order Lagomorpha; family Leporidae; genus Oryctolagus; species Oryctolagus cuniculus. The sequence goes on from NC_091437.1 coordinate 10,219,834, forward strand.
GTTTAGCATTCATAGCCCCCAGTGTGAGTTCACTGGAGTATGCTGACAGTGGAAGGGCAGGATTTGGGGCCAGGTCGCCCTCTGCAGCTGAGGTCCTCCCCACATTTCTGGCAGCTGAAAGGCCTCTGAAGCAAGGACTCCCATCGGCAAAGGCAGCAGCCAGTCCTGCTCTACACAGAACTGGGTGGTGCATCTCCATATCCCTCACAGGTAAACCCATGGTTTGACCACATAATTCAAAGAGGTTAATGGGCTCTAGAATGATTTTGTGTTTAAAAAATGGACATAAATCAAACTGTGAAAGTACAGTATGTTTTGTTCTAGTATACACACAATGTTTTCAATTTGAACTTCCAACCATATTAGATATTAATGTGAGATTAAATATCTTTCCATAATCCAAAAATTTACATTCAGTTTCACCTTTTCTCATTTGACCTCATTTCCCCCTCTATTCTTCTTTTTCTCCGTTTTCGTTATAAAATTCGTTCTTCCAAACTAAATAACTAAACTGTAGGGAGAGTAGTAATGCCAGGCTCAGATACATTTAGAATATAAAGAGAGTGGCACTCCAGCATTTGGAACCCGACCCCTTGACTCCTTTGGTGTTCAGCCATATCACTTATCCTGCTCTTATTTTCTTGAAGTTTCTTTGCAGACCAGAGTCAAATCTGGACGATCCTGGGCATTACTGTCTGTCTGAAGCTACCTAAATTAGAAAATGGAGCCTGAGATAAAAGTAAGTATGATACTTATTAGTTCTTTTATCTGTAATACCAGAGAATCAGGAAGAGGGAGAAGGTGATGGTTAATTTTGTGCATCAGTGTGATGGAGCTGACCAAACATGTCTGTACTGTAGGAAAATATTAGCATTTGAATTGGATTTTCTTGCTCCTTGCAGTCTCCTAGTTTTTGCAGTTCAGTTTGCCCCAAGGGTGTTCATTTTTCCACAACCATAGAACCTCGCATAGTCCCCCCACGTCCTCTGGAAACATCAGTTTCCTCTCCCCAAAGCATGAGCCTCCTCAGAATGTCTACACAGTGAACAAACCAGAGTCTCCAGAGGTCTAGCGATATTAGGATGAAAGCCCTGTGCAGTGCTGCCTTCATTTCTGAAGTCACTGAGAAAGCCACAGTTGTCAGGGAGTAAGACTAAGGACAGGCCTGGGAATGCATGCATGGGCAAGCAGCAGCAGTTTAGCAGGCTGGCGGAGGGGCTGCCCTACCCACCCACAGACACAGAAGAAGCTGGAGCTGCCTGGCTGAGCCTGAGCCTGGGCACTCAGCAAAGCAAATCGGGAATTTATGCCAACTAAATTCACTAGACACTGTTTGATCCAAATTGTGCCTGTATAAATAAAAACAACAATCTTCGATTATTGACAGTCAAAATTCAGAGTAAGAATTGACCTTACAAATCATGATGGCATATTTCCATCATATTTATTAGGAAACAAGTTTGAAGTGATTTCCTCCAAGAAACAGAGACCATCTGAGTGCAAAGAGTGGGACCCAGAGCTACATATGGGCTCATAAGCCAAAGATGTGATTCCTCTTATCATGTGCCTCTCATATCTCCTCCCAGAATCCTTACATACATAGACTGCACACAGAATCCTATGCAAATTTATATATACCTCACCAACTTTGTGAAAAACATTTAAGGAAATAAAAAATAAAAATGCAAATTACATATTGGGGAAAAAATGTTCTGACATTACAAATTGAGATCCTGCTCCTTCCCTGGAGTTTTTTGGACCACTGCTTTTTCCGAAGAACTAGGACTTCAGAAACTTTTAGATAACTAAATGGTAATATCAAAAGTATTAAAAGGTATTAGAATTCTTTATTTTAAAAGAGGTCACATGTGTGTATTTTTATAAGAGGAAAACCCAAGAGCTTTTGCCGTTCACCTGGTCTAGGTCAATGACAATGTCGTCTGGAGTCCTTTACTCCTGCTGTGTTATTATTGTCCTTGAACAAGTGGGCAGTGAACAGAAAACAATAGAAACCATGTATGTCAGCTGCAACTTCCCAAAACCAAACTTTAAAAGCTCATCCTTTTCCTAAATCTCATATTGGAAAAGGAAAAAGGCCACATAAGAAAAAATAATTTTATACCTCTTTGAAATGATTTTTTTAATCTTGAAAGTAAATAGATAGCTATGGTGTCTTGTTAATCACACTTCCCTTCTTTTTTTGAAGATATATTGGGAAACTGCTGTTTCTGGCTTAAATGTAAAGAATAGCTTTTTTTGGTAGAAATTATCTAATTATTTAGTAAACTTACTGCATTTTACTCAATGTGTCATTAAAAGCTATTTTTAAAATTGTTTTCATTCTCTGATACAGACTTTGAGTTTTTTGTTCACAGTAGTTATTTGGGTTCCAGTGTGTGTTATCATCAGCCTCACTAAAGATACAAGCCCAGTGTTTTCCGAGTAGGTATCTTAGGGAGACCCTATGGACTGCTGAAATTTCAGTGAGTTTTTGAGAGTCTTTGGGTGGGGTGGCGGCCATTTTTATTCATTGTGTGTTCATTCTGTCCTTTATCCACTTTCTTTTTTTTTGCTGCTGTTACTTTGCTTAAATGCCAGCTTTTTGTGTAATTTAGTAACCTGGCAGCTGTCTCTTTCCAGGCTCTTCATCTGCATGGAAACATGTGGGTCAGCTCTCCTTGACACTTCACCTACAAATCTTTCTTCCGAGTCCATTGTTGAGGACTAAGTTTCTGCAGCATGTGGGCTTGGGGTGGGAGGTGGCTGTAGAACCAGGAGGGCATAGCGGGATTCTGTGACCATGGTGCTTTGTTTGTTAAACATTCTGCACCTGTGTGCACGCCACTGTCCCTGGGATGTGTCACTGCCCAGTGCAGGAATGCCCTGCGACTTAAGATCGTTCCCCTGAGCCCAATTTGGTGAAGCTAATGTACTCACTGTGACCAGCAGAGTTGTTCCCTCATCTTTTCAGTTGTTTCCACTTTCCCAAAACAGAGGAGCAAAACATATGCAGTGTTTTCTAGTTTTCCAGTTGGTTGGTTGGTTTTGGCACCTGCATTGAAAGTCTGGGGTGAGGGCGTGAAACACAGCCTGAGGATCTCTGTAAGCAAGTGTCTGCCACCCACCTGCTCTCAAGTTCTTGCTTCTTTATTTTATTTTCATCTTCTGTTTGATGAAATGGCAGTTTGCTACTGGAGACATTTCCCACCAAGTGTTTATGGGGGTCCTTAGCTTTTCCTTTATAGCTTTTTACCCTTTAGGGAATCATTGCAGTGATGAAGTTCAGTTGTTCCTGTCCATAATAATGACATGAAAGAGGTCAGTTGGGGGCTTCTACTCTTGTGCAGACATCTGCCTCCTCCCTAGGCTCACACCTCTTCAGTGACTCTCCTGGTAGAGTTATTAGTGAGACTTTTCATGACCCTGTTGTTGTTTTTTAGCTAATTTCCAGCCCTCCCTAGTACTCAGGGAGCTTCCTGGACTCTCCCAAGCTAAGCTGTGTTGATATTTTGAAACTACTGCAGATTTCTCCTATCTGCTCTCCAGTTATTTCCTTTGGTTGTGCTAGCCTATCTTGACCGGGTTTTGTTACCATTAGTTTGTTTCCCCCATTGTTTGGCTTTCTGATAGAGAACTTTCACTGTCTTGTCATGACTTCGCTATCATAAAATCTGAAGAAGATGGCTTTGTTAAACGATGAACAAAATATGAAAGTATTCATTGAAGGGCTGCTATGACTTGTGTTAATGGACAGAATAGGCTATAAAAAGGAAGGGTACATTAATTCTCCCTCAATGTTTCCTTCTTGTTGCATTTTTCCCATTTCTTTGATTTATTTTTCTCACAGGAGTCTGTCTTCTCTCTCATTCTCGCTCTGAGTAGTCACAGCTTACTCTGATAAGATTCATGGAACAGACTGGAATTTAGTGTTCTCATCACTCATGGAGAAGAAAGAACAGTAGAGTGCAGTTGGTGTCTGAAGGCAGACTAGCTCCTTCCTCTGTTCCCAGCAGTACACACACACACACACACACACACACACAGACACTCTGCCATATTCCCCCAGACAAAAGTTGGAAATACTGTGGTCAGGGATTTCCTCTGTGACTGGATTTCCTCCACAGTGGTCATGTGTTTTGGGTCCTCTGAAAAAGACGCCAGGCAAGCCTGAGAGAGTTGATGGGCTTCAATGAAGCCAGCTGCTGCTACGGAGAAGTCTGGAAAGCAGATGGCTACTTGTGTAGAGAAGGCCTCAGCCAGGCAATCAGCCAAGGAGGCTATGCTGGCGATGCTGGCGATGCTGCCAAGACACCCTGGTGTCCTTCACAGCCATTCCATGGAGTTAAAACAGGAGACTCTGCAATGACGAGGAATTCATTCAGTCATTTTGTTCAGCTGTGAAAGTTACACTGACTTTACCAAGATGCCAAGCTGCTCATTGAGTAACATTGCTACAGCAATATCAGAATTCTAGGTTTGCATGGTGCACTTCACTGAGGATATGTCTCCTTTTAAAATACAAGGCTGTGAGCACGCGTGTACATGCACACACACACTGGTAAGACAGTATGCACATACATGAGAGCAGGTGGATACATATAAGATAGTGTGTGTATGTACAGGTATTTGTGGGTATTTTCGGAAAATGCCCAGCATCATACCAAAGAATTTGATTCAATCCTATGAAAGTGACAATGGATTCGTATTCGGATAAAGTGGTCATTGTAATAAAATTTATCCTATATTTGATGAATGAGTGACTATAGGAAGTCGTGATTTTATTGTAGTTTGTGCTGCTTTAAAAAATTAAAATTACTATTAATTTGCAATCAATCAAGGAATTGGCTAGCCTAAACATAAAATATAGTATCTAGAAATTATTATCCCCAAGAAAAAATTAGACAATTAGACTGAATTTATATAAGAGCTATCCCAGAGCCAGTTAATAAATGATGATAGTTGTTAGGATTCTAAAGGCTTTTCATTTTAAATATTGTTTCTGTATAATATCAACTTCTAAAAATATATTAAAACAGTTGACACAGTATAAAATAGTTTTTTAATAAATTATGTAAGTATTTAATAAAAACTGAAAAAGAGAATGAGATTTATAAGCGCTAAGGAGTAACTGGAGGTAGGAGTTATCCAGAAAATCCTGCACAAAGGAAATCTACAGCAGCTGAGCACAAACACACCTCTGAGTTTCCTGAAAGTCAAGGAAAGAAGAAAAACATAATGCGATAACACAGCTAAATTCTAAGGACTCATACTGACTCCTCAGGTAAGAAATGCACGCCCCACCATTTATGCAGTCAATCAGAAATGCATCTTGGGGTGTTCCCATAAGAAGGACAGCCTACTCCCAGTGTGTCAGGAGCCCATCCAGTTTAAACCCACAGTTGTCTACATAAAAGGTTCACAGTCAAAAATGTTTCTATTTGGAACGTAAATTATCTGGTCATTCTCCACAACTATAGAAAAGATACTTCATCACAGGTTTAGTGAGGCTTAAACCTTGTATTATCTCAAGTCTTCTTTAAATAAAATTAGGAAAATATTCTATTTAAAATTTTTTTAAAAAATCACAAAAATGAGAACTTTTTCACGTCAGCTAATTGACAGCTTCCAGTAACTCAGTAGTTTTTGTTTGTTTGTTTGTTTTATATTTCTTAGCTGTGTTCTCTAGGGATACCTTTTGCTAGGACTACATTTTCATTATATTATTTATGGAGAAATAGTATGGTGACTGGAACTTTTTTATTACTGATTGTATGAAGAAGTTCAAACTTTGAACTTCACAAGTTGTAATGGCATGTAAATGTTTAGGATGGTTGTCAAATATGGAAGTTATATGATTTCAGGGAATTTTTATTTCAAGCTTTCTTAGACTTTGTAAAGTATTCAAATATTCTTCAGACAGTATGTTATTATTGCTTTGGTTGCAATGCTGTATGAGTTTTTTTTTATCTTTGAGAATGTCAGTAATTCATGTGAAACAGAATCACCAATAATGATAAATGTGTTCTCAGTGGATTCATCTGACCTGTTCCTCTTCATTAATTGAATTATCAAACATTATCATTACTCCCATGAGAAATTTCCCTTTCTTCTTCACACTTAGTGCCTTAAGTGTGATCTACTTGGTGTTTTGTCTGCAGTTTCCAGGCTTCATCAAGAGCAGAGCCATCGGATATGCAGATAAGATCTGAAACACTGGGATGAGTAAAACATGCAACTTCACACACAACTTACTGTTTTTTTTTTTTTTAGATTTATTTATTTATTTGAAAGTCAGAGTTACACAGAGAGAGGAGAGGTAGAGAGAGAGAGGTCTTCCATGTGATGGTTCACTCCCCAGATGGCCGCAACGGCCGTAGCTGTGCCGATCCGAAGCCAGGAGCCAGGAGCTTCCTTCAGGTATCCCGCTTGGATGTAGGGGCCCAAGGACTTGGGCCATCTTCTACTGCTTTCCCAGGTCATAACAGAGAGCTGGATGGGAAGTGGAACAGCCGGGTCATGAACCAGCGCCCATATGGGATGCCGGTGCTTCAGGCCAGGGCGTTAACCCACTGCGCCACAGCACCGGTCCCACAACTTACTGTTTGTAGAACTTTTACGTTACAGTTTTTGTCCTATGAAGACAGAAATTCTGATATATCTATTTTTCTCTATTCCTTTAAGATTTATTAATTATTATTTGAGAGGCAGAGTTATAAGCAGAGAGAGGGAGAGACAGAAGTCTTCCAGCTGCTGGTTCGCTCCCCAGATGGCTACAATAGCTGAAGCTGCACCAATTGAAGCCAGGAGCCAGGAGCTTCCTCCAGGTCTCCCGCGTGGGTGCAGGGGCCAAAGGACTGGTGCCATCCTCCACTGCTTTCCCAGGCCTTCAATAGAGAGCTGGATCTTTATTTTATTTTTTATTTTTTTTTATTATTATTTTCTTTTTATTTTTTGACAGGCAGAGTGGACAGTGAGAGAGAGAGACAGAGAGAAAGGTCTTCCTTTGCCGCTGGTTCAACCTCCAATGGCCGCCGCGGCCGGCGCACTGCGGCCGGCGCACCGCGCTGATCCGATGGCAGGAGCCAGGAGCCAGGTACTTATCCTGGTCTCCCATGGGGTGCAGGGCCCAAGCACCTGGGCCATCCTCCACTGCACTCCCTGGCCACAGCAGAGAGCTGGCCTGGAAGAGGGGCAACCGGGACAGAATCCGGCGCCCCTACCGGGACTAGAACCCGGTGTGCCGGCGCCGCTAGGCGGAGGATTAGCCTAGTGAGCCGCGGCGCCGGCTAGAGAGCTGGATCTTAAGTGGAGCGGCAGGGACTCAAATTGGCGCCCATTTGGGATGCAGGCGCCACAGTGCCCACCCCAGTTTTTCTCTATTCCAATCCTAAGAAAAAGAAAAAAAAAAATGTCTGGTAGTTGTTCAGATTGTTTTTGCCACGTTGCTAAGTGTATTCCTGGCAGGCAGAACTTCCTCTGTTTGCTTGACGTTAAGGGAACAGAAACCTCTGGGAACAATTTTACATGTTTCAAAGTTAGAATTGTTTTTGAAGGATCAGCTCTAGCTCTCTATGTTCAAATCCTGTTTCTTTGCCATTACCCTTCCATTCTTCCATTGCTGGCCGTGTGTTGATCTCAGTGGAGTTGGCCTATTAGTGCCAATATGACGAAGAATATCAGAATTTTCTACTCATGTAATGGCCAGCACACACTATAAATCATTAAGTTAAAAATAAATGTCTCGCCAACCTGAATTCCTTTTAGATAGCTAAAATACATAGGGCCCTGTTGATGTCATCAGGCAAGTGAATGTATCAAAGGAGAGTGTGAAATAGACACAGAGAGTGGCTTTACAGAATGTTAACAAACTATTTCCTGCAAATATAAAAAAATTTTCAACTTTATGAACCCTTTGCTTGGGGCCCTTTCAAGGACTAGCAAGGCACCTGTGGAACGGGGAGGCCATGATGATTATCTTCATGATAAACCTGACTCTGAAGATGGCATACAGAGGGGCTTCTCGTATTGCAAACCTGAGTGATGTTCCAGGGCCGCAACCCATGAGCACAGCAAATCCAAGGGCACATAGGCTTGTGATACAGCTTCTTAGTGACTGTGGAGGATAAAGCTTAGAGGACCTAGCTACATAAATGTCTACAATATCATTATTTAAAATCCACACTTTCAGGAAAACATTTTTAATGAAGTAATCCAAAGTAGGGATATAGGCAAGAAAGTAATTCTGTATTTCCAATCAGAAAGATATATATACACATGGATATGTCACAGGCAAAATATTCAGATTTTTACTGTTAACGCTGCTTTCTGCTAGGGTGACCTTGGTATTTTCCAGCCTGCTCCCCAGAATATGATGTAGAAGTTAGCAAGTTAATCTATTTATATACCAAAAAATATGTCTTTTACAGGAATTACATGAAGTTCTGTTTGAAGTTGTGAATGGTGCCAGCGCCACACCTGTCTGCAGTAAGAACTATACAAGGTAAGTTTCACATGTGCTTATGAAAAATAGCTTACTATGCAAAAGGATGTGGCAGTGGCAATGTTGAAAAATGTTTGCACAGGGAGAAATTATTTGCAGTGGGTCTTGAAGAAGTGATTGTCTTAAAGGAAAGATGCTGAGGGTAAGAGAAAAAAAAATTGTCCAAAATTATGAAGGTGAGGCATGATTCCTTAAAATGAAACAATACTCTTCTCGAAAACAATTACACCATCTCTATTCAAAATGAGTTTTGAGATTCTTATCATAGCCAATTATTCCCATTGGACCAAGTATTGTCTCAGAATGGCTTCCTTATGGGAAGGTTTACATCTTCTCTGGGAAAACAAAGGAGCTGAGAGAGGGGAAGGCTTGTCTTCACTGCCCTGCTCACTCTGGCGTGGGGTGGAGTCCTCTACTGAGGGCAGACCCAGTACAGACAGAAGGGGCCTGTGGACAGAGAAAGGGGCCTCTCCTTGAGCAATCCCAGAGGGAGATGGTCCTTTGCTTTTCTGCTTGGGAAACACGAGGTGGGGGCCTGCTCAAGGCTTTTACCTTCTCAGTCTTCAGTCTTTGGCATGATTTTCAGGGCTTGGACCAGGTGTCTTGGGCAATGTTTTCTTCCATCCTACTGGAAAGCCTATTGGTTCATCCCCTTATTCACTCTATTCCTTTTTTCTTCTTCTTCTTTTTTTTTTTTTTTTTTTTTTTTTTTTTTTTGATAGGCAGAATGGACAGTGAGAGAAAGAGACAGAGAGAAAGGTCTTCCTTTTTGCCGTTGGTTCACCCTCCAATGGCCACCGCGGCAACCGGGACAGAATCCTACGCCCAACCAGGACTAGAACCCGGGGTGCCAGCACCGCAGGTGGAGGATTACCCTAGTGAGCCGTGGAGCCGGCCCTATTCACTGTGTTCTGAACTGTGATAGTATACTGCATTTAATTATGCATAACTTTTCTAGTATTCTTCTTTACCTTCATCTCAGGCAACTAGCAAACTATTTGTATGACTAACACAAGAATTTTTACTTCATAATTTTCATGAACACATTTGTCTCCAGCCCTAAAGAAGTAGAGAAGAGTTATTACAAAATATTGTAGGCACCTAAAATATTGTGGTTGTGATGATTATCTTCTCAAACTAGCTCTATAACACTTATTTTTGCATCATTTACAATCAGATGAAAGGCTAGTATTCACTTTTATAGTGAAGAATGTAGCATTACATTTCAGCATTAGTGTCATTTTTATATAACATAGGTATGCTTCTTGCTCATATCTGATACAATTTTTAAAACACATTCCATAATGAATTTTCAGAACCAGTAAGAATGTGTGCTTCATTACTTGAACTAAAAAAATCATAATGCTTTCCTCACCTAGCCAAAGTCCCAATTTCAACAAACATTAACAAACTTCTCTTGAACATCTAAATAACATAATATAAACAGTTGAAAATACCACCAATAATTGGTATTTCATCTATCTAGCTTGTTAATGGTGTGTGTTAATTTATATGTTCCTAAACTTATATTTATGAAATGCATGAAGTTTGTATTCCTTAAATAAAAGGTATTTTAGGGAAAAATGTGAGGATGACATACAGAATCAGTTATATATTATATTTTATTTCTACATTGCAATACCATGTATAGGAATATAAATAAAATTGAAAAAATGATAAAGAATAAAATACAAATAGCACTTAAAATAAAATATAAAAATAAAGTCATTATGACTAGTCTATCATTTAGAATATGACTTATTATAACAATATTTTGGCTTGATTTATAAATTTTACAGTCATAGCAAACATTTGAATAAAGATTATTTGAATTGGATCCTGCATTGTGACACAGCTGGTTAAGCCTCAGGTTGCAGCACCAGCATCCCATGTGGGTAGGTCAGTTCAATTCCTGGCTGCTTCATTTCCCATCCAGCTCCCTGCTGCTGCACCTGGGAAAAGCCACGGATTATGGCCTAAGTGTTTGGGATTCTAGCAACCATGTGGGAGACAAGGTAGGAGTTCCTGGCTCTTGACTTGTGCTTGGCCCTGTCTTGACTCTTGCAGCCATTTGGGGGGTGAACCAGTAGATGGGAAATCTTGCTCTCTTCCCCCTCAGTATGTCACTCTGCCTTTCAAATAAATAAATAAATATTTTGAGGAAAAAGGATATTTGGGTTATAAAAACAATATTTTTGTAAAATTTTGATCAAAAGGAGTGATCTTAGTGCCAGATTTTTTCCAACATAATATTTCAGCAAGCATTTCTAAATCTGTTATGACTGAATACAACATGGCTAATGGCTTCAATTCATAACTACAAACTTTTTTTAATTTTTCATAAACCATCAGTCAAAGATAATGGCACTAACAATAGTTTTCACTTACTATTAAAAAGTAACCAGAAGGTCCTTTCAACACATTCTAATTTCTGCAGTCTACAAAAAAAGTGCTTAAAATTGTACCAATTATATTTTTAATTAAAAATAAACCATTTCCTTAAAGAAGTAACATGTCTTCTAAAAAAGAAATACAAGAAAAGACTACCAGCGCTATATCTATGACAACAAAAAAAAAATCAGGTCATACTTTTTGCATCTTTTTATAAAGCCAAGATTTTCTAAAATTTTCTAAACTATGGTTAGATTTTCTTTTTTAAGGAGATTTAGAATTAGAAATGATGCTGCCATGCTGTCATACAAAACCTTGGAATGCATTTGGCTTGCACTGGTTTTCCCAGAAGCTAAAAAGAAATTAATGCTTCTGTGTGCTTCAAAACATCATTACTTCAAACCTTGTTAATCTGTAATTTATTATCATTCCAACCAGTACTTGACTCCCTTAAAATATTTATTAACATATAATTTATATAAGGAAAATGCAGTAATGATATTTTGAAGTTTGTTGAATTTGTTTTTTTATAAACACAACACATGATTTAATGAGCACCTACATCAGGAAGTGAGAACAGAGCCACCTCCTGGGAACACTGCCCCCGGGACCACTTCCAGGTAACTGCAGCCCTGCCTCCAGCAGCCTTCCTAACGCTGTGCATGGTGTTCATAACTGCATGGGTCAAATCACGCTGTGTGCAGCCATTGCTCTGTGTGGATTCTTTCGGTAAGGATGTTTGTGAGTCTGATCTGTGACATTTCATTGTGTGAGTACAAGTCTCCTGTTGATGGGCATTTGAGTAGCTTCTGGGTAGAGCTTATAAATCTGGTTGCTGTAAGCATCGTGTACATCTTTAGTGAACATACAAATGCACACATGTATCTGTTGGGACAGAAATCGCTGAGTCAAAGTTGTGCACATGTTTGTGTTTGGCAGATAATGCCAAGCAATTTTCCAGGCTGTTTTCTAAAGTAATGTTAGGAATTTACACTTCCCATCAAGGGAAGAGACTTCTGATCTTGTCGCATCATTACCCACATTTGGTACTGTCTGTCTTTTCTCATTTCAGTCACTCTTGTGAGAAAAACTTGCCTCTTTAAAACATTTTTCTAGAGAAATTAATACTGAAAGTAATGATTAATGCTCACATTGTCAACATTTCCTTCTAGAACTGTGACTATCTCAGTATTTGAGAACGCTCCATGTTCATCATTTAGTGATTAGCAAATGCTGGTTTTGGGGTGGGCATTTAACCTAGCAGTTACTACTCTGGTTAAGACATCCGCATCCCATGTCAGGAGTTCGATACTTGGTTCCAGCTCCTGACTCCAGCTTCCTACTAGCTGGTCCTTGGAGGCAGGGATGAAGGTTCAATTAGTGGGACTCCTGCTTCCCTTCTGGGAAATTGAGGTTGAATTCTTGGTTCTTGAGTTGGACCTGCCCAGTTCTGGTCACTGTGGGTATCTGGGGAGTGAATCAGTGGGTGGAAGATCTCTTTCTCCTCTTTCTCCCTGTGTGTGTGTGTACATGCACGCATGCCTCTTAAATAAACAAATAAATAAACATTTGTTGTGTATAATACAATTCTTCATTCCCTTTTTATTATTTTTGATTCAAAGTATTCAGTGTTTAGAAGCAACTCTAGACTTTCCTGTTTTTTTTTTTTTAAGGTGTATTCATTTAATTTGGAAGAGAGAATGTGAGAGAGGAGAGAGAGAGAGAGAAAGAGAGAGAATCTTCCATCTACTGCTTCACTCCCCAAATGGCCACAAGATCCAGGGCTGGGCTAGGCTGGAACCAGGAGCCTGGAACTCTGTCCAGGTCTCCCATTTGGGTATCAGGGGCCTAAGGACATGGATCATCTTCCACTGCTTTCCCAAGCACATTAGCAGAGAGTTGGATCTGGAGTTGAGCAGTCAGGGCACTCATATGGGATGCCAGTATCGCAGATAGTGGCTTAACTCACTGTACTACAACACCAGCCTCAATTCTAGAATTTTTTATATTTCGAGAACAGTGATCTGAAACTCCTCCATAGGAATACATTAAACTCTTAGTGCCTTACCTACCCAGGATTCTTTGCTTCACAACCATAGTCAATACTTACTATTTAAAAATGCAATAAATTAGGCCGGTACTGTGGCTCCCTAGGCTGATCCTCTGCCTGCGGCGCAAGCACCCTGGGGTTCTAGTCCCGGTTGGGATGCTAGATTCTGTCCTGGTTGCTCCTCTTCCAGTCCAGCTCTCTGCTGTGGCCCGGGAAGGCAGTGGAGGATGGCCCAAGTGCTTGGGCCCTGCACCTCCATGGGAGACCAGGAGGAAGCACCTGGCTCTTGGCTTTGGATCGGCGCAGCGCGCCGGCCATAGCAGCCATTTGGGGAGTGAATAAACAAAAAGAAGACCTTTCTCTCTGTCTCTCTCACTGTCTAACTCTGTCAAAAAAAAATTGTAGTACATTTAGGAAAAAGTAAAAAATAGTTGTCTTTCCAATAGATACCTTGTCATACCGTATAAATAGAATGACCATAAATTTCAAGTTACCTGGAATAATAGTCCAACTAGTTTATACCTCTTGTCCTGGCCAAATGCCATCCTAGTTGGAATGGAACACACACGAACACTTTATGCGTCAGGAAAATGAGCCTGACTCCCAGGATTCTGCTTAGTTTAAATGCGAAGCCGTTCCTGTCCTTGAGTGACTTACATCTCTGTTGTCCAGTTGAGGTCATCTAGCTCAGCTCCTGTCTGAGGAAATAACCTGGTACAAGTTAGCATTATTTGGGGGATGAAAATATGTTCCCACTGACTTTTGATTTTGATTTCAAAGGTGAGCCTGTGAAATAAACTTGATCTTTCACACCTGTCCTTTCTGCTGTTCTGAGACCTAAGCAGCACTTTGCTGTTTGTGGATGGATTCATGATTGCCTTGCTATGACCCTTATTTCCAAACATGAATTCATTAGCGGAACACCTTTCCCTCAATGTTACTGACAAATATGTTTCATTTCGTTGGTTTGTTTCTTTTATTTGTTAAACTCCCTCACAGAGTAGTGTGTGTTTTAAAAAGGTGTCTTTATCAACATTTAAATGCACTTTTAAGAGAACTGACAACACCTTTGTAATGTTCTGAGCCAGCGCAGTCCAGCATAACCTAGGATAACCTGGACACGACACAAGTGTAAGTTCTGCTGTTGCCTTTGCCCATTATAGGACGCAGTTCTATCCTGTTGGTGCCTTGGCTCTATGTGGGTTGTATAACAGTATGAGGAATTTGCCCTGAATCGTTCTGGATGTTTTAATAATAATAAAACAGGTAAAGTGACCTTGCAACAAAAGTCATGGAAGGTGTATTTCAAAAGTTGACTCAAAATTCACTTTCTCCTAAGAAATATGAGTTCAGTGTACACGAAGCCAACTTATTCTTATTTACCTTCATTAAAATGAGTGTAAAATATGATCTTGGTGGACATTCTTGCTTCCATGTCAGAAGGTTTGTTGCATTCTTTGGTAGTCATCCAATTACTGTGTGTCAACAAACAGTATCTCAGGATCCTCCCTTTTCTGCCATTTCAGCAACTATAGAGATATGCTTTCAGGCCCACCTGCTCTTAGCGAAAGTCATATTGTACCTGTGCTTGACCATAACATGGACTCATTCTGCTAGACTCTCCAGATGGAGGGTGATGCTCACCTTTGACTTGGTGAGATGTCAGTGACAAGCAGCTGGAGAAATGAGCAGTGAAAATAACAGGGAGGGTTATCATTAACAAGAATACTATCCGTTCTCAAGTAAGTGCTGACAAAATTAAAACTTCTACAGACTGAGCAGTGCTTGGAGCACCTTGAATAAGATTTCCTGAACAGTCTGGATTCAGCCTGCACTAGGGGTGAATATGCCAGTTTATTGTTCTTTCTATAGTACATTTTTCCTTTAGGTGGCATGATGTTTAGTGAATGATTGAGTTGATTTTGAATCTCTGTGAGTTTGGATACATTGTTATCCCACTAAGTCTCACCACTTTTATATATAATATGGAGACAATAATAATAGCAATCATAATATTATGCAGATCTATTGAAATGATGTATGTAAAGTACTTAACACAGTGTGTAGCACATGGCTAATGTTCCATAAATGGCAGTTATAAATGATTCTGTTCAGTCTATGTTCCTGCTAAGGAAAAAAAAATCAAATTTCCAAAACAAAACAAAAATCCTGGGAAATCAAGAAATTTCTCTAGAAATACTGGTTTTCTTATTTTGACTGCTTTTTGAGGACAAAAGAATTATCAATTGCAATGAATTGAACTACAGCTTGGGGACACACTAAACAAATATACATAGGTACATATACAAACTTTGGTACATAGGTGTTGTGGGTGTGGTTCTTCCTGATCTCTCTCCCTCCTGGGAGGCTATGTAAGACTGGCAGGACTGAAGGTCTTATTGAGATCTCTGTTTCTCATTCACACATTTGATAATCCTTTTCTCTCTGCTCACTATGGGTTTCTGATTTCAGGTTCTGAATGTATTAGCTGCTAGACTGTGATTCAGCAAGACATCCGTGTTTAATCTTTTGTTTTCCTCTCATAAAATGGGGCAAAGGGGCTGGTGTTGTTGCAAAGCAGGTTAAACCGCTGCTTGTGATGCTGGCATCCCATGTAGGTGCCAGTTCAAATCCTGTGCTGGTTCCAATCCCAGCTGCTCCACTTTCAATCTTGCTCCTTGCTGACATGCCTGGGAAAGCAGCAGAAAATGGCCCAAATCCTTGGGTCCCTGGACACTCATGGGAGACCTGAATGGAGTCCCTGGCTCGTGGCTTAGGCCTGGCCCCAGCCCTGCGGATTGCAGCCATTTGCCTAATGAGCCAGCAGATAAGAGATCTCTTTATTTCTCTATGAGTCTGTGTCTCCGTCTCTCTGTAACCTGCCTTTCAAATAAATGAATCTGTTTTTTAAATGAGAGTAAAAGTAGTGCACAACTTTCTGAAACTGTTGTGAAAAATAAATAAGGCAATGCTTAACATATTGCAAAGAGTGAGTAAAACTCAGCGAACAGCCTGTTGTTTGACAGTCTCCAGCTCTGGGATAGGTTTACCATTAACCCCAGTTTGCTTTCTGTGGCTATGGGATTGCTTAAGTTTCAGATTGAGGTCATTATTTTTATTAACTCTTTTCCATCAAGTACTGGAGTTTTAGGAAGCTTTCGTGCTTCTCAGATGCCTCCTGCATCTGTTAATTAGTGGGAGTGTTAATTAGCTCTCCGTAGTTTTTCTCCCAGCTCTCTGCGCCCTCTGATCTGTGCTGTATCTCTTTCTAAACTGTGCTGCCAGGGTGGGAGACTTTTTTTTTTCTGTTCAGGTCTAACTTTCAGTAGGAAATAGTTTCTTCCCTGTCAGGTAGGACCTCAAAATGATGCCATGGCTATACCGAAATCCTGGATTGAGTTGCTTCCTACAGCTGCAGTTTTGAAGAGCCATTAAGTCTCTAGGGGCTACAGCCACTGAGGAATTTGCCATCTTTCCAAACCCATCACTGGAAGGGCATCACATGGATGGCGTCTGTATTGATGTAACAGAGCAGCTTCAGTAACAATAGATAATAGCATATATGATTTCAGAACGCCTTCTGGATTCCAAGTTTATAAGGTTCGTTTATTCATGCTACTCATTCAACACCTGTTTCTTTAGCACCTTCTATGTGCTAAGATGATTTTAGGTATTAAGGATTCAGCAGGGAAAAGAGATGGACTGTGCTTAGCTATGGAATTATTTTAAAGGGTTTATTTGTTTGAAGGGCAGAGTGACAGAAAGAGACACAGAAAGGTGGGGGTGTGGTTCTTCCATCTGAAGTCCACTCATCAAATGGCCACAACAGCCAACAATGTAAGAATCCATCTGGGTCTCCTACATGAGGGGCAAGGACCCGAGTACTTGGTCATCCTCTGCTGCTTCCCTAGGCACATCAGCAGGGAACTTGGTCAGAAATGGAGCAGCTGAGATTTGAACTGGCGGCAAGCAAAGGCTTAGCCCAATGTGTCACAGTGTTGGCCCCAAGAAGGGTTATTCTTTGTTCAGATTTATTTATTTATTTGAAAGGCAGAGTTACAGAGAGACAGAGGCAGAGAGAGTGAAAGAGATCTTTCATCTGCAGGCTCACCCCCCCAACGGTTGCAACAGCCAGAGATGGGCCAATCTGAAGTCAGGAGCCAGGAGCTTCTCCTGGGTTTCCCACGTGGGTGCAGGGGCCCAAGGACTTGGGCCATCTTCCACTGTTTTCCCAGGCCATAGCAGGGAGCTGGATTGGAAGTGGAGCAGCCAGGACTTGAACCAGCGCCCACATGGGATGCTGACAATGCAAGTGGCAGCCTTACCAGCTACACCACAGTGCCAGCCCTATGAGGTTTAATTTTTATACTGGCCATGAAGTTACATTTGAATTGCCAGTGATATTTGGAGAAAGAACATTTCAGGCAGGGGAAAAAGCATTTACAAGGACATAGAGGCAAAAATGCATCTACATCTTCACATGGCTGCTGGCTAAGTGAAAAGAAATGGGACAGTTCAAAGAAACATTCACTGATGAGAACAAAATGGATCACTCTAGTACACTGTAAGGACTTTGGCTTTTACTTTGGGTTACTTACCAACTCTATTGATTTCTGTAACATGGAAAGAATGAGTGTACTTCAGGTAAGGCTGTCCAGATACGTCAGGATTGGGACACATTGTTGAGCGTGGCCATTATAGGGACTTGTGGTGGTCACATTAGTAGGCAAAATAAGTATTCACCCAAGTGAAGAAATGAATGTCAAATAACGGCTCTTTAGATTATATTCGTAAACTTTACACCAGTTATCGTAATTTCTGAGAGTTCATCCACTTTTTTAAAAAAAACCTCATTTTTTTGTCTTCAAATTACTGTCATTAAATGTGGATATGGTTGGCTGGCGCCACTGTTCACTTGGCTAATCCTCCACCTGGGGCGCTGGCATCCCGGGTTCTAGTCCCCGTTGGGGCGCCAAATTCTGTCCTTGGTTGCTCCTTTTCCAGTCCAGCTCTCTGCTGTGGCCGGGGAAGGCAGTGGAGGATGGCCCAAGTCTTTGGGTCCCTGCATCCACGTGGGAAACCCAGGAGAAGCTCCTGGCTCCTGGCTTTGGATTGGCCCATCTCTGGCTGTTGCAGTCATTTGGGGAGTGAGCCAGCAGATGAAAGATCTGGAAGCCAGGAGGAAGCACCTGGCTCCTGGCTTTGGATCTGCCCAGCACACCGGCCATAGCAGCCACTTGGGGGGTGAACCAATGGAAGGAAGACCTTTCTCTCTGTCTCTCTGTCTCTCTCACTATCTAACTCTGCCTGTCAAAAAATGTTGATATGATTGATGAGTAGTATGTTCAGCAATTATTACATCTCTGAGATAAATTATCTTTGGCAATGGGAAGTCACTTCATGATAACTGAAGAAATCCCTTAAATTTGGCAAGCACTTAAGCGATTGGGTGTGGAGGTGGTCAGTGACACCAATCTTGGCCATCGTCAAGGGTGATGAGCCAAACCTAAAGTAACAGTGAAGGCTTTTTTGAGTCGTTGTCACAGCATGGGGAGGAGGCAGCAGCACAAGCTCCCCATCAGTCTGTTTTCTCCCATGCAACAGTACCATGCCAAGGTCAGGTGCATGTAGCACAGCTGGGAAGGAGGTCTTATTATCAACGTGTCCAAAGCCAGTGGCTCCTGCCTCTTTATGGATCCACACATAGAGGATGAATGGGAGACAGGTTGGGGAAGGGCTGGAAATGACTAAGTCAAAGTGGATGGAAAAAGTGCACTTGCCAGTATTCCCAACAAAGGAGGCCTTCATGTGGTGGTGCATAGTCTAGGAATGCAGATGAGCACGTGCACCTGCCTATCATCTGAGTGTGATTAGCCCAGAAGGCCCCGAGTCCCTGCCTGCTACCTAACCCCAGAGACTGTGATGTATTGCTCTGCACAACAGCTGGCGTGGGGAAGGCAGGGTCTACTGGGGAAAGACTGGTAACTCTCTATGGGCAGACATGAAATAGCGCATGTAAGATTTTGGCCTGGAGCCAAAATCCTCCTTGTGAGCAGGTGTTGGTCATTGAATAAATAACATAGCTAGATGCTTACTAATAGCCATAAAGGAAGAGGGGGCCAGAAAATGCTAAGTGGGAGATGGGTTTGACCATGGACAATCTTCCTGATATTTTTTTTCTACAAATGAGACTGGGTGGATCCAGTTTAGATATTTTAATCAGTTGAGAGAAAATTGAGTCAGTGCAAAACAGAAGTAAAATTATGTTCATATTGGTCTCTCCATCTGTATTTGGATATTGTCTTCCATATAACTCAAATAATTGAGAATGGCTCATTTAAATCAGAGTTTCTCAGCCAAGAATTTCAACAAGAATACTGTGTTTTTGGAGGCATAATTTATTTTTTAGAATTTTAGAAATACTTATCTGTCATCATTAAATTCTAACATTATGTCTGTACTTTGTGCTAACTAGGTAGACATAGCTGATTAATGAATGATGATATTGCTTTAAAATAAAAGAAGTACTTTTTTTAATCATCATCTATTTTATATTTGTAATAAACATGAAATATAGAAACAGACAAAACTTAAACGTAGAAATAAGTAAAAGCAATATTGAAATTGCTTGATTTCAACAGCCACAATCAGATATTAAGTATTTCCCCAAATTGTAAGACATTAACATCATTTGATATCCCCAAAAGCATTTATTTGATATTTTAAATAGTAATGATTTCAAATAGTGTGTGTTCATATGTTTTTATTTTGTAGGTTTAATTACCCCAGCAAACTTTGGTGAAATATGAAGTGCCCTAAAATGTTCTATTTTATTCTAAATTGGTTCTAATTTCCTTTGATAACAAATTCTAAATTGTCACATAATTAAAATAAAAGAACAATTTGGATAATTAAATATTAAAAACCACAACTATGTACTCATTGCTAGGTATGTGGATAAAATGTATAAATATACAAGCTCCTGAAGGAACATGGTCATTGGGAATAATAAGTGGGAAGCACCAAAAGCAGGTGTACCTTAAACTGTTGAATGTTTTCTAAGTGTGAGACATGTATAATTCATTCATATACCTTGAACATGTTGTCGTTAATTAATTCTTATATGAAGTTAAGTAAAGGTCTAAATATTTGGCTTCTTCTAGTAAGCTATGGCATCAGATTGTCTTCCTCAACTTTCTATAGTCTTCACTTTGTTTTTGAATTAAATATCATTAATCAATCCTATTTACTCTTGTAAATATCTTGGCCATTCCTGCTGAACACTGGCTGTAGAAGATGATCTGCTTCAAGTACACAGTCGTTCCTTGACAGTTGCAGTCCATTGTGTTTGCCTCCAACCTTTTCCTTCTAGATTTTTTCTGTCTTAGCAGATATACCTATGGGGTTTCCTGAGTTCCAAAATTTGCTGTTATCTTTTTTCAGAAAAAGAAATAGGCTTTTATCCCCATGGATATTAAAATGGAAATTTGTATGGATTTTTATCACAGGGAAAGTACCGTAGTGCATAGTGAACTCAAAAATAATATGTAATGTAAAGGGATATGTTAATTTGCTTGAATTAACAATTTCACAATGTTTCCATATTTTAAAACTTCACGTTGTATACTACAACTCTACATGATTTTTGTTAATGAAAAAAGTGGCTTATTAGAAAATAAGTTCGGGCTGGCGCCGTGGCTCACTAGACTAATCCTCCGCCTGCAGTGCCAGCACCCCGGGTTCTAGTCCCAGTTGGGGCGCTGGATTCTGTCGCAGTTGCTCCTCTTCCAGTCCAGCTCTCTGTTGTGTCCTGGGAGTGCAGTGGAGGATGGCCCAGGTACGTGGGCCCTGAACCCACATGGGATACCAGGAGGCAGCATCTGGCTCCTGGCTTCGGATCGGTGGATCTCCAACCCACCAGCTATAGTGGCCACTTGGGGGGTGAACCAACGGAAAAAGGAAGACCTTTCTCTCTGTCTCTCTCTTCTCTCTCACTGTCTAATTCTGCCTGTCAAAAAAAATATAAGTTCTGTAATCTTCAAGCAAAATTAAATTAGAACTAAATATTGGTTATGTACTCATAGGAAGTATCCAGAAAGTAACACCCTACATTTAACGGTGGTACTTCTGCATAGGCTACGTGATGTGGGAGTCTTGAAGGTGATAAACACACTTAATTATATGATTTAATTTTTTATTATTATTTAGTATTTACCACTTAAAATTGTTATAAACTTGTTACTATGTGCATACTCCTCAATGTTACACTACATCAAACTATCCTATAGAAAACTTTTCTTTTGCTTTGTATTTATTTGTTTGAGACATTGGGAAAGAGAGAGAGAAAAAGAGAGACAGTGTGCTTGTATCCACTGGTATCTGAAAACCCAATTGCTTGAGTCAGCTCCTACTGCGGTCTTAGTTTTCCTTCCTGGCCTTCAGACTTGACTACAACATCAACTCTCTTGAGACTGTCTTGCAGAGCTTAGGATTTACCAGCTTCCATAATCCTCTGAACCAATATCTTATAATACATCTCTTCATGTGTGTATGTAGATAGATATATAGAAATTTATCCTATGAATTCATATATATGTACATACTTATAAATTTATCCCTTAGTATTTTCTTATGTGGAAAGATAGATGGATAGGTAGGTAGGTAGATAGATAGATCAATTGATCAGTCTCCTATTGGTTCCATATCTTTGAATAACCATAACACAACTATCCTATATTTCTATAATGGTGTTTGTTATGTATTCATACTTGTATTATTTTAGAGGGCTCCTGTGTTTTCTTTAAATAATCATTTAGTCTCAGTTGCACTGAGTAAGTGTGCATTGTCATTCAACCTATTGTCTATGCACTATAGCAGTTATTAGAGAACTTGTGATAAGTGCAGATTCTGAGCTCTCTTGGGTCAGGGTCAGCATCCTAACAATATGCAGGTGTTCTGTATGTAGACACATGTGAGTAAGCACAAGTCAAGGGAAACTCAACTTCAGCATGGGTATATATTCTGTGACACTGAGAATGCATTTTGGCTGTCTGTACCTCATTTTCTTCATTTCTGAAGGCTTGATCAATCAAGTTCTCAGGTCATGCCTTGATATGATAGAGAAATCATTATAATACAGCTGTTAGTGGTAGCAGATGCAGACACTGGCACAGGAGGTCACAACAGTAAAACACAAGACTGA
This sequence comes from Oryctolagus cuniculus, assembly GCF_964237555.1. Taxonomy (NCBI): domain Eukaryota; kingdom Metazoa; phylum Chordata; class Mammalia; order Lagomorpha; family Leporidae; genus Oryctolagus; species Oryctolagus cuniculus. The sequence goes on from NC_091437.1 coordinate 10,241,977, forward strand.
GACACTGGAGAGAACCTGAAGTTAGTGAGAAAGTATCTTGGATTTGAACTCTACTGGCATGCTGAATGGTTTTGATTAAGTCACTTTAGCTCTTGGGCTTTATGGTCTTTATTTTTAAATTCACACTGTTGGACTAGATGTGCATGTGCTTATTTGGTATAGGGAAGTGTGGCTCTAATCTAATTGTAGTGGCACTCTTCATCATGGACTTATTGTGCCCTTTCTAATTTCAAATGTCCCATTTTTTATAATATCCACTTGGCTAGCCTGTAAGCACCAGAAAATAGGAACGGACATTGCTTAAGCATGATTGACAATCAGTGGGAAGAAAAGCCATCAACAATGGGACATTTTTGCTTCCAGTTCATTTCTAACTTGTGACAAAGGACAGAAAGAATCCTTCCTCGTCATAATTAGCATACTGTAATATTGCACCATTAAACACATTTTAGCTGACATTTTTTTCACCCAAATTTTATTTCAAGATCATGTTAGTAATATTCCTGAAGCATTTTCTTACTTGAAAGATTTTATTTCAATTAGTTGCATATCAGAATTTAGGACAAGTGTGGGGTAATACTAAATCTAAACCAGAAAATATGTATCTGTAATTATCTGTAATACATTTCTATTCCTGAATTATTCATCAAAATATACTATTGAAAACCAGTATCTCGTTATTTACCTTGAAATGGATTGTGAAATACCATTTGCCAAAATATCAGATTAAGATGTCATATTTTGGAAGATGAAAGTTACTTATAAGATGGGTTGATTTCACAGTGTATGGAAATATTTATTTTAATAAAATAATAAGAATATATATAACTATATATTTTGTTGAATAAGGAAGAGGCAGAAGTGGGAATTCTTTTAAATAAAATGCATATATTTACATGAA